>NC_141481.1:9195000-10395000 GCF_009769465.1 Tauraco erythrolophus | reverse complement strand
GAGTTGCAAGTAACCTCTGGGTGTGCGTTATATATAGAGTACCCTACTGCTACTTGCTGATGGTTGATCTGCAGCTTGACCTTCTAAAATGACTCCTAATTATCTCATCTGTATTTCTATTCCACAGCTTACTCAGCAGCTTATTAGCTGCAAGTTATGATGCTGTTCCCAAACCCTTCCAAGTAGAAGTATCTCCCTGGACACCTGCTTTAATAGTATGACTGCTGCTTAAAATGCATGAAACCTTGTTTAGGTGCTTACTTTTAATTTACTTCTAATTCCTCTGCCAGCTGTTTTCTGCTGCTTTGCAACTCTGGTATAAATAATTTTTTGTTTGTTTGTTTTCTGCCCCTCTGCAGAAAAGAATAGGAATTGCACTTTTGTGCTTTATTCCTGGTTATAACCCTGATTTTCTGTGTAACCTTGGCCAGTTCATTTATTCCTCCCTGACCCAGGCTGCCCACAGTTCTTGCTCACACTGGTGTAGAGTGTGTAGTGTCAGTGCAAAGTACTACTTGCAGACCCTGAAAACAAAATCTTGTGCTGTAATGTACAGCAGCAGACCCTGGAAATCTTTGCTGATGTGAAGAGTAGCCACCTCCACAGGATTGTCATTGCATGAGCAGAAACCTGCAGAGTAACGTTGCATGGACCTTCTTCTCTCCTCCAGCTGCCTAAGGACCTAAAAGTGTATTCAACCACTTTCTGCCTTTCACTGCCAAGTTGCATCCTGCCTGTGGACCCTGCTGCACTGCCCATGCAAGCAGGTGAAGCTCTGAGTTGCCGTGCTCATTTGTTTCTTACCTGGAGCACTTCTGCACAAGCTGAGCTGGTAAGTGGTGGTTCTGTCAGTGCTGGTGTCAAAAATATCTGTTATTGGTAAGCACCAGCTCTTCAGCAGAAATTTATGCTTTCAGAACGGAGCTGACATGAGTCTATAAGTGAAGTGTCACGTAGGGAGTTTCCAATCTGTGACTTCTGCCAGCAGTTCAAACTGATTCTGTGCCACCCCTTTTCTCTGTTGTCTTTGGACTTTGTTATGGCAGAAAGCTGCCTCTTTCCTTAGGCAACATTGTCATCCTGAGTTTACGGTCTCTTTCTGGAAAGCTTCTGAAGTTCAGCCTAATGATTCAGTACAGAATCGAGTAAGAACAAAAAGTCATCTCCTGCTTAAAATAGTAAATCTGTTAAGGCAACAACTGAGCAAGTATGAGGCAGCACATGGATTTGTAATTCAAGCAGGATTTGTTTGGAAAATTGCTGCTGCTGGGAAGAATGTCTTGGATGAGAACCCCATCGCCTTTGAGGCTGCCAGGAGAGGGCGGCAGCAGTGGCTCCGCTGCCCTGCGCCTGCGCCCCGTCCAGGCGCGCAGCCTGGAAAAAATATTTCCAGGAATTGCCGTCATCAGTCCTGAAGCCAGAACTCCCTTTTTCTCCCGGTATGAATCATGTGGATGTGAGGTTGCTTGTGTTTCTGGAATCCAGCTGAATTTATTACAAGATCATCTTCTCTACTCACCTGCACGAATAAATCTCAAGCTTTTGTCAAATGTCTTCCACTGACCCTCTCCCTTCCCGCTTCAAAAATGCATTGCATGGGTTGAGGCCCTCAAAGCACACAGGGTGAGTGCTCAGGAAAGCCAAAGCTATTAGCTCTTCTCAGGAAAACATCCTCTCTCTCCTCCTGGCTGAGCTGGACCCAGTCCTACCTGCTGATATTTTTAGATGGGAGAAATCTGAAGCACAGCCATGCAGCTGTGAGCTGTAGAGTGTGTTATCAGTGCTGGGGGCCGAGCAGACCGGGGATGGAGAGGGTCAGCCTTCCCCCAGCACGCTGCTGCTACAGGGCTTGAAAACCCATCGTCCTCTTGAGCTCCAGCTATAAATAGCCGGAGGAGGACGGCATGCCCCGGCACTGGGAAGGCAGGCTCTGCAGCTCCTGCTGCCGGCACAGCACCCGTTCCTCTTCAGTGGGTGGCTTATGGAGCGGAGAAGAGGGAAAGGGCCAAGGTATTAACTTCTCGAGACAGAAAGAGAGGAATGCATGTGTAGTTCCCCTTTTAAGTTAATAATCAATGAGTGTGTGAACGTTTTCAAAGGGTTTCTCTCCTGTGCCAATCTGCAGGGGACGTGAGTAGTCACAGCTCACGGCTCCAAGCCTGGCTTGCTTTGAACTGAAGCAGCTCTGGACATCCCCTTGAGCGTCTGCCAAAAGACAGTCGTCACACTAACGCTGTTCTTTATGGCAGACGAGCTGCTTTATTTGCGGACTCTGTGCCCATCCTCCTCCACCTCCCCCCTCCCTACTCGTAGCACCAGTCCGTCGGCCTCGGCTGGGCTCCTGCACCCAGCACAGCCTCCAACTAACAGGGCCGTGGCCGGAACAAAGATGAACATTTGGTATGGGGGGGAAAGGAGAGGGAGAAACATAATCTGTGCTTCAGCCTGAAATGCCAAGCAGAGGAGAGCTCTGTGTGCGGGAGAGCTGCCCCGCTTTAATTTGCATCTGTTAGTTCAGATGGCCCAAGGTTCTGTGTGAACGTTGGTGTTCAGCATGGATCTCTTCCTTGCTGAATTCAGACCTAATGAAATGTGCCAAGAAAATACAAGCGCCTACATAGGACTTGATGTGGGTTTGGAGTCCTGCTGTCACCTAGACCAGCACAGGAACAACCCCTAGAGAAGAACCGATCACATCAAAAATATGTTAGCAATCTCAGAAAAAGAAACACCTTTTATTCCTGCGGGGAGTTGCTGTTTCTGACAGCAACAGCTTGTGGTGAGAAAGGTCAGGAGCAGGGCAGGAACGTCACCAAAGCTGTGGGAGCAAAGCTGGCCCAGCCCAAGGCAGACCCAGCCTAGTTTTCCTCCCACCGCCAACGATGAGGCGACGATTCCCCTTTGGACAGTTTTCTGGAACTCAGTTTTCTCCGCAAGGAAGAAAATTTGTCTCCGAGAACCTTCCGTAGCCCGGTGTTGTCCCTAGCAAAGGGCAGGTCCTTCTTCATAGCAGGCAGTTGTCCTGTAAACATTTCCCACTTAGCCAGGGCATCCACGGTCTTGTCTACTTGAGCCAGTTCCTCCTCGGAGACGTTCCTCTCCAGGGCAGCAATGCACGTCTCCAGCCACAGTTCATAATCTTTAATGGTGTCTGTGGACTTGGTGGGCCCGGGGAGCTGGGGCTGGCTGGGTGCCTCTGCCAGCGAACACAAGTGCTCGTCCTGTTCTAGCTCCTGGCCGATGGAGAGGGCCTGGCTGCAAGTGTCTGGTGTCAGCGGCTCGGACAAGGAGGTCACCGCCTCGGAGTCGTTCTCGCAGCACATCCCAGAGTCCGAGCTGAACGGAAGGATGTCCTCCGAGGCGGACAGGTCTGCTGACTCCTGCCTTGGCCACGTGGACAACACAGTCTGCGTCCAAGCGTAGAGCTTCTGTGGTGAGAGGAGAAAAGGTTTCATTTTAGAGACCGAGAGAAAACAGGTATGCCTTTGCAACATCAGGTAAACCTGTTCATCCTGGGTGGCTCAGCTTCAGGTGCTGTGGTCCTCTGCGCCGGAAGATGGGTTCAGACAACTCGTGGTTACCCTACAAAGCAGGGGCTTTCTCTTGCCTCCTTTTGTTGGAGTCAGCGTTTGTGGCAGTTCTGCCCCCAGTCAGATGTGGACTGGATCCGTCTTATTATTGAAGATGGTAGGAGAAAAATGGCACAAATTCACTCCTCGCTGTGTGAATATGATCTCTGTGAGAGCCAAACCAGTTCCTCTCTAGAGGAAGCTGTGTCATTAAAAGGCTCCTGAGATAGTGGTGAAGAATCTTGTTTCATCATGCTGTTAACTCCTGCAGTAATGTGCACTTTATTCCTAAGAATAGCTCTTCCCCTCTCCAGCTGAAATGCACAAGCGGGAAGGCCGAGCTCCGGGAAAGAATTAATGAAAGGAAAATGCCTGAGACAATTTCCTTTTTAAATATTAAATGCTACAATGGGGCATATAACGAGTTGCTTCTGGTACATTTATTACTTATGTTTTGGGGAATGAATCGCAGTACTCCAGTCATCGCTGGATAAAAGGTGATCTCCTTAGATAAAAGGTGATCTCCTTGTCTGCCTGGCTGGCACCTGTGGGGGTTTTTGTGTGTTTTTCAGCTTTTTCACACCTTTGTGGCCGCTTCCCTCGTCTTTCCCTGCTGCAGCTCCTGGTGACCCCTTTGCAAAGCCCTGCGATCGCTTCGGGGAACGCAGGGGTGACAGTCCCAGAGCACTGACCTGCGATGCCGCTCACTGCGCTGGGTCCGTGTGTGCTGGGCTGGGGGTGAGCCCGGTGCTGCGGTGTTTGAGAAGTGGGCAGGAGATTTCCTGCTCTCCAGAGCTCCCTTCTCCCGCAGCGCCCCGCCGCTCCCTCCCCCCTTCCTCCTCTATTGCTCTCTCTTCAGGCAAGTGACAGAAAGGATAAAGAGCTCAAATTGAGTGGGTGGGAGAAATCGGCCCCGTTTCTCGTTTCAGTCTGTGCATGAAGCCTCGGGGAAGAATTTCATACAAGAATAAAATGGACTCTTTCAGCTAAGTTAATCCACCCTACCCCCTCCCTCTGGGGCAAGAAAAAAATGTAAAGGGACAACTTTTCTCCTGCCTCATCCCACCTCCAATAGCCCTTCCCTCCCTCTGGGTTTAAAAAACAAAGAAGGCACCAGAAGCTGGAACAGGCGCCAGACTAGGGAAGGAGACAGCAAAGCTATTTGAAAGCTGCAACCAGCCCATAATTTTAGAATGCCTCTTAAAATTCCCAAGAGTAGTGAATCTGGGAAGGAATCAGAACCGCTATTTAGTGCAATTCCCAAGATGGGAAAAAGCTGTGGAGATGAGGATGTTCAAACAGTACGTTTGGATTACTTAAGGCAAAAGGAGGGGATGACTGATTCAAGATCACTACCGAAACCTCAAAATCTTTCCTGTCTTTCATCCTTTGGGTGGTTTATTGATTCGAACTTGGGAAGGGTTCGTAGGGCTGCAGCCTCTTTGTATGTTCTCCTAGTTAACTAGAAAGGGATAACCTCTTCATGGGTTTATCTTACCTGCAGGCAAGAGCATGCGAAGTGGATGCCCACCCCAAGCCAGTCACTAAGAAGGAAACCTGTTGTCTGACACCTCAGGAGGCTCCAGGATCAGCACTGGAAGTTTTTCAAACCCCTCTGCCATGGCAGCGCTTCATCCCCAGCAGCAGTACAGCCGTGCACCCGTGCACCCACCAGCAGGTACCGCGATGACCAGCACGGTGAGGATGTAGCGAATCCAACCTCCACGAGCAGCTCGAGCACCGCTTCCTTCCGCAGCGTGGCCGCTGCAAACTAACCTCGGCGCTACGTGCGGAACAGCCCGGGATGCTGCCGAAGCAGCAGATGGAAACGTTGGTTGTGGTGGAGAAACACCACGAGAGTTGACTCGCTTTCAGTTTTCAAGATTACTCACGCTGCAATGTGATGAAAACAGAGAACGTTTCTGAGTGCAGCTGGGATAAATAACTGGAGAGGCTCTTCCTCCTGCACAAGGACTGGTTTCCTGTCCCATGTGCTCTTCTGCCTGTAACCTTGTCTCAGCCACAGACTTCAGCGGCATTACCTGTTCCTGGTGAGGAACAGCTTTGTGTCTGGCATTTCCTGTATGTATTATGAGCGTCTGGGGCTGTTAGGTGGCAGGTGGGGACCTGTGCTAATTCCCCAAAGGGAAATGGGACTTCTGGCTTGCACTTGGCCAGCCACAACCTCCCAAAACACGCTCAGCAAGTCACTTTGCTTTCTGTTCTGATATTGTCTGCAAATGTTTTGTGCTCTCTCCTGTCAGGTTCCTTAACTATTTATTTCATCTCTGGCATTTATATCTCCTCTCTTGATGCTACAGCAAAGCCTCTTACAGAGATTATCACAACTCTCTTACACCAGCTTGTGCTATATCAGCTCGATACAGCTGAGCTTCTTGCCGAGGAAGCAGATGTGACGTTTGGCAAGTGTAGCCTCTCTTCAGGTTTGTGTTCGCTGTCGCCAGGCGATGCTGAGCCAACTACCATATTTACTGCGGGTGTGAAGGAAAAAGTATTTCTAGAAAAGCTTAATGTAGATGGCAGTTCTCTTCTAGAAAGCAATAGCTGGATGCTGACAGGTCGGGTGGTTAAATAAACCAGAGTTTATTCCTCTGGTGTTCTGGGCAATTTAGGCACCTCGGACTGAAGCAGGGACCAAACAGCCACGGAGTCAGAGACGGGTCTAAAACCACGGCAGATGCACTGACAAGCAGCAAAACCATACAAGCGTGTCTTTCATGTGCTTTGCCGTGCTTCTGTGTGTCTGATTCCAAGCCGAACGAAACTCGAGGCATCCCTGTGCTCATTCTGCACGTATCTTGTTACAATTATAACCCACAGGCTTTAAAACAGGCAGCCATGGAAAATCGTGTCTCTGAACATGATGTGTGTCAGACAGGAATTATAACCAGGGAGAAGATAGGGTATTGAGTGAGAATGGTGAAATTATTTATATTCCAGCAGCCTTTCAGCTATTGAATCCTGCTATTTTAGACAACAGAGATAGAAAACCCTTTCTAGAGCTAAGGGTGTCTTAGCACTATTCCTGATGTTGTCTAAATGTGGTGTTACCAGTTCTATGGGTGGGAGAGAAGAGGAAAAAGATGAGTCTGGGACCCTCGACTTATTAGGGAGTAATAATTTGGGATCCTTTCTCATATCTTTAATCAAAGGAACTGCAGCAAAGTAACTGACTAATATTTCCTCCCTGTTACCAGGAGCCCCAGAGAGGCAGAAAAACATGGTGGCACGTAGGAAAGGGCATAGATGTGGGAATTGCAGAACTCGCTGCTGCTCTGGCTTGAAATCTGCCTGCCCTCCCCACCTCTTTTTTGGAAACAGCCAAATGTGGTCAGAATCATAAAATGGTTTGGGTTGGAAGGGACCTCGAAGATCAACTAGTTGCAACCTCCCTACCATGGGCAGAGACACCTTCTACCTTCTACTCAAAGCCTCATCCAGCCTGGCCTTGAACACTTCCAGGGATGGGGCAGCCACAGCTTCTCTGAGCAACCTGTTCCAGTGCCTCACCACCCTCAATGTAAAAAATTGTCAAGAAAGTTGCACTGTCCCTGGTTGTGAACAGCCAAAAGCCCTGGAGCTTGTGTGAGGTGCTACATCAGTCACAGACCGTGTGTGACGAGGTAAGACCCCCCCTTATCTAGGTGTAAGCTTTCTCTCTCAGCACCGTGCACCGAGAGCAGCATCTGCATTTAACACGCTGCTGCAGCACGTTTAGTGCTGTGGTTTGGGGTGAGCTGCTCTGCTCACCGCTACGTCCCCTTTGCTCCAGGAAGGGCTGGTGGGTTTGTCTCTCACCCTGTAGCGCTCGACGAGTTTGAAGCCCACAACATGCTGCAGCTTCCGAAGGCAGATGGGACACGGCTCCAGGGGCCGCAGCAGGGCTTCGTCCAGGCTCAGCGCACCCTGCATGATGCACTGCAGCCAGCGGCAGGTCCCCAGCCCCATCAGGTGGCAGATCTCGTGACAAGTCACCTTTCAGGAAAGGAAAAATCACAGGAGCACACGGTCACTCCTGTTTCCACTCTCCCCTCCTCTTCCCCCTCTGCTCTTCCACTTTCCCAACTCCCCAGTGGTCTAACCAACTCGTTGCTCAGCCCTGGTCATCCTCCAGCCTAAGCTTTTCCAAGGTGAAAGGGGAACGTGGCTTCCTTCTTCCCAGGTACACCAACATCCATGTTTGTATGGTGGAAGAGGAGGAATGGGTGTGGTTTTTAGGAGCTGTGGGAAGACCCTGTAGATAGCATGCCCGGAGCTCGAGGGCAGTGCTGCTGTCACTCGCTTCCCCAAGGACAGTGTTGTGTTTTTTTTAAGGGAAAAACCAGTCCCACAGGAGTCTGAAAAGAGCAGCACAGTCCATATGAGAAATCTGTAAGAAGCTATTGGCAATAACAGATCTGGGTCCTTCCAAAGCAGACGCTCTAAACGTTTGTGCCAAAGCAAAAACTAAGCTGGAGTCAGCTGGCCAAGCATGACTGCCTTGGGAATTGGCAACAGTAGAAAGGCTGAGGAAGGAGGATTTCCCCTCCTCCTCCCATTGCCACCTAACATCATCTGAAATTACTACAGGAAGAGACCTCAAACTGGAAAATCCAGACCAAATACCAGGGCAGGCAGACAGAAACGGCTCGGTGTGGGCCAGCTTTGGGAGAAATGCTAGAAGGAGAGTTGTCAAGACAGCAGAGGGGAGATGCTGGGACAAGGGAGGACAGCACTCATGAATTGATCTGTGGGAGATGGATGGGGTTTAAGGGCATCTGTGTATAAATGTATGTGCAAACTCGCCTAAGGTATTTTTCTCATCCATCCACGTAAGCAGGTCTGGTGAGCAGTCCTCCCTTCCTAAGGGTACCAACGTTTGAGGAAGACGCCATCACCTCTTCCCAGCCATCCATTAGTTAACACACAACTCCACAAGATATTCTGATTAACCTCAAAACACTTTATCAGTGAACATATCCTACTGCCTATGCATGGCCTGACAACCAAAATACTCGGATCAGCCAAGCATGAGCCTGGGAGCCAGGCAGGGTTTTTGTCTCTGTTGCTCCATGACATAAGGCAAGTCCCGCTGATGCTACAGTTTGCTCCAGTGGCAAGGGCAGTAAGAGGTGCCTACATGGTGCTTGGAACACAAGCTCTATAGGACTGCGTTAAGTGTGTGGGCTTAGTGGTGATTGCCTGTGACTTCTGGGAGCAGTCTCATGCCCGCTCCACGGGGCTGAGGCAGGGATTATGCTCAGCCCTGCAATATTTAACCCTACACGACAAGAAATGCAGGGTGCAGGAGATCGCTGGTCCTACCTTACAGCACTGGACCATCTCCTGGGCACTGAATGGCAACGTCCAGTCTCTGCTTTCCTTGCTCGCTTCGCGTAACCGTTCCTTCTGTGTGAGTGGGTTCAAGGTGCTACAACCAGCCTGGGGGAAATCCCCAGAAAATCTGGCAAAGCTGCAGACTCCCACTTCTGTGAAGAGAAGCGCACACAAGACAGGCATCAGCTCTCTTAGGGCTGTCTCTCAGCGTAGGCAGCATGAAAAGAAAATGGTTGTAGCACAGTCCCGTTGAGCACACAGGGTGTGATGAGACACGCTTCCCAAAAGGTTTGTAGCACCTCGGTTACCTTTTGTCTGGATCAGGAGCCCTGACTCCCCTAATTTTAAATTGGGAAATCCCAGTTGCTCTTATCAGGGCATGAATAAAATGTTAAGATTTGGCTATTCTGGTCTCCAAGGGAAGGTTTTTTGGTAGAGTGCTGCCTTATTCGCACACTGTGCTAGGAGATCATGGGACACCAATCCCACCTTGTCCTGGCAGGAATTTGCTGAATGTGAAGCTCCAGGTCTCACATGGATAAAGGTCCAGCAGAGTGAGTCCAAGGACACACAGGGCATCCATGGGCTTGTTGTTCTTCAGGAAATTCAGGATCCCATCTGGACAAATAAGAGAGAGATGTTCATTAAAATGAAGCATCTCTGGAAGGCACGCAAGAGCCAGAATCTCTGCTACTCATGGGGAGGCGGATTCAATCCAAACCACAGATAGGCAGAGCTGCTGGATTCGGCATCTCGGATGGAGAATCACAGCTGTGTAGCCCATTCCCCTCATTTCTGAGTATGAGCAGACCTGACTTTTGAAGCAGAAATGTAGGTGAATTCAGTACTAACCCATGGAATTAAGCACCTGGAAACAGGAGAATTTCCCCACAGGCATTTCAGACCCGAGCTGGAGCAGCCACCTCGCTGCAGTGCTGGGTCTGCGCCGAGCACGTGCTGCCCACGGTACCTGCAAACAGCTTCTTCCAGACGGATGTTTGTGCAGCGTGGGCTTGGCAGCTGACAAACCCATTTCCCTGGGGAGCTGTGTGACACTTGAACCCAAATTTCCTACCATGAAAGGCCAGCGAGTTCCCCACCTGCATTATCCAGGCCACTAATTTACTTTGGCTCTGGACAAGAGATGGGAGAACTCGGACTACACCGAATCTGCAGTGCCTTCCAGAGGAAGGAGCAGAGGAAAATATGATGAAAGTCACTTTGGTTTTTTTATTCCTGTTTCCAGCCTCAAAGCTCTGGGTTTTCCATGGGAACAGGATTTCTCCTTTCTCACTCCCTTCCTCATCCCCTCCCTGCTCAGGCAATAAAGGGCTATTTCAGGCGTTTCCTAAGGGAGGGCTCGTGCCCGTGTGCCAAGCTGGTGTCTTTGCAGGCTCCCAGGTCCCTACCTGCGTGAAGCTGCACCCTGTCCGAGTCCCGGCTGTGACGGTAGCAGCAGTGAATGGACGAGATGGGGATGGAGGGAAGGCACTTCACACGGAGACCCAGGAAGAAAGACTCGACGCAGCTCTGGAGGGAATCCAGCAGCGAGAGCCCGGCTGGCCCTTCGATTAAGTCTAAGAAGAGAAGCTCCGTTATCAGTTCCTTAAAGCCAAGGTGGAGCATATGGTCCGAAGGGGTTTTGTGGGGCTGGCCACAGCGACTGGGGAAGAGGAAGGCTGGCTCACTCTGTAGTTAACTGCTTATTCTGGGATGTGGTGGACAGCTCTAGAAGGTTATACAGATATGGAGGAGAAGAGGCGGCTCTTTCTGAGAGGTGGCTCGAGGCATTAGTACACTCTCATCAGCAGAGCAGATGTGCTAGGAAGGTTGTCTCCTGTTTCAGTTGTGCAGAAAGATTAATGTGGGAACGGGTGGCTGGTTTTAATGAACTGTCAGGGACAGAGCTCCAGAAATGCTGTTTTATCCAGCGTTGTCTTACACATAGATGTACATGTATGTATGTAGGCATGCATACATTCATAGCAAATCTCACCCAGGGGCACACGTGCCATTTACAGGGCAAGTCTACTGATGGTTATCATCATGGCTTGTGACTCTGGACTGGGGGGCATGTCAGAGCCTTTGGTATCACACTTATCTTTGCCATGGCAACTGCATTTTGCAGGTTAGTCCTTAAAAGAGGATGTTAGTAGTGTTCAGCACCACCCACCTCCCTCCCATATCTTTCCAGGTGGCTCAGTGAAGATGTCCCCATTACCTATAGGTTGCAGGTAAATGTGCTTTCGACAGAAGTTCTGCTTCCTCCTCAGCATGGCGTGATAGAACGTCTCAAAGTCCTCGGGGGCATCGGGGTGGCTGAGGAGCCAGTCGAAAGCCGTCCGGATGAGCAGCGTGCAGAAGAGCGTTCTCTGTGGATTGTAGGCTTCAGAGAGGAACAGCTTCTCCGCCCTGGAGAAAGCTTTGGCATAGAGTTCCTGCAGGGCTGGGTTGGTGGAGATCAGTGCGTCCTTCAGAGCCCGGGGCCCGAAGCTGAATTCCTGAGCGTGTCTGCACTGCAACATCGTGGAGAGACCCACCGGCTGTGGCACTGCCTGCGGGAAGGGACACAACCATCAGCGCGTGACCTCGCGAGGGACCTGGGAACCTTCTCACGCTTCGCTCTCACAGCGTTTTTGCCCCAAGATCCCAGCTGTAAGGTCTGACTGGGAGCTTATAAACGCTGTACGTCACGCTGGCCAGGAGCCCTATGTGTTTTCATGAGAGTAGCTGTTATAGGGTGCTGTACATTTCTGTGTATGTCACTGGTTTAAGGACAATGTACCAGTAGATGGTGCTCAAGAATGCACAGCCCCATTATTGCTACCGGATGTCTGGATTAAATCAGATAGTTTGATTTTTTTTTTATATATTTTTTTTTAGTGCTCTATCCTGAAGTCTCAATAACACAGGAAACACCTCCATGTGTTGTGCAACTGGCTGCACTGAGCCTCATTTGATGTCGAAAGGTGGTGTCCCTTTTTGCTTGGGCTAAACCACACTCCTTGGGGCTCTCAAAGGCACAGGTCCATGGCAGGAAAGAAGAGGTAGCTCTTGGTCTTTATCTATCAGAAACCTAAACTTCTGACTTACCTGACACCAAAGAAAGCAGCTGTTTGCTGTTGACAATTTCCTCTAACAGCTTTTAATCCTTACTCTCAGGTGTTGACCTGGGGATCTGCCGCCTCACAGGGCTGTTGTCAGGCTGCAAGACGTGGGGAGGTTTGCCCAGCCTGACCCACAGGTGGGACTTGGTGTGTGAGACTTGTGTTTGTGGGTGCTGCCTCTCTAGCGAGATACGTGCGGGCCCGTTGCCATCGTGTCACTTCATGAATAGCTTCATGTCACACTGTGTTAGCATCAAGAATGCTGATGATGATGTACAGTGGTAAATAAAGAGCAAATGAAGGCCTGCAGCAGAAAGAAATTAATTCAGAGCATCCCAGAAATATCCTCTCCAGGGTCCTTTCTAAGGCCAGCGTTTTCCAAAGCTGCAGAAGTCAAGCAGCTGTTTCCCATTGCAGTTTATGCACTTACAGAGATTCCAGTAGATGTCTTGGGGAAAGGGAGGAAAAGAGGAAAAAAAGTACAACGCCTATGGCTAACCTATGTCTGGCTTTTTCCAAAAAGACAGTCATTTTTTGTAAGGAGATCATGTCAAGTGAACTAGAATATTTTGGAGTAGTACTTTGAGCAAAGCTGCCGACCACAGGTAAGTGCTCCACCTGTCGAAAGCAGAATGAAAAATACACAGGTACACGTACACAAAAGCACAGGGCTTCTAGCAATAAGTACTATCTTCTATTAAGCAAGTTAATACTAATTTAAAAGAAACCAGATAAGCTTTCTGGGTGGGTAAGAAGAATGTATCAGCTGCTGACCATCACCATGACAACAGCATCATTCAATCACAGAAAAAAAGAGGTGAAACATTTTCAGGAGGAGCTGGTTAAGTCTGTAGTAGGTCTGCAGTAGCTCTGCCAGGTGAGTGACATTCAGTGGCCTTGAGGACAGCAATGTAACAAGAAAATCCAATATTTTTTAAAAATAGTACCAATATGAGCCCAAGTCTTTCCCCAGTTAAGCAGAGAAGGCTCTGGTAGTTTGCACCGTAGGAGAAAAGTGGCATCCCATTAAAATTAAGATTGGATTTTTTTACATCCAACCCTTGGGAGGTGATGTGTATGTATAAGCAGCCCTTAAAAGACTCGTTCTATATGATCTTTCGTGGCACTCAGGGTATGTAGCCTAGGGGAGGGAGCAGGTAAGCAGTTTTCTTTTATTTTTGCAGGCTTTGTATTTCGCTAGCATTAAAGGCTGACGGCAGACGGCACAGTGGGATCTGAAGTGGTACAAGGGCCTTCCTCCAATGGAAGTTTAGAAATAAAATCTGTGATGCTTTCTCAGCCACCTCTTCTCATTGCCTAAAAAACGTCCAAATCCCTTCTGTGGTTTTTACACGGAGCAACAAGAGTTCATGTGAGGTTGTTCTGTGTTTTGTCACCCAAACCTCTACGCCTCTGACTTGCTTCCAGATTTGGGAGGATGAAGTGGGAGTTTTGCCTTGGGCTAAGGTGAAGATTTGCCTTCTCCTGGGGCCAAGATTTCACTTGTTCTGCACAAACTTTAAATACAAGCATCTTTTTTCTGGTTGTATACAGAACTTACACTGGGAGACTATTAGCAATATTAAAATCGTTGAGGATGTGATCCTGTGAGCTACTGGCTGCCTGTTGCTCCTAGGGAAATCAAGGAGAGACTTCGCTCTTGATCCAGGTTGAGAGTGATGCTGTCAAAGAAGGTTTCTGAGGAGCAGGAGCCACTTTCATCAGTGCTTCCTGGCAATAAATGGAGTGTGGGTCTGGGGGAGAAGGAGCTGGTTAGAAAATGAATGGATTTTTCTCTTGTAAAGGGGAAGCAGCAAAGAGTGGATGTGTGCAACAGCAGATACAATGAGCGCACAGTCTTTTAGCGTGCGTTCCCCCGGGCTCTCTCATGGAATATACTGTGCACCCAAAGCTGTGGGATATACATTGTTTCCCAAAGCTTCCTAAAAGGGGACATTCACCCAGCTCCAGACGTTCCCAGCTATGAGCATGGATATTTTTTGATGTCCACCATGCCGAAGGATGTCCATGATTGAAAGCTCAAGCACAGGAATTCACTGGCAACGCACAGACTGGAGTGACACATGCCGCCTTCTCCTGGGGACTGGTTTTGCTTCCAACAGAACAGCAGCCACCCATTACACTCCCCAAATCCAACACAATTACTCCTCTTTAACAAGTTTTTCTAAAATACTTTGTTGGACAAAATGAATGCTTCAGAAAATTGTTATGGACAACTTTAGCAGTTTAAAAAAGAAGCCGTTTTACAACATTAACTACAGTAGATGTTATTTGTGCTTATTTTAATATATGAATATAGTGTTTCATTAACTGAAGTAGTGCAAAAGGCTTTGTAATTTTTAGCTCTTGTGTCAAGGGTGTCTTGTATAACTCCCTGGTGCTGTGCTTCAGCAGGGAATGGCACTTTAGCTTGGATATTTTCTTCTCCTCAGTTTTTAAGATGCCTGTACACCTAACGCCCTTCAGGTGTACAGGAACAAGACATCATGTCTTTAAAGTACAAAGCAGCTAATTTGGCCCCTTGATCAACGACAAGCCGTAGCACTTGACTAGCAAGTCCTGAGGAGGAGCAAGTAACTCTCTTTATTTAAAAGGCCAGTAACTTGTAGTTGCACTTGAGAAAATGCTTTAAGCAAAATAATAATACGGAGATCTGCTGCAAGTGGAGCCACTCACCCCATCCACTCGTGTGCCATTCTCTACTTTTACCATTAGAAAAAAAACATCCTATTCCCACTCTGCATTGTGTCATTCCATCTTGCAGCTGTTTGCTAACGTCGTAAATTTTCCAAACCAAGGAGCACCCCTATCGGATCGTACGAAGGAGCGATGCCCGTCTGTGCAGCATGAAACAGGAGCCTGTGCCCTCCTGGCACCCGCAGGGTCCCTAACAGGGCAGGGATGGAACCAGCCTGTCCCAAGAAGCCTAATCCAGTTTGTGGAGACCTCCCTCTCTTTTCTGTTATTCATATCTTTCATATTATTTGTCCTCACATCCATGCAGTGCAGTGGGGACACACATAACCCAAAGGTTTTGGCACTTGGCTCCATATCCGCTGTTTGGGACAGCCTTTTCCAAGGATTGATTATGTTGTAGGAACCTGCTTGTGGCCTTTCTGCTTCTGGTACATGCGGAGAGGCAGGAGCTCCAAGGGCAACATGGGCCATACATCTGCCAGTAGTTTCAGATCAGATTTGGCATATTACACAAATCTTTGACGGATTTTTTTCATAGTGGATGCTTTAACAAGAAATGCCCTCAAAATCCAGCCTCAACACGTGACAGCTGAGCAGTCTCCCTTTCTTACAGTAACCTGTAAACGTGCTTTATATGCAATTCAGGTTACTCATAAATTATTCTCTTTGCAAATCATGCACCTATAAATTATTCTCTGTAATTGAAAATTATCTATGAATTATTCTTTCTGTAATTCCCAGATATGTCATTTATTCTCTATTATATTGACATTGCTTTCTTGGATAGATATGCCTGGGGCTGACAGTAACAGTGTAATTCTCAGAAGCCAAAGCAATATCACACAGCACGAGTTCATTCGGGATGTTCTGACATGATAGAAATGGTCTTGTGTGCAGAAAATCTGTGTGTACAGGTCCTGAGAAGGGCACTCACTACATAATGGATTTATCTGGTATTTTATGGAATTTGGCCCTAACGTTGTACGGATTCTATTTTATATATATATATATACACACACATATATTTTTATTTTAAGCTGGTCATTCTAAAGTTGTTGATTTTATAAGTCAACTTGTAAGTAATTTCTAACTCTGACTCTCTCATACACAGTGCAGGCTGCAGAGGCACAGAAGGAGATTCATTCTGTTTCCTTCCCCTCTCAGCTCTTGCGAAGTATTTAGAGGGAGCCTCACTTAATGGGGCTCTTTGGATGTCAGAGGGACATTAGCAGAGTCTCTTAAAAATGATTAATTGCTTAAGTTAGGTGCTGTACTGTAAACAAGCAGTGATGGTGCAGAAAATTCATAGTCAGTCAACAGAAATGAAAAGCCCAAAGCAAACATAACAAGCATTAACTAATTATCAACACATGCCCTAGTTGCTTAATAGATCTTTTCCTGAGATTTGCAGTTGGTGTCTGCTGCTGCTACTCTAGGATCAGTCTCTCCTTCCCAGCATCACACAGATGACAGCCTGAGAGCAATTTTCTCAATTTATTTGTTGACATGTATTAGAAAGAGATTTTTCTTGATCGAGAAACTGAACTCTCAATGGGTGAAAAAAGTCTAGCATGGTGAAACAAGAGAGAGGACACCAAGGTGTGAGAGCATTTAACTCTGGTCCAAATAAAATTCTCACTAGTCCAGCTCCTTCCTCAAGGACCTCAACACGACCCCTTGCACGGGGGGGATTTGCCGGTCGGGATTTTCCGGTCGGGGTCAGATCAAGTCTGTTTTGCCGGGTTCAGACCTGAAACTGGGCAACTCCCAGGGGCTAGAGGGGAATTTCAAGATGCTCAGCACTTCTTAGAATCGATCTCCTCTGCTCATGGATAAAATACACTCTGGACCTGATCATCCCCATATGTGTACCCACAAGGAACTGTAGATCTTCCATTCACTTTGCACAAAATGGCCACAAAACACTGAGTCAGACCTCTGTGTGTTCCGGATCATAAAGTTAGATAAAACCTTCTGGCCTACTGCCAGATCCCAATACTATTTATGTGTAACGTCTCTAGAATATGTTTGTGACACAGAAACAGATGCTTTGTGTGGTCTCTCTGAAAATGAGTCATTCCTGGTGCTGTGGAAACCTTCAGGGATTCACTCATGTGTTTACTGGGAGGAGAATCTACCTGTCATATTGGAACTGTGATTGATACGTTACTGCCGCAAGGTTCAGTCCTGGAAGTTTGTCCTCATGTAAATCTTTAATTAATTTACTTAGACTATTGGACAAGTCAGATGGACAGCTCATATGCAGAAGGGTTTGCAGGATTAAAGACTAGATTTGTAAAGGTCATTAAACACCTAAGATGGAGACAGATGCTTCCGTCTGTCCTTATTAAAGTATTCTTATTTGTGTTCTTAAGTATTTAAGAACACCTACACATCCACTTTCCCCTTGATTTTGTTTTACGTTAAAGCCTGCTCTCTTCAATACACTTTTCTTCATATGAATATGTATTAAGGACATACATTATCCCTAGTTTCAGTCTTTTGTCCTAAGGATTTTATTTATTTTATGCTCATACATAACGCTACTTTTTTTTTTTTAGTGCCTTCTGTTTGAAGCTCTCTAAGTGCCATTCATGAACTTCTCTGAGCTGCCCTCTAGAAAGTGAGCTGACAGTATGTGCCTTTCCCCCTGCTCCCCCTCATCACCCATTTACTCATCGCTTACAGTGCTTTCTCCATTCATTTTAGCCTGGTTAAACTCTCTGGGATGCTTCTCCCGTGCACGTGTGTGATGAAGGGCTGGCTGCATTCTTCTTCCCTTTCTCTAACATGAAACAAACCTCTACAACCTACTGGCTGGTTCCTGTGCGTTTACTAACCAAAAGCACCCAGAAGCAGAGCGCAGCACCTATCGGCACTGTAGAGCAGACCTAACGCTGCGGAGATACCCGAGCTCTAATCGTTCACAGCCCCAGACACTTCGCTCTTCATCACACTTGTCTAGACAGACTAAATGGTTTCTGCAAGACAACCCCAGCGTTAGCCAGGAAAGAGGCTGCATTTTCCATACAGATGAATGCCCAAACAGGTATGGCTACGGTTAGAGATTCCCTGGAGCGCAGGCATTATAAAAGTGGTTCATCGTGCAGTATAAATGCACTGTAATGCTGTGCCACCTCCGGAGAAATCAAGTGATTTTTAAGTGGTGCCGCCAGGTAGGGGATATTTATGTGGTTTTTACAGCCAAGGAGAAGGAGGGGGCTCCAAGGTGGTACTGTGACCGAGGAGCCACAAAGCCAGCGTGGCTTGAGGGGGGACAACGACAGACCCCCAAACCCAAGATTTCTTAGCGGCCAGCTGTACCCTAACCGTCAGACAGCTCTGCCAGCCCGGAGCTTTGCTGGGTCAGAGGCATCTTCTGGAAACGCTGCAGAAGCAGGTCTTGCTCCTGGGACACTCCCCCCCGGCCCTGCAGATTTGGAAATGGGTCAGTTGACGCTGATCCCCGGGGGGGGGATGGCACGGGTGGGGGTGTGGGGAAGGAACACGGCCCCCAGCACCCTGAGACGATGCACCCCGGCACCCCAAGCCCCCGGGAGGGTGCACCAAGGACAGCCCCAGCACTCCAGAAGAGTGCCCCGGGCAGGACCCCCGGTGCCCCGTGGGGATGATGCCCCGAGCACAGCCCCCAGCTCTCGGCGTGGGGCGGGGGATGCCCCAAGCACGACCCCCATCACCGCGGCGGGGAAGGAGGGCTGCCCCACGCGCTACCCCTACACCCCGGCGGAGGGGATGCCCTAAGCAGTACCCTCCATCACCGGGGCAGGATGCCCCGAGCACGGCCACCAGCACCCGCGGAGCGATGCCCCGCACCCGGCGAGATGCCCCGAGCCCGCCCTCCCCGCGCCAGGGAGGCCCCCACCGCCGCCCGCCGGATTCCCCTTCCCTGCTGGGGGCTGCGCCCTCCCCGCGATGAGGGCGACCCCGCGCCCCCCACCCCGTGCCCACCCCGAGCTGCCCGGGGAGCGGGCAGGACTCACCGCCCGCCGGGCCGGGGCTGCGGAGGCCGGGGAGGTGCGGCAGGGCCGGGGCACCGGGCTCGGGGCTGGCGAGGCGGAGCGGAGCCCGGCGGCGGCGGCAGGAGGAGCAGGAGGAGGAGGAAGAAAAAGGGGGAGCAGAGCGGGGGCTCGGCCCCTCCGCCGGGAGCCCGCGGGATTCGCCGAGCCGCCGCCCGCCGGTGCGCGGGGCAACCGCCGGGGGCGCCCGCGGGGCGGGGCTGCCCGGGGGGCGGCTCCGGGGGCGGCTCCGGGGGCGCCGGTTCGCGGCGCGGGGGCTGGGGGGTGGCGGCACCGCGCTTGGCCGGGCTCCCCCCGCAAACTGGGGAGGGGGGAAGGCGCTGGGGTGCGCGGGGGGAGGCCGGGCTGTGGCCGCCCCGGGCGGCGGCTGAAGGGGAAAGCCGGGACGGGCCCGGGGAGGAGGTGCCCGCGGGGTGTCCAGGCTGGTGGCAGCGGCGGGTCCCTCCCGGCTCGCTGGAGCCCGGGAGAGAGGAGCGGGGACAAAGTGAGAGCTCATTTTGGGAAGCGCGTTCCCGAAAGAGCCCGGGGCTGAGCGGCATGACGGCGCTGCGAGGACTGGGAGCCCTTTAATCATCTCTTAATAGGAGATGGATGAAGGAGTGGGTGTCTGGAGACCAGAGCACTGGTTGTGTGGTTATGCTGGCGACTGATGGGAGCTCCTCCGTGGGAGCGGTGTTTGCATTTGCCTTGATGCTTCACTCAGCACATCTCTCCCACATGACCTGGGTGCATTTCTGCATCCCAGGACGTCCTTTAATTTGGGAATATTATCTGTTCTTGGAAAGGTTAATTGTTTTAGAGGCGTGGATCTCCGTTCCCATTTCTTCATGGCTTCATTTATTCTGGCTTTCATGTTTTGATCCCTTCAGTGCTTTGATCCCTCATTTCTGCCAGTCCTAGATGGAAGGTAAAAGGAATACCCTGGTGGGGACCCGAGCATGTCCCTAAGTGACATAAAATGAAATTAGGCAAAAAATATATTCTATAACTCTAGTGGTCCTGGCAGCCCAAATGCTGCCTGCACACTCAGCACATCCCAGAGCCTTGCAAGGGCCAGCAGAAATGCCCCGTCAGAGCCAAGGTGGCCATAGAGGTGGACAAATGACCATGTGCCATGCCGCAGCCTTAGCAAGCGCCAGGATAAGCCCATCGCTGCGTGCTGCAGCCTGCCGTCCCCGGGACCTGCGTTGCTCTGAAGGCACCGACAGCATCACGGGTGAGAAATCGCCCTAATTTGCTGCCATCACAATCAGGCCGAGAGGCGAAGTAGCAGCTTCTCCTGGCAGCAGCAGCTGCTCACGAAGCCTCTTTGTGGGAAACCTTCCTGAAATACAGCGTGTGGGGAGGGCAGGAGGGAGTCCTAAGGCCTTGCAATAGCATCATCTTCCACTCCAGCTGCTACCCCAAGCACAGGAGATGCCCTCTGTGCTGTTTTAATTGGTTGCTGCTTGTAATTAGAGTTTATTTGTATTAATTAACCTAAATCATCTATTTGCGAGTTGCTCATAATACTCCATCAACATGTTCAGAACAGTACAGGCCTCAGAGAGTCAGCTCCTGCTCCGAGGAAGCCATGAGCTAAACCAGACAAAACCACTGTTGTGATACAGCGTGCTCCAAAAATGCCTTTTCTTTTTTTTTTTTTTGCTAAGAAACCTATTGCATTTAAATATAATAATTAATACTTGGCTTAGCTGCCAGATCGCTGACTGATCAGCACAGGTCAATAGGACTGATGGTGCTGTTGGATGTTCATTATGATGCGTTTATCCTGGGCAGACACTGGAGGAGGTGGGTAGTCCATGTCCCAGAGAGCTTATCGAGAGGGAGACGGAGAGCAGGAACAGAGCGAGCAATGAGGAAACAGCCACACGTTCACTCTCTGACTCTTTAGGAGGCGAGTGGCTTTATTAAGAGAAGATCAGTACGATGGGAAGGGGAAAAGGGAGGAGGAGGTGGGCAAAAATCAGATGAGAAGACAGCCAGGAGTTAGAGAGGGCAGACGTGCAGTGAATCGGAGGCACGGAGATTTAAGGCTGGGGAGGGAAGTGGAAGAGCGCTGGGATGGCTGCGCTCAGCCTTAGCTCAGCTGTGATTAAAGCTGGTCACAGCGGAGACGTGATGCTCACCACAAGTGGCCTTTATCTGCGGCGAGCAGCAGCAATCGTTATTCTGCTTCTAAACTCAATTGTTTATGCCGAGTTGTGTTTCCCAGAGAGGCCACGATCCATTGCCTTCCCACAGAAGGATGTAGAATACAGAGGCGCGTGCCTTGGGTGGGTGAGTGCAGGAAACTTTATGGAGCAGCACATCCTCGGTGGGAAGCGGAGTGAAAAAATCCCCAAACCAACGTCTATGACTGGAACTTCAGCAACTGTAGTTGTTTAGCTGAAGAAAATCATATGGCGACACTTAAACAGCTCCACGAGGAGAAAAGGCAGGTACCCAAGAGCTGCTTAAGCCGGAGAGAAGAGCCGTGGCCCAAACCCACAGCTGCAAGCTGAAGCCAGACAAAGTGAAATGAGAAAATAGGCGTTAATTTTTTACAAATGAAGTTGATGAGCTGCTGGAACAAATTACTGGGGAAAGTGAAAGTCTTTCCATATGGTCGTGTTTTCCAATCAAGATAAGATGCCTTTCCACAGGATGAGCTTCAGCTAAGCACCTGTTCCTGGCTTCAGCAGAGTGAGGATGGGGTGAAGATTAGTGCTTTCTGCTCCATGTGAAGAGGTGACCTCCTGGTCCCACCTGGCCTTTAGGAATGAATTGAAGCCTCTGCTCTTGGTATGTATTTCTAAATCCCTCCTGGATAGCTGTGGTGATGCTGCACTGGGTTGTCCACTTCCAAAAAGCAGCTGGCCAAGGATGGACAAAGGACCACTCAGACCCAGCCTGCATGCGGGGTGTTTGTGCCCTGTCCTGCCAGCCCAGCTGGGGTGTGCGAGGCTGGTGGTGCAAACCTCTGTGAGGTCTCTCTGCATTTATCCCCCTAGCATGACACAAGGCTGCCAGACGCCTGGCTGGAGGTAGGTGACACCCGGGCAGCATCGGTCAGCTGCCCTGAGCTGATGAAGAAGGAGCTCTGTGGTGATGGTCAGAGCCTTTTTGATTCTACTACTGACCTGCAGCATGACTGGGGCATGTAATTTCCTTCCTGACTCCCAGTTTCTTTTACAGCCTTGCTTGCTCTTTGAGTTTGACCCAGGGCTTCTGCAGGGGCTCTCTCCCGGTGGGATTTCACTCTGAGTATCTGCACAGTTATTTTTCAGAAAGCAAATTGCTCGCTGCAGGGGTGAAATATTCTCCTGTAACTGGAGTTCTGGCTCTTGAAAAGTCAGGGTGTTATTTCTGCGTCCTTATAATCTTGAGGCAGTTCTGAAGGGGCCAGCATGCCTCTTAATTCTGGTTTGTGCCGCCGTCACAAAGTGTAAAAGCACACGAGCAAACTTTCTTAAAGTTTGGCTATTAATATCAGTCAGGAGAAAGCAACGTAGGTTCAGCTCTTGTTCTCTCTCTGCTGGTCAACCATAAATCACTGACTTACATTTGGGCAGCACCGCGGAATTACTCGCAGCTACTTTGCCACGCAATTGCAGCCACAGGTGTACAAGGAGCTGTCTCACCTTTGGCCTGTCCTGTGGACAAGGAGGAGAATTAGGGAATGCACAGGAGAAAAATAAGAGTCTAGTCTCTTGTTGCTGCTTCTATGAAAAAGAGGTGGCTGCAAAATTTGCTAGGAGGGATAGGCACAAAAGCCAAAGGGTGAGATCTGCTGCATGTTAATGGCGATGGAAAAGAAGAGGAGAAACAGGACTGGCTGGTTTGTGGTGGAGATTGAGAGTTACCATCCTGGGAGTTACTGGGAGGCTGTAGCAGGGACTGCCCTTCCGGGGACAACTTCGCTTCCTTTGCAGGCTGGAGATCTGACGGTGTGTTACTGGTAAACAGAGAGTCTGAAGCAGGAGATGAGGAATTTTTAAAGCAGGATTTCAGCTTGAACAGAGAGTCTGAGGGACTGTGTGCAACAAGACTACAGGAGCTTTGTGTTTCCTCACTGAAATCAGTTGGTTTGGCTCTCTGTGCACATCAGAGGGCATGAAAGGGAGATGAAATATACCTTGTCTCTTCCATTTGATACCCTAAAAAAGCAGTGTTTTGTGCTGGGACTGTGGAAAGGCTCCTCCTTTGCCCAGCTGCTGCCCTGGACGCTACCCAAGCTGTCCCTGTTAGTGTGCCAGGACGTGCCCCGGGATGCTGCCTTGTGCCCTATCCCTCACCCTTCCCTGAAGAGCCCTGTGGATGAACATCATGGAGGCATGGGTGAATAGCAATGTGAGTGCAGTACTTGAGTCTTTCTGCGGTTCTCTTGAGAAATCCAAGAGAAGCAGCTCAGATCGGCAGCAGTGAAGGTCAACTTCCTTCCCTCAGTAGGGAAGAGCAGAGAGCAGCAGGCACCTTCTGGGAGGTGATGGAGTGGAGGCATTAGTGTCCCTAAGGCAATGCTTGTGCTCCATCTGGAAACATGCCGGACCAGCAAGATTGTCCCTCTCTGCTGTATCCTGGCACGGTCCAGGCTCTATTGGCAGGCTTGGGGAGGAACATTAATGAGAACAAGTGTTTGGCTGGTGTTGCTGTAGTGCCACAGACTTGAAGAAACCAACAAAAAGAGCCTGGCCTTTCTTTGGTCGGTGGGTGCGATCTGCTGTCACAAGCTGATGCTGGAGGAAAAGGTGAGAGAGAGAAAAAGAGAACAGCTATGGAGTGAAGATGAAAACACTGGGCAGAAGATCTGCAGGGGAATGGAGGGGAGCCAGTTATTTGCAAACAAGTTGCTAGCTCATGCTTCCACGTGCATCCTGGGCAGCTTCTAATACTGTAGGTTTATTCAGATTTAAGAGTTTTTACTGGTATTATTGACCCTTGGCAAGGGGCTGCCAACCCCCAGGTGTAGGCAACTGCTGGTCCAAATCTGCCTTTGTGCCAATCTATCCCAAGCTGTGCTCATACACAGGGTTGTCTTCCCTTTTTAGCACTGATGTTTGAAGTCTCTCTGTGCAAAGCCAGTGTGGATGCTCCATGATTCATTCCCATGAGGAAGCGTGATTTCAGGTCCCCATATGGTCGCAGAGGAGGGGACAGATATATATTTTTACAGCAAGGAGAATGCGACTTCAGTGTACAAATTTGGCCTGGCATAGAAAATCTGGGGATTGTACAGAGTGATTCTCAATTTTTATTATTTTTTTTTAAATTTTCATGATTGCTTCCTCTTGGCTTCTGATTAGGATTTAGGAACAACGAGGAAGGAGGCTGCTGTCTGAGCAATCCATCCCAGGCTTTAAACCCAGCCTAGTACCTGGCCTCTGTGTTCCCTGAGGTTCAGCAGAGTCCACTTATTGAGGCTGGCAGAAATAGCATCTTGCTTCCTGGTTTCAGAGGAGGTGTTAAGTAGGACATAGTTAAATTTGGGATTATTAGCAAGAGAAGGGTAGCTATTTCCTTTGAATTCCTTTGGTTTGGTAGTAGATCTTTGGGCAGAGAACTGCGAAGAGCTGCCCTTTGTAGAGGGTTAGAGGATGAGACGTTTGCAGTAAGGAAACTGTCTCTGACGCAATAAATTATTGGTCAGAGATGGATGTTTGGGAGTGTGTCAAGTTTCTGTATGTGCAGCCCTGACTGGCACCCGGTCCTGCAGTGTTTCAGCCCAAGGAGCATCTCGCTGACGTCAGCAGCTGGTAAAGGGCTGGGGCAAGTCCTAAGGCTAGAGGAATTTGGGGATCACTGTGTGATGGCCCATGTAGGGGGTTCTTTTTGACAGCATTTCCATTATGATTTTTATCAGAGTTTTCCCTAAGACCGAGACATAGAGACGTCAAGTTTCACATGGGCAATAATCTAACTGGAGGCAGAACCCTCTATAGAAACATCTACTCTGTAAAGAAGAATGGGCGTCTGTGAATGAGAGGCAAAGCCCTGCAACGAGTCATCTGCCTAATTAAAACGCTGCAGTGAGATGAAATACGAGATGGAGAGGAGAGATAGTTGGAAGCGCTGAGAAACAGAAGTGCTTTCAAGTATTTTGCTGCAGAGATGATTGGAGAATTTGCCAGGGGCCTGACTTCTCTCCTTGCGCTGTCCTTGGCCAGGTGAATCGCGCTGTGCAGCCTGGTGGACATCATCACTGACCCAGAAACCTCCAAACGCTGATGGAGGCGCGAGCGCTAAACCGAGCTGAGGCTTAAGGCAGCGGAGAGTCGTGGGGCTGCAGAGCTTTGAGCCAGAGCTGGTACCTGTGTCTTGTTGGGCTGGCACACGGCTGTGATTTTTTGCTCACGGGCAGACTGCAGCCCGCTTTGCTCCGAGCCAGGTGATGGTCCCCTTGTGCCCAGTGATGCTATGAAGGCGGCTTAAGGCCAAGTGCTGTCGTTGGAAACCAGCTGTGAATTAACACACGGTGTGTGATTAATGTGCTTTTCAAATGCATTCATGTCCTGTCGCACTGGCTGCGGCTCTTGTGTCACATTCGGTGTTCTCAGAACACTTATTAGCCTTACAGATCCCTTGATTATTGCTTTCTCTTTTATAATTAAGCCATGAAACTCAGCATGGTGCAGCTTATGTGGTATTAATTCACGCCTGGCGTATTCTGCCTGTGCCCTAGGATAAGGCTAAGTGCTGGCAGCTGGATTTTTTAATATGATTATAAGAATCACATCCCATGTGCATATGGGCGACTCAGGGCTTGCCAGTGCCGCAAGCAGTAGTGAGATGTGGTCTGACTTCCCTGGGAGCAGGATCTGCCCCCGGCAGTGCTGTGGGATGGGGCTTCCTCCGGCCCCAGGCGCTGGCTGGTGCTCTCCAGGTTGCTGCTATGAGCTCTGCTTCGGTGCTAAGGCACCCCACGTTCCCTCTGCTCCCTGCTCGCCCTTCTCAGGACACGTCTGTGAAAATGTGAGTCTCACAAGCGAGTTCTGTTTCACCTCTTTTGGTCTTTACTTTTCTTCACTTGAGGTTTAAGCTGAATCCAGAATTTCCTGCGAGGCTGCAGCTCGACGTCCACTTTCTGTCGGCAGCAGCCGCAATGGCTGTTGGAACAGTTTTCCTCCCAGCTGGTCACTCCAGCCCTCAGGGAACAAAAATATCATAAGCTGTGTCTGGTTTATTTATTTTTTCTAATTTTCCCTCTTCTGGGAATTAGTTGTAGGAGTGACTGTACTGCAGGAACTGGAGCTCAGCACTAGCGGGAGGGAAGTCACTGGAATGACCCAGCACCAGTGTCCTGGCCACTCCTGGTCCAGAGGTAACAGTTTGTATGTAGGATTCATGAAGTCTTTGCTGGGTGTTGGGCTACTTGCTCTGTCTTTTGGGTAAGTCCAAGCAGCTCTGCAGCTGCCTTCTCCAAAGCTTGAGATGCAGCATGGAGCGAGCAGTAAAGGGCTCCAGCAGTTTTGCCCACATGGCTATGGTCTCTAGGTCTGCTGAGAGTCCTGCCCAAGCTTCAGATGTGGGAACAAAGCGCCTGGTGGCTGTGTATCACAGAACACATATTACATCTACTCTGGACAGGAGGGAAACAGCCTGGAAGCTGTAGGATTCAGGGCATGGGATGCATGAGACCATACCTGCAGTACTGCGTTCAGCTCTGGGGCCCCCAACACAAGAAGGACACGAACCTGTTGAACAGGTCCAGAGGAGGGCCATGAAAATGATCCAAGGCCTGGAGCACCTCTCCTGTGCAGATGGGCTGAGAAAGTTCGGGTTACTCAGCCTGGAGAAGAGAAGGTTCTGGGGACACCTTCTAGCAGCGTTCCAGTGCCTAAAGGAGCCGACAAGAAATTTGGAGAGGGGCTTTTGACAAGGGCGTGTAATGATAGGACAAGGAGCAATGGGTTTAAACTGGAAGAGGGGAGATTTAGGTTGGATCTAAGGAAAAAAATGCTTCACTTCTGAGCATGGTGAGGCACTGGAACAGGTTGCCCAGAGAAGTTGTAGATGCCCCATCCCTGGAAGTGTTCAAGGCCAGGTTGGATGAGGCTTTGGGCAACCTGGTGTAGTGGAGGGTTTCCCTGCCCATGGCAGGGGGGCTGGAACTAGATGATCTTTGAGGTCCCTTCCAACCCAAACCATTCTATGATTCTATGTGCAGCTGAATGGTTGCGCTCCTCATGGACTGCCGAAGCCGTAATGCGACAGCAGTTCCACTCTGCCGCGTGCACGTTACTTACGCGCATATGCATGCTGCTCAGGTTATCAATTGTTACTAATCAAACCATTTCTGAAGAGGCCTGAATACTGATCACCTCAAAGCTTCTGTTTCAAAAAACGGTGCCAAAACCTACGTGCAGGATGAAAAGCCGTAGTGCAGAAACTCTTAGAGCTCAGACGTTTCCATGGAGATGGATCTTTGATCTCGTCGTAATAAATCAAGGGCGGAGAAGATGCTCCCAAATGAGGGAGGAAGGAAGGCTGATCTCTACAGGGCAGAAGTTCTCAACAGGAATTAGGGACACTGGAGGCCTCTCTCTCTTTTTCCCTCCGTGATGCCATGTCTGTAGTAACAGCGAGGTCGAGCTGTCTGCCCACCAGCGCTGCGGTGGACGTGCCTTCCAGCCAGCCAGCCAGACGGCGTGCAACACCTTTGAGCTGGCTAATTTAATGCTGCTGAAAAGTCAGACCTTTGTCTGCACAGCAATATTCACCCCGTGCTGTGGGATTTAGAGAGCGGGGACATGGGGTTTTAATACCAGTATGAGGCACACTTGTCTTGACTGTGGCGAAGCAATCTGAGGAATGAGAACAGTGAAAGTGCTGCATTTATGCATAAATATAGAGGAAGGGGGAAAAAAAATGACATTTTACTCTGGTACAGTGTGCAAACCAGAAGTGTTTAATATGCTGACATGGAAATAGTGACCAAAGGCAACAGTCGAGTTGGCTTTATCCACGCGGATGAGCTTTGACTGCGCTGGCGACTCGTGTGTTGTTAGAGCTGTCGGCAGGATCAGGGCTGTTACTCCTGGCACTGGAAAATGGCGCGTCTGTGGACGGAGTCGAAAGAGAATTCATCAGGAAAGGGCATCATTAGCTTCAGTAGTCACTGAGAACTGTGGCTTGGAATAAATGTGGTCACACGGACTCTGGAAGGAGTTTCGTGCCGAGGTGCACCGCAGCGGCGGCCGAAGGTGATCCCTAGTGTCCGAGCGCCTGGATATGCCCGTGCAGCTCTCAGGGTTGCGTGGCGGTCGGCGCGTGTGTACGGAGCTGTGCACGCCTGTTTGTGCTTCTCTCGCTCCGTTTGGCAGCCGGGCGGTGGCTTTTCCTGGTCGCTTCCGATCTGTTCACAGGACGTTGACAGATCCGTCCCTTTGTCTCCACTACCAGCATGGCCTCAAACAGTTTTTTCTGCAGCGAGTAAGAGTACGTAGGGTGAGCAAGCTACCATATGCAGCCTGCTGCAATACATTTTTTCCTTCTTTTTTAAAAAAAATTTGGATGCATTGAGCTGCCAGTTGTGCTAATTAGGGTCCCTCTACTTTAGGGGTTTGCAATACTCCACCCAGGCAAAATGGTGCTTATACCTATTAAGGCTTCGTGCCACCACTGCTTTCACTGGAGCAAGTGACCTCTTTGTACCCGGCTGGATCTTAAAATCCTTAACAACTTGACCATCACTTTGTGTAATGTTAAAGTTCCAGCTTAAATCCTTCATTTATAAGGATATTTGTTGTTCACAGCTCTGAAAAGGTTATCATCTCTTCCAAATATTGCAGAAATCTTCAGTGTTGAACATAGCTCACAGGTTTGCTTTAGAAGCCAACAGGTGTAATTTTTGTGGATTTTGTTGTTGTTTTTTCAAATGACCCTCACTAAAAATACTGTCACGTAACTCCGTTTCTCAGAAATGGACCATTTAGCTGAGAAAGCCGTGTTGCTGTCTTGTGCACTAGTTCACTGGGAAGAAAATATGTTGAAAGAGCATGCAATATTCAAGGTGCTTTGACTCAAACTCGCTCTCACTGGTTTCAGTCGAGGCTTTAGCCTTGTTTTCTCAGGGCTCTTCGTCAAAACCTAAAGCACAAAATATTCTGACAGGTCAAAGTTAAGGTTACTAGACGGTAATGAAAACAGCATTTTTATCCTCAATTACATAGACAAGATGGGATTGCTGTGCAGCCCCAGCTGTTCGTCTTGCGGCTGTGACAAGCCTGTGCGGATGCTGTCACTTAGCAACCATTGCAATTTGTGTTTTAACTGCAGCTTTTTGTTGTTGGCACATCATGAGAGTTGTAATCATGAGATCAGTTCCATCAAGGGTGTTTGGTTTTGAGAGCGATGGGCTCCAGGGCTCACCTGTGCCCCTGCCCAGCCTATATAAGGGCTAAATCAGGAGAATTGCACATGTGATGGCTAACATAGCTTAATAAGGGTTTATTTTGGAGATGGCTTGACTGGGCCAAGTCATGTTTCAAGATCTACAGCCTAGATTCACCATCTGCCAGACTGGCCTGTGTAGCTCTTTCGTGCTGGGCACAGTTCAGCCCAGAAGATGGTTTGAGTCCAAAGCTCTGTGCGTGGCTGAAACATCACATCCCTGAGCAGGGTGGTGGTGGTGAGGGACCAGCCAAGGCCTCGATGTCCCTGTGCACAGCAGGACAAGCCCTTGATGTCCCTATGCGCAGCAGGACAAGCCCTTGTTCCCTTCCACTGACCCAGCCTGAAAGCTCAGGGAATGTGGGGTGAATAGGGACTAGACATAGGAGGATGAAGAGAGAAAGAAATGGGAGAACAGAAGATCTGAATGTGTATCTATCTCTTGAGGGTAATTCTCACCTATCTTGCACTGAAAAGCAGTGAAAGGGGCAGGCCTACCAGGGCTCAAGCCCTAACGCTCTATAGAACTTGTTTAAAGTTGTGGGTTTACTTTAGACCAGATCAGGTATAACTGGACAATGTCCCTCAAAGGAGCAGGTGCACCCTCTGTCCCAGACAGCATGTTCCTGCCCTTGCACGGAGTTTAACGACTGGGCAATTGCAAAGTGAGCTGAGGAGTAACTTGGTTTGGATGGGTTTGTTTTGGAGGCAGCCACATGAAAGGCATCTTTGCAGCCCTGCTCTGGGTTTACAGTAAATACAGTCCTTTAACGCGTGAAGCTGCTATGCTCTGAGCAGAGACTTGGTTTGGTGTTACAGATAAAACCAGTTTTCCTTAGTTTCATTTTGCTTTAACTGAAACCCTTGTGTAATTGCTCTTGTAGTATTGCAGGGACTCTAGATGTGGACTGCTCGTTTCCCCTTCCACCTAGGGATGAGTTCTAAGTGTACCCGTTACGTGTGCTTGCAGAGCCCCCAGTGCTTTCGTTACAGCCGTACATCACCAGTTTTTTTCCACCTCAATCAGACAGACACACCACTTTTTTGAAAATCCTCCCGTTTCTCTGGGGGATGGCTTGCAAGGTTAGAGGCAAGATGTGTCGTGCCTGTGGAGCAGCGTGTCTGACGCAGGCTGAGGGCTGGTCATGTTGAGTGGTGCTTTATTCATCAGCAGAGGACAAAAACCACTGCTCCAAAGGGAAATGACACTGACTACAGAGGTGCTGCTGATATATTTTTCCATTGTAAATTGTTGAGAACTTCTGCAGTGAAGCTGGTTGATGAGTTTCCTCTTTAGCACACGGTGGTTTTTAGAAGCCTTGATGAATACGTACTGAAAGGTGGAGCAAACTTTATTAGAGATGGACAAAAGAAATTGCAAAGATACGCGTGAGTTGATCTGTAATCACAGGTCACATACATCCAAGGTAAAGCAACAGCCTTAGACATTTACAGCCCATTTTTGACTAAGTTGTGCAATTAGTGTAATTAGGCAAAGCATATACTTTGAATTTTAAATGTCCAGTGTATTAAAACAGAAAATTAACAGCCATTCTTTTGGCAGCTTTTATGAAGCCGTCACTGGTGTAGGGCTGAGCCAAAGATGCTTATTCTCTCCTGCGTCTGTTTGAGCAGCTAAAGGATAAATCCTTTCTTCAGAGCTTTGCTGGAATGTGTTGAAAGCAACTTTAGGAATCTCATACCTGTGTACAGATGAGGCAACAGAATTTACACTACCCCTGTGCAGAGAAAGAGCTGAAATGAGCATTGTAACCTTCTTCTTTCACAGCACCAGCCATTGGAGACATAAATTTTTCTAGTCTGTGAAGTTCTATGTTGATGTCACTTGTATCCCTACTGCCTGCTATCCACAGCCCACAAAAAAAAAGCAAATTACAGTCCTGAGCCTCGGTGCTTCTTGCATTAAATGAGGCTCACGTCTGGCCACAGCCTCTGCTGAAATCAGCTGCAATGTGCGTTGGAAAAACTCTCTCGGTGGCGCCTGCCTCCTGCAGGCACTGTACACAGCTACAGCGCTGATGGTGTGAAAGCAGCAGTTCCCACAGAAATCCATCCCAAAAAGGCAGCTTTGAGCTTTCTCCTGTGTCCATAAAGGAAAGCCAAGCAGCCCACCTCCTTCTCTACATCGTTGGAGTCGTCAGTGTGCGACAGGAGTGAGCTCACGGAGGGACCACTGTTGTCATGTTGTGAAGTGGTAAGTAGCAATAGCCCTTGTTGCAGTGAACGCTCAGTATGCATGCTGGGGTTGGAAGTTCTGCTTCTCAGGACTGTCTCCTTGAGAGTTAAACCCTCCCTCTAGCTGCACCATGACCACAGCTCCTTGGCAAGACACACCACATGGTGTAAATTCTTAATCCAGCAGAAAGCTGTGTGGCTGGGATAAGGATCTTGAGGTGCAAAAAAAGCTTTGGTAGGTAAGACGTGGGTTGAAAATGAGTTAGCAGTGCAAGTGGGGCATCTTGTAAGACCCACTGCCATCACCTTCTATGGAAAGAAACATGGGTTTTTTCTTTTGCTTTCGTCTCCTGTGCTCACTCTATTCCCTGACATGTGTTCCTCATGCTGCTCCGATGTTCATGACTCTTCATCATTCTCCCAATTATCAGGCGCGGGACGAGAATCTGAGTGTTAATAAGACTCTACTGTAACTAGAGCAGCAGAGAAAACAAAGGAAGGCAATGTAGTGAGCTCAGAAGAAAGAGAAGTACAAAAATCAGCACTGAGTCACCTAATTGCTGGAGGTGAAGACCTGTTTTTAATGAAAGATGAAAGGAGTCCTTAATTGCCATTCTAAAGATAAAGAGCCCTCCCAGTTTGTTGTACATTGGGTTTTTAGTGTACAAGCATCCTGGGTATAACAAGACTTTGGACTACAATTAAGCAAACGATATAAATTTAGCAGTGTCACCATCACCCCAGCTGATATAAAAAGCAAAAAAGTTCCATTAAAAATTAATAGGTCTGGGAGTCGAGAGACCTCAGTAATAAGCAGTGGAGTTTCCCTTCTGTAACAAGTCAGTTTTTCAATTTGCTGATACTTGAATAATTCCTTGGAGTCTCCTGAACTGCACAACCCTGAAATCATGAGAATTCTAGTACTGAAGATGTTTTCCCAGCAACCTGCTGTCTCCTTCCCTGGAGCATATCTGACCCATTGCCAACATAATGCTGGTTTTAGAACTGTAATTCCTTCACCAGACAGGACTGATAAAACTCCACAAACAATCCACAGTTCTTTAAAAGCAAATCCCTTCTCTCTCACTAGCCCCTTCCAATTTCTGAGAAAATTGCAGTGGCAGAAGACCTGATTTTTAGTATCTTCTGTCTTTTGCCAGGTGTAGACCCTGCTTAAGTAGAATTGTGTATCAGCAGCAGAGCTGCCTTCTCCCGATAACAGCTGCTGGTACAACACTCAAGGGCTCTGTCACACAGAGAGCTGTGCACAGAGTGACAGGTAAGTGTGCTGACTCATTAAAAGGCACAGAGTAAATCTTCAACCTCAGCAGCAAGAAATTCAAATGACATCTCACCCCCTTGTACTGCTGCAGGGATAACATGGAAGGAGATCGTAGAAGTCCTTCCCCTGCATTAGATGCTATAGGCTCCATTAGCCCAAAGTGAGCGTTGTGTTCCTGCCTCTCCATAGGCTGCAGGAGGATAAAGGATCCCAAGTAACACCTGAGTACCGGAAAAGAATACAGCATGGTTTGACCTACTGGTAAAAGTACTGTTTTTTTTTCTTTCCAAAAAGCTTATTAGCACATGGCAAGACTTGCAAACTAGTTTTCCTTCAGTTATTAAAAAAAATGGCAATTTTTTCTCAGAAAAGTGTTGCCATTAGCACTATAGCTGCTGTTTTCTAATTGTTTACCAAAGCTAGGCAGAGATCTATTTTTATAATGAAAAAGCTGCAGGTGTCAGTTTCTCTTCCTAGTTAGAAGCTATCCTAGTTCTTTAGGAACAGAGAACAGGAACACTTGAAATATTCAGCAAAATGGACCTGCTTCTGGCTTCAATTAAAAACAAAGTCAGCTTTTTAGTGTCACTGCTGAGATCAAACAAGTATGTTATCTCTAGAAGAAAGTTTGTAACGTTAAGAATGATCAGCTTTTGACTCCTTAAATGCCATCTTGTGCTCTAGACCTGAAAATGCAACAGGGAGTTTGAGAACTCTGGTTTTAGAATGGAGATACAGATGAGGTCAAAACAAATGCCCCTTAAAACCAGTCTTCATCAGTTTTAGCTCTTCTGGCTCTAAAAGGAGCAGGCAACAACTTGTTTTCAGTCACTGTTTTGTTTTTTAAAAATGTTTCCTTACGTAGGCATGGTCTGGTGCTTTCTTAAAAGATGCAGGACTTAAGAAAAGAACAAATGCATTTCTTTAATGTGTTTACTTTGAAAAACAAGTCATGGTTTATTGGAAACTGCACTTTTAAACAAAAAATTCATCAGTATTAAAGTAAAGATTTTCTAACCCATTTAACAAAACAATCCTTCTCTCCATTCAGCATTAACACTTCTTTTTATCCTCTCTCAAGAAAGACTTCATTACGGGTAGCAAAAATTCTCCTCTATAAGAAAACTGCTTAAGCACTGCTCCCTCAGGGAAAACGCTGTCTTCAGTAACAGTCTGCTTCATTCTCCTCTATGGTCCCTACAGTAGCAAGGATGTCCTGTAAGAGCGACTGAGGGCTTTTCTCCACATAGTCACTGGTTTTATTTAGCTCATCATGTAGCTCTATTAAGTCTATCGTACGAAAAGCTAGCATCATGCTCTCTGGATCTTCAAAATCCACCCCATTACCATCATCTGTGGGGAAGATCTTGGCCAGAACACCCTCCCTTAGTGTCCTTTGTAACCAGGCAATGCCGTGTCCTGCAGGTAAATCTCCAGTCCCTTGTGAATCCTGCAGGGTACTAATTGGATTAAAATGACTTTCCAAGTGAAGCAGTATATCGCAGGCTCTCTGACCTACTGGTTTGTCACAGTCACACAAAGACCGAAATAAAAAGCTCAACAGTTTTACTCGGCAAAATATCTGCAGCGACTCATCCTGATGAATGGAACTAGTGACTTCAGATGAGACGGGACCATCTGGGCATTCAGGAAGGCCAAGCTGGCAAATTGTCTGATGGCAAAAAACTTGAACCATCTCCAAACCACCAAGCCTGACTTCCCAGTCTAAGTCATGCTCCACAGTTTGGATCAGTCTAGAGACAAACTGCTCTGTATCTTCCAGGTGACCTGTGCAGCCTTCTCTCAGCCACTTGGTGAAGATGTTTATCACAGCTCTCCTGGGAAAGCCCTCTGGGTCCGTTGACAAGATTTCTTGAAGCTTTGCTATGGTGTTCTAAATGTAAAAAGACAAAGAGAAAGCACAATGAGGGGAAGAACATACAAAGAAACAAGAACAACAGAAGTAAAAAATCCAGTCTCTTCATTACTGGTTGTGAAATCTGCCTGCATGAGACTGCAAGTAACTTCCAAAGAAAGTGCAAAGTAGTACAGCAGAACTGTTCTGCTTGATTCTGCAGTGGGCTACACGAAGTCATCATACCTCTTTATTATACTGATTCCCCATGACAGGTGACTCTGAAGCAAAGTCAGTAATGAAAGCCAAGTGTCCCACAGCAGTCACAGCACTCGCTCGCACGTAGCTTTCTGGATCCTCAAGAAGATTTTCTGTAAGCCTCGGCACCTCCGAAGACAGGAGAGACTGCCTGAACTCGTTCTGGTCTGTAAACAAGACAGCAATCCAAAGAAGCAAGGCTTTATCCTCTCAGAGCATGAAGCTGGTTCCAACGCAAACAGTTCTTTGCATCATAGAAGGATGCCCACTGACTGCAGGGACAGCTGCCAGTGAGCTGAACCACTGCAGAGACTGGCAGCTGCTCACAAGAGCACACTCTGTGTCAGGCTCCCCATTTTCCAGCGGCTTGGTGACTTTCAGTCAAGCCCTGCTAGACACTGGAACTTGGAAAAATCCATTTACAGTTGTTCTAGCAGCAAGAAAAAACTTTATCTGGGCAAGTGGGGACATGGTTTCAGCCCCATCAAACTTACGCCTTTGCTTAAAGGAGAAAAAAAAATAGTCTTCCTTTCTTGTTGTCAAGGAACACAGCAAAGAGTGCAACTGCAGCACTGAGAGGGGCTGCAGGGGAAACTACTACTGCAGCTGAGCGTGCCAGATACTTCCTTTGTGACCTGGGGACAACAGTAGTCGACAACATCCCCCTCTCTTCCAACATCAGAGCTACTGCAGGAGAATTAACATTGCCCTAGTGCTACCTGCTGCAGAGCCTGAGCTACCAGTAAAGTGGAAAATCAGTAACTAATCCAAAGTATGCAAAGCAGATCTAGGCTTTTAGCCTCCTAAATCCTAGCCCCTAGCCGGCTGAGTGAAACCGAACAGACTCCACTGCAGAGTAAACTGAAAAAAGGGAAAGTATTATCTGCCATTTATCATTGTTGTCTGCCTTGATATACGTGTCTCAACATACATGACTGTCTCAACACTCCCCAGTTTAACTCACCAAAACTGTTGTTAAGGAGGGCACAGCAATCTCAGTTCAACAGAAAAGTAAAATAAGTTTATTAATCTTTCTGTCAGATTTTGATTATGACCTAAGAGTAAAAATCTTGACGCTTCTTTCTTTTCTTAGCCCTCCAGTTACAGGTCAGAGGATGCTTCACAAGCCTGACTGACTTTCATAACGTTAAAAGAAATACTCCTCCAATCTGAACTGTTAAATCTCTGTACCTACCTCTCAAGCATTCAATCAGGACAGTGAGGAACTCCAGAGAAGAATCTCTTATTTCCCAGCAAGGACTGCACAAACGCTTCTGCAGCACCAGAAACACATCTGTAAAAGCCAAGTGACATGCTTGAATGGACACGAAAGGTAACAAGCCTTACAGAAGCAATCACTCTACAACCTCTATATCATTTTATCTGATGCAATCTTTTTTGCTGCTGCTGTGTGCTTCTCCCAGAGTTCTTCAAAGCACAATTTGGGGCAGTTAAACTTAAATTCAACATAATTGTGAACAAATGAATCCTAAGTGCTCTGAGGAGGAAAGGTAGGCAAGAGCAGGTTTCATATATGCCACTAGCTGCTGTTTGTCCCAACTTGAATAGCTTCATTACCTTCCAAAATCTTTTGCTGCCACTGACTGTTGGAACAGGACAATTCCTGCAAGTGCACCAACCACTTGGATGTAGCTTGAAATGCCTTCTTTAGAACCTGAAGCAAAATAAAGCAGATTCACGTTACTACAGGAGGAGGCATTGTTGCCTTTAGGCTAGATAAAATTTGGTTTAGCCTCCAACTTACAGAGAAATTCTCAGAGTAAACAAGTATATATGCTTCCTTACTAAGAAGTAAGCCACAAATAAATGGTGCTTACGTAACATTTCTAACAAACATGTAGAAAATGCCTGTTCTCAGCTTAGCATTATGAAGTTCTAGTACCTCCAGCTTTTGAGTTGTCATCAGAGTCATTCAAACAAAACAAAGTAAGAAACAAAACCCCTTAATGCAAAGAATTCAATACTTAAGGGCCATGCCAATTTAAGTATGTTGGTGCTACTCTTAGATGTGATGGCTTCTGTCTTTTCAGGAACACTCAATGTATTGGTCAATTACTTGCTCATTAAAATTTTAGCTATTTCTTGCCAGCCACCCAGAACCAAGAGAAGTCTCCTACATATTCTAATATAAACCATGCTATGAAGCAACTATTGTCATTTTCTCAGAAATATACCCCACTGGGGCAAGCTAATAGACTTGGATCTCTCCTTAGTTCTATACTCACAGTAGGGCTGGTGTTTGGACTCTCCAGGTATGTCAGAAGGACATCAAACAGATTTCCAATGGGTGCGTCACAGCCTGAAACACAGAAGGACCAATGGTGAGAGAAGGAGCAGTTGAATCGTAACTTAACTGCTGGAATACAGAAAGACACAGGATTATGAAACTGTTTTGGAGAAGAAAGCAAGTAGAATCCTCAGAGTAAAGGAGACACATCTGACTTCTCACAACTACTAAAGCCTTTTAATTACAGCATTGTCTGCCCTAGCTCATCAATAGAAAGCAAGGTTAGCCAAGACAGCAGGAAGAACTGGAAAAAATGAACAAGCTTCAGAAATGGAAGTGGTAGTCAGAAAGCTCTGTGAAAGGGAATGAAAAATTCTGCAACTACAGAATAGTCAAGTACTTCCAAAACTTAAAAAAAAAAAAAAAAATAAAGTGCAAAGATTAACTCACCTATTCGCCCTGAGAGTGCTGCCAGGACATCAAGAGCTGACCTCTGTACTCTGAAGCAATTGATCAAGATTCGGCTTATCGTGCTTCCCAGAGCAGAAGCTGGACTCAGGAAGCCATTACAGAATTGTAATGTCGTCACGAGAGAGCGCAGCAAAGATGTATAGGGTAAATCCACTCGCATATGAAGCTACGGGAGGGGAGAAAGAAAAAAGTCTTCAACAGAAGTCTCAAGCATGCATACAGAGCAGGAGGTTTTGGTCAGGAGGCATCAAAAAATTGCAATTTCTAGTGTGTTCTTAAGGTACCACACCGCAAATAACTACAAACAAATTATCTTCTTCTCTCCCAAGAACTATTGCTCAGATGGGAGGAGATTCTTCTCACTGCCTGGGAAAGCAGTTCAATTTATGTTTTTTTGCTGGATGAATAATTGCAGCAGAAGTCAGGTATGGTAACAAAGCCTGCGAAGATGGATTTAAAACTAAGTGTAGTCCCTCTTTACAAGCCTCAGTATTCCTTCATTATCCTGCTTGGAGTCTCCTGTGCTAGATTTCTTTAACATATTGAAAGCCACACTGTCAACTCCTCTCCGCGTTCTGTTAAGCTCTACTGCAAAAGTTTGCAACCAATCTTAACGCTGTCTTTCAAGGACCAATTTGATCCCCAGGCTTTTCTCCTTCTCTGAATGTTACCTGAGACAGCAGCTCCTTCAGATGAGCGAGGGTCTGACACAGAAGACTAACACAAGATGACTTGGAGGACAGAAGACTTTCAACAGCGGCAGGATCACTAACAGACTCATCCAGCAAACCTAGAGGACCAAACAAGGGAAGAGCTCAGGTTGTTAGTGAGTACAAAGGACTCTGATTTTTAAAGTTAATCAAGATTTTCCAGTGATGCAGTATGAATATCTCTTCAAATACAACCATCAGTACAATGCTGCACTTCACCACAAACACTGCTGCTGTCCTTGACCTTCTACTCTTCCTCCTTCAGTTTAGCCTGCACCAGACACTTAAAACACTAGCAAGCAGACTAGGCTCCAACTGTTTTGTCACAACTGTACCTGCATATTCCAGAGGCTGGGAGGCTGCTCTCAAAATACAGTCCATTGGCTGCAGTAGAACAGTCAGTGCCTGAATCCTCACATCTTGTGGGCTTCAAGGAGAAAACAGCAGTTACCAAAACAAGAACACTTCAATTCCTTCTCAAACATCTGCCCCCAAATGCTGAGCAGAATCATGTTTTTCATGCAGGCTTCTAAACAAGCCAGCAATGACAGTATTATCACAATCCAAGCCTTTTTCCAAGCTTCCCTGGCTACCTGAAAGCAGAGGAGAAATGGCTCTGGAATTTATAAGCAGCCTTATCAAGCTATGCAAATAGTGGGATTCTGTGTAAGAAGGGGGTTTCTTATCAACAAAATGGTGTCCTTGTATCCTAAGACACAGGTGTTGCTTAGCCTGTAAATCAGTATCCGTATGTGCTGTATTCATCTGATGATTTCTTGATGCTTTTTCACTACCTAAAGGGGAGTTATAGAGAAGATGCAGGCAGACGTCTCAGAGGTGAACAACCAGACAAGAATCTTAAATTCCAACAGGGTACATTCCAACTGGACATACAGAAAATACTTTTAATTGTGAAATGAAAGTAGTTAAGCACTGGAAAAGGTTTCCCAGAGAAGCTGTGGAATCCTCACCCTTGGGGATATTTGAAACTTGAATGGTGAAGGCCCTGAGCAACCTGATCTATCTCTGATGTTAGCTCTGCACTGAGCAACAGGCTGAATTAGATCACTTATACGGGTTCCTTCTAACCTACGTTATTCTACAACTGCTGCAGAGTCTCCAGGTGCACGCTTCCCTAGACAGCACTGAAAGCTCTTGCACTAATCAGTGCTTTTGTGAGAGAAAACTGAACACAGACCACTGGATCTGACAGGTAGTCAAACTGTGCCCATCTTCATCAACCTGGCAGTATAAAGGTAAAGGAGTTTGCTATTTCTTCCCGAAATTAGCTGGCTGTAGGTAAGATGCAAGTGTATACACATAAACATGATACTGGCTCCTTTCATTTCTCTCTTTGAAACTGTATTATTCTTACTACCAGTGTGGAAGCTTGTTAGCTACTGGCATGGTTCTTGCCAGTCTTACGTGTTATGGAATGTAGTGGAAAAAAACAGTGAGGAAAAACAACAGTTCTTGGAAAGACACCAGAGATATTAGTACAGAAACGTTTGCAGAGTGCAAAAATTTCATTGAAGTAAGTCTTACCATTTGCAGAGTCTCAGAATTCCCACTACCAAGGGACCCACTTGTACTGGGGTTAAGTGTTCCAGAGCAGAAGTCACTAATGCCCAAAAACTGCCTTCAGAGTCACAAAACACAGGGGACCTGAGAACAAAGAAGTGTAAGTAATATGTCCTATCAGACGGTGGAAAACACATATCACTGGATCCAAGGTCTCAGAAGATTCTTACCATGCCATCTTACGCAAAAGATTTGCCAGCAGGTGCTGTACTTGAACAGTCTCTTCCGTCAAAAAGGATTCTACTTGTTTTGCTATGCCTACCCAAAGCACTTCAGTCCACGGAGCATGACAACTGCCAAACAAACTAGTTAACAGTTTCAAAGACTGCTCGATGTGAGAGGCAGAGCCGGACTGAAGGGAATCTTCTATATGCTTTATAATCATTTGGGCACACACTGGCCAGTCATAGTCTGTTGTACTGGGAGGTTTTGTTGGTTCAGACTCCACAGAGAGGGTGAGCACGTGCACCAGAAGCTGAGTGGCAGCTGAAGCCACAAACAGGCTGGGATCTCCTTGCAGAGTGAAGATCACATCCATGCCTCCTGTGTGAAAATAGAACAAGTCACTAGAGGAAAACAACAGCCTTCCTATTGCGAGGTGGAGCCTTGCTGCACTCCAACCATATATTATCCTAATTCAAGTACCACACAGCTTTAAATGGTACTGGTGGGGTTTTTTGAAATGCCATGAACATTACAAAATTAAGTATAAAGTCAGCCAGTCCTTAATGACAGACAAACAAAAAGCAAATAAAAGAAGAAAGTAAAACTGCTTTCAGATCCTCAAGTGTTTTAGTAACTCAGGAACAGAAGAGGACTTCAATACAACCTTATTAACATTCAGGGAGTTGACAGCACACTCACTGTGTGTTTAGAGAAGGAGCCTGTACCATCTCCTCTCTAGACACAAGTGGTAGGACAAACATGAACGACAGCAACAGTACTACTTTTCCATCACAGAGACAGCAGCACATGCTGCCTGTTAATACTGACACAGTGTTTTAGGCCTCTCTGTACATGGCACCTAAAGCTGCTGTTAACTGCAGAATTTATATACCTGCCTGACAACAAGGACTCCACATGTGTGCAAGTATTAAGAGATAAACGAGCCCCTAGCTAGATTTACTGCACTAAAATCATACTGAAATGTGTCTTTTAGTAAGAGCTACAAATAAGAATACAGAGAGCTTTTAATAAGCTATTTTTAACATGTGTTTCATAAGATGCCCTTTTTAGAGGGGAAAGAGGCACATCATCTTCAGTGTTTGGGAAAAAAAAAAAATTAAATGCATAACTAATTTAACAGAACCCCACCATCTTTCAATGACTTCAGTGTTTTTGACAAACAGCTTATTTTTGTCTTAAATAAATGAAAACCTGTCTCTCACACTTCACATCTGAGCAACACACTGGAATGGAAGAGACACAGAAGATTTGGGGACTCACCAGTCCTAAAAGTACTCACCACCATTGCAGAGGAAGTGGAGGGCAGGCTGGTGACGTGTCATGGTGTGCACACCCCCCACCCAGCCACTCCGCACAGATGCATCTTCCCAGGCTGTGCTGCCCAGAGGCCCGTCCTTGCCAAAGAGCCTCACCAACAGCTCCTCCTGCTGAGGCCAGAGGAGAAAACAGAGTAAATGGTAAGCAAATGGGCTCAAGAGGAGGGGCTGCCCTGTCATCCAAGTCAAAAGCACTAATAGAACCTAATAAAGGCACTAACAGAACCTCCTCTTGCTAGAAGTATCACTAAAATAGAAAATTTTCAGGATCCCGTGCTTAAATTCAACATATGTCTCTTTCGTGGACTAAGCAATAGAGGTGTTCAAACAAAAATGTCTTGGTTGGTTTTAAGATGCTAGGGACAACTTAGATATCTATCGATTCCATTAGACGGCTTTAAGCGGTTGTATGCATCTCTCCCCTCAAAGCCTTCAGGCTTTGTAGTATAAATACATTATTGTAGAAAGCAGGGCTTTAAAAAGCTCCCTCATTTTTGCAGGGAATGAGAGATTTCCTGCCAACCTACCATGGAGGGAAAACTACATCTGTTAGTGCAGTTTAAATCCACAGGATCTGCCCAGGTATGCAATGTTTTGCAATGACTGGGGTAGGACAGTGTTATCCCATAATACTGTTCTGAAGTGAAAATGAGCAGCACTACGTATTAGCAGTCATCAGTCATAGTACTCCTGTTGCAAGGCAGAAGTAAGGAGGCAGCAGCTTTACTAAGAACTGAGAAGGAACGGTTTGGTTGTAGGTCTTCATTATCACCTCACTGTCTACTGAGTTGTTTGATGCGTGCCAGAAATTTTACAAGCCGAATCCGTACGTTTTTAAGCGTTCTCCGTACAGAAGGAGGAAACAGACATGTGGCAGCAGGTACCTGGGTAGCCGACTCACCTGCAAGTGTTGGAAGCGGCTTTCGGAAGCAGCGAGTATCCCGGCTAAACGCAGAGTAAAGGACAGGATGCTGGGACTGGGCTCTGGCAGTGCCAGCACGGAGGTGATGAACTCCGTCAGACAGGGGTTGTCCTGCAGCAGCTCCACGCTGGGATCTGGCGACCGGGAAGAAGCCAGAAAGCAGAGGGTCACTGCCGGGACTTGTGTCCTCTCTCCCAACTCCAAGGCACTCGCCCGATCCGCCTGTGACCCCTCACAACGCTCAGGCGCGAACGTGGCTTCACCGGCAGCCCAGGCACGGGCCTCGAGCACTGAACGGCGTGTTCGGGCGTCGCCGAGGGACCAGCACCGCTGAGGGACGCCTCCCCCGGAGCCCCGGCCCGCAGGCCGCCCTCCCCCTCGGCGGGCACCCACCGAACCGCGTCAGCTCCCGGAACCAGTCGAGCAGCTTCTCCAGGCAGGTGTCGTCGGAGCCGGGCTGCCGGGGGTCGGCCAGGGCGGCGCAGACGCGCGGCAGCAGCAGGGAGCACTCGTGGGTCATGGCGAAGCGGCGGCGGGCCCGGGCGGTGAACCACGACTCGGGGAGGGCCATGGCGGCGGGACCCCGCGCCGCCCCGCAACCAGCACGGCAACCGCCGTTACCGCCGCCTGCCGCAAAGCGCGTGTCGCAAAGGCGGGGCGTGGTGCGGAGGCGGCGCGGCGGGAGGGTGACGGTGCGGGTGGCGGATCTGCGGTTGCGGTGCAGGGGGGCTGCTCCGCCCGCGGCCAGCCCCGCGGCCCCGGGGCGGACGGCGGACGGCGGGGCGGAGCGCAGCCGGCCCGCGCAGCGGTTGCTCCGGGCCCCCCGGCGCTTCCCGCTTGGCGGCGCTCGCGCTCCGCCACCGACTGTGCCCGGGAGCGCCGGAGGACCCGCCCCGTGGCCGCTCTGCGCATGCGCTGCCGCTCCGCCCCGCCGCTGGTTGCTATGGTTTCCACAACCCGGAAGTGCCGTGGGGAGGAGGCCGGCGCTCAGGGAAGGCCTCTGGGGCCGCCCCTTGCCCGAGCCGGGCGCCATGGCTTGAGGCGGCCCCGGCTGCCCCGCCACCCTCTGAGGCCTCTCCACCACCTTCCGCCATGGCCCAGGGGGCCGGTGAGGCGGCCGCGGAGGGGGAGCTGGTAAGGAGCAGGCGGCGGGGAGGAGGAGGAGGCCCCGGGCCCGCCTCAGCCCAGGCCGAGCCTGGGAAACGCTCCTGCCCGGAGCTCCCTTAGGCTCGCCGGGCCGCCGAGGCAGTGTCTGGGAGGGGGAGGAGGGCGGCCTCGGTCCCTCCCCAGCCCGCGGGGTGCTGCGTTCTGCCTGTATCTCCTTGGCTGGCCGGTAGCACGGCGGGGGTTGGGTGTTAGTGTTCGCTTCTCCCCCGCTCGGCAGCCAAGTGGAGGTCTTGAGGTCTTTTGCTGGGGGCCACCATGCTCTCTTGTGCTCGTTCGGCCTGTTCTGCAAGAGCAAAGGGACTGCGAAGCTTTCCAAGGACTGGGGTCTTCTCGTTATTGCACGTTTATATCCTGGTGAATGTTCTGTTGTTTGCTATCTCCTGTCAAGGCTGGGTGCCTTCTGCATTCTCTGATTCCTAATGTGATAGCTGCAGTTAGGTAGAGAGATCTCCCAGAGTGATAAAACGACCTTAAAATAACAAAAATAATCAGTGTGCTGCAAGGAACATTGCCTCAGGAAATTAAAAGCTATATGGCATGGTGTGTGAGATGTATGCCTGCTTGCCTCAGCCAGCACAAAAAGCTGTTTTACCTGCTCTGTTGTTGTCAGTCCCAGCTCCTGCTCGGTCAGGCAGGGTTTTCAGCAACACTTCACCCACCTTTGCCTCTTACAGAAGTCGGTCAGCATCTGTCCAAAGAATGGTGCTGCAGCTGGGAGCACCGTGGAGTCAGCAGCAAGTGAAAATGTTCTTTCTGGGAGGGCAGCATACACTCGGATAGTTTGAAAGTAAAGTGGAAATTTTCCTTCTGCTGTGGATTTGCTTACACTGGAGATGCAGGGAAACCAGCCAACTCAATCTGAGGAAAAATTACCCACTTTTGATTTCTTAGTTTGGGCTTTTTTCCTCAGCCTGACCACTCAGTCTGAAGGGTCTAGAGCACAAGTGTTATGAGGAGTGGCTGAGGGAACTGGGGTGGGTTAGCCTGGAGAAAAGGGGAGAGTCTCAGGGGAGACTTTATCACTCTTTACAACTACCTGCAAGGAGGTTGTAGCCAGGTGGGGGTCAGTCTCTTCTCCCAAGTACCAAGTGATAGAACGAGAGGAAATGGCCTCAAGTTGCTCCAGGGAAGATTTAGATTGGATGTTAGGAAACATTTTTTTCGCTGAAAGGGTTCTTGGGCATTGGAACAGGCTGCCTGGGGAAGTGGTTGAGTCACCATCCTTGGAGGTATTTAAAAGACGTAGGTGTGACGCTTAGGGACATGGTTTAGTGGTGGACTTGGTAGTGTTAGGTTAATGGTTGGACTCGTTGATCTTCAAGGTCTCTTCCAACCTAAACGATTCTGTGGTTCTGTGACTCCTCCAGTTGAGTTCACTGGATGTTTCCATAGCATAGCAAGGGTAGGAACACGTGAGTGAGGAAGGAGACGGATGGATGAGTTGATGCTTAACTCTTACTGGTGGAGAAGCTCATGCAGAACCAGCACCTTGGAGGACGGGGCACCTGAAGGTCCAGCTGTGGCAGTGCTGTGCAGGGATTGCATAAATCTCTGTGGCTCGAGTCCGAAGTGACTTGTATCACACAGAGTGTTTGTGCTGGAGCAAATGGTGTTCTTCCCAACAGTGATGACACGTTTACTGTTTGAATTTTCTGCACTCAAAGTTTGTTGTGATAGTAATGGGATAGAAAGTTTTCAGGACTTGTGTCATAACCACTGACTTAGTAGCAAATGTCTCTTTTTCTCAGGGAGATGACAGTGTGTCTGGGATAACCTGTGGATCAGACACGGAAATGGTGAGTTGGGTTGACTGGTGAGTGCCTTGGACCGCCTCACAGTGGGTTCTTGCACACGGAACATCCCGTGGTGCCTCCTGACAGCCTCCAGAGAGGAGAGTAACAGTGTTACTGCAACATGGTTTGATTCAAACACCTCCTCTAATTCCAGGTGTAATTCTGTCTTCTCAATTCTCAGCACCGTGGACTGCAAATAACATTTGGCTCCATTTCACTATTCTATCAAGTAATTCTTTTAGAGAATTTTAATGGAATTGAATAACTTTTCCTTTAGTTAAATGGTCCTACAGATCAGCCTCTACTCTGTGATCATCTTGAATTTGCTGCTACTCATATTTTATACCAATGGGGAAGGTCTTAGTGTTCTGAGCATGAAGAGACTACTTTTTATCCGTAGCATGAAAGTTCAGTAGGCACCACCTTAGTTCTGGTGGCCATTGCTGTGGCCAAATCTGCTTGTACTTAATGGTACTGTTCTTCTACGCAGAAGGTTTTGTGTTGTAAGAACAAGTGCTCTTCGTGCAAAGTGAAGATTGAAGCCAATTTTGAGATTATATGCTGAGATCTTTGAAGAGTGGAATATTTTAAATACATAAAAAAACATTTTTCTCTTCCAGAAGTTAAAGAAGAAAATTTTTCACAAACCTCCAAAGTCACCAAGTAAGTGTTCCAAAATTTTTTCTTCTTCTTCTGTTATTGCAGAACAAGATTGGTTTGCAAGACACAGGAACTAGAAGATTTACTTGAAAGAACATCTCACTATTCTCTTTAGAGTTGTTCATTGGTGTGTGCCGAGCACACTTATTTGAGATTTGTTCTGTAACCTGTGAAGTTAGACTTTTATAGGGTAAACATTGAAGTTTGTGGGTTATTTGTAATTCTGTATATGTAATTTCACATAAACTGCTTTCTTCTCATGTTATCCCTTCTAATGGCAAGCATTCTGAATTCCTTTTTATCTTTTTGGAGAAATGCTGATACTTGCTGTGTCAACCTACCATCCATAGATACCTAGGATTGTAGATTAAAACATTCTGTTTCATTTGTTGTTGTGTTGGGTTTTTTTCTCATGTGACCTTAGAAGTACGATGTTGTTAGATCTGCAGTTTTAATGTAGGTTTTTGTCCTTTTTTCTGGGGTTCATATTTCTTACTCTACTTTTCCATTTACCTTCCTTTTTATACTTCCAATGAAGGTTTCAAAGAATACTTTACCTCAAATTAAATGTTTGTGACGTTGCTTCTTGCAAGTGTGTACTTGGTAATTTGAACGCGTTAGCCCATACAGTGCACATCCATACTAGTAATTTGAGGTGGAATTAGTGGCAGGATTTGAACCTGACTGCCCTACCTGAAGCAGTAATGGGAGGGGCTACCAGCAGTTGCATCAGACCAGTTCTGTTTGATTACTGCAAGGCAATTGCCAGTGAATTAGTAGCTATAGAGTTACTTCTGGTGAGCCATACGTATTTTTCTCATTGGTAGGACAATTGTGTGTACGTTTACTGAAAGGTCAGTTTAATGTATGAATTTAGACGTCCAGGTATCTGAAGAACACCTGTCCATACTGTACATGTAAATATTTCTACATGCCTTGAGTCACATTACCGTCACTATGCCTCTTTCTAAGCCTCTTCATTTTTTTGGAATTGGATTTTTTCTTTATCATGAATATTTTTTTGGGTGAATGTCCTATTGCTCCATGTAAACCAGTATGTAGTATGCTGTTAAATTCTGGTTTTATAAGTAATAGGACTGTGTCTGGGAACCTTGAAGCACAAGACACAAGAGTTTTTGTGACTTTGAGCTTTTTAAAGCAACACTGAGGTATTTTCTTTGTTTTAGAGTCTCCATACAGCTCTAGCACACAACTGTATCCTAAAAAAGCTGCAGCTTGGCAGTCTCTGCAGGGAACAGGCAGTGCACGTCTCGAGAGTGGGGCTGTAAAAACCCCGAGGCAGATGTGGCTGGGATCGCTGAAACAAGGTATTAGTACAGAAACTTCATCTGCTTAAGTGGATAAAACTCAGTGTTGTGGACAGCTTAACATATGAACTCTTAAAAAATAGATTTGTGTTTGATTACAGGCTACATAGGCAGTCCTTTCACTATTATCTGAGTGGTTGGACCTATCTGATCTTGAGCATTGGAATTTATAGAGGGAATAATTAACAGCATTGGAATTTATAGAGGGAATAATTAGCAGCATCTGGAGCTTTCTATGTTGCATTTGCTCAGAATAAATCCACGCGTTGAATTCACAATTATCCCTGATTTTTGCATTTTTGTTCCATTTCTGTTGGCAGGAATGAGCCATCCTCTGAAATCAAATGTTGACGTAGGGCATATGAGAACTAATGTTTCTAGTAGCACTCCCGAGTATTTGAAGGAAGCTCTAGGAATGAAGAAGCCAAAACATTCTCGTTCTTCTAGTAATGGTAAACTGTGTAACTGTGTGGTAGATAAAAGTTTATGATCTTTTTTCCATGTAAAAACATGCATTGCTCGAGATCTTGGTTTTAATAAAGCCAGAGTGGTTTCAGTTTAACCTGTCTTAAAATATATGTGTCGAAATGTCCTCCCTGGGATACTTTTTCAGATTTCTAGATTGGATAAAACAGGGCTTTCCAAATTCTTTTGAGCAGTGAATCACTAGTAGCTTTCAGAACTTTTTGCAAATTGCCATGCGTTTGCAGCTGAAAACCTTGCAGATATAATATGGTTCAGTGAGCCAGCTGCAGACAATTTATTGTGACTTTGCAAAACATGGTTTAGGAACCATTGATAGAAACCATCTGCTTGCCTGAAATTCGATGTAATTGACTCCTTTTACGTCTTGTCTGGAAAGTGTTTCATTGTGTGGTTGTGACATTAAAATCAACTGAGTTTTATGAGAAGAGCAAAATGTAAAACTTTTACCCTGCTCTTCTTAAAGGAGAACTGTAAAGTTAAAAATCCCACTTCCATTTAAAATGACACCTATACTGTTACTGATAACGCGGTTTCTGGCAACTGAAAGAGGATGGACTTTTACATGCTAGGGATAAATAGAAAAATCTATTCTGGACATCTTTTAGAAATCTTTTGTAAATAAGTGATTTGTTGGGATGAGAAGACCGCAGTCATCTTTGAAGTGTATATCTTTCTTGAGATGAATGTTTTAATCTAGCACCAGAGAGAAGTAATTAGGCGAAATTTGCTGTAAAAGCTGGCAGAAGTTTCATATAGTAACATCTTCATTTCACCTCCATTTCTAAAATTAATTTCCTCACTGATTTTTGTTCTTAAAAAAAACAAGCCTAGTTCTAGGTATTTTCCTTTAACTGTAAGATTTCTGGTTAGTTAAAAATACCTTTCTGATCTGCTTATTTCACGTTCTTTTTTCTGTAGGCTACATTCCTGGAACTCCTGACTACAAAGAAAAAGAAGATATGTATGATGAAATCATAGAATTGAAAAAGGTACAGTCTCTCTCATACTTACACAGAAAGTCGTAGGGTCACTCCATGCACCTGTAGATGTCCAGGCCTTGTTGGTTCAGAATACTTTGCTTGCTACAACTGGGACATCCACCAAATTTTTTTGCATTTGTAATGTAAGGCTAAACTAAACTTGTGTCTGTTTAAGGCAATTTCATTGTTCTTATGGTGTGATAGATACTTCTGAGTACTGGATGTGGAAGCCTTGAAGTATACCCAGTCCTGAATCCCAGCCATGGCCCTAGCTGGACACTGAAAAGGTTCATTGCATTTGGTTTCTTTGTCCCTCCACTTCTTTTTTTTTTTTTTTTTTTCTTTTCTCCTCCCCCTCCACGTTTTAACAATTTGTCAGTTGAGTTCATTGCAGTGTATGAAAGATGAGGACTGGGCATGTTGAACACTAGGGATACCTATAGACAAGTATCGTGGCTGTTGTAGATCATTTGTGTAAGATTGTCTTTCTGTTAAACCTTTTCCATTTATCTTTGCCCTGTCACCTCCCTAACTGTCAGCTCTGGTCCAGTGTGATGGTCTCTGTTGTTTTTTTTTCTTTTGCTTCATCCTGACCATCGTAATTGGATTGTTATTGACATCAAAACATGCTTCCATGTGAAACTCAGTGTGTTTCTATTTCTGAAATGTGCCTATGATTTTTCTCCCCTCTTTTAGACGATACAAGCTCAGAAAAATGAGGGAGATCGAATGAAAACTAAGCTACGTCGACTAGAAGAAGAGAACAATAGAAAGAATAAACAGATAGAACAACTGTTGGATCCTTCCAGGGTGACTATGTCTTGTGGGGGATAAAAGTAGGGCAAAAGAGTGCTGTGCAGAGTGACCACCTTCTCTCTAGATTTCGGGAGTCTGTAGTGTGTTGGCTCCTAGGAGTGATGAGCTTGAGTATGAGAGGTGGTTGGTTGGTGTGAAGGGATTTCTGGTTTGTGTACCTCAGCTCACCATTCCAGCTCAGTTGAAAGGAGGATCATGCCGTGCTGTGCAGTTTACTTAGCAAAGATACTTTTAATTTCTAAAGGTAAAATTAAAATGCTGTTTATTTAGCAGCCTGCTTTCTGAATATTTTGCCTGAGAGTAGAAGGCAGTTAACCTCTTGCATGGTGACTGATGCATGCAGTCCTGAGAACCTGAGCCAGGAAGCAAAAGATGAGCCTTGTTGCTCAGTTAGAAGACCTGAATTTCACTGAATTCCTGTGGCTGTTGTTTTCTACGTGCAGATTTACGTTTTTGGAGAAGTGTGCTAACACAAAACAATCAGCGTAGGGACTTCAGAATTTAAGCTATTGAACTGTGAAATGACTGCGGAAATGAGTAGATTAGAAAATGCTGTGGAAAGAGCTGGCAGTAGATAAAGTAGCAAGCTTGGTCACTTGCTTTGTCTGTCTTTGCTTGCAGGGCTCAGAGCTGGCCCGAGCTTTGTCAGAAAAGAAGACTGATAATGGATGGGTAATAGTTTCTTCATTACCTTTTGCTTTCGTTTTTCTCTTTTTCTCTTGCCAAGCTGAAACGCTGCTGATTAAAAAAAAATACAGTAACGTAAGAAAAAGAAATGAGGGAATCATGTAACAGTTATTTCTCTAGTCCAATAAGAAACCAGTAACAAAGATCTGGGATTAACATTATTTTAGGGAGCCACCTTTGTTACTGTCTTGAGCCTGTTTAGGGAGTATTCTCTCTATTATTTGTAGCTTTGAATTTAGCAGGGTAATGGGCAGAGTTGTTTTTATTTAATGATAGTGTATAAATATTATTAAGTTGGTTATGTTACCACAGATAGAAGTTAGGGATCTGATTTCATTTAGTGTTCTCTTTGTCATGGGGGAGCAGACATGGAGTAAGTATTTCTGGTTAGGTACGATTTATAAAGACAGGGCAAGATTATGGAGAAATGGAACTTTTGTGAAGAGATGGATTATTCTAGGGTTCACAAGTTCTTTGTTCTTTCTGCAGGTGGTTAGTGGATTAAAGCAGAAGATTCTCGAGCTAGAACAACAGTGCAAGGAGAAAGACAACACTATTAAGTATGACTTTGGCAGGGCAGAAGCTTGTACTGGATGAGATAATAAAGGAAATTTGAAATCCATGTTACTTTTCATCTGTGTTCTTCTGTTCTTCAACATGTCTTAATGAACTCTGAGAACACATTAGCAATTATAAACCACCCACCCAGAAACTGTAAACCAACAGGTTTTGCAGCATCTTTGCTGGTCTGAGTTATTTTTTTTTGTATTACTCTATTTTCAGCAAATTCCAGGCAGACACAAAGACCACAACTTTGGAAGAAATGAGGATAGCTATGGAAACCTACTATGAAGAGGTATGTCTGACAGGTCCTTCCATGTGTGTACAGGAGAGGAAGGTGTTCAGTTGTTGAGTCAAAGTATAAATGGAATGTTTTAGTTGGGTTTCTTACGGCTGAGCTGAGCTTGTCACTGGAACCAGATTTTCATGAATGTTATCATAGCTCCAAATACATGTACTGAAGAACCTTTTTTCCTTCAATAAGTTGTGTGTTAACCAAAAAGCGGGAATAAAGAAACTAATGTGCATCTATAAGCGTGGTGTCCAGATGAAAGCAAATGTAACAGTAGCCTGATTTTCAGTGATGGCATCATTGCCCCTGCTAGTACCCAGAGAGTCTTGTTCTGAGTTCCACCTAATGGACCAGTGTGTTGCATTAGCAATGTCAGCTTCCACAGCTGGCTCCTTAATGGAATCTGTATTTCATATTTCACAGGTTCATCGTCTCCAGCTCCTCCTGGCAAAATCTGAGACTATGAGGAAAAAGTATGTTTAATTCTTTTGAGGCAAATATTTGCATATATGTGTTTGATGTATCACTCATATACTGCTACTTTAACTGATGGAAACCAACTACCTGGGAACAGTTCATTTTGTCATTTAAATTGCTGGATTTGCTTTTTGGCACTGCTTTGGTTGACTTTACAGCCTTGGCATGTGTCTTTTTTTTTTTTCTTTTTTGGCATATGTCACATTTCTTGTAGATAGATCATCTTATGGATGTGGAAAAAATACTAGAGCTATTTCAGAAGTACATGAAAGCTCTGAAAATTTATCTCTGTTAAATAAAGTCCATCTTTCCCTGTTATCACAGCTATTCTGACATCACTGGTGGTTGAAACAAACTCATTAGATGTTTGGTATTTTACTCTTGAGTCAATTCTGCATCTTGCTGTAGGGTGTTTGCTGCAAAGAAGGAATTTTGGAGTAAACATTATTTTCCTGTGGTACAGAGAGACAGATCCACAGGTTAGGGTAGCTTTTGTGAGACATCTATGAGCGGCACTAGTAAGACACTGTCAGAGAAGTGTGCACTAGTGCTTGTCACTTGTGTGCAGGTGCGTAGATGGTGGTGAGGATAAACAGCCTATAGAGGAAATAAAAATCAAAGCACAAAGGCAAGTGACAAAGCTCCACTAAGAGAGCAAAGTAAAAGCATCTGTGTAAGTGAGTGTCAGTTGAGAAGAGGGTAATAGAGTCTTGTGGGATAGGAAGATTTCTTACCACACCACTTCAAAATATGTTTGCCCTCCTAGTGTTAAGTACAGGCAACTATCTTAATTTTGGGTGTAATTATTTAGGCTGATAGAAACATATAAACTTTTTATGGATCGTTATGTGTGCTACTTGTGTTTCCCTAATTTACTGTCTCTTGTGGATTGAAAACTGCAATTTGTTTTGTCACTGTTTAAAAAAAAAAAAATTCATCTCTTATGGCTCAGGCGTGCAGTGAGTAGCCTCTCGAGGCTGTAAGCCATCACACCTAATTTATTTACAGGTGAAAATGAGTCATCAGGTCTCTCCCTTGTCCTCATTGATTCATAGCTTGGAAAAGCAGTGGTCAGGGCAGTCTCTCACCATTATGTGACTGTCAGTCTCTACTTGAGAGGCTGAGTGCTAGAATAATAAATGATGTTGAAGGTCAGGACTCTGGCACATAGAGTTGTAGGAGAGTGTTTCTTTCGTGATGCTTGTCTATATAATTTTTGTCTGAAGTGAATGGGATTTAGCTCCTCTTTTTCAGTGTTAATGCTGAAATGTGATTATATGTGAAGCTGTAGTATCCAATTGTAGCTAGAAACCAGGCAACCTTTCAAGTCCTCAAAATGGTCTGCAATTCTTTCATTTAGGTTTTGATGAGCCTAAAATAATGGCACTCAGGGATACAGTTATGATTTCTGTAATTTCTGTCACTTCCCAGATTTGGTGGTGCGTTGTTTTTCATTGGTTTGGGTGTGTTTTCCTTCTGCCTGGGACAGCTTTATGAATAGTCATCCATGACATCTGTACAGCCTTGTTTGTCTGTTTTCATGGCTTCATTTCCTTTTAATTTTCAAGAGGTAAATTAGATTCAGCTTTTCACTCTGATATGCTAATTGCAGACTGTCTCTCCTTTTACCTTGTAATTATTCCAGTCAATGGGATCTAAGGTTCCTTCACAAACTGTTAAGTGACTGTCGATGGCAGTGGTATTTGTCCAAAAGTAGGTCCATCAGTTACTTCTGGAAACAAAGGTCTGGACTAAGTGTTTAAGAATTTTCTCATAACAATAAAGAACAAGTGTTTCACCTCACTAGAAATCCGTTTCATGGACAAACTTTACAACTTCGGGCATCTAGAAGCTGAGATTTCTTCCCTTTTTATTGGAAAAATTAAAAAGGCAAAATCACTGTAATATATTTAAACCAGTTTTACCACATAGCAGGCTTTCCCTTTTCTGGTGTCTGTTATTCCCATCTCATCCATGTTAGCTGTGTTCTTCAAATCTGTTTCAAATCTCTCATTGATTGAAATGTATCTTAAATGAAGAAAGGAATTTCCCTGGGGTTTGCTTTTGCAGAAATAGTTTATTTTACATCAGAGCAGCACTCACAGTTATCTGAAAATACACTTGTGTGTTGGATTTATTTGGAAGTTATTCCATCCATGTATAGCCCTCTCTCACAATCTCAATGCGTGTTTTAAGTGAAAGCAAGCAGTTCAGAGCACGCAGGTTAGCTTTCTGTGCTCAGCAGTTGTTTTGAAGGAGTTTTCCAGTTGGCTGAAGATAAGTGTTTATAAATCAGTCCTCAATAGAGCACTGGGAAAGCATTATAAGGCTGTTTAACAAAACAAATAGAAAACCAAGTAAGTAAAGCTCATACATGCACCTTTGTTATGCGTTAATGAAACAGAGTAGAGGAGGAAGTAAAAGTAATAAATGAATCTTCAAAGTATCTTCTCTCTTTGACACAAATTAAAACAGTTGTGAAAGCGTTGAGCAAGATGGTCTTTGCGTGTTTTTTCCTAAAAGAATAGGTAACTCCTCAAGTGAAAATGTTGAGAGATGCTATCGGGGGGCAGCGGAGACAGTTAACTTAGCCAGCTGACTCAAATAGCGAGGCTGTTCAGCTCTTTTCAATGCTGCTGCTTTGTTCTCTGCTTTTAAGTTAACTTTCTGGTTTTGACCCTGTTTCCAAGTACAGAGGGCAGAGATACCCAAAACCGACTAAAGACACTGAATGCTGCTGTCCTGAGATTATCGAGGAACATCAAGGAATTGCAGAATGAGAATCGGAGACTAAAAGAAGACCTAGATCATGTACTGAGCAGTTCTCCTCCTTCCAGTAAAACAAAAAGTATGTGCTAAGGAGTAGGGGAACATGGGGAAAGGGATCTAGGTACATTTGAAAGATATGTTTGAGAGCAGGAGCCTGCAGTGGTAGAAATAAGGGAGTTACTACAAAGATGATTCAGGAGGGGCAAAATTTGAAATGAGAAGTTTCTTACAAGAATTTCTTTCTGACTTCTGGATATGCTGCTACAGTCAGACCTGGGTTTCCTTTATTATTATCCCTGAGAATTCTGGACTGGAATCACTTAAAGATGTAACATTTTACTGGAAAACTGTTTTTTGAGTTGTTGAAAACTGATGAATGTGAATGGTTTAGATTGATTTCTGAGCTAATTGTGTAGAAGTCAGATATTCTAAGACCGTTCTCATTTTTTCATTACTGCATATTTGAAGTTGGGGTTCAGAGGTCTCTAGATGGTCTTTCTGTATGGACAGAAGTTTCAAAAAGCAAGAAAACTGTTGACTCACTGATATAGTTTCATGTTTAAAGCTTTGTTACTGTATTTAGATTATAGTGAGTGGAGCAGACAGAGGCTGGTGAGGCGGATTTCGGAACTCGAAAAAGTAAGTGATCGTAATCATGTGTCCATCTTACCTCTCTTTGAGCAGAAAATGCAAAACTGCTGGCTTGTGCTCATGGCATGTAGTCCTTCAGTTATCAGCCTTGTGTGTTCTGACTCATACATGTAAACTGGTGCCTGTACCATGTGCCCTTCCTCCCTTTTTTCTTTTCTCATGCTTGTTACATATAGATGCACGTTTTAGAATTAACTTCCATTTGATCTTTTCTCATAGCCTAAATAGAATAATTTTATGCTAAATTTAATTTTCTTCTTTTCTTTTGTGTTTTTTTTATAAATTTATCCTCTTTAGAAAGTATATGCCATGGAGAACACCAGGGTGTCATCAGCAGATAGTGAGTCATCACAGTTACTCGCTGTGTCATCTTCACATTCTATAGACCTGGATCATCCAGGCTCTCAACAGGTAGACCATGTTGAGGAGTGTCGTCGCCTCCAAGGGCTGGTGAAGAAACTGAAGAGTGATAGGAAGGCACTTCAAAATCTCCTACTCAGCAAAGAGTAAGCACAAGTCTTGTCTGAGATTATGTTCTTTTTTAGGTGTGAATTATTTAGTTATCTCCTGTCATGTTATGAAACGATGTAATAACTCCTTCACGTTTTCAGCAAGAAAACAGATTTTGAGGGTCCCTTCAACTTTGATTTCAAAAGCATCTTCTAGTCCTACTGGTGTGGTAAAATTACATTGCAGAAAAAAAAAGTCAGTGAGAGGATGGAAAATGAGAATTTCTACTTGTTTCTATCACATTTTTCAAGACATTTTTTTTTCCAACCACACCTAAAAGCCTGTGAATATGTCACTTTAGGCAGCACTTCTTGTAAGTATTTAGCTGTAAAAATTAGTCGTGTTTGTTCAACATGTTTTGTGCTGATCTGCTGCTTTCTCCATAATACAAGCCTGCCTTCTGCCATAAGATGCACTGTGACTCCTTTTCTCCCAGTAAGCAATTGAATTGCAGATTGTCTTGCCTGGGCTCGTTTGCTGTCAGTGCATAAGGGTAGGCAGGTTAATCTGATCGTGCGCAGAGATGTGCCCACAGGTGGGTGGTGTTGGTCAGATGCTCTGCCTCCTCTGCCAGCTCACCTCTGATGAAAAACGTGTAGTGAGGGCACGGGAAGAGGCTTTTTGCTTCTGAGCTACGTATGCTTGTATTTTGTTTTGTTTAAAAGGAAAAATTCAACATTTAGTTACTTTACAAATCTGAGAAACCCTATTTTATTTAGAAGCTTAAACAAAAAATAATTACTTTGTTGAAGTATGAATGTCTTAAGTATTACTTACGTTTCCTTATACCTTTGTAGATTAGATATCAAGCAGTTAATGCAGGCTAAGGCTGAAGTGGAGCTGAAGCTGCAGAAGTGGCAGAGTAAGATGGAAGAAAAGAGTACAGAAGAGCAGACTTTAAGGTATCACATTTTGTATTAGTAGGTCCTTTCAGAACCAAAAAAAAAATCTGTTAAAGTGTAATTCTCTTTCGAAGTGGCTCAGAAGAATAGGATTTCATCTGAACTGTGGGAAGCTGGGAATTCATTTAAGTAGAACTGTTTTGGAGCAATGGAGTAAGTTACTAGGAGAAGAATTTTACAGAGTGGTTTTAGAGGAAGTGGAAGTCTAAGAAGTGTAGTAAAAATAAGAATTAAATTATAATAAAAATTAATAAGATAAATGGAAAAAGAAAGCTGCCATGTTGGGCTCAGAGACATGTTTTTCTCTAAGAAAAAACTGTTGTATCTTTACCTCACCTTAGTTTGTGCTTTTTGACCATTGCCAAGATGTCATTACGCTTACTTCGTGTTTTCTGTGTAACTGTTGATGATAATCCTGTGCAAGGGTGTCAAGAAAAATTGATTTCATTATTGCTTTGTAAGAAAGGACTTTGACAGGTATGAAACCGTGGCAGATCTAGATGCATTATTAATAGTATTAAGGGGGTGCCATTGTAACCTTGGTGCTTGTTAATTTTAACGTAAGACTATGCTATCACAATTGGAAAATTGATGTTACATGTCTGTTACTGTGAGAATATGTATTGTGTTATCCTGAGCAGCTTCCCACTTCGGCCTTAAAAAAAATAAAGCAACCAAACTTTATGAAATGAGTTTGGTATTTTCAAAGCTGGAACAACAGAAAATTTCTAGCTATCTTTGCTTTCCCAACTATAGTGAGGAAATCCAGGACCTGACACAGAAAGCAAGGAAATTGGAGTCAAAATTGGAGGAAGGGAAGAGACAAATGGCAGAAGATACAATGGAAAATCTTAATAAGGTACAGGCACATGTTTTTGTTTGATTATTTTTTTCCCCCACTTGTGTCTAACTAATATATTGCAAATTGAGCTGAAAGTCTAAATAGCTGCTAGTTGTGTCTGTTCAGAGAGATTCCGAATGATGATTAATTCTCAGCGTTTGTTGATAAGTTGTTTCAATAATTACCACTGCATCTTGGGGTTTTTTTGGAGCTGTTACTTTAGTGATTATCTGCCTCACCATTGCTTTTTTCTTATTCAGTGGAATGTTGCAAAAAGCTTACCCTTTTAAGTGTTTGGGATTTTTTCCTTTTTTTAAAAATAAGACAGACATTTGTGGCTTTGCTTATATCTTCTTATAACATCTCGATCCATTAGCTAATTGCAGTCCAGTTTTGTAGAGGGAGGGAGGTCTTGTAGGATTTGACAGTTAAAAGATAGAGACATAGGTAAATGTGTTCGCTGGCAGACTGGCAAAACACAAAAAACCTTTTCAATGATTTTTATGCTGGTCAGGTTATCAGAGCACATGTGCTGTCCAGTCAGAAAACATTCCTTAGCCTTTCTGTTTGGATGGAAGTGGGGTACCCTTTCATAGGAGGGTTTACAGGACGTAGAGCACTCGTCATTGTGACAATTGAGAGGTTTTTAATTCCACTGTATTTGAGTAAAGAATTAGGGAAGATGTCAATGCAATAAAATAAACCCTTGTCCCCTTGGAACTGAAGTTTTTCTAGAGTTGAGGTATTCATAACCTCGTCTTTCTCGATTTTCTGGTGCACAAATAAATATATTTGTGCGTCTGTTAATCCTGGACAGTCTTAAATGGGACTCTGTAATCAGTTAGGAGTTTTTTGTGAAATACAGCTGAATTTGGTATCTTTGCAATCTTCCTTCCTTCTGCCAAATGTTGTAACTGGCCAGTAGAGATGAATGGGCACCGACAGACATGCTTTTTCAGATGCAGTGTGGTCATTTTGGTCTCATTTCACTAAAAACTAGTTGAAAATCATTGCTGGGGATTTTGATCATTTGTAATTAAAAATAAATAGACCCTGAAATACAGGCAGTAAAAAATATGAATAAAAATGTCCACTAGCTTAAGAGGGTGCTGGTTTTTGATATACTGTGCAATTCCTTGGATTCTTTTCTGTGTGTTATAGGCTGATGGATGCTAGATGATCTTTTGAATACCAAATAACTTGAGTCTTTAAAAACAGCCAATAAACAGCTCCTTTTTTGCTCTGCAGACTATATATATTCTTGGCCAGTTACCATCCATTTATTGAAATGTTCCCATTATTTGTAATTATCGCTAAGTTCCTACCAATTTTTCATTTTAATAGTAGGTTGTCATTTTTAATATAACACGATCCATTTGCTAAACTTAAGCCTGTAACTCAGCATTTTTAGGTTATAAATAAATCCTTTTCACAGAATCGAGAGGGTTTTTTCAGAGTCTATAAAATCTCTTGTTCCTCTACTTAAAATTTTACAACAAATTAAATTAGTCTTTTAAAATTGCAGTCAACTTTTGTTTGGCAAGTGAAGTATGACAATTAGTATGGGTTAATTAGGGATCAAAAAGATCAGATGGTGAGAGGTGGAATACGCAACAACACCTCAGAGGAAATAACTGGAACAAAATCTTGTTTTGTTCTTGGTTCCTTTCTTTTTCTTCTAATTAATTTCTTCAAGATAGAAGAGTAGTTATGCCAATTTACACAAGCTCTCCGTCCTGTCTGTGTCATATGATGGCCAACTCATCAGTAAGCTTAAACAGATGATTATGGGTCCACAGCTGCCAGGATGAGACATTAGATAGTTCCATGGTTACTAGTCTTTCCTGGAGAAAAATTGCAAAATTAGGTGTCATGACATTTGTTCTCAGTCTGTCGATAACATACAAACTGTTTCTGATCAACAAAGCAGTGAGTTCCACTGTTGGAGTTCTTATGGCTTTAGCAATGCATGGAAAAATAAGAGTATGTGTAAAGGAAAACCTTTCCATTCCCATGCTCTGCTAACAGCTAAAATGGGAACAAGAATGTGTTTCACTGTAAAAGTCATCTAGGTGATGAGTTTGAACATGTGCAGTATTCAGAACTAAGAGTTTCCTCTTTAACTTCCTTCCGCCCTGCAGGCAGGATGAACACTTAACTCAGGTGCTGATTTCTGAGTCATTTGTAACCCGTTTCCCTCATAGAATACCAGCTTCTGTCTTTCCTATACTAACTTAAGAATTCTCCTTCACAGTCGTCACCAGTCTGCATGGTTCAAGGCAAAGAAGATCACAGGAAGGAACAAGCAGCCAAAATCATCCAGAGACACTGGAAGATGCACCAAAACAAGGTGAGATTCCCCTATCGGGGAACAATGAGGACATCCCCCTCTGAATCTTACTCTTGTTTTAGCATCGACAGTAAGCTGCTGCTGGCCTCCAGGAACTGCAGCAGTGCTTCCTAGTATGATTCCTTACCACTATGTTCTCTTCCAATGCTTTTTTCAACTCCTCCCTGCTGCTTCTTTTGCCTTTCCTCCCTAGAACCCTGTGTTTCTTTTGCAAGATAGCCAGTTTCTGAACAGGGGAGTCTGGGTGAGCAGAAAAATGAAGGAAGGATCGCAGAGCTTGTAGCAGCATTGCTGCTGTTGCCTCCCTGGAGATATGACTGAGAAGTTAAATTCCCCTTGCAGAAATCCTCCAAACAATACAGGAAATTTCATGTATTGAGTTACACTCAACTAAGACAAAACGACCAAGAGAAAATGCATTAACCTTAAATTTTGTTCTTTGGGCAACAACATAATGCTGCTTTTTCCACATATAGGACATATGATGTGAGGTGGGTCTTGTAATTGCTTCTTGGGAAACTAAAGACAAAAGAACAATCGACGCATCTTTCAAAGATGAAAAGGGTTTTTTTTTCCTTAAGTTTGTTTTTTGAGTTTTCAGGGGGAGGTGGGACAGGTATTTCCTGTGTGTTTTAATTGTTAGGGAAAATTTGGAGAATCTTTATTAGATAAAACTTGTATATATTTATTGCATTAACATTTACATTCTTCATTTCAGAAAGAAGAAATTGCTCTGGATGAGGTGAGAGTGTTTATGATTCCCAACAAAACAGTAAAACAGGTTTAATTTGCACAAACAAATAGCTTTTTTATTTTGAAGGAAGTTTTACTGTAATACGAACTGTTGTACCAAGATCATGTTTATTCTTCAGAGTGGCTCATGATCTTCCTTCTGACATCCTGATTTTGTTTGATATATCTTGTCAAAGTGTACTCCTTTTTGTCACAAATTTTCCGACTTGATACCTTCTGCAAGATCAACACTTCTGAAAATTTTAAACAAAATATGATACCAACAGATGGGAAAGTTTTTCTAAATTAGATGATTTTAATAATGCTTTCATTTTCACTGTGATGAATCTCCAGAAAGATTTAAAGTAGGAATTTGAAGCCTTTGCTAAGGAGAAATGTCTCTGAGTAGTTATGAAGAAATTGACAAGTTTATCAAACCAAGTCACTTTTTGATAAATATTTTGTACAAAGGTTTTGATTAAACTGTTGTTTCAAATAGCACAACATAGCATCCTACATTTTTTTTCTTCCAGAATATTAAAAATTGTACTTTCAGAAATTAGAACAAATTCAAACCATGTGATGCAAACATGCTGGTTTACATCTAGACACTTTTTATTGATTAGGATCCAGTAAAATGTCTCAGTAGAGAGGAAAAACTTGTGTTCAACATAATCACCACAATGGTCTGCCAGACTTGGGTTGGTTTCTGATTGTACCAGAGCATCACAGAACCTGCTGGGTACCCAGAATCTAACACGGGAATGGGGGCATGTTCCTCTGTTTGTGAAATACAGGCTAGTGTGGGCAGCTAGAACTGACCTGCGTTAGGTAGGATCGATCATGAACACCTCCCAGCCTGAATTTAAACCATGGAGGTGCGTGTCTGTGTGTTGTCACAGGCTGAGGATTCTCTGGATTGCAGCAGAGTATCTGTGAAGTGCTGGGGATGTGTGTGTGTCCCTTAAACGTAAGAAAATGTGAAGACATAAAAGTTTCCACTGCACAGGGAAAAGTTATTTTCCCCATGATACTCTTCCCTCTGGACTCTTGTTTTAATTTCTAACTGCTGCCTTTCCAAGGAGCTAACATCTACTCATTTCTTTCCATGCTAGGCAGTTGTTACGCTTCAGGCAGCTTTCAGAGGACATTTAGCTCGACAGAAACTGTTACTGAATCACAGGATGCGTGATGCAAAACCTCACAACAAGGTAACTGCGGGGGCAAATGGGTATCCAGGCGTCTCATTGTGTTTAGTTTACAGTGTAAAGCACAGTACTTCTAGACTTAATTCTCTGAATCACTCGCTGATGTTGTTTTAATGCACTGGTTGGCAGCACCACTGTCATTCCGGAAAGATATCGAGCTCATTCCCTAGCCTCCCTTTCCATCTTCTTTAGTTTACAGTTCTTAGAAATAAAGCTACAAATTTCCTGCATTATGGACTGTAACTAGGTCTTTTTTCTCGTTCTCCCATCAGCTAATAATGTACCCTTTAACTCTTTAATTCGGAGTGCTATGGAAAACTGTACTTGCTTTCAGGTGTTCAATACTGAATCATCGTAGTGATAGATAAACCTTTGTCACTGAAGTTCAGAAATAAGAATTTGGAAAGCATCTTTGATGGGATTGAAAAGTAAAGGAGTCTTGCTCAACCAAAGACTTGTATTGTCCTCTGTCACGTCAGACTCACTCCAGATTGCTCAGTTCTGAATGCGAAGAAATCTCCTTACCAATTAAACGTTTAGTTTCTGTAAATCGTTTGCCAGCTTACATGAACATCGTTTGGACCTTTAGCAGGCTAAAGTTAATTTGTAATTCTCCACCCAGGTTGTCCATCTGGTTGCATTTTACATGCACTTTTATTTCAATAAACTGGCCCAACGTAGTAGGACTGAATAGTTCTGCTTGATACAAGCAGAAGATATATCCATCATGAAGGTTGCCTTACCTCATTGGACTTCAAAAGGTTTCCTTCCTGAAGAATAAATGAACTTTCCTTGCAGGTGTCTACTTTTTCACTAATTGAATCCAGATGCTTCAAAGCTTGTATGATGATCAGATTTGCATTTCCTGCTGATTTAGTCTTATAGAATCTGAAAGACTGCAGACTAAAAGACGGGAATATTTGCTCTACTACCACTTTCACAATCAGGAGTAAGATTGTGAAAGCTTCTGTGCAATCTGTAAAAGGCCAGTTTTCTTTAATCTGATTGCTTTGCAGAAGTCCTGCACATCTTCCATGACGAACTCCTTGAGCTTGTCTTCTGATTGCAAGGAGAAAGATGAGATTGTGACATTCATCCAGTCCATTTTCAGGGCTCACTTGGCACGTACAGTACTGCTTGAGGAGAGGTAAGTGAGGAATAAATATTTCCGCAACATGCGGTAGCAAAATCGTTTTCCTTACAGGAGAGGAGTCACTTTTTTATAGAATTTTAGTGTAGATTCCTTGGCAGAGAAGGAGAACAAGGCCATGGTTCCAAAAGAGACAAGGGAGGGCTTGCTCGTGAGAAAATTCAAAGGGTATGCAACTAAAAGGGCTTCTTGTTGCAGCAGTAGTCTTCCCATATCCTGTTGCATGTTCTCTTCCATAGCAACGAGGAAAAGTGAAGTAAAATAATTATTCTTTGGAAAATAAAAACAAAAAAAATGTTAAAATTACAGTTGCTATCAAACTGGTTGCTAGTACACTCGCTTAATGTAAGTGAATCTGAAGCCTTGACATGTAAATGTTAAGGGTTATGTGGAGGGAGAGCAGGGAAGAGCTGGAATGCCATCTTGCATACATGTAGTGACTTAGCTCAGGAAGAACACAGTGATTTGCTTACTGCTTACGTTTACTGGGGCTCTGTCTTGAAAAATACTTCCTTTCTTTCCAGGGTTTACTGCTCTGAAAGTTTTTAATGTTGGCTGCCATGGTTACAAGGAGAGTTACATAGCTGTCACCTCACTTTAGTGTCTGAGTTCACTTCTGCAGGTGATAAGCTTTTGTCTCTCGGAGGCTAGCAACACGAGAAACTTTTCAGCAAGCTCTCTGAAGGCAGACTGCAGTTACTGTTCTGTGCCTTGCACTGTGCAATATGTCTTTTTGCAGACCCTCTGTGTCCAGTGCACCAAGTGAGAAAGGAGATTGTGCAGTTCACATTACAGAGAAGAAACCGCTCTCAGCAACACTCCAGAGACCTCCTTCAGTCTTCATGCCATCTCCTCCTGGTAACCTCATTCCCCTCTGGGTTCAAAAGTATGTGTGTTTTGAGTGGGTGCACACACGATTTTTTTAGAGAACATCTGCACATGCACACATGTGCAAATGCATGCTTGTACTCGGTGTGTGTCGTCTTTCAGTTTGATGATGTGTTGCTTACACTGGCAAGTGCAGTCACTTAGATAAAGAATAAAAAGCTTTGACAGTATCAGTACCAGCTTCCTGACAGTGCTTTGCCTTTTTGTCACAGCAGTGGTTTGCAAGGTCTCTCTGTGGTGTGAGTGGTAATTATTCAAGGAACATTGTGTTCCTCTTATTGCCTCTTTGCTTCCTTTTCTGTCTCCCCAGCCCTATAGCTGGAGTGTGGTACTTTCCACTGCATTTTGGGCCCATAGCCTGAGAACGTTTGCACCAGCCACACTTAGCTTCTGAAGGGGACAGACATCTGGTGAAAGGAACCATCCAAGTCAGCCATGTGTATTTAGTCACGTTTTTGTCAGCAGTCTTCAGTTGCTGCCGTAAGGAGAAAAGTGAAGTCCTGGTTAACCTTGCCAACTAGTGCTACTATAATACAAACTGGGAAAACGTCTGTCTATATGGCTCATATGCCATTTGGTTTCCTTTTGGAATTCTTCATTGCTGTTTGTGGGAAGATGGAGTTAAAGCCAAAGAGGCTTTTAAGAGGATGTTAGAAGTACTGAGTAGGAAAGGCAAAACAATGATGCAGATAAAACAGCTTTAGATATGCAGCTTCAAAGGAGTTAAAAACAAATTGAAGAAGATTGGTTCTATCCGGAGTGGGATATTTTAGGCTTTTATGGACCAGTTGGAGAAAAAAGAGCAACTTTGAGGGTGACCTGAGAAACATTGACTTGTTTTTTGTCAATGAAAAGCTGACAGTCCCTGCAGACTTGCTCAGAAACAGAGCATGCTGTAAGCAGCTGAGGCCATTTCTCTTAAGACACGGGATGGGAAATAAGCCAGATTTGCAGGGGTTGTGAATACAGAGGTTACGCTTCAGTGAAGGAAAATGTGTTTAAGAAACTTCACTGCATTCCATATTCAGGAGTGTATTCTACTTTGGGAAGGAGTAGGTACTGCTTGCTTCTGAAGATGTTTGAGTGATTTTTAGTTACATCTAGTGACAGTATCCAGAAGAAAAAATGCTGCAGCATCCTGTTTTGTCAGGGCTCTACTGCAGTAGTAATTATTGGTATGCTAACTCTAAACCCAGAGTAAATCAGTTGTGAAATTCCACCCAAAGAGAAAGAATCACTTAAAAAAAAAAAATGCTTTGTGCTTCTGAAGAAGGGCTTCTAAGACCCAAAGGGTGTAAGATTAAGCTAGTCTGGTAAATGCAATAGTATGAATATTAATAGAGCACGGTCACTGTCTAGCTATGAAGTCTCCAAAGCTAATTTTATTGCAGATGATGATGACAAAGTGATGAATGAAGAAGTTCTGGAAGAATTTATACTGGAAGGCATAGAGAGTAGACCACAAGTATTCAAACTTTCTTCCTTGCAGTCCTTTTCTGGTGAATATCAAAAAGGAGAGATTGGGAGCAAAACAGGGTACGTTTTCTGCTGATCTTACAAATACAGGAGACGTTTTCAAAATCTGGGGCGAGGATAGAATGTATCTAGGTAGTTTGTGAGGAGGCATACTGGATATGTGCTTCTGTAACTGCACAACTGCCCAAAAGACTGTAGCTCTGTGAAGTATTAGCTCTTGGTGCATTGGAGGGTTTAACCAAACTCTCCCAAAAGACAAACTGAGGAAAAACCTACTAAAGGAAAGAGCATTCTGGCCTAAGTGCTATCTCTGTGAAGAATTGTGACCCCTTGGCAATCTGTTTGGTTACAGCAGGCTCTTCACTGTTCGAATTCATGTAGCTGAAACAGGTTACAGTTAACTAAAAGTCCAACATCTGTCATTTCTATTGCGTGACTGATGTAAAAATACATCAAAAACCAATGTTGCTAGTGGAATGTATTTCACTGGTCATCCTGCAGCTTGGAAAGTACATGAGACAGGAGCTTGTTTAACAGCTGAGTGATTTAAAGCAATCAAATTCCTTTAGTTTTAAATCATGCAGCTGTTGAAAAAGCTCTTGCTTCGTTTGTCCCAAGTCCAAACTTGCATTTTGTGACCTCTAGATCTTGCAACGATCTTAAACTTTCAGTAAAAGTATATATTGCAGTAAGTCATTTAATTCCACTAGCCTTTCAGCATTATTTTGAGAGGAATGGAAAGGATTAAAACTTTTTAAAGAACCTTAGGTAACTGCTAGAATAAATGTATATAATCCTGGTCTGGCATTGCAGATTTTTAATTCATTGTTTGCATAAGGTTAGATGGTGGAAAAAAAATATATAAATAGCAAAAGTGGTGTGGCATTCAATGCTGCTTCGCTTGTCTTCAGAATGTGGACAGTACTTGGAGATTTGTAAAGCCACTTCTGCTGCTTCCCGTGAAATGGAACGGATGACAATAATCCAGTTTGTGCAACTTAGCGTTTTGTTTCTTTCTGTCAGAGGAGGGACAGGAAGGAAGAATATGTTCTGTACACGCACAGCAATCTTGAATAAGGGCAGCGTTTCTCTCTGCATATCACTAGCCACGCTGGATACGACTTTAACCTAATTTGAGGCTTTTTTGAAATCATAATGAATTTACATACAACCCTTAACTCTAATCAGTGCCTACCCCTTCGCAAGCACGAAGATAACGTTGTCACTCTGAAGTATATTAAGCTGAAGATGAGGACAGGAAACTCTCAGACATCAAGAGCAGGATATAACCAAGAGTGATTTGGACAATATTAAGCTATTTCATGTGTAATACCTGTTTATTGTTGAAGTTTAATCTTCTAGCTATCATGCCTGTTTTTGGAAATTCTCTTTGCTCATCTTTATCACCAGTACTACTGGCTTATAAATCTTCCTGAAAAACTCTTGCATTATTTGTTGACTGATGCGGAGAAGAATTTCACTTAATGAGACAGTCATGTGTTTGCTTCTGTAGGTGGAGGTCAATGTAATGGCCTCCTTGCATTCCTCCTTTCCATTCACAGGCTTTCTGTCTGTCACTCTTTTTCTATTTCTGGGCTGGTTGGATCTCGATCTCCTTTCTTTATTTCACGTTCCAGTTGCTGTGTAAGACTCCTCTTCCATACCAGGAGTTTTTTTTTTTCTGTCAGGAACCTCCTATTTCACTATGAGACCCATGGTGTGTCTATTCTTCTCCCCAAATAACAGTCTTTGTATGCCCTCTGTTTTCTCTTCTGTTTCAGTGTCAAAATCTCAGCATATGGCTTCTTACTCATCTGCTTCCTCTTTCTACTGCAGGTCATCTTGATTTGTTTTCTTCCCTGGGAGATAGTCTTTTCAGAGAATTTATACTTGAAACTGAAAAATAAGTGGAGCTGAGGGGAGAATATTGTGCTAGGAGGTATTAATAGCTGAGGAGAGGATATTGTGCTAGAAGGTATTAATAGCTGTCATCATTTAGTTCATAGATCTCTTGCAGAGGAGATATAAGGAGAAGGAGATATAAGGAGATATAAGATATATATTCTGCTCATCAGATGTTAGGGGCCTCCTAGGTATCCATTTTATCCCTCTGATTTTTCAGTATTTACTGGAATCGTTAGGGGTCTATCTGTTCATGAACATTTCTTCAAACATTGAAATTGATGAGGTGCATAGAACCACACATCCAGAAAAATAGTAAAGAAGCAAAAGAGAAATAAACCCAAACCAAACAAAAAACTGTGGTGTTGTCACCTTTTTTGTTGTCATTAATGTAGTCCAGCATGCGAGTAATGTTTTTGGTATCTTACAGATACAAGGATGAAAGACAGTCACTGAGAGGTTCCATTTTTTTTCCCATCTGTTTCCCTTTGCTCTGTCTATATCCAACTGAAGTTCTCATTCTGACCTTTCTGCTTAGCCTAAGCGTGCTTGTGTCAATTTTTCCTTTTCTGTCCATCTAATAAATATTTATTTTTATGACCTGAGATGGCTTCAGTATTGGATTGTTTTACTTTGCGGTGTGTGTAACCACTTGCAAAGATTTAAAAACAGTAAGACAAATCATACATGGTCAGTATGTCAACTTGCCATACCTGCTGTTTCATTAAAGAGAAACGGGAATAGTTATATCCAGAAAAAGATAGATCAGAGTTATTCATAACTGTAGGTAATACTGGGAACTTAATGGCTCGGAGAATATTACACTTCCCACGAGGGCTTGTTTTTGTCAATGTTGTTTATTGATGACCTTGTTTCCTTTGTAATTATTTCAGCCAGGTCCTCTGAGAAGCAGTTGCAGCCGACTCCCCCTCTCTCCGTGGATGAAGCTCACTCGGATGATTCAGATGATGTTGTTATTGTCTCCCCATTGTTGCAGATGAAGAAAAACTACACCCACTTTTAAGTTTTGCCACAGGCTCTGGTGATCTTTAGTTATTCAATTCACAAACAAAACTATTTGTACCAAGATAAGTCACATTCAAGATGAAAAAAAGGGGAGTATCAGCCCCTGTTTAATGACAGTTATCATTATTTCAGCCATAAACGAGTAACTGTTTTATCTGTCGTCTCTGCAGACTTTATGTCTAAAAGGCACTAATCGATGGTTAAACTTACCCTCCTGGTACACAGAGGTTTCATTTAAAAACTAAAACCAAAACACTTGAATGTTTTGTTTCACAATGAGGATTATAAATTCAATTGCCAAATAGAAATGAAAGCAATAAAGCCTTCAGCTATTTCACGTCAAACTAAATTTTGTTTCAGGTCTACTAAAATAATTCATTAATCGGGAAGTGGTTAATGACATGCTTCCAATTTTCAGCCTGTGTACATGAAGGGGAACAGCTTGTATTTGTTACCATGTCCTCTCTATTTAAAAATTTTACTGTGTCATATTTTAATAATCTCTTTTGTTTATTTTTATACTGAGCATTTACAGTCTATGCAGACCTTGTAAAGGCTTTTAGAAAGCCATTTCTTTGCCATAGGGCTATTCTAGGCCTACTGTATCAGCAGGATTTTCTTATTTATTGCTTTCTTCAAGTGTGCTTGCTAGGATAGCTATAATACTGTTTTGTATTTGAAATGTCCAATCACATAACCAATTTTTGGTATTTGTCAGAGAAGGTGCATAATAGCGGGAGCATTCTCTGAAGCGTACCCTTGTGACTGCTTTTCCTGCTTATGTATCACAAACATGAGTGGATTATGCAGGATCATCTCTAATATGTGAAAACATTTGACGTAGGAGATGTGGTGCTTTATGTCCTGTTTTAGCTTACATCACTTGACTGTCTGAAACTTTTCACCTGACTAGGTTGCTCATACTCCGAGCGCTACGGGGTTTGAAGTCTAACGTTGCTTTGCTGTTGTTGATCTCTCTTCAGTACTGCATTGGCAAGTGCACACGTACATCCCGTGAGCGCCCAGTAAGCCTGGTCACAGGCTGGGAGAGGGAACACAACATACAGCCGTCTTCTGTCATCAGGTGAAGCTACAAGGCTGATTGCTGGGAAGCACGGGCACCACCTACTCTGCTGTAGGGTATGGATTAGGATGAGCATAATATGCAAAACCTAACCCAGGCAGTTTGGTTTAGGACCAGAACTGGTAGGCTGGATTATACTGGAAATGAAGACTGCATCCAGAAATAACACTGTTTGACAATATTGTTGACCACGGAAGGGCCGAAGACATAACGGGTTGTCAAGAATATGGTCAGAGGGGTCTTTCCAGGTCTTTTATGTGGACTGTACTTCTTGACTGGAAGGAGGTACCTTACAGTTTCTACTATTATGCCAACATCCTTCATAAGGATTAAAATGTGTGTGTTGTTTTTTTTTTTTTTTTAAGGTGAACTAGATAAATTATGTGATGTTTAGTGGAAGGAGAATTTCATTTTACAAGCACACAGAGAAGTTTTTGTGAAGACCCTAATGGTTTCTTTGTCATCAAGGAGTAATAAAGCCTCCTGTCAACAGAAAGCACACTTTTAAATATAAGATTTTTATCGCCTTTTCCCTCTTCTTTTTTTAAATTAAAAATCAGTCACCACTGTTTTGGAGAATACTAATAAGTCAGAGCTGTCTCAGTTCTTTGATTTCAATGAAGCACTATCTGAGGCTTATCATGGTTCATGCCAGTTCTTGCAGCCAAAGAGGAAACTGGATGGCTGCAGCACAATGCAGCTGATTTCATTTAATCCCATCAGTGGAAATGCTGCCTGTGCTATTTCCAAAGGCAGTTTTGGGAGCTCTCCATACTCGAAGCAGTCTGAAGAATGTCATTTGCGCTCCCAATGGGTAAATTTTTTCCTGCTGGTTATTTGGTCACATGACTGTCATCTGCAGAAAGGAGAAAAAAAACCCCACTATATAAAATAAAAGAATAAAAGAGTCCTTGTGCTAAACAGAAGCAGAGCTATACTGAGTTGCTTATGTATAATATTTCCAGTCTGTGAGTGTGGCTTGGATGTCATGGATACCTCCAGAGAGAGGAACTAGAGCTGAGCACTCTGGCACATTAAGGGGAGAGTATATAGTGTGTCAGGAGCAAGACTGATATGCAATAGCTACCTAGCTGTTATCCTGCAGGAAATACCTGAAGAGCAAATATAATGAAGATCCCATTCTTTTACTTTACTGAGCTGTAATAATCAGCATGAAAGCACTGGGAAATAGATACAGAGCAGAAAGACTTGCGTTTGAATGAGCTCATGACTAGCAGTAATGCTGCGAATAGACAAGTTCTGGGATAACGGGGAGATGGTATCTTGGTATGACCCAAAGAAAGGCATGGAGAGAAATTGGGGGTGAAAAGGAGAAAACGTTTTCTGGGATGAATGTAAACGTGTCTAGAGCTTCCTAAATTTGAATCTGCTATCTCCTAGCTATCAAAAATCTGATGCTTAACTTGAGCTGGGCTTCAAGCGTGTATCTTTGTTTGGAAGACAACTCTGTGCTGGTGCACATCAAAGGTTTGGTGTGGTAGAGTAGAAAGAGAAACCTCCACAGTGTTAGTAGCCTTTAATGCTGTAAGGGAATGCATTGAAAGGAGTAGTAATTGACATTAGGTTTCTTTCTGTGGTTATCTATCTGAGTGGTAATCTTTCTGAATCTACCTGTAAATCTGGGAAGTGTGGAACAATGATGGGAAAAAAAAAAGTTAATTTCAGAATAAATGGTGGTTTTCCTTAACAGGGAGCTGAAGACAGTAAAAATCAGTGTGGTTCAAACCTGTCAAGATAGGCCCAATGCAAACATAATCTGTTTCTGAAAAATGTGCCTTCTGTAGAAAGCACTGGTGACCTTGTGAGGGCGTCAAGGTCTTGAATTAAAATTAAACTCCACTGTAACCTTTGTAATCTAACAGCACCCTTGCCCTTCTACGGGTGTGGAATAACGTTGCCTACTTAAAACCTTCTGCAGTTTACAGTCGTGTTCAGTTAGAGATCACGTGTGAATAGAGAGATCTGACTTTCGTGGGATGTTACCTCTCTTGATCTCTTTTTGCCTTCAAGTGCCTACGCCTGTAAATCTTTACTGAAGCATCCAGACCTAAAAACTGTATTGGTTTTTGTGTAGCTATAAAAATAATCCCTGCACAGGCAACTTTCATATAGTCAAAATGGAAAAGGATTAATTTTGCCATAGGAAAGCACCGTTAATTTTTATGATCTTTTTCATATCTAGAACTGTGCAAGTCTCGTAATTTATTTTGGGATCTTTTAAAAGCTAAAGCAATTGCAATGTGTTTTCTCCTCATTGTTGAACTTTCAAATAAAGTTGGCGTTTGTAAATTAATTGTTAATGCATTTCTGCTGCAGTTTCTGTATTTGCATTGCTCTTCTGGCCTTGGCTGCGTGCTCCTGTTGTCACTTTCCATCCAGGTAGACCTTTTACCTCTGACTGTTTTGCTGAGCCAATACTAACAAGATAACTCTTAAACTTGTAGGGTGTGAAATTTCCTGTTCAGTACACATTCAGGATGATCCCATCAGGAATGAACGGTGTTCTTGACCAAAGCCTAGTGGAACTGAAAGAGGTGATGGGCTTTTGCATTCAGTCTTGCCTTCTGGTGTTTATTCAGAAAAGAAATCCTATCAACTAGTTCTGTAACTAAAAGACGTGCTGTTGCCTGAAAGATACCTTGCTTTGTGTGGAGTACAGCAAGTTTCTTTTCTGCCTTTTCATCTCTTGTGCTGCTTGTTGGTTACAAGTCACACTGATTGGTTACCAAACCAGTGAAATTCAGATAAAAGATTCAAAAGAAGTCATTGAGGTGACTCTTCATGCCTAAATACATTATCAATACATGCTTCTCAGAAACCAGTTGTAGGAGGGCTGCAGAATGGATAACCAGCGTTTGAACTCACCAGGGCCACAGAGCTCACCCTGTGCTAGGATTTGGCACTGCTGCAGCCATGCAGAGGACTGGGTGAAACTGGTCTGCTGTCTGCTGGGGAAGAACAGAAGTCTACAGCGTTCTGAAGACTGTCCAGTTTACTTATAGTGTATCCCCTTACCTTGGTTACTGCTGCTGTTTGTGAAGCTCTGGTGGAAGGAACTAGGATGTACGCATTCTTTTCCAGGTCCAGTGAAAAAGCCTTCAGGGACTCCCAGGAAAACAAGCTTTACGCTGCTTTATAAAGATAGAAGACTCTGCCCACTGCTTGAAGACATGGGAGTCCTGTAGTCATCTTCCTATCAAGCAGAGTCCTTGTTGTAGGACTAAAACAGCTATAAGAGTACAAGGCTGAAACAAACGATCTGATGAATATGTTACCTAAATTTCACTTTTTTTTTTTTGTTCATTCCTCTCTGCTCCACTGATACATGCTCTGGATTTCTTAGCAGAAACTTCAGTTTTAAATCTTAAACGCAGGAGGTAAGCCGTGTGGCATGAATGGAGAAGTTTTGATATGATGTCTTGGAGCAGACTAGGCTTGAACTCAGCTGAAAGCAATTAAGTGTTCACACCAGTTGTATTAAACCATACTTTGGCTTCATCTGACGTCAGAGTGCCCTTGATTCTTGCAAGGTTTGCAGCATCTGTTTATGGTAGGTTTGTCGCTTTCCACTCACGAACTTCTAAGGAAAAAAAAAAAACAACAAACAACAAACAAAACAGTTGTATTCATTCTGTGGGCATCATTAAGACCTGAAAAGTGCAAAATATCCGTGTTATGCTCTAAGTTATTAGGAGAGGATTTTCAGGCATGGTTGGTGTTCTGGTGCTGCATCAGTTCCTCTGATGTTTCCTTCTAACGTTTGCCGATGCAGTTCTTTGCCTCGCAGAGACAGCACTGACGTCAGTTTCTGAATGTTTGCCCTATATTCAAATGTGTCTAAGGCACGTTGGTTCTTGCTTATACGTGGCCTTTAGCACCCATTCTGTCCTCTCCGTGCTCAAAGCAACAGCCTGGAACAGCCAGCCTTGCCGTGTTCGTATTAACTATGCTCTGCTGTAGTCTACTGAGCACGTTGCACCCTGCTCCTCTTGCCCCTTCCACTGTCTGGCTGTCCTAATTACCTTTCTCAAATCCAAAAGCGTACGTATTTGTACATCTTTTCTGGTCTCCAGGAAAGTGTTCATGTTGCTCCCCCCTCACCGGAGCTGCGTATAAACAAAATTTCCTCTCTCAACATCTTGCTCAGACCGTAACAGCTCACCTTCTCTTTGCCAGGTTTTTTGCCAGTGTGCCTCGAAGACACTTTGCGCTGGGTACTGCACAAGCCCCTTTAGGGCTTCTATACTTGGTAGCGTGAACAGATGTGTCATAAAATCTTGATGCTCAAAACGGTCTGGGAAGAACCAGGAGGGACATGGTGCCTGCTGTAAAGGGCTGTCTTACCTCCCCTGCTATCAGCCAGATGATATCACACCTGGATCTCGCTCCTCTGCCCCTCCTCAGTCCGTCAGCTCTGCAGCAGGGAGGTTCTGCTTCAGTAACGTAACGGAGCTTGAAAGGCTTTTCTGTAATACGGATTTAGAAGTGAAATACTGTAAAATCTGCCATTTGATTACAGTGCTGCTGTAAAAAGAGGCTACATTTAAATGGCCTCTAGTTACATGCATGGAAAATTAGAATAGCTTTTAATAAACAGGGGATTGACCGTGAATGCTTGTAGTACAAGTGATAATGTTCTGCGCAAACATTACTTAGCATTGTCATTGTCTAGCAATAATCCTTATTTGTATCTTACACAAATTGTGGCAGAACCTTTTGTTTATCTAACCTGGAAATTTTTCCTGAACAGGATCTCTAATTCACACACAGAATTGGCAGTTTTCTTCCTCCTCTCAGCAGAGATTTAATAGCCACGTATTGCCTTTCTGTGCTAGTAAACCTTCATTATTATACAAAATGTTCTGGAATGTTATGAAGAAATATCTTAAATAATTAAACAGAAACTATGAGTGACAAAACAAACGAACAAAGTGCAATTTGAGCTCTGTTATTCTTTCCTTTTTATATTCACTTATCTGCTAATTTGCTGAACTTACTGAACTGCAATGGGTCTCGCTGTGATTACAGAGAATTTGCCGAGTTCCTTTGTAATTGTTTCTTTGCAATTAACTAAATAATAGAATGTTCTGTGTGTTGCTCTCTGGGGAAAGGAAAGGAGCAGGCAGGTGCTTTTCAATAGGATTTCCACATCGTCCACCCATTTCCCTGGAACTCACCAAGTATAAAAAGACCAGCAGAACATGAGAGAGAGAGAGAGTATTGCCTCAGGACTGGAAATGACAGAATTAACCTTTTCTTATGATTTTTGTGAGTTTGCTTAATGCTTTTTATGCTGGCCCTGGCTGTGGCTATTCTTTGTTTAAACCCAAAAGTCCCTAGGAGGACTTCAGAGGAAAGCAATGAAGGCCCAGATGTATGTTCCTGTCTGCAGCTGCCTCCACTCAGGGGAAATCCTTCAAGCCAGAAGTCAACTGGGAAGAGCCTTGGCAACGTGGCTTTGCTGCGAAGAGCGGAGGCTGGGGACTGAGTGTCGTGGAGGGGGCAGCAAAATCTGGAGGAGGCTGGAGATCAGCCCTGGCTTTGTTATTTCCTTCGGATCTCAGCAGAAAAATACAGAGGAAGCCCTGGGAGGAGAGGAAGGATAATCTTAAGAGGCACAGCGTGGCTCAGCGAGGAGGCACGGCTTGATGTAAGGGCAGAGCTTATGGAGTGGAGGAGGTGAGCAGGCGGAGGTGCTGCCTAACAGTGGCAGCTGAGTGCGGAGACACGGTTGTCTCGCCGACCTCCCTCTGACTGCCCGTAATTTAGTCCCTAGTCTCAAGAGGGTAACTCGTCCATCTGCTGGCTCTTGGAGTTCAAACTCACTTTTATTTTTATAAATCTGTATTGTTGGCTAAAACCTTTCATAACACATATTAGATCTGACAGTCAGGGGAAGGCTTCTCACTTCACAGCGTACTAAAAGCTGAATTGTTTCATTTCATAGTGAATAAAAAGAGCCAGGGGTATGGGATTGCTGTTCTAAAAGGTGCTCTCGTCGCAAGTGTCACGTCTGCCGTAGGGATGTCAAACCAGAGAGAAGCTCGTGAAGAGTGAAAAATGTTACGGTTCCTGGGAGTGCTTTCGTGGACTAGCTGATGGTCCCAAGAGGACAGGAGACAGCACTAGTTGCCTTGTTTTGGAGGTTTAAACTGGTATTTTTTTCTCTGTTGTCTTTAATTTGGAATATTTCTCATTTGCCTGTTTTGTCCAGTGATTTTTTAGCAAAGCCACTGTCAAAGCAAGTTAGAGAACACTAATATGGCTCTTAGGGTTACTTTTCCACAGGATTACCAGCTAACAAGCTGACATTTGCAGTTTCCTTTTGTTGCTTGTAGAACTGCTTTCCATGCAAGGGTGATTGACTGCTGGTTTTTATTCCTGGGATGTCACAGCAGTGGCTTGTCTGTTCATTTTGCTTTGGCAAAACAGAGAGTACCTATTTATGTGGGGAGGGCAAAGGCCGCTATAATCTAAACACGAGAGCCTTGATAACTGTCTTGTCATCATTTAATCAAGAATTACCTGATTAGGATTAAATGAGAGATCCTAGACATCTAAGAACTGCAAACCCTGCTTCCTGACATGGTACAACGGGCTGAAGTGCTCTACCATGGAAAGTACAGCTAGCGCTAGATCCTGTGGTTTGTCTCTAATTCCTAGTTTGCTGAATTAATTTTACTCTTCATTTTCATACTTTCCCATATCATTAAAAATAATTGTAGGGGAGAAATTAAAAGTGTTAATGCCTCTGTTTCTCTGTAATCCTGAATCCGCATTCTGCTATAATTCAATCCAGTTGTCTCCACAGCAAAGGGCTGTGCGTGGCATGCACACCAGCACTGCTGAGCCTACTCCCTTTCCCACTTACCCCTCGCCTCCCATATGATGCCTCAAACTGCCGTGCTGATACTCTGCTACTTACCACCCCCATTTAATAGCAACCAGCTTTTTCTACCATTTGTTCCAAAATGTTTTGTTTGGTTTGATTTACATCAACACTGTCAGACAAGATCTTGGTTCAGAGTGGTTGCTGCACCTGCTTCTGTCCCGTGTCCATCATTCTGCTGACAAAGGTACTCGGACTTGCAGCCTGGTGGGGTTTTTCTGTCTACTCAGAGGCCCGTGGCAGCAGTTCCATCTGCAGGACAGATTCCAGCCTTGAGCATTTTAGTCCCGAATTGCATAAACTCTGTGGCATAAGTGGCTTATGCAGAGAGATCTCTTGCTCCCAGCGAGGTGTCTCAGCTCCTTGTCTTTGGGTTGTTTGAACTGGAGGTGAAATATGATAGATCATTGGGCTTTACAGTAATTCCTTCCTCATCCTTGCTGACACTGTGGGGAAAAAGGAAAAAAAAAAAAAAAAAAAAAAAAAAGAGAGAACAAAACTGGCTGTCGTTCAGCTGTCCTCCTGCAGAAAAAGAAAAACTTTACTTGGAGAAGGCTGGAGGGAGTTGAGGTCTTATATCTTGTACCCTTGTATATCTTGTACTTGGGCACGTACTGCGTGGCTGTGAACTCTCTGACGTGTGTCTTAACGCTATTTGGGATCGATAAGATTTCTTCTTAGCTGTGTTGATAACACTCATATGAAAATCCTGTCCTAGTCAAAAGCTATTAAATTTGATGTTAGAACATCAGCAGAAATATGTTTATTTGGTCCTAATGTGTTAAACAGCCTGTTTCAGCGTTTTTGCTTTCCTGATTTGTAAAATGCATTGGTGAGGACAGTGTGAAGTATAAAGTCCTAGCTGTATCTGGGGAAAGTAATAAAATGATACTTGCAAAAGAGATGTAACTATAATCTCTATTGATTTGCCACCATTTAAGAGAAAAAAGAGTTGGTAATACTTGTTTTCCAATGAAATGCACAGCACTTGAATATTTTCTGAGTTTTCCTGGGCCACAACGGTTCCTAATTCTAAACAGCGCTAATTAAATGACTAGAGACTTCCAGGTTTCTCAAACCTGTAAGACCTGTGACACATTCACTTTAAGTCTCTTAGAAGGCTGGATGGTCCTTTTTCCCCTTCCAACTCCAGTTGCATTGAGTGGTATCTAAAACACAATGCTTCCAGGCTTTTCAAACCAGCAGTAGGAGAGGTGTGCTGCTGCAGAGCTGGGATGGGGAGATTTTGGTTCGTATGATGGTGTGGAGAGTGTGAAGGTTCAGGAGATGGTCTGAATAGACCAGCAAAGTTTAGGAACTCCTGCGTTAATGCTGGACCATGCTACATAGCTAGAGCAAGAATGAAATTATTCGATCTAGTCCTTTTAAAAGAAAAGAGCAAATATTTTTATACATTTTAGTCGTAATAGGAACAATGTGATCTTTGTAATGAAGTGAATGAATTTGGGATTGCTGCTGCTTGCTGTTATCCTGTCTGTTTTACTACACTATCCTAATGTTATCCAGAGTATTGATGTACTTACTAGTTTCCAACAAGTCCCCAAGAGGGTGTGCTCATCTTTTTTACCTTTAAGGCTAAAAATAGTTTGGTTCTGTTCTGTTTAGAAAGAAATGAAAAGCCTTTCCCGTCGGGTCAGAGTATAATCCTTGGGAAAGTTGCGTCTGCGTGGCTCTGCAGGGAGCTCAACACACGATCCGTTGTGTTCTGCACAACTTCGCCGTGTTACGCAGTGAGAGGCTGTCACTGTTTAAATACTTCGGTGTTTAATTTGTGGCTCTGATTCACACAGTCAGCAACACCAGCTGACAGTTCCAAGTCCACTGAAGTTAATGAAGCAATGTCACTGGTTTTGGGTTGGAGTCTGGAAAAGGCCAAACCTTTGCCTGCGGAGAGAGTGGTGGAAGCTGAACCAGAGCGCTTCATGTTTCCATGAAACAGATAGAGCACATGTGGAAACCAGATGGGGGGGTCCGACTGCATCTTTAGATGCCTCAGTACTTCTAGAAATTTCCCCGTGGCTTTTGGAAAAGCCAAGACAGCCTGGGGAAACGAAGAGCGAGCCGTGCCACGGGGACAAGCGCGTTGCCCAAAGCGAACGAGGTCTGGCAACGGCGCTTCGCCCAGCGGCACCGAGGGGAGCGAGGTGCCGAGCGGTTGGATCCACTCCGGGTTGTTTTGCAGGGAAAGGTGCTGGCACGAGAGAAGGGGACACGGCCTGGTTGGGAGTGCGGGACGCCCACCCCCTGCAACACGCGCCCGTGCCCAAGGCGCCATCTTCCAGCACGAGTCGCGGCGGCGGAGCGCGGCTGCCCGCGGGCGGCACGGGGGCACCGGGTGGGCTCCAAAGCCGACGCCGCTCGGGAGGAACCGCGGGCCGGAGCCCACCTGGGCCGCGGGGCCGGCGGAGCGCGGCGGGGCCGGGGCGGGGCGGGGCGCGGCGGCGCCAATGGGAGCGGGCGGGCGGTGCTGGGCGCGGAGGCGGTGGAGCCTCTCGGCGAACAAAGAGGGAGCGAGCGGCGCGGCGGGGGGAGGCGGCCATGCGGGGCTGGCAGCCGGGGCGCGGGTGAGAGGGAGGGAGGCGGGAGGCGGCCGAGCGAGCAGCGCGGGCGGCGGCGCTCCATGGCCCGCGGGTCGGGGTGAGGCGAGGCGGCGCGGCGGGCATGGCGGGCGTCAGCTACTCGCCGCCCTGGTGGGTGAGCCTGCTGCACCGCCTGCCGCACCTCAGCCTGCGCTGGGAGCTCACCGCCGCCGACTTCCGACCGCACGACGCCGAGTACCAGCAGGTGGGTCCCGGCGCGGGGTCTCTGTGTGCGGGGGGTGTTCGCGCTCCCGCGGGCTGTGCGGGGCAGGGGGTGCGGATGGGGCTTGGCCCGCCCGGGGGCTGCGGAGGAGGCGGGGGGGGGGAAGGGGGCCCGACCTCGGCTGGGGCCCCTCGGGTGGGTGTCTGCGGGTGCCGTGTCTCCCCGTTCCGTGTGTGTGTGCGCACCCACCGCACGAGGGGCAGGCGGGGGGCTGCCTCCCTGCCGGGCCGGGGCACGCCGCGGTGCGGGGGCGGGAGGCCATCGCCCCCGGCGGGGCGAGGAGGAGCCCCGAGTGCTTCCAGCGTGCTGGGAGCCCGAGTTCCTCTCGGGAGGAGGCGAAGCGGTGCCCTGGCAGCGGGGGCGGGAGGCAGCCCGGGCCGAGTGCCCTCGCCGGGTCCCCGCGCTGTCCGGGCGCCCCCGGCCCCATGGTGACCCCTCACCGCCGGTGGGCACCGCGCTGCCCCCTGCGCCGGCAGCGGTCCCGCCGCGACCTGCGGAGAGGCAGCGGTGCCTTTCCAAAACCGGCTGCCCGCCTGCTGGAAAACAGATGACTTAATGCCTGAAAGCGGCGTTAGCATCAAGTGCACGGGAAGATGCTCTCGGAATACTGTGTGCTGCTTTTTTTTTTTTTTTTTTTTTTTTTAATGCTGCTTAGCCTGTATCCTGTGCTGGGTTGGCTGGGCATGTAATTAAAGCGATCGTGGGGTGAGTCTGTGTGCTCCAACATCTGTGTTCTCTGCTGTCATCTTGGAACAGAGCTGCAGTGGCTCTGCTGCCTCGTTTTGCCACGGTCTCTGGTTTTGAAAACACCATTTTGCTTTTCTGTACATACTTGTAGTGTCCTATATACACAGAATGCTATCACGCACACGGGCAGAAAGGCTGGGGCATCTAAACGGTTCTCGTTTATCCTTGAAGTAAAAGGCATTAGAAATACTTTAGAAAACAGTACGTTTTGGCTTTTTGTTTTAGACAGATGAACAGATCAATGGGCTGAAGCTAGAGCAAAATGTGAGAGATGTATTTAAAGAGCAATGAGGTGATACAAAGAAACATTGTTAAACCAGTAAACAAAGCAGACTGTTGGCCCAACTTTCCTGTTTGGAGCTTCAGTTTGTTAATTTGTTTTAGCTCCCTTGGTGTAGCAGAGTTCAAGATGGCCACACACAGATGTAACGCTGCACAGCAGCTTAGCTGTGTTTCCATGACCTCAGAGGGTAGCTGCCTTTAAAGCAAGGGATAGGAGATGCTGAAGATCAGAAGTGAAGAGTTCATGGAAAGATGTTCTTGGGAGGGTGTTATCATGAAACAAGCACTCGTTGACCTTTGAGTAGACAGCAGAGGTGCTGTTTTTCGCTTAAATTGCTTAAAAGCATTCCTCACAACTATCTGGGGTTGTGTTCATTTGTCAGATAATTTTTCTACAGTAATCGTATTCCGACTTAAAGCCTTCTGCTGTTCTCCTCCTGTGTAGCTGCCTCCCCTCCCTTGATGATATTAAGGACTTCTTGCACAGCAGTAGATGGCCTTTTAAGTCTTAACATCAGCTCGCAAGAAAACGTCTTATCAAATCCAAACCCGAACGTCTGGATTACTGAAGCGTCTGCCATCAAGAGAATGATTTGAGTAGCAGCAGCTTTGCTGGTTTCGGCATTGGTGAGGGATAGCAAGCAGGCTCTGGTAACGCAGCCCGTGTTATCGGTGTCACTGGTTATGTAACGAAGCTGCTGTGGCTCTGCAAGTTGACTCCAGAGTTCATAGCCACGTAGATTAATTCTAATGCAGTGGAACAAGGAAACTTAATCCAGGAGTGGGAACTGTAATGCTAAATGCTCTCTCATGCTTTAAATTGTTCTGATGACCTTTTGGTTTGAATTCTAGTTTTTTCTATTAGCTTTGTAATAAATCTGCATCTCTTGCTCTGTTTGCAGCCTATGCTGGCAGAGTCTCCCTGTTTCTTTAGGAACCTTTCGTGTTTAGCAGGCAAAATCATATACATCCTGAAAATAAGAAATTAAAAAATGGACTTCAAATTCTGCATATTTTTATTTTCTCTGTAGGTCTCATTGGCACAAATTGTGTGTATTTTTGTTTTGTATTCCATTAGTGGTTGATACCCCAATTTTTAAGTATATGCTGTTAAACTGCACACTGCATTTGAGTTCTCCATTGGCTGAAGAGAGGTCAGTGGGGATGCTAGTTTGTGGGAAGGGGAAAGGGCAGAGCATCCCTAGCTGTGGTAAGGAAGGATCACCTTTACTAAACTGAAAATACCTTGAAGTTGCCATGACTTCAAGTCATTAGGTAGCTAGACTGTTGTCATAAATAGGCATACAGCAGGGCTCAGTGTCCATTCTAATTTTGATTTGTTATGAGGAAGGAAGCGTTGTATCCTTTCTGATTCTTCACTGCTTCTCTAGAGAAGATTTCCCAACCCATGACCAAGGGAAATCATTGATTTCCTTATAAAACTGTTTTCTTTAGGTAACCTCTTAGTAAAGACCTACCTTTTTTTTGTACTCATCTTTTGATGATAGGCTTTGAACTCGTGCATCAACTGAACATCCCACTTCAACCAAAAGCAAAATACAGTGACTTGGGTTTGAGCGTTGTCATGTCACTTATAGCAGTGCCACGTGCTCCTGCAGGCGAGCTGATCCTGCTGATTTAACAGGCTTTCCACCTCTGCCTAGCAAGGATTACTGTAATGCACAAGCCACTATTCCACTGAAGCAGCAGACAGGCTGTTGTCCCTTGCAACCTCTCTGAAGCACGTGTAGCTTGTACATAAACTTTGGAATGTAAGTCTTTGTGGTGTCTTCTGGGACCCTGGGTCATGGGGTGTATCTAGAAGGACGTAGATCTAGTGGCTAGTTGTGCTGTTCTGTCCCATGTAGTCCCTTTTGTCAGAGCAGGAGAGACACTCCTGTCTCAAGGCGGCTGTGTCCATTGTGTACCAACCTACAGGGGCTTCCTGCTTTTGTCTGAGAGCATGAGAAATCCTTACGGCAATGTCTTTGCCAAGGGTTGAGATCAATGCAGCTGCAGGTTTTGGCTGTGTACCTTCTTCACCTGAGTCAGTGTCTGAAACGCTCTGTCTTGGTATTAATTACTTCTTATCTTCTCCCTCGATGTATCTTGTTGCATTAGGTCAGAACAGTGTGTGCAAGCGTGGAGGAGCAGAACAGATCTTTCCCTTCTCAACTAGGTTGTTTAAAAACGTCCTTCAGGTGCTTTGCTTCTGTCATGACAAGCTGCAGACAACAGTACAACCAGTTGTTTCCTTTTTCTGGGGGAATGGAGGTGAGCTTCAATGTAGAATGAGCTGAGGTTGTGATCCTTCTTCTCCAAGGGGTTTGGCATGCCAGTGAATCCTGTGAGAGCTGCCTTCGTGTGCTGCTTGCAGGAGTTGCTCCATAGAGTCATCCCTATAGAGAACCTTATCAGACCAGTTCTTTTCTTAATCCTCCCATGAATCATTGGGGTTGAAGATATCTTGATATGAACAGTTTTGTTCTGGCTGTATCCTCATCTGAGTCATACTGCAGTGCTCTGCAAAGCCTTTTCATTGTGTAGTGAGTCACAAACTCTGGAGTGAAGGGAATGTAAAAATGGAGCAAAGCTCGTGTTCCTTCTGACAGCATCGTGCTAATGCCAGTTCTGGTCTCTGTGCCTTTTGCTGCAGGATGAATGATGATGATCTTGCCAGTGTTGTCCACTTGGCTTTCCAATTCAGTTAATTGGACCAGTAAGATGGTCCTGAGACTGCTGCTGTCACTGGTTTAATCTATTTAGTAATGTAAGTACTTCTGCTTGTGGCTGACATAGTTGCATGGCATTGAATTCACTTTATTTCTCAGGGTAGAGTTGGTTAAGAGCCTTGAGGTAGTGTGGAGGTTATACGCTGGAAAGAAGTGAAAAAAGTGAATAGCTTTTTAATACAGCACAACAGCAGGTAATGGGATATCTGCTTGAGACTGGATGTCTTTGGCACTGACAAAAAAATAGAGCCTAGAACACTTTATTGTAGCTCTGAAGTCTCACTGTGCGCTGAACAGGGAAGAAGAAAGAGGCTGTAAAAGCGAAGCTACAGAGCACCTCGACTTGAGTTTCTGCCTTTTCTTAATTGCTGGAAAATGGCAATGTTGACTGAATCTGTGTAAGTGCATGGGTTATGCATGACTCAGGCTAGAATAAAGCAAAATCTTCCAGTGTCTTGAAACTCTTTCCTTGCACCGTGCTCGTGCTTTTTCTGCAAGAGTCAGAACTGCAAACGCGTGGATAGTAGGTGTAATGGCAACTGTGTGCTTTGGAAAAAGCCTGGATGGTTGATTCACACCAATTAAGATGCAGAACCGTGCTAAATGAAGCATTGATAAGAACAAGGGTATGCTCTAGTCCTTGGTTTTGAGATGTCTTTTTAGTGTTGTTGCCCAAGAGTTTCCTATCATACATCTGTCAGTGCTTTTGTGTTGTTACATCTTTTTTCCACTACTGTATGTGTTGAGGGGGAATCCAGCAGTGAAAGGTGCTGTGCAAACCCAATGATGCTTCTCTTTTTTTGGCTTGCAGACTCTAACCCAAGGCATGTGTGTTTGAACCTGTAGGCAAAGGTTCAGCAAGGAATTAATTCCGTCAGGTACTTTCTGGCTCTGTGAGGCTGTTTCCCTACACATAACAGCTAATGTAGTCTTTGGAAGTGTTTCTTGGCTGGAGAAACATGGTGGAGCCTGAACTGCCAAAAAACTTGGATTAGAGAGATTGTTTTAGAACTTCCTCTACTGTACTGGCGTCTTATTTCAACTCCGAAACCAAGAGTCTTTCTGTAAATTGGAAACATGTGTATTAGTCAAGTTGGATGACGTGTTTTTGTCTAGTTGGCTCAAAGTCAGAGAGTAATGTGCCTTTCTTAAAGGGGTTAAGATGAAGGTTTCTTTCAAGAATAGATGGACCACTTCCAAGGTCTGATCAGCTATCCTGCTGTAGCACTAGTTTGCTCCTATTTTCAGAAAGGTTAGATGACCCTGGATAGTAGAATCCAATGTTTTCTAATTAAATTGAAGTTGTTTTTAGGTTTTTAAGAACGGATGGTAAATCCCCTTTTCCCTTTACTCATCAGTCTTGGTTGCATGAGTAACCATGCAGTCATACCTCTTATCAGCAAATAAGTTTTGTAGTCAGACTCCTCTATTCTGTGTCTGATCTAGAAGAGCCTTAACTGGAGAACTGCAGCATAATGAATAACCAAAAATGTAGAACCAAGACAATTTTTGATGGCTGATTTTTGCCAAAGATAGACATACAATGGTTTCTGTTGACCATACATCCAGTCATGCAGCAGCATATGTTATACAGACAGGGAAAAAGTCAACCTTTGCCAGCTTTCTGTCTGCAGCCTTACTGTTTTGCTGACCCATGCTGTGCTGCTACATTTTCAGATGGTCTGCTGAGAATTGACAGTTTCTGGAAACCCTGACTGTAGATTACCTTACTGTAGTGAAAAAAAGTAACTGTTCTGAATGTATGGTTTTAGCAGACCAAAGTATACGCAGAGGGGTAAAAGGTGACTTGGAGAAATGTGAAACATGTTGTAGGGGGAGAAGGGAAGGAGATGGAAGTGAGTGTGCAAAGATATAAACCATGCTTTCTTCATCTGGGTAGAATCCTAAAAGTATTAGTCCTGCACGGAGAAGATGGTTTTGCCAGGCCTGGTGAGCTTCCCAGTCTTAGGAGACATCTATGCAGCATGTGGTGCTCTGAAGGTATCACGCTGGTCTTAGCTGGAAGAGTAGAATCAGAAGTAAAATCATCAGTCTGGTCAGGTGGTGGCCAGCTACTGGCACCTTGGTGCTTCTGCACAGAGACAACACTTGTTCTCTTGAAAATACTCTTTTTTTCTCCTGCACGAGCGTTCCAGTATGTCTCCTGGTCTGGATTTAAGTACTTATGAAGTAAATCTTCAGTAATGTGCATCCACCTCCTCTGAGCACTGCCTATATATTGCACTTGCCTGTGTGCACACAAATGCTTATTGGTTCGGAGGAGCTGACATTCAAGAACCTTATAGTTTTGTGTTTGCTTTGGAAAAACAGAGTCTAAACAGGAATTGAAAATGCAGATGAGGGTCTCTAACCTTCAGTTTGCCACCAAAATGATATGACTGCTTAGGAGGCTTATCTTTGTGTCCAGCTGCAAAGCCTGATCACCAGCGTTCTGGAGAGAGGACTAATCAAAATCAGTTCAGTCTTATCGTCTCTTCCCTTTTTTCTTTTTTTTTTCCTTCCTCTCAATTCTTAATGCCTTTTTGAGCAGAGGAAAATGCACACTCTTCAGGTTAACAAAAAGCCTTTGTTTAAATGTTGATCCAATAAAACAAGCAGTGCTTCAAGCAGATGTTGGTGTGGATTTTTAGTGCTCCTTATTTTTTGCTATTAGGGAAAGTGAGAAATTCTCACCCAGGAGAACATATCCCATTAGGCATGACTCTGGAGATTAAGGGTGGGAAGTCAGGTGCTTTCCTGTGACTTAACCTCAAGGCTTTGAATGTGGATTAAGGAGCTGTGCCACAAGTCTTCTTGATCTTACTTGTATTTTCGGATTAGATTTATTTTTGAACCTGTAAACAAGAATCTGTCTATAGATAGACAAAAGTTATGGGCCTTTGTCACATCAAGTTTCGAGATATGCGTCTTCAGAACAAGCACCCTCCAATCCCTTGGCATTTCTCTGTCTTTTTTTTTTTCTTTCTTCTTTTTTCCTCCTTTTTCTTCTAGGACAGGGTTAACTTTATACCTCTTCTCTCCCACCCCTTCCCTCCCCCCCAGCACACTCACTGATGGAGAAGGTGAAGCCCAGAATCGATTGTTCATGCTGTTTGTGTTGATGTTGTAAGACTGTTGTGGCAGAGCTTGCCTGGTCAGCAATGTGTGAGTCCTTTCTGGGAACACTTCTGTGCCTGTAAGGATCAGTACACTGAAGACTAAGCAGTGATGTCTAATGCTTCTCCTGAAGTCCTTTTATGTTCTTTGTCAAGTGAATATGTTTGGGTGGCTGCAAGCAAGCACTGAGTAAGATGGTGCTCACTCTTAATTTTCTTGAGATGGACGGGAGTCAGCATCTCGACTGCAACTAACTTCCTGATGACTGTCAACTCTCCTCTTGTTTCTGTTTTATCTTTTAGTAGTAAACTTTCCACCAGTTATGTTGAGATTTTCCATTCCCCTTGAGTGGGTAGGAGAACTTGGCTTGTTTTCAACTGAGTGTAATTCCCATAGCTGGGGGAAGGGACGTGATGTCTGGGAATTTATTTGCTTTGAGAGTCAGACAAGACTTGAGTAACTTTAGACTATATCAGGATTATCTTTTATACTGAACTTCAATTCTCACTTTTAGGACATGGATAAGACCCAAATTATCAGGGACATATTGATATATGCTGGAGAGTTGTCTCTAATAATAATGATAAAACCAAAACCCAGTAACCCTGGCTGTACTCTCAGCAAGGCTGGCTGTACTTTTGGGAAATGTCATCCTGCCAGTTCATTGTCTTAGCTGATGACGATGATTAACAAGACAGGTGAGCAAAACTCAAGGAAGATCAAGTTGATGCAAGATTTTTAGTCCTGGGGATGCACTCAGATGACAGTCTGAAAAAAGAAAAAAGCCATCGCTTAGAAATCTTTCCCTTTACTCCACTTCAAGGAGTGACTGAGACTGGTTGTATTGCAGTGGTGAAAAACTAGGAATTGGTTACATTTATCCCCAAACAGAAATAACTTTTGCTGCATGGTGTAAGGCTCTGCCCGTATCTAGTGAATAGTCGCTGTGGGGCAGTGCCATGCTGATGCTATTTCTTTTTTATTTTTTTCATATTAGATGAACTAGGAAAGAGCAAAACACAGTGCACTTTCATGCTGCAAAGGCTTTAATTTCAAACTTTTTTTTTTTAAGATTTCTGGGTAATGAGCCACTTGTAGTTTCTGAGTCTGATGTTATACTTGTGAGCCTTAGGATTTGGTAAACCACAAATGTGGACGTTCTTGCAAAGTAGTCATTTGTGTGCTTAAGGCTGCAGGGCTATTCTCTTTCAAAGAAAAAAAAGTAGGTTAGCATGCAATACATGGACACAGCAGTTGGTGTAACTCAGTCATGATACTTGTTCTGTTTCCCTTCTCTAAGCATTTGGATTTGAGGGTAACATTTATAACCATGTGTGCTTTCACATGGTTATCAGGTTGCTTGCTTCAGCAGATGTAATGTGTGCCAGACTTTTTTTAAGTTATTATTTTAACAAATGAGCATTTTTAGGTCAATAGTAAGAGCAGAATTGAGAGCAGCCAGGGGAGAGAGCCGACGCTCCCCTTCACCCTCGCTTAAACTGGAGCTGCACCCTCAGATTGTGATTTCCTTGGTCAAAGCTAATGCTTTTTCTGGCTGATGGGTCTCAGAATGGTGCCACACGTGCGTGTGCATGAAAGTCCTTTATAGTGTGAAATTAGAGATGAAAGATATTGCTAATCAGCCCTAACAATGCCGGACTTATTCCTGGATGAGGGGAAACGGGAATGTGGGGAATGGATGTTTCCCAAACGTATAACACATTCAGACGTGTTGTTATGCCAGTGTTGGTGTCTGTGCATGGACACCCTTTTCAGTCTGTAAAATGCTGCTGTTCATGCAGAGAATTTAAACAAGCCTCCTATTCAACACTGAAATTCAAAATAACGCCAAAATCCAAATGGAGGCACTTCAGTTGCATAATAGCGTCTGTTACAAGGAGGGCTCAGTGCAGCAGATGATGTAATGCTCCTTAAGATAAGGCCCAAGCTGGGGGGAAGAGGGTGTCAGTGAAGGAACCATTAAGAGTACTGGTAATCGTATCAAAGCTATCCATGGGGTATTAATTAACCCGAATAATCCCAAAGTTGACTGGGTTACAGCTGTGCACCTGGAAAATGACCCATTGCTTGTTGCTACCTGTTTTCTCTTGATGATAATTGCTTTACAGTTGAACAGTAGATTTCTGAATCATAGAATCATAGAATGGTTAGGGTTGGAAGGGACCTTAAAGATCATCTAGTTCCAACCCCCCTGCCATGGGCAGAGAAATCCTCCACTACACCAGGTTTCCCAAAGCCTCATCTAACCTGGCCTTGAACACTTCCAGGGATGGGGCATCCGCAACTTCTCTGGGCAACCTGTTCCAGTGCCTCACCACCCTCAATGTAAAAAATTTCTTCCTTATATCTAATCTAAATCTCCCCTCTTTCAGTTTAAAGTCATTGCCCCTTGTCCTATCACTACACGCCCTTGTAAAAAGTCCCTCTCCAGCTTTCCTGTAGGCCCCCTTTAGGTACTGGAAGGCTGCTATAAGATCACCCTGGAGCCTTCTCTTCTCCAGGCTGAACAGCCCCAATTCTCTCAGCCTGACTTCATAGCAGAGGTACTCCAGCCCTTGAATCATCTGTGTGGCCCTCCTCTGGACTTGTTCCAGTAGCTCCATGTCCTTCTTGTGTTGGGGACTCCAGAGCTGAACACAGTATTCTAGGTGGGGTCTCATGAGAGCAGAGTAGAGGGGCAGAATCCCCTCCCTTGACCTGCTGGCCACACATCTTTTGATACAGCCCAGGATACGATTTGCTTTCTGGATAATGAGGTTGGCATAGTATGACCTCACTGTACTTCTTGCTCTTCTCTTGGGACAAGCTTTCTTGCAGCTTAACAGTGTGCTCAAGTTCCTGTAGCTGGTAAACTGGTAATTTTGATACTTGCTGTAGCAGCTGAGATTTCCTCAGTCTACAAAAGAGATGCTCTCTGTTGCGTTGCTGACATTGTAGTGTGTTGCATCAGGGCTGTGCCTGTAGCGCTGCTGTTTAAGTGCTGGTAGTAACGGATGTTGTTGCTGTTCCGAGGCCTCTGGCAGTTTGTTGTTTTCCTTCCTCCCTAAACTTACATTTAGCATATACTTATTTTCTTCAGCTTAGGAATAGTCCTTCTTTATGTCGCTTCCTCGCTGCAAGTGCCTCTGTAGAGTCTTCTCGGACTGGCATGGTCAGAGGGGTGGCATACGATTGCTGCTGTGTGTATGCCCCCCCCCCCCCCCCTCCTTTCTCCCTTGTTTTACAGTATTCACTCCAGGAAATGCTGAGAAAGCCGAGAGTGATGGAATTCATGAAATTCAAGCTGTGCTTCAATGAAAACGTGTTTTCAATTTCTGCCTCCTCGGGAGCCTGGGACTGAACTGTAATTGTTGGTGCTGACTGGGGGCTGGGGCTGGGGCTGAATGGGAGCGGTGGAGTCGGCGCTCGGCAGAGCCCCTCGCCGCTTCTCGGCGTTCAAAGGCTGCTGTGTGCTTTGTGACAGCTTCAGGAAGCGTTTTTGTTTTTCAGCTGTCCAAAAGGCCCGGGTGTTTTCCTGCTGGGTTTGATCTGGCTGTCGGGGTCTGAATGACAGTGACACGTTGGAGAGGAACGTGATGGGGGGAAGCATCAGCTGGGGGTGGTTTATCCCCCTCTCTCTGCTCTTCATCCTGCTCACGCTGTCCTTTGAGTGTCCTGCTGCCGATTAAGGGTGAGAATTATAATGGTGACTCAAAAGCCTTTGGTAAAACTCATTAATTCATTCCTTCTTTAATTAGACACTCAGCCATGGGCTTATAATTATCAGAGCCTAGGAATGTTTGCAGCTGCAATAAGCTGTGCTGCATCAATTGTAGAAATCATGTTTTTTTGGCAATTGCAGGTGTGGTGAGCTGTTACTCACTTGGTTTTGGGTGAGGAGCGTGGAAGGGCATGAAGGAAGTAGCTGAGGGTTGCGTAGTGGCTGACCTCGAGCTCGATCTTGCCTCCTGGTGTTGAACTAAGAGGAAAGGGTGGAGTTGTCCTGCATAATTTTTTTTTTTCCTTAGGAGGTGCAATAATTTAACTTTCAAGGAGAGAAGAGAAGAAGGGGAATCTAATGAAAAGTTAGGCAAACATCTTTTCTTAAAATTCTGGCACCCGAGGGAATTTTACTTTTGGAGTAAGAATGTAACAGGAGCTGTGGCAGGCTTGGCAAGCAGTGCCTGTTCTGCTGTTTGGAAGTTAGGGAACAGCTGAGTGTTTTACAACAAAAAGTACCAGGTACTTTTTCTTACTGGGGGGGGGGGGGAATCAATACTAAACTTCCATTATGTTGTAATCTCTTCTTGTTTCTGAAATACGAGGGAAGGTAATTTTCAGAACTAATTTGTGTGGGTGACCCCCAGCAACAGATGACTAGGGTTTTGTGAGAGAAGTTTGTGCTACTTCTGGTATCTCTGAAACACTTGTGCTTTTTTTTTTTGTTATTTTTGCAGAAGGAGAACTAGAGGGAAGGCTGAAAGGACTTCAGGGAAGGACTTGTTATTTCTATCCTATTGCAGCTCTACTTGTAGTTACGATTACTGTGAATGCAGTGTAGACCCTGAAAACATGATCTCCATTTAGCTTTGGACTGACAGGCTGTCAAGTGCGAGGAATACTGAGAGGCACAGACCTAGGAAAAGGCTAGAGATGGAGACAGCTGGCTGTCACTGGGCTCGGACGCGCACGATTAAAAAGATAGGTTTGTCTTTTTTTTCTTAGCATTTGAACTTGAGTAAGGTTCCACAAGACTAGATTAGAGGTACTTCTAGTCAATGGCAAGTGTTAATGCTTATGCTCCCTTAAGAGGGAAACCGTTTCAGTTGTAGTAGGTGGCAGGAAAAAAATGGATCAGCTGTGTTTTGGGTCTTTTTCTGTCTGGATTTAGTGGAAAGCACAGATAGCACATCCAGCGAGGATGGAATGATTTGCTTGACACTTCTGTAGCTAAACAGAAGTCTTTACTTTGGATGAGAGTGCTATTTTAAAAGTACTGTACAAGGCTTCCTGTATGCATTTTAGTATTTCAAAATGTGACTGATGTCTTCTGTTTGTCCTTCTTGTCTTCTCTCCATGCAGTCTGAGATATTGTCAGCTTATAAGACTGAGTAGTGCATAGAGCTTGAGTAGGACAGGATTTCATTCCTGGTCTGTGAGGTCAAATACGCTGGGTTATTGGCCGTTCCTTGTATATATCCAAAATTCTTATAGGTTAGACAACAGATGTTGAATCAATGACAAATTAGTGGGAATAACAAATTTACAAGGTTCAAATAGCCTTTCATTCTCACAAGTACAACCAGGTAAATAGCCTGGTAAAGTTCTTGGCTGCTCTCAGAGACTATGTTCTGGGGCAAGTTGAGTGCTCCAACAGTGAACCTCTTGATCGCTGCAGGGGTTGATTTTTGAGCTTTTTCAGCTTCACTTCCTGTAAGTTAAAATCTCTTCAAACACAAGTTCTTCAAAAGCATTTTGAATGCTTTAGTATTAGAGGGTAAACTAAAGGTGATGAATATAAAATATGTCCAGTGCTGTTGACAAAATTCTCTGCATGGACAAGCGGTACTCTGGGACGTGCTTGTGTCCAATGCCTGTGTGTTAGCAGGCAGCTCTTGGAGAAGCTGTGTGAGTGATAGTAGATGCTGGGAGCGTTCTGCTGAGGTGTAAATAACAAGGTTGGACAGTTTATGCTAGCTCTGCTGTTTTTATTAGTGCAGCTTAGCTTTCGCCTCGGGCAATATGGAGGTTATGGGAGAAGCAGGAAGGGACAAGCTGTGAATTTACCTCCTCTCCCAGCAGAAGACGATGAGAAGGTATGAGGATCTTGTCACCCTAATTCCCCCTTGGCGTGTTAATTCTTCTTGTCTGTGTACTTGTATCTTAAGTCTGAAATTCTTACTGAGGCAACTGCTTGCTGGGTCACATGTGTGTCTCACTCCAGTGCCCTTTCAGCCTGTTTGGTGTTTGTGTGGATTTTGATGCAGCTATTAAAATTCAGTTAGTATTTCATTGCTGTTAATTTTTTCCTCAAGAAAACATTTCTCTAAGAAGCTGCTGCTTGTCTTATTACTGCTGCTAAATACATTTAATAGCTATTTGCTAGCTGTTGTGCCTTCTGCCTGTGATTGACTCGCCTCTTAACATGTTCCTAGTGCTGAAGAGGACTGCAGATCCAAGTTTGTTTGGTGGGTAGATCTGAATCATGTTCTGCTGATGGCAGCTACGCTTTGGCCTGGGAGGAGATGTGCCTCTTGGACCACAGCAGTGTCATATCCAGCCCATGAAATGTAGTTCTGCAAGTATAACCTATGGACAGGACTTTGAACACTAGCTTGATTATTAGGGTTGGTTTACTTGTGCTGACTTTAGTAAGAGTCATCTTGATTACTTGATGCAATAAATGAAATGTAAGGTTCCTAAGAAAGAACTAGTTTCAAGGATAGGGCTTGAATGCTCATCAAGGTTCAAGTTTAAATCAGGCATGTCTGTATTTCTTTTCCCTTCCAAAGTGAAACATGCTGCTTGCTGTCTGAAGTGAATGCTGAGCTTCCTTTCTAACACCTGTGCCTTCAGATGGGATCCACCAGCAATTTAGTTCTTTATTTCCTACTCACAAACATATACACCACCACTTCTTTGATACTAAAACTAGTCCTACAAGACTTTTTCATCCTGGGGGATGTACTCAATTAGCCTTTGACGTGCTATTGCCTTCCGACAAGTCACTGGTCACTTCTCCTGGGAAAACAGATCCTGAATATTTTCTGTGTAGCTGTACTCAGACCTTGGACACTTTGGGTTCTCTCCCATGTGCTGTGAACATAGGATGGCTGTAAACAGGGCTAAGCTTCTGGAAAGTACAGTGTAGTCCTCAGCTTTTTTTCTCAGTGAGGAGTATTTTTTCTGTTAGAACAGGACATGTGAAACAGAACTGCAGCATTGTTCTAATGATGCAGTAAGGAAGTCTTACATGGTGCAAAGTTTGATGTTAACTCGCAAGCTATATATACTTCTTGTAGTCAAAACATTAACTATATTGGGTTAAGAATCCTGTTGATAAGAATCTTGTTCTTGGTGCAGCTGTGGTTTGGATTGTGCAATGGCTCTTTGGGTTCTACTGCAGTATTTCTGTATTGCCTGATCTAGGTAAGTGTCCTGGTGGCTGAAACTGTGCTATAGGCCAGGAAGAGTTCAGAGACATGCTGATGTATGTACATGTCATCAGCTGGGGGAATGGTGCTAGCCACTGTGTGTGAGCATCAAATGCTGTGCTTGGGGTGCTGGCTCCTTGTACAATCCTGCCTTTAAAGATCTAAAGCTCCTCCAGTGCTGCTGAGTGGGGTCTCAGTAGGTAAGAAAGAGTCTTGTTTGATTCCCAGCAGCTTGCAAGGAATGGGATCTTTAGGCGATTTATGCTGCACTCTTAGCTGTCGTGTAAATTCATAACAATACAGACAGATAACTTCCAGGCAGCACCCAGATAACCCCCTGTGCTGCGCCCCTGGTAAACAGGCTTCCAAGTGGGGTTACACATTCCAGGCACGTACGCTGTCCTGCTCTGCTGGCTCAAGCTGGGTTAGTCATGCGTCTCACCGAGCGCCTCAGATCTGAGACCGTCTGTCTCTTTTGCTCCTGCTTGCTGAATCCTTGCTCTGTACAAGACAGTAACCAACAAAAGGGCAGTTAGAGTTGTAGAAGTTGGTTATATGATCTTGTCACTTCTTTCACCCTGATCTTTGGACTCGGGAGGTGGTGTTTGGAGTGCAGAAATAATCTCAGGGTCCTGGGAAAGTGGCTGGGACTGTACTGTTCAGCTGTAGGGCACTGCCTAAAATTAAATAGTCAAAGCCTGTGACAGGAAAATGAAAAATCAAATTTTTAGGAGAAAACCAAATGAAAACTTGATGCCATGCTGTTTCTCATGGTCATATTCTGCATCCAGAAGCTACTGTTAAAGCTCCTAGTCGTTACATGTGGGAGTGCACTATCATGTCTTTAAATGTATGCAAAAACCTGCTCATGTTCCTTCACTTACACGTTCTCCACCTGAAGGTATAATCTAGTGATGATATAATCGCTTCCATAGCAACCAGCGTGTCATAAACAGGATTATGGTGCCTAGTAAGGATGGAGGGCACAAAGAATTTAGGAAGGAAGTATCCCCTCATGTAAATACCCACATTAACGTGGAGTGAAGAAGGGTAAATCAGTGACGTATGTGCGGAGAGCAGCATCCTGCTTGGCGTGCTGTGTGGCACCTAGGGACTGTGTCACCGGGAGAACAGGGGAGGAGGAAGGGCACACATGCACGTGTGTGGCGTGAGGTGTGACCTTAGACTAACCCAGTAAGGCCTGAAGAAGGTGAATGTGTGTCATTAGCAAGCCAAGGTAAACCCTACAGAGAGCCTGTTACTGATCTCAAGGTGCAAGTGTGGCAGGCTGCCTTGTCTCAGCTAATGTGATTAAAACCCTGAAGGCACCAGGGACATAGCCGAGCCATCTCTCTTCCCGCCTTCCTTCTTTTTCACTCCCCCATCCAGAGCACCCTTAGCCTCCAAGTGGGAGAGGATAGGATTTGTCTGCTACAGAGTACTGTGTTTTTTCCCACTAGTACTGTCCACAGAGTTAAATTAAAATGCTTTCTCAATACGCATTTGAGCTTGCTTCTCCTTTTACTAAAAACTTGAGCTGGCTGTTTTATTGTTAGAGATGGTGGGGAGAACCACCAAAATCAAAAGCTTCTTTCTTTAGCTCCTTCTGCAGTGAAGACTAACGGCATCTTGTGATGTTCTTCAGACCCATAAAGGAAAGAGAGCTACTTTACTTGTACACAGTTACTGCCAGAGGTACCGTGGTGGGTTTTATGCTGCATAGAGCTAAGTGAGAACAGTTACCGAGTGCTTTGTTAGAGTATTTGAGCAGATGCTCTGCTCTACTTTGTTCTGCTCTTTATGCACCGCTTGCTTTCATTCAATAAAAAGTAACATGAAGACATGAGAGTTATTGCAGGTATTTGCTTTGTGACTTCAGGGCATCTTATCTTGGGGCTGCTCAGAACTTCCTTCTAGTGAATTGCTCTCACTTTTTGCAGAGTTTGGGCGATGTAACGAATGGTTCGATTGCTTCAGTGAGTCAAAAGTACTGCTTGGCTCTTTCCCAGAAGCTTTAACACCTGCTAAAAGGGTGAAGAATTCCAGGCAACTGCTGCCAGCCCTTAAGTGCTGTGAAAAGTCTCTTGTCAAAGATCCAGTTTTCTGTATAGGCTGGGAGTCAGATAATGTTCTCCACTAATCTAATGCGGGTGGTTGGAGCGGATCTAACTCTGTATTGTTGCCCAAACTACTTTTCTTGTTTGATGATGTTTTTAGTGAGTTGACCTGAGTTTGTGGCAAGGGGTCGTGTTCGCTGGTGGTGATACTACAGAGGTGACAGAGCTGAGGAGGGCATGTCTGTTTTCTTTTTAGCTTCAGAAAATCTGCAATGAGTGTATTCTTACTTCTGGTCCGTTAGTTAGTCATCGGCCAGCCCCACCTGATTACAGAATAAGCTTCAATAAGAGATGCTGTGAGTCCTGCACTGGAGCTTATAGTTTTTGCATCTCTTTGTTCCTGATAAGGATGCTCTGTGCAAAGAAGCTCACAAATGAGGCTTAAAATACCTGTCTATAAAGAGGAGAAAGAAAAATTCCTTGTAGGGAAAAGATGGATCTTAAGCTTGAGATATTTCAAATGCAAGTTAAATTTCTGGTGCAACCTGGCTTAAAAATATGTATAAAACTACTCAAATGCAAAAAGATCCACCTGGCTCCCTTCTGTGGTGTGTTTTATGGGAAAGTTCATAAACAGCCTGGAGGGTTTCTGCTTATACATTGGTGAATCCCGCTTTGTGATAATATTCCAAACAGGCAAATTGCTGATCTGCACAGGTAACAAGGTAGCTGGTGCTTCAGAAGAGCTATTTTCAAATGCAAAGTTAACTATTAAGATAAATGTAGGTATTAATGCTAAAGATTATTGTGGAGCTAAGGAATGTGATTCAGCAATCAAGATAGCTGGCTGAAAGTCCATCCAGCCACAGTAGTAAACTGAAAGACACTGAATTAAAAAATAAACAAAGCAGGAGATGGTTGGCAAATAGCAAATAAGTAACTAAGCACCAGTTCCTGGTGTAGATCTGATGAAAATGTGTTTCAGGAACCACAGCAGCCAGAAAATGTGAGATCATGTATTTCTGTGTTCAGCATGGGGAATCTCTAGCTTGATAGTGCTGATCTGGTGGCAGCCCCAACAGCTGTGTTTAAATAGCCCTTTTTTTTTTCCCCCAAGTTTCTGGTAAGCACTCCCTGGAGGACTGGTAAATGCTATTTTTGTTGTTGTTTAGTGGAAATGGCCAGCCTTGGTGACATTGCAAACATACTGGAGTCATAGTAAAGCACCTCAAGGTGCATGTTGGATGGATTGCCAACAAAGCTCAAAGGTCAGAGAAACCACAAGGATGGTTCATAACAGCCCACTGCTTGGCTGTCAATGGCTGTGGCCTGGATGTTATATGGGAGACTGGATTAGATGGTCTTTCCAAGAATTTTCAGGCCAAGAATGTATCCTGACTTCGTTGCTTCAAAGTGCTGCAGTATGTGAATGCATAATGTAGTAAGTGGACGAGGCAGCTGGCTATTGTCCATTGGATTTCTTCTTCCTTTGCTGAATCCCTCCTTGTACTTCCAGTTTGCATGTCAGGGGGCTGTGTTTCTAACTCCAGATGTGAAGTTAAAAACAAAACAGCAGAGTGAAGAGTCTATGCTCTAGGATTTTTTTTCTGCAGACATTGTAATCCAAAAATCTGCCGTTCTTCTGCCAGTCAGTAGTTGTAAAGATGTTGGAGGAACAGAGCCTGGTTCATGGTCAGAAGTTCAAGTCCCTCACATGGCCACGTGAGGACTTGGTGAGCAGCCTGGTTCTTCAGCTGGTGCTGGTGTGACTGCTTGTTGAGTCCTGCTCTGGCGGTGGCTCTTACTCATGCACCAGATGCAGATGCAGTGACAGGGTGTGTTCTCAGCAGCTGTTTTGAATGAAGAAGTCTTTCCCTTGAGGTTTGTCGATTGGCTGTGCAACACCTTGGACTTGACCTGTGAAGCTCTTCAGCTTGTAGTGCTTCTGACTTGTTGTGATCCTTCGTGGATAGGAAGGGTTTGTCTCAAACACTGGTTATTAATCTAAAGGTGGAATTGAGAAGACACAGAAATGTACAGTATATACAGTAGTTACAGTTTACCTAGCTAGAGACAAAAGAAAAAGGGGTCGGTGAGAAGCATAGCTCAGGATTACACTGTGAGGGGGGAGCTATCAGCCAACTCAGGATGTGAAAGAAAAGATACTTCCTTCTTCTACTTCTTTATAATTTTGCCCTGAGTGAGTAGTGTTGCTGCTGTCTGAAGGAAGGCTTCAGTGTGGTGAAGGCTTCAGTGTGTTTAAGGCTTTCAAGGTCAGAGGCACAGCAAGACTGTCTGTTGGTGGGAGGATGTGATGCTTTCAAAATGCAGAGCTGGGGTGGTGAGATGAGTGGCCTTTTCATGGGTGGGGAAGTGGGGAAAATCTCTGTATCAACAGCAAGTGTCTGAAGCGGTGTAAATTTCGTAATGAAATACAGGGTGAAAGATTAGCAAGGGCAAGTCAATGGCAAGTGGGGAAACCAATTTGCAGTCAGTGCCTGTTAGAAAAGGCACAGATTTTGCTTTTAACTTGTGGGGATCGCTTTCTTTTTCCCCAGACAAAAGCTGGCATTTAGGGCACCTTGGCATCAGTAGCAGTACATAACTCACACATTGAATTGTCCTGAAAGAACAGCGTTGGCAGATGAAGGCCTGTCAGGGTGAGGGCTTGCCTCTTTGGTTATCAGCAGGTGGCTGAGGTGTGACAATAACAACAGGGGGGCTGTTTGCTGTTATCTCCATGCTAACACTGGTACTCCAGGCCCAGCTTCCGAGCAGCAGTCCCAAGTAATGAGGCGTGCTCGGTGGCTGTGTCCAAGCAACACACACGGTTCAGTTGGCGCAGAGGGCTGGGGTGGGGTGGCATGTATTGACGAGGCATGGATCTATGAAACTAAGCAGCAAAAGCTTCTCTAAAGCATATGGTGTTTGCCGTTCTGCCTCCAAAACTGATCCAAGTAGTGCTCTGCGGAGAGGTAGAGGCTTTGCAGTAATTTCTTCCCCAGATGTAGGTGCAATGAAAACAAATGTTGAAGGGCTTCTGTTTTGACAATGGCCCTCTCCATCAAGGGTGCTTCAGTATTCACAAGATACTGGATTAGCACAACAGGGGTGGCTTGAAGCAATGCTGATAAGAGCAGAGTGTTTCCTGCTAAAATTATGACCGAGTAACTTACGATTCTGCTGTCTTGCACATTTTTCAATCCCAGGCTTAATAGGAAAGCTTTGGCTGCCTGAAGTGTCACCACTTCCTCTTTTCCGTCTGTAAATTGCAGAAGGATTTGGTGGTGTCTAAGCTTGCAGCACACAGGCTGGGGTCAGTGCTAGAAGAGGTCACTCTTTGTTCTGGGAACTGCTAAGCATTACAAAACGTTTCCTCCCTTGTGCTGTGTTTGGGAAGACTGTTCTTATGAATAACCTAGAAAAACAGGGTGTTCTCAAGTCCTGTGTGGGTGTCTCTCTTGGTTTCTCTTTAAAATTTTTTTGTAATGTGCAGGTGCTTAGCTACACTCAAAGGATCCAAGAGCAAACTTACTATTGTCACTTTACTTACAAGTTGGACAGAAGTTTTGAAGTTGTTTAAAAACAAAAAATTCACCTTTATGTTGTAGAAGTCCATGAGAACAAATTGACTTCAAGTTTGCCTGTTTGTACACTGAAGACTCAGAAAATACTGTAGTTGTATGCAGTCCAAACTTTGCTGCATGGTTTGTACTTGCTATCTGAATGTTTGAAGAATGAGTCCACTTCTCTGCAGCGTGGCAGATCTTTTTTTAAACATCCACAAATTGCTTCTGCTAGGCAGGCCGTGACTGATTTTTGAAACGTGGGCTGGAAATCGTGCTTGCATAACGGACAGGAGAAAGTGATAATGTGCTGTGCACAGGTAACCTCTGCCTGTGGCTGAACTGGATGTCTAGGTTCTGTAACTGTGTGCTCAGTTTGAATGCACTGGAAGGCGGCTGTGTTGCAAACAGCAAGGGTGGACTGTGATGTTGCTGGCAAATCTTAAACGACCTAGAAGTCCAAGATAGTATGTACTGAATTATTTGACCCCACCTGCAGTACTGTGTTCAGCTCTGGGGCCCCCAGTATAAGAAGGACATGGGCCTATTGAAACAGGTACAGAGGAGGGCCACAAAGATGATCCGAGGCCTCGGATGTGCAGATGGGCTGAGAGCGCTGGAGTTGTTCAGCCTGGAGAAGAGAAGGCTCTGGGGACACCTTCTAGCAGCCTTCCAGTAAGTAAAGGGACCAACAAGAAATCTGGAGAGGGGCTTTTGACAAGGGCATGTAGTGACAGGACAAGGGGCGATGGCTTTAAACTGAAAGAGAGGAGATTTTGATTAGATCTAAGCAAGACATTTTTTACATTGAGGATGGTGAGGCACTGGAACAGGTTGCCCAGAGAAGTTATAGATGCTCCATCCCTGGAAGTGTTTAAGGCCAGGTTGGACGAGGCTTTGGGCAACCTGGTGCAGTGGAGGGCATCCCTGCCCATGGCAGGGGGGTTGGAACTAGATAGTCTTTGAGGTCCCTTCCAACCCAAACCCATCTATGATTTGTTGGTAAAATTATAAATACAGCAAAAAGTACTTAAAAGTTAGTCCAGATCTCCAAAGAAGGTTGAGGTGAACACTGTGCAAGCTGCAGTGCCAAGCTGTGTGTACTGGGAAGTGTGGTTTATGGGGAGCAAGGTTCTAAGTAGCGCTTTCTGGCTTTACCTGTAGCTTTGTGCTCGAAGTCTCCTTATTAGCTTTCTCTGTAGAAGTCCTTTGCGCAATTTAAGCTCTGAGCTGCAACCTTAGAAAGCTGGATTACTTTTTTTAATGGCATCAAAGTCTTTTTTTTTTTTTTTTTTGCTCCTATGGAATGACACTGCTGTATCACTGCTGCGGTGCTAAGATCTGTGTGTGCTGGTGAAACTGCTTCCAGCACCCGTTTGGAATAAATACATTCGTATTCCTCGTTGGGCAATATTTCTATACAAGAGAGAAAAATTGGTAGTACTGTATTCTAACATATTGAGCATGATTAAAAATTAGATTTGGGCTGTGAACATTGACGTTGGTCAGTGCTAGGCCTCTTTAGGCAAGACTTCAGTGGAGAAATAGTGCAAAACTGTGGTTTCAACATTGTGCCTTTGTATAAACGGGACCTAAACCTGAGGACCTGCATGGGGAATCCTAAAATTGATACAGCTCTTCCATCCCTATTAAAGTCTGCAGCTTCAGAGCCTTTAATCATACCTGTCTGAAGTGGAAGTTGTTGGTTCCTGAGGTCATGGGCCAGCAGGGCGAATGGAATGCTTGGCACCCTGGAGCTGCTCAGTGATTAAATCAAGGAACTGACCTGGCTGAAAACAGGTTTCAACACCAGCGCAGAGATACATCTGATCCCAGTTATAGTGTAACTAGCTCTGGTGCCAAGAGAAGCAGTCCTGCTAGCTGGAGGCCAGGGTATTTGAAGGGCTGCCGGGTGAACCAGGCTGAGCACCTGATCCGGGCGTAGAACACTGATTCTTCTTGTCAGGTTGTAACCTGGGTCTGACATAAACTTGGGGTGGGAGCAGAGTGTGAGCCAGGAGCAAAGTACCTACCTGTGCTTTTCATAGTGCTTCAGTGCTAAGAGTTGGGTGAAAAAGTGTGGGACACACAAGGCTTTGTGTTGAATCTCTGTTTTGGAAGTTTTGGAATATCTTGGGATATTGAATCAGTAAGCAGAATTCAGGAGCTGAATAAAAGGTTCCTGGCTGACTTCTTTCTTCATGTGACCCCATAGGTTTTTCTAAACCATAGATTTTTTTAAACCATCATGGAAAAAACACGCTTTTGGGTTTGGCTTATAGATAAGCTGTTTCCTGCTCTTTATGGCTAATTTCTGTTTTGGAGTTGAAAACAATACTGAAAGCTGATAGAACCACTGTATGACTAGTGAAAGGGGTCTGTAACAGCATTTTATTTCTGGTTACTTAGTGACCTGCAGAATTGTAGCTGAGCAGGGAATGTTGCTGTTAAAGTGCTAGCCTCAACCCATCCTTTTCAGAGCTTATTCTTTCTTTGTTTCTCTCTGTCCTGAAGACCACACTCTCCATCACTTTAACAGTCTTGAGCTGTTCTTCTTGCCACATGAGCAGCTGATCAATTTTTCATTTCTACAGTAGTAGACTGCGTGTGATTGACGCTCTCATTGCGTGGTGTGTATGCAACTCCTCCTCCAAGTGCATTACAGCTTTGGACATGACCTGTGAAATCACACACAGCCGTATTGCAGTGACATTGGGTGTCTACGGTGGTGGTGTGATGCCACTTCAACAGTGAGAGAAGTAGTGGCACAAACAACTCTTCACTGCACCCATGGAGTTCAGCTGTGTGTCTGTAACGTAGCTACAGTCCCCACCTTCCCCGCAGGCTCCTCTGTTGCATGTCTGTCTGCATTTTGAAACCCTTTGCAGAGTTGTACCTCTTGAAAAGAGTAATGAGGTTGAAAGAAAGATACAGGGCTGTGCGACGAGTTCGGGCTCCTCCATTTATCAGGGAAATTGTTTTCTAGTGCTGCATACCGATAGAAAGTGTCAAGCCTGATAAATACGCTCGAGCTTCTTCACTTCTTCGTTCTCCCTGGAGCTTAGTTTCTAGAAAGAAATATTGATATGTAAAACATTGAAGATACTCACCAGGGACCAACCTGGAGTGGATACAGGGCAGGAATATTTTAATTTTGAGGCTGGCTGGATACACAGTCAAACCAACAGTTTCTTTTGTTTTATAAAGACTCTATTTAACTAGAGGAGGAAGGGAACTGAACTTTGTACATTGAAGTGTCTGGGAGGGAACATCCTTTCAGATGTTTGGTGTTGGAGATAACAGCACCCTTCCTTTAATCAGTAGCCTTTTTCCAAGTGCTTTTTTAATGCAGCACAGAGCCAGTGAGTCTGGGCTTCTGGGCATCTTATTTCTGTGCTCTGGTTGAAATGGCTCTTCCTGCTGGAATCGAAATAGGAAATGACCTGAGCTACACACGCGGAACAAGAGGAAGATGGGGAGTGGCTTGCTGCCTGGAAACTAGTTAGTTCTGTTTATCTGTTCAGTAGCTTAGAAATAATTACTTTTGAAATGTTAGGAATTTGGCTAGTGGGAGCATTTGTGCTGTTCTGTTGTCTATGGAAGTATGATGCCAGGAAGAAATGGTATTCTTGTAAAATTTTAGTTCTAGTAAAATTTGTGACTGATATGGTTACAAAACTTTTTCCCCCCTAATGCCACTTTCATAGACAGAGTTGCCAGAGAGTAAAAAAAGAAAAGAGGGCCTCTGAAGGGCAAGCTGAAGAGAGCAACGCGTCTCAAGTATGAATGACGAGCTCCTCTCAAATGTAAATGCTTTGCCCTGGCAATCCATGGGTGCTTTTGTATTTGCTTTAGGATGGTTGCTATCTTCAGACTAGCAGTAGTTCTCAGGGACAGTCATGCTTTCCAGAGTTGAGGAACGATTATATTAATGGGGTTCTGTGAATAGCAGGTCTTTCCTAGGCCTCGGAGAGACATTTTTGTGTCTGGAGAAATCACAAAGGATATGAGTGAAAAAGAGAAGACTAAGCCTAACTTGTCTGGAGATCAAATGTTCCACCGAAGTGAGTATTAGAAGTAGTTGGGGGAGCTAAGATGGTCTTCAGTGCCTACAGCAATGAACTACATGAAATAAGTCTGCTCGAGTCCTGGGACGTCACAGACTTGTTTTGAGCTGACCTCCTGTTAAAGAACTTGAAAAGACAGCCCGTGCAATTCAACTTGTCCAACTTGATTAGATTTTTATCTGGAGCTTGATTGAATTTGTGGACAAGATTATGAAAAGCAGCATGACTGTCAATGAGGTGAGCAGTCTTTGAGCGGAAATTCTCTAGTATCCCAGAGGGTAGTGCTTTTAAGTTCAGTTATGAATATTAGAATTCCTTGATTTAGTTACAGATTTTAATAGGGCATTCTTGCTGCTGTGCCATCAATGATACTAGTTTAACACATGGCTTGTGTGGTGCTTGTTAGCCTCAACATGGTGTTTGCTTGAGTCTTAAGTATCCTGAAAGTGAAGGGTTTTCTGGCCATCTTAGCTGTTACCAAAGTGGTCTTAGCCCCTGGAATCATAGCTTTTTAGGGAAAAGCTTTGATCCTGAAGTGCGGCAGCAAAAATAGCCTGGCTCGTTAGGGTGGAGTTGCGTCCGCTGCGCTCCGTTGCTCTGCCAGGTCAGACTGGATAGATGATGACCTCTGGATAGCTTACTTAAACAACACGTCTTAATGTTTGTGTAGTGGATATCAAAGTCAGCCTCTGGTTTGAGGACATAGGGTTTTACAGCCTTTTTGTAAGACGAGAAGAAAATGGAGGAAAACCTTGATACTTACCCCCTGCGGATGGGGTAAATAACAAGTTTCAGAAGCAGCTATGCCACCTACTCTTTCCTCCTTTTTCTGGGTCTGTTTTAGTAAAAGTGTGGCATTGTCTGCAGCTCGGAGACCATGCCAGTGGCATGTTGAGTGATTGCTTGAGCCCAGTGGGAGCCAGCCTACCCATCGCAGGGCTGAATTGTCACAACCTTTTCATGTTGGTGTTCTTGTTTTTCTTCTGTTACTAAATGTTCAGTGGCGATGCTGGAGAAGAGAAAGGAAAAAAAAAAAAATCCCTGACACATTCATCCATAGCGGCAGCTGTTAATGGGGAAAGTAGTACTTTGTCAATACTGGGGAGATCTCTCTTGTTAAAACTATGCTTTTTACCTCTTTTTGTTTTGTTGTTGAAGTAAAAGCAAGTTGATGCAGAAATAACAGTAATTAATAAGCTTGAGAACTATTCCTATATAAATGATTACAACCCTTTTTGGCTACTGCTGAATAATGAAGAAATCTAATCTTTAGCTGTCTGCTTGTCAAATGTCTCCACAACTAGTTTTGCTGTACGTAACTCAAGGGAACTAATGAAAGGTGTGACAGATTTTTCAAATGAACTTGTACTTCTAGTCCCTGAAAACTTAAAACATGGTTTTTGTACTGAGTATGCTGGCAGGATCTAACACTTCTCTCTGAGAAGAAGGTGTGTGAGGAAGGTGATGTATTTCCTGGAGATTTTTCTGTTTGAGATGACCACAGCAGAAATGGGCATGTGTATGTGTGCGTGCGGGGAATCTGTTGTTTTTGTGTTTAAGATACTAAATCTGCTCTTTGCTCTATCCCCAACAGAGCTGGCAGCACGGATTGCTTCAGGGCCTCCTATTTCAGTGCTGAATTTGGTCATCAGGAGCTAGGCTTATCTATTTGATTTCATGCTAGTGCTTCTCATCTACTTCAGTGCAGTTTGCTAAGCTGAGGGGCAGGTAATTTGGGGAAGACAGGGACACAAAACATGGTTGTTTCTGCAGTGGTTTGATTTTTGGTTTATGGATAATGGGAAGCGGGTAGCTGTTACAGGCTGCAGAAATAGTTGCTGTAATTACAGCTGTGTGATGGCAAAAGGGAGAGATGCTAATGCTTCTCCACCCTCTAACATGCTTTTCTGTGCCAGTGAAGAGGTGAAGGTGACAGTGTTGTATATGATGGACTCCTGAGGTTTGTAGCAGCTGGAGCATTGAAAAAAAAAAAATAGAAGTCTTATGCGCGTATGTTCTAAAATATCTTCTCCCTGTCCCAAAATTGCGTCATCTTCCCCTGCCTCATGCTTGTAGCTTACCTGTGATCTTGTACAAGCTTTAATATCAACCAGCATTAACTTGTCACACTCTGTATGTTCACTGTGCTGCCCTAAGACCTTGCCATGATCTTTGGTTTTGTTTTCAGTGGCCAACTCAGAAATGTAACAACAGAGAATTTTGATTTGCTTTCTTTCAAAAATGGTAGAAGTTGGTCTGTTTGTTCCTGCTGTTCAGTCTTCAGCCTTCTTCCTTCTCTTACTTCTGCTTTTCCAAGCTGAGAATCAGCACTGTGTGACCAGACGCCATAGCTGGTCAGCAATGACTGCTATGAAGTTCTCCTGCACATGCTGGGAAGTGGGACAGAGAAGTTCAGGATACCATTCGCTTAGCTCTGAGTGCTTCTGGGAGACAATGATTTTGGGTCTGGATGGAAAGAATTCCAGACTTTTCTTGTGCTAGAGCCTGCAAGCTATTGTGTTTGAGTTCTTTGTCCAATTGCACCCTTCTTTTTTTTTTGTCTTAGATTAATTTTTGCTCACATCTAATGGTGATTTGGTTTAGGTGGTTGTGCTACAGGAAAGCTGTAACAAGCTCTCCTGCTGTGAGCTGTCACGCTTAGGCACTAGGTCTAATTTTCCTCCTCCACATCCATAGCACAGTTCGTGATCTGTTTTGTGGCTGTGGTGGTGGTAAGCCCAACAGCTGAATCACTTTCCCACATTGTGCCAGTTTCTGTACTCTCTCCTGCTTCTCTTCTGTGAGAAGCTCTGATCTTCTTTTCCAAATGTCAGTGTGGTCTAGGACCCTGGAATTGGAGCCCCATTTGTAAGGAAGCTGAGACTGGGTAGCTTTTTCTGTTGTGACAGTTTCCTGCCTTGCTTTCTTAAATTAATGGAGTGAAACATCTACAAGAGCAGCAATGATGCTTGCAGTGCTGCTTTTGAGGACTATTAATACCTTTTGGGTGTCAGCACTTCTCTGACCTGTGTCAGACACGAGCACAGCTGCACATCTTACCCCTTCCCCTGCACCCCATCCTTGTTTCTACAGTACTGTCTTCCTGCTCATCGAGGAAAACCTGAGCCGTGGACTGAGGTAGAACATGGAATTGTCCTGTCCTGCTGTTGTTGAAATAACCTGGTGTGGCTGCTCTGCATCGACCCTGTCATTCGTTTAACCAAGGTCCTGCCTCCTTTGGCTGTCTCTCTGATTGACCTCCGGTCGGGGAAGAGCGATCGATATAGCGATTAGCTGGAGAGCTGGAGCAGCCGCGGTGCTTGTCAGGCTGGGCTGCGGGGACGCGGAGGAGGGGTTGAGCGGGTTGCTCACGCGTGCTGGCAGCCTTCCACCTCCCGGGCTGGTTGCTGTGCAGCTCTGGAAGGCAGCAGCCAATGGCATACACGAGCATCCATGCAGTCGGGCTCGCCAAATAACTCCTGAGGTGCCTTGTTTTCAGTCTGAAGCGTGTAACTTCTCTATTCCTGCTTCCCCCCTCTTTACCTCTCCTTTCCTCCCCCTTTGGCTGACTGGTTTGGTTGCTTTGAGGAATAACATCCATGCTGTTGAGTCTCTCTGGCTCAGTCTCAAGTGGTACTTGCTGCACTTCTCGCGTCTGCGGAGCGACTGTCCATGCTGTTCACCGTAGGGGAAGATCTGTCACCTGTTGGTGCTTCGTCACCGTCTCGGGTAGGGTAGGTGATGCAGCTGGAGACCAACCTGAGCTCTGAAGGCTTTGGCTTTGCCTAGCCCTCTGAGCAAGCTGCAAATAGCCTTAAAATGGGGTCATCAGCCACTTTGCTTGTATGGCTCTTCTCCATAAATGCTGCGTAACACAATGATTTGGGGCCTCCAGTGCAGGAGAGATGTTGACTAACTGAAGCATGCCTAGAGGAAGGCCACTGAGATGGTTAGAGCCCGACCTGTGAAGAGAGACTGGCGGGCTTGGGACTTTTCAGTCTGGAAAGGAGGATGCAAAAGGACAGATCCATGAGCAGCCTTCACGTACCTGAAGGAGAGACTTGGAGAAGATGTCACCAGGCTTTTCTCAGAGGCGCCCAGCAAAAAGACAAGCAAGAGTGACCTCAAGTTGCAATGGGAAATGGCACTTCTGCGCAATCACTTAATCTTTTTCTTTGTAGTGCTGGAGCAGGGGCTGAGGGAAGCTTTGGAAACTCTAGCCATGGAGACACTAGAAACTTGCCTGGGCAAGGCTTCTACAGCTAATTTAATAGATGAGGTTGCTACTTTTAGCAGCAGATTGGACTACAGTGACCTCCAGAGGTCTTTTCCAGCCTATTGTCTTCTGTCACTTTGTGGGATCTGTGAAATTGAGGTTTGTCTCTGAAATCTCTTGGCAATAACATGACTCAGTGGAGTGAATGCTATATGAAACTAGAACTTTAAATGTATGCATTTAACACTTATGGGAATTAATCTTTCACGATTCTGTGGTGCTTATTTTCAAGTTACTGGGAAAGGAGACCAGATAACTGAATGCTGCTTTCCCCATTCTCCATTGGATGCTGAGTTAAGGCTGAAGTGTTCTCTGTTTCCCCAGTTACGTCTACCCCAATTAGTGTGTTCTTTATTTAAAACGTATGCCTTACATTCACATATTCTCTGTATAAACCTTTCAAAATATGTTGATTCCATGTCAAGAGTAGCACAGAAAGAAACAGCCATTCTTATTTTATCTTTAAAAGTCCAGTAGCGTGCACGTGGGTTACAGTTTAACTGTAATGAAAAGCTAGTCACCGGCCTTCTCTACCCTCTGGGATCCCAGGAGGTTACTGGAGCAGCACACTGCCCCAGTTTCTCTTCCTCATGTGTGTGGTGATTGAATTCCTTTGTTTTTGTTTGGTGTTTTAAGTATGACTCTTGATAAGCTGGTTTGATGGTTGTCTGTTATGTGTAGGACCAGTGTTTGACAGATGACTGTAGAAGGGGAAGGCAACTTAAGTGGCTTAATAGGATTTAGCTCTGTCTACACTGTCCTGCCAGAGCATGTTATAAAGCACTTTACTGGGATTCCTTCTTTAAATATAGCCGTGACATCAGTGTAGGCAGAACCTTTAAGAGAGCTCTGGGAACTTTCCTGCAAAATCAATTTCAAGAAGCAGTTCAGAAGAGTTGATGAATGAATGAATGCCTGCACAGGAGCTCGAGGAATCCTACCAGCACTGGTCTCGCAAGCAAGATAGAAAGATCTGTGAAGGAGGACTGTGTGCTTATTGGTTTACCTATAAATGCATTGATTTCTGATGGAAATGATGCATCTGTCTTGGGAAAGCAGAGCAGCTAACGAAAAATCCTGTTAGGACACAGTGGGGCAAAAACCTGCTGCTTTTAACTGACACAACTGCTTTTACAGCAAAATAGCTCCATGTCCCAAAACTTGGTGGTAAAGGAAGCTAAAAGTGAGGTGTATTTGTCCCTAAATAGCTGGTATAAACCCAATACTTTAAATTTTTGTCAGGCCTGTGCTCCTTGACAACTTTCAGCTTTGCAGGTGGACAAGCCCTGAGGGAGCTGAACAGCCTTGCTTAGTGGAAAGGAGACAGTTTCCCCTCTTCCCCCAACCCCATGGGGAAATGGAGGAACTGAGAAGAGGACGCTCAGACCTGAAGCTGCAAAGCAGGATGTCCTGTGCAAAAACACGTGCTGGCACCATATTCAACTTGCAACCGCAAGGTTTTTCAATCTGGATGTGCATCTGCTGTTTCCTGTTGCCCTGTTCTGGTGAACGGCGTTCAGGAGTTGAACTTCAAAAGGGGAGAACATGCTTTTTAAAGCGTGTGCTCCCCGTTTTATCAGCGTGCCGACTGGGAAGCAGAAGTGGAAGGGTAAGGCTGTGACCGCTTGCTAGAACGCTGCTGTCAAGGGGGCCACATCTGACTTTACCCTGGTTGCTGAGAGCCCCATCTTCAGCTCCGTGCTGCTTAATGGGGAAAGCTGTAAAGAAAGTATCTCTATGCAGATCCTGTTTCCCTTCGGTGTAGCTGCCGGAGGCCCTAATCCCTTCTCGGCGTTTGGCGAGGAGCCTGCAGGAGGCCTTTCTCTGCTCCGTACCTTCCCGGCTGCTGCGCCGAGCGGAGAAGTGGTTAATGACGCTCCCGGTCTTGTCAGTGGTGCAGAAACACAGGCTCCAGCTGTGACTGTGGTGGGTCTTGGCTGGCTCGGATAGTTTTTTGATCTGCTTCCTCTGTTAGTCTATGGTAATTTTTTTTTTTCCTGGGTTTGAAGGTTCTCAATAGTGAATATCGGTTGTCTTTGTCCCTGTTGGTGTTTTTTCGAGAACTTTTTTTTTCTTTAAAAAAAGAAAAAGAGGAAAAAAAACCCCACAAAAACGAAAAACCAACTCAAAACCCCCAAAATAAAGCCAAGGTAGACTCAATGTGGAAATGTTTCCTGCACGTGAATGAGCCTCTTTTGGGGGAGGGAAAGGCACAGCTTGAAGTTGAAGGAAGAGATTTCCTCTTCCTTTTTTTTTTTTTAAGCCCAACTGTAGTAGTCTTCAAAGAGGAAGTTTGGAGTGAATTTATAGTGAGAAGCATGGCACTTGTTTGTCTCTGACAGTTAAATGGCACATTGGTATTGTTTGTGCAAGGAGGTCATTGAGGTCCACAGTCAATAGCTAGGTCAGAGGTCTGTGTTCCTCCCTCCCCAGCTTACAGGAGATATCCCTATGGGATGTTGCCCCTTTCCAGTTCTTCACGGCCTCTCCACATGACTGACATACTGCATTAAAGCTAACTTCAAATTTTTTTGAGGAAGATGTCATATGGACTGCTAGCTGTAGCACAATGGGCTGTGACTTTTTAAAGATGTAGGGCAGTTTGCCTTTGATTTTGCTCTTTATCCTCTCCCAGAGGTCAGTCGCCAGGGCAGCTGGGCCAGCGCGATTTGCTAACTTAATCGAGAGTGCCACTTCTCTCACCCTGTCGTAGGTTTAATGTGGTTTATGAACTACACTGGTTTTGCTGTGTGAACAGCCATTTGGCCTCCTTCAGTTGTGTAGTTAAATGTCAATGAATGGGGTGAATATCAAAGGAAATGCAGTGCCCACTCCATTTTTATTTTCCTTGCTTTTTTCTTGTTCCAAACTTCTCACTTTTCATTCTAAAAATTGACTTCAGGTTGCAAACCAAGCACAAACTTGACGTGGATCTCCATGTTAAAGACACCTGAGCAGCACCAGTCTAGCCCATTCCTGTCTGACATGTAAACGCATAAGCCCGATTATAGCAACTCATCTTCCTGTCTCTTCAGTGCTAATAGAAGCAGTTTATGAAGCCATTTGTGGTGGATTTATCTTGGCCAGAAAGTATCTCTTTTCCTGCAAATTAATTATTTTTAAACTTGGGTGCCTCCAAATGCCAAAGTGTATGCTAGAGCTTCTTACTATGGATTAAATGTTTTCCTAATAGCTCCTGTTTAGAAAAAGACCTCTTCATGGTGCTGATGATATGAGAAAAGTTGTATAAATGTTAGCAGGTACTTTTGGTTGCCTTTGAAGTCTAACAATTTGATGTTGGAGTTTCCATTTCAATTTGAACTGTCTCAAATTTGTGGACTGCATCACATTTGTGGTTCAATGCAGCAAACGTTATGCTTGAGTTTGTAGTGTGTAGCAGTAGATACATGGTGTAAAAACTCCTAAGAGTTGGGATTAAAATGGTACCTGCAGAGATGTTGCCACCGACAATTTTCTGGGCAAAATGTAGTTCTGCAGATGATTCAAGGACACAACCCCATTGGCCCAGCAATGATCACATTTTCTACACTTGTCTTAAATTTTTTCATCTCTCTTGGGTTTCTTCACACTTTCTCTGTCCCTGTGATACAGTCAGGACACTTTCATAATCCTTCTGATTGTGAGGAGTACTAATACCTTGTTTCCAGGTATAGCTGATTTTTCAAAAAATAAATAAATAAAAAATAGTGTTGTTTGTTCTTTGCAGATCAGTTATGCCATAAATCATTGTGCTACCTTGAATAGTGTCCTTAAAAATGAGCTTGGTAGGTCGGAGTAGACATTAGACTGCGTCATTTGCATGCAGCGCTTGGGAACCAAGGTAGTGTTTCTGCTTCTGTTAGTCCTGTTGTTGTTCTCCCCAAAGTAAATGTGCTTTCCTACCTCTTTGGGCAAGTCTTACCAAATCCTGGCTGCGGTCCTACCAAAATTACTTGGAGGTGGAAGGTTATAGTGATGTTGTGAAGGGAATGAGGCACCGTGCACAGTCCTGTAGTGCAAACTCGTGAAAGGCAGCCTGCCCTAGTTTCCAGAATCACTTCAGTCCAAGTGTGGTGGTTAAAAATATCTTCTCTTAAAATGAACTTCTTATGGAAATTTTGGAGACAAATTTGGAAACTCAATGTAGGTGTTTTATCACTTGAGGTAGACGGGAAGTGGCCATACTTGAACTGCTTTCCTCTCAGCTGCTTTGATATGTCTGCAAGTCACGAGCTGCACGGAGATGATGCCAGAAAAGTGTAGTGAGAGGAAGAACGCTTGTGCTGGACATCTGTGCATGTGACCTATGCAACCAAATGTATGTGCTGTTAAGAAATTTGAACAAATCTTTGCCCAGTAAAAGCTCTTAACTAATGCGCACGATGTGATACTGGATCACTGAAGACAACCCAGTGAGTTCAAAAGAATGCAAAAGAATGGCAGAAACGAGCAAAACCTCGTTATCTACAGCTGCCATGCTTGTGGAAACTATGATCTGTTGATGGGACTGGCAAACCATGTTGATCGGTTAATGTTCCTTTGGACAAAGCTTCCACAACTGGAACAAGTTTTTGTTTTCTGTTCCACTCCAACTCCCTAATGCCTTGTTTATCCTCTTCCAAATAGACATGGCGTGTGAAAGCCTCTCTCAAAGCAGACTGGCTGCCTGCTAAGGGTGTGCTGCGCGGTGTATGCAGCTTGCAGGAATCTCTCTGCCAGGCCTTTCCTGCTCTGGACATCAGAGCTGAGGGTTGAGCTCAGTGTCTTCAAACTCTGTAGTGGCTGATCTCTTCTGATTTAATTGACTGGTTTAAGATGAGATGATTAAGAAGGTCAAGAAAGCTGCTGTGAGCCTAAATATGGTATTTAATCTTAACTGATGCCATGTCATTACCTATCCAGTCCTTGAAAGGACAGGCTTTAGGTCCTACAGAGGAACAGGAGACTTGTAGATGATGCATGTAATCATTTCGACCAAAGGATCCTATCTGTGTGGAGAACTCTTGAAATTCACAGGAACAATATGAATACTTGGGTTTCAAGCTGTATCTTGGAAGAAACAGCAAGAAGTTAAGAGCAGCTAAAGAGAGCTGGTAACCTACAGGAAAACACACTCCTTACAGCTGGAGTCTTGCAAGAAAATCCTTGAGGTTGGCATCCACTCCAGAGCATGCATGGTCGGCATAGATAGATAAAAATAATGTGGTGTCCCAGCACTTTGCTTAATAGTGTGTAAGCACATAGGAGGGACTTTTTCCCCCTACTCCCTCTCAATGAAGTGCATTGTCTCTGAAAGCCTGCGTTGTAGGAGGGGGAAGGGAGAAGGGATGGAAATTGGATTAAGTCACCGGGCTTCAGGCCGAAGCATTTCCTGCTGCCTTTTTTTTTTTTTAATACGCCAGTGCTGCCCAGCTCACGTGCTGGGCTGTGCAAGTGTGCCCTGGTCCCTGTCTGTGTGCAACAGGCAGCTTGGCAGTGCTGTGTCTTGCTTTCGGGGAGTCCCAGGCCAGCACCAGCATAGCTGAGCTCCTGCTGCAGAGCTGGGGATGGGGAATTGTCTTGGCATGGGAATTTATACAGCACTTGGGTTCCAGCCAGGTAACACAGGCAGTGCTTGCTTATCCTCGAGTTGTGGGAGCATTAAATTCATACTTCCTTTGTAGCACGGGGTTTCTTTCCATTATCCAGTTTGCTGGAAAATTACCTTGCGAAGAGATTGGGTTTTAAGACTTTAATGGATGATACAGCTTTCTAACCAAGGAAATAAAACAGCTTCTGAAAGACCTCAAGTAGAGGAGCCGCTGTCAGACGGGAAGGCATGAGCTAATCCGTTGTGGGAAAGGAATGTCTGGTGAAATTGTACAGATCTGCCATGGGGAAGCTGAGCATGGACACAAGCGGTTCAGGACACCCACCGGATTCTTCCAGCTATCATTTTGGTGCCTTTTGCCTCAATATTCCAAATATTTATCTACTTCCTGCCTTTAAACAAAGCTAACTAATAATTTTAGCTTTGTTCAACTGGGAATACTAGGAAGGAGTAAACTTCTAAAGCTGAAGGCCTGTTCCTGAGGAGATTCCTTACACGTTTTGCTGGTCTGGGATTTGGGGCAAAGACCTGTATATGAACACTGATGCATCCATGGTGTTGTGGGTTGGTGGGTTTTTTTTTTTGAGCCCTGAGAGGGAATTTGCAGAATCCCCAGAAAGGAAATCCGCCTTTTCAGTGAGAATGCTCATTTGACAAGCTGCCAGTTCTGAGCTAAGCCTCATTTAATAAAGATTTAGTCTGTGGGGACCTGTCAGTGGAAACTGAATTTGGTGAGTGTCTCATTCTTTTCATCGCTGTAGTGCATAGAGGCTTTCAGCCAGCATTATGGAGAAACTAGGGATAAGAACATCCAATTTAGAGGACCTCCTTACCTCTGGGAACATTTCCTTGCTGTGTAAGATGGAGATTGCTGAGTTGGTAACAGCTAAGGGAATAAATGGATTGTTATTTGACTTCAACCCAATAGGACTCCAGTGTTCACTGCTGATTAGCACAGCTTAGATCTGCATTTGTGGGCAGAAAAAAAAAATCCAACCCAATTGTTAAGCAAATCCTTTCTACTCAGTGCTTTCTGTCTCTCTTTGGTTTGTGATATGAGATGCTCTGAATTCTAGCACCTGCCCCTGTGTAACCTGTGGAAGTTGAGGTGTGCAGACATACCTGTGCTCAACCACAGCTCTCAAAGCTCTGGTGGTGATTGTATCGTGTGTTGGTTACTGCAATAAACCAAGTGTCAGCAAGGTTGCATCTCTTCAGCCTTTGCACTGGTGGCTTCTGTGAATTGGACCAAATATAAAGGCAGTGTTGAAAGTCTTTAATTATGAAATAAGGGGTCAGAATGTTAGTATGGAAGAAATGAAGATAAATCTTTAATCAACCTAGCCTTGTTCTCAGTTGTTGCCTGCACAAGGGCACTTGAGAAATTAATCTGAATTAACTGAAGGAATAAATTCAAAGCAGATTAGTTAAACCACTTTAAATGCACTAAAGTGAATTAAACTACACTGAATTAAGGCCATTCTAGTTAAACTACATTAAACCCCTGTGTGAACATTCATTTGTAATTAAAGTGGCTTCAGTTAACAGCTCTAATACCAATTAACTGTGGAATGCCCTTGCCTGTGGAGATAGCTTCCTCAATGCTGAGAGGCTAACCTGTTTGTTTAACCAGCTTGGTTAAACAGATTTGAGCATCTGGTCATGCTAGGAGATGTTTCAACTGTAGATCTGTTTTATTCTAATGAGTCTGCTCTATTGTCTTAAGGTGATTTGGGGGGGGAAAAAAAAAAAAAGCATGACACAATCCTGGGCATTTTCCCTTTTCCATAAAGGACAGCCAATAGCTGAAAAAAGCTAAAGGCAATGTGTTGGCCTATATTGCTTGCTCCAGTGTGGACTTGCCCTAACTATATATGTGTAGTCTACTGCACTCCCTTACAGTGTGCTTTCTCTGGGAAATGTCTGTATAAGGAGATGAGACGGTGGAACCTGCCCTCTGTTTCCATGGTGCCTTTCCATGCTGCTGAGGGATCCCTCGTGAAGGAGAATACATCTCAGTACCGTGGGAAAAGCCTCTTCCACAGCACGTTTCCTGCCCAGCCTTGCTCCTCTACTGTGTTGAGTACAGTAATTGGGCTGGGAAGGTCTGTCCCCCAGGCAGAGCAGATATGGATGGTTTAGTGCTGAGATCAGCAGTGGTTTCCACATCCTCCCCCTATATTACATTTGCCAATATGCGGTTGGCTGCGTTCCCTTCCAAAGCCTGCATCCTTCTGTAGAGGCTGTGGGATGAATGACATCCTGAGACACTCAAGTATCTCAATAAACACCACGTAAAGAATTTTTCAGAAATGAAAATTGAGTCTCTGAACACACAGCATGTTCAGAACAAATTGATGAGGGAGTCAGTGTGTTCCTCGTGGTGCCAGCATTACAAAAAAATGTTTGGTAGGACATAGTCACTTATCATCGATGAGTATGTAATCTTCTTGGAGATGTCCTGAAGGCTGCAAAAAAACAATGTGGGAAGTAGTGTAGGCATGATACTATCCCACAGCAGTTTCTTTTCTTGCTAAGGCGACTTCCGTTCTTCATGGAATAAACAGAGATGAGTGCACCTTTGGCAGCAGCCCAGTTTGCTTCATTTGTTCTTCTTGAGCGAACGTTTTTCTCTTCCCACACTCCCTTAACCTCTTCTCTCTGTTTTATGATCACAATCTCAAGTCGCTGCATGGAAATCCAGAAGGAACATTAGTTGCAGATTCAGTGGAAAACTTTCTTTTGGCAAAAGCTAACTTCAAGGTAGAACTATACAGAGTTCTCAATCTGGCAATGATTAAGACAGCTGTGTTGTTGAGACGCTCAAAAGCTGTAGCTGTTTTGTCCTTTGGGTTGAAATTATGAAATTTTAAGATGAAGTAATTTTAAAATTATTGATAGAAGATTAAAGGTGAAATGGCATGCTTTTCAGGAACCACCTGAAGGCTTCAGCTTTGCTCTGAAGTTTCTTAATGAGGTTTTAGTTGACTTTCTAACTAGTAGTAAAATAGCAGTGCTATCCAGAAATAGCTGTCATCTATTCCATGTGATGAGCTGCTTGCTACACCATGCTGCTGTTGGTACAGTTAAGATCTAAAGAACGTGGTAATTGGAAGTTGGATAGGTTGAGATGGGTAAGACTTGTACTTAATAAACACATGGATTATTTTGAGCCCATGTGTGTTCAGAATTAACTTTCTAAGCCTGTTCTGCTGCCAGGACTTCTCATGCCAAGTAACCTTCATGGCAGAGGGGATGTGGTGGTGTGAAGAAGGGTCCCTAAGCCAACACTCCTCCGTACAGTCGAGTGACGAGCCAACAGCACTCAAGGTAGTGCTAAACCTTAACACTTAACGTGAATGCAACTCAGCATTTACCTCCTGTGTTACAATGTGCTGTGTTGTGGGGTTTTTTTAGGTTTTCTCTGCTAAGGATGTTATGCTCGAGTGTATCTTGTATATCTCTTTTCTCATGTTCTTATGTAGATTGCTTCTCTTTGTGACTATGTATGTGGGATGAAATGGAATATACATCCCATAAGTGCAGTTTCAGCAGCTAAAATTAGCCTTCCAGGACCACAGCCCACAAATATATTCAGGTAACTAATGATGTGCATCGCAGTTTGGAACTTGCAAGCTGAAAGCGACTGTTTTGTATGGAGGTTTTCCATCTAGTAGACAAGGCTGTATGTGGGTTTAATTGTTCCACGGTAACATAAGGCACGGTCTCAGAGACCAAGGATTGTTCTAACTGAAGGCTGACCTACATATGTGCCCTTAGGTATAGTATCAGTACCCTCATACCACATGGAAGGGCTAACCAGCCTCCAGGTATTTTTGGGGGGGATGTTTTTGCTGTGCCTGCTGTTTTTTATTGTGATGGAGCCCATCCCCGTGCATGAAGATCTACATGTTTTCTGTCCCTCTCTTGACTTTTTACTCCCACAGAAAGAGTAAATACCATGAATCCTGGCAACCATGCTGGAGTTGAGAAAGGCTGTTAATGCTGCAGCAGGCTGCCGAGCATCATCCCTGCACAAGACCCAAGCGTATTCAGGTTTCACAGTGCCTTTCCGAGCTAGTAATGCTGCTTGTGGTTACTTCCCTGTGTACCACTGTTAGCTTTTATTTTGAAAGTGCTTCCAAACACTGTAGCTTTGTCTCCTGCCAGTCTGGCTGATACCGCTTGGATTTACAGTCATTTTCAGGGACTGCTCTGTCTCCACTTCTGCCATTAGTGTCAGCACAGTGGTAAAATGTTGCTCCTCCAAGTTGTCTCCGTTTTCCTGTAAGGGCAGTTCATGCATCATTTGCTATAAAGGTTCTGATGGCTCAGCAAAGGTTCGAAGACGAATTGATGCTCTCTTGTGGCAGAAGGCCCAGTGCATAATTTTACATTTACTCAGGATAACGTGGCCTTGGATAACCGAGTCCCAGATTTACTGTTGCAGGATAGAGTGTCTGAGGGTTTATCCAGCTTCAAGCCCCCTTTTTTTAAATACTGTCATTTAATCCTGGCAAGCAGGCACAGGCATAGCTTTGGTTGTGACCAGGCTTTCACTGCCAGCCAGTCTCTGGGTCCTAAACTGACTCATCAGTCAGAAAGATTAATAACTGTTCTGCTGGATGATTTCACTTGTTGTCATGGCACATTATCTATTAATGGAAAACAAATACTCTCTGGAAAATGAAACACAGATCGTGGTGTAGTGGCCAGCTGAGTCCTTTTGGCCAGATGCAAAAATTAAAGCATATATGAAGTGTCTGCTCAAAGCAAGGACTTCAGGTTGCTTGCTGCACGGCAGTCTTTAATTATGATTTTTTTTTTTGCTTCTAATGGGGGCTGTTCCCCTACATCTGGAGCTGCAGAGTGAATTTTTTTGCTGATAAAGAGCTGCTGAGAGGATGTTTTCAGCTGGGTGGTTCTTTCCAGCGGTAATGCCTTTTAGCACGTGCGGGAAGGTTGAGGGTGCGAAGAAAGGAGTGCAGGCGAGCAGCACAGGAAAGCTTTGCATTACAGCAGCCTGATGTGTTTAAAAGAAATAAAGAATATCCCTGAGGAGCTTTGGTACGCCAAACGCGTTAGTTAAATTAGTACTGAGTGCTCGTACGTGGCAAGCTGTCAGAAGTGGGAGAACGTGGGGCTCCGAATGCAGCTTCCCTCTCCAAGGCCCCTTTCTGCTCGGGAACTCGAACAGCGCACGCACCATCTGGCACAGTCATGGGAAAGGGGGATAGGGCTTTTTCCCTTCCACCCCCACTCTTCTCCGTTTAAAAATCCAAAAGTTCGCTTTCTGCAATGGGACTGAGTTTCTGCTGTTCAGTTTGGGAAAGCAGCACCTGTAAGCTCCCCACTCCTCTCCATCCCAGTGGGCTTTGGGTGGGTGTCGTAAGGCTGGGAAAGCAAACGGCACGCGGCTGCGTGGAGTATCCGTGATGCAGCGGTTGGGTTTAACGAGCGTGAATCTCGTTATGTGGCGACGGGCCCTACCGTCTGTACACGCTGACGTTTACTTGGCTGGAAAGTATGTTGTGCGGCTCATATAGTTTGCCAGGATAATAACTCACCAGGGAGTACCTATGGAGCAGGCCAGGGGGAAAGAAAGGGAAGAAAAGCCTACGAAGAGCAAGTTACTACCAGGCCCTGTTAGAAAGTCACCATTTTTTTTTTTTTTGAGAGTCTTACTTGAATCACAGTGTTCTTTGTGTCATTTTTTTGACCAGGAGGAAGTTATTGTTTCAATTGGGAGGAAGTGTATAAATGTTCTTTAGAGAATTTCTGCATGGGGAGAAAAAAGATATTGTTTAAAAAGAAAAAAAACAACACCCTAACCTTTTGTTTTAGGTTTGCTGATATGGATCTACGTCTGCCTTCCCGATATTGGGGCAGCAATAGGTGACTTAGGTCCTTTCCAGATCTTTTAAGTCATTTTTAATAGGTTGACATTTGTCACTGCTACCAAGGGTTTGTCTAAAAAAGCTTATGGATGAAGTAACGTCTTTTTTCCTTCATTCATTCACATGAAAAAGTGTAGCTGGACATGGTGTTAGAATGGATATTTATTTTTAACAAAATTGTTTTGCTTTTTTGGGTTTCAACCAGGATTTTCTGAATAAAAATAAATTAGAATGGAGTTAAACACTTATTGCTTCCCTTGCCTCCCAGGAACATCTGACTAGAAATAAGCACAACATAATAACTCAACTTGTGACAGCTTCAAGCCAGTATGTCTGTAGTGTCCACATTAGTTTTGTTGTACCTGTATGCAGAGGGGTTTAGCATTTATTCTAGGTCTATCTTGAACAGAAGCATTGCATGGGGATTCATTTTTTTTCTTTAAATCAATCTCACACATGTATAATGAATTCCACCCCCTTTCAAACCCACACATGCACTTGGGTTTCTAATGAATAAGCCTGCATATTTATTCATGAAGATTAAAGAACTGTACAGATAGAGGCAGCTGGCTGAACTATTTTTTTTTTTTTTCCCCTTTAACTCTGCTGACCTGTGATCAGGAGTCAATCAAAAACCCTCTCTGATTGACTTAGTTTGCAGACTGGGAGGCAAAATAGCTCAACTATTTACTGCTTAGGTACAGAACGTGGTTTCATTGAGTGGGATACAGAGAGGGGGAGAAAGTGGGGCTAAAAACCTCCTGTTTATATTTAAGAAATATATGAAAAACACAAACCAGCTTGTTTTCAAGGTATGCCTTCAGCGCTGTCTTATTGCAGAGCCCTTAAACATCTGGGCCCTGATTCACATCCCCTGCTCTGGCTGTGCCGTACTCAGATGTGGTGCCCATCTCCTGTTTTCTGCAGGCCCTGCTGCTGTTGGGTGGCATCGCGCTCGCCTGCCTCGCTCTGGACCTGCTCTTCCTCTTGTTCTACTCGTTTTGGCTGTGCTGCCGCCATCGGAAGAGTGAAGAACATCTCAATGCAGACTGCTGCTGTACGGCGTGGTGCGTCATCATCGCAACCCTGGTGTGCAGGTACGGTCGATGCCTGAAAGGGACCTTCCCTCTTATTTGGGGTGGTGTATCCTGCACAGGCATTTTCATACTTGGTGTGCTGTGTCTGTAGTTAGTGAATGTTGGCAGCAATCCCTCTTTCCATTTGGTATGTGTATGTTTTAAATGTGTGATGTGTTTTCTTCCTTTCTACTACTAGCTGAACTGCCTAATGGTTGGAACAATGTGAAAAGGCATAGCTAATGTCCTGGTCTTTGATACTTGGCAAGTGGTAAATCAAGGACACTGTCCTCGGGAGCTTATAACTTAAACAAAGTGGATATAGTTGAAATATTTATGAGGTCTAGATAGAGATTTCTTAGTATCTAGTGTCCGAAAAGAATGACTGTGGTAGAATAGATTAGGAAGAAAGAGGCAGAGGTGATTCTTTCTGGGTCTGGAAGTATTGGTATTTGACTGGAGTGGACATTCAGATTTTGCAGCCTGTGTAAGATACTGCTGCGTTTCATTATCTGTACTAATGTGCCATCTCCAAGGGTGGCTGGTAGTGGTGCTAGTGTCAGCAATGTTTCATCTTATGACTGAGCAATAGAAAGCTTTTGGAGGTGAGGTGAAAACAAGGGTTGCTGAAAAACAAGAAAAATTAAGTAATTAGTGGAGAACACATGCAGAAGAAGGTAAAACCAGTGAATTTACATTTTGGTTTGTGAGTGGATTTTTTGGTGGTTCTTTTTAGTCAACACAGAAGAGGATCCTGTTTCCTAGAAAGGTAATGATGGAGCATCTGAAAGCAGGAATACATTTGCAAACTTCTGGAAGGAGCCTGGGGCTTAGTTGGTTTTGACTCAGGCAGAGTGAGTACTCTGAGCCGAAGGGACGTGTGCCCTGAGATTGAGCACTGTGCTTCTTACCAATTCCAAGAATCAGCTGTTCTTCCTCAAGGCTCTGGGTGGTCTTAGTTGCCCCTCAGCAGGGCTGGGAGCTGTGCCCTGTTTAGAAAGGAGATAACGACGAGACGGTTGTACTTTGCAGTGTCTCATGGCTCACTTTTTGCGTTAACCTGCTGATAGGTGGTGGATCTGGTGTGTGATCTTTTCAGAGGTGAGCATGTTCCTTGAAGGCCAAGCTTAGCAGTTCAAGGGCTAGATTGTGCTACTAATGCATTTGTGTATTTGCTCTTTCAAGGTGCGTACTTAAGAGAATAGAAAACCCCTGAAGTACTGGAACAAACACAGCAGAGCAGACATTATGTTGTGAGTTTGGCAGCTGGGGATGGATTAGCCCCTGCCTCTACAGGCGCGATGCTGAAGAGGAAAGCTAGCGTGCTATCTGATATTGCCATCTTTGCAGAGAGCTCTTCTGTGCTTTGCTGACTGCAAATAGGTGCCTGGAACAGAAAAGCAAACCAGAGAACAACTTGCAAAGAAGAAATCTCAGCCTCATTCACCTTTCTTTTTAGTGATCTCAAGAGCTCCAGCTGCATCCATTCCGATCCACTGAAAGTACTGTGGTCCTAGCCCTTTCTTGCAGAAACTCTAACTGATGCTATTTATAGTTGTGCTGCTGCCACAGGCTCTTGTTAGCTATTGTTATGCAGCACATGTGTCCAAGACAGCTGCCTGCAGAGTGTGGTAGTTGTGTTTGGTTTTAATGGTAGAAAGGGTGAGAAGGAGGTATTCTGCACATCTCCCAGAGCATGCATGAGACAACTTAAACTTGGAAGGTCAGCATATAAATTCTGGTAAACTTGATGTAACTCCCAGTCAAGTCTGCAAGCTGGAAAACTGCTTAGACTTCCTCAAAATCTAAACCATTGGTTCTCATCTTTGGTGAACCATTTGGTTTTGCAAGTATTAAATGGAGGAGTATCCTTAAAACTAAGATTCTAACTGAATCTACGGTGATATTGGATGAATATTGATCTCGACCTTTTACATTTTTACATTTGTACTCTGAAGTTGGCGTACTTGAGCGATTGCAGGTTGGTACCATTCATGGTGGACAAAGGTGCTGTCCAAGTTCTGCTGATCTCCTGCAAAGCCAAGGCCAGTTTTCTGCCCCTCTTAAGGCAGCTGGACATGATGGTGCACTTGAACCAGTGCCTCGTGGTGCTCTGTGCTCAGCGTCTGGCTGGGAATGCAGATACAGCCTCCGACAAACAAGGAATCTAATCTGTGCTAGCAGGAAGTCCCAGTTAGATACCAACAGTTACAGATTAGTCCGTTGGATGTATCCTATCCTAGCTGTTGTGCGTTATACATAACAGAAGTGCCAGACTGGCAGATGCTGTTATGTTTCAGGGTGATGAAGAATAAGGCTATTCTGAATGTCTGCCTGACAGTAGGCTGGTCTGGGGACCAGTTTGCACCACCGTATGCAAGGGGAGAGAAGTAGCTTGAATGGTGAAGCAGTGAGAGGTTCCGAACAGCAGCTGGTCTGGTCTGTCTGAGTGCCGTGGACTATTGTCTTCCAAGCTGAGAGCTAGTTACCTTGGGTTAAGTCCACCCATGCCTAGTACATGCTTATCTAGGTAGTGCTTAATCCCAGAGGGCTGTTTGTGTTGTGAATCCTGCTGAGTACTGTGGATCACTGTTTCCTAATGACTTGATATTTCCTGCTGAGCAAAAGGAGGAGTGCTGAGCCAGCAGGAAGGCATAACTGGTTAGCAGGAGCTCTCCAACAAAATGTCTCTCTGAGTCTTCCCACTTGGTCTAGCCACAAAGCTGCAGGAAAGATTTACCTAGATTATTCCTTGAATACTTAGTTCATTTCTAGTCCTTACCAATTTTTATCAGTTTCTGTGTGTGGGAAGTTGTGTTTATAAATCATCTCATGCACCAGTTAGGTGACCTTAACACTCCCAAAAGGGAGCTCAGCTCTGAAGATGGCTAGAAAGCTTCATGGAAGGGATATCTAAAAGAAATGGGTATGAAGAGATGGTGAAAACTTGCTTTCTCAAGTGCCAGTAATAGCGCTTTCCCTTAGTGCGAAAGTGCAAGGTGGTAATTAGAGAGACAAATTAACATTCCTCCTGAGAACATGAAGTCTAAAAAGGGCTCTCCTTATGAAGTTCCTGTAATTAAAGATGACTTGGTGTAGTTAGATTATTCATTTCTGAGGATGTGATGTGAATGGCTAGTGTTCATCTCATCAGACTGGTGACTGGGTACCCACTGGCTTTTCACTGTATGTGCATGGGTATTACAACAGGAGGATCTCTCCACCAGAAGGCACGTATATCATCTCTGTATCAGATTTATGCTCTGCTGTGTGTGTATCTTGTGTAATCCAGAAAACAGTTTTGCAGGTTGTATTGCAAGGTAATTTGGAATTGCACTTGGTTTTTCTCTTCTGGTTCTTTATCAGGGGATGTCTGAAGCCCATGTGACCCTTGTATACGAAAACTAAGAAAGCTATTCTCCAGGCTTGAATTTCTTCAGTCTTGCTGAGAAGTGATGCCAAAGTGTGTGTACGCAACCTGCGCTACTTTAAATCCTACTGTCGTGCCTGTAGGAATACATAGAAATCATGGCATGCTGCTCTTCCGTCTTGTGTCATGTAACTCTTCAAAGAGCTGCTATTGCGTACCGTGTCTCTCGTGTGTTTCTGTGGGTGTGCACCAGTAAAGACAGTGTTAATCTCAGGAGCTCAGTGTTTTCTTGACTTAACGTCTGTGGGTTTCCTAAAACTTACCAAAATGACTGAGTAGCCAAGTGGCTTTTTAAATGCAGTACTGAGCAGGAGGAGCAACTTTTTAAATGGCCCGTAAGAGCTTGATTGATTTTTGGGTTTTATTATTATTTATTTATTTTAAAAAAAGATTTTTATTAAAAAACACTAGGGAGAAAGCAGGGGAGAGATGAGGGGATAGGAGACTGACAATGATAGGTTTGGGAGGAAGAACTGAGGACGGGACAATGTGGATTCAAGAGGAGAGAGATGTGTGTGCACTAGGGAGGGGAGTGCGACAGAAGCAAGAATAGCAGAAGTGGAGATAACTTTCCTATAGAAGCGTTGAAAATGCGTTGGAGTATCTTCCAGAGGGTGCTAGGGTGGAAAAAAGCTGTGTCATTCAGGAATGCTGTTCTTATATCCGCTGCGTGACAGAAATGCAGGCTTCCCCATTGGGTGATGATTTTGTCATCCTGTACTGGGAGATGGATCTGCTGTATCTGAGGCTCCAGAGCCTCCCGGGGTTTGTGCAAGAAGCCATGTGATTCATCCTGACCCCAAGGACTTACGCCGTTGGGTTAAGATGAGTTGATCTATTTTTACTTTAAAAGAATGTGCTTAAATAGAAGGAACCCCTCTGTTTCGCTTTAATCAAATAAAAGGTAGTTAAAAACTAGTGCAAATCTTTAAATCTGCTTTAAACAATAGCAATTTATACCAGCGTGTGTAGGCAGGGATTTGAAACAACTGTGGGATTTAGATGAAGCCAAATGCAAACAAAACTGAACAGCAGTGGTTCTCTCCGCTTCCCCCACCGGCAGTTTCCCCACTGCCTGCCCTTCAGCTCTGCCCCTCCTCAGTCCCAGCATGGGTCTGGGCAGCTGCCCCCAGTCTGGGCTTTGGGGGTGGTTTCCTTCCCTCTCTACCTTCATAGAAAGGGGAACTGCCCCAAAACTGTACAGCTTGCTCCTAGGAGAAAGAACGGCTGTGTAAGTGGCTCTTGCTAGCACAGGATGTGAATGCAAAGCTGGCTTTTGCTGGACAGTAACGGAATGATTAATGCTTTATGTGTAGTTTCCAGAGAATGTGGGATACGCACATCCAGAGGAATTTGTTACTTGAATTAAATGGCTTTTATCCCGATTCCTGTTGCTCTAGTGTTTTCTGTTAGGAGCAGTGACTGTGCCTAGAGAGTTAAGGGCAGACAAAGCTGTGGCTTGTGCAGGGCTGGATAGGAAGTGGATGAGGATGGCTGCTGGGGTGGTGTTGCCTTGGATGGGGTAAGGAGTTTCAAATCACTTGCCTGTAGTCACTAGCACTTCATGAACAGGAACTTCGAGTAAACTGGCTAATGGACCTAGCTGTGCTGCATCTCTAAGGACAAGACAGCTGCTGCTACTTCAGAGTGCTGTTTCGGAGTCTTTTCCACCAAAACAGGGCTACTGTGCTGGTGATTGTGAGAGCCAAGCAGCAGGTTTTGGGCACTTATGAAGCCTTTGCTGAAAGAACAGGCTTCTAGTAGCTGTAGCAGGCCGAATAAAAATCGTTCACCAATTAAAGGGGTCTGATCTGCATGTTCAATGTCAAGAATGTTCTGGAATTTATTTGGTGTCTATAGTAGAAACAACTGTTAAAGTTTTTTCCGCTGCTCAGGAGAGTGAAAGGGTCTGTCTGAATTTGCTCTGATAAGACAAGGGGAAATTCAAGCCAAAGGTTTGTAATTGCTGCAATGGGGTTCTGAGTTGTCTTATCCTGGGCATAGCTCTGGGTCTGTAATCTCTCTAGTTCAGGGGGAGAGAGGTGTGTGTGTATTTTTTTATCCCTTCCACCCCCGTGCATCCTAGGCATGCATTATCAAGCTCTGATAATAGCTGCAACCAGGGAGGAATGCAGAGGGCTTTTCTCGCTTTAATTATCAGCATCATTTGCATTAGGAAAATGTTTGAGGAATGGTGTTCATGAAGAAAGAGGTTGATTTCTTGTATTAACACTAAATTTTAAGAGTTACTTACCTGCTGCCTCTCTTTCTGTATATGATGTAGGCTTCCTGCTGTCCCTGGAAGACTCTTCAGCTGAGGCTTTTATGGGCCAAGGTCTCTATAATTTATGGAGATTCATTTGTTGGAAAAAGCATGGGGCTGACACGTTTTCATAGTGGATCCGCTTCCAGTGTGTGATCTTTGCTTCCATTTCTTGTATGTGTAAGGAGAAAGCAGAAATGCAGCTGGGTGAACTATATCGTTCTGCCCGCTCTTTCTGAAGCGCATGAGCCCAGGAGAGGAGGGATGGATGCTGTCTTCCCGCAGGAGAGGAGCCAGAGCAGAAAGAGTCGTTTGGACTGCAGATTGATGTATGTGCCAGAGCAAATCTGTGCAAAGGTCTGTTATCTAGACAAAGCCCACTCTGGCCTGCCTGCTTGGATTCATTTCCCACGCGGGTGGTGATGGTGGGGAAGAATGCCGAATGTCCTTTAGTGACCCTTCCTGTTAAACAACGGCAGTACACTTACTTGTTCTGAAAGCTGTTGTTTGGCTTGTTTCCTTCCTGTTTTATTCCTTCATCAAACCAACTTTGTGAGGGCAGTGCTGTAACCCAAGCACAAAGTTGTCATGAAGAAACTGTTTCATCCAGAATAACTTTAGCTTTACACCAAAACCACCACTACCACATTCCTTTCCACTACCACAAACACAACCTTGGTGTCTTGAGAACCTTCCCAGAAAAGATCCTTGTTCCTCTGAAGCTAAATATGTTACCAGAACAGGAAATTTGTATCCTGGTAATGTTTGCTTGCCCTGAGTTGAGTTGTGTGAGTTCCTGCAGTGATGTCTTAAGAGAAGAGGTATCACTGACTTGCATGAGATAATCTCCTGGTTGCAACTCATTTGCAGGATCTTCCTCCTTTAAGTGAGGCTTAAGCTAATATGGTTTACTTCATAATTGGGGCAGACTGATATGTGTGGACAGTTATGGCAAACCAGCTGATAGGTGGTAATTTGCTAAGCAGCTGGAGTTGAATTGTGTCTGCGAGCTTGAAATTCGCTTGCTTTAAAAATAAATAAGCCTTTTGTCCCAGTAAGTTATTAAGCCTTCCTTCCCAGTACTCTAAATCAGAGTGACACAAATGCTTCTAATGGGAAGATAAATGAAGATAGATTGTTCATAGATATTTCACAGCATAGAGAAGAGGGCATGGAAAATGGATCCAGATGAACTGCGGCCATGGGCAAGTAGTCAATGGAAGCTCTTCGTGTCCTGCTTTTAAAAACGTGATGAAACCGTCTGTATTTCATGTCCAGAGAAGACGTGTCTCCTGGCATAGCAGTGGTAGCCTCCCATTCCTCTTGCAGGAGCCACTGGAGAGCCACTTGTCTGGATGGATTTCTGTTTGCCCATGGCTGGGTGTGAGCTCTTCAAGAGATCTCTAACAGACTTTCATTATTGTACCATAAAGGGAACGTACCTTTTGATAAGGGATGGTGTTCGTTGTATGGATGCTATACAGAGAATTGGTGGCTGTGTGGAGAAGACACAGGTGAATGTTTATAGGTGAATTTTTTTAGTGATTGCTGAGGAGCATGACTACCCCTGCTACCCTTTGTAGAGGCACACGGCTTCCTTGTCTGTGGAAAGTGCTGATGGGACTACGAAGGGTGCAGTTGGGGTAAGCTATGCATTGTATAGCTTGTCTTTTGGCTTTAACTCTATCCTTTCTTGCTTGCTTTCTCTGCAGTGCTGGAATTGCTGTTGGCTTCTATGGGAATGGAGAGACCAGTGACGGCATTCACCGGCTGACGTACTCGCTACGCCATGCAAACCGCACCGTGGCAGGTGTCCAAGACCGGGTAAGCACTAGGGGAGACACGCCAGCAAACGGGGAGGGTGGGAACGAGCAGACTTGCTCAGCACCTCTTCTCTTGAATCTGGCTGTGCCTTCCTCTTTTCTGTTAGTCTTTGGGCTGAGAGATGTGCTAAAACTTCCGTTAATGGAGAGATGCTTTCTTCAGCTCTTCTAAAAATATAAAAGCAAACACAGCTTGTTAAAGGAAGTCTTCTCTTTGCTGGATTTAAAAACAGCTTCTGATCAGCTCTCTTCCACGCCTGGAAGAGGAAGCAGGCCAAAGCAGGCAAGCCTCTTAGTAGAATGTACCATTTTAGTACAATCAGTTGTTGCTGTGCTGTCTCTCTTTTCATAGTATTCTGCTGCAAAATGTGTACATCTGTTGAAGTCTCAGCTGAGGTGCCATTGTTGGACTACTTGCAAACAATCTATGTTATAGATGCTTATAAGTTGCTTTTGAAGGTTAAGCAGTCTGAGCCTCTTAAGATAGAGGACTGGTAATCTGGAAGCTGTCTGTAACTTGATAGTAAGGATGAATCCTCTCTTACTTCCTTGACTTCATGTCCTTCAATTATTTCTCTTTTAATTTTTTTCCCTTTTTCTTTTCCATACTATAGGTACTAGATACAGCGGTGGCCCTGAACCAAACAGTGGAACCAAACTTGCTCATCCTGGAGGAGATGTTCACAAAGCAGAAGGACTACCTGAATGTTATCCAGAAAATGCAAGGTCTTTTGGATGATCTAGTCAGGCAAACAACAGAGATCCCCTTTTGGAAGAATGAAGAGCTGTCTCTAGAGGAGCTGGCAATTCAGATCGACCTCTATGACTGGTACAGGTGTGTAGTGTGCTGTAGTGTAGTGACTGTAGCATCTGTGTTGGCCTATTTTGCAACAATGATGTGCGTGTTCTGGGTGGCTGAGCCAAAAGCTCTTTATATTACTGCAGGTGCTCTTGGCCCACCCAGCTGATTCGTTCCTTGCAGCAAAATTACGTTTAGTTTAAATCAAAATGCATGACAACAACTTTTTTTCTTAACTGTGCTCATTACCAGCTGAAGAGAAATTTATTCTCAATGTACAAAATCTGTAGCTTGTGTTCTACCACAGGAGTAAAACCAACCTCGGAGGTAGCTGCTGTTGTGTCTTAATAAGTGCTTTGTAGTTGTATGAGACATTAAATAAATAGAGCAGAAAACTGGACTAGTTCTGTAGGTTAACACCACACCCTGACATTCCTTTTTATTAAGAATATTTAATAAAAGATTGCATCAACTGTATTCTGCAGAAGAAAACCTCTGTCCACACAATGTGGAATAAATAACTGAAGCTTTTTCTAACAAATGTCGAGGAAGTTGAAGAAGCTGCAATGCCGCCTCTTTATCTGGAGGTGTCCAGTTGCATATAACTCTACACTAGAACAAGATTGGCAGTCTCATTTCTCAACAACTATGTGTGCTGGGCGTGTTGTGTAAATGCTTTTACCTGCCTTGAATCTGAACTCAGCAAATATCCAGAGCTGACTGGAGATTCATCATTAGTGGTGGCTTTTACTTGAAGAAAAGGAAGAGCTACGTTTTTCCCATGAGTCGCACTAGCTTCTTGATCTATGCCTTTCATACACCAGTTTTCCTTTGTACGCTATGTTTTTGTTTTCTGCAGGTGGCTGGGATACCTGGGCCTGCTCCTGTTCCATGTATTGATATGTTTGCTGGTGCTTTTTGGGCTCATTAGAAACTCCAGGGCCATTCTTATGGGGTAAGTCCTGACCCAGGCACAGTGCATATGGAAGAACATCTGAATGCAAGTGCCTGCCAGTTTAAACCTCAGGACTGTTGTTGGTTGATATCAAAGACCTCTGAGACTGAACATCTTAAATTTGCCTCTCATTGTAGAGAGACTTTATAGAGCATAGGTCTGCGGGTAGGATTAGGGCTATGTATGAGAGATGTTCACAGGAAGGTTCTTGAGCTATAAAATGCAATGGTACTGGTGTCCGTTGCTTCCTCATCAGAGATGAGGAACTCATCTGGGCAGTCTGCCTGCCACTGGCTAGCATTGGTAGCCTCCATTTGCTGGGAGATAGTAATGTGAACATCCTCCCTTAAATTTATAGGCTTTAGAAATCTCCCTTCAATTCTCATAGAGTTAAGGCATTTGTTTAATCGGTGATAAGTGTTGCATGTGTATACACAACCTGGTAGCATGCTTTTTGTGTCGTGACCTGCTCTTGTGTACCTTTGACCGTCACACCTGAAGAAATGTTAAACAAGCAATGGTTTGTACCGTTAGGAGAAAGAGTCCTGTTGCCATGGTACTGCAATATTAATACATGTCTATTTCTAAAAAGCACTGCAAATGCTGCCATGCTCAGTCCATGTTTCAAGGAAAAAATATTCCTCTTCCTGTCTTGTAGCTTAGTTTAGCTTGGCGTATTTGGCAAAGATACTGGTATCATCAACATAGTGACAGTTTGACAACTGACATGGCCAAGAGTTTATCCTGGTATATGGTGATGCCGTTGATAATTGAAACACATATTTGGGTTTATTATTTGCCAGATGACTTCATACCTGGCAGGTTGTACAGACAAAAGTCCAAGTGTATGCACAGATGGTAAACCCAGGGTTTAAATTAGAATCTCATTCCCTGTTAGCCAGAAGTTCATATTAAGGCGTTCCCCAAAGGGGGAGCACATGGCATGAAGAAGCAAGTGTATCACAGCCAAGCGCGATGGTGAAATGCCAGTTTTAGATCTCTTAGCCAAGCAGTCAGTTACTGACCCAGTCATCTTCATTTAAAGTAAAATCACGAATGTCTTACTGATTACCATGCTCAGCTGGAGGCACCAAGCCGTGTTGTCCTTATGTCATAAAACCACAGAACCTTGCTCATCCATGGCTGATAATTTTTGCATCCATTTGGAAAAAGCATAATAAAGTTTTTAGCATCTTATTCCAGAGTGCTGCACAGAGGTCAGTCTGGTAAAGTTCTGTTACTTGTGCAAGATGAGCCACAGATCCATTCACAGAATAGGGATTACTCAGAATTAAAATAAGTTGGTGAAGTAAGGGACAGACATGCATACATCCATACATCTTTCTCTACATATATATTTTTTTAAATAGAGACACATAGATTTATTTTTTTTTTAAAGCTCTAGTCTTCAATTAAACAAATGTAGCAGAAGAGAGAGATGTCCCTTCCTCACAGAGATGCTTGCACTAGGTTTGAATAAAGAATATCTTGGTTATGAACAGGTTTTTGTTTTGTTTTCTTCAGGGTGTGGGTAGGAGGTAGCCTGCTTGTGTTTCAAAGCCTGAAGGAAAAAGCCAGCCTGACAGAGCAAGCCAGCGTCCCTTTACTGTGAAGACAGGGGACCATAAAGTGAAACTGCTTGTTAGTCTGCGTCCCCATACCTAAGGGAGTTGAGGAGCACTTGTGTTGAGGAACGCTTTTGCCTAAATATCTCTAGGACTCATACTGACAGCAAAGGTGAAGAGCTAACATGCCGGTTGGGGAAGTGCAAAAGCCTCTTCCACTGCTGCGTGCTAGCTGAATGTCACAGAGACCACTGCTCTGTCATCCCTCTGCCTTGTCTGCTTGAGAGCAGACACTTCCCGCCATTTCTGTCGGTAATGAGGTCAAGCTGCCAGAACAAAACTTTCAAATCTGTGCAGAGATGGACTCGCTTGGCAGTGGTAGGCACCAAACCATTGCTCTGAACTGTTTGCCTGCAGGTGACTGTCTCTCCTGGGGCTGTGTGGGATGCTTAGGTGCTGTTCAGATGCACACAGCTTGGAACCGAAGTCAGTTGTCCCAACAGGGGCTGAGCGTTCCCTCCCACTGGCTGTAGCTGTGCAGTGCTTACACCTGACAAGCTCATTTATCCCAGAAACAGGAGGGATTTGTTTAATTTTGGATCAGTATCTTTTTGTGAGATATTTTTGATGTGGCATATTTTTCTTTGAATATCTTTGGACTCAGAAAATAAGTCCAGGATGGGAATAGTGAAAGCGATGGGACTGTAGTCATCCATCTGCCAATCTGCCTTCCCTGCAGCCACCCATGTGTCTCTCTGCCTTTGGCTTCCCTGCTAGAAGCAGAGTAAGTCTTTGCTTCCACCCTCTTCTCCCTTCCCCTGCAGTTCCACAGCCAGGTAAAGTGGGAACAAACAACTGGACATAAACTTCTCTGTTGCTGCTGTCCACAAAATATAAAATGGGATGGTTTATCTGAAGATACAGTGGCTGATAATTTCTTGGGTTTGGTAATTGCTTTGGACTCCAAATAATACATCTTGTGAAAGGATCTGCTTGAAATCAGAGCTTCTACATCTGCCATCTGTCTGTCTCCCACAGGGTGTGCTTGCTTGGGGTGTTTGCCCTGATTGTCAGCTGGGGATCCTTGGGTCTGGAGTTGGCTGTCGCTGTGGTAAGTGGCTCTGAGCCAAGTCCCGTTCACCCGTTGCTGCAGGTTTAGTACACATGAGATGAACGCTGCGCTGTGCCTGTTTTATAGAGCATCTTGTTCCAAGTAGCTGTCCTGGCAATTTGCATCTTTGAAAAGTACAGAGCTCCTCCTTCCTCCGTGGCGTGGTGCGGTAGTGAGTGCTCCTGCCCAGCTGCGGTTGTGTAAAGCAGTGTTAGTGGGGATGATGAGAGACTTCAGTATGGGAAACACCTCTATAGTAGAGGGTTCCCTGATGTTGACCTGGCTCAGCTGCTCTTTTGTACTCATGTTCTTTGATCTCCGTTTTCCCTTTTGTCTTGCATCTATCTAGGGCTCCAGTGACTTCTGTATTAACCCTGATGCTTATGTCTCCAAAGTGGTGGAGGAGAATGCAGTGCTTAGTGCCGGTAAGTGCTGGGACTGGCTTTGGCGCGGCGTACTGTGGCGCCAGCTGTCACACAGCAGCGTGGCAGTGGCTGAGAGTTTAAGGCTGGGTTTGGAGCAGGGGAGCTTGCATATAGTGGGGAAAAGCAGATGTGTGTGGAGCTCTGGAAAACCAGCGTTCTTCCCAAAGAAGCATTTATACTCCAGTCAGAAGCGCACATGTACTTATTTTTTTGTCAGAAGAGCCTTCAGAACCTTTCTTCCATCTTGGCCCTTGGATGGAAATAATTGATAAGGTGAAACAACAGAAGTCCCTGGATTATTTTGCTTTAAACGTAGCGCTCTTCAATCTTGTTCTCCTCTAAGTGACAGAGCTGTGGTGATAGCAGTGTGCAGTTTGAGTTGTCATTTTTAAAACTTGCTCTTGGCTCTGCATTCCTGAATCTAGAATACTTATCTTTGTATCTGCTATGAACAAATATATATTTTTTTTTTCCTCTTAATAGTGGCTAAAAATAGTAGTCTCTTTAAAGCTAATTTAAAAGGTAAATAAATGGAAACAACCACAAAGAGAAGCATGAATTTCTCTTTCCATTATAAATGTAGTATTTTGACTGCTTTGTTTATCCTGTTCCATTTAAAGCACTATGCCTGTGTCACAGGGGCATCCAGCTGAAGCACCAGTGGATTTTTTTGTTTGTTGCTCCTAATTTAGACTGAAGTGGTTGGTGAGATGAGGGTTGCCTCTAACTTGGACCTCATGGGGGGGGAAGAGTGGCTTTCAGAACTGTGACTTAACAAAAACATGGTTGGGCACCTGCCAGCAGAGAATATCATAAACATTAAAAAGGAAAGATATTTTTCAGGGCTGAGTTTGCTGCTTAACTTTTCTCCCCTGATAGTCTCTGTATAGTTCTGTGTATGATAAAACACAAATAAGCAATGACACTGATTTGTAAAAGGAGCCGCATGTTTTTCTTGGTTCTTGTTTGCTGGAATCAGAGAATCTTTGCCTTATGTACATAAGACCTAATGTATGGCCGTGTGCTTAGCCAAATGCTGCCTCTTACTGTGCAACTGACTGACTAATGGGTAATTAGGTATGTAGCTGTGGGTAAGGATGCAGGGATTAGAAGCAATAAGAAATGTTTGTCTGGAGGCAGAATGTAGTATAAAAGAGTATGTGCAGGTTGATATTGCCACCCTACAGCTTATTTTTGGAACACCTTATTTATTGATTTCCTGGGAAGGAGAGGATAGAGCCAGGCAACTCTTTGTTACAAAGAAATGCAATAAGGGAAGAGAATGAGTGTTTAACACCACACAAGATGAAAATCCTCTCTTGGGTGTGGAGGTGATGAAGATGTAGCTTCAGGTACCAAGCTAGTTTCTTAGTTGTTCAAGGAGGCAAACAGGTCAGTGAGGCCAAGGGGAAACATCAGACGCCGATGCCAGCTGTGTGCTGTAATAATTTGGTAACCCAAATCAGCTCTGGATTACAGTTAGATTGACCCTGCGGAAACTGAAGAAATGCCCCGTTGTGCTACTTCTCCATTTCGGTTGTCCTTGCCTGCTTGGCTCCTGCAGTTTTTCATTAGTCTGTATCATTCGTTTTGAGGCTAATGGTGAGTGCAGGACTGCCATTCCTGTCCCTCCTCCCACTCCCCCCGGCAGGGACAGTCAGCTCCCCCTGGTGAAATCAGGCTCTGTTCTGGCAGCACCGCCAGCTATAACAGTTGTTAAGGCTCCATAAATAACAGTGAATGGATCTAAGCGAAATGCTGAAGAGGAGGAAGAGCAGGTGTTGACACAGGCTTGAGTTGGAAGGGTGGCCCCTTCCGTGGGTTGCTGGTGTGTCAGCTCCCTGCTGTTAGGCAGCCGTTGAGCGTTCGTGAGCGCCTTTTTCCTTTTTTTCAGAAGGAAATCAGTCTAACTTCTGAGCCTGCCATTGCACTAGGCAGCTGGTTGGGAGATGATTGAGTGTTCCACCTTCCCATACGGATTTTCATTGCTGTGTCATAGTTTATGATCAGGAAGCTACAGAAATAGTTCTTAGTCCCGACACTGGGGACTGTCCTGGGCACCTGAGCAGGAAGGAAATCACAACATGAGGATTGCAGTGTGGAACTGTTCCATGACACTTTAATCCCAATAATGACTCCTTAGAAACATCTGAAAAAAAAGTCTGAAATAAGTATTGGTATCCCTCAACATGGTTGGCTGTAAGTTGTAGCAGCTGCTTTGTGATCGGTTGAGCGACGAGCTCACGGAGACAGGGCAAGCAGGTGGGAGCCAGCATCAATGCTCTCCCCTCGGAGGAAGATGCCCTGTTTGAAGGCTCCCAGTCCTAGTGCACAGACTCTTCACGCTCTCTAGTGTGCTGCCTCTGCTCTATGGGTGATGCTCTCAGTTAACAGCAGCATAGACAGATGAGGCAGAAACTTTTTGCTCCAGCTAGTTTCACCAGAGCGTATCTGACCATGAGTTTTTCAGTCCAGAGAAGAGATGGTGTGAGTGGATGAAGGGGCTCAGGTGGTCCATGGAAGAAGAATCCTTTGGGAGTTACCATATATGTAGGAATCACGTTTACTGTAGGAATCACTTGAGCTGAAGTTGGGCTGAGAGGGCATTCGTGTGTTCAGTCTTGCCTAGGTGTCTGTGTTTGGCCAGTGCTGGGGTACGGCATACTGGGCTAAGTGCTGCCATCTCTAAGGGTATAAGAACCAACAAGTAATCTTAAGAAGCTTTGTCGTGCTAGGTCAATTTTTCCCTTGAATCACTACTTTTAGTTGTTTTTAAATATAGTGAGTTGTAATATTCCCAGCCCTACGCTCTGGCATTCAAACTAGGACTGAGTCATCTAGGTTTGCATATTTGCAACACTTTCTTGTTGGTGGTGGTTATAGTAGTTTTCACAGAAAAAGAACTATGTTGGATACTGGGCAACTAGTACGTTAATATTCCTATTTATTAATTGCTGTTTGCAAATCTAAATAGAATTAATGGAGCTGAGAATAATCTGATTAAGTGCATTATTATTGTTGTCATGTTTTTAGCTGGAGAGATGATGATGTTGTTTTGTAGATACAATATGCTGTTTTAATAAAAGGAGGGGGAATGGGGGGCAAAGAGCCTTAGTGCAGATATCTTGGAGGAGAGATTTAAATCACTTTGCAGAAGAGGCTGATACGTGTGCCTAACACCCAGTGTTCATTAATTGAGATAAAGCCAATGGAGATGAACAGTGGCTGTGTAATCAACTCCTGCTGCTAGTAAAAAGACTTGGTGCAGCCAAGATGTTTATTTTCGAAGCAGGAGGCCATCTTCTAGTCTCATTCTTTTTCATTGATATTATGTTATTATCAGATGACTTATTGCATAAAATTAAATAAAAAGGCACAATCTGTCTAAACAAGAACAGCTTTTTCCAGGTTCTCTGACTAGAAATCTGCTCAGTGAACAGCCACTCACTTCATCCAAAGGAACTGTAAACCTCAGGGGATGAATAGTGGAGCCTTTTACCTGCGGTTTAGCTGAGTCGGTGAGGCTGGATGCTGGGACTTAGCTGCTCAGATATCAGCATCAAGCATTCTTGTCGCACACAGCCTCCTAATTGGCCTCTCACTGATTCATCTTAGAAGCCCAGATCTGAATTAACCGGAGGATGGACACCACCACCACCTCCTTTTCTTCTCTAGAAGTAAGATAGGGACAAAACCTCATGCGAGACATGTGGTGGTTGCACAGTTATTACTCGGGCTCAGCAGGCACTGCAGAGAAGAGTTTGCCCAAAGAAGGGCTCTCAAGAATCCGCTGAGCTGATGTTGGTGTTGAGAAGCTGTTTTGCTGCGTGGTTTTGTTGGACTCCTGATTAGCAGAAAGCTCTGAGCGGAGGGCACGTGGGATGGCTACAAGCTCTTTGCTGAAGGCTTACAATGACTGATTTCACCAACGCAAGAGTAGCATATATGAGAAATATGAATGTTATGCAGATACTTCCCTCTGTTGTCAGACTGTTGCCTTAGGGAAACAAAGCTCCTGGTAGAGAACATGTTATCTGGGCAGGAAAATGCGGCTAAAAGAGTCGTCTTCCTTTGACATTACAGGTGATACTCTTCAACCTTCTCTGATGATTGAAGCCATAGAGACAGTCTCATCTGGGTGTATATGTAAAAATGCAAGCTGCTTAAAGAATGCTCAAGTAGAGATGAAGAAGAGTTAGAAAAACTGTTCTAGGTGTGGGGATTTTTTTTTTTAAACTAGGATTTTTTTTCTAATGGCTCGTTACCCTACAGACCTTCTCGCTGCCTTTCGGCGAGTGCATAATCCTATTTTTGCATTTCAACTGGGCTTTGAAGTGAATTGTAGTCTCCATGGTTGCAGAAGCAATAAGTAATTCTAGCAGCTGAAGCTGTCTTTAGTAGGCAGTTCTACTTTCCTTTCTAGGAAAAACAGACTTTGCAAAAATAAAGCGTTTTGGGTAGTTTCCTTCCTTGCTTTCTGCTCCCACACTGCCTGTGCACAAAGAGTGGGTCAGGAGGATCGCTGCTAGCAACAGCAGGCATAGGCAGCTGCAGATGTAACCCTGCCTAGCCTTTCTCCTGTAAAATAGGTCACCTAAAGGCCAGCTTCAAAAATCAGATGCAACCTTCAGGAATTTTCCTTGGGAGGAAAATGCATCGGAAAGATAATTATAGAAAGAAATTGCCTGGAGCTGTTAGCAGAGTGCAAATGATGGGTTAGTATAGCTGTTTTCTTAACACAAATGTGAGACTCTGTGTTGTACAGGACAGCCTCTACCAGGTTTAAAACTGGTGAAGGTGCTTCCTGTTCTTTCCCAGCCTGGTGGTATGGAGGCAAGGATCATGCTCCTCTTAATTTACAGGCTTTGCAGCACGGAATCACTTTAAAGCAGCTTCACTGCATATCGTTGCTTTAGCTTTAAAGCACCACAGCTATTAGCACTCTGAGTTCAGAGCAGGGGAAAGCTGCTCCTGCTGGCTTTGCCATTTTGGAAAGCGCTTTTTATGTGCAGTGTCACACTAGTAAGCTGCAAAACCACTGCTGCCACAGCGAAGCCTTGTTGATCCTGCCTTGCAGGGTGATGCAGGGGAAGCACTTATTTCACTGTGCTGCTTTTTGCTCCACTTGTAACCCGCAATCTTTATCCTGGGCTTACAAGCTGCAAACTATGACAGGAATATCAAGAACTCTCATCTGGAATCTGCCCACCAGGGATGATCCAGAAGGCCCTGAAGAAATGTTTCTGGAGCTATGTATTAGCGGTATGTCATGCAACTTAATGCACCTACAGAGGCGATGAAAACTTGATACCACCGTGGGAGCCTAAGAGAAACTTTTAGTGGTTTGTTGGGTTAAAATACATAACTGACAAGATCACAGCTCCTTTAGGTCACTGGGTGTGACGCTGTGGATTGCTGTCACTATGCTGTTCTCTCACACAGGTGCGTTTTAATCCATTTTTCCGTAGCCATTGAGTATGATTTATGAGCCTGAGAGGAGCAGTCCTTTCCTTGGCTCAGCAGTTGTGGACAGTCATTTGTGTGGTCTGCCCAAAGTAAGGCACACAAAACAGTTCTTGCTGCCCTCCTGTCTGCCCAAATTTTGCTAATTGCTGTTTAGAGGCTTGGCTGGGGAGATGTAAGCCATTCCAGAGAAGGAGTTGGGTGGGGGGGGAGATGGAGCAGCTGGCAGAAGCTGCCCCCAAAGTGGGCTAATGAATTATAAATAACAGCTGTCAGGTTGCATTGCCAGTGTGCAGGAACTGACAGTCTGCGTTGTACCACTTGGTCTCCAGTGAGCTGGCTTGCCAAAAGGTGCCTTCAATATTTATGGGGAGTGTGGCAGAGTCAGGTTACAGTCAGGTCTGCTTCCTTCACAGCTCCACTTGCTTCTTGTGCCTTTTACTGATTCCTGAGTTGGGACTGATTAGAATACCTTTGCAGTCTGGAATATGCATTACTGAAAGTCACAGACAGAAGATTAAAAGGAATGGAGAAAAGGGTGCTAGCGGGGAGGGAAATGCAGAGTGTATGTGTGTTTTGGGCTTTTGTTGTCTTTTCTGAGCCATCTTCACCCTTGATTTCGTGGAGCCTGCGCGCTCCCGTTCTTCTAAAGAGGAACTGTAAACATTTGAGAAATAATCTAAAGGTGTTTGGATGATCACATCTTTCAGAGCTCCCTCCCTCGATAGCATTACTGAGAACAGCAGAGGAAAGCCCAATATTTGTAACTTGTTCATGACAGCACTTGGTGCAGTATTATGGAGGGCTCATGAGGGCACCGAGCTGGTTTCATACACATCCGAATGAGGTGAGATAAAACCGTGTCTTCAAGCCTGGAAACAAGTGATGCTGCTATCAGAGTGCTTTAACAGTGTTATCTGGAACTTTACAAGTACATCCTCACTGTACTGTGATTACTGGTAGAGCTGCTCAGTATGAAGACTAACTTTTGGTGGGATGTTACCAGCAAATGATCTGAGGTCCCTTGAGCAGATAACATGTTGCTGTTATCCTAATATACGGTAAGAGCTTTCTTTCCCGATGAAGTCTACAGTGTTGACTCAATACTGAAAAAACATATTTCTTCATAAGTTGAAAGAAGGATGGAAAACAAATGGCGTGCACTTTTTTAGTTAAAGTCTAATTAAAGCCTTCTAAGTAAAATCTAACTGCATGCAAGTGACACCTATCAAAAAACAGACTATAACTTGTTTATCACTAATATATGCCAGAAAGACAAGAACTTGTTGTCTTCCATCCATTTTCTCACTTGCTTTCAAAGTGATGCCATCTTTAGGAAATGATATTTCTGAAGGTTTTGATTTGCTTGAATTAGGAGGGCTTTCTTATCTTCTTCTGCAGAACACTACCGAAAAGCAGTCTCTCCTTGAACATGACAGAAGAATCCTCAGTTGTGAAGATGCCTTTTTCCCTCTTTTGTTCATTTAAACACTTGAACTTTTACATTTAGGAAGTGGTATATTCAGCATTGTGTAGTAGCACAGGGATGTGTATATGCATTTCCTTTGGCCCAGCAGCGTGCTTTCACAGGTATTTTTGATAGCAGCCTGTGTTTATATCACCCCTACTACCTCTCCTGCCCTGATATTTTGTGGCTTTGCAGTGACCTAGCTGGTGAACTGAATTGACTGAAAGTTGAGTTGTCTCTTTGCTACATGCCCTAAACAGAAGTCCATGGTTGCTTTCAGTGACTGCAGAATAACATTCTGGCACTTGGAAGTTGCAGAAATTAAACATCTAGTTGGATTTATCCTAGACTGATGTCTTGTCTTATGTCTATACTGTGGATAGTGCTGACTTCTGAATAAAACAACAACAAAGGCAGCTTACATCCCTTTTTCTAGTGCCATCCACGTACTGTAATCCTACATGGAGAGAGGGAAGTAATTCCATTTATATTGCGTTTTCATTTTGCGTACTGCTTTCAGAACTTAACACCTCCCTTGTGGCAGTTGTAAAATACTGCAAAGCTGGAACAAGGTATCTAGCATGAGTTTCTTCTCTTTTGTCTTTGTAGATACTCTCCGCTACTACATGACCTGTAGTGCTGGATACCCCAACCCTTTCCAGCAGGTAAGTGTAAGCATCCTGCCTCCCTTCACCCCTTCTCAGCATCCTGCAGGGTATCACTTAAAGGCTTTTGATGCCAGCATGCAGCAAGTTGCAAGGTGTTAGCTTTAGGGAGCACTCCACCTGTTGGTAAAGCTTTGGTAGCTACATTCCAGCTGTGCAAGAGATGGCATTGTGATTTAGCGAGCAGTTTTTTCCAACTTCATCACTACCTGCATAGCTTCAGGTCCAGGGTGCCCTCTTAGAAGGGCCCATGTGTGATGTGGTGAGGACCATGGCTTTGTTCGTGGTACCTCTGTTTACACAGCACCATTCTAAGATCAGCATCATGGATATAGAGCACCCGCAATTAATGGCAGGGTGGGAAACTACATACTTCCTGCTTTGAATATCTTCTTGCAGGTTCTTTTGGGCTAAACAGTGGCATCGTTCCACTCCCAGAATGCAGCCACTTCTGTGGGTGAGGGAGTGATTCTCCCATATGCCTCTTAAATCCCTTGGATGTTTGTATCCTGAAGTGTAAATGTGAGTCACTATTCTTTTGTGTGGGGGCTGAGGAACAGCACCTGGGCCCATCCCAAACTTTGTCTTATGCATCAGAGGCCAGAATGAACCCACACCACCCACTATTTGGCAGACGCCAGCTGCTTCACCATTTATATTTAGGATTTTTTAAGTCCTGTCTTCCTCTGTTTTAAAGGGTGGGGTAAGAACACTTCAAGCTGTGGTATGATGCACCGTTGCCATCTGTTGCGTTTCTGGTTGCTCAGTGTACTCTGACATGCTATTGCATGTGAAATTCCCATGGATGCTTTAATGGGATATGAAGGCTGCACCCCAGTACAAACAACTTCTGGTGTTAACATTAAGTCTTTCTCAGCCATCTGATTTAATAGAAAAAAAAAAATCCAGCTGTGCTCTGTGGTGAAAACATGAATGCATTGTCTTTTTCTCCTTCTGCTCTATCCTGTAGTTGGCCCTAGCTGCGTGTATGTGTTTTGTGTGTGTGTTGGGTTTTTTCTTTCCTTTTCTTTTGGTTCTTCCCTTTCCCTCTTTTTGTCTGTACTTCTTCCAGAATGGTGAAAGTCAAACTTAACCCTATCGCAGTTGCACCCATATCAGTTGAGACATCTTTAACTTGTACCATTCACACAGATGATGCTTCAATATTTGAGAAGTATGATTTAAGTCTTTTTCGAGGAGTTCCATTGGTTGATGTGTCCTGAATTGCTGAAACATTGCATGTGTTGTGTTGAGCAGAAGCTGTCAGGAAGTCACAAGGCTCTGGTGGAAATGCAAGATGATGTTATGGAACTCATGAGGTCAGCAAGCAGAGAGCACCCCGCCTCCAAGGTAACTCTCCAAGTTTGCTCTCCCTGTGCTTTCTGGCTTCCCTCATCCTTGTACAAAGCCTGAGATCAGCTCCCACTAAGCCGTTTCCTTGCCGTAATTGCTAGCTTGTTGCTTACAGGAGTATCTTACTCGGATCCAGGAGGTTTTAAACTCAACGGAGATCAACTTGCAGCAACTGACAGCTTTAGTAGACTGCCGGAGTCTGCATTTGGTGAGTACTTGGTAATGGAGTTGTAGCTAAGAAAGAACAAAGGGGACATAGAACCTGTAGCCTACTGATTATTTTGGAATTTCAAACTGCTGGTGTACCAAAACAGTTTGAGAGCTTTTACTGATTGACTCCAGGAGAAAGGAGAATGGGAATTTGGATCAAGTTAGCTTTGTGCTTAAAGATCACTGTAGGAAACTAGATAACATGCCTTTATACATATACAAGCTGCAGCCCTAAGGTTTCAGGGACCTTCATTTTTTTTTCTATAGCTCATATGTTGTTGCCTTTCCTATGGAATGCCTTATAGCTGCAGTATAGCATAGCCTGACTGTTTCCCTAGCTGCAGGTCCAAAGGTAGAGAAAAGGGATAGTCTATGCTTGTGTTCCTGGGCAATGGGACATAGTGAAGGAGCTGAGTGGCTTAACAAAAAATGTGATGTTTTAAGTTGGGTGGATAAGTTTGTCTTGGCTTTTTCCTTTTTTTTTTCTTTTAAACTCATATTTTGTGGGGTTGAAAATATTCCCACGTCTATATCTGAGTTGGGCTTTATGAGAGGAAACAAGGGTTAAGTTCAGTTATGAAAAACACTCGAGGTCTCCAAAACTAAAATAGAAGTATGGTCTGGAAAAGGGACTACAGTCTTATAAGTTGTTTCAGAGAACATAGGCCAGGGGAAGGGCTTTTGAATTAGAGCTCAATGTTAACTCTGTAGTGATCAGGAAACTCTGCTCATTTCTCTCTCCAGGATTACGTCCAGGCTTTGACGGGCTTTTGCTATGATGGAGTGGAAGGCCTCATCTACCTGGTTCTCTTCTCCTTTGTCACAGCCCTCATGTTCAGTTCCATTGTGTGCAGCGTCCCACACACTTGGCAGCAAAAGAGGTATAGAGAGGGTTTAGATCCTGTGGAGTTCTTTCCTAATGAAGACTGGCTATTGGATTTGTGCCCATGAGCATATGGAGCTCTTTCCCATATAATCCCAAGAGTGTGAGGGATGAAGCTTTAGAAGCGCAGGTCCAACAGAAAAAAAACTATTGGCTTTTGTGGTTAATATTTACATCTGAACCTTATTGTACTGGAATACTATGTGTGCAGAGTATTCAATACACCGTAGGACTCTAAGTCAGAGATGAGTGATTATAGCTGCAAAGTGCCTGTTCTCTCGCATTGCTTTGAGGCATTTGTTCTAGTATGGGGAAGAGAACTGAAATGAGAAGCAGTTCACAGTTGCCTTTCTTGGCTTTGCTCACACTGGGGTGACTGACTTGCATACCAGACACAAACCTGGAGCTGTCTTGTTGGCAAAAGCATGGGCAGATGAGATATTGCAAACGGGTGACAATCGTCTAACAGCAAGTTGTTTGGAACTGCTATTAATGGTGGTAACCAGGCTGATCAGTAAGTCTTGAGCAGACCTCTGCAGGGCTTCACTGACTGGCTCCTGTACCACATGCAGCTATTAAAATAGCTTTGAGTTTTCTGTTCTTGCAGAAGAAGAGTAGACTGCGCAGCAATTTCTCTTCTGGGATCCTGAAACATGGTTTTTGTGGTCTAAGTCCAGGCTCAAGGTTTGAAGTAACATGGAACATGCTAAACAATAGCAGGAAGCCAGAACCTGCCAGGCCTGCCGTGCCCACGGAGAAAGCCTTGGGAAATGCGTCAGAATAGCACTTAAGAAAATAGCTGGTTTCCTTACCTCTTCCACGTGCAGCTGCAGAGGCATTATTGAGAAGAGAGTGATAGTCTGCCTGTTTGAAGGAGAAAGATTTACACAGTGGTATCCCTTGTGCTGCCTTCCACGTGGGCTGCTGCCTGCCCTGCCAACCCCCAGCAAGGCTCAAGCTGCTGCTGTGAACTGAAGGATTCCCTCTTGCATTCCCTGGAGCACCATTTCTTCCTCTGCCTCCCTCTGGGAGGTGGAGGATGTCATACTTCATTGCCTGTAAGAGACTGTGCAGGCTATAATTCCCTGAATAAATCTTCAGTGCCACCTCGTGGTGCAGAACCTGCAGGAGATGTTTGGGATGTTCTAGCCATGTCCATGCTGTCTCCCTCAGCCACAAAGTGCTTCCTGTAGAGCCTTTTACTAACTCTGTAAAGCATTGCTAAAACATATTTCAGACCTTGGTGCTTTGTCCCATAATTGGAGAGATAAAATAACAGCATATGTTACATAGGAGGGACAAGAGAATACTATGAGAAAGGGAGAAGGAACCAGTTGGCAAACAGCTCTGCTCTGCATTAAAATTTATTTTAGATCTTGACATTTTTGAGAGAATAAAGCCTTTAGAAACAAATGTTGCAACTTAGTCTCTGTAAAGACTTCAGAGATTTTGCTAGGAGCTGAAGCAGACCCTTTGTAACCAGAATGGGAGTTCAGAGAAGTCTGCAGAGGCTTATCCTTAAAAGCTCTTTGGACACAGCTACAATAAATGGAAGGACACATTGCAGCCTTGAAGGATGCTTTCTGTAGGGTGTATGGCACTACATCCTCACTGCCTCTCTTTTTTCTTTTCTCCTTTTTTTTTTTTTATAAAATGGTGTGTATTTCAGGTGGTGTGTCCATCCTTTGGTTGTATGCCTGGGCAGTTGCAGAACTGTGCTGTCTGCCAAGCCCTGGGAGGAGGCTGGAGGGGATCACGCAGTGTAGAAGTCCAGATGGTATCTGTGGGAGATCTGAGTCACTGTGGTGTAGGATGTGTTTGACACTGCCACCCTGAGGCATCCCAAATGGGTATAAATGTGGAGGTGTGGAAGATGGTTGGGAGGTTCCTAGGATTACCATGGCTTCCTGCAAACCTCACATGTGGGGTGATTGTAGGGTTCTAGGAGGAACTTTTTCTCCTTCTTGCAGAAGCTCAGATGATGATGGGGAAGAAGAATCAGCTGCTCAAGGGAGTAGACAAACACACGATAATCTTTACAGAGTGCACATGCCCAGCCTCTATAGCTGTGGGAGTAGTTATGGCAGTGAGACCAGCATTCCAGCAGCAGCACACACAGTCAGCAATGCTCCCGTCACAGAGTACATGTGAGTATCCCGACAAGAAGGCTGTATTGCAACTTGTGCAGGTTGCCTCACTCTGATTTCTGTTCTTGCCAAGAGCTGCGAGGCTGGCACATTTGACGAAGCAGTAGAAAGTGATGAAAGATTTTGTCCGAAGTGCCAAAAGGCATGTTTTCTGATTGGCATCTGCTGGGAGAAAGGAACAGCTTAAAAATTCTGCAGTCAAAGGAGTTATATGAGGCAGCATGCTCCAAAATGTGAACAGCTTTGTCCTGCAGGATTTAGAAATCGATCTAGAGAAAAGAAGCAGGAAAGTATTGTCTGGGCTCCTTGTTACACAATGATTCTGATGACCAGAGGAGTTAATTCTTCAGACAGAGCAGTCCTGCCAAAAGATTTTAAACCTCCTGTGAGACCGAGAGCCAAGATAAAACCTGCAGGCTCTGTCCTTCCACAATATTTGCAGTCAGCTCTGACGTGTTGTGGTTTAGGGCTACCTAGTCCAGGTGGCATCTTCAGAACGGTCTCCAGAAGTGCCTAACCCTGATCACACTTGAACTACCTTCAGGGCCTATCTTTTTTAGGCTGGCACATTGTTTCATTCTTCCCTATAGACTTTGTCCTCATGTTATCTCCCTTTCTGCAGCTTGGCAGTTCCAATGCTGCAGGGAGGCAGATTTTCACACGGACCTATTTTTAAATCAATTGACGTGATTCAGCGTGGGCCCTTCTGAGTAAGAGTGTAAAGATAGTGCTTAATCTGAGGAAAATAATGGTAGTTTTGTGCCCATGTCTGAGAAAGGAGATCCATCTGGTCTATAAGGAAAGCTTTGAGGGAGACTGACCTGATACAGTAATTCTGGGGGGTGCGTATGCTCTGTCCTCTCTCACCATCAGAGATCTTCCCCAGATAAGCATGGCACGTCCCCCCTATTACCATGTGTGTCTTCCTTTCCTAGGAGCCAGAATGCAAATTTCCAGAACCCCCGTTGTGAGAATACCCCGCTCATTGGCCGGGAGTCCCCACCTCCCTCAGTAAGTCTCTCTTTACTGCTCCTCTCTGCTTCAGCAACTTTGGGGAATACACATTTACCACTCTTGTATACTCTCAAGGGAGCTGACTGTGCAGCCAAACACAGGATCTGGCCCATAAATGGCAGCAATTTGAATAGACAAACCATGTCTCACCTGCCATGGAGAAAAAGTAGCAGGGTTGCTATGCTACTTTGGACATTGGACATAAAAAGAATAAGACTCCATCTGTTAACACTGGTAGTCCTATGGGCCCAGTCCTGCCACCACTGAAGTGCATGAGTGTCTTGGGTGACTTCAGCAGGATGATTCACTTGCATGCAGTGTACTTGCTGTCTGTGGCATTGGTTCCTCAAGTTTAAAAAGAAACTTGTTCAAACAGTAAATTCAGAGTTATCGCTGAACCTCTCTCCTTAATCTGCCCTAAAGACATGGTAGGATGAAACCTGTATTTTTTTTTGAGATTTTTTTTTAAAAAAAATCTTTCTTTCACAACTGTTTTACTTTCTTTAGAATCTATTTCTGTATTTAATTTCCTATAAAGGAAAAAAAACCCACAACAACTTTCATGGAAGGTTTTGGTTTTTGGAGTGGCCCGATAATAGCCATTTCTGTATCCTGGATAAAACGTGGGCTTGCCTTCCTGTCTGTTTAAGAACTAGATGAATCTTGCCCTCCATCACTGGATCCTGTAAGCCTTACTTACACCAGAACTTGGAGAACATGACTTTGCAGTGCTCACTAACTCGATGGTGTGATTACAGAGGATGAGTAGTAGCATGCTTAATAATGAACCAGTCTTCAGATATAGGTAAAGAAAATACACTCTGTGGTGCATGTTTCAAATGCATGGGAAGGGAAGGGAAAGAGGAGGTGGTTAGAGGATGAAGGAATAGGAATTGTGGTGGAAAAGAGGACATCACATTCATGTTTTCACTTCAAAAGGACCAGTTCATCTTGCTGTAGAGAAAGTGAAGAGTGGAGAGTTGATCCTTGTCTCTGTACTTGACCAGACCTCTTTCAACCTTCACAAAGAGTTTTTCCTGATCCCTGATGGTACTCCAATGGCAAGCTCTGGTAGCGTTACCTGCTCTCAGTGATGAGACGGTCCTCAGGAGGAGACCTGGTGTGCTGCACGCAGTACAGTGTGGCAAATGCTTTCCTGCTGGCATTTCCTGGTGTAGGAAGGGCACTGTCCCTCTGGTACTGCCAAGGCGTGTGTTCGTTCAATGTCTGTAGACCAAGGTCCTGCTTTCCCTTCCCCTGCAGCTCTTCTGCTTCAGAGAAAGCACACTCCTTTCCGCAGGGGCTTTAGTTATGCAAGAAGTTCCCTGGTTCTTCTGTAGCTGTTTGCATTAATACCTTGAGGGGGGATCTGAATCCTTGTGCCTGAGGCTGGTTTCTGAGAGGAGAAGAAGTAAAGATTAGATATATATTTTTTTTTTTTTCAGAGTAGCTTGAATTGACAGCCATCGATATGAGCTGTAGGGAAGTGCAGGAGCCGTGGTAGGAGGAGAGTGCAACATACAGACAAAGGGAGCTTCTCTTGAGACGAAGCAAAGAACAGGCTATAGGATAAATGTGTTTTCTGGAGGGACATAGTAGATAGGCACTGAAGAGAAGAAGAATACTGTCTACTCTCATACTGGCAGGCAGCAGGGAAGGGCGCTTTTCTGGGATTTTTGTATTCGCAGCTCTCCATAGCAGGTGGCTGAGACCATACTGAGGCAAAAGGGATGGTAACTTTTTGTAGCAAATCATCTGTGGGAGGAGAGAGATGCAAAGGGAATACCAGTGCACATGTTCCTTCCTCTTTTTGGGAGGGAGGAGAGGGGGATAACCATCCAAACAGGTTATGTCCAGTGGGTGGGCAGAGCTGACATATTCCACTTAGCTTTCTGTGAACAGATGGTGAAAACTAAGATGTGATGATCCTGCTGCATTGTTTGTCCGTTACTTTTCCTGGCTTTTTGTTTGTTTGTTTTCCCTTCTCTCATTCCTTCTGTTTTCTCCTTCTTGCCCCACAGGGCTATTCCCTTAGGGTTGTAGAGCCCACCTTGTTGCTGACACACACCACAGCGTTTCACTTGCTTGCACTGTGTTTTTCATGCACGTTGAGGCTGCACTCTCTTTTTCTCTCTTTCTTGCGTCATCACAGTTGTATTTGGCTGCCATGGACAGTAGCAGCCATATGAGCTGGCAGCTTAAGCCCTCGGACAGTGCACGGACATACTGGTAACAGCGCCCGCAAATGGAACAGGTACTGGAAAAAAGGTCCTTCTTGCTCAACCCCTTCTCCACTCCCAACCACTCCCTTCATCCCTGCACTGTTTCTCCCAGGCCAGCGCCTTTTATTTCTTCACATTCCTTTCCTCTGCACCTCCCACCCCATTCCCTCCTGCCAAGGGTTAAAATTAAAACCAGTTTCGCTCTGGTGCAGACTCAAGGAGCAGCATCAACCTTGCAAAGGCTTCTGGTGCATGTTGTGAGGGTTATAGATGCCCATGCCTCACAAAACCTAACTCAGAGCAGCTTCAGCTGAGTCCACACTTGAGAACAGCTGGAACACTTAGTACTGAGTGCTACTCAAAAGCAGAACTAACCTTGCCCTCCAAATGCAGCATAGAAGTTCTCCCATCACAAGAAGCCATTTTCTACAAGTAAGGAGAACCAATCTAGCAGCTTTTCAGTTGGGACTGGTTGTCTTAATTCAGCTTTTGGTTCCCTTGAGCCCTACTGCTGTTCTATTTGTCTTGACTGGCCATAACAGCATGTGCCCAAAACCACCGAGACTTACCTGCCACAAGCTTTAAGCTCCTCTGTAGGATTTTTAATTTGTTGAAATATCCTAGGTGGTCATGGTGGCCTGTCCTGAAGATTTACTTCATTGCCTATTAGATCTGTGTGCAGCTTTTCCTTTTATCCATGCATTTAAAGTCAGAAAGGAGCAAATTAAAAAAAAAAAACAAAACCAAAACAAAACTTCCCTAAGGGTCCAGACATAAGCACTGAGATCTGTTTCATTCTGTTTCAAAACCTTTTGCTGTTTTTTGTTGTGTGTGTCCCAATCATCCCATTCATGTCCCACAGGCTTTGTGAACAGGGCCCTTCTAGTACCATTTCACTGAGTTCCTAATGGGCTGTAGTTGATGTTCTCCAAGATAGCCAGTGTTTCTTCCTTCATGGTGGTCCATGACAAAGCAATGTGCCTACAGAAAGAGTAGGTGGTCTGAATTAGGCCTTGTAGTGTTTTAGCTTGGTTGAATACAGGGTATAATTAGAGCTACCAGGTAACTCACCTGGTGTGAAGGAAGGACAGGGCTTCTTCAAGGAAACTAGTCACAGAGTAACTGGAAGGTGTTGGTTCCAGTTGGAACAGAAGGCCCATTGCTTTTGGCTTACGCAATCAACCGTATCTTACATTCTGTTCCCAGAATTACATGTCCATAAAGCTGCTCTTCCTTCTCTTCTGCTGTTCATGTTGGGACTTTTGTCAGCCTTGCCTTGGATTCCTTTCTGTCATGTTGCTGCTTGGTCTGCATTCTTGCTGCCTCTTGCCATTTGTCTGCCTGCCTTGTGATGTGCTGGGAAGGGTGCTCTCTGAATCGAGTGTCTTGATGCCCTGTGCCAAGGTGCATGAATGCAAACAAACTTGTCTTGAAGCATGGTGTTAGCACCTTTGAAAGGGTCACGGCTTCCTTCAGTCTTAAGTCTTGCAAAGGCTGCTCTTGGGCATCAGCTTATTGGGTGTTTTTTCTGCTTTTTGGTTCCTACAGGTGGTATTGTAGTGATGTTAGATGGGTTTGTTCCATGAAATAAAGTATTGCTTGGTGGGGGGGTGGAAATTCTAGTGTCTTTGTTCTGGACTTGAAATCTCGTCTGGGCTGAAATATGACCTGATCTCAGTCTGCACTGTCTTCTGTTTACCTAAGGTCACACCCAGAGTTTAATGTGGCTGACTGCAGGGCTAAGAAAAAGGCATTACATTCTTTCCAAGAGTTTAAAAACAAACAAAACAAACAGAAGCTCTGTTCTTTTGACTTTGAAAGCTTAAGTCGCTTTGAATTCAGAACTCACTGGCTGAAATTCCCTGCATCTTGTACCTCACGTACCTAATGATACCAAACCCTATGTGTTTACTGTGCTCTAGCTGTTTAAAAGGTGGATCAGCCTTTAAGAACTTGAATCCAGAAGCTTTGGTCTTTATTGGATTCCCTGAGTAGCTTTGGCAGGAAATCAGTCAGGGTAGCTGAAGAGAGATGCATATCGATTTTTTTTTTTTTAATTTTGTTATTATTTTTTTAACCACAAATAGTAAACAGTCTATACTCGGAGTCATGATTTCATATGGTAAGTGATCTTCCAGCATAACTGTTAGCTGTGAAGTACTCATAGTCTGCACAGGTCACAAGAGTTGGTAGAATTTATGGTCTCTAAAATTAACTGATTATTCCCTTTAGTTTATTTTTTTTGGCAACCAATGATTCCCTTGTACACAGGCTATATGTGTTAAGCACCTAACTAGTATGCACTGGCAAACGATACCTGGGAAAGTTTATACCCTCAACAGGGCTGAATGTGGAGGAGAGATTTTTTTTTTCTTTGGAGAAATACAAAAATAAACTTGATTGCGATCAGCTGTGTTTGTCCTAGCTGACTGGTAAGTGACTGAGAGGTGTGCTGTGTTGAGTAGCACCAGCCACCAGGAGAAATGGTAACAAAAAGTCTCTTAGGTACTCTTTTTAGGGTAGCTGACAGCGTGGGGAAGGTATGGGTTGAAACTTGTCCTCCTTGCTGTTTTTGAAAGGGTAAATGAGGGTGTATAGGCACATGGGTACTTCCAGCGAGAGTACTGGAAGAATGACTGCATTGTGTGTGGTGTTTAACCTTCTATGAAAGCTCCTCTTTAAAGAAAACTAAATGCAACTTGTAGCTCTGTATCCTGATTTACCTCAGAATAGAGTCCAAGACCTCCTTAGCTCTGAATTGTCCGCAGGCTTTAAGTCTTTAGACTTAAGACTTTAGTCTCCTCCTTTTTAGAGGAGCTAATGACTTATTTATTTAACTATGGATAATATAGTGACTGGCAAGTGTCTGCTGATACATCTTCATTTGCTGGCCTGTCGAGATGTTGGGATCTCTGTATTCCACTGCATCTTTCCTCTGCTTCCTATCCGAGGATGCACTGAAGGACTTGGATGAGGGACTACTGTCAACAGCACGTGGAGCAAAGCATTTGCACCTGGAGTCTAATGCAGTGACTGAAGATCCAGTGCACGGTGGTAGAGCTGTGCTGGTTATGAGGTGTGCAGTGAAGTGTTAACTCTCTACTTCCAAGTTTCAATCGTACTTATGGTCGTTAAAAATACGCTGTAACAGAAGGGGTAACTGGTTCAAACTGTAATGGGAAAAGGTACAAAGGCAAAAAATCCTGAGTTAAGGAGAGAACATCAGCCCTAACTCTGACTACTCTGAGTCTTGATTTGTTCTTTGTGGTGGATTGCAGGTAGGTTTGAATGTAAAACGCCCTCTGCTTGACTGTCCAAATCTCGTGTTCCTGATGACTTTGTTTTGGTGACACTTAAACAACTGTGGGGTGTTTTCTTGGTGGAGGAAGAAGTGAGTTCTTTTTGACTTCTCTGTCTTGGTTGGGTGTACTTTGTACATCTTTGAAATGCAGTTCGTCAGGTGGCCCTTCTTGATTTTAATGCTCTAAAGAAAGTTGATGTTGCATGTTGTGTGCTGAACCTGTATGACTTGTCCAGGAAGATGCACAATAACCTTCCATGATCTGAGATTTTTTTCTAAATACTTCTTACAAAACCTTAGCACCTGGAAGTTCTCTGTTCATACTCATCTCCTATCATGTGTCACTGTACCGAATACAAAGGGAAAATGAGCAATCCAATGCATTTTTCCATTTAAGACCCTCTTCTTAACATGATGTTTGGCTGGTAATGTCAGCATTGCCTATCTGAAACATGCCCTATTTACTCTACACGAAAGTTCTTTGACTTCCAAGCCTCTCTGAGCCTGTTTGGTTAGTCTCATATGTTTTAATAATGCCCTAAACTTTATTTCTGGAACACTTAATAAACTTGATAGAATATAGTCCTTAAACTGGCTCAGCTTGGTATTTTCTACCTTTTTCCTTCTCACTGACAAAAAATACATCTTAAAAAGGACAGATGTACTCTTTGTCTTCTAAATATAGATGCCATTTCTGGGCCAGAGTTTTGTATTAAGATCCATATTCTGCAGAAAGTTTTCCAATTATGGAAGACACTAAAAGGTGTGCCTGCAAATAAGCCACAGGTGTCTTCATCTTGTGCTGATGGGGTCAGCTCTGCCAAAGGAGCAGATACTCTCTTCTATTGTGCAGGAGTTCAACCTGGGTCAGTCTTTGAAGGAAAACTGGTAAAATACTGTTAATTCTCTGAAAACCTCTTTGGACAGCTGAGCTTTAGAGAGCCTAAAGATGCCTCATAATGTTCTTTCCCAGTGGGCAAGATAAATCCTACCTCCTGGTGTGGAACTGTCTTTTAGTTGTCTCTTTGCTGGCTTAACTGGCTATTTTGTGTGGTTCAGTTTTAAAGGCGATAAAAAGACAGTATGCTGAAGAGACTCTTGGGAAGTAGGATGTGAGTATTATAGAATTATTCAAGCTCCAGCTGGTATAAAAAGATGACTAAAACGTCTGTCCTCATTGCTTGGTGGTTAGTATCATGGTAGCAGAATCCCAGAAGCAGTAATGTGGTTGTGATGAAGGCATTGAACACATTGTCATAAAGAGGCAAAGGCTTTGTTCTTACTGCTGGGTAGTATTTTAATGCTTTTCAGCTTGTTATTCAAAGCTGAATGGCATATGTTACCTCAGTAGCTTCTGGGAGCTGTTTTGGATTACCTTGTGTAGAATAAAAAAGAAAATAGAAAAAAAAAAACAGCCGCCCTAAAAACCAGAACCTCTCATCTTTCTGACTTTCTCTTCTCACCCCCAAGCTGGAGTCTTGTCTACTGCTGCATGGTGCGCGGGTTGGATCCCAAGCCACGGTGGATTATTACTCATCGGATAACTGCTAGCTAGTATCATCTTGTTTGGCAACAGCCTGTTTCCAGCCTGACAGGGTCTGTTCTTTCTTGGGCATAAATAGTTCAGAGATTCATTCTTCTACACTTTTCGTTCAAACTGCCCATCTGTGATGCATGCAGTCTTCCGATGCCCTCGTTGCTGTAAAATGCAATGTGAAAATGCAGTGCACACCCGTTTTCATTTCAACCTCCTTTTCTGGCGTGGTTGAAAGCAACAACATGGCTAAGAGAGGGTGAAGGTGTGAGGTGGGTTTTTACGTCTGCATCATTTCCATTTCCCCCTCTTCTTGCAAGTGAAGTATGGCATATTTCAACTCAATTACTGTTGGATTTCCTTCTTTGTAGAGAGCCTAGATAAATGATTAACACATCTGCACTGACCTGGCCAGCATCCTTGCAGCAGGCTGATAGGATGTTACTCGGACTTGACTGTGCAGTGGCTTGTGAAAGCAGCTGCTCCTTCATGTGCTTGCTGTAAATACAGACCGTTTTATGCTGGGAGGTGGTAGTAATCTGTGGTTCTGTGTTTACATTAGTCATTCTGACTTACTTTTCTGTTCTGTTTTGTTTTTTTGTCTTGTCTTCCTCCAGTACACCTCCAGCATGAGAGCCAAATACCTCGCCACCAACCAACCTCGTCCAGATGCTGGCAGTGTGCATTAAAATGAAAAAGCAAAAGCAAAAAAAAAAAAACACAACACAAAACCCACACATGCAGTCAGACTAAACAATGTGCCAACTGCTGTGCCCCTGTGCTGTCCTCGTAGAACAATCCTGCTGTTCTGCCCAAAATCCAGTGCAGCTCCTTCTGTTTCTGCAGCCTAGACCACCCCTCCAACCTGGTACCTGCCCACTGGAGTGGAAGCCCTTTTTGAATTTAAACCTTCACCTTGTTGTACCTGATGTGCAAGAGAGAGCATGTGCAGGTGAACACCTGAAAGCACCCAGGCAAGAAATGACACCTGCCTGGGCACCAACTTATTAGAGTAGCCTGTCAGAAAAAGTTGGTGAATATCTTCTGCCCCCTTTTTTCCCCTTCTGTTCCCCAGAGGGACTCAGTGAAAGATGGTGGTAGATCTTCACTTCTGCAGTGGGATCAGCAGTCTGTCAAACACTGAAGAAGCAGAGGCTGGGTGCCTGTGACTAGTGTACAATAAGGGAATGCTGAGTCAGCTCACGATGCAGCATCTTGGTGGGAGTCCTCTGGTCTGGTGCACTGTGTGAGGGAGGACGGAAACCTCATGGTGTCACTGTATATCCACTGTAATTTGGGAGCCTGGGGCTCTTCTAGAGCAAACCATTCCACTACCCTGGTTAACTTTTTTTAGAAAAAATCCATTAAGAAAATGCCTTGTTTTGTTTTCCCCTACCATATCTAGCATGTGATTTCTGGAGGAGGAGCAGGGGGTCCCAGCATCAGCCAACTACTCTGTCCTTTGCTCTGAACCTGACCTCTCTGCTCCATCAGGGAAGCCCAGGTACTCGCAGGTGGCATTCTGCGTGCTCCCTTCACAAGGCTGACACACAGATCAAACAGGAGCCAGCCACCCACTTGGTGCCAAATTTTTTCTGTGAAAAGACTTGTAAGACTTCACAGGGGGTATTTTTGCACTAAAGGGTTTCAGCACTCTGATGCTAGGTCTTAGGGGACAGTCAGCTTTCAAAAGCAAGAGAGACTGGAAGCACCAATGGAACTTGTAACAAATGCAAATTCTCCCTGCAGAAGTGACCTGTGGAGTCTGCTGGACTTTATTTTTTTTTTTTAAAAAAATCGTCATTTACAGCACAGGGTTGCTGAACTGGCATTGTAGGAGGTTTTTGGAGCCTCAGTCCTAACAAACTCACAAGATAGTCAGTATATCTTTGTGTTCCAGAATCAGAAACCCAAATGACATCTGGAGAACATTGTGACTGTAAGAAGAGGTTCTTATTTTATGCTATTATATTTCGTTTTGTTTTTCAAGGCACGTTGCTAACCACTATCTGACCATATGAAGGCATACATAAGGCATTTTTCTAGACATGAGGCAGAACAAGGCTTGCACAGGGGCAGCTGGGTGCCTGCGGAGGCCAGTGTCGTCCATTGGTGCTGTACTTTCCACTGAAGAGCCGTGCTCCAAAGGGCACTGACAGCTTCCTACTGGAAGAGGAGACTGCCTCTTGGGAGGTGCTGTTGAGTTCTGCCCTCTCAGTAGGGTAACTATGATGTTCCTTTTTGTCTTTTTACCTCTGAGCAGGGGCATCATAGCGTAGCTGCTGAGCGTTGTAGTAAATAACTGGCAGAGTAAATAAAGTGGGAAGGTCTCTCAAACTGGAGTTGAGCCATTGGCAGAGGCAGTTAGTCTTCACCTCAGTGACGTTCAGACTCGGTGTCTGTTTACTCCACGTTTGCTGTACGGGGCACAGAATCTACCAATCTGCCTTTACTCAAGTCAGTTGCCTTCTTGCAGTGAGGTAGGGATTGCTCCTAGCAGGTAGCTAACTAGGATGATGGTATCTGCTGTAAAATGGTACCAGTTCTGTGGAAGAGCAAGCTTTGAGACTCTTTTTAAGATAGAAACCACTAATAGACTGCAAAAGCTGTAGGCCAGCTATTGCCATTCAAAGGAGTGAGTGAGACAGGGAGGAGGCACCACCATGCAGACCGAAAGAGAAGGTTTTGGAAAAAAAATTCACATTTCACCATAAATCTGTGGAAGCAGGATTTTCTTGCTCAGGACTCAGTAATGCCCTTTCAAACATGTTTGGGCTTCACATGGAAACATACCTCGCTGTTATCAAATAACAAGGGCAGGGAAACATAGTCACAGGTGGTATGGAGGGACACTGTGGCTCATGAGCACCAAGTTTTCTACTCTGTCTTAAAGCCTACCAGGAGACCCGGCTGTGCAAGCATGTGGCAGGGTTAGCTTGCAGGGCCCAAAGCACGCAGCCACTGTCTGGGGGGAACTGAACCTTCCCCTTGCTTTGAAGAAAGAAGCAAGAGCCATATAATTCTCATTAAGACTGAGTTGTTCTGCCATCATCTCTCCTTGCAAGGATGTACTTGGATTACTACTTAACGCTATCAGTTTTAGGGGAGCCGCCCTAAAATCTGTGTCCCGATCCTACTCATTGAAGGGAAGTGTTTTGAAGGCTGGAGGGTGTGGGGAACCCTGTGAAAACAATTGCTTCTGTATATTGACTTTTCTGTATACAGAATGCATCGTGACCATGCGTGTGACTGCACTTTGGGTTGGACCTAAATTGTCGCGGTGGTGTTGTCTGTGCCAGCAGGGATAACGGGGAGCGAGCCTATGCCTTTTTGTTTGCAGCATCTAACGGAGCAGCCACCTTGACCTGCTTCCTTCCAAGGCTTGGTATAGCCACTCGTAACACCCAGAGCAACTTCTGGCAATGTTTGGGGCTTGCAGCAAGGCACAGATGTGGAGATATGTGCTCTGTGACTTCAAAATATAACTGGAAAGAGTGTTACGGAGATAACATTTTGCTCTCTGGAGGCCAGCGTAACATGACTGCAGTGTGAGCTGTGTACCTTCGTCCAGCCAGCACTTCCTTTACTTGACATGGATATTGCACTTTTGTAAAGCATCCTGGAACTCTGCTGCCCCGCTGCATGCTGTGCAGAGCGCTGGATAGGAAACACAGACAAATGGGTTTCTTTTGGTTTATTGTTGTTATTACTGCTTTTTCTTTTTTGTTGTTGGTTGTTTGTTGTTTTTTTTTTTTTACTGGAACCTTGAGCAACAGTGTGGCATTTCTGCAGGCTGGTCTGAAAGGGTCTGCTGAAGAACAGATGGCCTTTGCCTGTTCTTATGGCTGCGACATAATCAGCCTCATCCATATGGTCACATTTTGTCTGAGGAGTGGACTTCTAAAAGCCAAGATCTCCCAGACTCTGTGCCTCCCTCTCGGGTGAACAGCAGGTGCTATCTGGCGAAGACTCATCTGTTCTAGATGGCATTCATGGTTGAGGGAGTCCAAACTCTTCAAGCTGTAGGAGGTAAAGCTGTAGAGACTTCTCTCTCTTCCATTGTGTGTCTCTGTTTTTAATGTGACAAAATGCCAAGGCCATATCACTTGGTGAGTCCCAGCTGACCTTATCGGAACATTACTTATGTTACTGGTTGCTAGCAAAAGGGTCCAGAGTTCAGGGCAGATGAGATTGGCCTCTGGACACCTCACTGACTGTAAAATGGAAGGCAGCTTGTCCAGTTGAAGGTGACTGCATCGGTGAAGACCCTTCATGTTACTTTTTCAGAAGCACAAACGTGGTCATTGGCTTGTCTGGTTGGCTTGGTTTATTTCCACTGCATCATCATGTGTGAATGACACTTCCTTTTGGAACTGAGAACTCTTCCAAGCACACAAACATCTCCACAATGTGAAATGTAAATAGCATGTTGGACTCTTGTGTCCAGTGTTCAAGACTGCATTGTAATTGTAAAGGAAATCGAATCAAGACTTGGCTGTGAATTTTTTGTGCTGTCTTGGGAATATAACTGTAGTGTTTGTATCCTGTATGTATTATTAAACTGGGTTCATTTTATGTGCTGATAAAAGGGTTCAAGCTAAGATTTTTAGCGTGCATCCATGTATCCAAATGTGAAGGATGGAGTGCTCCCTTCCCCTCCTGTCCTTTTTAAGTTTTCTCCATTTGATAGGTGTTAATTTTCCGTGTACAGTCATCTCAGCCAAGATGCAAGGATGTTCATTTGAGTGCTTTGAGGGGGACACAGTGCGTGGGGTTTTAAGTGATCCCAAGTTAGCATTTCCATAGCAGTTCCCTGAAAATACATGAAAAGTTTGGCCTTTCTGAGAGTAAACCATTTCTCAGGGGCCTGCTTAGCCATCGCTCATGAGAGCTTTGAGTGCTGCAGAGTGATAGCAGACAGGAGTGGGTGGATACCTGTAAGAGTGAGGTACAGCTACCTGTCTGGATAAACCCATGCTTCGCTTCTGGTCCCACCTTCTCTTCCTTTCTAGCAGCAACTGAAATACCGTGTTGAGTCCTTTGAAGAAGAGAGAAGTGTCTTGGCTTGTTGATTCTAGCCACCCCACCTGATTCAGGAGTAGATGAGGTGGGTGGGTTTTCCTTTAGCTAGGGAGGGGAGGTGTCTTTGAAGTACTTCCTACCCAGAGACCAAGGAGAAGCCAGGGTCTTCTCCAACTCCATGATGAGTTAACATCTCTGGGTGGGAGGGGAAGAGCCCTCCAGGCAGATACTAAGGAATTAGATCTAATGCCTTGAGACAGGAGACCCAACAAGACTTAATCTGTACCTTTAACGGGCTGGCTCCTTTCATCACAGCCTACTCTCATTTTCTAAAGTTATCTGTGTGCATGTTCTGGATGGCTTCCCTAGTCATTCCAGGAGACCCAGCAGAAGCGTGGGATGTTTTGGTAGCAGTTCCTAGATGGCTAGCAAGTGATTGGTGCTTTCAGGGAGGGAGAGCGGGATCTGCTGAGCTGTGACGGTGAGTGTCTTGCCCAGCTGGGAGAGAGAAGGGATGGGTCACTGGTGGCCTGGAGCTCCCGGGTGCTCACCCAGCCCCTGTGGCTGTTCATGCATGAACAAAGTGGAACATAAATTGATGTACAACCAGAAAGTTCAAAATACTCCTTTCCTGAAGAGGATAACTGTAGCATGAAGCTCTTAGGTGCTTTGCATATTTGATACCACATTGCTCCTCACTATGCAATTCCCAATCCTTCCTTCCTCTGGTCTCACACCAAGACTTCTCCAATGGCCTCTGCCCAGGTGGCCACTGAAGTCCCAGAAAAGCTTCATTTCTTTCATTGTCCTCTGCATTGGGTCCAGGTGCCCAGCCATCACGTCGCGTGCCTCAGGTCCCTTGTTAATGGGAGGCCCCGGGAGTTTTATTTGCATCATTCAGAGGGAAGTTTTTTTCTTGGACACTGTGCACAGAAACCTAATGGTGAACATGTACCTGGCCTTTTTGTAACTTTTCTGTTTTTTCTTCTTAACCATAATGGTTGTATATCACACCACTTTATATACATATATAATATATAAATATATATAATTTTTTAAAAACTTTGGACCTGCTAGTTTCTTTCGAGTGTTCCTGCACTTACCCAAAATGTTTTTAAATTGTGAGGGTTAAAGAGGATTGAGCCCATTTTTGTATCTTTACTTTTAATTCTGTAGTTCTATTGATTGTAATGTAGCTATTTTTTACTGTAACTTTTTGGTTTGCAAATACTAAACAAAAACCTAAATGTAATTTCTGTGGTTTCTATTCAGCTTGGGTTTCATGTTTTAAAAATAAACAATTTAAAACCACTGTTCCTACTTATTGATTCTTCTTTTCTCTCCTTTTTTTTTTCCCCCCTTTGTTCATAAACCTGCCTGAATTTTTGTTACCTTTCATATGTTGTGGTAGATCCATGAAGTGAGGATGAGTAATGGAGCCATAAAGTCTAATAGCTACTAGAGGATGGAAGGAATAGGAACGTGAGTGCCCCGTACTACAGAAATCAAATTATTAGTGTCAGTCCTGCTAATATTTATGTGAGATGAAGTGTGTGCACGTGTGATAGCAGGGCTGCTTTCTTCCTTTGCTCATAGGTCCCAACCTGCTCTGGTTGCTGTTAGGAATCACAGACTTTGGGATTTCTAATCCAGTTTGAAGACTGGGCTGCTAAAATTGAATTGGACAGCTTCAAAAGAATCTCCGAAGACACACGGGCGATATTGACATTTCCTCCAGGGGAAGCTGCACTAATCCTGCTGTAGAAATGATGCAGTTTTTGCCCCTGCTGCTGGGGGCCTGGGAGGGCGAGGTTTGACAGGGGGCAGCGTGGGTGGGGGCACGGAGCCAGGCTGGTGCCTGCTGCGGGGCTGTCCTTGTGTCGGGCACCTCCGGGGACTACAGGCACTGCTGTAGAAGGTGCTGGAGCAGCTGGGGGATGTGAACATCAGCCTGCGGAGATGTTCACCCTGCGCACGGTGCTGTGGCGTGGGATATCCCCCAGACCCCCTTTGCTGCACTGGAGCAGCAGCGAATGCCAGCGGTTCATTTTCACCAGCAGAAGTAGAAGAGGTGTGGAAAAACGGTATGGGGGGTACACCACCAGCTCAGCCACTGCCAAGGTGTCCCTCTTTGGAATGGAACACGGTGACATGGATATACATGCCTCCGGTAGCATCACATGGAGAGCGGGAGGAGCTGGTGCAGCTCGGCATGGGCTCGGCTCGGCTCTGCCCCGGGCTACCGCGGCTTTCTTTTTAGTTCTTCGTTTGTACTGTTCTCTGATCGCCGGCCCGCTCTGCCGCATCTCTACCAAGCAGTGAACTAAAACCTTTACCTTCCTGTGATTCTCTCGATCTGTTTTCTGCCTGATCCTGCCAGTCGAATCGGGGGATTGATCTCCTGCCTCCATCCTGCGCGGTTCTTGCCGCCGACCTCAGCCCATCACTGGCTGCGGGTGTTTGGGAAACAACCCCCCAAAATGCCGTAAAGCCAGACAACATCTCCTGCTGCTAGATGCCTCCATGTCTGAGCTCAGCCCTCAGGACGAGGGACGGGGGGAGCAGAGTATCCTCTTGCACAGGAGTGCAGGTCTTTTGAGGGGAGAAGAAACAATTGTGGGGTGGGAAGGGGCATGAAAAAGGCCCTTGGCAGGGTTTGGAGGCAGCTGCGCGTGATCCCACTGTGGATTAAAGCTCCCAGACTACCCAGTGATGCTGCAAGGACCAGGCTGAGGATCCTGGGTGTCACCGTTGAGTGGCAGAGCCAGTTTGAAGGCCACTGAGAGGGGACCGCACCCTGCAGCCCAGCGACCTGAGCTGGGCTCCTGGGCCCCCTCCTCCTCGGTGCCGCTGGTCCTGCCCCACTCCCCGGGGGAGTCTAAGCTGGTCTAAGCAAAAATTTAGCTCTGGCTTAGTTAATGCTGTGTATTTTTAAGCGCTGTGTGTGTTTGTACGGCTGAAACCCACACCCTTGCTCTAGAGTCCTGCCCGTGGTGCAGTGCAGAACCACAGAGAGCTTTTCGCAGCCTTTCGCCCTCACGGCTGTGAATCTCAACAGACAGCATTTTTCCTCCCTTCACTAATAATTGATAGATTTGCCTCCCCACTCTTTTTTTTAATTTATTTTATTTTTTATAAAGGAGGAACCCACTTTTTTCATCCTTGTCCCTGATCAGAGATGATTAAACCTACTCCCTGGTGCAAAGGGCTTGGAGCAGTCAAGGGAATCTGATGGTGTGAAGGAAAATAAAGCCCCCGTCAGAGTCAGCACGTAAATATTTTACCAGGTTTATGGATTCCCACCAGGGATGGGAACATGCGAAGGCCATCTGCCCAGTGACCTTTCCCAGTGCTTTTCAGCCAGCCATCCCCAGCAGCCACAGGCTTCGCTCACCCCACAGCACTCCTCCCTATCCCAGCAGGAGCAGGGCAGGGATCTCTCCTACGTGATGCAGAGCTGGGAGAAGACAGAGGGGAGGGTGAAGTATGTGTTTGAATAAACCTCACCTTCTGATCAGCCTTCAGTAGTGGTCCCTTAGATCTCTGCCCTCCAAGATAAGGCAGGGAGGGATGCCCCGGGGAGATGCTTTCAAACATATTTGTTCTTGTGATGTGCTGAGCTGTGCTGACATGAGCTTTGCCTCTGGGAGCTGTCAATGGGTTGGCTGCTGGAAAACTGTCAGGCAGCACTGGTGGCTGTGGCGTGCTCGCTGGGATGCACTTACTGAGCACATACCCCCTCATCTCCTGTCACCTCTTGAGGTGGAAAATGGCACGTGCTACGGGTGATGCTTTCTGCTGAACGTGACACTGTGCATGCAGCATTTGCTGCTGACGTCAAAGCGTGGATCTGCCCAGCTTCTCCCATCAGATGCACTTGAGTGCTGGGGTCACAGCTCTGCTTTGGCAGGGTCTTGTCAGGCGACAGGCAGCTGAAATTGCATCTCATCTCCCCTAACCCCTTCTGAAGCACCCTTGGCCCCGAGGCATGACTCTCATCTCCCCATGCCACTCTGCCAGGCCACTTGTGAGGGTGGCCAGGACAGCTGGGTGCCCGCTGGCTCCTCCGTTTGAAAGCAAAGCCTGAGCGGGGAGACGCTGGTCTGTCTGACCACGTGGGGATGCTGAAGTCCTGCTTTGGCACTTGGAAAAGTTTGCAAGCAGAGGAGTGAGGGGAGAAATGTTTGTCAGCAACATTCACCAGCTCTGGTGGCCAGACAGGGAGGGAGGGTGGCCAGGCTGCGGCCACCGCGGGCCACGGCTCCAGCCAGCGTGACGGAGCCGCCGGTGACACTGCTGTGGCCTTTGGCACGATGGAGAGGGGACGGTGGATGGCAGGAGCAGTAGGACTTTCCTTCTGTGGCTGATGGCTCTGTTGCTGCAGGCAGGACCACAGGGCCACTTTCCTTGGCTCTGCAGGCAGGAAGGTCTTTGCGTGGAGCAGGCGGCATTTCTAACCATGACCTCAACAAAAATCCCTGCTCAGGGAATTTTTTTTTAATCCCTCCCCGGTGTGTGGAGGGGAGTGGGAGGAAGGACAACTCCCTCCCTGCTTCAAGGTGTTGCAGATACCGGTGCTGAAGCCCTTCTCCCACCCGCCTCCTCTTCCCACCAGCGGAACACCATGGGACCTGGACACTTGCACCCCGTAAATCACTCATGATCCACTCCAAACGTGGCTGCTCCAGGGCCAGTGGATGGGTTGCTTGGGCAGGGAGCTGACATGGCCCCCTCCCACTCCCCAAGGGACTTCTAACTCAACAGCCCATCCTGTGCCCCCTAAATAAGGAGGGACTCACCAGGCTGCTGTGGACACAGCTGGAGCATCACCTGCTGCTGACCAGCATGATGCCACTGCTTTGCCGTGCGGTGTCACTGCTGCACTCTGTCCCCTGCCCTTGGCAGGGACAGGTATAAACCTGGAGACACCCCGGTTTGGGGGGATGGAGAAGGACACATCCGCTGAGGAGGAGGAAGGAAGTATTGGGAACGAGGCCATACAGCAGTGCTGCAGCTTCATGGGTCTCGTCCGGCAGCGCCGTGGGAAGTGTTTCCAGCTGCTTTTAAGATGCTCAATTCATCTCCTCCTCTGCTCTTGGCTTGCCAAATGGCTACATGAGCAGAGCTGGCCCTGCTGCACGGCTGAGGCAGCCCAGAGCAGCGGGTGCTGGGAGCCCCAGGGCGGGTGGGGGGGAGGGGGGGGAGATTGGTTTTGATTGATCCAAGACTGGTCTTAAAAGTCAGGAAGAGAAAAATAAACTTTGGCAGACTGGGGGTGGATGTTTTAATCCCCTGCAAGTGATGCAGGGGTGGGAAAAATTAGGAAGGTGAAAAAAAAAAGGGGATATGGGCAATGGCTGGGAGCTGCTTTTGGCGGGGGGGGGGGTGGGAGGGCTGCCCTGCGCACCCGTGCTGCATCGTGGCTATCCCACAGCCATCACTATGTGCCACAGGGTTTTGCAGCCCCTTGCGCCAAGACAGGCCACATTAGTGGGAGATTTAGTGGCCTCCGGCTGCACAGAGGTGCTGGGGTGCAGCTCATGCCCCCACGGGCACTCAGCCCTCCCCTCTCCCAGCACTGGGACGGGCGACTCCCAAAGCCGCAGCTGGAGTGCTGTGAGCATTGCTCAGGCCCTGCAATTCGGCTGCTTTTATGTTCGTTTCCCACAAATATTCCAGTTTGCTGGGCCAGAGCAGCTGGAAATGCCGCTTGGACCCGATTCACACAAGTTTCATCGTCTCCTGACACCCCCCCTCCCACCCCGAGTCTCAAATATTTCTCACCCCATCAGTGCCAGGACGGGTGTTCAGCCCACCGCTGCACACGCAGCTCCCCACTGAGAAGTCCCTGGACCGTGAAGCTCCCGGGCTGGGAACACAGTGATTCACACCAAATCCATGATAGCAAATGACCCAAATGCAAATTAAAACCAAAAAAAAAAAGGAGGTGGGGAGCAAAAGAGAAAAAAAAGGACTGAAGAAGCGCGTTACACTCTGCCCTCGCTGCTGCAACCAACCAGAGACTGGGAAAGCCTTTGGCTGAGCTTGGCTTGGAGCATCCCTTGGGCACGAAGGTGTCACCAGCGGTGGTCCCTACGTAGCGGCGGTGTCTCCATCAAGCTGGGCTTGTCCCCGTGCCACTGGCACGCTCCGAAAGGTGCAGCCGCCTTATCAGCTGCCGCGAGCGGGCGAGAGTAAACAGGACGTGCCATCCCACAGCAGCGCCGGGGCGCAGATGAAAGCAGCCCGGCCTGCCGAGCCCGCCAAGTGTGCGAGAGCAGCAGGCTCTGCTTTTGTTGTCCGTTTGTTTATTAATGCCTCGACTTATTTACTTTTCGGCCCACGAGCAGGGAGGGAGGAGGGAGAGGCTGGGAGCCTGGTGGGGGGCAAACCGGAGAGCTGGTGTGCTGCCTGCCCTCGCTCCCCAGGGCTCGGTAAGGTGGTTTATTTCTTTATCTATTTTAGTTTATATGATTTTATTTTCTTTATTTTATTTTATTTTTATATTTTATTTTATTTTGTTTTATTTTATTTTTATTTTAGATTTTATTCTTATTTTTTTTATTTTATTTATTCGTTTTTATTTTTAGTTTTTAAACTGCCCAGCACCCCCTCCCAACCTTTACCCCTGCCAAGGGGCTCCTGCTCCTTGCAACATCAACCCAGCCCCATGCCACAGTCCCTGCCTCCCCAGTGCCTCAGTGGGCACGTAACACAACATTTGGGCTGTTTTGCAGTAAACAGGCCCCCTGCACCCAGCCCTGCCTGGAGTGAGATGGGTGCTACCCAGTTCTGGCTGCATCTCCCCCTCCTGCCCGGGGGGGGGGCTGAGGCAGGGCCAGCCTGTAGACAGGGTGACGGCACCGCTGCCAGGAAGCGCCCGCGCTGCCGAAACCGCGGCGCCATGAGCAATAGGAAAATCCGCGGCGGGTGGCACGGCTTCCTGCGCCTGACGCAGTTCCCCTTCGCTGACCCCGCACTGGGCGGGGGCCAAGGGGCACCAAATCCTGCTCCCACCATGCAATCCCAGTCGCGACCCCATGTGCTGTGGGACGGGGGCTTTGCAGGGCTGGCTGTCCAACCTTGCTTTTCTCCAGGAAGATTTTTGGCTACCTGTGGGGTGGGTTTTTTTTTTGGGGGGAGGGGAAGGGCAGCTGGGTCAGGGTGATGCTCAGTTCCCTGGGGCAGGGTCCAGAGCCTCCTCCCTGCAGCAGGCCAAGGGCTGCAGAGTTTCGGGGATTTTTGATTTTGGGGGCTAAGGGTGTGCGGGTGTCAGGAGGAGGGGTTGCTACTTCAGCACACACCGACTTCCTGCCAGGCTGTATTTTAGCAAGGCCAACCCCTGATAACCCAGAGATTCAAGTGAAACTGTAAAGTAAGTAAGTGTGCCTCGAAAAGAGAAAAAAAAAAAAAAAAAAGATGCTGGGTATGGAGGAAGGCGGGGGGAGGAGAGGATGGCGCAGGCGAAAGCTGATACTGGTGCGGCACAAACAAGGCTGGTTTTGGGAAACAGGGCAGATCTTATGCTATTGCCACAGCCCAGGAAAGCTGGGGCTTGTTACTGGCAGGTGGGTGCTTGGTGTTGGCTAAAACAGTGGAGAGGGCAAAGGGAGGGACGAGGCTTGGCCCCTCCGCAGCCCCCAACCTTCCCACGCACACGCCTGCCCGCTGGCTGTTAACAGCCCCCTGCTAACAACCGGCTCACACCTCGCCACCACTTCCCAGAGCCTGGGAAAAAGCAGCCCCGAGGTGCCAAGCCCTGCCCGTGCCTTTTGGGGAGGGAATGGTGGAGGGGACCCTCACACACCCTGGGAGGCAAACGGCCGGCAGATCTCGGTACCCGTGGGAAAAAGAGGGATGAGGGTGCAATCCATCCTTGGTGCATCCCTGAGAGCTTCGTTAGAGGCGATAACATCCGCGGGGGGAAGAAGGGGTGTTCAGCGCAGCCCGTCCATAAAGAGACGCCGGAGCCCAGGACCAGGTGACTGTGGTCAGCAAAAAAGCTGCTTTATTGGTGACGGCTCCCACGGGGACCCCGTGGCAGCGACCGGGTTCAAGTCCCTGAGAACACACTGTCCATGCTGGTTCCCCATCCCACATCTATTTCTTTAAACACATCCTAGTTACAAAAAAGCACAGAGTGACGTTCCAGATACTGGAACATATAAATTAAGGTAAGTGATAGTTACAAGACATCGCAAATTTTTTTTTTTTCTCTTTCTTAAACAGATTATCAGAAGGTTGGGGTTGGGTTTTTTTTTCTGATCCACAGAAAACGTATAAAAAGCATTTTAAAATCTACATAATTCTCAATGAGTTGGTTTTTGTTGTGTTTTTTTTTTTTTTTTAAAAAAAAGGCACAGTAAAAAAAATACTGGCGCAATAACATATTTACAACGCACCCATTATGGGCTATTTTCACTCAGCTTCAGGTTGGAAACGTTCAGCTCCGGCTCAGCCCGCTTACCCCAGGGGCTCAGGGCTGGTGGTGGCAGGTGGGGTGCAGGGGTGTGGGGGACACACAAGGTCCCTCTCCCTCCCTGCCTAAATCCCTCTTTGTCTCCTGGCAGGCAGAGCAACAGTCAGGCTGGGAAACGCTGCCTGCCTGCGGCAGGTGCCCCTTGGTCTGGGCACCTCTCGGGTGCTCCGGCCACCCCAGCAGCAGGGATGGAGGATGCTGCGGGTGCGTGGTGGGGTGGGGAAACACCCATGCAGCCCCCGGCCGGACCTCGAAGTGCTCCTTGGCGAAGGTGCGGGGCTGCCCACGAGCAGGCGGGGAGGTGGCACTGAAGGGAGACGCTGCACAAATACAGCACCCACGCCGCACCGGCAGCTCCGGAAAAAAACCTCCTCCCGCCCCCCATATTTATAGAAAGCCTTTACATTAGTCTCTATAAATAGTGCATAGATGGATGCTGCCAGGTGGGGGGAGCTCCGGAAGACGGAGCAAACGCCAACGCCGGCTCGCAGCCCACCCACCGTCTCCCTCCGGTGCGGCCATTGAGCACCCGGCAGCTTTGCGGCACCCAGTGTTTGCCATGGCCGGGAGGCTTCCCCTGCCCGCCTGCTGCCCACCGAGTGGGGAGCAAAACTCGCTGGGACCCTTCATCCGAATCGGGAGCCAGAGCTTTGCTGCTGAGATTTTGGGGAGGATGGGGCAGGGGAACGGTTACGGGAGTGGGATCCGGGTTAGAGGCGAGGGGAGAGGCACACACCAAAAAAACTTAACATTCAAAAGGAAAAAATAAAAGGAGAAGCAAGCCTGGGGGAGGCAGAGCCCGCAGGCGCTGCGGTCGCTCCCCACGCATGGCGTGGGGTCCGCCCGCGCCGCGGGGGTGCCCAGCGGTTAAGTGCTCAGGACCCGTCCCTCCCCACCGTCCCGGACGGAGCGGGCAGCGGGCACGGGCAGCCGGGCAGGCAGGGCAAGGGGCAAGGGGCCGCACAGCAGCCTTCAGTACACACACACTGTGCAATACCACAGCAACGACGTCCGTCCGTCTGTCCGTCCGTCCGCCTCGTGGCGAGGCCGGACCGACGCACCCGCACGCAGGTCCCACACGCCCGTCGGATACCAGGGAAATTCGGGACGAGGTTGGAGGGGACACGTGTCTCCTAGTAAACCACGTTGGCGGGGCACCACGGCGTGTCGGGGTACAGCAGGCAGTGCACGGAGCGAAACCTGCGGAGGAGAGGAACGATGCTGAGCACGGGGCGGCAGTGGCCCTGTGGTGGTCCGGCTCGGGGGGAACAGGGTCCCCCCATCTCACCTGGATGGGTCCTCCTCGACAGAGAAGGCTCCCTTCATGTGGATGGAGTTGCGCTTGTTTTCGAACATGCCGTAGCTTAGTGTCACCTGCGGGGGGGGAAGCACAGGGAGGGTCAAGTGGCTGACGTGGCCATGAAGATCGAGCAGGGGCATGGGGGGGGGCTGCAAAATTCACTCCACTTCCCACAGCCTCTGGTCATGCTCTGCATCACCCCACAGGGGTGGGCTGATGAGGCTTTCCGGCTCCGCTAACATATTGGAAGCACATCAACCAATACCTTAGCTGCAACGCCCAATTTTTAGGTGGCAATATGAAACCAGATGGCAATACCATCCATCCCAACCCCTCCATCCACCCCAGGGCATCAGGACAGTGATACCTGCTTGTGGATCTCCGTCTTGGGCACCTGGTGGAGGTTCTCCAGGTGCGAGTGGAAGAGGTTGCTCCGGATGAGCTTCACCCCCAGCACAGACTCGATGATGTAGCCGATGGTGCAGTCATCGGGCAGGCGGATCTTCTCCGCTGTGCTCATGAAGTGGCCCCCACTGCGGGGAGACAGAGAGGAGCTGCAGAGGAGCAAAGCCTGCGGGCATGTGGGCACCCCACGGGGCCTGGGCTTGGCCAGTGGCTGCCCAGCTCTGGCTCTAATTAAAAGTGAATTAGACGTAGCGGAACTGAGGTCCTTCCCAGCTTGTTTCCAAGCCCCCTGCAGAAACCCCCCGAAAGGCAAAGAGAGCGAGGTGGTGGGACAAGGTCCAGCGTCCATCCCCAAAGATGTTGCCGTCGCTCTGTGCCCCACTGGGACCATGACAAGTTCCCATGGGAGAGCAACGCCAACGCTCTTACCTGGCCCACGGGCTCATCTTCAGCGCCAGCCCCCGGCTGATACAAAAGCCCGCTCCGCCCGTGGCGAACCAGAAATGCACCGGGTGCTGCGAGAGAGGGGGAGCAACAGCAGTGAGACCTCCTCCCGCCAACTGGGGAGCAAACCCCAGCCCCAGCTTCTCATCCACCCCCCCCCCCTCACCATCTTGTTCTCGCTGATCCTCTCCGTGGCCTGGATGGGCCGGTCCAGGCTGGGCTTCCCAATGTAGATGTCCTGCGTGTGGGGGTAGCTGGAGAGCAGCTTCACCAGCGTCCGCACGTTCACGTAGTTGTCATCGTCCACGTGGCAGAACCACCTGTGGTGGCAGCAGTGTCATGCCAGGCCAGGGCAAATCCTCAGACCCCGTGCTGAGATATGGCCCCAAAATCCACAACCGGCCTCTGCCCACGCCGACCCCTGCCCGCCACCCCGCCATCCCCCACGGCAGCCCTGGGTGCCGCTTACTTTCTGCCAGACTCGATGAACTTGTCGTACTCCACAGCCATCTTGCAGGACAGGGCCTGGCGGCTGTGGGCGGCCGAGCAGTTGGTGTTAATGACATTTCCTGCGGGAAGAGACGAGGGTCAAAGCCCGGTGCCGGGGTATCCCACACCTCCCTGCTTGCTCGAACAGCGATGCTTCACCGCACACATTCCAGTGGCACCAGGGGGCTGGAAACCCCACGGTTGTCCCTGATGCTTGGTGGTCTCCATGCCACATTGTTTTGGGCACAGAATGAATTTGGGTGAATGGCTTTTGGACACGTATGAGACAAGGGAAGGGATGAGCCAGGGATGTGGGTGTAGCAGGTGCACCAGGGTTGAGCCATATTCCCATGTGTTATGCATGATGCCACCCTACATCACCTTGCCCGTCCCGGAGCCATGTACCAGCCAGCCCGGGAGCAAGGCAGTGTCCATGAAGTGGTTTCTATACCCAGGACACGACAGCCAAAATCCTGCCCTATTCCCGCTGCCTTTTCCCACAGCAGCCACCTGTTATTTGCTTGCCCAGCTCAAAGGCAATCTCTCCCCGGCCTGAAAAGGAGTCATTTGCATGGGGAGAATAGACGGAGCTGACCCGGCCCCAGGGAACGGCTGCCAGGGAAATGCCTCTATGAAACCCTGGCTGTGTTGCCCGTCAATCCCAGCTCTCCTCAGGGACAAACGGGTGCAAAGGCACCCCTCCCTGTCAGCGTGCTCCCCGGCAGCATCATGCAGGAGATGAGCTGGCTGACTGGGAAGGAAACCCGTCCTCAGGTGGGGCTCCTGGGCAGAGGGTGCTTGAGGCACCATCAGTGAAACAAGTTGCCTCGTTCTCAGCCCAGGTCCCTGTGGCAAGGGCTCTTGAGTTCAGTGTCTAACCAGTGGCGTTTTGACCATTTTTTCAGAGTTCCCGGGGCAGGCTCCACACCAGCCATGCTCCCCAGGTGGGAGCTCCTTTAGGGACCTGGCCAGGTCACGCATGCAAAGGGACAAGAGCCCCAGACTCACGTGCTTGCTTCTTCAGCTCCTCATCCTCCCCGTCTGTGAAGATGAAGGTCTGAAAGAGAAGACAAGGCACCTTTGAGGACTGAAGAGTTGAGACCACGCAGATCTGGACATGAGCCGGCACAGCCGGGCAGCACTGGGGACTGGTCCCCATTGGACACTGCTGGTGACATCTTCCTTCTCACTAAAACCCAAAGCAGCACCAGAGAGCCAGGCAAACCCATGGAACACTCAGCCTCAGTCCAAGAAAGGTGCCAAGCTGTCCCGGCAGGACATGGCACACAATGCCGTGCCTCACCGGGGTGCAAACCCCAGCCCCTTCCCAGTGCCCACACTGAGCATCCCCATGCTCTCTCCTTTCCCATCGGGCAGCAGCAGGTAGGAGGATTTTGGGTGACGCAAAGGCCGGCCCCGGAGCAGGTGACAGGGCGTGGGTGCAGAGCGCGGCTCGATCTGAGCGGAGACTTCAGACTTTAGCCGGCGTGGCCGGCACGTGTGGCCGGGGATGCCAAAGCAGCTGCCCGCAGCTCTCCCTGCCCAGGCAGGTGTGTTTGCCCGTGGCACCAGTTGCCAACCGTGTCCCCACCTGTGTCAACAGCACGTGGCTGTCTCCGGCCACTTGCACAACACCCCCATGGCTTCTGTCCACCCCTCATCCTCCTAAGGGTGGCTGAGCCAGTGCCAGTGGGTGCCTCTCACCACCCCCAAGAAGGGGGGCCCAGCACAGACCCCACAGTGCCTGGCAGCACCCTACCTCCTCTCCGGGCACCCGAGCTGCCCGCCCAGCTGCACTTCGCTATTTACACAGCTAATTCCAGGCATATGCTGCCCGGGAAGGAGTACTGGGGGGAGGCTGCCGTTGGCCTGGGATTTGGGGAAGGGCGAGAAGCAGGAGGAGAGAGCAGGGGGTGGAAAGGCACCGCCATCAATCAGCGGGCAGCAAACAAAGCTGGAGGAGAGAAACCACAACCAGCTGCCAAGCGCTATTAAAAACCAGACTTGCACAAAAGGGTAAAGGAAGAAAGACAAAAGGGCTGGGGGGGGGGGGGGGCAGGGGGGAACAGGAGGCAGCAGAGGGGGGACTATGGATCCCGAGCGCTGGGGATGATGAATTACAAGTGAACTGGAAATTGGGTGCCACCCCGCAGCCGGCCGGCCCCGGGGAACGCGCTTGGGGTTTTGTGGTTTGTTTGAGGAGGTGGGTACAATAGGGGGGTTGACTTTACTCAGTGGAGGAGAGTTAAGCGGGCAGCGGTGGTCATTAGCATACAGCTGCGCTGGGAGCCCGGCCGGAGCCGGGAGAGGCTGGTGGGGAGAGCCCCGATCTGCGGGAAGGCAGAATGGGAGGGGAGGAGGGCACGTTCCCAGCGACGGGACTACAAGTGACCTTTGGGGCTTGAAAAGGAGAAAAAAAAAAAAAAAATATGGAGGAGGCGGGAAGGCAAGTTGTCCCGACTGCACAGCCCACCGGGTAGCCCTGTGTTGGGGAGGGACAGAGGTCAGCCCCCCCGGGGTCGGGAAGGCAGTGAGGAAAGGTTAGGGGATGGGGGACTCACTGATGAGGGGGAGACAGCTGGGGGATGAGGACTGTAGCCCATCAGCTGTAGGGCTAAGGATGTCCGAGGTCATCATGACCCTGGGACACATCACTGCTGGGGTGGGAGAGGTCGGTGCTGTGCGTGGAGGAGGAGATGGAGGAGGAGGAGGTCACCCCCAACCAAGGCGGGGGCCAGCCAGCACTTCACTGCTGGCCCCCATTTCCCCCAGGCGCTGGGGGTATGAGCTGGCCCAGGGCAGGGGGAAACCATCCATGGATGCCCAAAACGAGCCCATCACAAGCCCTTTCTCATCCACCCTGGGACGCGTTGTGCCTCGTACATCCCCGGGGGGAACAGGGGAGGCGGGGGACACGCAGCCTCTGCACAGGCGAGACAAAAAATGTTTGCTTGATTAGCTCAGAAACGCCGTCCAGCAACCGTGCCTTCAGCCGCTCCAAAAATAACCCCGCAGCTAATCCTCCGGCTCAGCCGCTATAAATAGACCGCAGGGACAATTGTTTATTACTCGCCCGCACCGAAAGGCTTCATCCTAACGAGGCATCTTCCCTCCAGCCTCTCCCCGCGTACATCCCTGTGATTTTCCTGGTGCGGGTGGAGCAGGAGGCACTTCGGGGACCAGGACAGGGGCACACAGCCCTGGAAGTCACCTCGCAGGGGCTACCGGGTCCTCGCAGGTTCCCCACTTCCCTCCCAGCCCCAGCATAAAACACAATTCAAACTAAAAAAGTTAAAGACTCTATTTATTTATTTTTTTTAATTAATTTGCCTGCATTTCTTAGAGGGAGGGGGCTGTGCCCTTCCTGGTCAAACCCTCGCCCCGGGGCTGCAGGGGAGAAGAGCAGATATGCCAGCTGAGCCTGGGAGGGGACAGGCCAGGAAAGGAGGAGGACCAGAAAAAAAACCCGTGTTGGTGTGACAAGGGAAAACCACGGATCAGCCTTTGGCATCCCTGACACAGGGTGTTGGGCACTCAGGCAGTGCAGGCTGAGTGGAACAGGACACTGCAACTGGGCTGTCACCTACCAAGCCACCATCTCCAGACCCAACAGCAGCAGGGCCAGCTCCACACCCTCTCCCAGGCAGAAAGCGTCCCGAGCCCTTACACCCACCCCCCTCCACCTCTACCCCACTTGGCCCCTGTGCCAGCCGTGGCACCGAGGGGTGCCAGGACCCCTTGGGCCCCCCCGCAGTAACTTTTCCTGCGGGGTTCAGGAGAGGAAGGGCCCACTGCCCCCCCCAGCCCCTGCAGGAAACATCATTGTTCTCAAAACTGCAGCTTCAAGAAACACAGGATGCCAAATCCCTCCTGAACAATAGCTGCCACTGCTCCATACAGCCCCGCACAATGCATGGCCTCTGCATACGGGGACCGAGAGGCACCCGGGGTCCCTATGGCTGGGATGGGGTCAGCCCCCCCCGCCTGCCTGCAAGGAGCCAGGCAGCCGCCGGCAGCCACCCGCCTCTTCCTCACCCTTGGGGAGGGCCCATTTCTTTTTCTTTTTCTTTTTTTTTTCCCCTCCCCTTCATTTCTCCTTTCGTGATGACTCATTTCCCCCTTCACCGACTGAGCTCATGGGTCGCTTGTGGCTGGGTGCTACTCGTGGCTGGGTGCTGCTCATGGTGTCCCACCAGCCAGGGCCACCCCACAGTCATCCTGCCCCTCTGCCCCCAGCTATGCAGACTGGCCGTGTGGTCTGGCCACCTTCCCAGGGTGATACACGCTCAGCAGACCCTGCGCTCACCACTGTCCCCACCTTTCCTGGCAGCACACCCGCCAAAAAGGGGAACCTCGGCCAGGCAAGCACCCTCGTGACCCTGCGGTGCACAAATCCTGCCCCCGCACCATGTCTCACTTCCCTGTGCTGGGAGAGGATGGAGCAGCCCAGCATCCACCTACACAGCCCCTTAAGGGGGGCGGCTGCACCCCCTTTTCACCCCAAGGACAAGGAGGAAGCAGCTACCCCTGGCTTGGGTGCAGGAGGCAGCAAAGAGGTCCCGGGTTGGGGGCTCAGCCTCCAGCTCGGCAAGGGCCTCCAGGGGAAGCTGAGGGTGCTGTTGGAGCAGGTCCCTGCCTGGCTTTGTGTCCCCCACAGCAGATGTTTTCCCTCCAGCCTGCGGGGGTTGAGAGGGAAAATCCCCACCCCACTTCGACGGGTTGGGAGCAAGGCGATGGCAGTGTCCCTTCGATGGCAGTGTCCCCCTCCTGCATGGCAGTGACCTTCCCTAGGACTGGGGGGGTCTGTGCTGGCACAGGGGTCCCAGAGCTGGGGCTTGCAGAGGCAGGGAAGGGGTTTGGAAGGCCGTGGGCCCTTTCTCCCCCCGCTCTTTTCGGCAAGAGGAAGAATCCTCCACTGTAATTTTAAATGCTATAATTTTTTAATAACCTCCTCGCAAACAATGAGCTCATTGTGCGGCAAGGGTCCCCCACCCTCCCGCCTGGCGCTCCACACACGCCGCTCACCAGCTCCGGGGCTTTTATGGACAAGGACAGCAGCATCGTTTGGGGCAGGCAATTAACGGCTGCAGGGGGAGAAGCAGGGAGAGACCCTCATCCATGAGCTGAGTTCAGCAGTGCTCAGCAGGCCCTGGCACACAGCCCAGGGCTCGGGGATGGAGCTGCCTGCACTGTGGAGCTGGTTTGGGATGAGCAGCCCCTCCATCCCAGCTGCTCTGGTGGGAGGCTGAGAGGGACAACGCACCAGCACGCTCCGTCGTGGCCACCCCAAGGATGGGGACCCTGGCCAAGGTGCTAGAGAAATCTGGGAGCTGCCATCGGAGGAGCGTGCTTCTTTGGAACGCAAACCCGTTCCCTCTACCCCGAGAGCAGGAATTTTTCAAAGCCTGCAATTAGGGAGCTGAGCTAGAGGAAGCCAGCGGATCCCAGGGCAGCCCGGGCCAGACCCCTCGCGGGCACCGCGGCGTGTGCCGAGTCGCCCGGCCGCCCCCTGGCCCGGGAGCTGTGCCTTCTGCAACTCTTCTACTGTAAGTCCCCCGACTGAGCAGGAAAGCGGTGGGTTTAGACTTGCTCCTGCCCAGGATTTCTAACTAATGGCCATTTTCCTCCCCCTCCTCTCTCTTTTCTTTCAAGTGCAAAGTTTCCCCAGACTGCACTCCAGCATCCTAAGGATACCAAGACAGCTGGAAACTCTCACCAAAGCAAGGAGGGGAAAAGCAGTAACTCTCCTCCAACAGCAGCTTGTTCGGCCTGGATTGTGCAAGCCGGGGAGCAGATTTAGAAGGGAATAGGGATCTGCTCTCCCCGAGCCAAGAGAAGCAGGAAGGAGGAGGGGGTGCCCGTTGCAGGGTCTTGGAGGGGACAGAGGGCAGGAAACAGGGACCATTGTGGGCAGAACAAAGAGCAGCCAAGGAAGGACACAATAGCTATCCCCCATATCTGCCAGGACCCAGCCTGGAGTTACCTGCTGGATTTAACTCCTTCTTGCCAGTCCCTGCATCCCTCCTCCCCAGGGAGCTGCCTGGCTACTGAACGACCAAGAGGGAGGTTGGGGTGTGATGCGAGAGGTGGATTGGGGAAGGAGAGACATGGGCGATTCGAGGCAGCCTCGGTGAGGCAACAAACATGCCTGAGCACCGTTAGTGAAACAAGAGCGAGAGGGTCTCACTCAGACTGAGAGAGACATTTGAGCAGAGGCAGCACCCTGGTATCACCAAAACACCCTCCTGGGCAGAAACCACAGGGCCAGGCAAGGAGAGGATGCGGGAACCACACAGCCCCTTCCCCAGGACAAGGAAACAAGGGCAAGGAGACCCATGACACCAATCCTGCATTCTGCAGGAAAAAAAAAACAACTTGATGCCAAATCTGGAGGAGCCCAGGGTGCCCTAAAGCTTCCCAGAGACAGCGGCTGAGTCGGGGCAGGAAGATTGGAGCCATCGTGGTGGGTTTGTCCCCTCTGCCTCCATGTGTCCTCCCCCCCATCAGTCCTCGCTCCGCAGGAGCTTGCGCTGCCTCCAGCTCTCTCGGCAGCTCCTTGTCCTCAAGTGCTGTACAAGAGCCGTCACTCAGCAGCTTGGCTTGTCAGGCGGGCACCTCGCCGGGCTGCGGCCCCCCTGGCTTCATGGCCCTCATCTCTAGGCAACCTGACCTGGACACGGCCGGCTCCAGCTCCGGCTCCCCCGTTCCCATGGAAAGTGCCACACAAGAGGCTGCGAAGCCTTTTCTCTGCGCCAGGAGAAAAGGGGCTTTGTTAGCTTGCCCAGGGGGACAGCGTGAGAGCCGAGCCTCGGGTCCCTGGGAATCCAAACGGACAAACGGAGCACAAAAAAAACCCCAAACAACCCTATAAGAAAGCCGGAGCTCACAAGAAGAAGGGGAAAAAAAAAAGAGCAGCCATTCCCAGGATCATCTGTAGGTGCTCAAAGAGCGTTTCCCCCCATCTCCACTCGCCACCCCCTCGCAGTGACAGCAGAGCATAAAAGAGGTTTCCATTAAACAACTGGACCAGGAAGAGACGGCAGAGCCACTGCCAAGCCCAGGAGACCTGAGCAAAAAAAAAAGGGACAAGATTCACAGGGGAGGAAAAAAAAAAAAGAACAAGAGCAAGATAATACTTGGGGTAAGTTGCAGGAGCCAAGACCCCACAGGGTCCGGCAGACCTGGGTGAAGGATGCAGGGGCAAGTGGATCCCCAGCCCCAGCCTCTCACCTCAGCCACTCCAGACTTCCAAAACCACCAGTTTGCAAGAGAGAAACATGATTCCAGGCCAGGAGGAAACACGTGAAGACAGTAGGATGGAAAGGTTAGGATCAGGCATAAGTTATTTGGGAAGCTGTCTAAGGATAGAAAAAGTGTCTTAAGAGCAGATGGCAAAGCACATTTCCTAAGGAAATGGCTTTTTTTTTTTCCCTTTTCAATTTTGCTTCAGTACTTGAAGGACAGAGTAAGGGACTGCCAAGGCTCTGGGCAGGACATCAGTAAGGTCAGGAATCAGTCTAGCTGCAACTGCCCCGGTGCAGGCGACCCAGAGCAGACCTTCAAGAGCCCCTAGTCACGCTAGTCCTGCCTAATTCCTGTCAAGGAGACCAAAAGCATCAGCACACCCCAGTGCTCTCTCAGCCCTGGGCTGCTAAACTGGGTGTCCCTTGGGCAACCCAACTGCAGGCACCTCGTGGGGCTCTGCCGAACCTCACCCGCAGCCAGGCCCTGCAGCCCAGGAGAGCACCCGCAAGGACCTGACCCCACATCATGCACCAGTAGATTGGGTTGCATCCCTGCACCGTGCCTCAGTTCCCCCAGTGGAAAGCAATTCGGGGCAAGCTCTACGAGGGGAGCCACTCAGCAGGAAGGACCCAAGAGCAGCATTTTGGGGTGCTGCTGAACATAAGGAGCCCAGGGCAGGCTCCCTCCATCACTCATCCATCCCAAACTCAGCCTACAACACTGCATTTCACCCTCCCAAAACCACATCTGGCTCCAAAACAGCCCTGATGGCCTCGAAATAGCCCTCCTGCTCAGCAATACGGGGCGAGCAGAAAGAGGAGGTGGCTTTTGCCGGGCCACAGCACCCCACGGACCCCGCACGACGAAGGCCCGGGACCGCGGCTGACATCCACAAGCTGCAGCCGGCCCGTGCTGCTCCATCCCGGCCGGCGGCGGAGACTGTCCCCGTCCCCGTCCCCATCCCCATCCCCATCCCCTTACCATATCGCGGTTGCGAGAGATCCAGGTGTCGAGCAGCAGCTCCAGCCGCGCCTTGTGAAACTTCTTGGTGGTCTTGACGGCGATGAAGACATCGCGGGGGGAGATGTCCTCGGCCGGCGGCCGCGGGGGGCTCGGCGGGGCAGCGGGCAGCTCCCGCCGGGCTCGGCTCAGCCGCCCGAAGTAGTCGGCGAAGCTGCGGAGACCGGAGGGACCCTGCGCCGCCGGGGCGGCCACCGCCGCCGCCGCCCCCAGGCTCTGCAGCGCCCGCTGCGCCCCGCCGGCCTCCCCCCGAGCCAGCCCCGGCCTCCCCGGCGGCTCCACCATGAGCACCAGGAGGCAGGTGAACATGGAGCCCACGAGGGACAGCAGCAGTTTCCTCCCGCAGCTCTTCAGCATCCTCCCACCGGCTCCGCTCCGCGCCGCCACCGGCCGCGCTCCACCCGCCCCACCACCGGCCCCCGCCGCGCCGCCGCCTTTAAACCGCCCCCCGCCCCGCCCGGGGAGGGACGTGCCCGGGGCCGCCTCCACGCGGGGCGTGGGCAGCTCCGTCCCTCCCGCGTCTTCCCCGCCAGCCCCTACACGCGTCCCGCCCGGCCCCTGCCCTGCCCGGCCGCTGCCCGTCTCCTGCCCGTGCCTTGCCCAAGGCCGGGAGCATGGCGGGGTGCCGGCAGGCTGCCTGCTGCTCCTTCCCTCCCCATGGGGATGGTGGGCAGGGGGAGGGATGGGGGTACGCCAGTCCCTGCAGCCCCCAGGGAGCATCCCTCGCTGCTTCATCGGCAGCGACGGGCGCGTTCCCCCTCCTGAGCTGTCGTTTCCCAGAGCCCTGCACCGGGGTTTTCTCACAGCCGTGTCCAAGAGGTTACCAGAAAGATGACCAGCCTGACCAAACTCCAGGCAGCTTCCCATCAGTCTCTTCTGAGGCCAAGCATAATTAAAAAAAAACAAACAAAACCAAAACCCTCAAAAAACCACAGCACTCCTCTCACTTCCACCAGGCTCCAGTCTGGTGGGTAAATCTGGGAACAGGGTGCCAGGGGGTCTGTTCCCATTCCTGCTTGGGGAGACCTGGATATGCTCCCAGACCTGGCTAACCTCAGTCCGGGTACAGCATCATGCCTCCGAGGCAGCGCTGATGGGCAGCCCCATGGTGCAGGGATGCCCCAAAATAAACACAATATAGATGCCAAGCAAGCCCCCCCAGGGATCGCTAACCATGATGACGACGCCTTGTTAAACGAGACTCCGTTTTTCCAGACAGGTAGTGGGAGAAGTGGCGCCTGGGAGGGAAAACTGGGTTGAAATCTGGTCCTGGATGTGCCACCAACCTGCTATTCTACTGACGCCAAACCCTGGGGCCTCTTTTCCCCCTTATCCTCCCTCTCTGCAGGCAGGGAGCTCTTGGGGTTTTCTCTCCCAGCATGTGCACTGCTACAGGGAGGCGGATTGGGGTTTGGGCCTAGGCTGCAATGTAATGCCATAATCATGGGCTGCTGCATTTTTGGGCAGGGACCTTGTCCAACTTGCATTTTTCCTGCTGTCACGTGCTCCATTCATCTCTGGCACTGGATAAACAATACCATAATACCAGGCAGGACGAAGCAGGGAAGCTGCTTCCTCAGGCAAGTCCCGGCATTTGCCTTCTGATTTTAGGCTATACATTCTCCTGGTCAGCCCCTGAATCATGGTCCTGGGCTAGAAATGCTCAGGGAGGCTGTGGGGGTTTGGTTCTGCACAGCACTGCCCGTGTCTGGGGAGAGACCTGTGCTGCCAAAGAAGCCTCCCATAATAAAAGGAAAAAAAAAAAAAGCAGTTAGACCATACAAACACAGGAACCAAATCCCACACTCCCCACTTCCCGCTATTGCTGCAGAGCCCAGCCTTCCAGTCTCAATTTGCTGCTTTTTTTTTTTTTTCGTGTCCCCTTTGTCTCCAACCCGATGGCACAGCAACTGCGGCTCGAGAGGCAGCTGAAAAGCCGATCGACAAACCCCTGAATGAAGAAAGAGCCCCTTTCTCCAGGAGCCAAAAAGGGAGGAAAGGCACTTTTCCCCCGACCAGCTGCTCTCCCTCTCCTGCAGCCCCGGCGCTGGCCGGGGACACGCGCCGCAGCCAGATGTTGGGGTCCCGGCTGGCACCGCGGAGCAAAGCGACAATATGGGCTCTGTGTGCTGCCGGCCCCCGAGCGATGCGGCGGGGTCTGCTGAGCTGCCGTGCCACTGCCAGCGCTGGCACGAGGATTCTCCCAGTCCCCTGGTCCTGCCGGTAACCCCCTTCCTGCAGCCGGTGCTCAGCTCAGCCACGTCGGCCAGGGTCAGTGAGCCATGGTGGTGAGGTGAAGCTATTCTTTTGGTGGCATTGTCCTGATGGAGTGAGGCTTCCCGGGGATCGGGTGGCTGCTGGCTGTGTCCCTGCAGGCTTCCTCTCCAGGCGCCTGGCCTCCTGGCTCGACCCTTGCCTGCCACACTGATGTCCCCAGGGAGGCATGGTTGCCTTCAGAGAAATGGTGTTGGGGTAAGAGTCACCCTGATTACTCCTCAGTGGGCACAGGATGGTACCCGAGGGACAGGGAGCAGGAGGCTGCTGGGTGGAAAATGCTCTCTGAAATGCCCTGTTCCCCGTACATTGGCATTCGGTCCCTCTTCTGAGTACAAAAAGCCTCACCCTAACCAGAAAAATTTGGGTGCCCCATAAATACAAGAGCCAGTGGAGAGGAATGCTCATGTCTGCTCTGCAGGAAGGATGCCAAGGCTGGACCAAGAGGGATGTTTCACTTCCTCCCCTAAAACGGACCCCATTTTGGATGCAGCCCATAATTCACCTCAATGAGACACCACAGGGTGAGCCCAGGGTGTGCTCCCCACAGGGAAGGGTCCAAGCCAGACCCCGCTGCCCAAGTACCCCAGACTGGAGCTGGCTGGATTCAGCCCTGCACCAACCCAGGGCTGGGGCTGCACGTGGGGCATCTCCCTTTCAGCCGTGCTGCGGTATTAGGTCGGTTTAAATTGGTTTAAACCCTCCCCATCACCCCCCGCTCGCAGCCTGACCCCAGCGCTCGATAGGTGGTCCCTAAGAAGCTCCCAGGTTCTCAGGGCTGCTAAAAACGCTTAATAAATCCCCAGTAATAAAGTGTTCAGGTCATCTGAGAGAAACGCCTGTGCTCGGGCTGCAGAGCTGCATTGTCCGCCCGCAACAATTTACGCGCTTCGTCGGACAGGGGTTAAAAGCTCTGTCAGGCGCCGGCTGCGTCGCGATCCTATTGTCGGGGCTATTTAACGGGGTGCAGCCCCGCAGCGCGGCCAGCCGGCCGCAGCTCTGGCCGCACGGCCGAGATGTGCGAGGGAGACGCCGGAGGAAGGCGGCCGGGGAGCCGGATCCTGCCCACGGTCCCCCCCTCACGCCCCGCTTTTTCTTTCTGGGATTTTCTGAGAGCACAAAAGAGACTTTGCATCAATTACTGGTAGGAAAACGGCAGCACCCTGCGGCAGACTTCTGTCCTCCCGGCCAGGCTTGGTTAACTTCCCATTGTCTGATGGGCTCTGCTATTCAGGACCAGTTTGAGGGCTCAGTATTTTTCATCTATGTTTTTTTTTAACCACTCTGGGTACATAAAAGCTTCCTGCCCTTGTAGCAGAGGGCCCAGCAGTGCCATTCGGGTGGCTTTGGAGAGTGGACCATGTGGGTGCCTCTCCACTCAGCACCCAAATCTCCCGCAACTGGTGCTCATGAGGCGTCTCCTGATGCTGAACCGTCCCTGTCCCCATTGTGCCCTGATGTGCTCCAGCTCTGGCACTGCTCTACACCAGGACCTGCCACCTCCGTGGCCTCAGACCTTACACCACTTGCCCCCTCCACCTCGGGGAACTGCAGGTCCCCTCTGCGGGACGGGGGGACACACGATGCGATCAGTGCAAGGCGCTTTGAGATCCCACGGGGCCGGGGGGCTATACAAATGCAAAGCGTTATTATTTTCCCGGGGCTGAAGCAGAGGCCTGAGAAAGGTTGAGGGAGAGAGGCAGCGAGCAGGGAACAGCGGGGGATTTAGCTCCTGAAAAGGAGCTGGGGAAAAAAGCGGGCGAAGAGCTTCATTGTGCGCTGGGCAGGGGGGTCACGAGCAAGTTAAACTGGTTAATGTATTGGAGCAGCTTCCTCCGAGCTGCCGGGAGCAAGCAAAGCCCTGCAACAAAAGGCCGAGGGAGCATTCTTGCGGGGAAAGTGGGCTCTCTTTAAAAGGATTTGATTTCTTTTCTGTCACTTGAATGGAATTTGGTGGTGACTCCTCCAGGTCTAAGAATCTGGGGCTTTGGCAGTGGTGGTGGCGGGAGGGAATGGTCCCCGTTACCCCCCTTCTCCGCTCCCACATTCTTCTCCATCTCCAAGCCCGCTGCCCCCAGATTACAGCCCCCGGTGTTGTGGGGGGAGAGGGGCTTGGGGAACACAAGCGGCCCCGTAGACATGCTGATCCTAAAAGAAAGCGAGGGGCACGGGGCTGTCCCCACCCGGCCTGGTTTCTCATGCTCCCTATTCATCCCAGGGGAGGGGAGGCAGGAGTGGGGAGAGGGGAGGGCGGTGGGGCGGCCGTCGCTGATTTAGTGCCTCTCTCGGGGCTTCGCAGCCGAGGTGGATCTCCGGGGGTTTCGGCAGCATAAGGTGTGTGAGGGGAGCTTTCCTCTCCTTCCTTCAGAGAGTGAATTTTTAATGTTAAAATCGTGGAATGAAGGTAAAAACGGGAAGGAAAGGGAACCTGAACTAGTGAAATCAGCTGGATCTGATTCCTCTTTGCTGCATCCTGTGCATCTCCCTCCTCCCAACAGCAGCTCCTGGGGCAGACCTGGCCTTACAGACCTGGCTCTGCCACCCCAAAATCCCCTGGCTGGAGGGCAGGAGCACCCCCTCTTCGCAAGGCCATGGAGGGGGGGGGGACTGCTGCTGGCCAGAGATGCTGGGCTGGATGCAGGCTGCCTCCGGCTGTTGGTCTCTCACTTGGGATTGACCCTGACAGCAAACCAGGGAGCTTTAGAGCTGTCCTGGGCTGGAGCCTTGCTGTCGCGCACCTCTGAGATTTAGCTGGCAGTGTGAGTTTGGGGTGGTAAAAGAAAATAACTAATTATGCAAAGCTGAAGTGACTCACTGCCCTGCACTGCATGAGCAGTCAGTTAGGTGGACAGACAGACAGAGGCGAGTGGGGCAGCAGGCTCCCACCGACTGTGCCCAGCTCGCTGTGCCTCAGTTTCCCAAGAGGTGACACTGACAGAGATCCCATGGTCCCTGTTCCCTGGGCAGCTGCCTGTTTGGGAGATTCCCTTATGAGCTGTCCATGGAGCCCGTACCTGTCCGTCTGTACAGGCAGGGCCAGAGCACAGCAAGATGAGATCACAGTTTGCTGCGATGATGACCAGCCTATCCCAAGCTCCTCCCAGCCAGAGATGGGGTCAGAGGGACTTGCATCTCCTGGCCTTTAATTTCTGGCTTTTCATTCTTTCTGGCCCCAAATTTTTTCACATTCCTGTCCTGAGCTGTCCCTCTCCCCACCGCCTTTCTGAAGATGAGCCAGAAGCTGATGTCAGGGGAAGCATTTAGAAATTACCCCAAGGAGAAGGCTGGAGTCAAGTCTCATGCAGGGCTGGATGAAGGCCCAGTGAACCCAGCATCCCATCTCCAGCAACAGCAGAACTAGAGTATGAGGTTCAGCAAAGAAAAGGGGGCTGCTCTCAGACCTCATCCCAGCCAAGCCCTGCCCTGTGTTTGGCAGCTGCCGCTGTGGGTCCTGAGCAGAGACGAGAACCAAGGGAGGCAGTGAGCAGGAGCAGGTGAGGTCTGGCCCCGAAATGTGCCCAGCTGTGCCAGCAGCAGTGCTGGGACCCTCCTTGCTGGAGACAGCCCTCATGCTGCATCAGGGAGCGGAGGGGAGCCCAGGTGGCTGCTTGCCCCCGGGGCTCCCCTCCAGCTCAGCATCTGCCTTAATAACTCCCTAAATCTCCTGCTTTAAGGTCCACTTTTAATGCAGTGACTGGTCCCTCCCCATGATGGGACACTAGTCACTCCTTTCTTGCCCACAGCCACCTACAGCTTCAGGTCTCCAAAACCTCCAGGAGCCAGGGAGAGGGTCGGGGATGCATTTTAACTGCCCACCCGGACCTGGGCATCTCAGTGCCCGCAGTTCTCCCTGCAGCATCCATAGCTCCCGCAGCCGCCAGCGCACACCCTCTGCACCCAACCCACTTCAGATGCGAGTGTCACCCTGAACAAAGCTGTTCCCCAAAACTGGCTTCCCTAGGGAACTTGGCTTCTCTCTGGGCCCCTGCATCTTCTTGGCTTCTTCCTTGCCCCTGGGGAGTCACGGTGAAGTTGCCAAGCAGTTTTTCAAAGGTAGATCAGCGAGGCAATATTCACCCACCGCTGCCCCCAGCTTGCCTTGGTGGTGTCCGAAAGCCCCTTCCCCATCACACCCCTGGGAAATTTTTCGCTCCCTTCCCATTCCCCCTGCGAAGGGGATTAAAAGCAACAGTTCATTTTTCATGTGATGTTAGTTTAAATAGGAATTTTGCTGCTCTGGCTTCGCCTGGTTTCCGGGAGCCAAAGCGGAGAGAGGGTGGTATTAGCGCTGTGAGAGGCAGGGAGGAGGAGGAGGGAGGTGGGAGTTGAAAGGGGGAAAGGGGAGGGGGGGGACGTGCGGGGGTGAAGACGGGATTAAAACATCCCATTAGAATTTCTGTTTTGGAAAGCTCACAAAAATGTTGACATGTAGCATGACTAACATAGTGCAAATGTCAGCCCAGCTCTGCGAACGGGGGCCCTCGCTCTCCTCCCAACACGCTGGCCCCCTTTTAAGGCAAAAATATACAATGAGCTGCACAATGGCCGAATTCCAGAGAGCAGCGCTAATTGTTTTCTCGCTCACGTCGGGCTAATTGCTTCGCTGAAACCATTCGTTCCTGGCCTGGATCCCACGTGCTTTTACCATTTAATTGGGAGAGAAAAATTGGGGCCAGGAAACGGGATGAGATAAAGGCAGGCAGAGATGGAGGACAGGTCGGCTGCCCTAACCTGCAGAGGAGATGTGCTACATGTGCTCCAGTGGGTGAGCGGCAGGGAACAGCCTCTGCATCACGCCAGCCTCCAGCGATTGAAGCTGTGCAGGCACCCAGGAGAGGAGCAGGAGACTGAGATGGTTCTTGAACCTGGTGAGACCAGCTATGAGATGGAGACACACCGCCAGCAGCAAACATTCCTGAGAAACATCTTCATCCAGCTGCTTGGTGATTGCTCCAAGGCTCATACAAGCAAGGGTGTGCATAGCTCTTCACCCGCTGCAGCAATTAGAAGGTCTGTGTGTTTACAGACCATGTGCAAAGCTTGGTCAGGACCCAGAGAGGGGAACAATAGATGGGCAGGAAATGCCTTTTGTTGGCTACTTATTGTCTTCCACCTTCTGGGAGAACTGGAAGTTTAACTATAGTCTTCCTCTTTCAGGTATTCCTGTATGGCTTTGTCCTGGGAGGATGCGCCTGGACCACAGCATCGTCTGGCGCTGGGCTCCATTGTGCTGTGGAATGTGCATGTGATTTTCCCCTTGAATAGCTCCTCTGAGACTGCAGCGACCCAGAAACACCGCAGGGCCCCAGCTCATTCCCCTCAGGGCGAGAAGGGTTTGCTTATGGGTGCCACTGTCTCCTCCAAGGTGCAGCGCAGGGTCTTTGCCCCTTCTTACCTGGTCGCTGCAGGTGATGCCACTCCCCACGTCGCAAACAGGGGAGGGTGCATGGGGCTTAATATTAGCGCTTCCTTACCTTTCTCCCCATCCATCTTACAGATCCACGCTTGCTCCACAGCATCCTCTGGGAAGCCTTCATCCAGGCTGCACGGCTTCATACGCAAAGAAAGCCACTTAATATAGATGATCTGACACTGAAGTGTAGCATCTGCTAGAGTGGACCCTGTTGGAGCCGATCTGTAACTTGAGGAGACACTTCATCTCCCTGTGAATGCAAATAGCCAGGGATTCCTCCATTGCCCATATACACATCTTCCTCTGGTGACAGCAACCAGCAAGAAGACACCAGACGTGCTCATTTGATTCACTGGTCTCACACAAGCCTGTACCAGCCCTCACCCCCCCAGTGCTTAGCATCACTGCAATACAATTTGTACTTGGCAAGTCTAATTGCTCAGTGGTCTCCAGTCAGAACAGCTCTTGGCCTTATCAGCAATACCCCTGGTGGGTTTGAGGACAAAGCACAATCCTTTCAGGTCGGTGTGAAAAGATGGTAGCACAGTTCGAAGTGCGAATCTCGAAGTGAACCTGGCTCCAGCCTCCACTAGTGCTGCAGAATAGCCCCAGGAGTTCTGCTGATGGGCTGTCACATCCGTGTGGACTTCAGACATCTGTGGCTGGAGGCATTTTCTTCCAGCTGTCCTGGAAATGGGGGATGTGCTTGGGCTCTGCATCACTCCCAGCCCAAGGCTCTCGGCTTTCACATGTCTCTTGAAAATAGGAAAGATTTTGCCCAACTGCAGATGAAGGAGGAATTAGCTACACAGAGCTCAACCAGGAGCAGATATGGAAATCACTGAAAACAGGGAAACTGAACTTCAAAAGTTCCCCTGAAAATCTGCAATTCTGTTTGAGTATAACAAGGGTGATCTTCTTTGTGTTTCCATGAAAGCCAGTAAGAGCACACCCACAGCCTGAGGACAAGGATGTTAACACACACTGGAATTTACAACAGCGATTTATTCAGAAGAAAGGCTCCAGGTGAAAAGGACTGATACTTTGAAAAGAGAGAAAGAATTCTTCATAGATGTAAATGCAATACTTGTAAGTCAATATTTGCTCTTGCAATATTGGCACACGCAAAAATGGTTTTCCAACATGAATGAGTTTCAGCCCAGCTGCACCAGGATCATGTTGTTCAGAAGTATTCAGATCCACTTCTTAAACTTCATAAAAAATGTGTTTTTTTAAAGCCTTTGGGGAGCTAAGAATCTTTTATGACAAGTCCTTCTAGCCATTGGAATCCACCAGCACCATGGGGTGGCCTCGTGGTAGCTAACCAAGAACAGATGATCGCTTCAGGAAGAGAATATTTAAAACCCCAAAACACAGACAAGTTAGAACAAACCCACGTGGCAGTAAGAGAGTTGAGAACATTTCTTCCCAGATTGGTCGGTCATAGACAATCTCTGAGATGACCTTTAGTCCAGGACTAACCCCCTACTCCACGCATGTTTCCAGCTCCCCCCATGTGCTGGAACCTCACACCAAGATGCCCAGCGCTGGCCACTCATTTGGGGTTTGGAGCAGTCCCCTTGAAGTTATTGAGGTGTGCGTACAAGCAGGGTGGTGGGGAAGCCCAGGTGACATTAGGACCTGCTGGCCAGGCACAGCCCATCTGTATTGCAAGCCCATGTCCCTGCCCCAGTCCCCTCTGCCTGTCCAAGACACAGAGCCCAGTGGGGAAGTTCCCAGCCAAGGGATCTGGAAAGGTGCTCCAAACACCCAGTGTGACCAAGAGCCTTTCTTCAGACCTGAATTGATTTGCACAAAAGAGGAAATATGGTCAAAATACTGGGAAAGAATATTCCTATCTGAGAGGGGACATAATAACCCAGCCCAGCCACTGCACCGGGTGCTCTGGGAGCAGCTGTCCCAGTTTGTGAGGCAGCCTGGGGCTTGTGGACAGCCTGAGTCTCCTGTTATCCTGATATAACCAGGTGATCCAGGAAGCAGAGCACACATACCGTAGACTGGGAAACCAAGATGTAGGGGAGAACCATGTCATGTTTCTGCATACCCCCTGTCACCTGAGAAAAACTTAGGTCAGTGACCATCATCCAAACCTGGTAGCAAAAAAAGAGAAAACTCCTTATTCCTGTTCCCCATGGCTCAGAAAGATTTGCATCAGGAAGGGTGGAGGCGACTCATTTTGTACTCCTGGAAGGGATGAGATGTCCTCAACAAGGCGATCGCTTCTCTTGTTGCTCCAGAACGGCCTCTGTCCTTTGCCCCATGAGGGTCTCCTTTGTCCTCTGTTCCCTGACTTTGAAGAACCACATCTAAGAATGACAAGGGCATTTATTTTGGGTTTATTTCAAGTGTTGCCCAATTAGAGAATTAACTGTAATCTCCGTTTAGAAATAGCATCCTGGGTGTGGGTCGTCCCCTTTAGTGGAGAAAGGCCATTATTCAAGAATAGCTGTCCTGGTTTTTACACTCAGAATACCATGACTTTTATTCTGGAGTAAACTGGCTGCTGGCAGCTCACCTGGAACAGGGCGCAGGGAGCGTGCCAAGCCCATGGAGGGGTTGCAGCCACCTGCCCCGTAGGAAGTGGGACGGCAGCCAGACGGTGCGGATTGCGCACACCGCTGGACAGGCACCCGGCGGCAGCGCCGTCCTCCACTGTCGACCTGGGCTGAGCTCAAACTGGCAGCCGAGAGGGAAGAGGAAACGGGATTATGTGATTGTCACTCACCTTGCTCCCCTTTTGTAACGACCCCATCCCTTTGCAGAACAGGAAAACACGCTGGTGCTCCGAGGGGGCTTCCGGAGCCCACGCGCTGAGCCAGCGCCGGGCAGGGCTGGAGCTTCCCCCACCGACGGCCATGCACAGACACACTGTCATTTCCCCCAAGCCCAAACTGGGTCAAATGCAAAAAGAAAAAGCTCAGGGAACAGCAAGACTTTATTTTCCGACTCGATCCCAGCCTCTACTGTTGCAGACAGGTTTTTCCCTGGAAGGCAGGACCGTGCTCCTGCTGCTGCTCCATCCCTGGCCCCGACACCCTGTGGTGTCTCCTGATCACTTTTACTGGGAAGATATAAATGCACAAATTATCCAGGGATATGTATCAGAACTGTGTTGGGCAAGAGAGACTAAGCTCTGAAGATGGTTGCTGTCGTGCTCCCGCCTTGCTCTGTGCGACTGGCCCGTCTCTTTTTGGTTTAAGCTCCTGATGTCTCAATCTGGGGTCTAACAGAGTGCCTGGCTGTCAGCTCTGCCCACCCTCATCCATTCGTGTGGCTCCTACAGAGGCTCTCAGGAGCAGCAGAGGCCATTTCTCCTTTTTTTCACATCGAGAGAATTCATGAGCTGGTTTCACATTTGTTTTTCTTTCAAACTTGAGGCTTTGCAGATATTAAAATATAATCCAGGAAGAATTTGCTTTGTGAGGGAAGAGTGTGGGATCACGGAGGGAAGAGGGGTCAGTGGGGGAGTGCAGGGAGGTGGGGGTGGCAAAGAGATTTTCATTTCCCCTCTGTGTCCCATTGGGATTGAATTTTTTACCTCCCTGCAACAATAGTGACCAGTATGGGACCAGTTAGAGGCTTTGGGAGACTCCAGGCTCCCCTGAGCTGTAGTTATTGTTCACAGCATGAATTTTAGACATTGCCCACGGTGAAGGCAGAAGAAAAGCTCTTTGCAGATGGTAAGAACTGGAGAAGATGGCCGGGAACATGGAGAAACGAGTAGAAAGAAAAGAAGAAAGCATCTCTCCTAGTAAAGAGTTGTTGCTCTGCATTCAAAAAAGGGCAAACAAATATAATTTGTGTTATAGGTAAACAGAGGAACTGGCCAGGCAAGGACAGGAAGGCAGAGTCCCGTCAGAGCCCCACGCCGTGCAGGGAGATAAACAAGAATCCTAGAAATGTTGAGAGACGCTTAAGGTGATTGCTCAACACTCAAGGAAATACGGGGCAAAAGCCAGATATCAGGGAGAGGAAGCTGGAAAAGGGCAGGCTGATACGAGCAATGAGGTCAGAGCTGCACAAACAGTGCGGGAAGGCTTCCTGGAGGCAGTGAGCCAGCAAAGCACATGTGGCCCTGCTGCTCCTCCTGCCTTAGATGCACAGGTGGCAAGGGTTTACCAGCCTGATATTGGGTTAAAATCGCTCAGTGATGGTGACTGAAGGCTCCTAAGCTGCAAATCCCAACTCACAGCACCTGCAGCTGAGCTTTGTTTCCTAGGGAGTACCTCCAGGTTGATGCAGCTCCATCAGCAAAGTCACATTGAGTTGGCCTAGCTGAGGCCATCACCCAAAAAGCATGAGGAGTGAGCGGCTGCATCCACTCAAAACAGTCATTTTTCTTGAATGAGTATAAAACTGGCCCCGGCTCACTGTCAGAGCAAGCGCGAGACAGACGGACAGGCTGCCCTCCCGGCTTAGGTTTGATCTCCAGCCCTGTTGCATGGTGAGCTCATCTCTTCTGGACGGCAAGGCACACTGCTGGGAGAGCAGCCAGCTGACCTGCAGCCCCGCAAGCACTGGCAGCATGGTTTGTTTGGGTTCCTGACATGCCAGGGGTCTTTAGGCTTATTTTGAGTTCATCTCAGCTTGGCAGTTTTGATGGATTCTGCCTTTCTGGTCTGGTCACAAGCAGTTGGATGTTCATACCAATCCTGCTCTAAGACAAACAGCATCCATAAATCTCTGGGCAAAGCCAAGACAGCGTTGACTTTCATTGCTCCATGCTGTCCCCTCAGCCCTTTGAACCCCTGGTGCCCTCACAAACATGGAAGCCTTAATCGATGTCCTATCAAAAGAAGCAGAATAAATCTCATTATCTTGTGAGACGAGGTCACACTCCCTGTGTGGCTGTCTAGCAACAGATGTGGCTGCTCCTTGGGTTGTCTTCTCTTTACAGGAAGTCTTCCATCAACTCTTGCAATGCATGAACCTCTAGGTCTCCAAAACACAGTTTCAGCAGTTGGTGCTGCTGTGGCCTGTTCGGTGGGTCACTGCTCAAAGCAGAGGACTTCCCATGATGGTCCATCCTACCAGTCCATGCTGCACCAAGGAGACAATATGGCCTGCTTGCAGCCTTGCCCCCAGGATCTCACTAGGGGATCTCCCATTAGGATCCTGTGTGTTATTGAGTAACTTCTCCAGTTTCTTTGAAATATGACTGTTCTTTTCAGTTACCACCAGAGTGAGGGGTCTCTTTCAGAAGGAGGCCATGAATTACAGTCCCCTGTGCTCGGGCAGATTTGTTTCTCTAGCTCATCAGCCCTCTGTTCCTGCTGCTCTGCCTCCTCCCACGTTCCCAGTGATTTGTTAAAAGATTGCACCAAACCCTGACAAAAACTGCCTCTAACGTCAGTGAGTTTGGGTCAGACCTTGAGCTTGAACTCACAGAAACACCGATTTTCCTGCCCCGTTGCCCTGGCTGCGCTGGCCCAGGCAGGGACCTGCTCTGAGACCAGTGGCCCAGAGGGCGAGGGTGGCCATCCTGACACAAACCTGTGTTTTCAGACAGCTTTTCCTTCCGCCCTCAGGCAGGGAAGAGGACGGGGACTCTGTGGCTGTTTGAAGAGGACACACAGCTGATAGCGACCGCATTCATGACAGTGTTTATTTGCATTTCCAGGGAGCCTTTGATAAAGCCCGGCTCCTGCCTGCACTGCCCAGGCTCCAGGGACCACGGGAATGCCGGGAGGACCATCTCCCTGTCTGGGAGAGGACATGGGAGAGCCAGCGACCAGCCCACTGGCCCAGCGGCACATTCAGCTGGACACACATCCCCTTCAAGGGACAAAGGAACTCGTTGAGAGAGGAAGAAACCATGTGTGGCCTACAGGAAGGAGGGGGCTGAAGAGGACTTGACTTCACCGGCAGCAGGGAGGGAAGATAAGGATGGAAAATCAGATTGTTTCCAGCTCATGTCCATGGGGAAGAAGCTATTGGATCCATGTGTGGTGTGAAGGGGCTGGAAGCTGGGGGGATTTGGGAGAGTCTCCAAGAGACCCTGTGAAGACTCTTTGTCCCCAGGACGGTGATGTCTCTTGCAGCAGTGGCAGAGGCATGAGGAGGGTCTGAGCGTGGCAGAGTGAAGCCAACTCCACCACCCCCCACTGCTCTCCATCGTCTGCTGGATCTCATCATGGTTGCCCATCTCAGAGCCCAGAAAAGATTTTATGGGGACCATCGAAGCATGTCACCCCATATGAAATACCATGTAGGGTAGCTGGAGAGATGCGTGGAAACGATTGCGCATCTCCCCTTCTCCTTGGGCACCATCCAGCCCTGTCTGCTTGAGAGGCCACCAGCAGCCAGGAGCCATCTACTCACCCTCCCTGAGAAAAGGGGCCCTTTTCTGCCTGTCACCCTATAGCCATGACCCAGTTTCACTGCAGCATTTCTCAACCCCGGCCTTTTTCCTTTTTGTCTCCTCTCTCGCCATTCCCCTCCCTCCCCTTCGGCACCGGCATTTGATATTTACTTTCAGGCTGGGAGGGACAGAGGAGGCTTTTCCTTGCGTTGCCCCCACATTGTTCCCTGTTGGTATTTGGGAACAAGTGTGACATTCAGGGGAGCCAAAGCGGACAAAGCCTGCCTGGAGGTAATCATACCGCGGGCGGGCGTATCGGGTGTCCGTGGACACAGGGCATCCAAAAGCTTTTGACTGTGTCTTTTTTAGGAAGAGCTTTTTCAGCCTCGGTATCTCTCAGATTAGGTTTTGTCCCCAGAGGAGCCTGTTGTGCCTCCATTGTCGTGCAGCTGTGGGAACCCGCGGCACGGCTCAGCACCAGAGCGGTAGGACAATGCCGAAAGGCACCAGCGCTCCTGACCTATCCGATGGGCAGCTCTTCCTGCGGTCCAGAGGGACTGATCTCTAACGAGGTCGACATCTGCTTCCCGGTGCTTTCTCTTCTGTACTCAGATGTCCACAAAAGAGCAGGTATGGATGGAAGCCCCGTGCCCTTGGCAAGTATCCCTCAGCATGTGCATGGAGATGGAGATGGAGAGGGTGACGCACACAAACATACAGACACACAACTGGGGGATGGACAGTGATAAGTACACCACATACAGATCTGGGTTATGCCTTGGAGGTGCAAGAAGGAGGCAACGCAAGGAAACCATCTCATCATCCCTGGTTCTGTCAGGGCACTGGGGGAGCAGCAACAACCACAAAAACTCAGCGGCGAGTAGGGGAATGTGGAGAAAAGCCCAGGGCTGTCTCTGTTTCCTCCCACGCACCCTTTGGCACAGCCAGGCAGAGCTGGCCCTGGGAGCGGGGCAGCCACAGCCTCTCCCCAAAAGTGGGAGATGCTTGTTTGCCTGTCCCCAGCTCTCTTTTCCACTTTGGGATTTGCAGGACTGGGATGCTAAATGCTTCCCAGAGACATAGGAAGGGATATCTACCCTCAGCCTCTGCTGAGTGTCCCATCTAAGGATGTCCAGCCCCATCCAGCATGAACAGAGCCTGGCTGCTACATGACCCTGCCCATCCTGGAATGGTATGGGATCCAGAGCACTGACAAGTCCAAGGAGACCGCAGTGTCCCTTCTTTTCAAAGAAATCAGCACTCACCCGTCCTCAATCCCATTAAAACACCCGATTTAGTATAGACACTAACTGTGTCTAGTCCGTGTAAAGCCACTTCTGGCTCCTCTCTGCTGAGGAGCTGCGTAACCCCGGTGAAGCCTCGCTGATATAAACCAGCCATTGACTGGTTCCTTATCTCCAGCCTTCTCGTGCTGACTGATCGGTTCCTCCCTCTTCTCTCGGCTGAGCCTCTGCTCTGGACTTGTACAGACTTTTCATCACTTTTAAAATCCTGGCCCAATAAAACATTAAAGCACTTGAACATGAATGGAACTGTTTACTTGCTTAAACCTAAACATGGGTTGTAGTTGGATCAAGACCTTTCTCTTCCTGCCCAGTGCTTCCTCCTCCCGTGTCCTGGCTGCTCTCCTCACCATCGTCTGTGATTTCTCTCCACTACAGTGCAATATCACGGAGAATTTGCAGTTTCCCATTTGTGACGCGCTGGTTTTGCCTAAGGTGACAAATGACCTCCTCCCTTAGCGATAAACCCGTTTACTCATCCCAGGCTGCATCTGCTGGTTAGTCACAGCCTGCCGGCGGAGCCGAGGCTTTCGGTTCTGCTCAGCATCTGCACTGCAGCTGTTTGCCATCGACTTTCCCCTGTTGTCTTTAGCACCCAGCCACTCGCTTCCTATTGCACTTCAGCTCGTTGCGTTTCCTTTTATTATTCTTAGTTCTCTAAGCCAAGCTGGCTCCTTACTACATCTTCTGGGAAGAGCAATCCTCTGCCAGGCTGTGCCATGATTGAGCACGTTGAGTTCGGTGGGAAATCATCAGCATTTCTGGGGGTGATGGGACAGGCAGGTGGGAGACGCTGCTAGGGTGGCTGCTTTCCAGGATGGCCGGATGGGGAAACGCTGCTGTGTCCCTGACTGGGAAGAGATGTTCTTGGATGGGTAGAAATGCCTGTGCAGCAGCAGGCGAGCGCGGCGGCGAGGCCGGCACACGGCTGGTCTCTCCCTGGCGCTGTGCGGGGCCGGCTGCCCGCAGCTGCCGAGCCGACGCGGCGTGTGCGAGCATGCAGCCAGTCGGACGTGGCCCTGGCCAAGGTGTTTGGGAACAGGTCCAGGCTTCTGCGAGTCGGGCTGGCTGCCGAACACACGCATCCTCCGTGAAAGGAAAAGATGTCTTAGCCGGGATACAAAGCACACGATGGGCAGGTCCCTGGATGAAGCCACTTCCCTCCAGCACATCTGGAAAATTGCTCCCATCCTCTGGTAAACAGGCTTCCAGAGGAAGATCTGTGCTAGTGTTGTCCTCCCTTTGGGACGTGGTGGAGCCAAGGTAGGAAAACCCAGTGGGATGGGAGGATATAGGCTCTCCTAGAATAACTTACAGCTGTCTTGGAAGCTCGGAGACCTGGAGGGCTGAGGAGCGTGTTGGCAAAGTCACAAATTTAATCAATTTTCTCTATTCTTGGCAAAGGGCGGGGGGAAGACACGCTTTCCACAGGACAGCAGGGATGACGGAGGTCCATCTGGAGTCCCTGTTGAGTTCAGCCTTTTCTCCCACCTCCATAAACCCAGAGGAGCAGCAGCACAGGTGGGTCTCGAGGCCAGGCTCAGGAGCAAGCCTGGAGGAGCCAGCACAGCTGATACTCCTCCACCAGAGCAGAAGCAGCCTCTCATGAACTCTCAGTGATGTGGTATCTTTAAAATCATTGCATAACAGTCGACATCACTGAGGATGGATTATCATTTTAAGAGGCTGGTGAGAAAAGAAAAGAAAAGAAGCAGTGTTATGGTATGAAGTCCTCCAAGGAAGGGGAAGGATCCAAGAGAAGGACTTCAGATCCTCAGCCCTGGAGCAGAAATTTGAAAGGGACTATTTCAGGGCTCTTGTCCAGTGCAGGGACAAGCGGTGAGAAAGTGCTGTACTGCCTGGAGAGCACAGGGAGGGTTTGCTTAAACCTCTGGTAACAATAACTGTGTCACAGCTGCTCAGGAGATGGCCCAGAGCTATTTTCTTAGAGATCGTAAGCCCAGATATGGGTAAATCAGGAAGTTCAACTCTCTCTTCAGAGGGGGATAAGCAAGGAGGTCGTTCTCCAGTGGAGATGGACGTGGAGCCCTGTGCTCCCCCCAGGCATCACAAACAGATGACACACATGAAAGAACAAAAACCAGAGGCAGGATTCACAGTACATCCAACGTGATGCTGAGGTCCCACTCCAGGACTGTGCTCCAGCCTTGCCCAGCAGCCCCAGGCAGGGAAACCTCCTTCCTACTGGAAGGCTACTCCTCTTAGGAAAGCAGGAACCTGCTAAGTTCAGTTCTGGCTACAGCCTTAAACCATCATGTCATAAATCTTTTTTGCGGCATCCTTGACAAGGGTGTTCTCCACCAAACGCCTTCCTCAGCAGCATGGTGAATGTGACAGCTGGTTTTGGGGATGTACCTCTCTGCTATGGGAAAGGCACACCCAAAGTAGCCCTCAGGGCATGCTCGAGCCTCAGGAGCCCAGCATCATGGCCCTGAGGAGGTGACAGAAGATGTGACTTTTTCACCCTCCCCAAGGTCTCTCCCAGCAGAAGTTCCCAGCCTTTCCCAGCTGAGTGTTCCTGGGCAGTGTGACCAGGCACAGTGCCAGACAAGTGGCTCTGAACGTGCCAACCCTCCTTCCAGCAAGACAACGTGGCCAGGCAGGCTGACCAAAGCCAGAGCAGTCTCTCCTCCCCGCACCGATACCCACCGCTCAACGGCAGGAGAGCTGGGAGGTCCCAGTGCCGCTCTCCGGCTGGGAGAGCGGTCCCCTGGGAGAGTAGTGCTGGGTGCCAGCCCATGAGCTAGGTAGGGATGGAGACTCTGGGTGAAGGGGTCAGCACTGAGCTCAGGACCCTCTTTGGATGGAGTGTTTCAGAGCTCTCCCAGGCAACCCTCTCCTGCCCCTCTCCCTCCTGCTGCATGGCTCAGCCTCGTCTCCTGTGAAATCTCCAAGTGACAAAAGGCTCTTTGGGGCTCAGCATCAGCCACAGCCCATCGCCCGCCTGCCCAGCCGCATGGATGGAGGACGGGACCATCTGCTCCAAGGCAAATGAACCCCATGGCCAGATGCTCTGCTTTGCTCAGGAGGCTGTAAAAGCCTTGGACCCGGTTCATGGGAACCGCTTCGCTCTCCCCCGCCTCCTCCTCCCACCCGCGTTAACCTCTTTACTGCCGCTGATGTCTTTACAGCAACATCTGAGCAAGGAGGAGGAGGTGGGTGTGAAGGCACGGGGGCGGAGGGGCAGGATGCTGAGGAGGTGTGCTGGGAGCTCTCCTGACACGGTAGTGTGAAGTTTGCCATCCTTCCTCCCTGCTTTGGGAAGGTGGGGAATGAGAACCCCTTCCCGGTGGGGAGGCCGCAGGCAGCACGGGAGCGGGTGGGGATGCACGGCAGGGGTGGGAGGAGGAGGTGGCGGGATTGACACTTGCTTTGGAAGTGTCCCCGCGGGGGTTTGCTCTCCATCACCGCCGATTCCCACGAACAGACTGAGCCCCATCCCCCAAAGCCTGTCCCAAGGTTTCCACGAGCAGTCCTGACGGTCCCCATCCCCGGGGCAGCAATAAGGCCCACGGTGTTTACTCTGGGTGTGGTGGCAATGGTGGAGAGGACAGGAGAGACGGCAGCTGCTGCCAGGTCCCTGTGGCCGTGGTCCCCGTTGCAGCTCGTCCCTGCACTGGTCACTGGGAGGGGGGACACTGAGCCCAGCGTGGGGGACTGGGTGCTGCAGTCCAGGCTTGGGTCTGCCCTGCCAGTCCCAGCAGATGCCCTGCCTGCACAGCACTATCAGCCATAGCATACCTTTGTGACAGCGTACGACATACATTTGCACCAAACAGCACAGTTTTAGGGGTAACAGGGACCCAGAAGTGCTGCCTGGTAGACCCTGTCATGCTGCTAATCAGGAAGAAGGTGCAGAACCTCCCCATTGCCCCTATTCCTGCCAGTAACAGAAAGGGGGTATCAGTCCCACTTGCCGGGGTGCTCCCACACAGCACCCCAGCTTTTGGCAGGGCTGACAAGCATCTGGACCACAGGGATGTGCCACCTGCATACTGCTCATCAGTACAAAGCCCATGACACAGCAGGTGAGTGGCTGCTGATCCAAGCTGGATTCAACCTCTCCCACCTGGACAGGGAGGCTTTCAACCTATTAACAGCCACAGAGCAATGCAGCTTCCATGGCAGAGCTGTATCTGCCTCTCCCCTCCCTCCCCTACGCGTTTTCTGTCCCTCTGAATTCATTTCCAGTCACCCAGGCCACCAAGGGTTAACGCCGCCCTGCTCCTTCGGGCTTTCTGGGGGGAGAACTGAACTGGGGACATCACAGGTGGGATGCGAGCTTGCAAGGCATGGTGGCCTGCTGGAAAAGACCTTGACTATTGAACCCTGAAAAATCTCCTCCTTTCTACCAGAGCCTTCCTCGCCCTGGTTCCCACAGGGCTCCTCAGCTGCCCCACACCTCCGGGAAGGTCACACGCCGCTGCTATATCTCGCCCAACGCGGTGGGAATCCGATTAACAACCGGCCCTCGGCTCTGGGATTGGGCAACGATGGGCAAGAGAAGGGCCCCGCGCTCGGAGAAGAGCTTTTCCCACACTCTGTCCCCCCTCGTCGGCGACGGCGGAGGAAATCGTCCATATCTAAATGTGTCCTGATAGCTGCGCTAATCTAGGGCTGAATGTGCAGCTCGGGGTGGGCTCGCGGGCAGCATGAGAGCAACACATGGCTCGTCTTCAGCTCACACAAAGGGCCGTATTCTTCCTCGCCCCACTCGGGCTTCGCATGCTCGAGTGGAAAACCAGAGTGGTGCTGGGGGTGAGGGAAGAGGGGAGACCACTGAGCTGGAGGAGCCGGATCCCCTGGGGGACACAGGGAGACGTCTGGCCCCGGGGAGGGTTTGATCTTCACTCGCTGCATGAGGGACTGGGTGATGCTGCAGCTGCAGCTCTGAAAATTTGGCAGAGAGAAGGGAAAGATGTTGGGGTTTTGTTGTTGCTTTTTTTTTTTCCTAAGCATCAGGGGGTATTTTGGGGTGGCTGTGTGGTAAACTCCACCCCTGGTTCGCAGGGGTGCTCCGTGAGATGGGGTTTCTCCGCTCGCTTTCCGCACCAAAAAATACCGAGGGGAAAAAAGTTGGCAAGATGTCAGAAACCAACCGGTTCAGCTCAACCTGAAACGTCCCTCCAACCAAACCCACAATGTTTTCTTCCCTTTTTGGGGTCTTTTTTGCACCTTTTTAACCCTTCTTCTCCTTTTGGCTCACAGCACTTTTCAAATTGGAGAAAATGTTTTGAAATAAAGAAGCCAAAGAAATGTTTTGTTTTGAAAAATGTTGAAACAAGATGTTTCGACATCTTCCAAATGATCTCCCTCACTTGTTTTGGCTGAAGCCCTGCATTTGCATTTGACCTGGATTTGCACATTGTTGGTTCCCCACAAAAGGGTGCATTTTTTGCTGAGCTCAACCCCGTTCGCCAAAAAGCAGCTCAGCTCTGTGGCCAGGCTTCTGTAAGCAGAAATTTTCAAAACGAAGGACTAAGCGGTTGGTCTGGATAAAGGTGAAGATCCTCTTCTCCAAAGGACCTTAAAACGTGCCTCTTCGCCCCACGAAGTTCCACTTTCCTGTTCCCCTTTTTCCTGCACTGTCCATTCTCTTTTGCCTCCATGCTTAGACCAGCCTCTCACCTAAACCTCTTTCTTCCACAAACTCCCTTTTTTTGGGTCATTTAGTGAATAAATGCTGCTGCCAGTCTTGAATGCAAATTCTTAGAGCCCTGGAGAGCCCAGAAAACCATAAGGCCCAACTCCAAGATGGGGTAATCTCCCCTTGGCGATAGTTCTCAGCCACTGTAGAAACACTCCGGCCCTGGATAAGGGAAAAATTTCTCCCTGGGAAAGAGATGCCCCAACCCTGCCCCCTCTTCCCGGGCCCTGGGGATGCCTCGGGGCCGGGTGCGAGGGAGCAGCTGGGCAGCGCTTGCACACATGGGGCTTCCCCTAATCACCCTTCAGCTCACATTAGCAACAAAGTCCCCACCCTTGCTCCGAGCCCTGTCGTGCAGCTCCTCATCATCTCCCCACCCCACCACCAGTGGGATGAGCTTCCCTCTCCTTGCCAGAGACCGGCTCCTTCGCATCAGGGCCAGTTGGTGCCAATGGGGAAGAAAACCCTCATGCTGGGAGCTGGGAAAGCAGCAACCTTCCCAATTTCCACTGGGAAGGGCGGGGAGCGAGGGGAGGCAGCCCTTCTGCGCCTGGCAGATCCTCCACCGTCCTCTTTCTGGGCCCTGTCGAAATCTGCCTGTTTTAACTTGTCTGGATGTCTCACTAGGGAGATGGACTGGAAAACACAAGGCAGATCCAAGCAGCTTTCTCCACGGGGAAAGCTTTCAGCACATAATAGTCTGGGGCTTGTTTGATGCCTGGTGTAAGATGCAGCTGAATAAAACCACGTAGAAGGAACTTGAATAGTAAAGGGCATCTTGAAGAACAAGCAGCCTTTTCTTCCCTCTCCCGCTGCAGAAGCTGCCTGGGAGCTGCCGTGTGTGTGGGGAGAGGGGCTGGTTCCCATTTATTCTCAGGATGAAGGCTGCCACTATAAATGAAAGTAAATATATAATTCCTCCTATTCCTGCCCGGTTGCTACAGAGACCACAGTTTAATTAACCACAACGCTGATGCCCTGCATGCCACAAAGCTGCCCAGGAAAATATTACGGATGTTTCTCTATACGTGCCAGTCCTGCGTTTATTTCTCGGTTTTACTCACTTCCAGAACCTGCCAAAAGTACTCGATGGGCACGTGGTGCAACCTGGCACCAGCGTCATACAAGCCGTGCTCACACTTCCCACAGGGGATGGACTGGGAGGGCAGGAGCTACCAAAACCGGATTCCTTGCTACGATGTGCAGGCTGGATGGGAAAACCCATTCACACGGGGAATTTCCAGAGAAGAAAGGGGAGAGATTGACCCTATTTAGTCTTCCCAGGACTTCACTTGGAAAACCCATGGAGGTGCGGCTCACACGATCCCAGTTACTTCTGCTCTGTGGAGCTGGGAGGCAGTGGAGTGGGTGCAGAAGGCGGCTGCACATCTCACCCGTGCAAGGTCAGCTCCCGAGACAGCCTCCGGCCAGGCCCTGGGACAACCTGTGCAAGGAGCTGGGCTTGGAAGGTCTTCTACCTGCCAACTGGAGACCTGCTGGAATATTTCCATCACACCCAGTCCCTAGTTGAAGGCTGAAGCTGCTCTGCTCCGCTCTGAGCGCCTGCACCCCTGTGGTCCATCCGGGGCGAATCCATCAGGAAAGCCGCCTGTGTGGCAGGAGGTTCGCAGACCCCTTCCTGCACCCCAGACGTCTCCAACTCCTCATTCCAGGAGAGCAGCAGCACCAGAAGCTGCACGAGGGCTGGGGAGAGACCTGCGGCAGGGAGCTGGCACAGGCGCAGGAAATCCAGCTGTCAAGAAGACTCCAGCGTGTTTACCCATCCCTGCCTCCCGGCACCTTTTTCTGGTGTGCATTTGTGTTTCAGACAGCGCTGATCCTGCCGGCCAGCCCTTACCTGCCAGCATCCGTCAGACACCGCAGCAAAGAGCAGCCCCAAGGCACGAACAGCCCGCCACGGGGGCCGCACCTCCATCCACCGCCGTGATGCAACGGCGTGCTGCGCAGCTGCTCGCCTCGCTGCCAACGGCACCCACAGCTTCACTGGAGACCCGCGGTCCGAAATAGGAGCTTTGGTATGTCCCCAGCTGTTTGCTCAGCCCCAGCCTGGAAAGCAAATCTCAACAAAAGCCAGCAAAAGCCTTCTGCTCCAGAGAAAGTCCAGAGGTAAAGGCTTGACTTGGTCAGTCAAGAGAAGGAGGGATGAGCAAAATGAAAGACCTGTTCCCATGCCCTCGCAGCCACTGTCGCCGTGTGAGCCAGGGAGAATAGGAAAACTCATCTCAGCTGCTGTCAGCAGGGTGAGAGCCAAGCCTGGACCCCCACCCCAGATGCTGCCATGGGGACCCCAGTGAAGATGCACCATGGCGGGAGGTCAAGCCGTGCCCTTGCCACTTAGGGTGCTGTTACAGGGTGTCACTACAGGGCTTGGAGGCAACACGATCAACTGCTGCCATTTTATCTTGTGTGTGACAACAGATGCCAGTTAATAAATAAAAGGAGGGCAACAGGGAGGGTGTTTATGAGGTCAGATTTTACCAGCTGGGTCCTGGTGAGGGCTGGTGCAGAATAGCTCTGCTGTTATCCCAGCAGTAGAATCCGCATGGGCTACACCACAGGCTCTTGCCCACATCCTTGGGAGCAGCGTTAGTGCAGAAACTACTGCAGAAATCCAAAACTCAGCTGAAGACATGGGACACACAAGCCTGGAGCCCAAAGGGACAAAGCTGGGGGACTGCAGAGGAGGACGAGCCATCTGGCTGCTCCAGACTTTCAGATCATCTTGACCTTATCAGGAGGGATTCACCTCTCTGGCTCATTAGGAGGTGTTTTTTTTCTTGTTGGAAAATATGGACCCTCATTTCCATTCCCGAGCTCCCCAGGGCGCTGGAGGAGTCCTTCATTGTTTTTACAGTTTTCATTGCTTCCCCTTGCCCTCTGTTTTCCTTTTCCTCTTTTCCATGACACGCAGCTTAACAAAACCCCGGGGAGGGGAGAGGAGAGTGAGGAACAAGATACTAAGTCTGGCTCAGCATTTCTGTGAGATCCCTGGAGACACAGGCACGGGTTTAAGTACTGTGCAGGGTACAGGCAGAGGGAGAGCCAAAGGATCTCAGAGATGGCTGAGTAATTTGCATCGTTCTTCTTCACCTTTTCCGTGGGACTTTCCAGTCTCTTCATCTGGACTCTGATCTGACCACTCACAGCAGCCGGATGGCTCAGCAGGATGTGTTTTTCTGGGATGGTTTCACCCGTGCTTTCTCAGTGTGGGAGGCTGATATCAATAGTTTCTGCCCTTTCTGCTATCTTGAGTAAGGTATTAGCACAGCAGGGTATTTTTATTGCTGAAGAAACCCGTAAGATTCTCTCAATGAACATGTAGCTTGGCCTTCTCCACCTCGCCAGGCTGCCTGCCACGCTGCACCTTGCCCAGATGCTGGCACCCGTTTGGCCCATGTGATGGGGATTTAGCTGAGGATCTCCAAAACACAGGACAGCTTTAAAAAGCTGATTAGCAGGGGGCGGTCATCATGACTCCGATCCCCGTGGGACACGCAACACGCGGAGCAGCAGGCATCCGCTCAGGCTGGGTTCAGCGCGTAGCGAGGCTGCTGTTTTTGGGGCAGGTATTGCACTGCCAAAACACACCTGGTGCCTCCTCTGTGGCTCATCCACCAGCCTGGGGACAAGGGGACAGCATTCTTGGGAATGGCCCTGGCTTGAGGGCTGTAAATCGCATCCAGTGGGAACAACAAAGGTGCCTGGATGGGGTGGGGGGCAAGAGGCATCGCTCGGGGCCGCCTAAATTTATGGCACCCTCTGGCTCCTTTAGCAATGGATGCATTCGACTTAGGACTCAAAGCAACAGCCTTAGAGGGGGAGATAAAAGGCTGGGAGAAAAGAAAGGATCATCTTTTTTCTCCGCTTTCATTTTTTTTTTTTAAATCAGCAGAGAGAGAGGAGGCACCATGGCAACGCCGAGCTCCTCGGGCAGGATGCTCGGCGGTGGAGGCCTCGCGCTAACCACCCTTCTCCGATCCCACAGCCCTCAGCAAACCTCACTGTGAGGCCATCCCTGCCTCTGCTGCCCCGAGCATCACTGCCATCACTGCTCGGCTGGCAGGAGAATCGGTTCCAAAGGATGGGATCAGCCATTGCCTCGACTCCTCGGTGCAGAGGAGGAGGAGGTGGGGAGGGAAGCGAGGAGGAGGGCGACCCTGTTAACAAACCTCGGCTAAACAGGCTGCTCCGGGCTGTGCAGGCAGAGGCGATGCCCTCATTGATATTGAAATCAGGCGCAATCCATCATGGAGCGAACAGGCTCCTTTCATGGGAAGCTGAAAAGAGCCACTCTCAAAGGGAGGGGGAAAAACTTGTCCAGGGGAAGGGCGAACCAAAGCGTGGCAGGTGTGGTATGGAGAGGGATGCTGTCCGCGCCAGACGGTGATTCATTGCTGAGTGGCGCCGTGCCATTGCCAGGGCGGGTGCAGAGTGCAGGCGGCAAAGTGTCCCCTGGATGGGGGGAGGACAGTGGGCCTGGGGCCACGTTGGGTTTTGTCAGGGTTCGGCGAGAGCGCTGGCACCGCAGAGGGAGAACGGGTTTGGTTTGCACCCCAGAGCAGGAAAGTCCCTGCTGGAGGAGTCAACATGGCCAAGACGGGAAGTTCATGGGTGTTGGGAGAGGAGGTGGCATCGGGCACAGCCACGGGATGTGTATCTCCTGGGCCACCCTGAGTCCTTTCACCTGCGGCCGAGCTCCAGCACCAGCGAGTGAAAACGCAACTTTCACCTGTGGGCGCTGTGGGTCCCTGTGGGAGGGCACAGAGCTACCGCGCGCAGGGCCCTTACCATGAGCCCTTTCACTCCTCGTTTCACTCCTTGGCATCCCTGTGGCTCTGGGGTGCTGCCCAGAGGTGGGTGGCAACACCAAAAGTCCCCCTGGGAGGTCCCCAGGCAGGGATGGAGACCAGACCGCAAAGGCCTTTGAACCTGGGTTGCTCTCAGTTTTGTAGGTCTAGCTTGACATTTAAAAAGAAATAACAACCCAAAGTGAAACTGAGTTTGGTTTTCTGTGTCTCAAACCAACTTTCCACCGAGCTTGAAGGCCACCACTGGCTTTGGCACAGCCTGATGTGATGGAGATCACCTCCTGCGGAGTGGGGCGTGAGAGCTGGATTGATGGGAGGAGAGGACACTGGGGATGGTGACCAGCCTCATGAGCTCCTGAAATCTACCTCCCTACTTCAGACAGCCCGTGGGCTTGAGGCATGGCCACTCTCGCCCCATGGGGTCTTGTCTTTCACTGTATGTACCAAGGGTCAGCCCGGAGCCATCCTGCCGCAGCCAACGCTGTTCAAGTAGAACGGTGCCAAATCTGTCCCAGCATCTCAGCGCTCAGCCTCCGGCCTCGGCTCCCACACCTGGCCACAATCACAGAGCCAGCAGAGAATGGGAAAAAGACATCTGATCCAGTTCACCAGCAGCTGCTGTTTATTTACCCCGGATCCTTCCTATGGAGGAAAGATGGAGTGGGGGATGTAGCATTTCCCACCCACTCGGGGCTGTCACTCCGGGGATGATGTAAGGTGCGGGGGATGCCCCGGAGGGGTGGTGGTGGTGTGACATCCTCAGCAGAGCTGCGAAAGGACCGTGGCAGGGTTAGCCTTTCCCAGCGCAGTGCCGGGGGCCCGGGGGAAGCCCACATCTGTGTGCGGGGGAGCCGGGCCAGCGCCGGTGTCCTGCGGGGGCGGGCGGCAGAGGAAGCCAGCCGCGGGGCTGCAGACCCGCACTACCCCATCAAGGCGGGGGATGTTTTCAAAAATTGCATTCTTCTCTGCTTTTCTTTCTTTTTTTCTTTTTTTTTCCCCCTCCCCCCAAAAAAAGAAAACTGTACAAGCTCTGGAGTTAATTAAGCAGAGGACAGAGAGGCTGGGATGTGCTGGGGTGCAGCTATGAAAGCAATTCTGCTCCAACGGGAAATGGTTTTGCTTCTTGAAGGCTTCAAGCTCCAGAAGTTGGCTTCACATTGGCCGTGGGATGAGCCCTAGGAACGGAAGGGTTGCTCCGTGCCCCCCATGGCATCCCCATACTCCCTCTGATGATCATCTCTGGTGATGTGAGCGGGGCTGAGCTCGGTTTCAGTGCTGCTGTAGGATTTGTCATGGGAGCAGAGAGCGAGTTATAGCCGATGCCGAGCCTCTGCATCACTTGGGCATGTCACATCTGTGCTTCATGCCTTAGTTTTCTCTCTGCTTTTTGCCTGCTGCATATAAACTCTAAACAGTTTTTTGGCAGAGCAGCTCTGTACAGCACCTTGCACCACAGAGTGCTAGTGAGACTTGCAATACTCCCATTTAAACTTCTAACAGTGGACAGAAAGGCATATGAGATGGAAGCCCATCAAGGGAATCTCCTCTTCTAGTCCTGGGATCAGGGAATTTATCCCAGGATGCGGGCTTTGCCACAGCAGAGCAGGCTGGCATCCCTCGGGGGAAGGAGAAAAGTCCCAGGCTGCATCTGTGCCATTGTGCTCAGCTGAATGATGGGAAGGGGAATGGAGGGGAAAATGAAATTTGCACCCTGAGCCTGGAGATAAGTTTCCCGTTATTGTTGTGGAAATAATTAAAAATTGTTGGTCACATTGTTCCTTTTCACCTTCTCATAACTCACTTGCTGTATTTTATTTCCCAACCTCCTTCTGATAATCACACGTCACAGTGTACTTTTACGGTCCTGCACATTCCCTGTGACCCTGGGCTCTTTCTCATCGCCAACCTCCCGTTTCACTCCGCCGCTTGCCAGTAGCACTTTTTCCACCCACCTGAGTGAGGGTCACTCACCCTCCAGAGCTGAGGTCAAGATGGGTCCCCATGGACCAACGCAGGGCAGCGACAGATGCCCACATTGCCCTAAATGACTGAGTGCAGGTATGGAGGTGACAGAGCCACCTCCATGCAGTGCTCTCCTGGGCTTACTGAGGAGCAGAGATGTTATTCTGGATGCATTATTGCTGCTTGATTCCTTCCCGTGTTGCTGGAGCTGGGTTTGACTGGGGTCTGCCTTGGCAGCTCCGCATCGCGCTATATAGACCCTGGGACAAAAATGCAGAGAAAGCTGCTGTCCAGGGAAAGCACATTCCTGGCCCTGGGGATCAACAGCATGATCCAGGCGGGAAAGCACGAGCATCGGCGGGATGAAGGCTGCCAGCCGAGTGAGGCCGGCAGGGACCAGCCCTTTCGGCCACATTAGACAAATAAACACGGAGCCCCGGGCTAGTGGGGGCTGGCAGGCAGTGACCGGGGGCGGCTTGACAGGTCACCCGGCCCCCGCAGCTGCCATCTGCTACTGTAACCTGCGGGTCCCCAGCGCTGGCGCGAGGCTGTGGGTGGGGGTCCCCGAGGGGACGGGGATGGCAGGACAGGGATGAAGAAGAGGAGGAGGAGGAGGGAGAGTTGCTCCTGGCAGCTTTGGGAGCCGGGCTGGCATGAGGCCATGAGCTGGAGAAGGCATATTCTGGCAGAATAATAATAAAAATAAACCTCACTAGACTTATTTTTAGCCTTGCTGATGATGTTGAGACTATTTAGAGGCTGGTTGACACTGTGGTCTGGGGCTCTTTGACGAGCCCCAGTTATCTTGTGTTTTGTTCTTTGATCGTAAAACTTGCTGGGAGAGAGACAATCATTTCTGTCCATTGGCCAAGGACTCCGTGCTTAGGATGCCTGAGTCCTTTGGTGTGGCAAATAATAAATACAGATAATGATTCACCAAGAATTTACTATGTCTGATACAAACTACCCAGCTGTTCAAATGAGAAGAAGGAAATCTGCAGGGATGACTTTGGTCACTTCAAGAGGGAGATGGGTGAGAAATCAGGCAGGTAACTCATCGGACAACAAGGCAGATGTTTAAAGTCTTTTTCAAATATGCATGGACAATGTCAATGAAAAAAGAACGTCTTTGTGGAAATGAAATGCAGGCCAAAGAAGAAGAGGCGATGGGATCTTGTTATGGGTGCTCTGGAGAAGGAGATGGGGTAGACGACGGGTGACTCATTAAACTGCACATGCTCCCGTGGGTGGAAGGGGGGCGACAGCGATGCTGCCCTTCTCACAGGGGGCAGGCAGATCCCCCAGCTTTGCTGCACGGGGTCAGGAGGGACCTAGAGTCGACATGATGCACAACAAACCAGGAGCTCTTCCATTTCTGTTTGTGCAGTGAAACAACTTTTAGGGAAACTAACGAAAAGCATTTTTTTTTTAATGGCTTTAAATTCTCCCTGCAAGAAGGTTTGACAGGGCAAACACATGCAGACCCATAAATTAGCCGTAATAGCTGAAGGCCCATTGTGTAGGCAATGGCTCACAGTACACAACAGCTACTCCTGGTTAACAATGCGAGGAAAGTCACTCCACACATTTTTTATCCTTTGACACGAAGTGCAGCTGCAGGAATACCTCAAGCAGGATTTTAATAAAAGACACTCATGTTCTTGCGGCTCAGCACATTTGGGAACAAACTTGTGGAGATAACGGGCCCGGGCTCACAGTGATAAACATGTCAAGATAATTAAAATCATGTCTTTCTTCTAACAGAAAAGGCAAGATCCTCATCTGATGCAAGCTATTGTAGCTCTGTACGGTCAGCGGAGTCACTCCAGCTCACCCCACTGGAGACTGAGCCCACGGAATTGGCAGCAATGAAATGGGATCCAGCAACCAGGCTCTGCGAACGCAGCATGGTCAGAGAGGTTGCTGCTTGGTTGTATGAGCCAAATTCTCATCTTTCCCCATCCAAAATAAATCCTGGATTTTTGTATGTGTGTGCAAATGTCATTTAGGACCTAAGCAGAAGGCAGACGAGCCGCCTGTGCAATAGAGGAGCCAGCTTTCATCAGGGCTGCAGGCGAAGCAGAAAGGACTGGGTGCTAAGAAAGGACTCAAATGAGTTTTCAAAGTGGGAATGATGCCAAATTTGGCCGGGAAGCTGTTGCAGGGGCGGCAGGAGAGCAGGGTCATACACACGCTTGGGAAGGACTGGGGGCAGCTTTCACTGGGATGAGAAAGACGAAAGCCCACGAGACAGCATGGGCCAGGTTCCTGGAGGACTTTCAGGCAGGGGGAAGTGCTGGAAAATGGCAGCCTTGAGGAAAAAGTCTGGAGGAGCCTCTGGCAGGAGGAGGGGAGAGCAAGCAGGCAGGATTGCCCTGCAGAGGAGGAGCGGGAGCGTGCACGAGGCCGGTGTCAGGGCTTGTCGGCACAGAGGAGCATAGCAAAGCTGCTATTGTGGAATAAAATATGCTGGAATGTGGACACGCCTATTCCAGAATAAAGCTGCTTTTTCCTAATTTAACTTAATCCACTATTTGTTTTTATTATTTTTATCATCATCAGATGCAGCTAATTTGGAAAAGCTGTTCCAATTAATTTCCCTGCATAGACAAGCAGTTACACGCTGGAAAAGCCTTTGTCTGTTCAGTGGCAGCCTGACCGGCAGCTTCTATTCATTTCAAAACCAGTTCCTTTCTTCTCCCCTTTGACCATTTTTTCTACTTTGTCTCATCAGACCATGAGGGGAACAGGAGTGGGAATTTTTCCTGGGAGCGTGGAGCCTGGTAGCCCCGTTTATGGGAGGGAGAGCTGGAAAAAAAAGGTGTTATTTAAAGGGAGGGAAGACAAGGACCTCAGGAGAATAAGAGTCCAGGGCAATGGTCAAGGAAGCCACAATGATCTCACAGATGTTCGTGAGGGTCTTGGCACGAGGCAGTGTCTGCCATCCCCTCTCTTTAGACTATTTAAGCCATGGGTAGTGCATGGCCTGAGACCTCAGCAGAGGGGCAGGAGGCTTGAGTACACTGGATTGTCCACGTTGGAGAGACCCACAGCTTGAATCAGGGCCAGAACAACAGCTGTTGGTGGCACCAAGATTATGTCCAAGATTGAGCAGCCCTCTTGGATGCATCCATGGTGCTGGACGGCAGGAGCATCCCATGCCCTGGGGGCTGTAATTTCGCGCTGCTCCCAGTGAGGCAGAGCCGGCTCTCGCGGAGCCCAGATGTTGCAGAGGAAGCTGCTGAAGTATGATCCATCCTTTCCTTTGGCTCGGAGATGAAAGCAGCTCACAGGAGCTCAGGGCTATAAGCGAGTAACTGATTAACCAGGGCTGCAGCTGCCGGGCTCTGCAGGCGCTGCGAGAGCCGCCGTACTGGTTTTACACAGCTCTTTCACCAGTCCCGCTCCAGCTTTTGGCCACAGTGAGAAGAGACCTGGGGGGACCTGCGTGTAGAGAAAAGCCAAGACACAAACCCTTGTCTCCAAGCTGATTTTCTTCCTCTGATTCTGTAGTCTGCCTCTTTTCCTACTTTTTCCTTTTCTTCCACCTTTTTGCTTTGGGGCTCCGCCATCTCCTCACTCCATCCCATGTGGTCTTATCCTTTGGCACTTCAGAGACTTGGCTCATCCTCCTGCCGACTGGCAAATGTTGGGAGGCCACAGCTACGCATTCATCTCCAAAAGCAACCTGAAAATGGTCCAGTCCATCGTCCCCTGTGGTCTGGGCAATGGAGTCAGTGCCAGCAGAAAGAGCCAAGCATATCCATCGCTTGTGCGGCAGGAAGCTGGTGAGAAAGAAGCGTTGGGGCAGAAGGATGCAAGCTAAGAGCCCAAAGTCTCCTGCCAGATGTTGGGCGCACCTAAAGAGATAGCAGTGGCTGATGCTGGAAGGAAGGACAGCCAGATTTTCTCCCTTGCAGGCAATTCCTATGTTGTTTGTGGAGTCTTTTTCCTTTCCAAGGCTTGACCTTGAGAGACACTATAAATGCCTTAAAATCTTGGTGCAGGACTCTTGCGAGCTATTTCAGTGTGAAATCAGGTTATCATTTGGTATAGTGCCCTTTCTCTCTCTTCTCCTCCTTGTACCTTCAAGAGAGCTGTGTTCAGGGGAAGCTCATTGGCAATCTCCCCATGACCAGCCTCTGATGAGTCAAAAAAAGGGAGGGAGGTGTATTTGGTCCCTCTCCTCAGTGCTTGCTGGAGCTGTACCTCCGTGCTAATAAAACCTGGTACTTGGTAGGGGCAGGCTCACAAGAAAACAACAAACAGCTTCAATAAAAGTGATGTGCTGCCAGCCCCCTCCCCTCTCCTGTGAGTGTTTGTACGGTCCTGATTTCCGCACAGAGACTCTGATCTGCAAGTTGTATTCGGGACCATAAAAAAGAGATTAGCTCTTATCTCTGGCAGGCAGCAATATCAGGCACCAGCCCTCACACCAGAGCATTGGCAGCCAAGGACCAGCCCAGCACACGAAGACAAACTTGTTGGAAGAGGAGGAGGTAAACAATGTGGGGGAAAACGAGTTGTGGGAGGTGAAGCTGGAGGATGGGATGATGCCAACCTGCCTTGGGCTGCAAGGGAGCCCCGAGCCCTGGCGCAGGGCAAGAGACAAGGGAGGAAGCGGTGATTAGACACCAGCATCTGCAATCAAGAGGGAGGAAGCGTGACCGCCGGGAAACGCTTGTCTCTCTTACTGTTTGCGATAAGCTGCCGAGTGCCCCGCAGAGGAGGCACCCAGCCCTTCCGCACCCCCCTGGCATGCTGCCCAGCAGCCAGCGCCCGAGCCTTGTGCAGCAGGGAGCTGGTCCCCACCACTGAGCTGCTGGCAACGTTTCCTTTGGTTTCCAATGGCCACTGATTGCCAGGGCTCCTACAGAAGTCCCCATGCCTGTTGGCTTGTAGTGTCCCAGCTGGGAAGTGTTCCCAGCATCAACTCTTCCCTCTCCTTGGCAGTGGAGTGTTGTTGTACCTGGATGGAGAAGCTGTATAGACAGACAAGAGCCCAGGGCTGGTTTGGAGGCTTACTCACAGTAAGACAAACGCAGCTCCGTTTACGAAGGGGTTTGAATCAATTCTGCAGTGGGTGTGTGGGAACAGGCTTTGGTCATCAGATGGCTGCAGGAGAGAGAGTGAGAGAGAGTGAAAGAGAGGAGGGGGAGAAGAAGAAAGAAAGAGAAAGAAAGCAAACCAAGAGAAGAGAAAAGAGAAGAGAAGAGAAGAGAAGAGAAGAGAAGAGAAGAGAGAGAAGAAAAGAAAAGAAAAGAAAAGAAAAGAAAAGAAAAGAAAAGAAAAGAAAAGAAAAGAAAAGAAAAGAAAAGAAAAGAAAAGAAAAGAAAAGAAAAGAAAAGAAAAGAAAAGAAAAGAGAAAGAAAAGAGAAAGAAAGCCCCATTTTGAAAGCCTTAAACCTGCCTCTTTATCTCCCTAATCTGTATTTCCCCTCCAAAGCCTCTTTCTGTACAGGATGAAAGCAGATTTCTCCTCTTTATTTTCGTTTTCTGTGTCCTTTAGGAAGGCATTTGCTCGAGACTAATTGAATTTTCTGCCCGTGGAGAGAAAGACACGACACAGAGTGAGTTAAAGTCCGACACCAGGACAGGGCGCAGGAGCCGTGTTAACTGGTGTGGGGGACAGCCCCTCACTTAACAAAAGTGTTTAATTCTGTCCCCTCTTGTTAAGAAGGGGCGGAAGGAGGGGATATTTATTCTGTTCTTTTCTCAAGGTTTTTCCTTTCGGGTCACAAAGTGCCCCCCACGCTCCTGGCCCCCCTCCTCTCCCCGCTTTTGTGGCAGCAGCAGCTGGTGGGTTGCAAAGGGGACAGGCTTTGTCTTTTGACACACTCGAACATTTCTGCACAGAGCTGGGGAAACCTTTCCCTTCCCCACCTCTCGCCTTTCCGGGTGAGGAGGAGGGAGCGAGGGGCAAGCGACGGAGCTATGGCCCAGGGGATAAAACGGCACAAAGGGTTATGGAGCTGCAGTGGACAAGGGACCTGGGCTGCTCTGCGCAGGGTTGTGGAGAACAGATGGTGATGGGTGCTGGGGAGGGGGTGGGTTGGCCCCGAATGCCGGGGAGGCTTGTGTGGAGCAACCGGCTGAGGGGCGGGAGGAAGAAAGCAATGCAAGAGGCAGTGACTCCATAAAACAGAGTGCAGGGGCTGCCTCTTACCAAAACCGTCAAAGAAACCTCATCTTTCCCTTTGTCGTCCTCCCAGGGACTGGCCCCAGTCAATCTTCTGGCCACAACACATGGAGGATTCACTCAGTTTGTGCTACAACTCCACAAAAAAGTTCCTTTTTCTGCAACAAGCACCCTTGACTCTTCCATAAAGGGTACGCGAACCCTTTGGTCCTTCCATGAAGGATGTGCAAACCCTCTGGGCCCTCCACACCTCCTCCAGGGACAGGCCATTGGGGCTGGGCCCTGGGAACGGGTCCAATCCAGCTATGTTTGATACCAGGACAACTGCTAGATGTGAGGAACAGCATGATGCAATCCAGCGGTGGTGACCTGGGGCTAGAATGAGATCAGGCTGCTCATAGGCATGAGCAGGAAATTGGGGCTTGACCCCTGAGCTAACCCCACAGCCGTAGTGTAACCTGCCTGTGCCCACCTTGTACTGATTGGTTTGCAGCCTGGGAATGGCCCCAGCGCCTTCTCTGTCCTGGGAAAAGTAAAAAGTAGAAAGCTAAAACCCAGCTTAAAGCAGAAAACTAAACCTCAACTCTCTCATGAGCTCACAGCTTGAATCGAAGACTCCACTGTCTTCTCTGTGACCAAGCACCTCGTGTGAGACCCCCAGCCCTTACCCTGGGGCAAGACCACGTCTTGGTTCTGCAGTGAACACTAAGCCCTTGCGGCCTAATTGCTCTTACGGGGTGTTTACCTACAGCTGACACCCAACTGCCTGCGCTGGGAGAAGGTCCCCCCTTCTCAGGCTGAAGATGGGAGCACGTGTGGACACTAACGGATAAGTCTCCCAGATTGCAGCCAACAGTCTGATTAAAGTTCATTTGGCTGTCCTTTACACTGGTGCAAGCTGGGAGCTTCAGTGGGTGGACACTAGGGTGAAACCAGTATGAGGTGAGTGAGAACAGAGACATGAGTTTTAACCTTTGTGTGGCACCGGACACTTACCCGAAGCTTTGGGAAACGCCTGCTTCCGCAGGAGCTTTCAGGAGAGTCCTTACGAGTGGAAAATAAATAGATACATTCATTATCCAAATTGTCTTATTTTTGTGGTGCCTCTTGAGTAAACCCACTTCTGAGGCTGTCCTAATTGCTTCGCAATAGAGCAGAGATAAATATTTATCAAACAGCTGCATCAGGAAACCACAGTTCAGAGAACTGGTATCGGACGATGTGTCTCGGGAAGGATGAGTCTGAGTGGTTTCAGCTTGCTGACCTGTCAGGCTTCCTCCCTCGCACGAGGCAGAGCTTCACCCAAGCCCGGACCCACGTGGCACCACACCAGTCCCGTACTACCACTTGGAGCTGGTCACGCAGAGCCTTTGGAGGACAACTCTTCGTGCTGGAGTTCCCCTGTTACCCTGTTCCATTGACCCAGTGTTTTCTGACACCTTTTCTTCCTCTGACTTCATGGCCTTGCTCACTTTCTATTAAAAATTGCAGAGATGTGGCCTGTATTCCTCTGGGAGCCCCAGTGCTAAAAGAGGCCCACATGCAAATATTTAGCCACACTATTATTAGCGCAGGAACATCTAACCAGATGGCAACGTTTCTAAGTCTTGCTATGCAAAACTGGCTCTTCAGAATAAAACAGGCTGGGATGGAGCTCCGGAATCACCCGCTGCTCCTGAGATCCTGACCGCTGCGCCAAGGCAGCGGGACACGTGGGACAAGGGCTTTTTTAGCATCTTGCACATGTGGGACATCCCCTCAGCGAGCGGCATTTCGTCGAAAAAGAGAGGAAATTATGCTGGCAATCAAATGTTGCGGTTCCATGTATCAGACAAGGAGGTTGGCTTGCATGCATTCACAGCGTGGGTGTGCAGGTCTCCCTTCGCTCCGGGCATACCTGATCCCTCAGGAGAGAGGAGATGCTTCACATTGGCCGCAATCTGCTGTGTGCTATCCATAGCTGAGGAGGGCAGAAACCCTTCAACATCAGCATTGAGCAGCCTCAATAGCAAAGAAAAGCAGAATTCCCTCTGCTGCACAGTTTGTGCCCATCCTGTAAAAATCTTACCCTCCCAGGAGCACTCTCTCAACCTAGAAATGCCTAGAAATGTCCAAGGAGATGACTTTAATGCTGAGCATGAGCCAGCTGAAGTGCCGGCCTAAACTTCAGATGGATGACGATCCTGTTTAATTGGGAGCGGGTGTTTTTTGACTCATGCAAAGGGCATGCTATTTTTATAATGAGCTGATTTCAGATCACAGCCTCCTTGCGTTAGGCTCTGCACATATATCTAATGAAAGCCAGGTCCTGCCTAGAAGCCCATACAATAGGCTGAGAGCTGGGAAGAGTGCTCAGAAGCATCTCACCCAGGGGCTTTGCGAGGTTGCCCGCCAGGGTCTATTTTTTCCATCCTCACTCATGTCGAGAAGTTAAATATTTACTGGAGCTATTAAATATTTACGCTAAGCTGCTCCTCCCGTGGGGAGGCATCCTATTGCTGGCTCCCGGGGGTCTGCGGCCAACTCACTCACATGCCTGTGCTCAGCTCCAGAGTGCAAACATGTGAGGACTTCACGGGGCTGTCATGTCCCGTAGGGAGGGGAAGGCTCTGGTTTTGGCACCAATAGTACTCTTAGGTGATGGACTTGATGGTTCTTTGAGTGTCTTCCTTAAGATCAAGTCATTCAGGAAGGTATGGGTTGCTCTTTGTTTGTCCTTCCCCCCATGGTTTGTGATGCCACCTTGTCCCTGGTGTGCGGAAAGTTGGGTGAGAACATCCAGCCTGACCCAGCTCTAGCACCTTCCATCCTCCCAGCAGGTCATCAGCACTGCCGGGAGAGCAACAGGAACTAGAGGCAGCAGGTCCCTAATCCATAATGTCCAAGGGGACCCTTGGTCACACTGTAAGAGAAGGAAACCCAGTGGCAATGCCAAAACTTGCTGTTCTGCAAAGCACAAGCCAAATGGGAGAAGCCCCATCCCCAGGAGAGCCAGCAGCAGCCCCAGGACAAGCTCCCCCACTCCCACCCGGGCTGAGCGGGTTAACGCTGCTGCTGCGCCTTCCCACTGGAACTGGGCCAGAGGAAAAAGGCTCCACTGTTTCCCTGTCCGCCTGGAAAACAGGCCGGCTGTTTTCTCCAGTGGCACAAGGCTGTTTTTTCTGGGCCAGATTCACAGCCCGTCGTCGTCCCCCACCCCAAGCCCCGGCCCGCGGGGAGACTGAAAGGCACAACCTGCCCAGGGGTACTGGGGGCTCTCCCCGCCTGGCATGACTCCCCCAGGCGCCGCTCTGCCCTTCCTGTTCCTGTCCCTTTCCTTTCCTCCCTGTCCTACTCTGCGCGGGGCTGGGGACGCCCTTTCCTGCCTGGCACCCGACTGGCCCGATGGCAGAGATGGTGCTGCCGAGCGCCATGGTCCCGTCTCCCCTTCCCACTCCCTGTCAAAGCCCTGCCATGTTATCGCCCTCTTTGTCATGCTGTTGACCAGAAATACATGTCTGGGAAAGAAAGAGGAAAGAAAGGAAAAGAAGGGAGAAAGGGAGAAAGGGAGAAAGGGAGAAAGGGAGAAAGGGAGAAAGGAGAAAGGGAGAAGGAAAGAAGGAAGGAAAGAAGGAAAGAAGGAAAAAGAAGGAAGGAAGGAAGAAGGAAGGAAGGAAGGAAGGAAGGAAGGAAGGAAGGAAGGAAGGAAGGAAGGAAGGATGAAGGAAGGAAGGAAGGAGGAAGGAAGGAAGGAAGGAAGGAAGGAAGGAAGGAAGGAAGGAAGGAAGGAAGGAAGGAAGGAAGGAAGGAAGGAAGGAAGGAAGGAAGGAAGGAAGGAAAGGGAAAGAAGGAAAGAAGGAAAAGAATGAAAGGAAAGAAAGAAAGAAAGAAAGAAAGAAAGAAAGAAAGAAAGAAGAAGAAAACAAGAAAACACCCTTTGGCTCAAGCGTGCCGAAGGGAGCGACAGCGCGCGCGGGTTTGGCTCGCTGTCTTGCCGGCTCTTTTCCCAGCAAGAGCGATAAGACTCAGGGCGAGCACAATCACGAGCGGAGCAGGTCCCAGCAGCTCAGCCAGCTCTGGCTGGGATGGCTGAGGGACACTGAGTACTCCACAGGGACATATTTCCAAAATAAAGTCATTCTGGTGCTCCTCCAGCCCCGCCAGCCACCCTGACAGCCTGCTGCAAAGCATCGCTGCCGCCCCCACGACCAAAACAAAGCTGTGAGGGGCCCTGAACCCGGCGAGGCACGTTTGAGTGCTCCCCAGGCAGCCCCCTCCTCCGGTTGCAAGCGGTTTTCGGTGCAAAGAGCAGCACATGGGCTCGGCTGGATGCGCCCACGGACCCCGCAGCATCCCCAGCGCTCCCGCGTTGCCCTCCACTCCATCTTCTCTCTCTCTGTCTTCTCTGTCTCCCATTTCTTCCCCCAGCATCGCTGCCTTCCTCACAGGATACATCTATCTACGCACCCGTGATGGGGCACGAATGTGTTTGAGTGCACCACCCTGGTTTGCTCAATGCTATCTGAGCTCGGCTCATCCCGAGCACAAGATGGATGTTTTGACCCAAAATATGTCTGGCATTGGAGACATGCAGCTCAGAGGTTGGGTTTTGAGCCTGCTCCTCACTCACGGTGCTACCCCATATGCCCGACCTGCTGGAGGACGGGGTCTGTGTGCTTCGGTCACTGGAAGGGAGGACAATTTCGAGCACTCAAGCCGTGGATGTGAGATATCAGTTGTTCTGGGAGAGGGCTCTGAAGGAATTTACTAGTTGGAAGTTTATTATCTGGAAGAGGCTTGAAGACATCCCAAGAGACAGAGTCATGAGGTCCAGTTTGCAGCACCTTCAAAGTCCACATTGTCATCCCAACCTGCCCAACATCCCCCTGCTACTCCAGCCCCACAACCAAGCGTCAAAGACCCTCTTCACCCCTCAGCAGCCACAAGACTAATCCCCTCCATCTCCACACACATGGATGAAGAGCAAACCTTGTCCATCTGCTCTCCTGTGAGACTCCACACATTTAAACTATGCCATGCTGTCCTAGAGGTCCTGGAAGTGCACGGAATCAGGAGACCATCATCCACCCCGACGCAATGGTGTCATACAAGGGTCCCTGGAAGGTGACAGTCCCAGCCCTGAGCTCTTTATGGAACAGCCTCTGAAATCAGGAGGCCCCGTGGGGTTTGCCCACCTCAGTCTCCAGCACAATCTGGAAATGCCACAGCACGCAGCCAGCACGCTCAGCTCACCCTGACCGCTGCTCCCCAGCCCTTCTTCTTAGTCACCTCTTCCTTACCATAATAAATTACAAATCAAATTGGTATTATGGCACCGATGGCTGTCCTCGTTATCCTCTCATCAGCATTAAATCAGCAACCTTGACGATGCCCCGTTAGAAGCACCAGTGGGGCCAAGATAAACAGCAATGACAAAAGGAAATCAATCCTCCTCGGCAGCCCGTGGGGCTCGGGGTGTCCTGGCAGGAGATGTATGTCCGAGCATTCAGGCCATCCTACCAAAGAGCTCATCTCCCCATGACCTCCACATCAGAGGGTGCTCAGCACCTTGTGAAGGACCCAAAAAACTGGGGGCCAGCAGCTGGGACCCCCTGGGTGGGCCTGGGAGCTTGTCCCCTTGCATAGTGCACATGAGATGGAGGAGAGATCCCAATTCCCATTGGAGGGACGTTGGGACTAGCAAAACTAAGATGTCCCACAGCGAGCATTCCTTCTCTGTAACAGGGAGACAGGGATGTCTTGTGGAGCACCCTCTGCCTGGAAACCTCATCTGAAATAGCTGTGGACTGCCTCATCATCATGGCCCATCCCAGCTGATGTGAGAAAGAGTTGGCTTGAACCCCCAGCAAAGGTCCTTGTGACATTTTGCTCAGAGCTTCTTGCCAAAAGGGCCTGTGAAAAGGGGGTAACTCCTCCTTCCTCATCTTCCTGGAAAAGGGGCAGGAAAGGAAAGTTTCCTCAGTCAGAGATAGTTTCCCCCAAGCTCAGAGTCTGGATGGAGCAGCACTTGGAAGGTAGACACTGACTGGGGGCTCTGGGGCCAACCCTACTCCCTGGAGAGAGAGTTGCACAGAGAGGTGGGACACCAACCCCTTGGGAGGGGTTCCTGTTTTGAGGGAAGAAAGAAAAGGACACGGACGTGGCAGTCAGGGATGTACTGTTGGCCCTGCTAATAGAAACCCTCTGTATAAACAGGGAGAGGATCCAACAGAGATCAGAGATGGTTTTTCTTTCAAGAAAATTAAACATTTAAAACATTTGAGAACACACGCCCTCACCCCCTGGACAGTAATTAACTTCTTCCTGTGCAGAGCATGGAGCATTTTCCGAAAACAGAGTTAGATGATTATTTTTCAAAGGAATGTTGTTGAAAGGATCTTCTGTTATGTCCTAAAGTGGGAAAACAGTCACAGTGGCTGAGGAACAGCGTGCTCCATGCATGTGCCACATTCTGGCTGCCCGAGGAGATGGTGACGTGCTGGATGCTGCAGGTCTGGAGGCCACGGGTGGCTGAGCAGCAGTCACTTTGTTCGATGGAAAAAACTCCTTGTTTGGTCATTGTAGTACCCTAAAAATCAATGCGAAGTAAACCAGTCACCAGCAGCCAAAAAAAAAAAAATCCCAAACTCAACCCGTGGGGATGCACTGCATTTCCCCAGTGTGCCATGACGGGGGAATCTTGGGGTGAGCAAGAGGACGTAAATTCAGATGCAGATGCAAATACACGCAGCGTTCAAGGGGATTTACATCCCACATCCCCATCTGAGCCCATCTTCCTGTGAACTTTCGGATGAGCTCAGGTCCTCGTGAATCTCCGTTCTCAGAGCAGTAGCATGAAAAGAGGCAGCTGGTATGTGTGTTAAACAAGCACAGTGTGAATGACATCCCGGCAATAAAAGGACTCTGCTGCTAGCCAAGGTGTTTGGTGGGAACAAAATAACTTCCCAGGCTGATTCCACCGTGCTCCCCGAGCCTGCAGAGAGGCGGGGAGCAGCACGGGGGAGGCAGGGCCGGATAGAAACATATAAGAGCTGGTCTGGAGAGACAATTGTGCTTTGTAGCAAAGTTTGAGGTTTGGATGTTTGTTTTCAGTGCTGCGTTGGGAGGAAAACAAAACCCAACATTTTGTGTGACACAAGCTTGTGGGGAAACAGCCTTCTCTTGGTTGAAAAGGTCAGGTTCGCTTTCCATATCTCTCTCACATCAAAAATGTCCTGCAATCCCTGGAGCGCAAGAGAAAATTTCCTCTTACAAAGTTAAGTGGGGGCAGGCCAGCGGGGGCAGCTGATTTCTCTTCCTAGACCAGCTCAAGCCAACTGGGGAGAATGGGTCTGAGTTGGAGCACTCAAGGACTCTTTCAGGTGTAGGGTAAAGGGTCAGGAAAAAACAGGAACCCAAACATCCACAGCACAGGGCAGCAGGAGCATGGCTGGAGATGAGGCAAAGCCAGCAGCAAGTTTGCAAAAGCAAATGGTGTTATTGGGGACAGAAGGACAGCTGTGGTCCAGTACCGAGCCCATCTTTTGGCACTGCACAGCAGCTTTGGCCGAGCAGCAGGACCTGCCTGGGAAACGCAGGCAGCCCAGGACATCATACCCAGGATGTCCACTTTGGTGTCCTGCCCTAAAGCAGGGGACAGCAGGAGCTGTTGCCACCCAAGGCTGCACGTGGCCTGTGCCAGAGCCGCCCTTGCACTCCTCCCAGGGTACAGCATCCATGGGAGGCTCACATGGCCCCGCAGAGGCCATGGGACAGTGCCACATTCGGCATGGGAAATGATATGCTTGGGGTGGGAAGTCTTCTGGCTCTGCTCCTGCGGTTTCTTTGTCCATTTTACTATTTATAATTCTAAAATCACCCTAAAATCTCCGAATTCCCCTTTGGGTATCTCTCCTCTCTGAGTTCACACTACAGTCTTCCTTGGCTGAGATTTAGCTTTGAGCATCTCCGCTCTAGTAAGTATCCCTCCGCATCAGCATCACGAGGAGTTTTGGCACCACTGACCAGCATCTCCCTTATGAGACCCATAATGAGACATCCAGTGCTGAGCCTGGGAGAACTGCGAACACATACACAGAAAAAATAATTCAAAGAGACAAGACAAAGGGATCTGTTGGATGGGACCAGTGCAATCTGGGGAAACATCTTTGGTTTAGAGGGGGAAGAGAGCAAGAGGGAGACAGAGAAAGAAAGAGAGGAAAGAGGCATCCGGAGCAGGATTGTTTCTTGCCTGCAGGTGTGCGTGCCGGGAAGGCAGGGCATCACCATTCATTTTAACATTAAAAGTGTTGCAGACCAATCACCTCTGGCTGTTCACTCCACGCTCCCTCCCGGGGTGTTGTGTTCCCGTGCCCGCAGGCAGCGCGCTCCGTCCTTTTCCTCTTTCCTCACCATCTGCCGTCGCGAATTCCCACGAGCGGCTCCCGCCCCGGCATTGGGTTTCAACCCGAGACAGAAAACAAGAGGGAGAGAAACCCGAAACCCAACCTGCGGCAGCATGAGGAGAGACAGGACCCAGCTCGTGCCCGGTCCCCATCACACTGTCCTCTAACCTCTGCCATCGGCTGCTTTGGAGCACCCCTGGGTGCCTGCAGGTGCTGGGAGCTGCTTGTCCCAGGCTGGGGCAGGGGGAGAACAGGGAATGCAAGGCCACACGTGCAGCGGGACCCTCTTTCCTTGTATGGCTGGGCTGCCGGCGGCACAGTCCTCACTAACCCTCTGTTTCAAATTACAAAGCTGCCCCGATCCCACCGAACCACCTCAGATCCAAGGAAAGAGCCAGCGGCTGCTTTGAAATCTAGACTGGAGTGTCTCCAGCCGGCAGTGCTTAAAACAACAGCTGGGCTCCCTCCTCACAGGGCACAGCACCCTTGGGTACCAGGGCTTGGAATCCCCTGTGGTAAGGGAAAAGGGCATCCAGACCTGGAAACAGGGCTCCCACAGCCCCCAGAGCAACCAGCACCTTCCTGCGTCACACCTGGCTGTTACCCACCTCCCCTGAGTGCCCGGTGAAGACCTTGGGTCCTGGCGAGTGATGCACAGAGGTGCTGTCTTGCACCTCCGTGCACCCTGGTCCTTTTTGCATGGTCCACGCCAGCTACCATGGGAGACATCTCCTCCAGCCTGTGTTCACCCTGTTGCCTCCTGAGAGAAAGCAATGATGGGCAAAGGGCTGGAATAATTACACCTATGCCAAGCTTATTGCCCTAAATTGGACTTAAACTGTTTTGCGCCCACCAGTGCCTCCGGCACACCCTCTTGGGCCACCCATCCCTGACCTTGAGACCATCTGCAGTGGCAGGAGCTAGGAGGGTGGATGGGGGGCACCCAGGGCTGATGGTCCCATGGGCTGATCGGATCCTTCATGCCTTGTTAACATCCCCCTCAGACAGTCTGGGAGGAGAGCGCAAGGCCATTGCTGGGACAAACTTGGTCACACTCAGCCACATTCCTGCCTTCAAAAGGGCCTGGGGCTGCCTGGGCCTCGGTGGACAAGGGCCCCAGGAGATCACATTACTCAGGCTTTTGTAGCCTTAACAGCCATGACAGTGAGCAAAAAACTATTAGTGTGCACGGCTGCCTGTGTGCGAGAGTCTGGGAGACACCTTCCTCTCCAGCTCAGCCTGGCATTAATACCCCTAACAGATTAATGATGCTTAGCGCTTGAAGAGAAGAAAAAAGAGATGGGAGACTAATTGGAGAGATCAGCAGGAAGAAAACCGGCATGTACTCCCCTCCCAAAGCCCCAGCCAGCAACCGGGTAATCAGCTTCTCCCTTGAGGTCCCCCATCACATTAGGGCAGCTGCATGGGGAGCTCAGCCTGCCCCTGGGACCACAGCCCAGGACAGACCCTGGTCGGTGTCCCACCAGCTGGGCAGGGTGACAGGGATCAGCCGTTGTAGCTTGGTGCACACCGAGAGCCACAGATCCATGCCCCCTGCCCCTCCAGGGATGCTGAGCTCCTGCTGCACTCCTGCCCATGCCAGGAGCCGAATTCAGACCTCAGCCCCCACAGCCCTTAAGGCCCTGGCAACGCTTGTGCCACTCATCGCATGGGAGCAGCCTGAACAAACACGGGCTGTTTGCAGAGCGGCAGCAGGAATGCTGGCCCTGAGCCCGTGCACGCTGCAGGGCCGCCAGCTCCCATCTCTCCCCCGCTGCCAGCCCGCTCCCTTCGGCGCCCGCGGGAACGAAAAAAAGGTTTTGTGGGGGCTGGTGGGCAAAGAGGAGAGGATTTGTCAGCGCAAACAAGTCAGCTTGCTGTGTTTAATAAGCACATAAGTTGTTTAAGGCACTGATGAACCCGCTTTGGGAAGTGCATTGGCTGCCCCGCGGGACGTACTTACCCACACGGATGGGAGTGCGGTGGCAGCCCCAGTCCCTAAAAAGCTGTTACGCATCCTTCTTGCTGTGCCACTGCTGCAGTCCCTCCTGCTCCACCAGCAGCCCACCAAGCTGTTTGCTTTCCTGCAATCTCCAACACCCAGCCAGTCTCTGAAACGAGTGTAAGATAGTGGTTTCCCAGGGTCTTGGACTGGATTAGAGAGTGTGCTTGACTCTGGCTTGAGGAATATGAGCAGAATGCTCTGCTGATGGCTTTCGTGATTGCTTCCTCCCCTAATTAGAAACATGCAGCTACCAATTACTTGCTCTCCCCTTGACACCTGCATGAGAGAGACCTTTCCTCCAGCCCAGCTTTGGAGCGGACAATCAACCACCACCCTGCAAAACACCTGGTGAAGGAAGGGTCTCTGCTCCTCTCCAAGGATCTGGCCTAGGGACTTTTTGTTTGCATTCACCATCCTGGCCATGATTACTGCTGCAAAGGTTGTTGATATTTCCTCCATGTTTCCCAATAGCCCTTTGTAAAGAGCTGCAGAAGAAGACCAGGCTGAAGACCTCCTGAGCTAGAAAGCACATGTTTCTACACCATGCTCAACAGAACCAGGTTCCCAAGCTGGGACAGCAACAGATCTCTGGGTCATGGGCAGTTGATGAAACACCCTTCACCCAAACATTAGCTGCTCCAACCCCCACCCCACCTGGCCCTGCAGCATCCGGACCTTCTCGGCCCATTCCCTCTTCCCAAAGTATGAAAGCTCCTGGACCGATTTCCCCCATCTGTGCAGCAGGGAAAGTGGTTAAGGCTTGGAGGTGTATCAGGGCCACTGCAAGCACAGAAGAAAATAAACAAGCACAGGATCTCCCAGCAAACCAGCAGCCCGGGAAGAGGAGCCGGCATCCCTCGGTGCCCCGGTGGGGTGGGTTTGTCAGGTTCTGGGTTTGTTGCCATCATTTGCTCTGAGCTGGCACAGATACAGCTGCAGCCTCCATGTCAGAGACATAAACACATCCGAAACCTGCACATCAGCTGTCACGTTTCCTAAACCATTTTTCTCCCAACTTGTCCTACCCCTCCCGCGGTGACCAGATTTGCCATTCCCTTGGCCAAGAAATGCCTCCCAGGCAGTTTGGGCCAGAGTTGCCTTCCCTGTTCCTGCCCTTCCCGCTCATCCGGCACTGCCCCCTGCTCATGGAGGGGTTCCCAAGCATCTGCAGAGACGCTCTGGATGTGCAGGGGCATTTACAACCTAACTGACTGCTGCAAACGTCACTGCGCTCCTCGTTGCACCATCGGCACCAAATCCCAGCTGGAACCTGGGCCCTTCATCACACCGTGCCTCAGTTTCCCTCCAGGACCGCTGTTCCCAGGGGCACAGGGAGAACCTTTGTGGACCTTCCCCTCCCACCCCTGATGCTCCAGTGCTTTCCTTCTTCCTGACTCTCTTCCGTCTCCCCTGTTTGGATATAACTCCATGTGTCTCTTCCCTGCTGATCTGATGAAAGAGGCTCCAGGTCCCCCCAGCAGTCACCCTCCAATGCTCCATCACAGTGAGCCCCTGTTTTGCAGAGCTAGGAATTAAAGTGACTGGCGATGCTTTCAGGTTCATCTCACGACTTCCAGAGCCTTAATTTAATTTAATTACCATCCCCTTCTTATCTTAATCATCCCGCCTGTGTTTATAAACAAAACACTGACTCCCTGCCCCACGGGCTGCAACCTGAGCGCAGCACCTCCCATCTGCACAACTCATTACATTCCTCACTTGGCCCATCTGCCAGATGTCCGCAAGGAAGCCCGTGCAAGCCGCGACTGGAACGCCAGCGCAGAAAAGGCGCTGCATTAACCACTCGGCTTTCATCCGCCAGCCCAGATTTTCCCGGAATGCCTTCTTTGCTCCGTGCCCGGGGTGAGGTATTTGGGTTGGGGTTGCTCAGCCCGTTCCTCGCTCTCCCCTTGCGGGTGGTGGTTGTTGCTGCTGCCAGCTCGGCCCTGGTCTCTTGATCAGGATGTTTATGCCAAGCAGACGGCCTGGCTGGTTGATTTTGGAGAAAACCAGGATGGTGTGAGCAGCCGGAGTGCTGTCTGCAAACTGCTGCCCTGCAGATATTTAGAGGAGAACATGCTCTGAGCCATCCCAGGCAGAGATGGGCTCCTGCCAGCGAGCAAGGTGCCATGGCTGGGGCTCACACTGTGGCTCTGCAACTCCAAAATGAGCCCAGAAATGTAGGAAAAGTCGTGTCCCCCCGTCCAAACCCTGTGCTCCCAGGAGTGCTGGGGTCCCTCCTGCCTCCAGGAGGGTTTGTAGCATCTTCTTCCTGCAGCACGGATGTGGGATGAAAGGTGGTGTGGCTGATTCCCCCCAATGTGGACTTTGAGGTCCTGTTTTCTAGGTCCTCCCTGTTGCTCCTAGAGGATGTCCATCTTTTGAAAATCTGTCTCTTCCTCTCTAGGTAATCCTGATCCTGATTATCTTCCAGCTGAAGAGAGAGCTGGAAGTCTTCCAGTAGAGCTGTCATTTGATTTCCCTCATGACGTTGATTTTTAGTCCTTCAAGAGCCAGATTCTTGCCTGTCTGGACAAACACCGCCGAGATAACCCCGCTGTTATAAAAGGTGAGGTGAGCTCCTGCAAACCGAAGAGACTCTTGTAAACACCAGAACAAGGGACTTGGCTCAACGCAGGTGTAAAAACAAACTTTGGCTTTGACTTCAAAAGCCTTGGAGTTTAAAAAGCAGTTATGATGCAATCTCCTTTGTATGCGAGCGGGGATGGTAATGCTAGTTTCTGCAGGAAGGTGGGATGTGCTGGTTGGACCAGGAGGGGATTGCAGAAGGCTTTGCAAGCCTGCTGTGGTTCGGTGGCAGGAGCACAGAGCATCGCTCTGCCGAGATGTGGTATAGCTGGGATGGGTGACCGCCTTAAAGCCACGTGCTGGGAAAAGATCTCGACCAAAATGTAAAGATCAGCCTTTTCCCCATCACTGGGGACTCTTGACAAATTTGTATCTGTAGGGCAGGCTCGGCAGTGTCTGTTGGCCCAAAATGCTTTCAGTAATCAGCCCCTTCGTGCAGAGAAAGCAGCAGTAACTTGGGGCTGCTTTGTTTTCCTGACATGCTCATCTTGGTGAACCTGGTGTGTCCCAGCTCGCAGCACATCCTGGGTCACAGAAGCTCCTAATTCCTTTCCGTGGTGCCGGGTCCAGGACAGTCACGCTCCCCAGGGAGCAGGGGATGCCGACAACACAGCCATGTCCAGCCAGCGTCCGACAGCATCTCTCCTGGAGAGGTGTTGTCCTCCGCTCAAAGCAGGGAGCTGGGGCAGTGTTTGTAGTGAGCTGTTCCCCTTGCACTGGTTGCTGGCAGGAAGGACATAGGTTTTTCCTATTATAGCTTAGTCTTGGGACCAATAAAGCCTCTTTAGTCGTTGTTCATCGCTTCTACACACACGCACACAAAGGCATGCTCAGAGCTGAAGTGCAGAAGGAGTCGGCACCTGGCAAAGTCGTTATTGGCCACTATAATTTATTTCTAATCTGATGTTAAGAAAAAAAAAAGTAAAATGCAAACGACTGCCAAGAGAAGAACTCGGCCCACGTGGGAGGAAAGGCTGCAATGTAGGTGTGGAGAGGGAAACTGAGGCACAAGAGGGTGCAAACCACTCTGTACACACGCAAGACGGCCTGGAAGGGTGCAGTGGGGAGGCCTTGCAGTGCTGAGAGGGATCCCAGAACTTTTTATGGGGCCGAGGTGTAGATGAGGTGCAGGGGATGTTACGTCCCCGTGTGCCGCTTCCTCTTGCAGGGGCTGGAAAAAAACATTTCAATGAAACCCAATTCCTGGTACAAACTGCAGTCGCTCCTGGAGATCTCTGACACGGACCTGCCCAGATGTGCCTGAGCTGGACCCAAAACTGCCTGAGTTTTACTTAAAACCTGTGTCCAGAATACCGAAGTTAGTGGAAAGTGGAGCAGCTTACTCGTCGAGTAACGAAGCAGGGAGGTTACCTGAGAGAATCACATCTAACAGAGTCCAGTAAAACCTTTTTTTTCTTCATTTTTTTAAATTTATTGGGAATAACACATAAAGCTCGGTAAATGTTATTCAAATATTTGTGAAGTCAGGGCTGGTGTGTTCATGTCTGACAGCAGCTTCCTTGTGTCCTTTCTCTGAGCTTGGAAAGATCAACCCATCTGAAAGGAAAATACTTCGGTGACATGTTTACTTTTTTCACAGCTTGCTTTCTCGCCTGGATGGGAAAGCCTGAGGCAATCAGCGGGGTTTAAATCCTGCCAGCCTCCTGGGAGCTGGCAGGTGGAAGTACCACCACAGCATGCAGGAGTCCTTCCTTCACTCTGCTTCCCAAATATGCTCTGCAGAAGTTAAAGATTTCATGGCAGTCAATGCAGGGGGACAGGCTGTCCCAGTCTCCATTTAAGTATTTCAGATTAACTGAGTGTTTGTTCCAGCCCAAAGTTGTGCCCCTTAGTATCTGTCCATTTGATCTTATCCTGCTTTTGTCTGTTGTTCTGCAAAACTCTCTCCCATCTCAATTCTGATGTTTCAGGATACCATGATCCATCAGCCAAAACTCTTCAATATATGATGTTAAAATAAAGAACGCTCATTAAATAAACTGAACTTCCCCACTCTGTCTGCATAGGCAACATTTCCAGTCCCTGAATCACTTCTGGGGCTCTATTACTGAACACTCCCAATGTGCCACCTTCCTCCTTGGCAAGGGCACACCAGAGCTGGGGACACCACTTTCCCTGCTCTCACCCCACTGCCACCGCTACGGCAAATAAAACCTCCGCCCTGGCCCCACCACATCCGAGGATGGTGGTTGCTCCCACGGCTGCTGCGTTGCACCGGGAACACACTCGGAGTTACTGCAGTACTTTGCAACTACAAATCTGGGAGACCCTGGGAGCCTGGATTACCTCTAAGGGAATACAGAAAAGTTTTTAGAGATTGTCCTGCTAAAATAAGGCTGAAACTCGTGGTTCTGCCATGGCTTTCACATTCTTGGCTTCTCAAGACAGAGAGGTTGTCCCATCCCATAAATACAACCTTCCCCTTTTGTTCCTAGACGTAGGTCTCTTTATGTGGTTGTATGAAAAGAGGCAATTTTGGCTTGTGCCAAGCTGAGTGATCTGCATTGTTCTGTAACAGCCATTTACAAACGTTATCAGAAGGGTTTTATTTTTTGCACCAAACAGGTAAAACTGGGGAGGCTCAAGAACCAATTTCTGTGCAACCCCACTGGAAAGGCAGCTGCGTGACCGCACTTCAGGGCAGCCGCTTCTCCCAGCCCGTAGCCAGCCCCATTTGTCCTCTCATCAGGTGAGACGTGATGGTTTTGTATCATCAGCCTTTATCAATCTATCTAAGCAGTAGACTCCACTCCAGCTCCATTTGTACCATGGCCAGACGCCAAGTCAAACCACACAACTCAGGCTGTTGCATTGACAAGATCGCCTTTATCAGCCCAAATCCTAGCCCTGTAGGAATGAAGAAGTTAGCAGCGATCTATTTTCATCATTTTCTAGCGTTGGCATCAGTTACACCCCTCCTTTAATTAACTACATGTTGCTTTGTGGTAAAAGTCATCTCAGTATTTCAGCTGTGATGTATGCCAAGCTGGCAGCCTCTGAATAACCCAAGGGGCCTCATTGCCCTTTCCAAAAATGCTGGCCTCTTTCTAGACCTCCTCCCAGCCTGGACATAGGAGCAAGTTTTGGGTCTGCAAGACCAAAATGCCCATGCTGCCCTTCACAGCACAGTGCTGCATCCCTATGCTAAGGTGATGGGCATCAGTGAGCACTGGTGGGACCTCCTCCAGGCATGGTTCCTGGGGAGCAGGACCCAGAGGCACGTGGCAGTGTGGACAGGGTCTCACTGGGATTTTTCCATCTCTTTTCCTTTGCAAGGGGGTGGGGATTTGAACTCAGCCTTTCCCAAGTGCCACTCTTGAACATTAATCCAACAGGGTGCCTCTGTTTCCATGACCCTATTTCCACCCTCAGCGTTACACTCCACTCCAGCTCCATGAGCTGTTCCAGATGTTTTGGAAACCCCCGTGCAGTTTGGTAAAAGCTCCAGAAAAAAAAAAAAAAAAAGAAGCTAATTTCTCCCAGCAGCCAGATCTAAAGGAGGAGGAGGAAGCAGAAGATGTGAGGAGCAGAGCCATGGTTGGATAACCTCTCCCCAGGCTATGATCCACATCAAGTACAAAACGGGATTGATGAAGTGCTGAGGCAGGTCAGAGCTACCCCAGATCGCTTTCAGATATGGAGGCTGAAACCCACAGCCCCTCTCCTTTCCCATCCATGGGAGCTTTGCCCCTGACTGCAGCAGGCAGGCATCTCCCTCGTGCCTGCTCCCCTGCCCTGAGGGACTGGAAAACCACCATCGGCCATGACAGGAGTGGGGAAGATGGATACAGCACGTTCTGGAGTTGCAACTGCCCTCAGGTCCTGAGAGCACCTTAGCTTCTCCTGAGCTGCTACTGAGATGCAGATGGGGCTTCACCTCCCCTTCCCAGAGCTGCTCTATGAGCAGGAAAATTGCAGTCAAGGTGTGGATGGGTCTGAGCTGAGCCTTTTGTGGATCAAACCCTTTGCAGGGCATGTGGCATCCCCTCACATCATACTTTTGTCAGTTTATATCCCTTCCTCTTCTGAAATTTTGCACTAACAAATGCTTCATTTATAAAGCATCCCTTCACCTCCCCGCTGAAATGCTCACGCTTTGCTCAGTTCTATCCATAACTATATAAAATCAAACTATGTATATAATCCAGCACCAGAAATAGAGAGGGACTGACTCAGCAGCCTGGATTCAGCCTCCACCCAAGCCAGGAGTCACTGGAAGCTGGACCTGCCTCCAGACATTGTGGCTGGAGCCCATCTGTGACTCCAAAAACCAAAATGAAAACAAAGAAGAAACCAAATAACATGGCATCTCCTTGCCTTGACCACAGGCTCCCTGGGGCAGTGACTGTCTTTTTGTCTGTCTCAAGAAGAACAATTTTACTGTCTGCAAATGAGAAGCTGCAGCAGGGTGAGGGATTCTTGCTGCGGGAAGGGGCAAGAGGAGCAGAGCTCCCAGGGGGAGCCGGGCTTGTTGCTCCTCCAGCAACAAACACGGCTATAGGGAAGGCTACGCTTTCCCTTCTTCATTCTTCAGCATCACCATGTGCCCCAAAATCTCCCCAAAATATGATACCATTGGCTACCACCTCCTTGGCTTCCCCTGGTGCAATCCCAGGCTCTGAGGTGCAACCCAAAGGCAGCCGTTCCTGGTAGCCAGCCCTGGAGAGTGGCTGGGGAAGAGGATGGAGGGGAGTCAGGCGAAGGAGATAGGCATTTGGTTAAAGGCACCTCCCAGCCCTGGGAGGTCTGGGACCGAGGGGTCCCAGGCGTTGGGTCCTTTCCAGCCGAAACAGGCCCACCCTTGCCCTTGCAATTTAGTAACTTGAACTTGCATCTCTCGGTTTGAGCTATCCTGATCACATCAGGAAACAAATGCATTTGGTTCCCTAAACGGGAGCAGGTTTTTTGTCATTGTCGTCATTTTTCTAGTTTCGGTCTTTGTCAGCAGCCCTTCCTCTTCCTCTCTTCTCTCCGAAATAGCAGAAAGCTGCATCCTCCTCCCTAGCTGCCTCTTGCAGGTTGCTGCAACACCCGGCACTTCACCTCAGCCCAGCCACCAGCCCTGTGTAGCAAATGTCAGAGCCCACGTGGAAAGGATCAAGTCTCCGCGCTCAGGGGTCTGTTGATTTGGTGGGCTGAGGCAGATATGTAGGGTGTCTTGCTGGTACTGGTCCCCTTTGGATGTGTGCCAGTCCCTGCCAGGCTGAAAATGCCCTTCCTACCACTCACGTCCCATGTGTTGTCCCACCTTCTCCAGGGGCTGGGATGGGGAGTGGACTCTACATCCCCTCTGCAAACATCACAGTCCCTTTATGCCACCGATGCGGCAGGGCAGAAGACAGCTCGTGGCTTCAGTGCAACAGGACCACGAGAAGAAAGCAGAAGTGTTGCAAGGAGTTGGTCAAATGCTCAGAAATGGAGGAAGGACATGCTGTGGACCCCAGAGCTGCAATTCTCTTGATTCTTAAATCCTTTTCCTAGACCAAACCCAAAGTTCCTCCCCCACAAATATCTCTAACACCTCTCGAAGTTCCCTGGAGATCTCCTTGGAGTGTAGTTCATGCTTCCATCAGCAGCTCCAGGAGCCCGGCATGATGTTCACTCTATTGTATCGCATCGTTACCCACCACCGACCTGCCTGGAGGCAAAACTGCTCATCCTGGTCGGAGGCAGAACCATCTCCAGCATGTCTTGCCACCCCTGATGGATGATGCCTCTCTGGGCAGAGCTTCCTGGGCTGGCTGCCTGCGGGGAAGGGGCTGTGCAGTCTCTGGGCTTGGTGCATCTACCTCCTGGGTAAATACTGTTAGCGCTTTTGTGTGCCTCGGAAAGGTCACCCAGGGCTGGGCTGAGCAGCTGGCTGGAAGAGGCTGGAAGGTTTGTGACACTGGTGGTCTCATTGTTTTCTCCTTTTTGAGCTTTTTCTGCATCTTTTTGGTGCCAATCGTCATCTGACCCCAAACTGGACCTTCTCTAGGACCCAGCCTGAAGGACAGATACCTTCAGGGTTCGTGAGGGTATCAAACATGGGCATGGGAAGGCTTGTATGATGCCAGCATCTGACTATGACTCCTTATGTTAATAAATTTCAGTAAAAAATGGTGGAAAAGCAGGGCTACACAAATCTGGATATCCCCAGATCTGAACCATCCTCATGAAACCTGCCAAGAGCCAGCAGGGCTCCAGCACATGGGACACACCTGTGTCTGGCCACTCCCTGAACCCCAGAACATCCTCCAAACCTTGCAGATCACCTCCCTCCATCCCCCCAGCTCCAGGCTTCCCTCTCCTCCACGTCTTCTCCCAACCACCTGCAGGCGCGCGACTGCAGCTCCATCCCACGCATCGCTCCCTGGGGGGAAATTCAGGCTTTGATACTCGGAGCGTGGCCTGCCTGTGCTGTGCTCAGGCCTGTTGCCATGTGGTCTCCCTGGCCAAGGAGCTGGCACGAAGCTTGCAGGGGAGAGCACCAGCAAGAGTCGGTTGTGCTGTTAGTTGTGCTCAGAGCCAAGCGCAGGAGCAGTGTGCCGCCGCGGGGCAGCTCCTCTAGTGATGAGCCTCCTCCTTTCCTTGTGTCTTGGGGCAGTAAATCATTTGACCCAGAATAGAAGTTGCTCAAAGCGAGGAAACCTGGCCCTTGGAGACTGACCTCACCTGGGAAGCTGCTGGGAAATGCTTCTGAATTGGCAAGAGTTAGTGGTAAGGTGAAGGGGGATGGAGGGGGCTTCGGCAATGCTGACACCGTTCCCCAGGAACCAGAAATTCAACATAAAACTGAGCAGGCAGAGTTCACACGTATTCCCCCTCCTCCTGAGGATCTGTCATTGCTTTAGCAATAAGCCAGAGACCACCGTGGAAGGGCAGGCAGTACACCCACACGCTGACTCCGAGGAGCACGGCGAGGCCCCGCCAGCTCTCCTCCTTCCCCATTAATCACCGGTAAGAGGGAGACAGATATTTCCCTGGGGAGTTTGGAAGGTATCACCACGGAGCAGGATAAATCAGGTCCCTGCATATACAACAGGGCAATTATTTACGGATGATCAAATATTGGCTCTAGGAACCCTGAGCAATAAACAACAGCCCGTGCCAGGTCGTGTGTTTACCTTCTGCCTGCACCTCGTGGTGCTGAGCAGGAGCGATGCCTGAGGACCAGCTCCAGCTGTGCCCCAAACCCACTGCTCCTTTCCTGCTGGAGCTGCCAGTGAGGGCAATGGGACCTGCTTTGACGTAGCTTTACCGCCTTCTCCCCGGGGAACTGAGCAAGAAATGATGAAGTCATGGTTCATGAAGCCTGGCTGGATAACGCCGCAGCAGGTATGAGCACCGACCGGCTGGGATGTGCTGGCTGCGGTGATGCTGTGTTGCAGCACGTGTAGCTGGCCCTGAACTGAGGAAATCGGGGTGACAGAACCTGAGCTCAACCATTCTCTCTGCCTCACACTTTCACCTCTGGAGGACCCTGGCTTGGTTTTTCTGCTAGAGCCTGGCCATCCCCGTGACATGGGTTAGCAGCAAGGTGGCAGCAAGCACTGCCTGGTGAGGATGCCCATATATGAGCAAACTCGAGCTCCAGATCATAAACGAAACCCTCCTCTTCCATTTACTCATCTGAGCCGGAGGTGTGGAGCTGATAATGCTGGTTTCCTTTAAGCAGAGGCTAGTCATAAATAAAATAAACCAGGCGTGCTTTGTGTTTCCACTGCCTTGCCTTTCATCCCTGCTGCTCAAAGCCACGCGGAAGGGAAGTCCTGAGCGGCGCGCGGGAGCTGTGTCGGGGACAGCAGCAGCTCCGAGCTTGCCTCAGTGCACCTTGTGCAGGTTCACGGTGCCAGCGGGGTTGGGGTCACCTTCCCCCTTTGCTGGCATGGGAAAAAGTGCGGAGAGGCAGAGATTGTGCTTCAGTCGTTCCCATTCACGCACCGTCTGGGTCCGACCAGGCTCCTTTTCTCACTTACTGGCCATTCCCCAGCGGCTCGTTAGCGGAGCTGACACGCCAGCGAGGCACATGAAGCTGGGTCAACAGCGGGCTTGAGCCAGGCAGCGTGTGCTGGTGGGTGTCAGCTTCTCCCTGTTTCTCTTGCCACCTTGCAGGGTGTGATGTTTTTCTTTCCTCACTTCTCCGGCGAGCTGCCCTGGGATGTTTGGGCTGGGCAGCTGCTAGGGGCTCCTGCAACGCGTGTCGAGAGGGATTGAAGTCTCCTTGAGCAGGTATGAGAGTGCAGGCTGCAGAGGCTGACCCTCAAGCCCAGAGCAGCAGTGGGTATTGCATTAGGCTCTTCTGAGTTAGACCCATGTGTGATTTTTTCTTCGGATAGTAATTGTTGTCAGGGATTTGCCTGGAGTCTCCAGCCCTCTTCTGGTCAGTCCCCTAAAGCACAGCATGGTGAGGCTGCAGAAATATAGAGATGCCGTTGACTATTGCACTGAGATTTAACTCAAAGGGGCTGTTTTGAGTTAAATAAATAGTTTTAAAGAGTTTATAACTATAAAACATAAACTAGTTCTTTTGTCTCCAGTACCAAGCCTGGGAGGACCATTTGCATCATCCAGCCCTGGCATGGCACTGAGATGGCGGGTCTCTGGATGCTGCTTTGGAGAGAGATCCCAAGCAGAGCAGGCAAGGAGCAGGGAGCTAAAGCGGAGCAATAGGTCCGGGGAAAAGGCAATCAGGGTGAGCTGACGAAGTGATGTGCCAAACCCTTCCCAGGATGACATGTTCCCAATGTGGCACGGATGGAGTGGAGGCCTGACTCCCAATTGCACGGAGGAGTTTCAGGAATTCCCTGGAGGAACTGAAATGGCTGCAGAGGAGGTATAAATACTGCCAAGAGGTAGATAAGCAAGTCTGGAGAAGCCTCGCACAGAGTTGTGTGCCGGGGAAATTGCAGCCCCTGATTTGGTTTGGTGGGGGAAGGCGCCAGGAGACCTGTCTGGATTTGGGTTAACCCAGACTCACCCTCCGAGAAGGAGCTGAGCCTTCCTGGAGCCACAGCCAGTGGCCAATGCCTGGGAGGCTTTGCTTGCACCCGTACTATTGTTTTCACGGCATTTTTTTTTCTGCAAAGCTATTGTCCTAAAACAAAGAGCATGGGGGTTTAGGGAAGCCAGTGAGTCACTCTGGCTAGGGATGGAGAAAAAGACCTGAGTCCTTGGGCTGGAGGAGGGAGTTGTGGTGCTCTCCCCAGATGAGCTGGTGACTGGATGGGGATGTTGAAGCAAGGAAAAAGTGAGGGACTTGCAATGGCATCTTTGGAGCCTCACTGCTGTGCCCAGCCTCACTGGTGATTAGAGCCGATCACTAAAAATACATCAGTTCTTAGCTTAATCTTAAATTATTCAGTAAGGCCGCAGGTCTGGAGGCCCTGGAGAGTTAGCCAAGGGTGATTCCAAGAGGAGCCCAGCTCTGGCTGCATCCCTGCTATGGCCACTTGGTACCAAAGCAGCTTTGCACATGTGAGTCCACTGGCCACATGTGGCTGTGGGCCAGGAGCACTGGCCTGGCTTGTTTGCATTGGTGTATTCAAGGAATGTGAGTTTATTTGTGATCACAGGCCTCCTGTAGGTATATATTGCTGAGGTTCAGTGGCTGCTGTATATATGTCTGTGAGTACATATATAGCTGAACATTGATAGGAGACAGGGCTGTGCAATAATGTCTGAGGCATATATAGCACTACATGGGCACAGCCAGGTCTGTGTGCTGGTGTTCTGGTTGACAGGACAAGGAAGATACAGGACAACACATACCAGTGTGTGGAGAGTACACTTAGGGCAATGTCCAAAGGCATCATTCACCCCAGGAAGCAACTGAGTTAATTGTGGGACAGACACTTCTTTCCTACAAAAGCTCATAGTAAAACCCGAGCAGGTGTTGGACTCCAGAGCATCGCGCTGTGGGCGAACTGTAGAGTAGGTCGGTGCAACAAGGAGAAAATCCATGTACGTGTGTGGAGGTGAGCACTGTGTTCAGGTCCTGAACGTCCAGGCTGTGTGTTTGGGGACCTCTAGAGACTAATGGAAATAATCACAGGTCCAGAACGCAGCCGGTGTAGCGCAGGGCAGCCCTGCATCAAAACTGCCGCGTGCCCAGCTCCTCGCCACGTCGTGGGCAGCAGGAAAAAGACTTCGGGACAAACAAGCAAGAGCAGGACATGGCTAACAGCAGCGTAAGGAAAGGTACAAACTCTGGTGGTCGGATGACCAAATGGCTGCAAATGCATAAGCAGGTCTAACTAATCTGTAAGTGGATAATGACCAAGTGTCACACTAACAAGATCCCCTGTGGTTAACAAGCTGCCAGGTCATCAGCTCCTTTCCTCTGCTAGACTCCCTCCACCTCAGTCTGTATCTTTATTTTCTGTATCCAGGGGCACATAGTCAGTGTGTTCGGGTTTTTTTTCCATCCATCACCAAAGAGATGGAAAAGTTATGGCATTGAGACCTAACCACCCGGTGCTGCCTCCAACATCAGAGATTTTAAACATATTTCCAGTCCCTTGCTCCTTGCTAACAAGCAGATGCTGTGGTGGCTTCTGAGCGGTGGCACAACAGGCAGAAGGCAAATAAAGATGCACCTGTAAAACCGGTTGGTATTTGGGCACCACTCACTGGTGAAACACGTGTTCACATCTTTCCCCAGGAACCTTTCTGCTGTCGCTGAAACGCCAAGAGGAAGCAAAGTCTTGAATTCTGGAAGAGCTGAGCATCTCAGAAGCTGCTGTCCCTGAAACTGGAGCAATTTAAAGTCCCCCTCTTTCCTCAAGCACTTTCCCATGTTTCCAAACCTGCCTTCACTGGCTGCTCTTGCTTTCCCACAGGGCAGCCTGTGACTCCCAGTGCCGCTTGGTCAGATGCAGCTTTTTGCAGCAAAGGAGCAAATTCTATGCCTGTTGCTGGTGGCACTGGCAGGGGCTGTGGTGGGACCCGGAATGAGCCTCTATGTAGCCAGGACATCGCTCTGCCAGGACAGACTGTGTGCACAGATTTGTGGCAAGCGCTTGATTTTATGAGACAAAAATAAAAGGCAACAGCAGCTTCTCTAGAGGTCATGGCTCACGCTGGTTCTGCACTGTGTGGGTCAGATGCAGCCCCTGGGCACAGAAAGGAGCCAATATTTGTCCCACCACGGCTTGCTGGGCAAGGTCCTCTGCTATCGCACTGCACTCCGACCTGCTCTGTGGTGCCCAAGCCTTCCTCAGTCCACTGATTTCATTCGCGTAATTATGCTAAACTTGGCACAATTATTTAGCCTGCAGATCACTCCTTTCCTACACACAGGACTGCAACTCCATCTGGTTTGCCCATCACCATGGTGGGTATCTCAAACATCCCTTCTCCCCACAGTCCTGGCAGGAGAAACAAGCAGGGAGGGATGATTGGGGGTGAAAACACAACTTTGGGTTCAGGCCATAAGCACGGGAGACACGCAGCTGGGCAGACTGGAGAGGCCAGTGTCCAGCATCCTACAGCAGCTCAAGGAGGGATGGGTGGGATGACCCTGGCCCTGCCACCACCTCCTCGGCACCTCCGCCACTGGCTCCCTTGCACGTTCCGATGCTGCCATCTGTAGCACAGAGCTCCACTCTGGTGCTCCCCGACACGGCGCCTGGAGGGCCGGGAGCCAAGCGAGGAGACCACAGCAGAGCTCAAGCTTCACACACTTTGGTTTTGTAGGAGTCCAGACGGGCAAATCCCAGCCTGGGACTTGGATTTCCAGCCCCATGAGAGGCTGTTGGCTTCTGTGTCCACTGGATTGCATTTTTAATCATCTGCCAAGGGCACCAGAGCCTGGGATAGTAACTCTCATTCTACTTATCTGCTGGAAATAAAATAAAACACATTAATAACTTCAGCGCTGGGGCCCATAGAGTGAAGAGGTTTAAACCGTGAAAGCCATGGATTCCTGTAGGACCAGCCAGGGAGCATCACAGTCTCCTGTACACGCAGGGATAGGACGAGCATCTGGTTTTAATGCATTTACCCTGTGAGGAGGTGGGGGACACACAGCCATCCTCCTTTCCCCGGCTCGGTTTCACCCAGCCATACCTAACCACAGGCTGACTGTCAGGATGAAAATCCCCATCACTGAAAATTGTTTCATCATTATCCATTTCTTGGTGCCTTTCAATGACAGGAAATATCAGACAAAGGCTACCTCATCCTGCTCCCAAATCCCTGTATTGTCCCAAGCAGGAAGGGAAAGGCAGAGCCGGGTCGTGCTGAGCTCAGTCCAGCAGCATCCCCAGCCCTGCTGGCCCCGGGGCGCTGCGAGGCGGAAAAGCGGCTGTGACAGAGCTGGCATCCAGCGCGTTTCAGGCCAGGCTGTGACCCACCAAGAGTGACAAAAAGGAAAACAGGGAGGAAAATAAATCTCTGTTGGTCAGGGTGAAACTGAGCCTGTAAGAACCACCATTTCTCCTTTGCCACCTCCCTCTCTCTGGACCCTGTAGTGGACAGCACTCCCAGTATCTTCCCAGCGTTGGAAGTCTCCATCCTTCCTTCAGGCATTAAACACTTGTTCCCCCCGGATCACAGCCTGAATGCCCTTCTGCCCTGTCGCTGCCACATGCTGGCTCCATCACGTCGCAGCTCAGGGACCGCCCAGACGCTGCCACCTTTGTGCGGGCAGCACGGGCTGGATTAGCCCTGCACGCATCAGCAGGCTGACCACGCTGCGCGGGCAGCGGGATTTGCTGCTCCCCTTCTCCCAGCCGTATCCGACAGCCCGCTCTGAAAGGAGCCTCAGCCCACTGCCACTGCTAATCCCCACGCACGTGGGCTCCGGGCCAGCGGCCCCTATATAGACCTCTCCGACTGTGCATCCCGACAGGTCTGCGGCGCAGGGGCAGGAGAGCGGGATGGCACTGCGGGTAAGTGCTGGGCACATGATCTGGCACAGCCTGGTCTGTCCGAGAGGTGACAGCACTGGGGCAGGCGGTGGATAAAGGGAAGCGACACAGATAAGGGCAAGAAAGGTAGAAATCCTGAAAGACGTGGGGATGCTACCTGGGGTGCTGCCCTTCTATTTCGGTCCGGTTTGGGCTATTGCAAAGCTGAAAGTTTCATGGCTTTTAAGAAAAGGCAGTGAGACAGATTTTTCATCTCTGGTCTGGGGTGACGCTGCCCTGATGGCAGCACTTCTGGCTTGGAGGGTTTAAGCAGAGACAAAATAGGACCAACGATTTAGCAGAGGAGATCTGTGCTTTGCCATCCATCTCTGCTGGGACAGCGGCAGCAAAGAGAGAATTGCTGCTCCTGTGTATGTGGCGTGTCTTTTGCTGAGGGTTGTGTAACGATGACAAGCCAAGGGTCAAGGCAAGGCGAACCTGGGTGCTGCCATCACCGTCTGCTGTTTGAAACCGGACCACCAGCTCCATCAGCTCTCTGTGTTTCACGGGGGTGAACGCTGGTGTGGTCAGAGCCTTTGAAGGACCGTGTGCGGGTTCTCAAAGCCACCCTCCAAAAGCAGCTGGGCACGAGGGCATGAGGTTGGCCATCATCGTGTCTCAGTTCCTGCCCCAAAATGTGCATATCCCAAAAATGCATTCGAGATGAAAAATCATAGCAGGGAAAGAAATGGGCGTGAAAGCGCTGAACTGGAGGGAGGGAGAGGCAGGCAGGCAGCTGGCAGTGGAAATAGCACAGCCGGGGAGATTTTCCCAGTGTGAGCGATAAGTTTGGGAGAGGAGTATGCTCAGAAATGCAAGATCATTAGAGTGCCAAAAAAGTGAGGTGAAATGGCAAGCAGTTCTTATTAAAATGAGTTATTTAATAAAACTATGAATTATTCAAAAAGGAACATTTTACAGCTCCAGTTTTATGCAAGTTTAACCTTGGAGATGGGGGGAGTGGGTGGAACAGGGTATCAGGCAGGAGCTCATGGGAAGAGTCACCTGTGTAACACTGGATGAGGATGGGCTGGACACCACAATACATCCATTCCTTGACAGTCTGGTCTTTCACACCTTGCTTCAAAGCATCACAAAGTTTTCTGCTTTAGATTTTGCATTGCTTGAGCAGGGAGAGGAGCAAAGTGTCTCTGTGTCCTGGCAACAACGAAGGCATTCAGTTCTTTAATTTTCACTCCCTGATCTCATCCAACTCTTTTCCAAAAAACCTTGGGGTCAGCAAATCCTGCCTCATTGACTGGATGTGTAGTAACTTCATTTCTTATAATTTAGAGCCCCTGAGATTATTTAGGAGTGAGAAAAAGGCAGGGGCAGAGAGTGTGTCTGCATGGGAAGGGGGGAGAAAGGAGAGGACGATGAGAGGGTGAGAAAGACGGGGAAGTGTCAGGGATGAGCAGGGCCGTGCCTCTCTCCCCCTGTGCCATCCTTCACCATCACCCTCCTCACCGGCAGTTCGAGGCCCTGTACCCAGAGGGGATGTGTCCTGGCTGGAGCGTCGTGGTCAAGGGCGAGACCAGTTCCACCACGAGCATGTAAGGACGCAGACGCTCGCAGCTCTCCAGGCTCACGAGAGCCAGCAGCGTCGCTCCGCAGGTCTCCATCACTTCTTTCTCTCATTGTCTTAGGTTTGAAATTAATTTGCTCTGTGATCCTGGAGACCAAATCGCTCTCCATTTTAACCCCCGCTTCGCCAGCTCCAGAATCGTCTGCAACTCCTTCCTCGCCAATCACTGGGGGAAGGAAGAGGTTAATAACCACTTCCCCTTCGAAGCAAAGGAGCCGTTCCAGGTAACCCTACCTCACCCCACAGGTCTCCTCAGGGTGGGACAGGAGTGACCCAGCCAATATTGGGGTCCTGCTGATGGATCTAGCCCTGCCTTTCCTGCCAGCACCATACCCAGTAACCTCCCCCTCCTAACTCTCTCTCCTATGAATATTTCTGTTGTTCCCCGATTGCTGCAGATTTACACCAACTCTGGCACAGGCATGCAGAGCTCCAGCGATAATCCCTGGATGCTGCATTGTTTTCACTTTAGGCTTTGCATTATCACCAGTTTCTGCTATCACAAAGCGCAGAACTCAAATATTTCCTCCTTTTGCCCAAAATGGGGTTTGAGCAGTAGGATTTGAAGGGGGTTGTACCTGCATGTGCCCAGATCTGGGCACTTACTGATGTGATGGCAGCAGGGTCCACTGAGGACACGTGGCTGCACGGTGAACCTAACACAGTCTCTCTTTCAGGTTGAAATATACTCTGACAGGACTATTTCCACATTTTCATCGATGAAACAAAAATTTTGCAGTACAAGCATCGGCAGAAGCAGCTTTTCATCCATTACCAAGCTGCAGATTCTCAATGATATTGCCATTTCTTCAGTGGAAATCATCAAACGAGGCCTTTAACTAGAGACCAGATTTGGGACCATTGCAGACCATTCCTCCTTAAGCTCCTGATCAGCTGGAGACCCATCTCCTCCCTTTCTCCACCTGACACATGCCACCACTGGCCAGGGAGATAGCTATGCACGTGCTCTCGCAGCGGAAGCGATGGCCATTCCCGTTGCACTCCACTAAGGCAGCACCCAGCCGTGTCGCTAACTGTAGCCCAGATCATTGAAGACTTTCTGCCCCCATGCCTTAGGGTGCACAACGGGCTTTGTAGGTCATATCACCTGTGCTGTTGGACAGCCTGACAGGTCACTGCAGCGACGCAGAAGTCTGCCTCCAGTAGTCTAGATGCCTGAATGTTACCCTAGAAACTGTGTTTGCCCAAGAGTAGGGTGAGAATTAGCACCTAGTCCTCAGCTGGCCATGTGGGTGTGGATGTTCGGGATGGAAAGGTACATTTCTTTCCAGGAGCTGGGTAAAAGTGCTACCATATTTGCCAATAAAATCAATAAGGAAATCCCTGCTGAAATGTCCCTCACTGGGCAGATCAATCGAGTTATTCATTCCCTGCAGATCTCCAGACACCTGGCATGAACGAGGGCTGGTGACTGGGCAGGAGGACTCAGGCTGAGGGTTAGCTCGTTTTCAGCACTGGGGAAAATACTGCCATTTTTGCTTTGAGGGCTAACATGAAATGCAAGTCCTATGTAGGTAGATCAGGGTGATAAGATTCAATTTGCAAGATATTTCCAGAGATTCCTTTCATCAATTGAGATATGTTTGTTCAGCCCGAGTCCTGCCAACTCCAGGCTTCTTAGACAGACCCGAAAAGTGATATAGTGGATCAGAAAAGGGTAAAAGCTTGGAGACACATAAAACACATGGTGCCTTCATCATGCACCAGAAGTGCAGCTGGACTCCAAACAAAAGGATCTGAGTAAATCGGATCCAGAAATTATGATAAGTTCGGAATGAGCAAAGTGCCATTATTCCTGTGGATAGACTCTGGCTTTTCTCTTTGCTCTGCTCGCTTGTTTTCTTTTCTCCTTTTTAGCTGTCTTTCAAAACAGTCCACTTGTCCCCTCGCACTTTCTTCTCTTTTCCATTCTCTTCCTTGAAGAGCAACATATCTCCGACTCCTTGACCAGGCCACAGCAGGCTAAAAGATGTTATTTTTACTTTGTTTTAATTACACACGTCATAAGAAGCATAATGTCACAGCGTTAAATCTGAACAGGAACTCACTCCAAAAACGCAATACAGCTGCCCCCAAATCACTCCTTGTTCCTCAGACATAAGACAGATCACATTCCTGATGCAAAAGGCAAAGACAATCCCTTGGTAAGACAGTTTTCTTGGTAAGAAGTCATTTGTTGCGTTTGGGTGGGATCTCTGAAGGTCACAGCTTTGCTCCAGCCTTTTCTCCAAGCTTAAATTGGCCATTCCTAACTCTTCCCTCTATTTATAGTCTCAAGGACTTAAGAAGAAGAGGTGACCGCGTAGCCAACCACAACACAGGACGCCACAAAGTTGACATTTATGAGTCTGCTAAAAAGTTTGTAATGTTTTTCCAGACCATAAAGAACACTAACTGGAAACCATCCTGTTCATGTGGCAAAGAGCACAAAAGAAACACAAAATGGTCCCAAACGGTACCTCCTCCCTCCAAAAAGAACAGAAAATACGGTTTGGAAATGGACAGAGTCTTGGTTGCAAGTCAGGAAGGTTGAAGTTGGTGTGACTTTCCCTGGCCTGGAAGAAATCTGTCACCACTGGGACGAGAAGTTGGCTCAAATTATGGTGTTGTGATGTGACTCAGGGTTTCAACAAACTTTACTCTTACAGTCATCCTTTCAGTAAAAAGGCACAAACACAGACAAAATCAGGCCCACTGGGATCTCTGCGTCATACATCTGATACTGCTGAACTGCATTTGAAAGAAATTGTTCTTTCATTTGTGCTTCTTTGGGGTTGATAGAGACAGATCATTTTTCATGGAGGAAAAGCGATGAAATGATTTATAAGGGTAATACTTGGTACTTGCATGGCAGCAAACTCCATCGATAGCCACTGCTGCAGAAATACACCGAAATGTCATTGTTCTCCAGAACAGAGCACAAAGGACCATGGACAACAGAGCAAAACTATTTCAAGTACAAATAAATAAAGAGATGCCACAAACAATCAGGCAGCGGCAGAGATTATGCCCTGACTCCTGAACACGTTCCCCTCAGCTCCTGCCAGCGGCTGATCTCACTCCGTTACCATCCGCACCGAGAGAGCCTGATCGCTCCCGACACATCCACAGCATCACTGCCGGCTTCAGGGTTTTATCTGTTGCCTCCTCCGGCCAAACCACTCCCAAGGGTGAAGGAGTCTTCAGAATAAGAGAGGTCTGAGGAGCTACAGAACATCTCTTGGAGGAAAACTCCAGGGCTGGCTGTTTATAGCTGTTTCGCACAGTTTTATAGGGAATGAGAGATGCCCTCCAAGTCTGTGACCCTCATCTACCCTTAAGGAGAAACTCTGGAAGAAAATGAAACCCCACAATTATGATGGTCAATTAAACACTCAGGAGGGAGGTTGGCACATCAGACTTGCACAGAGGCACTGCATGCCAGCATTGAGGTGATCGAAGGGAACAAATCAATCCTCCTTCCAAATTTTCACCAACCTTCCTAGTCATGACATGGGGTTTGAAACTGGGGAGGGAACTGATGAGGACGAGCTCCTGCCCAGGGGTATTTTGAAGAGCTGGAGGCTTTCAAAGGGGAAGGGGCAGAGACAGCCCGGGGTGCAGCTCAGGGAGGGATCAGCATTTCACTGCCCAACCTAAGGCAAAGCTCAAAATTTTGCTGTGGCCATGCACAGCACAAAAGTCAGGCTGAAATGCTTCCAGAAAGAGCAATTATTGCGGGCTGGGATCAGGACTGTCCTAGGAAAGATCTTCTCGTAAAGCAGTGGCTGCTGCCCTTAAGCTTATGTGAACTGGGGAGGGACACCCAAGAGACAGATGTCCCTCAGGAGGCAAAGCCAGGAGAGGTGGTGACCTCCCACGTGGGCTCTCCCTTTCCCACTGATTCTCCTCATTGGGCTGGATCTTCAGAGCTCAGTGAAATGCTCTGGCTTGTCCCCAGATCAATGAGGGGAAAATTAGGCTTGTAATCCTTCATGCGTCAGCTGTGTCAGGACCCCCAGGGCCAAGGTCTCCTCTGGCAATGTCGCAGAGCTGCAGATCTCCCGCGGAGCATCTGCCGATGCATGACCAGAGAGCGCTCCTTGGTGTCACTGACACTGCTAGCAACCATCACGCACCCCAGCAGCAAGCACCGGCAATTTCTTCACAGGCTGGTGAGCAAAGGGCTCCCACGTCAGTGACAGTCACATCTCATCAGCAGAGCAGCAGCCTGGAGACATTGGCCTGAGTGACACTGTCTCTGCCAGCCTTAGCAAGGACGGCTGAATATCAGACACTGGGTCCTGCCTTGAGATAGGAAAGGTAGCGTGAAAAAGAGCAAGGACTTGTTGCCAATGCAGTGGGAAAGACTCTAGGAAAGTACAAAAAAAAGGAGAAAGTCATGCAGGTTGCATCTGCCTCATACTCACTTTCTGACTTGAGGCTTTTTTTTTTTTTTTAACATGATCATCCCTCTACATAAATACACCAAACCCCCCAGACTTTGATGCTGGAGGTGTAGCTACTTATAGCTAGAAGGCAGCTCTGTTGAAGAGAGGCAGGAGGAGGGCAGTCGTTAACCTTTCAACTAGTAATTCCCTTTCCCCTCCCATTACAATACTCCCATGAACATCTGGTGGCCAACAGCTGGGCTGCAGCAGACCTTCACATCTCCACTGATCCTAAGCAACTGTGTTGTGGTGCAGCTTAGTGATCATGGACCCACGTCTATGGCATCTCTAAATTCCCACATTCCCCAAGGCCTCCTTTTTCCCAGCACATTGCCACAGGAATAGCTGCTAGGTCAGACCTTGTCAGCAGAGACTTTCTTCCTCACATCTCTGAGCATCTAAGAGGCTGCTTATTCAACAAATGAAGGGCTGTCAAGCTCCTTACATGCTCAGGAGTCACAGGTGTTTTCTGGCAGGACTGAGGAACACAAAGGACAAATGTTCAGCTTTTTTCTGGAGAGCATGAGGGGAAAAAACCAAGAGGAAAGGAGGAGTAACTCGCAATTCTGGCTGGGAAGAGGCATTTCTGAGGCACCAAGCAGCCTCAAATTGCAGCTAGAAAGGAGTCTCTGCTGGAAAGCAGAGGGATGTTTCTTTTATTGTGTTTAAAAAGAGCTTCATAAAGCCACTTTAACTCACAGCATCTCCATCCAGAGCCATCTCAGACAGGCAAATACACCTCCCAGCCCTGATCTTGCATGCATGGAGGCAGGTACCAGCTGCAGACATTAAATACAGGCTGGAGAGGGATTATTTTCTGAAAGAAAGGATGTACTCTAGAGGTTGAAGAATTAGAAGTTGATGGTATCACTTTATTTGGCAGCTGTGTTACTGTATATCACTGCTGCCTAAGGAAAGGGTGACAGAAATTAGCCTGATGCCCAAATTTGCTGGCCCTCCAGTTCTGCAGTCTGTTCAAGACCCTCTTGCCAAAGCTAGATGCAATCTATCATGTTATTCCTTCAAGCTATTTGAACACAGCTAGCCAAGTCTCTGACTTTACCAGAGCACAAAGCAACAGCCTACGGAGACCAGGATGCTTTCTCTGCACCATCACACCATCATAAGGCTGTCTGGGTCTTATAAAGCACTTTAAAACCATAGGGATCTAAGTAAAAAGAAGGGAGCATCATAACACCATGGTGCAGGTGAGGAAGTGAAGGCATGTGGAGGAAAGGAGCAGAGCACAACGGGAAGGAGGGAACTCTTGCCCTGCAGCTTGTGGCCAGGCCACATAGCCTGTGTGTAGGTTTGGCTGGGACTTCTCATAGTCCATCAGATGTTTGCCCCAAGCTCAATGAGCTCACAGGCTCCATAGTGAAAGCCTCTACATTCTGCAGCACAGCCCAGGTCACACAGATGAGTTCAGCCCCTTGTCTTAAACGAGGGGCCAGGGCTGCCGAGCATCTCATTAGCCCAAGAAGTTTTCCATTCAGCCATACACAGGTATCACTGCTGCAGTCTCAGCTACTAATCAGCATTTTTCTAGCTTGTTCATGCTCCAGCCCAAACAACGACCAAAGAACCACCAACATCCCTTCATTTTCTTCTCTTTCCTTGATATACCTACCACCTGTCCAAAGGAAGGCTTAACAATTGCTGTGTGATTCATCACACAAAAAAGCTTCCTGGTTTCAAAAATTGGGAGTAAAACTGAGATGCAGCTATTTCACCTTCTAACCTCCGCCTTTGCGCTGAACTCCAGCTATTGTCAGCTTTCATTTCTTGAAGTTGCTCTGTGCTGTGAACACACCCGGGGAGCAGAGAGAGACGTGGTCAGCGGTGATGAGAGGGCGGTGATGGTACTTCCAGTAAATTGCCCAAGTCTTTCCAGACGAGTCACTGCACAGAGAGAGGTGAGGCATTATTACTAGAGAGAAAAAGTTTGCAACTGATCCTGACAGAGTTTAACAACCTCTCAAAGCCTCTGCCTGTCTGATTTTCTACAACTCTAGTTGTGGAGATTCCATCTAAAGGCTGCCCAAAATAAATAACAGCTCACAGATTATTTTTCTTATCCTGTCAAAACATGCTGGAGAGCTTTCAGACCCAGGCTCACATCTCTCCCTGCCTCCCAGCTGATCCCCTCTCAGAGCAGAAGGATTTCCCAACTAGAAGTATAAAATATAGGAAAGTTTATTTTAAACATATTAACACTTGATTGCCAAGCCCTTAGTACAAACATACTCAAGTTCTAATTCTTATTGTGACCTGACCCTGAGTGTGTATCTGCTTTGTGACAGCTACCCACAAAGCATCACCTAGGCTGGAAGTAAGTCATATTGCTCAGAAAGGCAAACCCCCTCCTGTTGTATTCTCCAAAATCTTTATCTCCTCCCTGATGCTAGCAGATCTGGGCCCTGAGAGTGTTTTTCTCAGAGCCTTTCCTTCCTGCGTCCTTGCATTTCCCCTCTGCAGCTGGGAAGAAGCAAACAGTGGCAAATTTAAAGCCTTTGTCAGAGACTTCCCCCAGCTGGCAATCAGCTGATAGAACCGAGAAAGCTTTATCGTCTAAAAAGCCCTTTATTAGCCTCTTGCACCTGGGTACAGAGCACCAGGGAAGCACCATTGTTATGCAAATCTGGCAGCACGCAGGTAGAAGGATAGAGGACTCACTGCCTTAGCAGCCCCTGCTCTCGATACCGTTTTATCTGCCTCCCTTCCCAGTAGCATCGGTGACAAACTGTGCAGAGCACCAGAGTTACAACAGGGTGAAACAAACCTGGTCAGACCAGTAGATTTCCTCAATTACCAGATCTGCTTGATTTGGGCTTTGCTTTCAGCCTGGTTCTATTTCTCCTCAGGGTTGATGGTGCCTGTATGGATCACGCGGGTGAGAACACCACCCAAAACATGAACACGGAGGAGATTCCATCATTGCTTCAACTGAGCTTGGGTCACGGCTCAGGGTATGGAAAGGCTGGGTGCAGGCAATGTTAGAGGGTTGCTTTGTGTGCCAGCTGCCACCCTTGAGAAGTCCTGGCTTCTCTTAACTGCTCAAAGACTTGACTTGATGCTAAGAATCACTTCAAAACCTTGCCTGTAAATTTGTGCAATGAATTAGGGATCCCTAGCACTGATTTCGCCTTAAAAACCTGCTCTTTTGTGCAGTACATCCGAATTTAGTGACTCTGTTTTTAATGAGACAGGGTCAAATTTACCTGGTGGAGTCCTGTTCCTAACAGGGTTCCGTGCAGGAGCATGCTCAGCCCTGCATTCCCCAGCCTGCTGCTTGCCTGCACTTCTGCACAAACCAAAAGCAAAGATATCTGAAAGACAGATTTTTTCAATCACACTAATGTCAAACTGGTGTTTCATTGTTCTTGAGTGAGTTAACATCGTATCAGACAAATTCTTCTGTACAAAATTATCTTTTTATTTCAGGCACTACATTTCCGGAGCACTCAATCTAAGAGGCTTCCAATAAAAAGGACGGAAGATAAGGAATTTGGCACATATCTGTTTATGAAAACAGACATCAGTGAATATTCCCAGGCATAAAAATGCACACATTCTCCATTTAAAATCCTCCAAAGGACACTTGAAATAGTTTAAATGTTTCATGTTTTGATTGAGAGGGAAGAATAGTGGGAGAAGAAAGGTTTTTCACTCTCATAAAAGTAATTACAAACAACAAACATCAACCCCCAGATGTTTTTTATTTGTATTGTGATTTTATTTTCAAAGAATCTGAAGGGCACTTGGCATCTTCTGTGTATTGTCTTTGACTGTGCGCAGTGTTGGCCTCTTATCTCATCCCGGATTCACAGCCATGTCAATGCGCTGACATCAGCGAATGCCACGCCGGAGCGATGCTGGAGACCCAGAGCACGGTGCCAGAAATAACTTGTGTCCCTGCTGAAACCACGATGCCGGAGCCACGGTGGCACAAGGATGGAGTAGTCACAGTCAGAGGGAGCGGCAAAGCCGGCTCAGAGGTGCCCCAAACCCATGGCACCCAGGATTTGGGGAGTTTTGCTGCTGAGTTAGAGATTTGTGAGAAAACGTCCCAGAGAAGCACGGACACCCTTTTTTTTTGTCCAAGACAAGTTATCAAACGGTGATGCTGTTCCTCTCTCCCCATGGCAAGAGAGACCCAGAGAAACAGGTTTCAGTATTGCTCCTGTTTATACCAAGCATTAGAAAGGCTCACACAGACCCCCCTGGGTTGCAGCAGCAGCAGGGTCCCGGGGAGGGGGAAGGAGCAGGTGCAGCATGGGGGCAGATGCGAGGGCTCGGGGAGCCTCTGTCACCCCAAGGTCCTCCCGCCTCCATGTCATCAACCAAAAAGTGTGAGAGGCAGAAGGGATAAGTGGCAATGAAGGTGGGTTTTATCCAGTGCTTTTCAAGGGCAGTCCAATCAGCACCTCCCATTAAAACCAGTGGGAAACAATTTCACTAGTGCCAGTTTTCTTCCCTAACATTGAGCTGGGATGTGCTCCCAGCCCACCTAACAAATAGCACTTGGACAGTCCTTTCCAGTAGCACCAATCCAGCCCCTGCTTGACTGAGACAGGCCCTAATTTTCTTTTGTCTCTGTGAAGTGAGCAGACCCCATCCCACCTGTCTGCTGGGCAAGCACAGGCACAGAGGGAAAGCAGCTATGTCCTCAAAACGAGTCAAACTGTGGCAGCTGAGACACATCAGGCATGTCTGGCTACACAATGGAAGAAAGCTAAGAGAGCAAAGTGCCCTTTGGTTGGGTGCCAGCCACCACACAGCGGGTCAAGAATGCAGCTCCACTGGGACCACGCAGGGATGTGCATCCCCAGGCACTGGCAGGGAGTCTGAGTACTGTCCCCCTTGTACTCAGCAGGAAGAAAAGTTTAAGTGGGGAGAGCATATGAGCTGCTGTAAGTAGATGCTCAACCAAAGGAATTGCTTCACCTTCACAGTTTCAAGAAGCTGATTCTTCTGGCCACCAGCATAAGCTGGAAAAGCCTCAAGGTTTCCTGAACTTACATTGGTTCTTGGGCCTGGGACAGGCAGAGCATCACTGCAGCTGTGTGACACCCAGCTCATGCTGCAGCGGGAGCTGGGAGGTTGTGCTGAGACAGCTCTGCTAAATTTACCCTGCCCTGGGACTCCGATGGGCAGTGGGCAGAGCAGGTTTGGGCAGCCTTAGCAGGCTTGGGAGCTGTTGTGAGTATTTCTGAGGTTCTGGCAAAGGCCCAAAGTGGCTGACTCACTCCTCCTCTCAGGTCAGTTCTTCACAGCTGTAACTCCGGTGAGACCAGTGGGTTATTTCTGATGTACGTTGGTGTACGAGCAGAGTCCAGTCCATTACCCTTGGTGGTGAAGGATTGCTCCTGTCTCCAGAGGGCTTTATTTAGCTTCCACTCCAAAGCTATTCCATAAGAGGGGAACCAATGTGAAAAGGGTATGGCGTTTCTTTTTGTTGGAGATTCCCCATCTTGAGTTATTTGGTGACTTTGAACTTGTCAGAATCAATGAACTCGTTATAATCAATGCCCTCGTCCTCTCTCTCTCAGCTGTACACAGCATATAGATTTGTCATTTGTTGTGAGAGGTGACTTGGCGCTTGTGAGTTGTGTCAATGGATGCAAAAGCAGATTCATCCTAATTATATCGAACCACTGATGAACTTATCAGTCAAGTCCAATATTTTAAGGTCTAAAGGTTCCTTAGCAGTAAATCATGCAGATTACAAATACAGTGTGTGAGGGGAAAAAAAAAACAGTTAACTGTATTTATTAGCTTGAACATTTGGAAGGTAACTACCTGGCCAAAACGCATTCAAAGAGCCCTGGCACATTTCTTCACTCCCTTCTCTTGTGTTCTGTTAATACCCTACTAAAACTGTTGACTTAAACACCTCCATTCTGTTGTTTTCCGTGTCATGCATAATGTAATGACAGGTCTGCTTTAGGGAGGCCGGGCAGTGGCTGGCAAGGGCTTGGGTGCGTGGAGATTTCCAATTGCCAGCTTCGACCCTGGCCTGGGTAGTTGCCTGTTTGTGACAGATCTATTTGCTTGTGGAGCAGCTGTGAAATTGCAGCAGATTTTAGGTATCCATGAGAGTATCCGTGCATTTCACTGCATAGAATAATGTGTACCTTGTGCTCTGGGCAACACACTGTAATTAGTTGTAGAAGTTGTTTGTCTCTGAAGATCTATAAATACACATACATAAAACTATAAGGGATAAGCAGTCACATGCTTAAAGCAAAGGCATTCTAATGCAGAAGAGCTTTATGCTGATCACATTCCCTGTGCCCCCTCCCAATGTGATTCCACTGCTGATCTTTCTTTCATTTCACGTAAGGCTGGCCAAAAATATTTACTCTCTTCTTTCCCATAAATAGAGTGAAATGGATGGAGAATTTCCTACCGAAATCAAGGGCATTCACCATTCAGTGACAAGCAACCTCCACCTCGGCTGTATTTGTTACCTTGCTCTCTCTCAGAGAAGGTAAAGAAAGAAAATAAAAAATAAACACCTTAGGCAGAGGTATCAGCTCCTCTTGTCAGAGATTTCCCCCTGTGATTCACAGACACTACCTGAGTGCCTCTGGACAAAAGCTTCATTTTACAAACCAACCTTGTTCCCTAACCAAGCCCTTCAACTTTTTCAAGCGACTTTTTTTCCATGACCCATTCTTCCCATTCCTTCAGTTGAAGAGAAAAGACAAAAAGCCGTGTTTCTTTCCGGAGCGCTCCTTGCTCGAGTGGATTCCCACCAACATGTGCCACGGTGTTAACCATTGATGTACCGGCCTTTGCTGGAAAGTGCAAAAGGAGGGTGGAGGTTAGAGTAGAAGCAAGCACTGAGGCGCCCGGGTACCTCCCTGTCCTACTGAGCCCAGGGAACCCCCAGGAGAGGAGGAGATGGGAACATCAGAAAGATCCCGGAGAAGCGCATGCACGTCCCTGCCTGTCCGGTCCTCGCCCGGTCCCTGCCCGGTCTCTGCCCAGACCATGGCCCGTTCCTGCCTGGTCCTGCCCGGCGCTGCCTGTTCCCTGCCCGCTCCTGCCCGGGCCACGCGGAGCTGTCCCTTCAGCACCACGGCCGGGGCGGCCGGGCACCCGGCACCCGGCGGGGGGCGCGGCTGGCACGGACCGGCACGGCTCGGCTCAGCCTGGCACGGCTCGGTTCGGCTCGGCTCAGCCTGACACGGCTCGGTTCGGCTCGGCTCAGCCTGGCACGGACCGGCACGGCTCGGCTCAGCCTGGCACGGCTCGGTTCGGCTCGGCTCAGCCTGACACGGCTCGGTTCGGCTCGGCTCAGCCTGGCACGGCTCGGTTCGGCTCGGCTCAGCCTGGCACGGCTCGGTTCGGCTCGGCTCAGCCTGGCACGGACCGGCACGGCTCGGCTCAGCCTGGCACGGACCGGCCTGGGCAGGGACCGGACCCAGGCAGCACTCCCGGCGGAGAGGAGGGGGCTCCTTTGCGGTGCAGGGCAAGAGGGGGGGCGTATGGGTGTGCGAAGTGTGTGTGTACACAGGGCGCGCGTGTGCGGGTGCAAAGGTTGAGCCGCACCTGCGTGTGCAAGGAGGGTGTAAGCGGGGAGGGGGTCGGGGAGGTGCAAAGCGGGTGCCAACACGCAGAGGTGTGGGAGTGGGCGCGGGGTGTGCAGGGGGTGGGGGTGAAAAGGTGGGTGGTGCATGCATGCGCAGGGTGCCTGTACGTGCAGAGGTGGGGTGTGCAAGGGAGGGAGGGGTGTGCAGGGCACCTGGAGAAAGGTGCGTGCAGCCAAGTGTTTGCAAGGCGAGTCCGCACGGAGAGGGCGCGTGTGTGCGGGGCGGGTTGTGCGGGGACGAGGGGTCTGTCGGGGGCTGCGTGCGGCCACGAGGAGTGTGTGTGTGTTCGGGGGGTTGTAGGACAGGTCTGTGCAGAGGCTGTGCGTGTGTGCGGGACCGTGTGAGTGTGTGCGTGTGTGTGTGTGTGCGTGCGCGCCGCGGCGTGTGCGGGGCGCAGGGGCCGCGCGGGGTGGGCGCCGGTCTGGCGGTGCCGTGGGTGCGTGGGTGCGAGCGAGAGCGTGTGCCAGCGGGTCCGGCGCTGCCGGCACACGGCGGAGCCGCCCGCGGGAGGAGCCCGGCCCGGTGCTGCCCGCCCTCCGCCCGGTGAGTGCCGCCGCACCGCGCCGCGGGACGGGAGGAGAACCGAGGGACCGGGGACCGGGGAACCGGGGGGAGGGAAGCGGGGGTCTGGGGGCAGCCCGAGACTGGGGTCCGGCAGCGCGTCCGCGGGGAACGCAACTTTCCCTGGAGGGAGGGGAGTCGCGGCGGGCCGCGGCCGGGGCTGCTCTCCAGGGATGCAGGGGGATCCGCGGCCCCTTTCCCCGTTCCCGCCCCCCCGGAGGCGCCGTCTCCCCGCGGCCGGGCACGGAGCTCCCCGCCGGCTGCGCCGCCCCTGCCCGGGCCGGTGCCCGCGGAGCCGCGCCGCGCTGCCCAGCCCGCCCTCCCCGGCGCTCGGCCGCCTCTCAACTAAGTGGCCGAGAAGCCATTTCTGACCCGGCACCTTCCCCGAGAAGCGAAAACGTTGCCGGGAGCCCGCGCTCATCCCCTCTCTCTGCACCCTCTCTTGCAGGCGTGGCTGGTCCCAGCTAAACATGCCAGGAGGGCTCAGGGCAGCGCGGTAGCCTCTGCCCCATCAGCCCGGGGTGCCCAGCGGGGCTCAGCCATGAATTCCTCCCTCCCCGCCCCCGAGGTCCCTCTCAGCCCTCTGCAGCTCTGGCAGGAGGAGAACCAGACCCAAGGCGGGCTCTGGAATGGGAGCCAGGAGCTGGGCTGGGAAGAGCTGGAGAAGATGCTCTTCCTCTTTGTGAAGGAACCCATCACCATCAGCCTCACAGCGATGTACCTGGTGTCCTTTGTGGTGGGCTTGGTGGGCAACATCATGTCCATCAGGGTGCTCACTCGGAAGCGTCGAAGTCGAGTGTCCAGCCTGAGTGCCACCCGCAGCCTCCTCATCAACCTGGCGGTGTGTGACCTCATGGTGGTGTGCGTCTGCATGCCTATCACTGTAGGCAACCTCATCTACAAAGCTTGGGTGTACGGGGACTTCCTTTGCCGGGCGGTGCCCTTCATCCAGGCTGTTTCTGTCTCTGCCAGCGTCCTCAGCCTGACCGTCATCAGCGTGAACCGGTACTACAGCGTGCACAATCCACTCAACGCCCGGTCTTTCTTCACTCAGAAGAGGATCCTCAGCACCATCCTGGTGGTGTGGTTGTTGTCCTCAGGGATCTGCATGCCTCTCATCTTCATGAACAAACGGGATGAGATTGGGGTGGTGGAGGGCTTGCCTCTGGTGTTTTCAATCTGCAGAGAGATTTGGCCTCAGGAGAGGCTCAAGCAAGCCTATAACTTTCTGCTCTTCTGTGCCCTCTACTGCCTGCCGGTCCTGTTCAACATGGTCATCTGCTTCCTCACGGTGCGCCGGCTGTGGAGCCGCAGCAGCCAGCTGAAGGAGAGCACTGCCCTCAACCGATCTCTGCCAGCCTCCAGGCTGAAGATCCGGAAGAAAGTAGCACAGATGGTGGTGGCCCTGGTCCTGCTGTTTGCGATCTCCTGGCTGCCCGTCTACCTGATGGACATCTGGATTGATTTCAACATTCCCAAATCTTTGCAGGATGTGACTCCTTCTCCTTGGATCCTGCAGCTCAGACCTTTTGCCCAGTGGCTTGGTCTCACCAATTCCAGTCTCAATCCTATATGCTATTGCTTTGTTGGGAACCTCTACAGGTCAGCCAAGGAAATGAAGAGCAAATACCACCAAAGAATGGTCTCTCTCTTCAACTTCTCTCTGTCTGAAGGGACAACTCGTTCCTCAGTCCCAGAGCTGCTCTCTTACCGAAGTCCAATGGAGCCTGCAAAGAAAGAACCCTCCACCACCCCCACCATGGGCAGGAGATGTCAGGGAGGTCATGGCAGTAAGAACAAGTGTGGACGCTTGAATTCCTGCCAGCATCCACCTCTGAACACTGTCTCCAGTGAGAACACTTCCTTGTAATTCTGCTCAGGAAGTGTACTTCATACCCTCGTCTGCATTTAATGACTCTATAGAGGTCTTTCTGAACCAGATATTTTAATGACGGAAAAAAACCTTTCTTCTAATCACTCCCACCACCAGTTCGAAAACACAGAGACAGAGAAAGGAGGAAATAATGAGAGAAAAAGGTGACGTATTTTAACTCAGATCAAGTTTTAGGACAAATGCTTTTTACTGGGGACAACTAGATGTGTAACCTGTTGCCCAGTCAACAGTCACATAATTAGATAGATGAACTTCCCACCGAGCAAGCTCTCCCCACGGCTCCATCTCTGGATGCAGAGATGCCGTTTGGATACAGCAACGATTTGACTGCTTGTTGCTGCTGCTCACCCTGTGCTGATAAAGAGCCAGCAAGAGGAGGCACTCGCCGCTCCAAATCCATCCGTTGCAGTTGCAAGCAGTGAAGAAATGCTAGAAAAAGCATCATAAAGGGAATAGGAGTGGAGAATTTTACATACTTTACCACTTGAGATTTCATTGTCTGATCGTATTGTTTCACTCCTCCATGCAAATAAATTCTCCCGATGTGAAGAGACAGTGCCAGAAGTACTAAAGCAACCATCACCATTCCACATATGGGAATTCAGAGGGGATAATGTGGCCTCGGAGGTGATTTGGGAAATGCAATAGGAAATATTCTTTGAGCATCAGCTCTCTTTCTTACAGTTATGTTCCTTTGGGTAGAGTGGAAAGAACTGGGCATCTATTAATATGATTTTCACTTGAAAAAACAGCCCTTGTTCAGCTGTGTCTGTACGAAACAAAGTCAATGGCATGTGAAAATAAAAATAGAAAGTTGTTTATAGCTAATAAAATCAGAATCAACTAATGCAATGCTATTTGTCTGGGAAGGAGAGAATCAAAGTGCTTGCTTTTCCTGAGGATCAGAAGTAGGTTAAAACCTATTTCTTCTATCATCTCCTTTAAAGGAGGCTTTGATAAATAAATTGTATATTTTTATTACGTTAGCATCGAAAGCCCCCACTAAAGCTTGATGATTCTATTGCGCTGAGCACTGGATCTGTATTCATAACGAAAGGAAACCTTTCTTCCAAAGATCTAGGGGAAAACACATCAGATCAGGCAACAGGTGGCAGAAAAAAAAATACAACAAAGACCCAAAAGGCTGGAACGAAACTAGAGATCAGCCCCTTCCCTGCGCCTGCCCAAAGTGAAGTGTGAGGGGACACACACCGTTTCCTGATGCCAGGAGAGCCCGTGCCCCGGCTACTTGTGTACCCCCGCCTGGCACGTCTGGGCTCTCCTCTTAGCAAGCCCCAGAACGAAGGCAGCAGCCTTCCTGGAGGAGGATTTTACATGTAATGGAACTCAGGCTTTTGATGACTGGAGGCTTTTATTTTATTATCGAACGAGGGAATGATATTCCGGGAAATCTAAGTTTCAAATAATATCCTCCTGCCTTCTAGAGTGCTTTTTGCTTCCGAAAAAATAGAGATGAAAAATAGCCATTCAACCCAACAGGATTCCCACCTTTGTAATGATTGCACAATAACATTTCATGTTACTTAACAATTTGCCTGGAAAACAAAAGATTCCTCCTTAACAGGCAGTGCCATCCGCAATTTGTATTCTCTTTTTGTGTGAACGAGAAAGAAATTACAATACCCAGATTTACTTTGGGTGAGAAATGGCTTTTATGTGTGCTGGGAGATGAGAACATCTGCATTTTTGCAGGTGATACAGGAGCGTACTGCTTGATCTTTTAGTAGCTGTTGAAAAAAGCCTGTGAAGATTTTATTTCTTCTTTCAAGGCATATTTCTAAGGCTGGCAAAATGCACCAGGCTGAGGAGCATTAAAAGCTTGCTCCCAATGCCCACTGACTCCAAGTCCTGGAGACACATGTCCTCCACCCCCAGACCAGATGTGATACAATACTGAAACTTCCCCACATTGCCCTGACCGGCAATTTAATCCTACCCTGAATACACAGCTGAGAACAGACCATGGAGATGCCAGACCAGCTCTGTCCCACACGGTGGCCCAGGTCTGGAAATGGCCAGGATCAAACGATGCAATCAAAGGTGCAAGAAATCTAGTTTAAAGTATCCTTTTTATTTTTCTCAACTCACGAGCTCTTGCCTGGGTCCTACCCTGAAAGTCTCCGCACCCTCCACGGAGGGAGAAATACCAGGGACTGTAGGTTCTCCTGAACGTGCCTGTGCCTTCCCCTCCTGATGCAGACACCCATATCTTTCTCCAGCCCCACAGGGCTCCTAACCACTGAGACAACCCACTGTGAAACGGGCCACTTTCACTGAGCAAGGTCAACTCCTCTTTACACTTTGAAATATGTTCTCCGGTTTCATTCAGTGTTGCTGTTTTCCTATGATAAAGTCGAGTTGCTCACTTTAACTCCTCTTTGTCTCCCTCAGCCTCTCTCTCCCTATCCCCCCACGCTCCAACCGCTTCTCCACCATTTCTACAGCGAAATCTCCCCCTGCCTCTCTCCGTTATCACTCTTTGCCTGCCAGTTCCCTTCACTCTAACGACTCATTCATCTCTTCACTCCTCTGATGAAAAATACCCCCCCTGCCCCGCTGATCTGAATGGCTCCTTTTGTGCTGCAGACACCTGTTTGCTATGGAGAACGCTGATTTATTTTGCCCAGCTTACCCGACGGCTGCCAAGTAGTAATGAATTTCGGTCACTGTCACCCAAGGGTAAATGAGAAGCCGTGACGTCAATGTGAAAGCCACACAGCATCCCGTGAACCGCCCGGGCTTTGGCAGTGATTTTATTAACCTGAACAGGTCTGTCACCCAGCAGTGCCTGGGTGACTCACGCTGGCTCGGAGAGAGGTGAAACCTCGGCATTTGAGAAAGTGGCTTTTTTCCCCCTCTTATCTGCTAAACGATCTCTTTCTATTTAGGGCTGAGAAGACATCTCAGGGTCCTCCAGGCCACATGAGCTCCTTGTTTCAGATGCCAGGCACTTTGATAGGCATTCAAGGGACTCCTGGCCCTGCAAGGACTCAGGAGCAGACACGGCTCTGGCTGGTGAACACAAATGGTTTCCTCAAAGGAGCTTGAGCCGAACGTCTCACACTTAATGTGTGGTTGAGGAAATGTGTTTCTCTCTAAATGTGTCCAGGCAGACTGGAAATGTGAATTTTAGATGTCTCAAGGACAATGTTTTCCTGCTGCAATGCTGCTAATGCATCTCAGTCCCTCTCTTCCCCCCATTGGTCTTCTCTGCTTTGCCATCTGAATCAATACAGGCATTTTACCACATTATCAAAATAGGATGTCTAAACCAACTTTATTCGAATCCCTTTGCTGTGGTAAGGACATACAGGGAATTGCTGTTCGGTAACTCTCTCTGGGAATATCCACAATCTGTTCTTGTACTGTCAGTATCATCTCGAAGATGCGACAGGTTTATTTTCTGCCTGTGAACCACCGGAGAGACAAAAAAAGAGATAATCTTTCATACAAGGTATCATAGAGGTACATACAATCACGACTGGTACGTAGCCCTCATATGGAGAATGATGAATCACTATTTGTTATAATAAAATACTCAGGGGAAGCCAGTGAAATGATTAGACAGCATGTGTAGGAGCAAGGCAGCACCTTTCGTCACACCATGAGCAGCAGCGGAGCTCACGGGAAGAGGACGTGGTGAGGGCTGAAATCAATAAAAAGGGTTCGAGAGGAGACTAGACTGTCCACAGCAGTAAGGGCCATCAAGGGCTATTAAAAACAGTGATGCAACTTTTGGCTTAGAGGGCATTGGGTATATAACCTATAATTTCCACTTTTTCTCCTTCCCGGGACACGTGCTACCAGCCACCATTGGGAGCAGGATACTGGGCTGAGCATTGTGTGGTCTGTTTGGTACCTTCATTCTTACATCCCTACGCAAAAAAAAGCTCCACATTAACCTGTTTTAAAGAGTGGAGGGAGAGCAGGGGATGGTATCAGACCTGGCATAATTTGATCAACAGTAAGGCTTTGCAGGACACAGTCATCTGGAGGTAGGACACGTTCATGCTGACACAGCGCAGGCTGAGAAATGCTCACTCAGTCACTCCCGGTGGATGGTGCACGGTGCCCGCTCCGCTGCAACACACAGAAATAACACATCCATCCTTCTTCTAATATTCATCAGCCCTCTGGGTGGGCCAGCACCTTCATTGCAACAAGCCTGAGCATCCCAGAAAGAAGACTGTCCTCCAAAGGGAAAAACTCCTGCCTGTAGGTATTTTATATAGGAGACTTATTGATGCTGAGATTCAAACTAGGATGGAAGCTGGCTGGTGAGTTACCTGCAACACCAGCAGCCCCCAGCACGGTTCCCATGTCTCCTCCTGCACCCCCCTCACCACAGCACGTTCCATACAGAAAGACCCGAGCTCTCCTGGCTTGAAATATCTAAATGAACCGGGAGAGCACAGGAGTTGCCTGGGTTTCCAGCACATCGTGATGCCTCTGTAAAGAACCAGACTACTATCAGTGCAAATTTTCTAGAAAAAAATCAGTGCAGCTCAGTTTACCTTTGTGATTATATTCAGCACGAAAATAAATCAATGGAGGCTGCTAGAAGAACAAATAAAAGAGCAGCTATAAACAGGTACTACCAAAGAGATCGCTGGAACCCTCCGGGAAAGACAGCCTTCGGGAAAGTACTGCTCATCTGGCACATTCGGGGATCGTATAAGACTTTCCCAACTTTCTGGCAATGAATGACTACTGCTTAGGTCAGCCCCAGCGGCACTGGAATTGCAGTAGTTGCTTTCTGTGCCTGCTAAACATCTTTGGGCAAAGTCCCAGGACTCAGAGCTGATACAAGGCAGCTGTAAAGTCAACGCCGTCTCATGCAACTGCCTACCCTCAAGCTTCCCTGCCAGCCCATGAGGGAGGTTCCCAGCTGCCCTAATTTAGGGATTTTTTTCATTCTTAGCTTGAATCAACCAGGAAAACCTGTTTTGGAGCAAAGGAGGAGCCACACTAGGATAAGTGCCTGGTCTGGAGAGGGAAGGATGCTGCTTTCCACCTTGCAAGGGTACCTGCTCACTAAAGGTTGTGAGGCAGTCATATAATTTAACTATTTAATTAGTATTTATTTTATTCAAATAATAATTTTTAAACATTTCAGCAATAAAGATGGGTTCAGCACTTGCCGAAAACATTTTTTTTTTTTTCAAGTGAGGAATCTACACCAGAGTCTTCTTGTTTGATGTCTCTTGCTGATTGCAAGAAACCCCCTGAAGTCATCAGTGCCTGGAGCACCCCGGTGAAGAGCCGGCAAAGGGCTGCCAGAGCAGGGGCACTGATTACCTTGTGATTATCCTCACTGCACGGGGAAGGGGAAGTCTCATGGAGCTGCAATGTGACCTTTGATTTTAAATGTTTTCTATGCTCAACCTTTTCCCTCTTACCTCATTGCACTCTAAGACACCTGGTTTATGTTACAAACTAGGGGGGGAAATTATCTGAGAAGACTTTGTTTTTAAAAATACATATGAAATATATCTGCACCTGAAAGATCCAGGAATTAAAAGCTTGTCCCCATATGCCCTACTGCTATCTCTGTGAGTTTTTATGGTAACAGACAGATACCATGGAGCACAAAATGCTGTGTGCACTCCAGGATAAAATCACCAAACTTTAATCACTCCTTAATGAGGCAGACGTTTCCCAGCCGCCACGCTCTGCCAGGCTCTCTGGGTCCAATTTGCAGAGAAGCGAGCAGTCGGCACTGCTGGCGGCCAGGCTCTCGCTGTCCCATCTGCCCAGCAGCTTGGCCTTCCCTGTCCCTGCAGGAGGTGGCTTTTTACTGTGCAGCCAAGCTGAGCCTCTCAACATCCCACCTCCAAACGCCAGACCATGTCCTCAGCAGAGCCACCACGGCGGATTCCCAGGCTGGCTCCCATGCTCCATGGAACAGGCTTGGCCACAGCCCGGGCATCTCTTGCACTTGGCTGGTGCAGGCTGGAGAGATCAAAATATTCTCATTTCTAATCACCGCAGTGAGGCTGAACTTGCAGAGAGTGGCCGCGAAGACCCTCCGACCACGAGCCGGCGATGCTCCAGCATCTCCGGGTGGCTGCACAGGCGTGCTGCGGCCCCAGGTGCCACATAGTCTTTACCTTTCTTCATTTTCCACTTGAGGTGTTTTCAGTCAGGCCCCACTTTCCTCTCCTCAGCCATTCACCACGAGAATGGAGCTGCTGAATTAAAGACCTGTGTGAATGAGTCTTTTCGCAGATGTATCCCATTACCCGGTGTTCACAAGTCATGAGCTGTTATTTCTCGGTGCAAGGAAGGAAAATGTGGCAAAATGTTCAGGAAACAAGCTAAAGAATAAAAAGAGGAATGAAAGAAAATCCAGACAGTAAAATAAAACCTTCTTAAGGCAATTACCTGGGAAGAAATAGAGCTGCCAAGGATATTAAAGCTCTCACGCACCTGCTAATCTCTTCTGATAAAGGTCTGACTGGCTAAACTAATAACGCTGTTAAATCTGCAGTAATCATTACCAGAGGCAGCCCAAGGATCTCATAAAGCCACGTGCCTGGAGGAAGACCATTTCCAGCATGAACATGCACAACCAGCAGCAGGTAAGTGGTACCTGCACCTGAGATGTCAGCATAATTGCTGAGTGTCTGTGACTCAGTAACCTCCCTAATTGCCTCCTTCAGCTGAGAAGTGAACCCAGATTTCCTAAGGCTCCATCCAGCACTTCTGCTTTTTCAGACTGTTCTTCTGGGCTCTGGGTAGCACAGAAGTTCCTACCTAGCCTCAGTATGGATCAGTATTTAGAGTGGGCTGACTCATAAAGTCTCCACAAAGGCTAGGATGTTCTCCTTCAAAAGCTAACAGCAGAACATGAGCTCTGGCAGAAATCACAGAATCACAGAATGTCAGGGATTGAAAGGGACCTCAAAGGATCATCTAGTCCAATCCCTCTGCCGGAGCAGGACCACCTAGATCAGATCACACAAGAACACGTTCAGGTGGGTTTTGAACATGTCCAGAGATGGAGACTCCACAACCTCTCTGGGCAGCCTGTCCCAGTGTTCCGTTACTCTTACTGGGAAGAAGTTCTTCCTCATGTTTAAGCAGAACCTCCTATGTTCCAGCTTATATCCATTTCCCCTTGTCCTATCATTGGATGCCACTGAGAAGAGCCTGACTCCATCCTCATGGCAGTCACCCTTTACATATTTATAAACATTAATGAGGTTCCCCCTCAGTCTCCTCTTCTCCAAGCTAAAGAGACCCAGCTCCCTCAGCCTTTTCCCATAAAGGAGATGCTCCACTCCCTTAATCATCTTTGTGGCCCTGCGCTGGACTCTCTCAAGCAGTTCCTTGTCCTTCTTGAACTGCAGGGCCCAGAACTGGACACAATATTCCAGATGCGGCCTCACCAGGGCAGAGTAGAGGGGGAGGAGAACCTCTCTTGACCTACTAACCACACCCCTTCTAATACACCCCAGGATGCCATTGGCCTTCTTGGCCACAAGGGCACATTGCTGGCTCATGGTCATCCTGCTGTCCACCAGAACCCCCAGGGCCCTTTCCCCTGTGCTGTTACCCAACAGTTCAGTCCCCAACTTGTACTGGTACATGGGGTTGTTCTTACCTAGATGCAAGACTCTACACTTGCCCTTGTTGTATTTCATTAAATTTCTCCCCGCCCAACTCTCCAGCCTGTCCAGGTCTCTCTGAATGGCAGCACAGCCCTCAGGTGTGTCAGCCACTCCTCCCAGTTTAGTGTCATCAGCAAACTTGCCGACCATGCGCTCTATTCCCTCATCCAAGTCATTGATGAATATGTTGAACAATACTGGTCCCAGTACCGACCCTTGAGGGACTCCACTGGATACAGGCCTGCAACTGAACTCTGTCCCATTGACTACTACTCTCTGGCTTCTATCCTTCAGCCAGTTCACAATCCACCTCACTATCCGATCATCCAGACCACACTTCCTCAGTTTAGCTGTGAGGATGCCGTGGGAGACTGCGTCAAATGCTTTGCTGAAGTCAAGATAGACCACATCCACTGTGCAAAAACATTTTTGAGGCCATCACTCCAGCGCAGTTCCCGAGTGCCTGGTGAGGCGGTGAGGACGCTGCCTCCTCCGCAGCAAGAGAGTGCGCACAGGTTATCTGCTGCCTGAAAACAGGCACCCTCTGCTTCTCTGTCATTCCCTCTCTACCAGTGTTGACTTTGGCAGAGTTTCTTCTGACTTACAGCAGCAGGAGACTCGAGTAAAGCCCACAGTGAATGAAATACTGTCAAGGTGAGGCTGCTGTCACATCAGCTGCTGTAATTCCATCGACTTAATGGATCTACTCCTCATTTACAAGTCAGAGCTGGATCTGAGTACAAAGGTGTCATTTTTGTATAGTCAAATTTATATCTGAAATAAATACCACATTAGATCTTTCCAAGAGGTCTGAAACGCAATGTATTTGTTTTCCTCCCTGCAGAAAGGTGAAATTCTCACCACTGTTTCCAGGTTACCTTCAAGTCTGAAGGTTGGGTATTTTTCAGCCACCTCCTTGCTCCACACAGACCCTCAGGGGCCAAAATAGGCAACTGTATCCTCCAGGGAGTCCTCCAGCAATTTGCTGCCAGGGGTATTAAGCCCCTTCCTGAGGCTACCATTTGCCAGGAACAACGCAGCAGCCTCTTGCAGTGAAAATTAAGATAAGAAAGAATAAACAGGTTTCCCTTATATGGTGTTTTCTTGTATGCTTCAGAAATATAGAATATTTACATATAAGTATACTTCCCAGCCAATAACGGTGTAGGCATATCAAGTTCAAAACACCCTGATCCCTCCAAAAATCAGTGAATACCTTTGTGAACAGGCTATGAATGGAAACTCATGGCTTAACCAGTATCATGTCACACAGGACCGACTGCAGGAGAGTGAAATGGAGCTACCCAGCCGCTCATCCCAGAATAAAAATCGCATCCACAACAGCCACACATCTGCATCTGCAAGCACAGTGCGGGAAGACAGTGTAGGGTGGGAAAGTTTTTGCTCTCAAGTAAAATAACAAAACACCCTTCTTGATCTCATCTCCCTAATTCCCTTCCTGAAGTCCAGGCAGGACAGCCCAGAAGCCAGAAAGCTGCCAAAATTGTCATGGAAACAGCAAAGCTTTTCTGTGAGGTGCCAGAACTGGAAGTCAGAACTCCTAGCAACAGCAAACAGCTCTTTCCCCAGTCTTTTGCTCCATCAAGCAATAAATGAAACCTGGGAAAACAGGGGGCAGTGATGGGTGCAGGAATCTGGGTGGTGGTGATGGAGCTGCTCTGCTTCCTCTATGCCCATCACCAAGGGGAGCCAAGAGAGACACCGTCAGGACACGGGGAAAGCTCCTCACTCCAGGTTCTGTTGGCTGCGAGGGTTCAATGCAACTGGACAGCAAGACCTTAGATTTCTTATCCGCAGACTTGAAGCAGTTCAACAAAGCACTAAAGCAGACAGGCAGCCAGAGGTCTTCTTCGCTGCCTGCTCTTGCAGCAGAGGATTATGGCCAATAACCCACAGATTCCTCTCACGTTGGCAATTGGAAGTGACTGGAGGAAATCCTCAGGACACAGCACATTCTGAGGAAGGTCCCTATTCTGCCCTGTGGGAGCAGAGATGTGCTCAGCTGGTGAGAAGGACTCAAAAGGAGCGAGAAAGAAAAAAGTAGTGTTTTGGTTTTGCTGATAAGCCCAAGCATGTTTGGTCAAGCAGCCTTTGCCCATGGGAAATGTTTTGACAGATTATTGTTGTGGTTTTTTTTCCTCCCAAGTTCTTTCTCAACTGTGAGAAAAGTTTAGCATTATTTTTTTTATTCCTTGGCATGCTGTGCTGGAATTAAATAAATCTGCAAATAAAGGGGTGAGACAATGGAGTGTGACCCTGAACAAAGAGCTGGACACGTACAGTGTTGAAAACAGCTTAGATTGTGAAGCAGCAAGAAAGAACATAACTGAAGTGTCCTCAGGTGAGCACACATCTGTGTGTCTCCTCTGGTAGGAGAAGCTGCTTCAAGAACCAGATAGCCAACATGGGAATTACGTGGATTTGTCTTATCCTACATGCCTCTCCCCTTAGTATGTGATGGTCTGCCATCCACTCAGGGGAAGAGGAGGACAACTGGCTTTGGCAGTCCCTGCTGTCCTTTCCATTGCCCCCTCAAATGGAAAACACCCAGTGACTCTCCCTATGCCTCCCTTGTACCACCACACAAGCTGCGATTTGACCTCCTTCGGTCCTGCCATGCCCGAGGAGATGCTGAGCGCCTGGTCCCACAGGCTCCACAGCCCACGGCTTCGGTCCAGGAAAGGACAGGCTGGAGCTGCACAGGCTCCATTACAAGGACAGGGTCCTCAAAGGAAATGCTATCTGCATACATTTGAAAGCATGGTGATTTAATTTGTCCTTTCTTTGCTCCTATTTTTATTGCTAGCCGTTTAAATTATACAAATGAGGTTTTCTCTTGCCTCATCCCCAGAGAGTCAATGCATTAAACAAAACATTAAAATATACTCACAATCACGGAAACTCTCTCATATATATTTATAATCTCTGAATTACTGGCATTAATGCAGAAGTGGTTTCTATCAGTTTATCTCTTCTCACTGCTTCTATATCCAAAATATACAGAACAAAAAAGATAAACACATTGAAACTACCCATCCATTAACACATCTGCCATCCAGAAACAAATGCAAGGAACACATTTACAAGGAAAAGCCAGTGAAAGAGACAAACACAATTATGGTGATGTGTCTCCACCGATGTCTGATCATTAAGGATGACGATAAGAGAATTAAGTGTCATTCTGAAGACTGGCTACTTGGTGGCTGTTTCCAACATGAGAAGAAATAAGCAGAGAAAAAGAGCAAGGTGGAAAACCCACAGTTACTCAGGGCAAACAGGTTGGCTTGTTACCTGTGCGTAGCACAGGAGTCCCTCCAAAATACTGGGAGGACAACTGGTAAGAAGGCAGGAGTTATCCTATATTTTCAATGGTTACACCCAAAATACATCCCATTTTTGGAGAGAAACAAGACACCAAGAGCAACCCTCAGCTGTGCTCTGCAGGACAGGGTGGTAGGAAAGGATGAAGATGCTCAGTGCTTCTCAGCACCAGCAGATAGAGCAGCCACTACCTGCTCCAGCCCCTCCCTCACTCTCGAGCTCCTGAAAATGTGCCCGGCCCCATCGTGGCCACAGTTTGGTGCTGCTGTCACAGACCAAGCTGTGTCCTGGCAAGGCATCAGCGTTGAGATGCCCCCCTGAGAGCCACGAGATGGTGGCAGACCATCTCACAGCCATGAGCAGCTGTGGAGCCTGTGGGGTCTCCCTCTAAGTGATCACCAAAGTGATGGAAAATAATCTCAGCTACCCATGAGCCTCGCTCCCTTCTCCTGTTTCCTGTGCCTTTCTGTTTTTCCTAGGGAGGGATTGCTGCAACTTTATCCGGGGGTGGGAAGAGTCAAGCCTGGTGTATCTAATCAAGGAACCAGCCTCTTCCTTGTGCTCCAAGCACCAAAACACAAGCACAAACCCTCCAACACATGCTGCTCAGCTGGGACATCTTTGCAACCCCACGAACAGCCCCAACACTGTACAGCTTTCCTTCTGTGATCTTTGAATTTTAAGGCAGGAGCTGCTCTCCAGCACGCCAGCTCGATAATCTGACTTATTAGGAAGCCCTCAGCCTCCCGTTTCCATTTCGTGGCGATGTTTTGTGCCGCCAAAGCGCCTGCTTGTAGGTGGCCAGCTGTCTGCTTGATTTGTGAGCACCCCTGAACCTCTCGCAAATTCAATCAACCACCCTTGCGGGAATCACTCCCACAGTCGCACTAAATTCGAGGGAGGTTACAAGGAATGGCCAGTCGTGAAGAGCTGACCTTCAGCATCAATAACTAATGTCGCTAAAGCCGACTCCTTAGACGTTAGTGAGACCGACTGCTGCTCGCTGCAAGACGCAGCGATGCCGAGCGCACCTCGAGTGTGTATTAGTAATAAGTTACTGCAGGTACCTCTCAGTTTCTTCAATCAAAAAGCAATCACCCTCCTCCTTTCCCCATGGCAACCAGGATTTCGTAATCACCTCATCACCTATTCCAAACTGAGGCTGAAATACATGTTCCCAAAGATCGAAAGCTCCAGTCTTTATTAAACTGCAAATATTTGTTACTCGCTCAGACAAAGCATCTTCCAGTCTGCACATGGATAAACGTTCCCTTCTCCAGTTTGAAGTATGGTGGGATGGGAAGGGCACAGAAGGTAAATATTTAAACAGCCTGCTAAAGGAAAGCCATGCTTTTAGACCCAGACAACCACAGGTGAAACTTCCAACAAAAAAAGCAAACAAAGGATCAGGAATGAAGTATTGCATTTTGGCCACAGGGAAGCCTTCTCTCTTATTTTTTTTCCCTGGCTTTTGCAGACAAGTTGACAGCCCGAATTATCAAAGCTTTTGTGCTACACAGAAGGTATTCTTATTTTGGGGTTGATGCAGCAGAAGATGTCTAAGGCAGAAATGGAGGTCACCATTTGTTTCTTTGCTGTCAGCTCTGGTTACAAGAAATTAGCTACTGCGACTTCCAGCCTGGCCAGACATAAAACCAATGGTGGATCTCTCAGTGCTTGCAAACATGCTGCCAAGGAGTCTGAAAATGGAGAGCTAAGACTCTTCTCAAGACATGACCAAGGATGCTCAGCACTCACAACACTTCTCCTCCAGAACCACTTGCTTCATAAATTTTTTTCTAATAGTAGATTCTGGCCCAATACAAAATCTGAGCACCGAATTTTACTGAAAACCATGAAAAGCCAGGATGATTATATAAATTCAAAAATGAATTGTCAGAGTTTTGACTTTTTCCTAAATATTTGTACTGTGAAAATGATGCTAATTAGATGGCATGAAGAAAATAGGTAAAATTTAAAGGCATAAATACCTTCTAGGGTAATATTCAAGACCTGAGGAGAAAAAACCCTCTAAAGAGAGCAAAGGAAAGGAATGCTGCTGGATAGTAAGACGTGCAGTCTTTGAAGGAAACATAAAAAGCCTCCGATAAGAAACCACTCAAACAAACGTGCTACATGGTGGCACCATCTACTGGGTGTCGACAGAAACAGCTGAGAAATGGAGGAATTGAAATCAGAGTCATTTGTTGTATCCCACAAACGCAAGCGAACGATGTTTCAGGAAATGCAGAAGAGGGTCAGGGTGTAACATGGGACTGTCGACACACAGGATGCACGAAAGCATCTGCAAAATCCAGAAGAGCTATTGGGTCCATCTTGCAGAGTTTTCCCTACCAATGTGCAAATGGGTGAGACACCCTCTTCCACAGGCTCACTCTTTCTGCAATCTTCAAAGAAAATGGCAAAATAGGATACATGGATTCTCTTTCTGGGAAGAATACATGAACCACATGCTAGCTTTTAACTAGGAAACTCTATGTGCACATTTCTCCTCCTACATCCAAGAAATATAAACCTAAGAGAACACTCAACACCAATGTTAAGTAATTGCTTTTGAACTAGTTCTCTTTCAATCCATGCAGTGGAAAGAGCATGGAGCCAATTCTGAAGAAGTGTTTAAATTAAAGCAAACAATACACACAACACCTTCATAAAAGCCTCCTCGCGGGATTCACCCTTAGTTGATGGGCTTCCATCCTGCCTAATTCTTGTGCTCTTTGGTGGCTCCAGGCCTCATCTCCAGCATGCATCAAAGCACTGAGCCCCTCCACGGCTTCACGGAGATGGCCTCCCATGCCCTTGCTGCCCCACATCCCCAAGGTCAGCATGGATTTCCAACAAAAGTCCTCCTCCCAAGCCCTGATCTCCCCAGGCACTCCAACTCCTTCCAAGTTTCACAGACTATATAAAGATTTTCCAAACACTCGCACCTTGTTCCTAGAGAATTACACACTGTGATAGTCACTGAATCAGAGAAAGTTAAAAGCAATTGTAACAAGAAGGTGCCAGTTTGGTACTGTCTTCTGTTAAACTGCTTGACACTAATCCAAGTTTTTCACAAGACTCTTTTCAGGTATGTGCATCGAACATTTGCTATCTGGATTTAACCTCCACCATCACAGATTCTGTGGATCTTGAAGAAGTAATAAACTTCTCCATGACGTAGTTGGTCCAGAGATCCTTACGATGACATGAGATGAATAGGAACTCATGTTTTTTCCTAGGTCTGCTTCTGCAACGTGATACCTCATTGGACCTACTGAGAAGCTATTGGTACTTTTATGACCCAGGTCTCCATGCAGTTGGGCATGTCACTCTGTCCTAGAGACACTCTTGTGTCCTGAGAGTGAATTCTGGGATATTTGAAATCGTGGTGCATTGCCCTTTGTCTTGTTCCAGCTCTGTAGGAAACACCCCAGGATTCCTAGCCCATCCCTGAATTGCACCATGCAGCAATTCTGTAAGAAACCCAATTTAAAAAGTAAAGTCAAATTAAAAATCAGCTTGAAAAGAATCCAGCATTAAAATTAGTGAGTCTCTGGACTCCACAAAGAAAAGCCATTAAATTTAATTCCCATGCTTCTGTGATACATCAGATAGACAATTCGAGAGGGGTTTGTTTTTAGAATTCAGCTTTGAAATCTAGTTGATGCCTCAGCAGAATCACTGCCCTGCATCCCACGCCTGCTTGCATCAAGACTATAGCACCACATCTCAAGGAAGAAAAAGCAGATTTCCACAGGGATTTTTGATGAAACAGAATAGAAGTTGTTGATCATCTTTGTGATGACTCAATGAGATACTGGAATCTTCATTCCGCATAAGTGGAACTTAACTTATTTGTAGGTGACTTGACTACCAATTTTGCAAGGCGTGAGGGAAGTCTAGATTTCACCACAGTTCCCAGCTGGAGATAAAAACAATTTGGAAAAGATTTTCTGATGACTTCACGGTGATTTTGAACTGTAGTTTCTTCTCCAAGCACCACCTTGATGCCTCTCACAGATCAGAGACATGGATTTTGTTACTTACATCAACTTTCCTTTATGAGGAGAAACCCCTTATCTCCGCTCTGACCTAGACTCCTCCAATACTTGAGCTTTTAAAGCAAACAGCAAAACTAGATTTTGTATGACCTTTAATCTTGCAAAATAATGAAAAAAAAAAGTGTATAGCAATAGTTCTATTTTTGTTCCAGCCATTGATGATGACTATGTTTTGCAGTTCTTTTATTTCCATTTTTAAGACCATCAGAAGGATGCTACTTGAGACGATTCGTGTATCTGCTACAGTGATATTTTGGTATTTTGCTTTTGAGATAAATAGATAGGGGTAAGCTGAACTCCACAGGGCTGCATTTTGCAAACTAGAGGAATATAAACAAGGGGCTTGTGAAAACACTTGCCAAGGATCCTGCAGAATCACAACAGAACATAGTTTAGTAACATATACTTTATATTACCGATCGATAAAGTAATTAAAATATTTCAGGTACTTATTTCAGGTTTTTCTTTTCATTAGAAATGAATATTAGACATTAAGCATATTCTTTCAAAACACTTGAGAGCTGCTGTTTGTTTTTTTTTAAATGATACAAAGCCCTGAGCCTTCTCCCATCTTTTCTCAGCTCTTCATATGTCTCAGGTTTGTTAGAGCATAGCCCACTTAGAAGCCATTAGTCACCTATTGGCATATTTAGGAGGCTGATAGCTTTGAAAATCTGATCCTTGTGAGCACAAAGTGGTTGGTCATATCGGATACAGATGGCACCAGGCTACTTGGCAGCACAAATACAAGGTGGCAGAAGGACACACAAGCAATTGCCCATCCTTGCTGTTGAAGCAGCCATAACACTCAATGCCATTATGATGTTAGCCCATGCCAGAGTTGAGCAGACTGGTCCCCCAGATGGCAAAGCACCCACCCTGGGTGTCTGTCTTTCCAGAAACATCCTCCAGATGCAGGCAAGATGCTTGTGGGAGGCTTCTTTAGGACAGGACTTTCTCTCCTAAGGCAGCTCCTGGCTAGGAAAAGCACCAAGCCACTGCCCAGGCACCATGATGTTTGTTCCTCAGCAGTTTCCAAGTGCCATTTTAAGGCTGCATCTCATAGCAGCAGGAATTCACCTCCAACAGTGGGTCTCCAAGTTTCCTGTTCCCAGTGAAATCTGGTGATGGTGAGAGATGCCAAACACCCGTGCCAGAAATGGCTGTGTGTGTTGTTCATGCTCCGTCTGTAAGAGGTGAGGCAAGTGAGAGAGCTCACATACTGACTAACTGACAAATAGGATGCTCTGGAAGGCTCTGCTTACCCGTGATTCTTCAGCTCCATCTCTATCTTCTGCCTTCTCACCCTTCTCCACCAACAAGACATTTCTCCATCATCTGCAAACTGTCATAGCAATGTGAGAAAGAGAAACCATCATGAGTTTGGCTTCCCAGCTGATATGATTTGCCTTCCAGGCAGATGAGGAGTTTGCTCTGGTATTGGATCTGTCTGAGTCAGTAGTGTCGTCGTTCTCCCTTGCTATTTGACAGACCTCCTGTCTGCAACACACAGACAGGTCTCATCCATCATTAGCATCTCTTCAAGCATCTCCTGAGCAGCAAGGGAACAGCAACAAGATGTGCTCATGGCCAGTTGAAAACAAGGTGGAGGGCTTCCTCTTCAGAGCTTCAGTCCCACCGTCAGCTCTAGACCTACAGAACACTTGGAAAGCAGGAGTGAGCTGGCATCTGAAGGATGAGGGAACCAAGCCAGACCCAGGCTCACTGGTGACGGGTGCAGCTTGTCTTCTTGTCTGATGTTCTCCCAGGTTGTCCCTGTCCTTTCTGCCACATCCAACTCTACAGCCCTGTGTGATACTCATTCCCCAGGTCAGCAGGTCTTTGTGCCTCTCCTCTCTTCACTCCTTCCACCACCACCTTTTCAGAGATGCGACAAGAATGACAACAGTGAACCGACTTAGGATGTTGAGATCTACTGTCAGAAACGCGACACCCATAAGTGCTGTTGGCTACCAATATGTCTCACCCATAGAAGTCTAAATCTAGGCTCTTGCATCACCTAGTCCTCCTAAAATATTTATGCTCTCCCCAAAAAAAGTCATCCCTGGGGCTTTTGCCTCCACAAGGCCCCAGCTGTGCCCGCAGCTGGCTGAGATTTCCCAGCTGGGCACTAGGTGGCAAAACATCCCGAGAAAGTGAATTTCCAACCTCGGCACCGCTGGAAGGGGCTGCGGGAGGTTTGGGGTGGTTTTGAAACGCAGCTGAAAACGCAGAATTTGTAAATCTAAACGCATAGAGTCCAACAGAGACGCGGGTTAATTTGTATTCCCGTCCCTACCTTCAGGCTGAGGTATTTGTGTACGAGCGTCTAAAGCTGTTTCCTTCGCCGCCGCTCTCCCGCTGACAGATTGTGGCCATAGTGCTTCAAATATGCAAACAACAGCGCCGATTAGAGCAGAGCCTCTCTGTTTACAAAGATATGCTGGCCCCTTGCAACAGGCACGGGATGAGCGGACGTGCGGCACGTGGTCCATGGATGTCTGCAAGCCTTTCGCACGGGCAGTGCTGCCAACCTCTCCTGTTAGCAGCTCCAAAATGAAGAACGGACCATTTTGGCAGCATGGTTCCCCGTGCCTCTCCAGGTCATTGGTGACTTTCCCCTCTCCTCCTCCCATGTCCCCTTTGGGATGGAAGAGGTGAAGCTCCTGCGTTCACAAAGGCAAATCCCTGGCGGGCTGGAAACCACCCCCAGTTCAATGGGAACTCATGGATGAGCAGAGTGTAACCTGGAGATGTGTCCTGTGGGAAGTTGAGCAAGGATGCACAAACCCTGTTGCTGTGGCAGTGTCACCTCTGTTTTTATGGACCTCCATCCTTGGCTGTGGCGGACAGGACTGCATGTGGAGAATAGGACCCCCATCACAATGTCCCAGATCTTTCTTCTTCACCCTAAAGAATCCCCAACCCATGGATGCAGCCCGACTCTGCAGGGTTTGTCTCATGAAGGGGAGATTCCCACTGCTCCTTCTTGCATGTGCAGGGCATCATCCAAAACACACCCCGAGCCTTACCCCAAATACATCTCCCAACTGGGCTCAAGCAGATCTCTTGGTGAGAATCACCTCTCCTCTCCTATTCGGTTCCAAAGCCTTTCCCTGGTCCATAAAAGGGGATAAAGAAAACTTAGGGTGTGAGTGACAGGCCTCAGTTCTTAACCATCAGGTTATTGTGCTGCCAGGCTGAATCTTCCACTCCACCCCAGTATCTGCCTTCTTCACTTACCAGTGTGCCTACCAGGTTCTGTCCTATCCCTCCTATAGCATCCACCGCTTTGGCCAGTTGGCAGCGACTGAAAGACACATGTCCATAAAAAGCACCAGCTCCTCAGCTCCTTGCCCTCATGATTCCCTGCTGGCAGGTGCCATCTTCTTATTCCACAGTAATCAGCCCCTCGACGCGACTCAGGGACCGAGCAACCTCAGCTTGCACAGCGCTGTCAGTCGTTTCTGCCTTCCCTGCCAAAAGCTCTCCATCCCCCAGCTATAAAACATTGCACATCGTGCTCTGCTGTCTGGCAGGTGAGAGCTGGAACAAATCCACAGAAACTTCACCTCACAAGCTGCTTTTTCCTCCTTCTTTACCTTTCAGGATGTCAAATTCTCACCCGGACCTCTCCTGACTTCTACAGCCCTTTGGCTCAAGGGCCCTGCAGCAATTTAAGGCATAGACTTTGCAGATCGCACAAGCAATATTGGCCAAAAATGGTGACATCAGGCAGGGTCCAGCTCCTCAATCCTTGATGCTCTGCACTGTCGGTAGCATCCACAGGTGAAGACATTCCTGCTGCCTCACTCCAGGGAAGCTAGACTGGAAAAACAGCAACCGAGACCCCCATCAAGGAGGGGACGTGAGGCACACGGGGACACGCAGTGCCTGGCGTTCTATCAGAGCAGGAGAGTCCCGAGCGGGCACTCTCAGCCTGCATCACACGTGTGTCTATGGAGCGGTTCAGTCCTACGGAAAGGTATTGGAAAGGGATACTATGCCAACCCCATCGCTTGGCAAACAGAGGGGAAAATGTGTTAAAGGCTATGAGTTCTGAGCGTGCTCCCTGTCTGGAATCTGCTTGCAAAACAACTCAAATTTCTCAAAGGGATTCATTATTCAAAACTATTTGCTGAATAATTTCTGTGAGTAATTGCAGGTCTGAAGCTTGTCTGCAAACAATTCATTAGAAGCATCCAGGCAGGCAGCTATAACTGTGCTCAGACTCTGGTTTGCCTTCCCCGGCTGTGTGTGGATAACTCCGCAGTAGGGTGGGAAGGGTAAATAAACTTGTTTACAAAATCAGGATCTTGAAAAAAAAAAAAAAAATTCTATCAGCTTAAAATTAGCTGCTTCCACTGACGCTTCTAGATAGAACTGAGGCCAAAATAGTCTGGCAGAGAGAATCGGGCGTTGAGGGACAAGCCCTAGGCTGCCACATCCCCACATGTGGGGAGTGGCTTTGTTCTCCAGCTGCTTTGATGTCTCCAAGGGAGCAGCAAAACTGGTCCCCAGGCAGGGAGAGGAGCAGGAGATGGGGAATGAAGGAGCTGCCTCCACTTTCCACCCTTCCAAGGCTCCAAACATCATGGAAGGGGCCGTCAGCTGGAGGAGTGTGTCGCAGAACTGCCGTCCCCAGAAAAGATCATCAAGTAGCACTGACAATTCACATACACATTTGGAGAAGGAGCAGAGACCGACTGGAAGCATTTCCACAATTCGGGGCTCAGAAAGTGCACAGTAGCACTGGGCTGGGTACCAAAGTCATCACTCAGGCTATGTTTCCTGCTGAAATCATGAAATAATAGATGTCCAATTAACTGGCAAAGCGAGATGCAAAGAGAAATATTGCTTACAGAGAGCTGGCGTAGTGCCCAAGGAGTTATAATAAGAATATTTTATTTGCCTAGGCTTTAGATAACCTATTTCTATTCTCTCGCTTGCTGCCCCTGGGGGTCCTTAGAGTATATCAGTTTCTTGGAATAACTTTTCTTCTTCAGCATCTCTAAAGTCCTCTCCCAGCTCCATCAACTCGAATATAATCTCAAATACTGCTAGACTAAACACAGCGCTAAGGGCTAGTGTTAGAGACCAGAGTATCTACCGCACTCAAACTGCACAGACTGCAAAATTGAGGCTGTAGTACTCTTCAAAAGGTGCCTATGTGGGAACAGGGAAGGAGAACAGGGGCTAGCCTACTTTGTCCTTTAAAACAGGCAGAGCAGGCAAAGTTAAAGCAGAGATAGGAAAAAAAAAAAACCCACACACTAGGAAAAAAAATATTTGGCAGGAAAAAACCTGCTTCACACTGCAGTTTCCTAAGTCGAAATAAAACCAAGGAGGTGCCAATAGGACTAGACAGATGTCAACTTAGCATCGACCTGCCCAGTAAGTTGTTAAAATCCAGAGACTATTGCATGCAGAAAATCTTGTGTACAGCACTCTGGAGCTAATACAAGGCACGTACCACACATCCCTGAAAAACACAACAGAAAAGAATCCAACTGCAGCACACTGAACTACCAAATACGCATGATTTAGATTAAGGATAACTAGCATAAACTAAAACCTCTGTAGAAGGTGTCCAGCAAAATCAGATTTTTAATGGGTCAGTACCTCCCTACAGGCTGCCACAGCAGTAACCTAATTGTTTAACTTGCCATGTAACCACAGCCCAGGGTAGACAAGAACTAAAACCATTTCATTGTTGCAGCTGTTAACCTAAAAGGTGTTTTCTGTAATTATCTGTATCTCTCTGGTCCAAGAACGTTTCTGGATCCTTAGAAAGAAGTTAGCAGTTGTAACCTCAGGAAAACTGGAGGCATCAAGCAGGTAAGTGACTCACCAAAGATCAGAGCGTGATCTGGTTACAGAACTAAGAATGGAAAACCCTTTGCCCCAACCTCTTGGTCATATATCCCTGCCCTTGGATACAGCCGCATTCCCGGTGCTCTCTGCTCTTGGGAAAGGCAATGCAAAGGCAGCTCCAGGACATTCACACACAGAAATTTATTTGTATTGAACTGCTACTGAAACAGCCCAGAAATGTGACCTGTCAATTCTGTTTCCCTTTTTCTTCTTTTTCATTCTTAAAATTTTTTTCTTCTTTTTTTAAAAGAAATCTTTAATTCTCAAAATTCTTTTATTCTTCCTTCCTTCTTTTTTATTTTTAAACTTCTTGTTTTGCAAACTCTCTTTATTTGCAGAGAACTTCACTGGAGAGAAACAGAAGATATATCCCTAACGGGAAGGGAGTCCTTAGAATCATCTGCCTGTTATTCCCTTCGCTGCTGGTGATTTCCACTCTCCTGGCCTGACAACAGCCAGGAACACAAGGGTGGATGGCTGCATAAATGTCAAATTGTTAAAAGCCTTGCAACTTTCCAGCCCAAACTCCTGATAAAACTGTGCGGTAGAGCAAGCGAAACACGTTGCAGTTATGACATCCAGTTGCCCTGCCCGTCCGTCGGAAAGCAGCAGCTCCCAGGGAATGGGGCTGATGTAGTAGCACAAATCCCAAAGCTGCCCTCCTCTGCAGCCTGGCCTGAGACCTTGCACGTGTGCTAATCTCCTCCATGTCCCTAGCAGGGGGTGAAGGGAAAACCGCTTTCCAGCCCTTGCCCCAACTCTTTTCTGTTCTGCTTATGTTAAGAAACAAAAAATATAAAACCTAGCATTTTCCCAGACATGGTGAACGAAGTCCCATTGACATGAGTCAAGACATTCAAAGATTTGACGTAGCTAATTCTGAGTTTTAATTCCCCTTTTGTGCCACAGTGTGTTTAGGAAGGCACAGAAATTATGTGCCAGGTGGCGATTGCATCTGCTGAAGAAGACACAGCTTTACCTTCCCGTAAATCCAACCCTAGTTGCTTATGTCAATGCCATGATCCTAATGGCAGTTTTACAGCACACGAGGCAAAACCATCTCCAGGCAAACTGCAGAAGTGAAAACGGTACAGCCGTGATATAGCTCCGAGCCAAAAAAGTCCTGCTGAGGAGCTAATCTCAGCTCCATCACTTTTGGGATGGAGCTGGTGCCTGCCCGGCGCTACGGTGGGCTCTGCAGACACAGCCGCCCACTTGGAGCTGCTCCAGAGACCTCGAGGGGATTGATGTGAGCCCGGGATTTTACTCTGTAAAGTGATGACAGAGTGAGAAGGAAAACACAGGACGCGACTGGGGAGTGGAAGATGTTTCCTCTCTGACAGCACCGTGCTGGGAGCCCAGCAAAGCCCCAGTTCTCACCAGTGGAAGTCTGATGCAGGTGCAAAAAAGCAATGAAGTAACTGAAAACACAATGAGACAGCCTTTTCCTGCCTCTTCTTGACCTCATCCTTTCTCAAATCAAACACTGCTGTTCTTTCAAGGGGGAAATGTTCCCCGTTGCTTTTGACCAAACAAGAAAAGAAGAAAAACAAATCCAAATCCAGCTCATGCTATCTTTGGGTGACTGTCTAAAAAAAGGGCTGAGAAGAGCGATGTCTCAGCGCCACGCTGTCAAGCCTCGCAGCTGCGGGGCACTGAGCTGCAGTAGCACAATGGCCTCAGAACTGCTTTGCCAAGGCCAGGCAGATCAAACCAAACACGTGTAGTGTCTCCATTTTTACAGGGAAGGCACCAAACAAGATCCTGGAGGTAAATACATAGTGTCTAACTCCTGGAATGAAGATCAGAAGATGAGAGAAAAACCAGGTTGTCTCCAACGTCTTGCCCACATGTTGGTCCTTCATCATATTAACCCCATCCTGATGGGATTCCTCCTGCAATTGCTCTCAACTCCCAGTACTACACAGGTCGATAGAAGGGCCAAGAAAGGACCCTACAGAAAGACTTTGCTTGTGGACATCCGAGGGGCATCATGATCTCTGTAGCTTGATAACAGGCTTGTGCAAAGCAAAGACCAACAAAAATAAAGAAAATGTCGAGCTCAGAGTTAAGAACAAAGCAGCCAGTTGCTGTGTGTTCTCGCACTGAATGGCATCACCGCAAGGAGCGAGTTAGAATATTTTAACAAAAATGTTCCAGCAAAGAATCTGCTTCTGGCAACTACGCTGTATTGGAAATTTCCTTCCAATCAGCATGGCCAGAAAAAAACCTGACAACAGCAACCTAATCTATACTGAAAGCTTTTCCCTGTATACTGGAGGCAAAAACAAAAAAATAAAGAAAGAAAAAAAACAAAAAACTTGTCCCTAGTTGTCTTTTTAGCCTAAACTGACAAACCAAAGAGCTGGATTTCAGCTAGTATCTCAATTCCAAAGGCAAACTTTGCAAGCAGGCTGTTTTCCTATTACAAATAAAGTGAAAAGCATTACTTCCAAGCCTGCACACTTTCCAAAAGTCAGGAACTGCATCCAAGCACACTGACCTTTCGCTAAGCTCTAAAAAATGTAACAAATGCAAAGTGCAACAGCATCTGGAACCTGCCCCGGTGTCTTGAATTCTCATTCTCACTTGCTGATGAAAGACATTTTGCATCTTATTTTAAACAGATTTGCTCCCAGAAATCACACTGGAGCCTGGAGTGTGGGTGTGCTGGTGGACCTGGTTCCAACTTGATCCAATTCTGGTACGTGAAGGGGACCTCACCACGCGGCAGCTTCATCTTGCTGCTCTGCCTCTACCTGGTGCTGTGGAGTGGAACACGAACCGGTTTGTCCTGGTCTTACAAAGGGCTTTTGTTTTCAGGCTGGCTCCTCGCACCTTCGCTTTCCCCAGGAAAATCCGTGTAAGGATTGTCGTGGTTTGGCCCCAGCTGGCAGCTAAGCACCACGCAGTCCTCACTCATTCCTCCTCTCTGGTGGGATGGAGAGGAGAAAATATAACAAAAGGCTCGAGGGTCGAGACAAGGACAAGGAGGGGTCACTCACCAGTTATGGTCATGGGCAAAGCAGACTCGACCTGGGGAAAAATCAGTTTAATTTGTTATCAATCAGAGAGGATAATGAGAAACAAAGCCAGATCTTAAAAACATCTTGTCCCCATCCCTCCCTTCTTCCCGGCTCCACCTCCTCCCTGAGCAGCACATGGGGATGGAGAATGGGGGTTGCAGGTCAGTTCATCACGTTGTTTGTGCTGCTCCTTCCTCTTCAGGGGCATGACTCCTCACACTCTTCCCTTGCTCCCACATGGGGTCCCTCCCGCCAGAGACAGTTCTCCATGAACTTCTCCAACATAAGTAAGCAGCCCTGAGGTAAAGAACTTGGGGGCGTTGGTTGATGAGAAGCTCAACATGAGCCGGCAATGTGCACCGACAGCCAACCATATCCTGAGCTGCATCCGAAGCAGCGTGGCCAGCAGGGCAAGGGAGGGGATTCTGCCCCTCTGCTCTGCTCTCCTGAGACCCCACCTGCAGTGCTGCGTTCAGCTCTGGGACCCCCAACATCAGAAGGTCATGGAGCTGTTGGAGCGGGTCCAGAGGAGGCCATGAAGATGATCCAAGGGCTGGAGCACCTCTGCTATGAAGACAGGCTGAAAGAGTTGGGTTTGTTCAGCCTGGAGAAGAGAAGGCTCCAGGGAGATCTTCTAGCAGCCTTCCAGTACCAAAAGGGGCCTACAAGAAAGCTGGAGAAGGACTTTTTACAAGGATGTGTAGTGATAAAAGAAGAGGCAATGGCTTTAAACTGAAAGAGGGGAAACTTAGATTAGATATAAGGAAGAAACTTTTAACAATGAGGGTGGTGAGGCACTGGAACAGGTTGCCCAGAGAAGTTATGGCTGCCCCATCCCTAGAAGTGTTCAAGGCCAGGTTGGATGAGACTTTGAGCAACCTGATCTTGTGAAAGGTGTCCCTGCTCATGGCAGGGGGCTTGGAACTACATCATCACCTTCCAACCCAAACCATTCTATGATTCTATGAACTGTAATCACGAAAATTATTTTCTGCTTATAGAAAACAAAAGGCCACAACTTGCATATATTTCACCCTATCAAAAACTTAGGTGTTCGTTTAAATATTTCAAATGTGTTCACCTGCCCAGGATTGTTGATTGATTCTGACACCTGACTTTACATAAACATACATTCACACTCACAACAGATAAGACACAAGTAGAGATAATCAAGAAACACAAGTCTAGGTCATCCTGACCTGATGCAAGAACCTTTATCCAGAAGACCTGCACGCCCAGACTACTACTGAGTAGCTGTGTTATGCCAAGGTGTGTTCCCACTGAGCACAGCGTTACCCAGCACTTGGGAAATGCTTATATACACTCAGGTCATTGATTTCCCATTAGCTAAAGGTCACTGAAGGCTCGTAAAAAGCTTTATACTCCCAGCATGATCATTCTAGATGATAAATACTTCTGATTTACCCAAGAGCCAAAATATACAGAGTCTGAAATCAATAAGACATGCAAAGGTTGAGAGAGAAAAACTGGAAACAGATAGAGGTTCCCAATAGCATGTGAAAGGTCTTTGGCACCATCTCTCCTGCACTTCCATCTCCCGTGGACATTGCCCTGCTTGCAGAGCTCGACAGCTGGTGAAGCTGCAAGCCTTCCTCTCCCAGGGCAGGCAAGAAGCACCTTAGCCCAATGCTATTTTTAGTCTGCCTCTAAATGACTGCTCGTTTGGTCCAAGCCTACAAGTCCCACCATCATTCCTGAAACCACATCTGTTTCAGATAATCTGACCCTGTATGGTGTATCAGAACCCCCCGGATTTCGCCCGCTGTATTCCGATAAGCATTCACCACTTTATTATTAAATTCTTTCTTTTCTCCTCTACTTTGGCCCCTGCTCCCAACCCTGGAAAAGCAAACTGGGCAGCTCTCCATGCTGCTGAAGATGGCACTTGGTTTCTCAGCAGCTCCTCTCGCTCATCTCATTCACCCACTTTGTAGCACCCCATTTTGTTTGTAGACGCCCCAACTCCCCCCACCCTTTTAATCCCTCAGAAAGCCATCCCTAGCCCTGCTCCACTCCCTGCTGACCACTCTTTTGGTCACCACTGTCTTTTTGACGCATCTTCTTGGCTCTTCTCTGTCCCCCGCGCTCCGCCCATGTTTTCCACAGGGACTTGTCCAGGGTCCAAACAAAACAAAAGTCAATCTCGATGGCATTTTCTTCCATCCATTTTGAATTCCTGCAATGATAGAGAAATAAACACTGAAACTGCAGTTTCTCTGCCACAAAACGTGGCTTTGCCAAAGCTGTGTGTGATCCATCTGCCTGGGGGATAAAACATGGGATTTGTGAAGGCACTGCCTGGTGGGTCAGGAAAAGTCTCCCTCATTTGTTTAACACATGGTTTGGGCAGGGCTGGGAGTATTTTGACACTGGTACAGTCTGACACCCGAATTTGGCACTGTCTCAGGATGAGAACCTGAGACAAAACTACAAACCCCTTCATTAGGTGAAAAGCAACAGCCCCGCTAATTGTCACTGCCATCTTAGCTGGCTGAGCACCCTCTGCTCAAGGATGCCCAGCGTTTTCCTAGATAAAGAAAGACATTTTGTTCGGAGGGATGGCACGCTCTGCGCCTCCCCTGCATCCCGAGCTGCCTGGAAGTCAGCCAGGGACAGAGCAGGACAGCGAGCCGCGACCTCTGTGCATTTCCATAGCTGAGTTTTGCCCATGGACCCATACAAGCCCTTAAGCTCTCCAAAGGGTACGTACTTCTTGAATCAATACAGACAGTTTTCATGCCAACAGCTTCCAGACTCAGCCGGTGGCAGGAAAAGCCTGGATTGAGGCAGTTTTGCATGGTTTTCATTGTCAGATGCTGCAGCCCTGTCTTCCAATGCTCCCACCCAAGGCACTGCTCCTCCTGAAGACCTCCACACCTCCCATGGACAGAGCTCACACCCAGAAGCCCTCCAGAAAACAGGTATCTCCCACTCCTCCTTTACGGGAGACACACAGAAGACAGCTTGAATAACTCACCAAAGGGCTTACAGCAAACAAGTAGCAGCACTGCTAACCAAAAACATGCTCCTCAGCTCTACCTTATGAAGAACATGGTCCATTGCGTGAGCCCCTGGGTTTGTAATACCTGTATTCACATCAGCCCTTGCAAGGGCAACTCCTGCTGCCCTGCATCCCACCACAGCCTGGGGGTCACCGTCTCTCTCCAAACACAACGGACCCTACCAGCAGTGTCCGAACGGTGAGGACACTGACATCTGAAAAGCCAAAGAAATAAAAAGCAACAGTCTTCAGGCATAAACGGCCTGCAAAGACTGCTGATCAGCCCTGTTCACCTGTCCTGCTTCCCCTCCGGGGCAGTCTGCTAAAATTACCACGCCATTCTCCATTAGCACCTATAGATTATGTCTTAAATCATCTACTTCCATGATGGCTTTCCAGAGCCTTTGGTATTCTGTGGCAGCAATTAATTTTCCAGTCTCATGGAAAGGCTCACAAAGAAACCAGAAGCCTGCAGAAAGGCGATGGTTTTCCATTGAAGATCATGACAGTTTTCTCAAGGAGCCTCCAGGGCTTCAGGTGTCAGGTTTGCTCCCGAATTCACCGCGTTTCTCTTGGCCTGTCGATGGCGAGAGCCCAAACCCTCACCCCACCACTGCTGCCAGGGGCTGCCCCCTGGGCAGGAAGAAGACACAGAAGAGAAGCTGAGGCTGTGACCCAAAGCTTCCCAAGGCAAGGAAACACCATCGTCAGGGTGGGGCAGCTGGGTTTTCTGTGTATTAAAGAGCAAGCAAGGCCCAAGTTCAACGAGGTTTGGCTCAGGGTGCCCAAACCCACAGCTGGAGGGGTTTGGTGTGGAAACTTCCTTCCCTCCTCGTCAAGGGTCAGGCTGCTGATCTCGCACCTCCCTCCCAACAGGAACCAGCTGCTACAACTTCTCCACTTCTTACTTTTTAAAGACATATTTTATTTTAAGCCATCTCTGAATGAGGCAAAACCACAAAAAGCAAAGAGGAAGCAGGGATGTGGGGCTGGAGGGATGTCCGGCCACCGCAGCCAGCCCTATGGGATGGCAACGCGGCACATTGGGATGCTTGAGGTGATGTTGGTGGTGCCAGACACAGGCGTACACTGAGAAGGGACAAAGGGAAAGGAGCTTCATGTCTTGCAGGGAAAAGGCAGCAGGGCCTGATTCCCAGCTCCAGCATCGAGCCAGCAGGCAGGAGGAGGGGGGTCACTCATGTTTTAAGTGTATTCACACCCCCATACTCCAGCCCTTTGCAGCCCAAAGGCTGGGCACTACCTGCAGCAGCTTCCACAAAAGCTCCTGCCGAATGCAACAGCCCGACGGCAGGTTTGGGCTGTGCTTCGCTCCACCGTTTCACAGGGCACCATGACGGGAATTGCCGCCGGCAGCGGAAGTAAGAGACAGACCCTGGCCGCCATGGGAGCCAGGCCCGGGGAATGGCGGCAACATTTGTCAGAGCCCAAACGGCGGCAGCGTTTGTCAGGAACACGAAATGGGTTTCAGATGGGCCACTGCAGAGCAGCCGCACGGCCCCAGCTCCCGCGGCGCCTTGCACAGACACAGTGGCTGCAGCGAGAGGCTCAGCCAGCCCCGCCGCGCTGCCGAGCGTCGCTCCCGTCCCGGCGTGGGGCTCTCCGGCGTCGCTCCCGTCCCGGCGTGGGGCTCTCCGGCGTCGCTCCCGTCCCGGCGTGGGGCTCTCCGGCGTCGCTCCCGTCCCGGCGTGGGGCTCTCCGGCGTCGCTCCCGTCCCGGCGTGGGGCTCTCCTGCGTCGCTCCCGTCCCGGCATGGGGCTCTCCCACAGCACCAGCTACCCGGCTGCTGCAAGGATAAATTTCAACCTCCACAGTCCAAGCTAGATCCCTGATTTGATTTAATCAAGGAAAGAGAAGAGCTGCCTTATGCCTGCTCCAGACACTGCACGGCTTACCCTTCCTCAAAAGGTACCGATGACTCCATGGGAAAAGCCTGTGCTGGAGCAGTCTGATGGGCAAGGACTGCATTCGATGGGAAGGACTCACATTGGAGAAGTTCATGGAGAACTGTCTCCCATGGGACGGACTCCATGTGGGAGCAGGGGAATAGTGCAAGGAGTCATCCTCCTGAGGAGGAAGGAGCAGCAGAAATGATGTGTGATGAACTGACCTGCAACCACCATTTCCCGTGCCCCTGCGCTGCTGGGGAAGCAGGTAGAGCTGGGAAGAAGGGAGGGGTGGGGGAAAGTGTCTTTAAGATCCAGCTTTGTTTCTCATTATCCTCTCTGATTGATAACAAATTAAACTGATTTTTCCTCAAGTCTGTTTTGCCCATGACCATAACTGATGAGTGACCCCTCCTTGTCCTTGTCTTGACCCTCGAGCCTTTTGTTATATTTTCTCCTCTCCATCCCACCGAGGGGAATGAGTGAGCGGCTGCGTGGTGCTTAGCTGCCGGCTGGGGCTAAACCACAACAAGAGTTTACAAGCAAGACCAAGGGGCACAAGCCCTTAAATTCAAGCAACATGACTTGCTTGTAAGTCACCACACCCCCACTCTCCCTGGCATCGTTCTGCACCACAGCCATGCAGCATCCTGCCAAGTCACCGGCTTTTCCCACAGGCTGCTGCAAAGGTCCAGCTTACATAAGAAGGAACAAACTAGCTTTTCTTCGACACCCTTTCAATGCTACCATTCATGCCCTGCCCTCCATCCGCCCAGTGCCACCTTGAGGGATGCAAAACACACAGCCAAAACACTTCGTCTCACACGTTGTCCCAGGGAAAATTTTTGTTGTCTGTGGGTAACAGGTCTACAATTTTGTCCTCCTAAACCACAAGTGAATGAAAGGGTTAAGGCAAAAACTACTGAGATGCAAAAGTACCCGTGTGTTAAGGACACACTGTACCCTAGCAAAGCCACGTCACTGCTCAAAAAGCAAAGAGCTCCGAGGCCTGACAGTCCTTCCCTGGAGGACACAGGGGCTGTAGGACCAGGTCACATGCGTCCCACCACAGTGATGAATCCGGCATCAAACAGCAAGGGACTGAATGTGTTCAATGGTTGTGTAAAGACTTTGGCTCCGACACTGAGCAAGCACTAATGCTAGCCTCAGTTCTACCCAGCTGGAAACATCTTGGTCAAACCCCAGGTTATTTTTGCATCTGCACATCGGTTCTGCCTGGTTAGAGACTCCATGCTGACTTTGGCCAAGTGGTCAACCCCAGGGAAAAGCAAGCCAGGAGGGAAACAGGACGTAACTTTGCAGGCTAAGCATGAAATGACAAAGCCAGGTTTATTCAGACACAAACAGGCCGCTTCAAAGCATTTTTCCACCCCTTATAAAATCAGTACCAGCATCTCACCATCTACACTCCAGGATTTTTAGCCCTCTTCTGACTTCAAGCCAGCACGGATGCATACTGCTTGCCCTTTCCAATCATTCTGCCATTATTTGTCAAATACCAAATTCCATCTCCTTTAAGAAACCAGGGGGGAAGGAAGCATGGCTGGTTGAACTATTTGTCCTCCTCACCACCCCCATGCACACTTTTACATCATCAGAACAGAGCAAGAAACCCACAAAAAATGCACATTCCCAAAGCTGGAGGCTACGTCCCAGTTCTGGCAACCCAGCGGTCTTACCACAAAGCTCAGCGCAGCCTGGATCCCCTTTGACATCTTAACAATACATTCACAGCAGTGGAAGGATGGAGAAGGAGGGCTTCAAAAGAAACGAGCAGCAAGGAGCAAGCTATTTTGGACCCAGAAGCCATCCACTGCAATGTGAACCCTCTCCATCTGAGCTTTACTGCTCCTCCCAGCAAGCGCTTTGAAGCGTGGCAATGGGAAACGAGGAGAGAGTCAACAGCACCCAGCGCGTTGGTTGGGTATGGGTCTACAAATACTAAAATGTCTTCTATGTCAACGAAGTCTGGACTTGATGGGGTGAGAGAGGGAAAGTACAGAAGACAGAGCCCTCAGTGGCCTTATGCCATCCATACGTTCTCCTGATTGCAGCTTGTAGGGAGGCTGGTGAAGACATCAGGATACAGGCAGCCTGCAAGCAGCTCGCTGAACCTTGCACACGGGGTGGTTTGGACCTTAGAGCAATGTAGGACCGTCTTAGCACATAATGCTGGAATTTAACCCCTTTACCCAGCTTTGGAGGGGAAGAGAGGAGAGAAGACAGTGCGCTTCAAGTCTCCCCTCTCTAGCCAATGTCTGCAAGGGTTGGGAGGGCTTTTTCTTCTATTGCTGTCAAATTACAAAGCAGCCAGAAGGAGAGGACACACTTTCACATCACATGGAGCAGCTGCTGTGCAGGATTTGCAGCCGTTTTGCACCTTCTCTGTCAATTGCACAACCAGAGCCTTGCTGCCAAAAACGATGGTAACACTCTGCAACCCATTCCTCCCCTGCCCTGGATGACTGACCCGACAGCTGGTGACCTTGAAAAGATGATCCTGGGCTCCTGCCTGGGACAAGCCATGGCCATGAATCATAGGACTACTGTGGCTGAGGAGGCAGCAGCTGGTTTGCTGGGTGAGTTGGTGTCATGGGGGTACATCAGCCAAGCACTGGTTGGAGGGGCAGGAAGAGACAGAACCAGATCAAGAGATGCAGAGAAAGCAGCTGGAAGGAAGTTTGTACGGCATCTGCGCTACGGTCCCAGCCACCCACATCTACACATACTAAACATCAATTAAATTTAAATTAAAAGAAAAAAAAAAAAACACTTTGTAAAGACAAGAGATGAAAACATCCATGCGGTATCTTTGAAGAGTGAGATGAACCCACCCTGAAGAAATGTAAATGTAGCAGGAACCAAGAGACTCCTGGGATTACTCATTACAGGAGATGAGATTCTCAACATCTTTTTGTTTTGCAGCAATTAGCTGGTAACTGGAAAAAAAAAATTGAATAGATCAACACTTTTCTATTATTAGTTTTAAACAATGACTCAGAAACAGGCACTTCCTTTTTCCCCAAGCTGTGAAGAGCTAAGCACCAAGACCCTGATCATGGCTTCAGGCTCATTTAAACTGCAAATATCTCTGCAGAAATTACAGGAGAGTGGTGTGAATACAACGAGAAACAAACCCTGTTTCAAGCGTAACTACTAGCAATTACCTTTCATTTATAGGTTAAAAAGCTTGATACAGCGTATTCGCTAGGAAGAGCGTGCAATGCCAAGATGATGTATGTGCAGAGAGGTTGGGGTAGCAAAGGGAGAAAGGGGAAAAGTCATGCCTGCTGATGGCCTCGGAGAGAAACTGAGTAAAAGGCCAATACAAAGAAGTCTGCCCAAAACACAAGGCTGCCTCCCAAGGCTTGACCCTGGACCTTAATCACCGACACCATCCACAGCCCAGGGAAATAATTAAGCACTTCAGCTCTAAAAAGAGTTGCCTGCCCAATCTGCTAAGCAGACAGTTTTTGCAGAGCAATTCAGAGAGAAAGAGAAGCAGATTCAGCTGATGGGACACAAAAATTCTCTCCAAAAGCATTAATTTCCTTTGGGAAGCAGCCCACATGCTCCGAGCACAGTGGGCAACCATCACTCCTGCTGCAGGTCCCAGCAAGGCAGGTGATTAAATCTGCATCAGTCATTTGGTATAAACAGACAGGCAGCGGATGAGGATGCAGCAACACGAGCAGTAGCTGGCACTCTGAAAACAAATGAACTTTGAGTTCACCTTGACGCCTGCTGACTGGAAGAAACCTTTTGGATCTTCTTCCAGGGATAAGCATCTACATCCCTGCCACGTGCCCTTAAAGCGTGCACAGGAATAAGGACACAGCACAGCTCTCAAGGGACCCGCACTGTACACAGCAGTGACACCACCTCCCCGTCCTCTAATCGGCTGCGATACGGTGACCTGTGTTTCTGCCTAAGCTACTGCACTGTGAAGCCTGGGTGCCAATTTCTGGACAGCATGTCCATCCAAGAGTGCACTCTGTCCATCTAGGTTGGCCACAACCCCCCAAAACTTCAGGCACCATCCTGGAACAGGACATATCACGGAAGATGCTCCACACTAGCAAAAGCATAGAGGGGCTGAGGAATCTCAGCTTTCTGGGAAGTACACTCCCACCACCACTTTGCTGAAAGGTGAAGCAGTGCAAAGGTACAGTGTTGGCCACCTGCACATCCTGAAACACCCCACGGGGCTTGGTGTCACTGCTCCCAACTGCTGTTTCCTTCCTGTGACCCTGGCATCACGCTCACCAGTTGTGAGCAGCACACGTCATCAGAGCACTGGCATTCTTCCAGGGCTGTTTGGCAGAGCCAGGCACGGACCCGTCCAATCCGCCTTCGTCCCACCTCAGAGCGACTGCCAGCAGATGCGGCTGGTGAAGGCACCACCGACAAACTCAGCTCCCAAAGAGATTCAAGTGCTCTGCAAGCCTTGGACCCCTGAAACAACACACAGAGTCAGGTGCACCATTTCTTGGGTTTTTCTTTTACTTTTTTTTTTTTTAATTCCTTCCTTTGCCACAACACACACTTTGTATTAAATATCTTAAATATATTAATTTTAAAAAAGTATTAATAAAAAGCTACTGAAGGACACAGCTGGCAGAGTCACCAAGGGCAGCAACCCATTGCAAAACATGGGGACATTTTAAAAAAAAAAGAAAACCCAGAAAAAAAAACAGTAACCAAAAAAACTAGCATTTTTTGCATATGCACAGCTGGCTGGAATACCCTGGACTCTGGCATTATTGCAAAAATGGAAGGGGAGGCGGTAGAAAAAATATATTCCGTTGTACCAACCTGTATGGGGAAGGGAATTAAGAGCAAAAATGAAGAGGCTTTAAACATTTTTGGTATTTCAGATATTCCCTCCCACACCCACTGCCCAGTCACTTTTAGTCTTTGAGCAAGTTTTCCGGCTTGGGGTAGCCAAAGAGTACAAAATCTGCTTCATAAAGCTTGTAGAGCTGCTGCCTCCAAGCCAGTGGGATTTTGGCAAACCAGTCATCTTCCCAGCTGCTGGCAGTCCTGTTCCGGTAGCTGGGGGGGAAGCGAAGCAGCCTGTCCACTTTGAGGAGCTGCAACAGATAAGCAGCATCCTCGTCCAGCGTCTCCAGCTTCCCAATGAAATCGTAGTTTATCTGGCACGGATGGCACAGACGGTAAACCTGCCTCCAGTGCTCATTGAAGGGGGCTATCTTCTCTGTCCTGGGATCCAGTAAGTACTGGATGAAGTCAGAAAAGGAGACTTTGAAGCCTGCCCCAAAGGCCTCGCTAACGGAAGTGGGAAGGTTGGTATGGTTGGAGTACAGCTTTAGCATGGGGATGGCAAAACGCCGGTAGAACTCCTCGTTCTCCAGCTCAAATTTGCTGCGGAAGGCAGAGATGAGGCGGACAAAAGGGTCTCGTACAAAGAGGAACTTAGTGTACTTCTTCAGCTTGATCTTCATGAGGTGCCGGGAGAACTTCCCATAGCGGCGCCAGAATTTGTTGAAGGTCAAATGGGTACTGGTGTTGTGGACGTGTTCCCGGGGGATATCCAGAGGGTTCCGGTATGGGACTCCCTGGTCCAGCAGGCTTTCACTTAGAACAATCATCACCCGTTTCCAGTTGGTGCAGGCCACCTTGGGGACGTAACAGTAGATGATGCCGTGGCGGTCATCCACGATCAGGTGGTTGAGCTCGTAGTTGGGGATGTCATCAAAGGAACGCTCCTTGGTAGGGAAGGTGAAGCTGGAATTGGCACAAAACTCCTGCAACGTTCTCTGTCTCTCTATCTGCAGTTTCTCTTGGTCCAAACTGTTTCTGGCATTGTGCGTGGACCAGTCATAGCCCCGCACATTCTCCTCCAAATTGCTAACCACAGGCTTGCCCGAGCCCTGGACAAGTAGCTGCTCTGTCTTTCGGGAGATAGAGCTGTTCTGTTTCAGGCTTGAACTAAGCAGCTTTGCCAAAAATTCATCCACATCTGGCAAGGCTTCCCAGTCTTCACCTGCCGTGATACCAGGGATGGCTCCTGAGGAATGAGGCCTGGAGAAGGACGTATGCAGATAGAAGTGAGCTGTTCCCACGTTGTCCCAGTACACAATGATCAGGAGGATCATGAAGACGGAGACCAGCACCACAGAAAGACGGAGGAGCCGTGCTTTGGTCATCCTGATACCTACTGTGATAGGTGGCTTTCACCTGGATTCACCTCCGGCTTGCAGAGTGAGGCTTAGGATCCAGCATGGTGCTGCAGACCAGGAGCCTGGAAAGGTACCAGAAAAAAAGTCAGTTGAACCCTTAACTGCTCTGGTTTGGAGAGAATGACCTTGCACAATCAAGATTCCATGTGGGGCTGACCATCCGTTTCTGCATGAGAGCTGTGTGAGTCTGAGGTACTCATAGAGACCCCACAGAGAGGAGCTGACTGGCCAAAAGGAGGCACAATGTGACACAATTTTACCTGTTTTCATAGCAATCATGGTTTTTTTAATCAATCACAAGCTTCTAGGGTCATGTGATTTCAAGAGAAGCTCTGTTTTCATCTAAAAAATAAATAAAGATTTCAGGCCTAGAGTTTAGAGAAGGACGTGTGAGAGTATTAAAAAATACAGCTAAATTCAGAATAGTTGGCACAGCCAACTACCTTTCAGACCTCCTTAATTTTTAAACATATCTAACACATAACAGAAAGAAAGAGGGCTCAGCCCACGATTTTAGCTTGTGATATCACACTGTGGTCTCATCTCCCCATACTCTGTACCACTGTGCCAAAAACAAAGACCTTATCGGAGTTATAAATACAAAGCTGAAGATGCTGTTGCCTCAGTGGCTAAAGCAAGCCTCTGGTGAGAGAACATCACTGACCTGAGCACACCACCTTATCTAATCTGTGTGAAGGCACCCAGTAGATGCCACCTCCACGACCTTTGTTGGTAGCTACTTCATTTTGTCAAGAACAGAGATTACACAAAAGGTTTTCCTGCAAAAACCCGCAAAGGGACACAGTCCCAATAAGAGCCACATCATCAATAAAAATCTAAAGGAATGATTACTTTTAGCTGAATGATTTCTGAGATCAAGGATGCTCTGGTAAATCTTTGTCCATGTCCAGACTCTGTTGAGTTGGGACTTCTTTTCCCTGTTTAACGTAATTTACATTTCTATCGCGCTCATCCCTAACAACTCTTGATCACCAAAGACAGGTGAGAAATCACTGTTAAAAGGGCAGCTCAGATCTTTTCTGGAGGGTGCAGCAGGTTTGTTTTTTTTTTTCACTTCAACTAGTCTCACCTTTTCACTGCTACCTGCTTCCCAGCCCCTTTCCACCAGCAAACTCCTCAAGGGAGATCTATCTCCCCATCCTACTGCATGTGTTCTGGTGCAGGGCTCTGTGCAGAGGCAGGCTGGCAAACCAGCCTTGCTCTCTCCCCAGGTGATCAAGAAGCCAGTGCCTACAGCCAGGGAAGAACAACGTAGTAAAGTGAGGTGCAGCTATCTGATGTTTTGAGAGAGAAATCAAAGTTTTCTGTTTTACAGTCTCTCTCTGCAAGGTTTAACATCAAATGACAAGCAAAAAGCAGTTACTCTGATCTCCTTCTCCCCTCCAAGCATGGTCCAGCCCCTGATTATAAACACAGAAGAGCATCTACAGATAGAAAACAAGAGCAGCCCTTTCAGCAGACAAGCCTATTCTTTCTAGCAACTTCAGAACAAACCCTACAAACAACAGCTCTGAAAACAAAACCACTTCAGGGCAAGTTGCTCTGAAAAGCTGAAGACTGGGTCTCTCTTCCTTCGGAAACACAGAGGCTGCTCCCCGGCCAGTTCACGTGCCACCAACCCCACCCTGTTGTTCAGAGATGCGAAGAACCTGAGAGTTTGGATAGGCCAAAGTGCTAGGCTCTGTCATTCCTGGGAAGAAATATGCTTAGCACCTTTGAAGCTCGCAGCAGTCTTGCGAAGAACTTGTTGAAAGAGCCATCTGCATGGCTGTGCTGACACCTCAGGCATGCCAGATTTTAACAAAGTCCTGGTTTCAAACACTAGACCGAAAGCATCAGACCAGAATTCACTAACAGGAACAATACCAGATATGGTTACAGAGCAAACCATTAGCTCAGCTTGTCCCAAAAGACATAAAACTCAGAACTGAAAGTTTAGGGGTTTTCCACTCTGGTGTATGTATTTACACTTTGGAGGTAGGGAAAGCCAGAAATTCAGTGTAGCTGTAGCCTAACATCTGGCTTTGCACTGCAACACCAAATGCTGTGTTTCCTGGAGCCAGGCTCTTATTCTACGTGCGAAGAAGAGCTGGACGAACTGCAGACACAACACTTTGCACTCTGCGAAGCAAGAAGCGGGTATTACTCAGCAGTAACTCTCTACATTTAGCTGGTCAAGATTGAAGATAGAGCAGATCTAAGAAGAAACACCCAGAGAGATGAACACGGAGTTAAAGAAGGGGCAAATTACATATGTGCGTCAGTGCTTCAGGCCAAGCATCTCTGTCCAACGGCAGAAGATAATGGAGCGATGCTGCCAAACCTACTGCTTGGCACACTTCTGGGTTTGCGTTTTGCCTGAATCTGTTCCTGCTTTCGAGCCCGTTAGCTGTTCAGGGCAGGGACTGCTTCCTATTGTGGATGAATAGGGTGCCCACTGTGCACATAATTCCTAGCACACTGGGTGTCCAACGCTGCTTGAGACCTTTAGGCTGGCTGGAATGCAGCAAGCCCAGAAAGCTGCATGGAGCATCCCTTTCTGCCATCGCTGTACCCAGCAGCTTCCACAGCTTCAGGCAGGGGAGCAGCCTGCTAGCATTTCTGCAAAGCTGTCCCACTCTGGCGCGGACAGATCATCCTCTCGGCAGCAGCAAACGAGACGCTGTGTGTGGCACACACATTCCTCGGGCCAACGGAAGGAAGGCTCTTCATCAAAGCCACCACCATAACGTAGCTTTACCAAGTGCACCCCAAGGGCTCCAGCCTGCTTTCCAGGACACAGCATGCAGGTCTGCCAGAGCATTTGGTTTTTTCCAAGACACAGAGCAGTGAGCAGCACAGAATTGAAATGACTCCACTTCTATTAACTCTACCAGTGCCAGAGAGGAACCCTGGAAAAAAGTAATAACGCAGCTTAACTCTCCCTGACAAGAAAAATGCTGCAGAAAACAGAGTTACTCTATTGACTACGATACATCCTCTTCCTGAGCGCTTCATAAAAGACGCCAGACTGAAAGCACAAATTAGAGGTCTCTGTGCACATCAGAGGGAACGCGCCTCCATCCTCCCCTTGCCAGAATGAAAAGGAAAAGCCTCCAGGAGGAGCCAAGAATTTACATTCAAGTTTAACCCAAAGTCACCAGCCAACAAGAACATGCACCAGGATCCACACAAAGCTGCTTCTGTGACATGATGCTGGCAAACCGGGAAATGGACCAAGTGCTATAATCATCCTGCAGAGTCCCCTGAGCAGCCATCCCGTGACCATCTCCAACCTGAACCTGGCCTGGCTGTGAACCAAGGACTCTTCTTCCCATCCCAGGCCCAAGAAAGACACTGAGGTCCGAAGTCACTGGTCCCATCCTCACCTATCACAATGTGCCATGCCAAATAACCACCTCTCAAACTCTCATTTAAAACCAGAAAAGGAGGATGTGTCCCCAGAACTCTTATTGCAAAAGCTACTGCAGATACAACTCCTCAGAGATTTGGAAACCTTATTTGCATAGTCCGATTGTAACTGTTCTCAGGGCAAATGGCAGCCTAAGTAATTCCTGTCTTTTTCTTCCTCTTCTCTTGGCTTTGTGCAATGACTGCATTTTCTCACAGCGTCTCTTTGCAAAAAAAAAGTAACTCCAGCTCACTTACAGAAGCAGTAAGGCCTACAGAAAATAAAGGAGCTTACACACAGGTACGTACTGCAGACAGAGGACAATAACTCCTCTCTGTGAATGGCAACGGTTTTGGAGGTACTGTGCCTCCAAAGGCTTTGGTGCAGATGCCATCTCTTCTTGCTTTGTGTTTCCTCAGGCTTCTCCCTCTCCCATTGCTCCTAACTCCCAGTGGGGAAGCGCAAAGCACAGGTCAGGCACTAAGCACCAGCTCACCTCCTCCAGCATCTACTCGTTCTAAAATGACAAGGCACGGGATTTCAGGTAGCTTGCTTGGACTTTGCCTGCTTCTGAAGACAGAATGAAAGCTTCTAAAAACATACAAAAACTTAAATTGAAAGGGATACTTTCCCTTGGGGCACCTGTATTCACCAGCAATTGCTCAACCCATGCAGCCTTCTTTACCCACATATCGTGGTACACACCTGCTACCAGCTATGCTTAGGGAACAAGCAGGCTCCAGAGAAATGGAACGAACTTAACCTCCTGCAGGTGCAGGAGAACAAGCTCCCTTCAGTCAAAGTAGATGGACACTGTATCAACAACCAGAAACGAATTTCACATGCTTGGCCATCACTCAATAAATTGCTTCTCCCCAGCTTTCCAAAAATCTAGCATCCTTTGCAGAGCAGGGAAGTTTTAACTCATGTAAAGACAGTGGTGGCTGCGTTAGTATAAATTCATGGTGTAAGCAAAAAATAGAGTTTGCATCGCATGTTTTACCCCAACTTAGCACGTATGTACTACAGTCCGGCAAAAGAACGTCCTAGTCTACATAGCTACCCCAGCACCTTCCCTCCCATCGCTGCCACAAAGCCTGGTTTGTACAGGCTTGGCATCACCAGTTGCCTCTTTTTAAATACCCATACTTGGAAGTTGTCTCAATAACCACATTTTAAGATTTCCAGCAGGAAACTCCCAAAATGCAGCATGTCGTGTTCGTTTATTACTTTTGTTGCAAGCTCCAAGCACGCCGAACGCTCCCGGCCTTACAAACGCAGGAAGTCTCTGCAAGCCTCGGCCATCCATAGCCCAGGCCAACAACACCCCGGAACGTTCGTTGTACGTCAACCCAGGGGCCAGAAATCAGACCCTGCCACTCGCAACACCTGCCTTTGACTTGCAAACACCTGATCTCGGCATAGTTTTCTGCTGTTTGTAGTTCAGCTCTGCTCTGAAGTTCCGTGCGTGAAGTCCAAGCGGGATTAATCCCGTTAGCGGCCGCCTCGGTGAAGCAGCGTTAAAAGCCACGCTCGGCCATCCATAGAAACGCTCCACGAACAGGCTGTTTCCCGGGTTTGCTTTTGGAGCAGCTCGGACCGCAGACGCTCCCGAGTCCAGAAGCAACGCGGACTGCAGACCACCCCCCGAAATCCGCACAAGCGGGCCGCTGTCGAGCCTCGGGCCCAGCAGAGGAGGGAAAGGAGAAGAGGAACTGCCTGGCAGAGCCGCCTGCCACCCAACGGACCCAACCGCCGCCGCCCGGGCATGCGGACGCGCGGCGCTGCCCAGCGCAGCACACGACGGCGCGGGTCCCGGCGGAGCCGTGCCCGCCGAGCCGGCCAGCGCTGCGCCTTACCTGGCACGCTGCGGCCGCCGGGGAGAGCGGAGGGAAACGCCGAGGGGACGCCGCAGCTCGGCTGCAGCTCACAACTGGAGCTCGCCCGGCTCCGGTCCCAGGGCGGCACCCCCCGCCGGGACCGCCTCACCCGCGCCCCGGGCAGCGCCGCCGCCCAACCCGTCCTCCCGGGCCCTGCCCCGTCCGCCGGCAGAAGCCGTCCCCGCCCCACCGTGGGCGGCCGCACGCTCACCTTCCGCCCGGGCAGCAGCGCCTTCCTCTCCTCCTCCTCCTCCTCCCGCTACCCGGCCCCGTCCCGCCGCTACCCGGGCGCCGGCCCCGCCGCCGCCGCCTCTCGCGAGACGCCGGGCACGGGTGCCCCCGCGGGGCCGCGGCGCAGGCGCCGCTCCGCCCGCCGGCGGGAGACCCCGGCCCGGCCCGCCCCGCCGCCCCCGCTCTACCCGCCGCCCGGCGGCTGCTCGCCGGCCGCGCCCCGCGGGGAGCCGGAGGGTCCCCGGGTCCCGAAGGCAGCGGGGCTCGGGCGCTGCCTGGGCGGAGGGGCTGCTCCGGCACCCGGGGACAGCAGCCCCCGGCTGCTTCCCACCGCCAGAGCGACACCGAGACCGCTGTAGAGAACCAGGGGGGGCAAACGCTGGAGAGACGACTGTCTTCTCAAAGCGCTCTGAAACGCGGCCGCAGTGCCAACCCGTCCCCTTCAAGCAACAAGAAACTCCAGCCTTTTGGGTTGTAGCCCAGCAGTCTCTATTAGGAGCAAAGTGTAGATAACTGGGTACAGCAAGGCTAGAAAACGCTGCTTGAAAAGCCCAGAAGAGTTTCAGCTGTCTTTGCTACTCTTGCCATTTGTGATCGAGAAGAATCAGATCAAAAAGCCGTTAGCTCAGCACTGAAAATGAGCATGACCCTGCTTTGCATAGGAGGGAGGCTGCAGCCTCACGTCTAGCAATTATCAAAGCTACAAATGATAATTTACAGGTTCTGCATCCAAGATCTCAAGCCCCAACTTCTACATTTATTAACAGACTTAAAATGCAGGTTTTACAAACGGGGAGATTAGCACATCACGTGGCTCTACTCCTCACAACAGTCATGGCAAATTACCAAACTCTTTGTTACACAACCTCTCTTCAGAGATACAGCCGCAAAGCGATGCATTCGTCCCAAATGTCCCACTCTTTGTATGAAATAGCTCGGAGCACCGCGACTCCTCATCGTGATTCAGCCCTAAGGTATTTAGCGGAGATGTATACGCTTAGAAAACTCCATTTTCCCTCACTTTTGGACCTTCAGAGTTTGCAGGTCACATGAGGTCTTGTAAATACAGGCTCAGCTCAAGATCTGCTAGCATGAGTTTGTTTTACACACAATCTGTGCCTATTCTATCTGTGTGTCCTTATATTTTTATATCTTTGTTTATCTGAAAGAGTCAGCCCCAGGGAACAAGTGTTCCTGACATTCTACTTCACCATCGCACCTCTTCCTGCTTCTTTCTGTTTCATAAGGAAGATCGGCTGCTTGCTATACCAGCTTATGCACTTGCGTTGCATCTCTACACTTCAGGGGTTTAAGGCATTTTATAAATACAAGTAATCTAAGCTTCCTCATCCCTGGAGCGAACTATCCCGCATCTTCCTGACAGATAGCAAAGCAAGAGGCATAGAGGAATAGGGAGCGCGCAGTGTCAAGCAGCAAGTCAGAAAGAGCACATAGGAGAATTCTTCAAAAGTGTCACAGCTGTACAAAAGGTTCTTCATCCATTTGAAAAAAACCTACCTGAGATTGTCATCTTGGATACTTCGGCAGACCTGGAAGGGAAGCTGCTCCTGTTTGGGACATGGAGTCACTATTTATTCAGTGCTATGATCAGAACCGAATTATTTGCAGCATGTGTAAAAAGCAGGGAAAATACTTTTAAAAAGCCCCTTATGGAAAAGGCTGCTGGCTGGAGATATTTGTTCTAAAAAGAAAACACAATCCTACGGTTTACCTCCAGGCTAGCTCTTATCAGGGTCTTCACCTATCACACCATGCCTCTTCTCCCAGCTGCAGTCAGATCTGAAATGCTCTGTAGATGGAAAAGAGCTTAGAGCAATCACGAGCTGCTCTCACAGTCAAACATCTGCTCACCCAAACAGCATTCCAGGCGTGCGTTACACCTCCCAGCTTCACAGCAACACACAGGGACAGCAGGGAAGAAAGGGGAAACTATTTCTCAGGCATTTACATTTGGTTTTAATAGTCAGGGAGCCTTTTGGATGCATGACTGGCATCCATGTTTTTACCCCAGGGAAAAAAGGCATCTCAGGCTCCATGCTGCTGTCTGCTGGGAGGAGAAGACTGCTGTGAAAATGAGGTTTTCCTCTTCTCTTGGACTCTGTTAACATCCTTTTTGTCTTACACAGAAGCTAACAGCCAGAGCACACATTACAGAGGCAAGACTTGCAGCAGGGCTATGGAAAAAGTAATATACTACCTATAAGGTCCCTCTCCCCCACTAGCCTTCCTCCTGCTTTTCGTCATAGAATCACAGAATGGTTTGGGTTGGAAGGGACCTCAAAGATCATCTAGTTCCAACCCCCCTGCCATGGGCAGGGAAACCCTCCACTACACCAGGTTGCCCAAAGCCTCATCCAACCTGGCCTTGAACACTTACAGGCATGGGGCATCTACAACTTCTCTGGGCCAACACAGAAGCTAAAATACATTTTAAGGCACACTCCCCCTGCACTCGCTTCGTTGACTTCCATGAGTCTCAAAACTGCAGTCCCTCGAGGCCATAGAGAGTCCTGCTCCTCCGGTGACTTCTATTTTGTCTTGGGCTGGTTCTCCAAGCGGGCGACCGACTGCTGCTTTTGCCGAGGGCTGGCACCATCTGCAGGCCCTGCAAGTGAGGGGAGATGAAGTACTCGGTTAAGTTTCTCACACTTCGATTTGAGTCTCCTTGCCAGTCAAAATGGGGAAGAGACAGATTGCCATGGGCTTTGGAGGGGAGAGTTTGGCAAAGGCACTAGGATCTGCACATCATTGCCTTAAGAAAATCCCAAGGTGACACTTTCAGTGGCAGCAGTATGTTGTCACATGGCTAACTCAGATTAAACTTTGTACTTCACATATGGATTAGGCTAGGATTATGAACACCTCTGAAAATGTGATTTTTCTCTTCCTAAGACGTTATTTTTGGCTAAGAGGGAGATGGAGTGTAACTCATTCTGGAACATTGCCCATGTCATCTGTTGGGGGAAAAAAAACAGGAAAAAAAAAAGGCATAAAATTTGGCTGTAAAACCCCTACCCATTGACTGCTTTCACAACTGGACTGTTTGTGTTGCATTTAAAGGTCTTTAGGTTCAGACTGCAACAGGGCAAGTGCTGAAGAATATAATGGTGCCTCCTGCACCAGCCAACCTGATACATCATGTACTCACCCTTGACTTGCTTCTGTAGGACCTGTCCTTTGACGCGATCAGCATTGCTCTTCTGGATGGTGCTTGCAGGAGCGTTGTCTTTTGGCAGCACCTCTAGTGGAGTCCCGTCTATCAAAGGCAGGGAGAGCTTCGTTATGAACAGTGGGAGCAGAGCACGGTTTAAAAACATTTTGCAATGCACCATTTTTTGGTAAAAAGTAAGAAAAATTAATCATCATCAGTAAGCATCCCTTACCAGAACGGGGAAGGATTCTGGTTACATTTCAATAGGATTTGGGTATCCAGTTCCCCTAAACATCCTGGCCTTCTGTGTCTGCATAAAGCAAAATGACTGAAGCTGACAGATGATCAGTGCAGCCTGTCATGTCTTGGCTCCTTGGAGACCCTGCTGTGGAGGTCAAGTATGTGAAACTATCTGAATGACTAGACTGAGATCAGCAACTTGTTGCATGTGAACCTAACTGAACACTAGTTTTTACTCCTAGGTTACAAAGGCATAGTTGAGGCAGCGCTCTGCAAAGGATATGTTTTCTATCAAAAGCTACTTAGACCATATAAAAAAACCAAGATCAGATAACAAATAGTTCTGCTCATTAGCCTTCACTCTGGCTTATTTCTCACATGGCAATCCATCTTTTCCAACAGAGCTGATGCAGGATGTCACCAGTGGCTCTTTGGCCCCTACCTGAATAGTGGCTGATAGGAACCTTGACCTTTGTGGCAATGGATATGCTACTCGCAGCTTTTGACTGGTGGAAGAGTCCAGCTCGGTGCAGGTGGTTCTCATAAGCTTTGTCTGTATCGGGGCTTGAGGGAGTCCACTGATGCTTAGCTTTCCAGGTCTGAAAGACATCGAGTTGAGTTAACCTCAGTGGTGGTGTCTCTCACCTCTAGTTGTTGCCACGTTGTACCAAAAAGATTCCCTTCCCCCCTGCCTGGCTTAGCTTGCTGTTTAGGCAGGAAGTCAAGGGCGTTATAGAAGAATAAAGATATTTAACTTATTTCCTCATGCAGTTTGTACTACGTTTCTCTTATTGTATTTGAAACCCACCCTAGCTCCACTGGGTCTATGCCTTCTGCTCAACCCATCCCCTTTAGAAAGCAACACAAAGGACCTACCCTGTGGAAGTTTCGTTCGAGGGAGCGAGATCTTTTCTTTCTGGCTGTCCTCTCAGCAGACATCTCCTGGTCTCTCCTGTTCTTCAGCACTCCCCTGGCTGGGGAGCATAGCTGGGTTCCAGCTGCGGGCTCTGACAGCAAACTCTGGGTACTTGCACTACCTCGTGTCTTACAATCTGGGATGGAATTGTCCTCTAGATACTTCATCTCAAGCACATCCTCCTCAGAGAAGGGGGCTGAGGAGACTTTGCTCCCAAAGTCTCTGTGTTGGGCTCTGGAGCGGCGACTGGCTGCAATAAGGGAGATGCTTTTGGTGTCGGCAGCAATTTCCTTCAAGGTCTTCAGACTCAGTGGAACAGCAGCAACGTCTGCAGCTGACTTGTTCTTATGCAGGTCTAGAGAGGTGGGGGAACACAGCCTGGAAGTCATCTTTCCTGCAGCAACACCTGTTGGTTTCTGCTAAAAATCAAAGCAATTGCCACATAATCTGCTTTTCCTTAAAAACTTTTATACTTTTCCCCTTCAAAGTACTTTCAAACATTTGGAAGACTTTAAATTTCACCTGAAATATTGTTATAACAACTTCTACGTATAAAGAAACAAAGGCAAAGCTTTTTTTATATCCCCCATGTAGAGCCATGGCTACAAAACGAGTCAGCTGATGAGCAAGAGACTGATGAGCTCCTAACTGTCCCTCCTGTTCCAAGGTGCTGAGTGAAAATGGTCTTACCAGACAGTCATCAAACCAGGATCAGTTAATGGCATAAAAGGAGGTGATCGTCCTGGCCATCACAGGTCCCCTCACACCAGATTGCATGGTGCTTCTCTATTTACAACTCCTATCACTCCACTGGACACGCTGGAGGCTGAGTGGAGGAAGAGCCCAACTGGAGGTGGCAGCTAAGCCTCTTCTTCACATGGAGGAAGAGCCCAAACTGGAGGTGGCAGCTAAGCCTCAGCCTCTTAAGTAAATCCCAGGCTTTAAATCCAAGGCCAGTGCTCTAGGTGTGATTTTATGGCCTGCTAAGGTTTACCCTCCTCACATACAATAGATTTAGCTGCTGTGCAGGTTCTGTCATCACAAGAGGAAGGTGCTATCCATGACAAATGTGCCTTGAATTCAGTTCCTGCCATACTGACCTGCTGAGCTGGGCTTTTTGGCAAGCCAGAGAAAGTTGGGCTGAGATGGATATCCAGAGCCTCCTCCTTCCTACAGGGTGTCGTTCTGGATGATCTTTCACTGTGAAAAGAATATACTAAGAGGTTAACAGATGAAAGCACACGCCCTTTATCAACAGGAAGAGATGAAACATGTCTAGCTGGGAGCTCTCAAGCTGTGGGGAAAGCCAGAAGCCTGGTAAACATGGTAATAAAGAACGCAGCAAGGAAGGACTTCAGAATTCATGAAGATTTTGTCCCCTGATCCTCACAAACTTTGCTGCTTTATTTGATTTAAATGCTTGCCAGTCAACAGAAGCAAATCCAAACATCTCCCATAGCCCTCTCTGCAGAGAAAGTTCCTGCTAAAACACAGAAATACTTTGCAAGAGCATTATACCAGGAAACTCTTTTTCTAACAGATTCCAGTTTCTAGAGTTTCTTCCAGTTGGATATCTCCCAGCTTTGGGGAGTTAGCTGGGAGTTGCCAGGTCCCCATAAGCCCTAGAGAATAGTGAATGAGAAAGATTCACATTACCTGTCTGACTCAAGGGTGATGGAGGGAATGTCAAACTTCACCCTCCAGGGAAGATCCTTCATGTTCCCAGGTAGACCCTTACTGATCTCATCTTTATTAGGATCTAGATGCTGATTTACAGCCGGTGAAGGGCTGTTGTGGGGCTGCAGGAAGACGGAAGAATGAGATCCTCAGCAGACTTTTCTCTCTGTAAAGCCCTTCCCCAGCCCAGGCTCTCAGCCTGTGGTCACAAAGACACTCTTGATACCTCGTGTGCTTTTCCATAGTTCCAGCCACCTGCTACTTGCTCCCCTCCTGTGGAAGGGTACTCGAAGTAGTTTAATCTCTCATACAACAACATGACTAACGTTAAGTGTATTATTCAAGGTGAAACCCAATTCCTTGCCCCATTTGTTCTAGGCAATCATAATAAACAGGAGATGCTGCTGCTTGGACTCCATGCTGAAGACTGTGGCAATTTCCTGGCAGCCCCTTATTATCTCAAAACACACACACGTGTTTTGAAGACAAAGGGGCTGGCAGCATCTTTTTTTTTTTCCTTGCAGGGAAGACCTGAGGACCTCAATAACAACCATGCCATGAGCGAGCAGAGGCCTCCAGATAAGATGGTCTCCTTCAACGGTCACTTGCAGAGCTGCATGTTTGGCCATCTCATCTTTGTTTTTCTGCTTCCCACCAAGGCAGTTCTCTCTCTCAAATCTGACATAGCAGCAACTGGGAGGATGAACACGCTGGCTCATGGACAGCCCTGCCTGGGTCCTTTTCTGTCGCTAAAAGCCTTATTAATTCTCCAAGTCAAAGGGAGGGAAGGAGGGAAGGAGGGAAGGAGGGAAGGAGGGAAGGAGGGAAGGAGGGAAGGAGGGAAGGAGGGAAGGAGGGAAGGAGGGAAGGAGGGAAGGAGGGAAGGAGGGAAGGAGGGAAGGAGGGAAGGAGGGAAGGAGGGAAGGAGGGAAGGAGGGAAGGAGGGAAGGAGGGAAGGAGGGAAGGAGGGAAGAGCTCCAGAGACAACATGGTTCATAAAACAAAGCTCTGTACAGCTCCTGACTGGCACCAGGATCCAGCCAGGCTTTGGGGGTGTGTGAATCTATGGCCGTGACACAAGATCATGGGACACTGTGGATTCTCCAGCACAAGGCTCTGCTCTGCCTTACCCTGAGCATGCTGGACATCACTGAATGTAGCAGAAGCAGGCGGCTCAGCGTCCCCTCTTCTGACTCAGAGAGGTGCAGGTGGTGTAACCTTGCCAGTGTCTCTGGGACAGGAATGTTCTGGGCTGGAGCAGAGATGGAGGAGGAAGAGTTAGAGATCACTCCCAGAGAAACGACTGAGAACTGTGGAGCCATGACATCCAAGACAAGGTTTTATAGGTGGATTGTTCTCCAGTTTGCCATCAGAAAACAAAGCTTGGAGATGATGACAAAGTGAGAGCAAAGGTGCTGCTTTACCTTTTATCAGCACCTGCTGCTGCTGAATTATTTCTTTGCAGAGTAGCATGTGCTGCTGCAGTTGCTGGATCACAAAATCCTTCTGGCACAATAGATTCTCCTTGTAGAGTGTATTCTCCTGCAGCTCTGTGTTGCCAAGCTCAAGCTCATGGGCTCTGCAGAGAAGTCTGAGCACCTCCTGCTGATCCTTACTGGTGATTTTCCTGGGGAAAAACTCCTCCATCTGGGAAGCTTTTTCCTTGGCATTTGCTAAGTGCTGCTCCAGCTCTGTCTGAAAAAGATAGGGGTTTGTCAAGGCAGTTCAGCTTCTTGGAACGACAAAGGCATCTGAGCAATTCTCTGCTGTGTCCTTCACGCTGAGATTAAAGTAACATCTATGAAAAATATTTTGCTTATTCTACTAGCAGCCACCATGTCACGGCAGATATATCCAGAGGCACAGTCCCTGTCTAGAGGAACGTTAGCCACCAAAAAAATAATCACCAAAAGTGATTACCAAAACATCGAACAACCAGTGAGTGACAAACCCTCAAAAACGACCCTGAAAGGGGAAATGGGAAGAATTAGCTCACTTATGAGTGCAGAAGCCCAGTGAGTGCTTTTCCCTCATCCTAAAAAACACAGGGACAGAGGCAGGATGCAAACATCAACATTCCCATGCTGTTTCCTTCAGCAGCCAAACGTATTTAGGAGTCGAGCTGCAATACAGGTGCCACACTGCTTTGGCAGTGCCAGCCCAAAACCACAAGAACCTCTGAGTTATACTGCTGCCATCCTGTCCCCAAGCACCGGCTGGGCAGAGGTCAGACCTGTGACCATAAGGGCACCTTCTCCTCCTCACCTTCAGGGCTGCTGTCTTGCGCTGTTCTGCCAGCAGCAGGTTGATCTCTTCTCTTGCTACTGTAACTTCGTGAGGTTCAGGTGAATCCATGATATCCACTTCCCTGTCTTCCTCCTCTCTGTTTCTGTCCTTCTCCTCCTTTGCTGGCTTGTCATAGTCGCACGCACCCTGAGCCTTCTCTTGTTCCCAGCTGCCAGCAAAAAAAGGAAGGAACTTCTGCGACATGGTGACATAACTGACAATGCATGCATAGCCCTTCATTGTATCTGTCCAACTTCTTGCATGACAGCAGTAGAACTAATTAGTCCAGGCTGCTCTGGAGCTGAACAAACCATGCAGATGAGTGCAATTAGCTTCCAACCGTTTGGAGGTCTGTAAGACAGGCCTCCTATGTGATCTTTCCACGGCAAGGGGAACAGTGCTTTTCCCCAACTCATCCCAAATTGTTGCGTATTCACAGCTACTCGTTGAATATCTTTGATGTCCTCAAGACTGTTTTAACTACAAATGACCCAAATCCTAAGGGACTATAAAATTTACAGAGGTGACTAGTGTTAATGAGAGGGAACTGACACCTACTTACAATTTATCCAGAAGAAAGGGATGATGCTGCTTTCTCTGACATGAATTCATGCCCAGATGCAGTGCATCTGCATGGAAACCACGTCACAAACAGAGTGACTGGTCTACAGAAGGTCCAACAATCCCGGTCTGCACTGCCATCCAGTTTTTCCATTAAAGTGCAAGTCCAGAATAAGGTCCAAATAGTCTTGAGCTTCAACTTGCTGCTAGAGGTAGCTGGTTGCCTTACCTCTTGCTATATCAGGCAATTGCACTGCAGTGCAGCACCACGTGCAGGCTGTAGTCTCCTTACAAGCACCAGGAGGAATTAGGGATGTTGTTTCTCAATAACAGAAACCACCCATTGCAAATATAGCACCTTAATCTAAGGCTCAGAGTCTCTTGGACTTAATCTACCATAAATCCCTGGGTACCTTTTGCAGACCACCACCCTCCCAAATTTTCCCTCCTCGCATAGGTAAATCTCAAACCTACACTTAATCTCATCCTTTTGTCATTTTTGTTGAGGGGACCATGGGTTATTGACATTTCTTATGGTGAGTTTGGAGGTCCACGTATAAATGGTGCTGCAAGCTAAGGAGGTACTCACTCTGAGATTGTTAGGAGGTGCCTGCAGGTATCGACGTGCAGCTGAATGTTGGTGTTTTCCAGCTCCATCAAACTGCGACGCATCTCCATTTGCTCCCTGAAAGCCCCGATCAGCTGTACCCGCAAGGTGTTCATTGCCTGGCCACTGTGTGCCTCAGAGCCTTGCTGCCTCTCTGCTGCAGGAGAAGACATTTCTGATCTGGTGTTAGGCTGGGTGAACTTCTGCCAAGTCCCCACAAAACTGCTGTGGGACCAAGCCACTTGGTCCACGTGTTACAAGGCATTTGTTTATAGGACTCTGCTTCATTCCGCAGCCTCTTGAAGTTAATCATGTGCTTAAGAAATCTGATACATCTTTATGATTGTATTATTAGTGATAAATAGGTCTCATTGCTACTGCTTCTCTGAGTATTAAGAGGATACTGCATTGCAGGGACATCTTTTCTGTCTTTCCATTCACTAAAAAGAAAAAGGTATCAGTTTTCTGTGCTTGTTGTCTAGACATGACCTTGGGCATTGCAGCAGAGGTCTATTATACCTCGTGTCGTGTCTGTCAGAGAACTCGACTATTTTTATTTCGTTCCTTGCCAGATTCATTGACAAAAGGAACAATCTCCAGCGCAGAACAATCAGTGTTTTAAAAGCTTCGCCTTGCCCTCCTCCCTATTTTTTTTTTTTTTATTTAAGTGCAACAAACCATAAAACAGAGCTCCGTGTCCTGACACGGCCTCAGAGCCCGCGATGATGCGGGCTGCAAACTCGGTCACCTCTCTGTGAGACTCAGGACTTCCCACAGCAAATGCTACCACTTGATGTTAAAGCTCTTTTCAAGGGCAGGTTTGTGAAATTTGACACATTTCAACATTGGGGAAGATGCTGAGAAGGTTGAAGGTGTTGTCCAGCATCACACAGCACATCAGAGACAGGCTCACACAGAAAAACAACTTTGTTTCCCCTGCCTGCCTCCTCTGCCCATCAGACTACGTTATCCGCTCTGCTTCTCTACAAGCATTGCTGAACTGGCTTCCTCCTGCTACGTCTGCATGGAGGCCCACCAAGTGCTACCACAACACATCCACACAGCTCCTCTCCCAGCTCCCTTCCCTCCAGATATCCCAGAACAGTTATTGTTCCTGGCTCTACCTTGCAGATCCCCGAGGTCGGAGCTGACTGCACTTTTCTCCTTCTCCTGGTTTTCCACCCTTGCCTTCAGATGCTCTATCTCCCTGCGGAGGTCTGCGATGATGCTGGTGTATTGGTCGATGTGGTAGGAGTTGTTCCGCAGGTTACGTTTGACCTGGTGAACCAGAATACGTGAGCGTTTGTCCCACAGCCCGCTATTGGTACAATGGCTGCAAACAAAGCTATGCTGAATCCTGTGACAGGGAAGAATTTTCCCTCCTGAGCGGGGAAACTGTAAATTAGTGGTTTTCTCTAACTCTGGAAAATTCCCAAAAGGTAACAGAGAAAACCAGGGACTCTGTGTCCACAGGGAAAACAGAGATCCACAAAGAGTGAAAACCCTGTTGTAGATCATTGTTCATCTTCCTTCACCCCACAAGCTTCTCCATTTTATTCCTCCTTTCTGCAGCCCCTCAGTTCCTCTTCCAGGCCCAGCATTTCCACTGGGACATTCCCCATATGATGTCCTTCCCAAAGCCGTCTTCTGACCATCATTCCTTATGTTCTCCACCCAGGTCCATACCAGGCACATCATCCTCTGCCTTTCCATCATTCTGCTCCCTTGCTTTGCCCCTCATGTTCCTCTTCTCATCCATTTTTTTGTGACCCACACAGTTTACTTTCCACTGTTCCCTTCATCTGCTTTTATTCTCTTCTATCGCTCACACTGAGCTTCTCTACCATCATGCACTACCCGCCTCCTGAAGTTTGTTCTCCCTTCATCCACTACATCTTTTATTTCCACTTTGCAAGCTTTTAATCTCTAACCCCCACCTCCTTGTGAGTTGTCTGCTCATTTACCTGTGTCTTGATGTTTTTTGCTCGATAGGCATACATCAATGTCGTTCGAGATTCTTCAAAGGAGGTACTGGCTGGGCTGATATGTGCAATCATAACAGTCCTGCTGTTGCCCCCTAATGAGTCCTAGAAGGATGCAACGTTGATGTGGTTAGTATGGACACGACAGGGCCTTGCTGCTCAGTGGTAACCGCCATGGCTGGGTACGCCTGCAGTTCATTGAGATTCTGGTGGAGAATCCCAATTAGAAGTGAAGGAAGTGCTGGTAAAAGACCATTCGTTAGGCCCTCTCTCCATCAAAAGAAAAAAAAAAAAATCAATAAGTAATTAGGTTTCTACAAAAGAAGAATTTTGCAAGAAAATCGTAATTTTCATGAGAGAAGCCTGCCTTTTACTCCATTCCTTCTCTCCACCGTCTCTAGAAAACACATCTGTCAAGCAGCTCAGCACTAAGGCTTGGGGTGAGGGTCATAAATGAAGTTGTAAAGGATCCATAAAATAACCAGTGTAGCAAAGAGCCTGTCTGCGATCTTTCTGATTTCCTAAGGGAGCGGTGACTTATGACGGCACATAGTCACTCTTAGTCCCTCTTCCTCCTGCCCCACAACATTCAAATTTATTGACCAATTTCAGCCAAGTCTTGTAGATGGGATGAAACATTCAAAGTCAGTAAGTTCATTAAAAAAGAAAAAGAAAATCACTTATCACCTGAGACCTTAGAGACATACAACTCAAATCTATAGCATTTCCTTAACCCTATAGGAGGTCCTTCCTTAACAGCACAAATGACAAGACAACATGTTTGTTACAGAGACAGACAGCACTATCCGAGCCAAGCCCTGATCGCATTGCAAAGCTCATGCAAGATCCTGGAGGAGCGTTCCAGGCTGGATAAAGACAACACACAGAGATATTCCAGGATCAGCTCTCAAGCCCTGTCTGATTTGGGTGGTGATACCAGCAACAGACACGCCAAGCTCCTTGCAGACCCGCAGTGTACGGTACCTTCAGCAGGCGTGTGAGTTTGCTGTCCCGAAAATTGACAAACTGGGCCCGGCTCCCCCCCTTCTTGCTCAAAGCGTTGATGCAGTTGCCCAAAGCCAGCAGCGAGCGGTTGATGTGGGCTCCTTCCTTCATCCTCTTGCCCTGGTTCTGAGTCTGTTGGGAGGGGAGGGAGGGAGGAGGGACAGACAGACAAAGCACACGCTTCAGAACGGTGGGTCTGCGCCTGGAGAAGATGTGGGGCATCACCGTGATCAAGGTTCGGATGTCAAAGCAATGCCTCCTACAAAATCGACCTGAAAGCACAGGGTTAAACCCCACTCTGAGGCACAGAGGTGCTGGTAGGAGTACGTTTCTGGGGAAAGATGAGCCAGCTCTGACCTCTTGGTTCTTCAAAGATAGCTATTGATTATCTTCTAAAGATGATTTCAGAAATTAAGAGATATAACTACATCACTCCAGAATTCCTGGTCTCAGTAGAAACACTGGATATGTAAAATCTCTCCCTCAAATCACCTCCCTGAGTTCCAGCATTTCCTCATTGCCACAGGAGCCAGTTGCTTTGTTTTCCACCCACCAGCATCCCTCTGTTCCACTGGTACCAGCTTTCTCTCCGACAGCCCAGCTGATCCCTGCCTAACAAACCTCAGCTTCTCTAGAGACGTGAAATTCACTGCTGCTTTTTCAGACCTGAGAAAAGGCTGCACCCAAAAGCTGGTTTACATTTTTCCAATGATACTAGTTGGCCTAATAAAAGATATTACCAATACGATCAAACTTGGTCAATTTTTAGGCTGTCTGAGGTCCAAGCTACTGCTCTAAAGCAACAGAGAAACAAAGATGTTTCCCCAGGGATGGGACCGTGCATGCAGACCCTGCACAGCAGGCCAGGGAATCCAGCCTGGTCTCACCAAAAGCTGCTGAGCTGCAGCCGTACCTGTGCTGCTCTCTCTGACCCCGCCAAGTCGACCATGAAAAGCTTTCCAATTCTCATTTCCTCTCCGATCGCCTTCCTTCGGCGTTCCTGCGTCACCGTCACCTGCAGCACTGCGTGCGAGCGGGAGGACGTCTTGTTGGCAGCGGTGGGTTCCTGGGTGCGCTGCTTGTTTCCTTTTGTCAACAGCTGCATGATCTAAATGACACAGAAAAGGGGTTTTGCTGTTGCTTTTCCCCTGATCTCCTCCTTTGGCTTGTGACCTTGCAAGTGCGAGTTTGTTGGGTTTGGGGCTGTTTTCCTGGGAGGCCTGTTTATGTCATGTCCGAGGCACGCGTCGAAGTGCACATCAGTGTAGCTCGAGGGAGTTTTGTTATTTCGTCTCCTTCTCTGAATGGTTTGTTGACAGATGTGTACACAAATCAAAGCACTCTTGTCCTTCCAGGAAAGCAGCACACACCCTGGGAAGCAGAGCTAGCAGGAGGTTAGCTGGGGATTTTAGTCACTCACAGGGTTCCATCTTCAGCCCTTTCCATACAATTCATCACATTAATTGGTTTCCTCCAAGGTCCTGCTACAAAAGGTCCTTGCTACACAAGGTCCTTGCTACTGAGCAAGCCACCAGCAATGGGAAAGTGTCAAGAACTTTGAGTGCACTGTTGCATGTGAGCACAATCCCCCTCCCTTTTTCCTCACCACGGACCGTAGCCCCACGTACCTCCTGAGCATTTGTGATAGAGACTTCTGTAATTCCTGCTATTTGGATGCTGCCTCTGGAGTCCTCTCTCAGGTCTAAGAACCCTGAGGATGGGTTCAGGAGGTCACGGATCACTTCGTTATAGATCTGAGGGTAAGAAACGAGGGGTTGGTGTGAGACTAGCACTGGGTCCTCAGATCTGCAAAGAGGGTTGCGTTGATCCTGTATTTCTTTGGGGTGGAAGAGAAGACGGGAAGATTCGAGCTGTACAACCCGAGGGGAGCATCATGCGATGGACAGACTTGGACACCCCACTTCCCATTGTGCCTGCTCCCAGGGGCTTGCTGAACTCCCACAGAGCCCGGATCCAAGGCAACACAGACACTTCACCTCCAGGTAGGACATGGAGACTGTGTAATCCATCTCTTCAGTGGTAGCTTCAAGGGCCTTAAAGAGGTCATCAAGAGTGCGGATGTAAATCCCCGGCTCACAGTCCGTCCCTAGCATCGTGTAGGTTTTTCCTGCTCCTGTTAAAGATACAAAGAAGAGCAAATACCAACTTCCATGTGAGCAAGTTTGCACAACAAGTAGAGCCTGATTTCCTTCTGATTTCTGTCCTTCAGACCCAAACTTCCTCTAGTTACTCCCGCTTCTCACCCAACAATTACACTGCCGCCAGAAGGACATGGCACGTGCCATCCAAAATGGATAGGAAGAGGACTTGCAGATGGGAAGATAGGTAGGTTAGCTGTCTAGCTGGGTGTTCAGAGCTGGGATAGAAATGTATTTTCATACAGTCTGTAGTCTATAGGTGCTTTCTGCAGCTATGTCTGTTCTCCTGAGATCAGCCTCCAGCATTGCACAGCTGCCCTCATCTCCTCCTCCTCCTTAATGGGAAGATTTGTCTCCACTGAATTCCAGCCCAGTTAAGTGACTTCTCAAACAGTGCAGCTTTGCTGTTACTTTAGCATTAAAGGAAGATCCACGCTTCCTGATGAGAAAATGGCATTTCAATGCTTTAGTCTTGGACTCAACAATAAGACATTGATTTGCATAATAGTGCATTTCTGGTTTGTACAGATACATTTTATTCATCTGGAGCAGCACAGCAACAGGGACTACTTTACCTGTTGGACCATATGCAAAAATGGTTGCATTGTAGCCAGAAATGACTCCTCCTATCAGGCTTTTGGTTGTAGACACATATACTTCCTCCTAATTCAGTCAAAAAAGCATATACTTAGGGTCAGGCATAACAGCTGTCCAAACAATCTATACCTAATCACATTCTCCATAGTTTTCTCACTATGTTTTACAAATTTCCCATACTTTGGAACGATTCGTGAACAATTTGAATTTTGACACATCATCAAAATGAGCAGAAAAGCAGAGGTTTATTGAATTTTCTAAAGGCAGGCAAGATGCAGGAGCTTACTAAAATAAATGTCCTTAAATTTGATTTTATTTTCCTGGGACTCTGAATACGGAATGCTTTGTTTTTCCTTTGTGTCTGCTGAAGAAGGGAATAAATTCTCTCCCTGACCTTATATTTTATTGTGAAGTGCCACTGGGCTTCCAAAAACACCTCAGGTAGCATACAAGGAAGCTACGCTGAGGTTTCACGTGAAAGAGAAAATGGACAACTGAATTGCTTGTGAGAAGCAAGGCTGCATTCACCATGATCTCATCCACCGGAGACCTCGGGAGACAAAGCTCTTCCTCTCTGCTCGGGTGTGTTGCATCTGGGGAGCACCAGTGCGGGAGGGAGAGGCAGACCGAGCACTGCCCGTGTCTGCCCACGTCTCTGACAAAAGCAAAACCCTCACGGTCCTCTCGCCTTCAGCACTGTCACCTTTTGTCTGGGTGACATGTGGCCTCTGGGATGGGCCGTTCTACTCACCTGCCAAAAACATTGGTCTAAGCAGGGAAAACAATTCTAATGTTAAGGCTGTTGGTTAAAAAAAAAAACAAAAACAAAAACCACAAAACAAAACAAAAAACCCAAACAAACAAAAACCAACCAACCAAACAACAACCAACAAACAAACCAACCAACCAAGAAAAAAACAAACCCAAAACAGGAAGGCTGTTACCTGGGTTGCTCTGTAGTCAAAAACCACGTCAAACACAAATGTTTTTTCTCGGGATCTGTTAGCTCGCAAGACATCATCTGGATCTTCACTTGGATCCATCAGGACCATGCTCTGTTACAAAACACAGTCAGAAGAACCGTTACGTCTGGGTTTGGTTAACGGCCCGTCGGGATTTCTTACAGCACTATCACCATCGCATCTCTTGGCCAAAGGAATGTTGCAGTACATGGAAAAAGCACTTATGTGCACAATGCAGAGGCCCTTGTTTCGTAACTGATGTCACAACTTCTATAATTTGGAGAACTAGTCGCTGCTGCAAAACGCTTTGAAAGTCCGTTGTGCAGTGAAACAGTCGCTGGAATTGGGTAACAGCGGTGGTTATGGGGACGTGGCACCCAACTAACCCCCTGGCAAGAGGGAGGGGGACAGGACCTCTTACCTCAATTGTCAGCCAAGATTCAGACTGAGGAGCTGGGAAAGAAAATAGTTAAGTTCCTTGGGAACAAAAATGCCCAAAGTCATCTTCCAAAGCCTTTCCTGCAGCAGGACTGATAGAAATATCTGCATTGCTCAAGGACAGAAACTTCATTCCATTTCTGGCTTTTATTAAGGAGAAAACAAAGGTGGGAGAGGAGTCGCAGCAGGTTACAGAACTGGTTCTGTTTCTTTTCAGTCCCTCATGATCTATTCTAGTACATAATTATCACGGTATATAATTACTGTGGAGAATGGTATTCTTTCTCCTCCACTGAAATGGCTCCTAAGGAGATGCTGGAGCCTCAAGGGAAGGGACAGAGAACCCTGTGCCTCCTACCCCAGAGCAGCTTTCACTCTCTCTCAGGTAAACAGATCATTAGATAAGCAATTAGAGCATAGATCAACCACCACTTGACCTACAGAATAACTGCTTTGGTGTGCCAGGCATGGGAGAGACACGAGTATCTAGGACAAGTGCCCATGGGCCTTCAGGAAACATCAAGACTTTGGTTTTTCTTTTTCTTTTGCATGTCCTGCTAAATTCCAAGCCTCTAAAGATCATCTCTAGTTTTCATTTGCAAGTTTACAATTACCAGGACGGCACTTTTTTTTTTTTTTTCCAATTCCTTAGTTTTCACTGGTCCAGCTCAGGCCTTAAAACCTGAAGCAACACAAGAACAAACTCCGCAGGGAACTCCTGGTTTATCTTTGGCAGTGGCATTTGCCTGCAAAAGATGGGCTGACAGGTGATCGTGCAGGTGCAAGTGTGACAGCGAAGAGCAGAGCTTGGAGAATGAGGTCAGCATGTTTCCTTTAGAAATTCTGCCTGTAACACTTCCAGGCCCCTATTACTGAGTTCATGACATCCAAATTTTGCTTACAATGTATCCGTGCATCCAAGAGAGTCCTCCCCTTTCAATCAGAGGCTAAAACCTTGTCTAACTACCATTATTCTAAAAGCATAAATCTTCTGCTATTGCACGGAAGCATTAAAACATAACAAGACACTAACAGTCAATTTTGAGTTAGGATTAATAAGCAGATAGAAGCAGTTCTAAATGAGTTAGGCTGGGAGTAAAAATAGCAGGGAACATGATGTAAATCAAAATACACCAAGAGATCTAAGTACTTCAACTGCCCAGTCAATTAATTTGCTTTCATAATTACAGTTATTTGCATTATTAAGAGAAACTTATTCTCATAGATAGAAGTTACTCAGACTAACGCAGTGCACATTTCCCTCCCAGATTTCCATTAGAGAAAAAGAATCTCAGGGCAGATGATGCAAGCCTGAATAAGCTGTATAAAAATAAAGCTGATACCCTTGTGAGGTTAATGGCTGCTTTAAAAAAAAGAAAAAAGGATGTTTCACCAGTAAGGTGTTAAACAAAAATTGCATTTGTAACATAATCCATAAAGAGGAAAGAGCAATTCATGCTCTCTTTGCTTCTGAGGGCTGCTATCGTTTGACTATTGCGTGGAGACAAGAGCCAAGATATATTACAGAATTAGTGTGTGTTCAGGGAGGGTTCAGAGAATGATCAGCTGAAGCACGACAGAAAATAATGGGATTTACATTGGAAAAGAAAGTAAACAACAAAGGCACAATAAAAATAGGTAAATAGATGTAGCGATGTAGAATAGGTAAGTCAGGACCTCCTGTGATTCCTGCCTCAGGGAGGAGCAGGAGGCAAAAGGTGCAGAACTGGAGGAAAGCAGCACCGTCTGCACGGACAGCTGCATCCCTGCTGCGTCTCAGCGAGGCCAGGAGTTGTACAGGATGGGAACCAGAAGAGCCAGAATCTCGTGGTGGTCCGACGTGGTACCCAGAGGCCTCACGCACCGACTGCCTGGCCCCCATCGTGGGGGCTCTGCTGTGCCCCAGGCACAGCCCCCAGCTCACCTGCTCACCCACTCTGCGGGCAACGAGGGCAGCTCCCTCCTCCACTTCTGCTTCGTTGATGGGACGGATGCGAAGGGCCACCTGCGCACACAGCACACACACAGCTGGACACGTGCTGAGGCTGCTCGGACTGACCTGCAGCAGGGCTGAGCTCTGTGCAAGCACCAGCCAGATCGACAGCTTCTCGCCGCATCTCTTCCACGGATCGATCTGAAAACCTTAAGCTTAGGGCCTAGAGAGTTTAAGGAAATTTATAAAGTTTAAACCAGTGAATTCTCCCATGATTTGCACTTTTATCTTGACAAATTCTTCCTCTGTCTTCCCCCGTTTCTGTCTCTAACGCAGCAAGACTCCAACTGATTGACAGAGAAGGCGGCAGAATGAACTCAGCCGTGTCATTGCTGCTGCCAGCAGGAACCGTCAGAGGTCTGGGACCGTGGTACCACCAGCTGTAGAGCTGAGCACACTTACACATTCCCCCAGTGTTCCCAAAACACTGATTAACGTTATCCATGACAGAGAAAGGGAATTGCGTTTCACTAAGTACCCATTTCATTTAATCCCAGGTAGCAATCATTATGAGCCTGTTCAACCAGATCAGAGCAAGTTGGCCCTGATGTGTGCAGGTCCCGCGAGGTTCCTCGGAAGCTGGAATTCATCGCAGGACTGGAGCGATTATAAAGTAGCAATTAACTGCCAGTGCCTCAGTGTCACAACTCAATCAGTCAGAAACATGGTACGCCAATTTGAAACACAGACGATAATTTGACTCGAAGATTCAAAACACACAGGCTGTGCTCGTCAGTATCGATAACGTACAAGAGCATCTATACATTAAATGGGCTGAAATATACGTGAGGCAATAGAGAAAGTGTGGTGCCATGGATCCGTTGTGGGTTTATTAATCGGGCCCCCTGAAGCTGGGGTCCTGCTCTGGCCCTGACTCACTTCGCAGCGGTGGGTGAGTCGCACAGTCAGTCTGAAATCCCAAACCTACGCGCCTGCCGGAGGGTCTCCAGAGAAGACCACCAGTCCGAAACTCCACTTAAAAGCTGCCCTTGGCATATCAGTTAATAACCAAGATTTGAAAAAAAAAAACCAACACACACTATTTTCACCTTTCCATAGCTGTTTTTCCCTTCATAAATACAGCAGCATCCCCTCAGCAGCTCCTGACAGGAGAGCTGATGCTGATAAAACACTGCATGATGCACAGAAACGATGCCTCATCGGGAGGGCGTGCAATTATTGAAACAGACTCCTTCTACAGCCTCCTCAGGCACAAGCAACTGGTTCCTACAGGAACCAGATTTAATTCCACAGTAACGACTCAAGCTACCTGTCAATTTAATGAAGGTTTCACGAACAGCTTCCGATCTCAAGCCTGGCAGTAGAATTTTTGAGGAGTCCCAGCAGCAAAGGAACGTTTCTGTGCTGTGAATATCTCTCAGGGTACAAGGTGAGCTCCTTGGCTTTGGAGAGCTTTTAATATTCACAAGAACACAACAATTAGCTTAGCTTCATCATCTCCCTAAACACGTCTGAGTGACACTGTTACAAGCATCTCATTGCCAGGGGCTGAACTTATCTTAGAAGCATTTGAAAATATCATCTTGCACACCATAATCCCAAATCCTGCAGGAGTACAGGACAGTGCAAGTCTCTCTTGGACAGCCTCAACCTCCAGCATAGTCTGGTTAATCGCTGCATTGGTAGCCACCGAGGGTAAGAAAACAAACCCAAATAAGCAGCATGTGGAGAAGGGTCACACCAAGTACTAAGGCTTTTCCTTGCCTTAGAGAGGAACGCAAGCTATTCTAGATATTATTGACTTTATTTTAAGCGATTCCACTCTGACCAGAGGTTTCTGTGTCTGCCCCAGTCGTGTTTCGGCACATTGCAAGAGTAATGCTTGAGTGGGAGCCACAGGGCTGAAGGTTGAAACGTGGGAAAGGATCACATTTTCAAAGCACTCCTTTTCCTCTGATCAAGACAGACGCCGAGGTCCTGCAGCGATGGCGAGGACTCTGACAGGACTATGACCCCAGCTGCTTTTTGCTGCTTACTGTGAATCTGTCACAGATCCCAGAGATGGGCACACTGAAAAAATCACTTTCCAAGGAGGACTAACCACCACCACCTGCCAGGTTACCCACTCTCTCCTCTCCTAATACACATTTTTGTCCTCTGCAGGATGCTTATACGCAACTTCTGCTTTAAATGGCACAGCGCTTTGCACAGCGAGAGCAAGTCTGGGTTTTTTCCTTTGGCTGGGCCACAGAGCCCAGAACACCAGAAGACAGCTGAGGAATACAATTGGAAGGATGTCAGGGCTGGGTACAACCCAGCTGCTCCTCCCCATCCACTGTCCTCCCCTAAGCAAGCGGACTCACCGTGAGCTGCTGCTCCTTCCCGGCCGAGCTGCGAGATGCTGCCAGCTCAGGGCTGGGGGATTTGCCCAGCGAGGTGCACATCTTGGTGGAGCTTCAGGAGGCTGCCCAGGCAGGAGACTGCTTCAGAGGCAGCAGGGATCACCCCAGGGAGGGAAAAGAGAGGCAACACCTGCGCTCCCCCAGGTGGGAGATGACTGCAGGAACAGCAGGAGAGGCAGCAGTGAAATACTGAGCCCCAGGGCAGGAAGGGGCTGCAGCAAGCACCATGCCCAGCACTCCACCTTGTACAGGACATGGTGACAAGGGTCAGGACACTAAGGACTGGGAGCAGCTCTGGCTTGTTAGGTGACATGACAAGCAAAACGATCTGCCTGCAAGGCCACATTAGTTCTTTACACACAAATCCAGCTGCACACCCCCTTGGTGAGCAGGCCACAGGCTTCATTTTTGCCCTCCAGGATGCCAGATTTCTTCTCCCCTCCTTCCCTTAGGATCAAACACACAGCACAACCAGGCACAAAGGCCCACGCTCCACCAAGAGCTGAGCAAGAAGCACCCTGGGCCCTCTGGTCTTGCACAAGAACTGACAACAGTCGTTGAGACCACCAGGAAAAGAGTCTGCTACCTCCTTGAGCTAAGTGCAAGCTTCCATCCTACTGTCACCACATGCACAGTGGGGTTTCATGACTCCGCGTTCAGGAAGGCAATCCTTCATTATTTTTAGTGTCAGTCCACTCATTACAATAACCTATTTAAAAAAAAATAAACCAAAAGAAGATCACCTTTTGACTTCATTATTTATTGACAGTAAAGGAGGCAAAGCTCATAAAGGTTACAGTAAGGTTTTATTAAAAAATAGCAGAATTTAAAAAGTTTAAACTTAGTGTAGCAAGTGAACAAAGCCTGCTCTAGGAAGTTTGCATTAAGGACTGCAGATGGTTAAAAGGTCATGAGAACATTTATTTATAACAAATTCAAAATAAAGATGTAAAAGCGAAGAACAGTCCAGGATTGTATGAATTGTTCCAGTTAATCTTGCTATTAAAGAACAATCATTAAAAATACTTAAGACAATACTTTAATAACAGGTACATACTATCCTACGTAATGCTTAAGGTTTGTTTCCCTCCCCACCTCCTCACCCAAATTCTGGGCCCTTCAAGGCATTCAGTGAGGTACGACTGCTGTTGGAAGCATTTCCCCCCACCCACACATCTCTCTATACCGTACCTACAAACCAGCTGCTGTTTTGACCATCCTTCAGAAGCCCTTGTACAGGCCACAGGCTGAAAGCCAGTGGCATAAAGCACCTGAAGCTACACACCAGCATGGATTCAGTCCAGCAAGACCCTTCCTCACTACCACAAGTCCTCGTGTTATGCCGAGATGCAAACAGACTAGTTTACCAAATACATATCCATAAAGCTATTTCAGTAGCATATAATTTGCCAAAAGCATTTGAAGAGAGAAACATTACAGCAAAGACACAGTTAATTGAAGTGTCAGAGCAGTGCCAGATGTGCCAGCACCACACATAAGAGGCCTTAATTGTGGGTCAGGACAACATCTTGTCAACTTCCAAAGCTTCTACAGGAGCATCAAGGTTTGGATCCGTTTGGGTTTTTTTGGTTTTGTTTTTTTTTCGTCCCCTTACTAATGATCCACACTTCAGAGAAGCACCTTAGAAGAGAATTCAATTCATTTAACATTGGCATCACATTTCTTTACTTTGAAAATGGCCAGGAATAAACCACAGTAGCTTATTAAAACTTCATGGTACAGAGGGAAAAAAATCTTTCAACTCAATCTGTAACTTAGAAAATGGTTGAGAAGTCAGCTCTTCAAAACTAAAGGGTAATTAAAATTACTCCTGCTATGGAAGTTCCAGCCATTACTGGAGAACTTAGTTGGAACTACATGATCTTTACGTTCCCTTCCAACGCAAAGCATTCTATTCTATGATTTTAACTTTGATGTGCTGTGCTAGAAGTTCTCCTGCTCTGTTTTGCTAGAAAGTATTTTTTCCAGCCTAGTTGAGAGGTGAGCTTGGTAAATATTGTAGACAAAACTTTAATCATCTACATATACATTATGAGTGAACAAATGCCGAAAACTGGAAACTAAGAGACTTCTGGAAAAAAAACATTCACTGATTTAAGAGGGAACTACTGAAACTAAGTCAACAACATCATTATGGAACAATTATTTTGAAGAGTCTTCTCGGTGAAGAGAACGTGGGAGTTAATTGAGGCGTTTGTGCATTTGCCATCACAGCAAGTTCACCTGAGGACAAAAAAGTGAGTGGTAAGCGTCTCACTGACCTCTGGCTGCCTCGGGCTGACGGGGGTGACCCTTTGCCCAACAGGTACCTTCTGCTTGGCACTTCAGATCTGTCAGATGCTGCTGTGTGAGTGAGCTCAGGGTTAAAGAAGGACCAGTCAAGAGGGCTCACATTAGCAATTTCACTGGCCAGCTCAGGAGAGAAGACAGGAACATCCTCGTTCTCCTCTGCCCCTCAAAGGGCAAGCTGCAGGCCAATCTCTCTCACTGCTTGGACAACATCCAGAAAATAATTTCTACTCATAAATACAAATACAGAGAAGTTGCTCCACCAGCTTTAAGTACACTTCCTCTCTCTGAGCACAAAGGGCTTTAGGAATGAAATTAGGTACTGCAACAGTGAGCGTTACGCACGTGTATACAGAGCACTTCTCTGAAAGTTCACAATGTTCACTAGTAAGTCTTAGATTTATCCAATGATTCCTGAGGCTAGTATCAGTTTGCAAATGGTTTAAGAATTCCACTCATTTTCTAGTCACTCCACTATAATGAACAGGCCAACTTGTCAGATTAATGAGCTGTCCCGTCACTGTAAAAACCAAACAAACCACAACACAAAACCACAAGAGCCATGAGGAACTGAGATTAAAAAAAAAAAATCCAAATAAACCATATAGTCAATACAGCAAACACACTCTTATTACTTTGGATATGTTTGACTTTCATCATTCAGGGAAAGATTCCCTACAAACAACGCGTAGCCAGCCTGGTTTTAGTATAGGTCTGCTTTTATTTCCATATTCAGCTCTTTGAGGGAGACATCCTTTCACAATCTGAAAGGAGGAGGATATAGCCCACTGTAGTGCTGCTTCAGCACACTAAAACACATCGTACGAAAAATGGTTCTGTTGACTTTTCCCCAAACAAAATGAACACCTGTCCATGCACTCGGGACATAGAAAGAGTCCTGAAACAGAAACATCGTGTGTGTGTAAGACAGAGGTGCACTGATGAATCTCACCCCACTGGCAATAGTCTAAAAACTGCCAGTTGGTAAGTACTGCACAGGAGTCAGGAAGTAAATACTGGTAGTAGTGGATTTAAAGAGAAAAAAAATAATAATCAAAGCCTAAAAAAAAATAATAAAAATTTAAAAGCAGCGCCTTTCCAGTATCTCACTGCAGCAGGCAGCAAGATTTAAAGGCACTACAATGTGTCAGAATGGAGAAAACCTGGTGCATCCACCCTTCCAGAGTGCAAGAATATGGACTAAAAATTCCGAAGTTGATGTAGGCTTTCTGAAAATGAACGAACTTCCTTTCAGCACAAGATATGGTGGTGCTGCAGAAAAGGAAAAAAAAAAAGAGGTGAATTAGTTACTGTGCTTTTATACAAACAGCTCAACCTCACCACAGATGCTAGCTGGTGAAAGGCTACATAGCATGTGTTTCACCTGTTCTTAAACTGGTATTTGTTTAAAATCACACTCTAAGCAGATTCCCTCCCTCTTCCTTCCATAAATCTCCCACATATGGGACACAGATAAGCCAGATTCAAATATACTGAAAGGTATCAAGGGTATAAATTTTTCTACGGGTCCAAGAGGTGTAGTGTTCATATTTTACTTGAACTCCTTAGATATCTGGAGGCTAAAGAGCTGTAGGGTGACTTAGAGCTGCAAAAGGCATACTTCCAGTCTCCCCTTACCCTTCCTTAAGTGAAGTTCTAAACGTGACAGAGCAGGAACCTATTCCAGGTTTTAAATCCTATGTGAGTGCTTTCACTGCCAAAATATCTTATCCCTCCTCAATACAACAATGTCAAGCTCCCTAAAGGGCATTTCCTACAACAGAGGCTGAAAGTAGCCTCTGTTTTCAACATACAAATATATAATATGAATTCACAAAAAACAACTGAGAAAACCACTGGATTAAATAAAAGATTTCAGCAACAAGCAGTGGCAGTCAGTACACAAGAATCTGCAATCACCTGAATTCTACCCACATCTCCAGAAAATGATATTAGAGTTCATGTGGATATTTAAACACCTACTTGAAGTTTTAATCAGTCCACAGTAAACTTGCTGCATAATCTTTAGCACAGCATTTAAACTCTGTCCAGTCTTGAACTAAGCATGCAATTGTTCCAAAGGGCAAAGTTTCTATCTCCTACTAACTACAGTTCCTCCTACTGACAGAAATTACAGAGTCTGCAATATACAGTGTTTAGAAGTTGACCACGACTCTGTTGTGGGTTCCATCACTCTGGCAAGACAGTATAAATCTGACCATCTGTGATTACTTTTAAAAAAAGCTTTTGCCCCCTCTAGCCACAGAGAAAACATAAACCAACTCTAAGAACACTCACGCAACAAACAGACCTAACCTTCTCAAGCAAATGATCAAATCTACAGCAATTGCTGACAGGAAAAGTCTCTCTCTACTGACAGGTATGCTATCTTACCACAGTTTTGTTAATTACTCTGGTTCTGCAAGGGTAATAATTTCTTCATTGATAAAAAATTCAACAGTCTCCTCCTCCCAGTCATCGACATTGCTGTCCAGCTCATCTGTGTCCACCCCTGGAATGGAGAAAATATTAATACTGAATCCATCAAACGCGGCAGCAATGGAAAGATTTGATGCTCTTGGTAGAAACAGTCCTTAAACCAGCAGTGAAATAAGAGGTATTTGCTGCTTTAAATCATAACAAGTACACGCTAAATTCATTAAATGACAACCAAGGCATTACTGTCTCCCACCACAGGGCTTTTGCAGATTTTTCTGGTTAAACGCAACACTCAAATCTCTTTACAGCCTTATCCCAAGGTCAAGCCAATGCTTGCCTTGAAGCATAAAGAGGTAGGGTAAAACACAGATACCAAAATCTGGCAAGCAGCCACATTTGAGCTTCATCTCATTTAAAAAAAAAAAAAAAAAAGAGTCCTGTTGCAATTCAGGATGAAAATATAACTAACCTTCAGAGAAGAAGGGACTAGCTTTGGCAGGAAATGGAGGGAGAGACATGGCGGATGAATCCCCAGAACAGAACAGGGTAGTGATCTGGCAAGAAGCAGCAGTTATCTAGCAGCAAGTATTTCACAAGTACTACGTGTGGCTTACCTCCTCGAAGCTCCAAACGTTCGTTCCTCTGCTCCATGTACAACTCTTGTGCCATCTTGCGGTACTTTCTGAACTCTTCCATCATTGTACGTCTCCTTTCCACTAGCTCCTACGGAGGCAGGAAGAGATCGTTAAACCTCCCCAGTAAATCAAATCCACATGTGATGCATTTGTTAGCAAGTCAACCTTTTTTCTCATGAACATACTTTCTACTGATTCAAACAAAAGAAAAAAAGATCTCTTATGTAAGAAAAAAGCTGTTTTAGTGAGTTGTTTTTTATTTTTTAAATTTAAAGAGTTTTTTTTAAAGACTGGCTAATGTGGCAACTCACTATGAACACCAAAATTTTACCACCTTTGCTAATGAGCTAACACCAGTGCCTCTCATTACTGTTTAACCTGACAGTTTAGTAGCATCTGTCTGAACTACCTATTGGAACCAACTCTAACCATCTGGATTCAAATGAGCACAGATGTTTGTTATAAAAGCAATTTAACTTACATATCACTATTACCAAATTACTAAGGACAAGTTAAAAGAGTTTTGTCTACATTATTATATTCCAAAATCATCTTGCCTTTGAAGCTTTGGACTGGCTCAGGCGATCCTTCTGCTCAAATATCTTGGAGTATTTCTTCAAGTCCTTCTTAATTTGCTGTAAAACAGGATTTTATTTCAACCAGTATATCAGACTAGCAATCACAATCATCACATTCAGTAACAAGTCCTTCAGTAAGCCTAAGCAAGCTATGCATTTTTTAAAAACCATCTCTATTCTAGGTAATTCCCTTGGCTGTAATTTTGTTCTTCCTTGCTTACAGAGCATGTAAATGCTTCTGTACACATGCAAGTAGTGAAGCCTAGACAGCTAAATTAATTTCTGTTATTCTTGAATACCCTTTTCACTGTACCCTAACTGTAAGAACAACTATTTCTATTCTGAGCTTGAATAACAGTTAAACAACAAAACTTCACTTCGTAACAGTGAAGTTACAGTCCTTCCCCAAAGTGAGGTTCCCTAAAGCAATAGGTTTTTTTCCAAGAATTCAGGGCGAAAGACAGTTGTGTAACTCTTAACAGTTCAAGCCTCATCCTCAAGAAGAGGAAATAAACCAAGTATGCTTACACAGCAAGTCAATGTCATTAGAAAGTCAGTGGAAGACACTACCTTTATCTGATCCTCACTGAGCAAGGTAGCTGGTCGTGGTCTCCAGAGAAGCTGACAGAACCTGTCTTTATTGTTTTTCTGAAGTAGACGGCCTTGGAAGGTCCATAACCAGTATGCATTGTCCACCTGGAAGAGCAGTGCATCATCTCAGTCAAGATAAGCTAGAACTTGACACTGTAGTCCTCACTGCCTATCTTAAGGGTCTTTTTTATGACATCAGCACCAGTCAACAGAACCAGGGTGCTTTTTGTTAGTGCCTTCCTGGCAAAAGTCAAAATTCCTCAGTAAAATATTGGTTCCACTGAAGCTTTGCAAGAAGTCACCTTCTGGAGGATCACAACAGTTTGAAACTAAGCCAGTCCTTCCATCATATTCTTATGTCTCAGATCCTGTACTTGTACAGGAGAGGATTACAGTACAGCAGCTGCAACCACGCAAAAGTAATGACAGGTGCAATAAATCCTGCTGTTCTGTGTGGACCACAAGGAGATCAAGTTTCAAACCGCTGAAGACAATGAAAATTAAGAAAAAGGACACTCAGTTTAGACTCATGAACTGCCCTTCTAGAACTTGTTTTGGACAACTGGTTAAGCTAATCGCCCAAATAAATCCTGATGTTCAGAAATTAGCGTATGGTGCAAGTTTAAGTCATATGACCAGTGACAGATGTCCATCTTCTCTTCCTAACAAATAGTCTTTTCCAATACCTCTGGAAAAGGGAGGGGGGAAAAAAAAAAAAAAAGACAGTATTAGTACCTTGTGGCTCCACCAAGACACAGAGGTCACAATGTATCTGCCTGTCGGATCCCACTCCACATCTGAAGCTGTATAGTGTTCTGCGATGTTCATCATGGTGCAGTCAGATGTATCGACAAAGGCTAAGGCACCATTCATGCTGCAAAGACAAGACAAGACAGACTGTTTTACACACTGGCATAGCCTGTTTGTTTAAAAGCATTTCACAAGCTTCCTATCTTTACAACTCCTCACTACAAAGAAATTTTCACAGCAACCAAACGACAGGCTCAAACCTCCCTCTGTGGCTAGAAAGCAATATAATGAATAAAAAAAAATCCAAGTAAGATTGACATTTTTGTTTCTATGTTCAGTGACTCTTAACCCATTTTATTTCCATCCTTAAAGTCAGAGTGAAAACACACTATAGGCAAGTTACAGCCGAAGTATCATATACTTAGATGTATTTAAGTAGTGAAACAAGATTAAACAAAAAAAAATAGATTTCTAAGATGAACAGCAGTGCTTGTCTGAAAGTATGTAAAGGCAAATACTACTCAACTGGTTAATAAAAATAATTTTCACTTGCTCTAAAGTGAAACTTTCTTAATAACTCTTTCACAAAGCAGCATTAAGAGGCACAGCCCATGAGGAGGCACAAGGCTATGAGAAGAACAAATGCACTGTAAGAGCCACACGCATGGCACAAACTGTATTAAGTTGAGTCAGTACTTTAACAGCTGAAAAGTGTTTCTAAACATCCACTTGTGTTGAAAAATGCATTCTTCATTTGATGCGGCAAAAATAGCAAGTAAAAGTTACAAAGGACTAAACTACATCATGAAATTGCATCTCTTATTTTATTTTCCTTTGCTTTTGCAAAGCTGTATCAGGATTACACAGTAATGCAACATTCATGGAGATACCAAACACTTCTTGATGAGATACTCCAGTCCTTTTCCTCCTTAAAATGAATGAGGTGTTCAGCAACCTGTGCAATACTCACCTTCTGAGGCCAGCCAACACTACAAATTGCCCTTGAGGACTCCAGAATATCGTGTTTGCTTGCTGTTTGTCAAACGTTTCTGGAAAGAAACAAGACAAATTCAGAAAGAGATCTCAATCTGATGCCATCAACTAGCTTACAAGCAGTCAACTCCATCCATTCCTCAGAAGACATTTCTGAACTCTGCACTTTTAAAGACAAAACCCAGTAGCACCAGAACTACTGCTAGTAGCTACCAGAAGAGAGAGAAGAGATCAGAAGACCCCAACATCCAGCCTAGGAATAAATTTTATCTGAAGTGAGCCAAGTTTGTGCTATTGCCTCACATGAGCTTCACAAGGCCACAAAATTGTTCTGGCTTGTAGGTCTTTTATTTCCAGACCCTGGACAGATTCAAAGCAAGAACAGTTTAGCTGCCACCAGAAAGTTAGATTTCTAGAACACAACACCAGGCATAGCACCTATTGCCATACCATCCACCACAAACAGCAACAATTTTGAGTTTACTACATCTATTGCCATGCAAAATGCTTAGTATCTGCACTTTTCATGTGATTTTCAGTCACTCACTTATGAGTTCTATTTTCCCATTGTTTTTAACGTGGTAAAAGGAAACTGAAATTCGTGGAGTTTCTCCATGCAACACAGCAAACTTGCTTCCATTTGGTTCCCAAGCAAAGGCAATGATGCTCTCTGCAACAAAAAAAAGAAGGGCCAAAACTCTGTCAGAAGACAATATAAAGCTTTGCTTTCAAGGAGCTACCAAAGAAAACCAAGCCACTGAAGAGAGGGAATTCATCAGTTAACAGACTTTGCCACATAGACAAAGTCTTTTAAAACACAGGTTGATAAGGCAAATGCAGGGAGTTACGGGAAGCATTTCAGTCAAACAATAGCTCCAAAGTCTCCCATATTCTACAAAACACTCATCAGACTTTCAATTCTGTCATTTTTCAAGTCAGTCACAAGCATGAATAGCAACAAAAGTTTTGATTTCTCATTTTCACTTGAGACGCTCTGCAACATGAATACCGTAGCTACTATCAAAAGAATTAACTTTCTAATTATGTCACGTTGACAAGAATTACTAAGAAACATGTAAGCGTCTACTCAAAAAAGTTAAAGACCAAAAGTAAGGAAATTCTTGGCATTACCTTTCATTTCCACCACGTCCACTGGCACCTGTTTCTCTCTCATTCGGAATATTTCAAAGTTGGTCACTACTCCCTGTAAAAGCCAAGATCAACTCGTTATCCAGCACAGAAGCAGTAGAGCAAATAATTTTATCACTAGGCATAGAAGGACAACTACACAATCAGCCTGTCGGGATGCAGGATGAGCAACAGAGTCAAGATTTGTTTCTTTAATGAGAGCAGATAAATACAGTGTGCCTCATTACCAAACACGTTCTGAATTCTTCTGTTGATAAAGAATAACTGAAGCAGGATTGTACGAAAGCATTTGTTTCTTTTCAGATTGTTACGGAATTTAATTAAGACACATAAACAAACGGCACATTGTGCAGCATGACCTATGGGTTGTTCAACAACTGCTTAACAGTGAGCAGGAAAAGAGGTGAGGCATACAACTCTCATCCAAGTTCAGGATGTCAATAAAGTCGAAGCAAATCTTCAATGCAAATATTACATACATTTTGTTCTCCACATGCCTCAAATTCCTTTGGAAAAATGAAAAATAGCTTTGACATCATGTAATTTACACTATGTTAAAAGACAGTACTGTAAGAAAATGAGGAGTTAGCATGAGATAGAATCAAATTTTATTAATACAATCAGAATCCACATACCTGTGTGCCTTTCGGAGTCCTGTCCACCTTCACACACAGGTAGTCCCCGTTCTTCTGCCAGTGCAGTTTACAATCTACGACATTGAACAAATTCCGCACACGAATTTCTTGTCTAGAAGGCAGCTGCATCAAAGTCACTCTTGCTGGGATGTCTTTGTCCTCAGGCACCCAGAAAGCAATTATGTTACCACCTGGAGACCATGAGAAGTCTCTACAGGAAGAAAGTTAAAAATAGGCCATTTTAATTTTCAGTTAGAGATACTACAAGCAGAAACCATTTTCATCAATGTATCTGAATGTTGCAGACAAATAACAACTCTCAATAATAAAGACAAATACAGACAAGTAGCTGAGGACAATTTAATAACCTTACACATATCATACCACAGCAGAGTAAATTTTAAACTGCTATTTAAAATTGCTCTATGACCAATGTTATCGGAACAGTACATTTCAATAAAGTGTACAGGTTACACCCAGTGTAACCACCAGAGATCTGAAAAATAGGCCGATTAAACCAGTGAGAAAAAAAGCCCTATTAAATTACACTGGAGACAATCTTCTTACATCTGGGTACACTTAATTTTCTTGTTGCTTTACAGAGAGGTACCTCAAAAACTGCCACAAGAGTCAGTGTCTATTGTGTGGACATGCACAAAACCAAGCCCGTTCCTGGCCAACAGGCAGTACACAGCACACTGTTTTAAGCCATCATACAAACGTCGTTAGGGAGATATTCCCTAAAAAACTGCATTTCAGTTTGGTTTTGTAGACAAGGAACAGGGCTCCCAAGATAGACCCTGGATTAAGCAGTACCACACAAAGAGCATTTCAAAGCATACAAGCTGCCAACTGCGGACGTCAATAAATGGAGAATTTTCCATTCCTTTTTGCCAGTCTAATTTGCTCACTTCAGCATATGAGGTCATTTACTCTAGTCAAAAGTCCGAAGATTCCTTTCACCATAACAATGCCCCAGATGTAAACATTCCAACTGAAGAGAGCAGTTATCTTTACAAAGGAATAGACTCACCTTATCCCAGTGATTTTCAAGCTTTTTTTGTCCAACAAACCCATAGACTAAAAGAAGAGAAAGGTGTGAATTTTCAAGTTAGTAACAGATTTACACACGCGCCTTCTACTCTTATTATTAGAGCACATAAACTAGGAAATTGTGTACAGTTTTCAGCAATCCTGTATCCCCGTTTTTGTTATGCATGTATGTATACCACAATTACAAATAAAAGAAGAGTGGCTGTACAGAATTAATGAGTACAGTAGGCTGAATTGCAATGAAAAAGCAAACCAGACTAGATTAGGCTGCAATTTTATAGTGTGTTTCGGGCACTTTGGCACTCACCTGCTACTGAGAGCTGGGAGGCATCATATAACATTGATCCTATTGACTCTTATAAGTAGTATATTGAGCTGTCTAGTCCTTTTAGAAGTGTGGTGTGAAATTTACTGTCAGACCCAGCTAAAGTTCCTCACCCAGGAAAGAACAAGACAAGACCAAATGGATTTCTCCCTTTTTATGCCCAGCTCTAGAGTGTATTAAAATGTATCCTTTAAAATAGATACCATGGGAAAGACTGACATTGTAATGCAACAAGCATTAGGCAAAAAAAGGTAAAAACTTACAGGCGTTTCATAGATGCTAAGGGTATCTGAAGTCATTCGAGCAAAGAATTTACCATCGTGACTCCATCTAAGCAAATAAAAGAAAAAAAGAGTATTAGCTAGGAACTGCCTTTTTATTAAACGAAGCCTGAGATGACTACTCCAATTCTGTTTCTCAACCTACTTAAAAATAGGCCAGTGAGCTGAGTTTTCACAGTGGAATCCTCGCTTCTTTTGCCCAGTCAGAATATCCCAGATGATAATCGCCTGAGGGTCATCCTGCGTGTCCATCAAAGGGCTGAAGGTCACTAAATACCTGCAAAAGAAATAATTTCACTATTGAAACTTCATCTAATATGTCAGTACAAGCGGGCTTTCATCCAAATAATATTTAAATACAATGCACTTTCAAACAGTAGTTTCTTTAATGGGATTTTTTGGAGAGGAGGGAAAAACCAAGAACAGTATGATAAAGGGGGAGAAAGCTTCCAGGACACAGTACTTCCCTGGCATCCCTCTGGCTGAAAAGACTAGATTTATGTGCAAATCCTCCCATATTGACATTACAAGAGGGGGCAACTCGCCAAATATATTGTTACCTACTACATAGTTTTGCCACGAGAACATCATTGACTTTGGACTGACTATAAATCCACTGACCTTAGCCATCTTGAACTGAAGGTATGCTAGACTTCTCCATTTAAAGATAAATAATCTCTCCTTAGTACAATAAATCATAAGACCTAATTCCTTCCAAATATGTTACTTGAAAACTAGCAAAACGAGATACATCTCAGTCCCAAAATTATTTTAGCCTTCTCTAAAGAGCTCTAACGTTAAAGAAAGCTTAAGGAATTAATTTTAGTACTACAGATTTGGAAGATGCTATTCAGAGAGAACTAGAAACCTAACACTACAGACATCCCGTCCAACTAAAGAGGAAAAAATATATAGTCTTCTCCCTTGGGATAATAACGTCTTTGAGGAAACTTGTCAGCGCAGTTTTGTAGACGAGTTATTCCAGATTATGTTAAGCATCTTTCCTGAAGTCAAAGAAAAGTCTGGCAGAGTTCCACTCATTCTAAAAAGGATTTATGCATAAAAAGCAGTACTTCCAAAGGCAAAGAAGAACAGAAGACCTCAACCACATGAGATTTGAAAGCACAGCAGGCAGAACGTGTATGTGTCACGCTTTTGATCCCTCAGCCCAAACTGATGTCGTACTCCGTACCTTTCACAGGGCGAGAAGTCAATAAGCTGCACTCCCTGGTGACTAAACCTTTGAATCTGCTTGAACTTCTCTCCACCCCAAAGTGCGATGCCTCTCTGGTGGAACGTAGCCAAGTAGGTACCCTTTGGGGACCAACGTACGTAGGTTTCTGTCCACCGCTGCATTTGAAAAAACAAAAGTATACACATAGGTTTAATTGCATGCTGGACTCCTGAAGGGGAAAGAATGAATACGTGGTTTGTAGGATCACATTTTGCAAATCCATTTGCTAAGTGAAGATCTCAGAATTAGTGATACCTTGGACTAACTGTGGAGTTTAACTCATGCACATAATGCACAGTACTTATTTTTCAGGTTGAAAACTGTAAATTGAGATCTTTTCGATTTAGTGATCACCAAAATCATTTTCCAGGTACAGTGACAACCTTTGTATGGTAACAATTAAACCCACCTAACAGGCTTGGGTTTCCTTGTTGTCTTTCAGCCCTGGTAAGAACATACTCTTCTCGGAAGTAGGGTTAAGTATTTCAAGTTTCTTACAGCTCTTGACCTTCAGCTAAGTTAAAGAAATTTCGGCAACAGAGACCACAGTGAGCGACCATGGTGATGAGTGAGATTACTCATCATTCCAGAGCCAACTTCTTTCTACTGTAATGCATAATAGTTATTAAAGAAAATGCTTCTGGGTACCAACAGTTCTCAGCAAGTCAACTGCCTGCAGCAGACAGGCACACTACCTCTTCCTTTTATGTGCTATTACCAAACCAGCTGTTCCTCTTTAGCACCTCTGTGGTCAGCAAAAAGCAAAAAGTGATCAGCAGCAGCATACTTATGCATATACTCAGCTCTAATGAACAGCACTCCTCAAACTCTGACTTTGCATTTTCAGGTCTTTCTGAATCACCTGTAATATACAGATGAGGGAAACAAACAGGCATCACGGACCAGTTAAAAAAAATAAAAATAAATGACCACCACCACAAACAAGTTAACTCCACATTTGTTTCACCTAAGCAGCTAAGTCTAATTCTAAAGGATGTAATTTCACCACCATTCTTCAAAATGAAGGAAAAAGCACTTCAGCAATGGGGAAAAAAAAAAAAATCTTTTTTTTTTAAAAATGAAAAACCTGAAACGTCATAAAATGAATGAGACTGACAGTGTATGTGCAATGAACAGCACTTCCAGGACACTCACTGCTCTGTCCTCAATTTGAACAGGTTCCTTGATATCATTCCAAAAAATGGAGGTCCGGTCCCCTGACTCAAAGATCACACTGTACTGATCCCTGCAATCAGGATCTTCCAACCAGTATCGGAGATTGCCCTAAGAAAAACAGAAGCAAACAGATTATTAGTGAGTCAAAGGCTAAGACAAGTTTCTCAAATCAATATTTACCTGGCAGGTGGAAGTTGGTCTTACACAGAGCGTGCGACTTTGGAGTCTTACCATTGCAAACAAGTTTTTAAAGTGAAATCAAATAATTCAAAATATTGGTTGCTGAAGGCTAAGAGAACAGATCATAAAAAGGTGGACCTTCAAGGTGGTTTGATGATAAAACACTTCTTGCCTAAAATAACTTCAGGGGTTTTTTGGTGTTTGTTTGTTTTTTTTTTTTTTTTTAAAAAAAAAGCCTATCCCTTCCTCCACAGGACTTTTTACAAAGCTAGTGATAACAAACACAGAAATTTGCCTCAAACCTTTAAAAATATAAGAAGATGCTTTCAAAATTCTATTTTTAAATGATTTGTGCAAAAATCATTATTTACTCTTGAGTTTCAACCTATGTGGAACTACTAAGCATAATCACTAAGTTCTTCCTTTCACTTCATGACAGTGAGAAGGAAGGAACAGGAGCACGCAGTCACTATTGCTGCTTCTAACAGCACCATTAATTAATACATTGTTTCTATTTTCAGAAGAACACTCCAACAATGAGGTAATCATTTCGTATTATGCTGAATATTCTTTCCACTTCTCAACAAAATCCTTACCAAGTCCTTAAATGGCTGTTTCTCAGGGATTTCCCATTCATCACTGATTGTCATGTACCTGAAAGAGCAATTTGATTGGTTACGCTTCGCGTCGGCACTCTTGATTAGAATTCCAAATCTACAGACGCAGGCGATGAGGGCACTCACTTGTCGAAGTCTGTGAAAAGGTTGACTCTGAAAGTGTGCTGTTTATCCAGTTTGTATCCATCAGCATTCTTCACAGCATCCACTGCATGGGATGGAGACATGTACTCCAGAAAGATGTACCTGCAATGAAGGAAAACAAAAGTAGGAAGTTATCACTGACTACACAACAGGCTGATAATAAAAAAAGAAATTAACTTAATAAATAAAATGAAAAAGAAACAATAGGGATGAACTAAGAACTAGTACAGAGCATCTAAAAACCAACTTTTTGCCTTGTTCGTAATGAATTAAGGGTCAAAAGCAATTAACCTGTTTTGGCCACAGGCACATACACACTTTTTAGCTGTATGGACTTGACCTGAACTAAACTGGTATCCTTTCTGCAAATGGGCTAGGCTAAGTGATGAATGCAAGTTCAATGCAACCCAGAATAACGAGAGCTAGCAAGAGGCAGGTAAATCACGCTGTCACAGGCATCTCAAAGCACTGCCCCTGTTTTTCAATCGCATTAAATAGAACTCAGCTTCCTTCTTGCCACTAATACAATCCACCTTGTAGCCCAGCAGGCTTAAAAAGGGACAGTATCCCGAAGACTGTCAGACACTGTCTCAAAGACAGGCATGACCACAAAGAGAGAGAATCATTTTCTCACACTTCTCACACTGACCTTACAAAACCGACAATCCCTCCATTCCAGAAAACCCACTTTTTTTATGCTTTCTAAACCATGGATTCCTCCCAAACTCAGGAATATATGCTGCTCCAAACACAGTAACAAGACTCAGTAAAACCTCATATTTATCAGATTGATTTTTGCCTGTTTCTCTCCCTAAAGCTTTGTCTCCCATGCCCTCTTCCTTTGCACTTTTTCATTTCTGGTTAGCTTTCTTCTCAATTTCAGATGCTACCATTAACCAGGAACAGGGATGAGAAGTTGGCAAAGGGGAAAAGGTTCTGGGAAGGGCTTGCTGAACTTAAGGAATTTGGAGTCATTAACGTAAGCATAAGCACTGGCAACCAGAGACAGAATACTGACAGTCCATTTTGCAGTAAACAGCACATCCACGGACCTTTAATCTATTTATTAGCCACGGCAGAAAATTAACAAAAAAACTCATTTAGTACTGCACAGAAATTTGGCTTCCAAATCCAGCTAAACTGTTTCCATAATTAACCTCCTCCCCCGGTGCAGCTTAATGAGCTGTTAAGCATCTCAGCTCCCTTGGGAACTCCTGTTTGTCGCTGAGACTAGATATCGGGATTGTACGGACTCAGGCAGAAGAAAGTGATGAGCGTGACCATGAGGTCACCATAAAAATTGGCCACAAAGTATTGACACTAATAATCGAGGGTAAGTCAGAGCAGTGTTTCAATCCTACTTCCAGTAAGAGTTATCATAACTTACCCTTTTGTCTTCCCATCTGCTTCTGGATAAAACTCATTGATAATTTTACCAAACTTGGAAAATATTTTGTGGATGACATTCTTCAGTTTCTCAAGTCTGTCTGGTCCAACCTGGGGAACATTATCCACGACAATTACCGAATCAATTCCATCTGCTTCCTGTGGCCGATCTTTCAGTACATCACCAAGTAATTCTGCAAAGAAAAAGCATACGAGAAACTAAGGCACTAGTCTACAACATTAAGGAGGAAGACAGAAAGATGAAAAGAATAGTGATAGTAAGAGAACAGGAAGACTTCAAATTTCAGGAAATTTCAAGAATCATTTAAGAAACTTGGCAGTGAAGGAACGTTCTATGAGAGACGCAACTGGAGTGAACACACAGTGCCACAGTACTTCCTTGCGGAGAGGCACGATCACAGTTTCTTGACTTCAAGCAGCTAACTCTAAGTCTTCCTTAAAAAACACCTTACTTTGAGGACATCAACACTTACACTATTAGCTTGTTTTGGGAGTTGAAACTGGCTCATGAAGTCCTCAAAATTGATGATAGTGCAGACAACTAAGATTTACTACCCAAGCTCTGGCTAGTAGCCTTGTTCAAAGTACAACTGGATGACTGATAAAAAGAAACGTAACATGCACCTCCTTCCCAAATTACAGGAGTTTTAGCATAATTCAAAACTATCTGCCACACTGGAAGCTCTGCATGTCTTAGCATCACTATAATTATGTTTGAGAACTCACACTGTCTCTAGACCTTAATTAAACAAAAAAATGAAGGTCTAACAAGACACCCGAAGTGGTTTTTAAGCATGCAGCAAGGGAAGACAAGCACACACCTTTTCACACTCTGGATGTTCTGACCATGCTAATTTCCCTTTCCTATATCACCTTACAAATTTTAAGAGTATTTGCTGGTGGGATAGTTTGTTTAGATCCTGCACTGTCAGCTTCAAGTTTCTTTCTACTGGCAAGAGACTGCTTACAATATTGTTGAAATCTCCCTTACAGAGAAGGCAGAACGTTCAGAATGACCACAGCTCTGCAGCTCAGGCCTGCACCCCACGCACGAGGACGAAAACATTTAAAAGTACTAAGTACAGCTGCAAGTTGTGCACAAAACCAGAAGCTTCAAAACCAATGCTGCACTACTTTTATGTAGTAGGCTTCTGGACATATCTAACCTAAATCTATTCCTCAAGTAAATTCTATCAGGTTGTTCCGTTTCCACCAACTAAACCCCACTGGTAACGTACAAAATGAAACACACTTCTCAAGCTAAGATTGTCTAACTACAGAAACATACCAACCTGTAGGTCCAAGAAGAGTCAGAAAAATGACATCAATGATTCAATCCTCAATAGAAATCGTACTAGAATCACTAAAGACAAGGTTATCCAAACAACCTCTCAGATAACTTTAACCTAAGGTTATTTTTAGACCTTTCCAGGAATAAAATCCCACGTTATCCCTAGCTATCCTGTTCAAACATACATTTTAATTCCTGTCTGGATTACTGACTGTTTCAGTCATGCCCCTGCAATTTATTAACATGACTGCATTGTTGTGTTCTAAAGAAACATCAGTTAGAAGTGGCAGATTATTTATGTTTTATTGACATTTTAGTTCTGTGCACTTAAATGGACCAGAATAGACATTCTGCTAACAAAAAAAGCCAAACGCGCCCAAACGAACGGCAAAATTTCCCTCATGCCATATAAACAGGAAACACATACCTGCATATCTGCAGTACGTTTTCAGCTTATGTGAAGACAACTATAAAATGAAAGACTGAACAGAAAATAAGTGCATGCCTCTATACTTCTGAATTAGAATATAAAGATAAAATCTGGTGAGTCAAACTATGCATAGCACTCACATCACAAAAACAATCCAAATACATGTAGAAACATTTAAAATATGACAATGAACAAAAAGGGTGTTAGATGTGTTGATATTTTGAACACTGTTTAGAGAATTTTGCTGGTTTTGGCATTCTAGAAGCTATTCTGCCCAGAAACGGCACTGGAAAGATCTCTAGCAGTGAAGAAATATGCTTATTTGGAATTTCAAACTACCGAAAAACTTTGACCTTCTATAACTTCAAGCTTCAACAGGTAATTAGATGTGAAGCTTTCCGTTGATTCGGGCTGTTTGCTTCACAAAAAGCTTATGCGTGAACAGATGCTATCACCACCAAGATTATGTAGCACTCACAGAATGTTGCTGTTTCTAGTTATTTATTACTCGCTCTCCATTTGCATGTAGGAACTACAAATGAAACGTTAAAAGATTTTAACTTGTATAATAAAAACAAAGACCCAGAAATTGCGAAGAACTACTACCAACAGTAGCAACTCCAGAGAGCTGGAAGAATAATCCTCCACATTATGCCACTTTACTTACTGTGCACGCTTTCAATTATACCCACAAACTTCTTCCACTTGTAGCAACTATTGACTAGTTTGTAGCAACTATTCAGAAACAGCTGAGACCACATCAGGCTTCAGAGTGAGTCAAATATTCAGTGAACACTGCACAACACAAAGATTGGTGAAGAGCAGGAGGACTTGCTGCAAGTGAATGTTTAAGTTAGAGGAGAGCCCTTAGTGGGGAGCAGCAGACTGAAAATTGGGAAAAGAAAATGTCAAGCACAGGAAAAGTGCATAAAGCAACAGAGTTAAGAACAGGTAATCTGATAGCACAAACTGATCAAAAAAGTTGACAGGCAGATAGAGGCACCAGTCCCAATAATGACGCTCACAGACCACGGCAACTTTAAGAGCACTATCTGGAACAAGCATGTAGGCAAAGAAGAACAAGGAAAATACAACATACAGTAAAAACCTGACTTCTTTCAAAAGCACAACAGTGGCTACCAGGAGTCACTCCACAGGCAGTATGCTACCACACAGACCAAAAGTAATTTAAGTTGCTACAGAAGGTATTTTGCAGCAAAGTTGAAAGCAGACTCAAACTGTTACAGATCCAGAAGAGAACACCACAGACGACTGCTGCAGGTTAATTTCCCAGTATATACTGGATCCTAAGACAGTCTTTCAGGAGTAAAACATTCTCCAGGTAGCTGACAATACACTGAAGCTGTGGATAGGCAATAGTTTGCCTAGGACTTAGGACATGGGCAGCGATGTGTCTGCTAGGCCTACAAAAATTCTAAGGATTGAAAGGAGGATTTTAGAAATCTGATTTACAGTAAATAACATGTAAATTTCTTATTTACCCTATAAGCCCATATCTTAGATTTTTTTCCCTGCATATCAAAAGAAAGCATGTCCCACAAGGACATTTCCACAGAAGCCCACAAGAAAAACACCACAAAAGGGTAATTTTTTAGCCTCTATTAGTAATTGTTTTTCATAACCACTTCTCACAAAAGACTCTGTAGGCCTTCAGACAAACCAAGGAATGCATGTTTAGATTCATGTGCAAGAACACAACACCCTGCATTAAATCAAAACTCTAACAGATGAAAGACAAGTACCTACATTGTACCATTCCTTTACCTTAAATTCAAAATTGTGAACAAAGGAATCTTCAAAGAGTAAGAAGCTGGTCTAGCCAGCTCTTATTCCACCCACGAGAAAAGTGGGGTGTGGTGGGTACACAGCTATCTTCAGCTGGCAGTATTTTCAGGACCACTATCATTACCTGAACTAAAGCTTCACTGCACCTACGTGCTTATCTGACACATCCCTTCTCCTGCTTGCACTTGGATCAGCTGTTCTGCCACGCCAACACCACACTGGAAAAAAAAAAAAAGCTGAAGTAATGCATCTGAGATGGTGCCTCCTAAAGATGGTCCAGCTCAAAGGTGTTCCTGAAGATGTAATGTTATCATAAAGAAGCACTGAAATATCCTTGGCTCAGTGACACTGAGGGACTGCCCTTCTCCTTGGGGAGTCATCGGGATAAGGAATAAGGAAGCTCAAGATGTAACACAGGGATGGAAAGCCAGACCAGCAAGAGTGACTAAACCTAAACACTGTAATTCAGCTACTAACACTGTATTATTCATACAGCTGAGAAGTTAACTAAATTAATCCTGAACAATGAAATAGGTGAGGATGGAAAACATGTCTAGTTTCTGAATAAACAAAAATAAACATAATAATCCCATAAGCAGACAAAGTGTATCACACAAGCACTTAACTAAAGAATCTGACTACATACTTGCAGACAATTTTGCCAAAGTCTCTTTAAGAACCAAACGTACGAGTTCAAAGAGCTATACAGGCCACTAAATTGAGAACAGCAAACACTTCTTTAATCTGAGACATTTTTCTGCTGTTTTATTAAGCTAAACACAGGACTGGAACACCAGAAGGCACATATATCACCTGTGTTCCACTGCCACTCGAAATAACCAGCTGGCTTACAAACGATCACACGCTTTAAGAAACATCTTTCCAGTGTTGACTCTATAATATAAGACCCTACAACATGTAGGACAAACATACATGAGACTTTACAACAGCACATACGCTAGAACAAGCACTGGCTAAATAAGTAGTTTTGCTATTCAAAAACTGAGGTGATTTATCTAGATAGATTTATCTGAAAAATCCTAAGAGAGTTCTAACTCCTGTATGCAATCTGTCTATCCAGTTACACAATGGCCAAGCCGTTTTAAGACAGTCAATATCCAATAATTTTAAAAAAGCCTCAGTTTGAGTTATCAACCACTGGAAATATTTTTCCATGTTTTCTTGTCACAAAGTACCTACGTCACACCTTCACGAGCAGCGACGCTTCTCAATAGATTTCACTCTAGTTGCATGGTAAAAACAGAGCGATGAAGTCTGTTTTGTGAACACCTGGTCAACAATTTAAAAATTCTGGTTTCACACTTGAGTTTAACTAACAGAGGCAAACCGAAGCACGCAAGTTGGCCATGCCACTTAGTGAGGGCAGCCCACAGATCAATGCTTGAAGTTTTAACCGTAAATTTAAGCACAGCAATTAAGCGATGCACAGACACCCCAGAAGAAGGTTCATTTACGAGACAGGACTACTACCATGAAGACGTGTACTTGGCGTTACGAGCAGTCCACGACCACGCTGGAGAGGCTGCCAAGGCACGCACGGGCCTGACTGGACTTAAAACCGACTTAAATCCGACTCGGCCAGCTGCCAGGCCCACGGGGACTCGGAGCAGCGGAGCGTTTCCCCACGCAGCCTCCCGGGATGGTACGACCAGGCACCGCTCGTACACACGGCACCCCCGAGGCGCCCGCTGCCCGCGCCCCCTGACACGGCCTCGGGAGCGGCGAGATCGCAAAGCATCGTGCCGGAGGAGCGGCGGCCCCCTCCGCTCCCCTTCGCGGCGAGCAGGGCCGGGCCCCCCGCCGGAGCTCTCCCGCCTCTCCGCGGCCCCTCCCTTCCCCTCACGGCCGGCCCGGCCAGGCCCAGGCGCCGCCGCCCGCTCCCCGCCGCCGGCCCAGCCCGCACCTTCGTCGCTGATGTCGTCCACGAAGTCCTCGGGGTCGCTGAAGGAAATCTCGTCCTCAGGCTCGACCGGGGCGGCGGGCGCGGCCTCCCCGTTCTCCTGCGCCGCGCCGGCATCGCCCGGCGACTCGGCCTCTGCCGGCGGCTCGGTCTTGGCCTCGGCCGCAGGCTCGGCCTCGGGCTCGGCTCCGGCCGGCGACTCGGCGCCGGGCTCGGCCTCGGGCTTCTCAGGGCTTTCACGGCCGGACAGCGGCTGAGGCGAGGGCGGCTGAGGCGGTAGCTGCTCGGGCTCGGCGGCGGCGACGGGCTCCTCGGCGGCAGGCGGCGGCTCAAGGGGCCCCGGCGGCGCCTCACACTCGCCTTCCTCTTGTCCCTCCTCCTCCTCCTCCTGCTGCTGCGGCGGCTCGGCCGGCGGCGGGGGCCCGTCCGTCTGCTCGGGCTCCTCCGCGGGCCCCGGGGCGTCGGGCGGCGCGGCAGCCGCCGGGCTCTCCTCGGTGTCCTGCATGGGGCTCGGTGCGGGCCCGGGCCGGCCGCGCGCTCGCAGCTCGGGCGCGACGGGGAAAGGAGCGGGGGAGGGGCGGGGAGGCGCCTGCCGCCGGGCCATGTGCGCCAGGCCCAGCGGGCCTCGCGCGGCGGCGCCTACCAACTGGCGCGGGCGGGGGGGGTATGGAAGGGAGGGAGGAAAACCCTGCCCCGCCACATCTTCCGCCTACCGCTGCTTTCTCTCTGCGCCGCTCACGGGCACCTGTCGCGCCCTTCGCCGGTCACCCTTCGCTCAGCCAGCGGCAGCTTCCGCGCCTTCTCACTTCCCGGAAGCCGTAGCTCCCCCCATTTCGTGCCTCTCTGTGGTTGAGCCCAAAATGGCGTCTCCTTCCAATCTACTGAGGTGGGGCTCGGCCGAACCATTTTTCGGGAAGCGGGAGGCGCCATGACATTTAACGGCGGTGACGTGCAGGGAAGCCTTCCTGCGTTTCCGCCAGCTCAGTGTATTCGCCTGTCCGGTGCGAGGCAGAAGGCTCCAGGACGGAGCAGTAACTCGCAACCTGCCCGCCACCCCCCTACAGATCGTCCTCCATGGGCTCGCCCGAGGGCTGGCGCTGCCCGGGCGGGCGCTACCAAGCTCGTGCGGAGGGGGGGCGCGCGGTGTTGGGCCGGCGCCAGCGTGTTTGTGCTCGGGCGTGCCGAGCGCACGGCGAGCAGGGCACCCCCCGCGGGCGGCAGGACGGCATGGTACGGCCCGGCGGGAGCCGCCACATCGGCCCCGCCACGGGCCCGGCCGGCATGGCGGGTGCGGGGTGTTGGCGGGGCGGGGGCAGCGAGGCCCGTGAGGTCTCAAGCGGCGGGAGCGGCTTGGCTCCCGGCGAGCCGCGTCCAGGCCAGCTGTGGGTTGAATATGCCAGGCCGTCTCCGAGCGCTGCCATAGTTTCTACAAGACCTTTGTGTTTTTTAAGTAACGTTTTCTGTGAGGTAAAAAATGACGCTCGCCATCCCACATCGCCGCTGTGACACTCCAGTTAGCGGGAGGAGCCTTCCAAAGGGGCAGTGAACCTGACTCGACATGGTGATTTCCGTGCGGTGGTGTAGGCAGGTGGGCGAGTTCGCTCTGGTGTTTTTCAGTGCTCTGGAGCGTTACCATGTGTAATGATAACGTCTTAGTGTGACTTAAGCTGGTAAAGTTCTCTAATGCCGGCTGCCAACGTGGCCAACTTTCTCAGAGTGACCTCTCTTCATCGATTAAATCCATTACCTTCTGTCTTGGGCACCTCAAGCTGATAGAGAAATGTATACTGTGCTAATATCTATTCAAAGAGGCAAAGGGAACCTGGAATTTACCTTGGATATCATCTTGAGGTGTTGGTGACAGTTTTAGAGAAGAAAGATCAGAACAGTTCTTGAGGAGTAGTACATCTGTGTTCCATTCCAAGATGAACACTCACATTTCGTGTAGGGTTTTTTGTTCTGTGGTTTTTTTTTTTTTTAGCCCAGCTTTCAAGCAAATCGTCCAAACATACAGAATAAGAATGTCAGCATAAAAAAATTAATGAGGAGAGCAGAACAGGTATTGTACTTGGCATTTAAAATTTAGACCCTGTATTGCAGTATCTTTTATGTTTTGGTAAAATCTTGAGAGAAGATAATTTAAGAAATTAAGCAAAGAAACCCCAGTTTTGTAATTTGTCAGCTAGTCACAAGATGGCATCCTAACTCCATTCAAATTCACTCGATTGAGCCTGTCAATTCCGATTTTACACTATGGCAATGCTTATGAATGGAAATGATGACTGGCACTTTGTGCAGGTTTTTTTTTCCCCTCCTTATGTCGTGGTAGTTGACCAGACTTCAGCTTCCTGGTTTGCAGCAGCATCGACACGCTGAAGTGTACAGAAAACGCTGTTACCTCTCCTGCCATCCCAACCGTGTGTTTTTCCAAACGTGAGGGAGGGCATGCTGCAGTTCAATCTGTAGTCCCAGCTGGGTCTTCAAGATCACACGCCTCTTCCAGGACCATGTCTCTGTCTCACCTGCGTTTTGTCACTTCCACAGTTGCCTGTGTTGTTGGAATGTGCAACTTTTGCATATTACCTTTCTTCCTACCTGCAAGCTAACTACTGCTTCTACAATCGCTTTGGTTAAAGGCCGAATCTCAATGTTGGATCCTCCTTTCCTATCTTTGCATAGTCTGCTATTTGCGCTTTCTCTTACTTTACAGCAACTTTTGATTTATCTTCTCTTCCTTCCTTCCCCCTTTCCTTTTTCCTATTGACATTTCCCTCCAGTCCCTGTGCTGCTATCTCACTGCTGTTCTTTTGTCTTCCAGTCCTTACTCAGCAATCTGAGGGTGAGTGGAACAACTTGGAAAATCAGATATTTTTGGCACTGGCAGCTGGAGGCTGTTCCCGTAAGTATTCCACATGCAGAATTCCTAATCAGTGGGAAATTTGGGGAAAGAAGTCTACCAGGGATGGCTTTTTGTAATACAACTATCAAACCAGCAATACCTCCTAAATTTTACTGAGTGCAAGTGATCTGAGAATAGTGGAGTTGAAAGCACTGATTCCTAAACTGAAATCGGAAAGAGTGAGCAAGCTGTTATGGCCTGTAAGAAATTTTATTGAACACTGACAGGATGTGCACAGAATGACACACCGAAAGGCCAGGGCCTCAGGTGGCCATGTACTTCTGCGTTACATCTGTTACCTGGAGCCTGCTGACACGTGCCCTTTCGTTAGTGATGATAGTTTCTTTATGCTACAGGTTTTCCAGAAGCTTTTGCTGCATTTACAGCAAACATGGAAGTGTTCAGTAACATGTCAAGCACGATCTTTTCGGCCCCGTTAAAAAATTATTTCCGCAATCGAGTAATTTTTCACAGTGTTTGTCTTCGAGACTCCTCTCATGGATTGCAAAAGCAATCTTCAGTTGAGGAGGTCTTATTTATACCAAATAAATAGTTATGCTATTAGCTCAAGTACAAACCAATCAAAAATGTGTAGATAAATGATAACGTGTTGATTCCTCCATTCATTTTCTCAAAAAATGCTATATAGGCGAAAAATTGCGTGGCGCTTAGTTTTCAGAAGCGCTGAGCGTGCAAAATTCTCCGCTCAGCTGCTGTATAAACATGATGTGAAGGGCCTCTCAGCTTAAATAATGCCACGCTTTTTGAAATGTTATTCACAGCTTTAGCCTGCACCCACGCCTGTGGGGATCTCCGCTGGAATAGCACTGAGGGAAGAGGCAGGAGGAGAATCGCTCGAGTCAGGAGTGAGTTTGGAGGGAGAGCGTTACGGTCGTAATTACACCTGAAATAATTCTCACCTGACAATTTCTGGTTTAGTTGTCTGCTCATATAGTGGAGATAATTATCTTCCCATGATCAACAAATATCAGGGACTTTAATTAGTGAATGCATCCAATACTTTGGATATTTAAAACATAAAGCATTATTATGGGTTGGTAGCGTCTTAATCTGGAGGTCCAGAATCTACGCATATTTGTGTGTCTTGCTCGTTTGATGGTGTTTTCAGGAAAACCACTGTACAAAGCATATGTTTTATTTTTCACCAGTGTCAACCATACCATTCTGGACTAAAAAAATACAGCAAGTGGGGAAAAAAAATCACTAGTAAAACGAGAGGCATTCATACTTGAAATTCTTATTTTTAGGCAGTTTTAGAAAGTGTATTTGCATTCCAAATGCTCATATTTCAGTGCTTTCCTGAATCGGTTAATGTAAGTTTCTACCATATTTACCTTTATTAGTGCATTCCTTCTGGTGCACAGCATAAAATGCTACAATGGCTTTTCCTTTGGAAAAACATTAAATATCTTCTTTAACTTATCATCAAGAATGTTTCATAAAAATCCAAATGCACCCAAAGTATCAAAAAACATTGAGTATAGGAAACACCCTGACTGACTAGAGGGCAGCAGAAATTAAACACCATGGGAAAAGGTAACTCAAGGAAAGAAAAGATGCCAAAATTGTCTTGGAGTATCTGATCTGACTTGTAATACAGAGTGCAGCCTCCCTGTCAGTCGCCGCGTGGCTGGAAGGACTGTCTTATTACCGCTACCAGCAAGTTATCTGCTTCTCGAAACACAGGGAAATCTGCCTGAAGTTGACATTCCCAACAACCATCCTTTCCGGATTTCAGAAAAAAAAAAAATTAATTCGATTTTGGAATAAAGCCTGTGTTAAGCCCATGAGCCGATCACTTCTTTTTCAATGCTTTAAGATGTTTGGAAGATTTATTATTAAACTTGAAGTGGTTTAGAAGCGCTTTGAGCAATCCAGTCAACAGCAGGGAGGGCGTATTCCCTCTTGGGGTGTCCGAGCCCCTGTTGGGAGGAAGCTGTCACGTTCCATCAGCCCTGAGCCCCCAGAACTGAAGGGCGTGTTGCCCGGTCAAGGACATGCTCGCGGTGCTGTCACGAGTGATGGTGCTTTGGCACGACACAAGCTCCGGCCTTGCCCTTGCGCTGCAGGAGGAGGCGGCTGGGTTGGGGCATCCCAGTGCTGGCGGGGGTGGCACGACCACCGCTCTGGTGGGCACCGGTGGGGACACGGGCTCCGGGACACGCAGCGGGTGAGGACGCCCGTCACGAGGGCGTGTGGCGGGGTCACCGCTGGAGCCGGCGACGGCCGCCTCATGTCCGCCAGCGCGGAGCGCCCGCTCCAAGTCCTCCCCGAGCCGCGACCGCAAGCGCAGCCGCCGCCGTCCCGCGCCGCCCGCCGCCCCACGCCCCGGCCCCCCGGGAGGCGGCCTCGCTCCGCCCGCGCTGACAGGCGGGCGCTGCGGAGGAAGGGGAGGGCGGCCGGCGGGCCGCGGCCTCACATGACTCGCCGCGATGGACGGCGAGCTGCCCGCAGGCTGCGCGGGCGCCGGCACAGGTACGGGGCGGCGGGTGCTCGCGGGGCGGCAGCGGGCGGTGGGGCAGCGCCGTCGGCTCCCGGGGCGCCGCCGCGGTGCCGCTTCCCTGCCGCTGGCGGCTCGGGGAGGGTGACAGGGCTCCTCGGGGCGGGGTCGGCGCCGCTCCCCTCGCCAAAACCTGGGCTAAAAAGGCGCCGTCTTCTTCTTCTGCCCCCAGCGCGGCGGGTGCCGCGCCGGCCCCGGCCCGCAGCGGGGCTGCCCCGCCGCCAGGCCACGGACGGGCCTCGGCGGTGCCCGGTTCGTGGTGGCGGGGGGTTCCCCTCCCCTCCCCTCGCCGAGGTGGTGCTCTGCCCCGGGTGGTGAATAAGGGCGAGCGTTGGTGGGTTGTGCCGCCGCCGCGGCGGGAAGGCGGGCCCGGGGGCCAGCGGCGGGAGGTCGGCCCGGGGCCGCCGGTCGTGCCCCAGCGCCCGCCGGCTCGGCGGGAGGTCAGCTCCGCCGGGAGCCCGCCTGCCGGGGCGCGGGCCGGAGCTTCTGCTCCCGGGAGCCGTGCGGCGGAGCGCGTGTGCGGTGCTGGAGCGACTATTCCATCTCCGTGTGTGCCCGCCCGCTCCAGCGGGCTCCGCGGCACCTTCAGGGATGCGGGGACGGTTTGTGCAGCGGGTCAGCTGTCGCAGTCGGTCCCGGACGGAGCCCGCGGCTCCTCCGGACCGGCCCGAGCCAACAGCAGATCCAGTGTGAGAAGGAAGGAGCAGCTCCCAGCGCTGGAGTGTTAAAAAGAGCGTGCAGCCGAGGCGGAGATCGGGACGCTCGCAGCCAGAGGTCGCCAGCGCTGGTGGCGAAGTGAGAAACGGGGGGGCTCCTGGGTGAATTAAGAAAATAACATGTGAGGCTCGTAACTGTTAAACTAGGGGGAGACTCTTAGAGGGAAACAGGATCATACAGTTGTCTTAAAGTTCCTAAAGTCTCACACTGGCAATTATGGCTCTGTGCGTAGTATTTTTTTTTTCTCTGTTTGGAAAGAAAAACTAGTAGAGGTTATGAGCGTGTAAGCTTTATGCAGGGAAAAATGGTTTGGCTGGATTACATTCAGGATCCAGTGGGAGTGTGGTTTTGATAGGCCTGTGACACTCCTGATATGGATAATGCTTATAAATAAATTATTTTGGAATATTTCTGTCCAGGACTGGTGTAAGATATTGGGATATTGAACAGCAGCCTTTGTGGAAAAAAATGTCCTACTGTACCAAAGAGAGAGCTTGTTCAGGTATGTCTACTACGGATTTACCATCTGCTTCAGGAGCCTTATAGAGATAATACAGTTGTCTCTTTGAGTGGAGGATTCCTGATCTGATTAACCTCTGCACTGGTGATGATGCTTCTGTAACTGTCTGATCTGCTCAGCCTTGCTTAGAAAACTTGGCTTTCTTTGACAAAGCTTATATTGGGAACACCCAGAGAACGTGTGTAATGGTCTTAGCAAAAGAAAAATAATGCTGTGAAAGTAGGAATGTTTTTATTTCTAGCATCGTGATGCGGGTTGTGTGATCTCGGAAGTTTCACACCCGTATGTAACTTCTTTGGAGATCAACAGCTTGTCAGTGAATATTGTAGGAGGATCTAAGTCTCCTGAGTAATGAGAGTCCTGACAGGGACCGTTCACGTCCACCTCTGACAGCACATGCAAATACTATCTTTTTTATTTTTCAGGGTTAAAAGTACTGTAACACAATCAAGAGAGAAAAGAAAAAGCATAATGTCCAATGCATTAAAGTTAATTTTGCAAAGTCGCTTGTATTGATTTTTTTTTTTTTGGTGTTTTGTTTTGCTCTTACTCCAATTTGAGCTTGTTTTGCAATGATTGCAGGGAACTAATCCAGGTATGTTGGCTGGGAAGCGTGGGGGGTGTCTCCTTTTCTTCTAGTAGTAAATCTTTAACTATGTGTGCAGCCTCTGTTAGGATTTGGTAGGGAGGGCTGTACCGGTTGCAGGCGGTAGATTTTGCGCATAGCCAGTCTGATTTCCCCCACAATCTTCGAGTTTTAGTGGGTTGGTGCAGGTTGATGGAGAGAAATGTATCAGTTACAGACACGTGGAACTGGTACAAAAGGTGAGGAGCTTTGATGATTCCTTTTCAACAGAATTTGAGATGTGAAGGAGTTTGTTCTGACTATAAACTGTGTGGAAGGACCATTGGGAGGCTGCACTGTGTGGAGTGGCATGCCATTTTTTAACGCTTAAATACTAAGATCAAGTTTTTTCCCCAGTGTAATTAAGAGGATAAGAAACGTGCAAGAAAGATGAGAAGGAAAACAAAAAGATAAGCAGTTTCTTCTGATGGGGTTTTCATGACCTGTGTAAGGAAGGATGATTGTGGAAAGTTGGTAGTTTTATAGTTAAGCTAAAATGCCCTTGTAAAAGTTTCCTGGAAAACAGTTGTATGTGGTATTGCATGTTGGGTTACCTTTTTGGGTCTGAATTTGTACACTTCCAACCTGTTAGAACTGGTTGTGCAAAATGATAGTTTAGCAACCTTCCATTGTGAGCTGGGAAACTGCCCTAGTGACGACTTGACTTTTTGTCTCTGTAGTCTTTGGGAGCATTCCTGGATGGACTTTTCTCCCCTTATCCTGTTATGTCTTCAATGTGTGTAGCTTTATCTCACTTTACTGTGTTTGCTACAGCTTGAGACTATGGCTCTGTGGCTGACTTGCACATGGAATGTGTTCCTTGTCTTCCCAGGCTTGGGAAATCACATAATCTCCTGATGATCTAACGGCATAGTTGAAAGAACAGGGCACTGGGCTTAAATTTAGTTCTTTGTTCTGTCACACAGATTTACTGTGTGACATTAGAAGGAGATAACTTGGACCAGTTGGGTTGTTTCGCCTGCTGTAGTATGTGATTGTGTTGTTTTGAGAAGCAGTTCGAGGCCTACAGCTGTAGGGGAATGCAGAAATGCTAGTTGGTTTTTATTTTTATTAAATAAACCTTAGATAACACCACCTGACTATTTTTAAGTTGTGCTATTACTTCTCTGCTTCCTCTTGAAAATCACCAACTGCAAAATAGCAATCTGAAACTTAGTTGGGAAAAACAACCAAAACCCCCCCAAATCCATAACTACCCCTAAGCCCTCAAAAACAAAGGGGAAAAACCAACCCCAGCCCAAAAAACCCAGGCCAGCTAGTGCAAGATGCCTATTTGACATCTGCACTGAGAAAGCTGTGGTGTTTGTTTTTTTTTAAGGAGAAAACCAAAATGTTAGAGGCTGGTTTTCAACATTTAATTTTATGATAGTACGTGTATAATTTTATCTTGTCTTGTTTTGGCATTGGATAGCTTGTATTTACGAGTGACTTGGGAGGGAGAAGAAAGGACACTGTTGTACCATCTCTTAATCAGAAGCTAAATGTGATTACTTGTCCTGTACCTAGTGACAAACATGGACCTCTCTGCCACATCGAACATACTTCTGTGTATCAGTTAGCTTTGTTAGATAAAATAAACCAATTCCTTTGTATTGCTTCTTTCGTAATAAGAATTGCATGGTTTTAAATTCCTGAAAATACTCAAATAAGTTGCATACAGTTGTCTCAAAAATGTGTAGAGCCTTTAATAGGAAGAAAGTTTTGTTTGCCTTTTTTTTTTTTTTTTGGTGGGACTTCTGTTTTTCTTTTCTTGTTTTGAGGGAATTTTAAATTATGTAAGAATTTAAAAAAAAAAAGGCAAGGCAAGGAATCTCTTTGTAGTTGAAATCTACACCAGCTTTTGGAGAGGTTGATGTGGACACTGAATTCTAGAATTACGGAGGAATGTATTTGTCACAATAAGGGGGAAAGGCATTTCCATAATTCCTGAGGCTTTTCATGAGAAGACAGAAAGGAAAGGGAAATGCTGATGAATGGTATTTACATTGCTGCTTTAATATTCCTGGCCCAGGAGTTCGTAGTGGAGTCCTCGTTTTTGCCAGGGAGAAATCTGATGTATCAGTGTACAGAAATAGGCAGTTCTCCTACTCCCCTGCATTTCCTGTGGGTTGGTTCACCTCTGCTCCGCAAGGCGGTGGCCTGTGGTGATGGAGAAGGAATCTTAGCTGTTTTTCCTAAAGGCTTTGCTGCCTTTCCGACTCCTTTCTCCTTCTAGAAAATCTGCCACTAATGTGACAAGTAATTCTATGGCACCTTCTACTTAAGTGTGTCTAATAAATTTAGCTGATTAGCACCCTGGTGTAATTGAGTTGTTAGTAGCAGCCATCTGTAAAGTGGAGATAAACTCTTGGAATTTGGTTGACAGAACTTAAATAGGGAAGAAGGATCTGTATTGTGCTTTACCACCTATGGTTCCAGCCCTCGTGTTGTCCTTCTCTTCTGTATGTGCTTGCTCATATGTAACACCTCTGTGCAGCTAATCAGACACTCAAAATCCTACTTTGGGTTTCATAAATGCGGGATTTTAGAAATTTTGATTGAGGAAACTGATTAACTGTGGAGGGTAGATTGTTCTCCAGTTGTATGAAGGGGAGTAATGAACATCGAGTGCTAACACACACGTGAAATGTGTGGCATAAAGTGGTGAAGCTTTTTATGTCAGTTGTTCTCTGGATAAGTTTCTCAAGTCCTTTCGGTCCAAAGGCTGCCTGACTTGTTACCAAAAAAAAAAATATTATGCAGTGTTTTCATATTTTTTTTTCCTTTACAACCAAACAAATATTGGGCTATGCTTTGAATGCTTCTTTAAACTTTTATTTCTTGTGGTCTTGTCTGCTTGTTTGCATGTGTATACATACGTGTATTTTCTTTTTAACTTTTATGTCAAATTGTTTTCAGCTATACCAGGCCACTTGCTGGTATCTTACTGACAACAGGCTGAGGAACTCTGCTGTAGCAAAAGGCTAGTTTGCACAAAAAGCTGATTTTATTTTGTCTCCTTCCCCATGTTCCAGGGGACCGTTCCATACTTCATTTCTGTATTCACTTACTACTCTGTGTATATAAAGTGTACTAGATAATGATTTGCTGAAACCAAAGGGAATGTTTTCAGAATTAGCTGTTCTCCAGCAGAGAGTACGTGATGGGAAGTGTTAAGTGTCTTGTTACAATGCATGTAAATCTCTTTACTGGTTGAACACAGGAGCTCATACCAATGAGTTCCCACTATTATCCACCATTCCTGGCCAGGGCTCTTCAGGCTGTTCCTGAATTGACTCTTTAGTAAGTAGAATGAAAAATGGGCTGAAGAATAGCTTCAGTATATGTTGCTCTGCAGGGCTAGTGTTAATGCCATGATAAGTGTTTTCTAAAATAAGTTAACGGCTGTTCCAAAGTCATCTTGTTGTGTTCTCAGACCAGTGTTTGAGGGTGTAAATTCACTGTGAGTAGCTGTCGTGTTGATATGGAACACACTGAGATTATTAATTAAACAGTAATTATTCAAACTTGTTTGTATGGTTGTCTGATTTGTATGATTTCACACATTTAGACAAAGTGGAGATTTAAAGAAGCTGCAAAATATTTCAGGAAGAGCCGAGTGTGTGAACTGATGATAAAGAGAAGGTATTTCCTGTAGGTGAATTTTAGAAAGCAAATTTAGAGAATAACGTGATGAAAATTGGAAAAAGTATTAAAAATGAAAAGAGCAACATGACTGAATTGTTAAAGGAATGCTGAGTCTTGCCTAGAGCTCTCTAAGGGGCTTCACCCTGTAGCTGTCTTACAGGATAATGTGCCTTCACATCACTGTAACCAAGCTGAGAGTCCTTCTCATCATCCATCTGGCTGATCATGCTGCAGGTTCCAGGACTTACAGATGAGATGCTGAAAGATTCATGGTTCATCCTCTAAATCTTTTTTCCTGGTGCTGATCTTTTGCCACTTGCAGTTTCAGTAGTTTACCAGACAGTGCTGACCCCTGGTTTAGGGAACAGTTTGTGCCATGAAAGCTCCGCTTTGTCGATTGACCGGCAGAAAGATAGAAACTAGGAGAGTGGATCGATAGGTGGGAGTGTTAGCACAGATTGGCACTGCTCTCGGTGAAATAGGTGGGTTGCATTTGGCTAGCCCCTCCTTGGGAGGCCAGCTTGCCATGACTGCCTCTGCAACGTGAGCATCACAGGGAACTGTGGGATTCTGTGTGAGCGTGAGTGTGCACTGGAGGAGTAACAAAATCGCCTGTGTCATGTTGTATTTCACTGATGTGTCTTGAGCAATTAAACTCAAGAATTACAAGCGTGTGCACCCAGAGAACTGCTGCTCTGGAGAGCAAGGCTGTCTTGTGCTTTCCATGGTTCTTTTTGTGTGTCATTTCGAGGCTTCCTCTTGACAGTGTGGTTTATTATACCTTCTACCTCATGAAAGGTCAGTTGGGCAAGGATTTTTCTACGATAGAAAATCTTTTTCCTTACTCCCTGTGTTCTGAGTTTCCTATTTTCCTTCTCAGTTCAGCATCTGAGAAGTGGATGTACAGATATGTTATCACTTTATCCAGCAGTATCCCATGTCAACATTGAATTAGCTTGCTTGATCTTACCACAGATTTCTGGCAGGTAACTGGAACTTTTCATAAGCTGCTACGTAGGTGGGGTTAGTAGGTAATACATTAGTCTATTAAAGCAGAGGTGTTAAGACTTGCTTCTCTGAGTCACATTAGCAGGAATCTGAAGCCTGATGAGACATGTGGGATAAGGTCGTTTGTCCTGGATTTGGTTTGGTTTCCTTAAGTCATTTTATGGAACAATGAAGTGCGTGTTCTGGAGCTGTCTATCTGAGGAATCGGAGATTACCTAGCTTCCCCATTTATCAAGGCCTAGAGCACATCAAGGAACAGGTGGGAAATCCTTATCAGGAGGAGATCAGGGCTTTCAAGTTAAGGATATGAGTTCTTATCTTCCCTGAGTTAATTTCTTACACAGTTACCAACTTTTTGAACTACGTATTAAAGCCTACAGAAATGGTTCTTGCTTCCATGGTGTTACTGTCTTTTTGTGTTCTCAAAATTTTAGATATGTTTAAGAAGGGGTGTAACTTCCACACGATGGCAAGGAAGGGATGATTAATACTGCCCAGCTTTTCTAGGTAACTTCTCATCAATGGATTTGACTTGCTTTGTAAAAGAGCTTGCTCCCAGTATCCCTCTTAAACAGACATACACAGAGAGGAAGCAACCCATCTGTTCCAGGCTGGATAACAGAACTCAGGTATGGGTTGAATAGATTCCAGGGTTATGTCCACATTTTTCACATGGTTTCTTATGTGCGAAATGGGTAGAAAAAAAGAATTGAAAGTTTACAGTCACGTAATATTTGTAGTTATGAAGTTGAGATAATGGGCTGCAGTCAATCATCCGATAAGAGTGCACTCTGAATCATCATCTTTGCCCCTTCTTTGATGTAATTTGTCCTCCAGGGCCATATCTTAAGCCCCATCTTTTTTCACTTTTGCATCTGGCTGAGAAGCAGTTAGAATCTTTCTGTCCAAAGCTGTCCAGCTGTGGCTGAATTCACTGTAAAAAGATGTTTGTTTTTTAGCTGCAAGCAGTGGAATAGGTATATTTGAAAGATTTTGCCAGAGCTTGCTGTGATTGAGGATTTGTCGGGTTGCTAGCCCTTGTTAGGAACCTTTTTCCCCTGCTCTTGAACTTAAGCATATTGACATAGTAAATTATTGTAGTTCATGCCTGCTTTATCATACTGTCCTAGAATTTAATAAACTTCTGTCAAATGAAGTGTCTGCTTCCTTAGTAATGACATGTCAAATTAATGTATTAAATTTCTGCAGTGCAGTAAAATAACACATTTTCTTTCCTTCCATGAGTTGTTCTAGGCAGGATCCAAAAGTGCTGAGCTAGGGTTTTGTTCATTTTGGCAGATCCTGCTGTGGTGGGAGCTGGACAGACAGGAAATGCAGGCCTCTTAGCTGATTCACAGAACAAATCTGGCCTGTGATTCTTCTTTTGCTTAGTAGAGATGTCTTTCTGACTCGGTGTAATTGGTGGTGCTCCTGGGTGTTGTGAAAAGGGAGGTACCAGTGTCTTGAACGTGTGCGAAGTAGCATAGCCTCGTAGGGGAGTGGCTTGACTGTTGTTCTGGTTGTGTTGCACCACTGTGGGAAGACTGAGCAAGGGAATAGAATATTTTAAGGCTACTTCTTTCACTTTGTCTTACTAGGTCTACTGGACTGTTTTTCCCTTTTTGTCTTCTAGATTTGGCAAAGCCTCCAGTAAATGAACCAAGGGAACCGGAACAGTTTCTAATGCAGGCACCCCAGGGAAATCCACTGCTGCTTTCCCACACCCTACAAGAGCTATTGAGCAAGGATAGTGTGCAGGTGGAGCTTATACCTGAGAAGAAGGGCCTTTTTCTGAAACATGTGGAATACGAGGTTTCCAGCAAGGTAATGTGAACGAGTATTGGTTTTAATGAGAATGTAGCTCCTTAAGAACGTCTGTGCAGTTGCTGTTGGCAAAGTCTTGTCGAATTTGATAGATGTGTTGGGTGATGCTCTTTTTGAGTAGTCCAATTTTATGGGCTTACCTTGAATGCAGTAGCACTATGCTTTCTTGACCTGGGCCTCTGCAGTATAGAGCATCATCTGACTGAGGTCTGAGGGATGATCTGCTTGTTTGAAACCTGAGCTCTGTACAAAAGCAGATGTGTAACGTTGAAAATGGAATGTTTTTGTAATGGATTGGTATAGTCAACTGTTTCGAGCTAGCGAAGAAATCGTATTAGTAGTGCTAAACTGAAATCCTTTATAAACAGAAAAGGTAATGTAAATCCTTCTGTGGAGTCTAGGCTGCTTCCAGTTTACTTGCCCCAATCCTAACCTGTAGGTTCCTCTCTTGGTGTAAGAGAAGATTGAAGATGATGTATCTTTTCCTATTTATAGAGTGGCCAGTGAAATAGCTCTGCAGTAGCTTCTGTGTGTTTTTTTCAAGAAGGAAATATGTCCCTTTCAAAGTAGACCATAAGCAATTTACATCTCCCAGAACACCAAAAGATCAGTTATTGAGCAACGCTCAAACTGTTGTAGTTGCTTTTGTGCGTTTTCAGAGCCATATTTGGATCATTTGTCTGTAGTGACGTTTGGGGCTTTAGGTGTTTCAGATTGACGTCCATAAGTTTGCCAAACACTGTTGTGGGGGGCAAAGGGCAGACGCAGGGAAAGCTTCTGTGGGTTTTCTAGGACTCAGTGTTTATTTTTGCCTCTGATTTCAGGGCACAGGACTCGGTGACCCTGGTGGTCTCTTTAGGGTTTGGATTTAGGAACTCGCTGCCAACTCTGTTCAGTTGCTGTCATCTCTTCTACGATTGTAGGTGTAGAATGATACTTCCTCAAAAAGAAGCATAGCTTGCTGTGAGCTTCAGCTGAGATCTGCAACACAGATCAACATCAGATTCCGAAGCAGACAGAGGGAGGCCCTAGGGGCTGTGTCACTGTGTTCCAGTTATAAGCCTCCTTGCTTTGTTTTTGAAAACACATAGTGCTGCAATAAGTGGTGGATGATGTGCAGTGCAAACGTAGTGAAAATGGGTATATTCTTTCTTCTTTATAATGAGTATATTGTAGTCTTTCTTATTAACTGCTTCAGTAGTTGAATCTGTAGGAATAGTGTGGTGGGATTGTGGGAGTTTTATTTATTTATTATTTTTAAAAGATTTCTGCTTCCTAAGTGTTGTTCTAGCTGCTACTTAACTCCTTTTGGAATGAAAAAACAGTTTCTTTGGCCTCTTCTGCATATTGATCTAAGAAATGCAGAGTGAAGGACTAAGGTTTTAAAGGAATTTTCCATCTTTGTTTATAGATCTAACATCAGTGAGAGGGCTCTCTTTCTCTTGTGAGGTTCACTTAAAACACCTGTCATTTGGGCTAATACTTAACGTGATCTAAGACTGTTTTGCCATCTCTGGATTTGAAACTGATTTAGAGGAAGTTCCTAAGAGCTAGAGCTCAGGGACTTGCAGTGCTTCAAGAAAAGAGCTCTCTAGAGCACTTTATAAGAGTGTCGGCACTATTTTTAAATGTTCTGTGTGATTTGGAAAACCGAAGAGTTCGAAGGAGTAATGATACAGAACCACAACAGATTTAGGGATATCTGTAATTTCTTGGGAAACGTCTTCCTCTCCGTTTTGTCGTCTCTTTCATCTTGTGTGTGAATGAAATCTGACTTACGTTTTTAACTGAAAATCCTATTCTCAAAAGGAGTGTAGTTAGAAGAATGCCATCTCTACTCATAATTGAAAGATGACTACCTTCAGAGTCTTTTCTCCCTCCTTCCCACCGCAAGGCCTCTAAAGATAAGAAATAAGTCATTTCCACAGTCTCTGGGTGTGATTTCTTTCTCTTCTTCCTTTTCTTTTTAGTGCAGCCAATAGCAAAAAAAAAATTTACTGAAATGCTGCTGATTGTCCTGTGTATTGATTTGTTTCCTCCCTCCTTCCTTTATTGCAGAGATTCAAATGCTCAGTCTATAGGCGATATAATGATTTCGTGGTGTTCCATGAGGTGCTGCTTCAGAAGTTCCCCTATCGTATGGTGCCAGCACTTCCACCGAAGAGGATGCTGGGAGGTAAACCTGGGTCTGTCTTTTGACTGGGGGGGTTGTGGTGGAAGCATGATCGAGATGAGACTGAAAATAAATGTTTAAAAATGGAAAATCTTTGCTTGTGCTTGGCTCAGAAAACAACTCTGAGGCTATAATACACAACTGGGAGGTGTGACTTACTGCCATCCTAGAAATACTCTATATGGGAGGTATTAACGTACAATTTCAGTATGGTTGTTTTTTTTTTTTTCCCATGGAAGTTTGGTATCTAACGACTTTTCTGGTAAGATTTGAGGTGTAATTCTACACACAAGCACGGCAGAGTTACGGCTGTTGTTTTTTAGGAAAATAGGTTATGATGATCAGCGCTGTGGTGCTGTCAATGCAGAATTGCCACCATGCTGTTGAACAGCTGCAGCACGTATTGTAGTGAGTTGTTTTGTGAAGTGTTCAGAATAGAGAAGACTTGTGGAAATCTCATTGTTTTTCTATAGCAAGAGAAGAGTAAAGATTAAAAAAATAAATCTGTGTTAAAAGGCTTAAAACTGCAGAGGAGCTGATTGCATAAAACCAACAGAATTGCTTCTCTAGTGCGACCATACTTGATCCTGTTGAGTTAGTGTAGGGTCCTGACCTCCTACGCACCTAAAAGGAAACTGGCAAACACAGTGGTGTTAAGTGAGCGGCTTCAGCACTGTGTATTAAGGTGTTACCTTGCACAGGAGCCTTATGATGCAGGCAACGATAATTACACTTTCTCATTTATGTTCAAAAAGGTGTCTTTCTGGCTACTTTAACTGCCTTAAAGTAGCTATTGCCCTTTTTTCTCCTGTTCTAAAAAGGAGCTAAAAAGAATAACCAGAAGCCAAAAACAGAGGCCAGAATCAGTCAGTTAGTTCAAGTACATTTTAGCTATTAGAATAGAAACCAGTGAAGTATCCCGAGAGTGAAAGCATATCAAAGGTCCTTCAGGTACATTTTTTCTCTAATCTGAAATACTGGTGCTGGTTTTAAACTTTTATTATTTCAAACACTACATAACTGTATAAAATGCTTTCTTGTTTTCTGCTTTATCTGCAAAAGAACAAGCTTTTCACTCTCTTGTCTCCTGCCCATGCTGCTAAGCTCAACATGTTTCCATAAATAATTGATTTCAGTCAAGGAGTCCATGCTACAGTAAAGAGGAACTGGTAAACAGTGAGCAGAGCGAGGTGTATAATGAACTGAAACAAAGCAAAATAATAGTGCTGAAAAGCTTCAATGGTCATATATTCTTTCAATGGAATGTAAATTGTGAAGACCTTTCTTTTGAGGTTGTGAAAACACGTCTGTTGAATTTGACCTGATTCAGTATTCTCAGCCAGAATTTCCAGAATTTCCACTTCATGCAACAGCTGTGAGCAGAGTGACCTTCTCTGATTAATCTCCATGGAGAGAGGATGCTTGAAAGAAGCTACAAATATGTATAATTTGCCAGTCACTATAATTTCCTTGCATCGCTGATGTGTTGATATTTCTGTGTTTACCGATGCATTTCTTTTCACAGATATTGTATGTTTAAGAAAAAACTGATAGGGTTAGTTCCCAAACTGTAGTAGGAGTACAGTCCTAATACAGTCCAAAACTGTTAAGACAGAGAGTGATGATTGTCCTTAGTCCAGCGACTGCATATAGAAAAGCTGTGTAAGCAACTCTTAATAGAAACTACAAACAGGAAAAAGGAAATGGAATGAGTGGTTCTTGTTTCTGGGTAGGTTAATGGACTGACAAATGGAATTTGCAGGACGCAGGATTTGATAGTGCTAGTATAGATGTGTGACTCTTGCAACCTCCTTTGTCCCAGAGCCAGGTGGGCGAAGCTGTGTGCTTTTCATACTCTGTGTACTCAGCTACTAAGTTACACTCTTATTTTCATGGTGGTCTACTGTCATCCGTCTGTCAGATGAAGAGGATTGATAGTCTGCTCTGCTCGTTTTGGAGGGTAGCAGCAAACGGAGGCCGATCACGTAGGAAGTGTGTAGATGACTTCAGAAATGTCCTTATACACTAAAATATGAACAAAGCAAAATCAAGATCTGCAACGCTAGAACAGAAAAATCATTTGATGTGCCATACTGTACGAAGGATCATTATAGAGAGTCCATGGAGCCAGCAAACTCCTGATTTAAAATTGAGGCAAAAGAATAACACCTTTTCATGATACGAGAGTGTAGTCATGGATAAGAGCATTCCTTTAATTCTGTTCTGCACTGCTTTCTTTTCCTTCAAACTTATTTTAGTTTAATTTTCCATCTTACCTGAAAAACTCCAGGATTTTTTTATTTACTGCTTTACCAGTATTATTGCCAGATTTTTGCCAGTATTATTGCCAGATTGAAACTCTTCCTGTTTCAGGAGGATGAGCGGGCCTGTTTTAGGTAAGGACTAGTAAGGACTCTGGGTGTATGTCCTGCAGATTGCTGTGCAGGTCTTCCAAAGTATGTTCTGACCTCTTGCATGGAAAAGACGGGCACTGATCTTGAGCAAACAACTGAAAAAACCCAACCCTCTTATTCTGGCAAGAAGCATTGTGTTGTGCATTTCCCAGGAGTCCCAAACAGACCGAGATTCCCTTTGGGGACCAGCTATGGCGTTGGTTCAGAAGACTACAAATCTTTGTATGCCCACAGTTTGTAAGTGGAGGCTTCCGGCCTTAGGCTTGGTTGTTTGTCCTGCGTATCTGACCCACCCTATGAAAATAACGTAGATAATAAACAAACACACGTAGATATATATGCTGGATTTCAGTAAGATGTAAAGAACCACTTGAAGGAATATTTGTTCTGGTTGTCATTCCAAAAGGTGTGTTTTAGGGAGCAGACTGATTACAGGTAATCATTCTTTGGTTTTGTTGCAGTGCTTTAGCAAGGGTTATAAGTACAAAGGAATTATTGGGCTGAGTGCTTTCATTTTTCTGAGCAGCTGTAATATGTGGTGCATTAATTGAAATTTAATTTTTCTTCCTGTAGCTGATCGAGAATTCATAGAATCTAGGAGGAGAGCACTGAAGCGTTTTATAAACCTGGTGGCTCGACATCCTCCTTTCTCAGAAGATGTGCTCTTGAAACTCTTTCTGTCGTTCAGTGGCTCAGTGAGTACTTGTTAGCAATAGTCTTGAGTGTGCATATCTTCCTGTAACTGCTTTGCTGGGCACAGAGTTCAGAATTGCTTTTGACCTGCACATTGTTGCTCCCCGCGATGAGGAGAATTTTCTCTCAATAAGTATTTCTACAGCTGGAAAGCAGAAGGTAATTTCACTCAATGCTAGTAGTGTAGTATTTTGAAAACGGGAACTGTTCTAAGGGGAATATGAATTATACTTCTCCTTAAATTAAACCTAACCTGGGTAAAGCTATATCTGCTAAATTGTGCCTTACTATTGCAATGTGTCTGAGAAATGTGTGAACTGCCTGTGCGTTACTTAGTTCTTTCATGCTCATTTGATTCTGTCTCTTCTCCAGGATGTACAGAATAAGCTAAGAGAGCTGGTCCAGGGAGTAGGAGATGAATTTATGACCTGCAGATTAGCTACCCAGGCCAAGGTATGTATTTGAGTTTCTTGCAACATATTATTCTGGTTTAAATGGCTCTCTCCTCCAAGTGGATCAGTTATGGCATTCGTTGAGTGATGGAGACCTTAGGTAGGAGAAAGTTCATGGTGGTTTCCAAAGTTTGAAGGACTTTTAAACTTGTCATTTTATGGAAAAGATCAAATAAATATTTGACTCTTAAGGCCTCGATATTTCTATCTAAGTGCTGGTTCATGCCTATTATAAAGATTAAACAGTGAATCCTGCTCAGAACATATTTCTGAATTATTCCTTGTACTTGCACAATGAATAAATGTACATACTGCACAATTAAAAAGCTAATATCTAGATTGATGTCTTCCTCATGTGTTCATGCCCTCATTCTGTTGTTTCCTCTCTGTGGGAGAGTAATTTGGACTGTTATAGAGAAGTTAGTTGTAAGTTCTCCATATATCTGTTTATCCCAGTGATTAGTGCTATGGCAGGTTTTAAATATACATTTGCTCTGTTCATTGAGCAATTTTAAAGCAGGTGGTTGTTCAAGTTCCTGCAACGTTAGCAGAAGGTGTTGCAACTGGAGCTTAATTCAAGCTTTTACTGGTGATACAGAGGTCAAAAAGAGCTGAACTTTCAGTACATGCTTGACTTTGCCAGCCTGGCAGTTACTAGTAGCTTCAGATCAGAACCTGTGAGCTTGAAACCTCACAAACCCTATTTTAACTGCATAGTAGAATGGCAGATTTTGCCAACTCTGTCTACACCTGGTATTTGAACCTCTCTCTGCCTCTGAAAATTAGTGGTATTTCTACGACGTCTGACTCTGGCACCTAAATTGTGAAGCTAATCTCTTCAGGGTGGTTGTAGCATGGCGCGAGAGAGCGAGCACCAGAGGGACTGACTGCACGATGTGCCCACAATTAACGTACGCGAATGTGCCTCCGATTTGTCCACTGGTCATTTCTTTTGCACTTCCTCAGGACTTCCTTCCAGCTGACATACAGGCCCAGTTTGCTGCCAGCAGGGAGCTCATCAGAAATATTTATAATAGCTTTTATAAGCTTCGGGACCGTGCAGAGAGGATAGCTTCTCGAGCCATTGATAATGCCTCAGATCTTCTCATATTTGGAAAGGAGCTAAGGTAGGTTGGCAGGAAGAGAATTTGCTAATGTGAATGTTTCCACTGTTGTTTCAGAAATCTAGACTGTTCTAAGGTTTACCTAAAAAATGGTCTGGTAAGAATGGGTATTTCAGTGCATGCTCTAGGCCATGATAAAATTTTTCCTGCTATAAGAGAGGGAAATGCATGCTTTTCACTGAAGTTGCATTCCATAGAGCAAGAGAAAAAAAATACAAATACCTTGACATTCAGGTACTGGTTCTATTGCCTCTTCCCCCAGTACATACACAGCTCTGCATTTGTGATTGTCCAGTAGTAGCTCAGCACGGCGAGCTATTTAGACAGATTTGAAACTCTGAAGTGCCCTCTGCAAATAACTGTATCTACTTAGTGGAATTTGTCTCCTAGATTTGAATACTACTTATCTCCTCCTAGTGCTTTGGGCTCAGACACTACACCACTTCCTTCCTGGGCTGCTTTGAATAATAGCACATGGGGGACTCTGAAACAAGCCTTGAAAGGTCTGTCTGTTGAATTTGCACTGCTGGCAGATAAGGCAGTGCAGCAGGTGAGTTCGTTTTTTTTGCTCTGTAAAATGAAGAAGGTGCGTTGCTCCCTTAGATTTCATCTTGAATCATGAGCTCTGTGGACATAGGCACTTAAAGAGTTAAGAGGGAGATTGTTGTCCAGACTCACATCCTCAACCACCAGCCTGCTTATTCGAGCTTGAATGAAAAACTTGGACTATGTTTAAATTGGGAAAAAAAATATAATGGGCAAAGGAAAGGAGGGAAATGCCTGCTTTCTTTTTTCATTTCAAATGGTTGTTGGACAAGTTAAGTTGTACTGCTGTGCTGAACTGTCTGAAGGTCATGTGTTCTGTCTTATTAATCTGCTGCAGAGAATCCAAAAGAACTTATTTTTGAATCAAGTTTTGACACTCGTGTGCTTAAACCTTACATGAGAATCATTCAGACAGAAGTGTCATATTCCTGTGTAAGTGTGCAGTGTGATGATAATGACTGTTAAAATTATGTGAGAACATGACTATCTGGGAAGGAAAAGTAATGGTTTTGTCTTTGCTCCTCTTCATCTCATTGTGTTAAAATACTCAGCATGCTTGTATAGATCACTCAGACCAGGTCTTTTTCTCCAGAGTTTATGCTCCAGAGAGCTCTATTGATACAGGAAGAAAAGACTGTATTTAGTAAAATAATAAGTAGTGAAATTTGGCTTGGTGTCTCATCTCTGCCTTCTGATGCATGAACTATTGTGGGGAACATGCAGGTATTTATAGCTTTAATGGCTTAGTTTTTCTGTGTAAGAAGGAAAGATGAAAGATTGGTGGAATCTGCAAGAGCAAGAAATTCCAGGCAGAGAGAGCTGAAAGGACTGACACGAAGGACTGAAACCAACTCCTCTTGTTATAACGATCAGTCTGTTGGAAAAGCTGTTCCTGCTCCAGTCAGAATTTTGTTCTGCATACTGAAGACTAAACACTCCTGTGCCATTGGAAAGATTTTTGATGCAGTTGTGTAAGCGCTGATATGCCCTGGAGATTACAGTGGGGGGCCTGCATGGTGTAAGGATGTGAAGAACTGTGATGGCAGTTCTTGCCAGGCTTACATAAAATGTACTTTTTCCTTGTTTTCTAGGGTAAACAGGAAGAGAATGATGTGGTGGAGAAGCTGAACCTTTTCCTGGATTTACTCCAGTCCTATAAAGTGAGCTCTGCTGTTCTTCTGCCAGTGACAAAGTTGTTTAGAGCAAGCCTTGTGCTCTTTAGAGGGTGTAACGCCAACTGGATGGAAAACTGTCTGGGAGGCCAGTTCAGAGGCAAACTGGGCATCTGGCAGAGGGAGGGGAGTGGCTGTTGGCCGTAGCTAGCTCTGTAACCTTACTGATCAGCTCATCTTGTGAAGAGAATTTGCCAAACAGCAAACCCTGCAAGGAATTCGAAAATACGATTGCTCAAACTATATGAATCAGCCAACTTTTTTTCCAGATTTGGCTGCTTTTGAGTCAAAGCAGTGAATTACATGGCTACTGGTTTGTTTGTGCAGATATGAGTTCAGTTACAAATGGAATAATTTTTGTTAATGCTAATCTTTTGGTCAAAGGCACTTTTTTTTTAGAAGCACCTACTGAAACTGTATGTGGCAGCCTCTCCTGACATTCCCAGGCCTGGATGGAAATAGAAGGACACTGCCACGCTGTTAACGTAGTTAATTGCCAGCACTTAATATTAGGAAGGACACAAAAGATAAGAGGCCTGATAAGATCCAAAACGTTGGCAGAAGTGGTGCTCCAGATTGCCACTTAAGCTCACTGGTCTGGGTTCAAGCAGTTTTGTTCCTTGAATTCTTAGCTGCCAGCATTTTTTTGACCCTCTTGAGAACAAAGACAGAAAGATCCGCAGCATAGAAATTACATAAGGTGTGACCCATGTGTTTGTGTTCCTGATGTACTTGGCTTGCATGTTTGCTGTCTCTTAGCTTCCACTGAGTACCTGTTTTTTCCTTTTCCCATAAAGGACCTGTGTGAAAGACATGAGAAGGGGGTATTGCACAAGCACCAGCGAGCATTGCATAAGTACAGCATGATGAAGAGGCAGATGATGAGTGCCACTGTGCAGAACAAAGAACCAGAATCAGTGGAGCAATTGGAGTCTCGAATTGTGGAGGTAAGGCAGATGCCTGGGAGAGCAAAGGGTGGTACTGGACTCCTGTAATGGTGCCGCTATGTAGCTCAGTTATATTTGCAGAAAGCCATTAGAGGGAAAGGGTAACCTGTGCTTTGGGTAATTTGAGCTACCTGCTGTGCTACGAGGAAAACCCGTTTGTTTTCCTCGGCACTTATTAGTGGCTCTTTGGCAACATGTTATTTGCCGGAGCTGTGGAAAGCAACGGTCCGTGTGATGGAAAGTGCAGTTGCTGTCGTATCAAATGGGTCCAGGAACTGCCTTTTGACGTTTTCAGTATGTCTTTGTATTGCTACTATGGTGAGGAATGCTGTTTTCTCCTGCTGCAAGTGAACGTCCTTGGCACCTTATTCCCAGCAATATATTTCACTGAGTTCCTCTTCTTTCAGCAAGAAAACGCTATCCTAACCATGGAGCTGCGGAATTACTTCTCTCTCTATTGCCTGCATCAGGAGACACAGCTTATCCACATCTATCTGCCTCTCACGTCTCACATTTTGGGGGCTTTTGTCAACTCCCAGATCCAGGGTCACAAAGAGGTGAGTTCTTCTGAACTGTATTCTTTTTCCCAAAATATGAATGAGAATTTGAATGTATTTGTTTTCACTCGTGGGCCTTCCTCCTCTAACCATCCGTCCAGCTGGCTCTTTCATAACTTCCTAAGAAGTCACCTAAGGTCTTTCGAGTTTCAGGTGAGGATCAAGGCTGGCCTCTGACCCCTCTGCAAGACTATCTTCTTGCAGCAAGTTGCTGTGTTTTTCTTTTTTTTTTTTTTTCCTTTTTCTCTTGTCTGCAGATGGCCTTTATCCTACAGATAGTTGAAGACGACCCAACCATTAAATAACTACATATTCTGTATTTAATGATGTGTGTTTGCTAGATGAATCTGTTTTTTTTTTTCCGTTGTGCTACACAGAAATCATATGACAAGGAACAACTTCCTTGATTTTGCTCTAAATCCAAGAGCTCCCATTTGTTAACCCCTAAATGTGACCTTCAGCATTACCCATGTACAGACTTTCGTGCATTCATTATATTAGGAGAGTCTCTCCTCCTTCAGCTGCCTTCCTTCCCTGCAGTGAAGGAATTTGACCAAGGTGTGGGAAAGCTCCCTTCCCTGCATGCTCAGTAAAATCCTCAGCTGCATTATAGCACCAGTCTAAAATGGACAATCTGTGTCCACTGGACTTCCCCAAAGTACTTCAGCAAATTTGTGTTGTGCTTTTGGGTACTCTGAAACTGCTGCTAAAATACAGTGCAGTGAGTTGATTACCTGTCATGTTGTCACGTCTGTTTTCTCTCCTTTTCCACTCACAGATGAGTAAAGTTTGGAATGAATTGAAGCCCAAGTTGAGCTGCCTCTTCGTGGGATCTAGCAATATGCCAACTCCACCATTGTCACCTCCAGAGGGAAACTTCTTCTCCAGTTAATGCTCTGAGCATCTAGCATGGAGCAAGAAGTGCAATCAACGAAGGGGTGGGACCTCTACCTCCAGATGTTAGAATGAGTCCTCCAAACAGCTATTGTATTTTTTTTTATTATTTTTTTTTAATACTGCTGCTTTGAGCTGCTCTCTGATTTAGACAGACTGGATGTGGGACAGAACATATGGATATAAGGACAATCTCTTAATTTTTAAATGCTCTGGGGCAGAACTGATGATCATTATCCTGCAGACACTCTTCATGGGGTCAGGACGTGATGTGGTGCAGTGAGTGCTGCAGTGTTGTTGCTGATGCCTTTGCATCCGGTAACGTTAATCTGCACACACACTGACACATCTCTGTGCATCTCTGAAGTGCTGAGATGAACAAGATATCTAAAGCCTTTGCTTGTTCTAGGGATGGATTGCCTTTTGAGCTTGGAAGGGCCTGTGGTACAGGCAAAGGAAAGCTGAAAGCCATCCCCCATCCCATTGATAGGTGTCTGGATTTGATTTCTTACTGCCGGATCTTAGCACGTAGTACGTGACTGAAGTGGTGGGATTCGCGGACCCGGCTGGGCAGGGGGCAGTGCTGCTGTGTGGCAGGAGTTTTCCCAGGGAGTCCAGGCAGACTGTGTCGTCAGTCGGTGTCAGCTGAGGGTTGCAGGGCAGCCTGGGGACTTGCTCGTATTTTTCATTTTGGGGCCAAAGACAGCTGGGTTCAGGAACTCAGAGGCGTTTGCCTGACATAAATGAGAAAATAATTGAATAAAACACTCCTTAATTGTAAACCACTCATACTGTACGAGCAGAAGAGCTGCAAGGTAGCTTGTTGATTTTCTTCTGGAGGTTCTGACATCCATCTGTTGAGTAGCTTTAGGACTATTGGAGAGCTGCTGACCTAAAGGCTAGTGTTTTCTTTGGTTTACTATCAGATGAAGTATTCTGTTACACCAGCGGGCTGGGACCCAGTGCTGATAAAATTCATTAGGAAAAAATCAGTATTTATCAGGATGTTACTGTCATTCTTTTTTTTCTGGCTCTGGGTAGCATTGGATTGTGTTTGTGAAGGAGAGAAGACGATAGCATGGTCCTTGGTAATGGGCTTTTTAGAACGAGTTATGATTGTGCTAAGGGGACTGAACATTCTCCGTGTTTCACTTCGTATCTCTGGTGACTTTCCCTCATGAGGCAAAGAGTCGGAGGAGGAGATTTTGCGTGTCATTCCCTCAGGAGGGGAAGTCGTGCATATCCTCTAGAGAAACTAGTAAGTGAAGAAACTGCAGACGTATGCAGCAAAACTCTACGTCAACAGGACTCCCCTGAACCGAACTTCTCTGGAGCTAAAATAGCTGCCAAAGGGGAATTTGAGACTTGGCTTCTTAGGGTATTGTTTGAGTGGGTAAAAAGGAAGCGCGTTAACAAGGATGAGTGCTCACTGTCAAACTGGAACCATTACAGTATTTTCCCATTGGGGAACTTCCCCATTAGCAGGAAATATATTTAAATCCTCCAATCATAAAAGCTGCTTTTTTTTAAAAAAAAAGAAATAGAAAAGTCAATGCAACGTGAAACTCTTCCTAGTCCAGGTGGAAATTATGAGTTAGTTTCTTCAGCTAGGAGCAAGATAAGAAGTTACTTGCCCAGTTTTATGAGACTGGCGTAACCATGACACACACCCCTGAAAATGTGGTAAAGTGCACTTATGTGGGTGAATTTCTTGGGTGCTGGGCCGTGAGCAGTGTGTAGGGAGTCTTTTTCACAGTCCTGCTCAGAATGCATTATTAAGAGCTTTCTATAGCAGTTCAAATGTTAGTTCTCTTCTGAGTCTCTCCTCCTGCACATCGGCCTTGCCCAGTGAGACGGATTTCCTTCAGATGGCTGTGGCAGATTTGATTCCCTCTCCTGAAGGTTTCCAAAGTGATGCAGAAGAGACTTTGCTCACAAGCCAGAACAAACTGTCTGGGGTGGGAAGTGTTTCTGCAGTACAGTAACAAGATTTATCTCAAGAACAGCACAAAAGGTTTTTCTGTTCGACCTTGTCTTGATTAGGAAAATAGTTTGTGGTTAAAGTGCGGAAAGTGCGTTACCGTATTTTTAAATGCTCTTCACTCCTAGCATCTTTAGATGGTGCTGGCTGGTTATGGCGTGTCATTGGCTTAGTCTTAGTACTCATCCTCTCATTTAGCCTTGTTTGCCTGATGTGAGGAACAGGCAGATTGAGAAAATACTGCATGTTTTGGGGCAAGATCTGATATCTGTATGATGGATCTTCCTTGTAACTTGCCTGGCTGGGGTAGATGACTGGGCTGTGTTCTGTAGGAGTACTTGCAAAGTGTTAGCCTGAATGGGATTGCGCACTTCTCACGTTGAGAAAAAAGTGACATTTTTGGACTTTATATAAAAACGAAAATCAAACCCCCAAAAAACCCAAACATCAAAACCACGTTTAGGCTTTAGACTAACTCTTTCCTGTACTCCTTCAAAGCAAGAAATGTAGAGACTGTTACAACGATAAATACAGGCCACATGGGAATTACGTTGTTTTGAGAGGACACCCATTCCTCCACTGTCAGCCCTTGCCTCTGAGGAGAGCAGTTTTGTGGGTGGGGTTCTCTTGTTTTGATTTTACTCTGTTCACCTAGTGTTTTGAGAACAGAGGCCCAGTATTCTCAAAGCTGATACAGCTAATAGCACTTTCAGAGTTCTTACTGGACCGTCAAGCTTCTATCTCATTCCTAAACACAGGCATACACTATCTCATACAATTCTTAGTTTGCAAACCTTGTTTTTGGGAGACTGGTCAGTGTGCAAATAGCACTATTATGTTTACCTCAATAGATGAGGGATTTCCTTACTGTATTTATCCTGTTTAGTTTAGGCATTTGTCAGACTTGGAGAGCAGCATCAAGTACAGCTTGCTTCCTCTAGAGGAATGCAGCAGGGAATCAATCAAGTTGACTTCAGTTGTCTGCCTACCCTAATCAACGTAGGGGAAGCAGTTCTAGTTACCTCCGTGCTACTGCCTTCTGCAGCAAACAGCCCAGCTCTACGCAAGGGTGAGAACAAGACTTAATGGAGTTAGTTCCTGTTGCTGGTAGCTGGGTAGATGGCAATAAACACTAAGCAAACCAGAAGACTAATTGAAGAGTGCATGCTGCCTATCCAAGCACTGATGCTCCTGTAAAATGTAGCGCCAAAGAGTTCATGTGCCTTCTTGAATGGGAAGCTTTTTGTGTATTGCTTGAGCTCATGGGGACTTTCATGTGTTCACGTGTGCGGTATCACTGCTCTTTGTAGTGATAGAAGAGGCCTCCAATCTTTCTGTCAGCGTGTCTCTCAAAATCTGTCGTGGAGGTACCAGAGTAGTAAACAGCTGAGAACCTGAAACTTTGCCTGAAAAATGTTTTCTCAAAAGGGCTATATGTTTTTGTTGCTCCTAAGATCTCCTCTGCTTCAAGCTGTGAAGTGGCAACATGCAGGCTTTTTGACCAGCATCATGTGTTGAAAGGCTTTCCAAATGATATTTACAATACAACCTTAATCTTTGATCCTTCTTTCCCTCTCCTTCCCAACTCCTTGCAAGTTGCTCTTCCTAAGTTGTAACATGTTTTCAACAGTGCCTTGCTGCATTCCAGTGCTTTTACCTTCTACTTTGATCATGCAAGGGTGTAATTCCTGAAATTTGTTAACAGGCTAATTCACAATCTTCAATTTGTGCTGTTTCCTAAAAGATAGATCAGCAGCTGGGGACAGAACTTATTTAAAACATACCAGTCTCCACAACTGCAGCAGGAAGCAATAATGTAACTACTCTTTGAGATGAGCTAAAAGTCAGTGCTGGTGAAAGCATCTCCATAAAACGATTGAACCAACTGCAGAAGAGGGGATAGCAAGTAGAAGTGCAGAGCTGAGCCTCGCTTGTTTTTTTCCTACCTAAACTCCTGGAGGAACAGAGTAACTTGCTCGCTCTCACCACGCAACCATTTCCACCAGGAAATAAGATAACAGATACTGGCTGCCAGTTGCTCCCTTGCTTACCACACAGTAAGGTCTTACATCCTGTTACAAGCTACCCCATCCCCTTGTGCCTGTTTTTTCTCCTCTACTTGCCCCAAGCCATTCTCCCCATTAGAACAGCCAGAAACCCTTACTGCTATCTCAGACGCAGAGGTGAGCATCAAAAACCCTGTAAATAAGTCAGTGTGCAGCACAAAAGGAAAAATAAAGCGTCTAAGGTGTTAACTCTTATCCTCTAGGTCTGAGCTGGGGCTTACTGAGCATATGAAGAAGGGTGTTTTCGAGTGGTATAAATTATTCAGAACTGCTGGAGGGAGACAAGAAGAACAATCTTGTTCAGAGGGTGTGAATTTTGCCTGCCTGGAATATTCTGTATCTTTGCTTTGCTCAAATAGCCTTATGTATGAAGCACTTTATCCAAATGCAGGAATTAAAGAACTATTACTACAGCTGGTAGACTGGAAATGTTTACAGATCCTATATTACATTCCAAGATTCTATCTGTAAGTGTTATATGTGTTTGTAAAAGTGTTTAAAAAAACAAACCCAAAACTTGTGTAAGAAGTTACATATGTGATGTGTTATTTCTAGCCCAGTTTGATGAAGCTTTTGCTGCCCAGCGTGCTGAGTTGCGCTGACCTGAATGCTGAACAGGTCATCTGCTACCGACGTGTGGCAAAGCCTGCAGCCATAGGTGATGGCACTTTGCAACAAGGACTTGCTGAAAGTTGATTTTGTTCAGCATATTTTTACCTGAAAGGCTCAAAACAGTTCCAGGTTCACAGCTGGAGCTGCAAGAGCAAAAGCAGGGCTCCAACATCTTCCTCTGACCTTAACTCCTGTAACCTTACGCTACCTTCAGCTGGAGAATCCTGAAGGGATCTCTACCTAAACTTTGCAAAAGGCTTTCAGAGTGTTGGTCAAGCCTCACCTTGTCCCAGGAAGTAATGCTCAATGCTAGAAACTGGCATAGAGGAGGTACTTAATGGATTCTGCTGCAGTCCACTTAATGTTTCTGTGAAAGGACACCAACTCCTGAAAGGCCTTAAACAGTCTAGAAGGTAGCTAGCCCTTTACAACAGAACAACAGATACTTTTACTAAAAATATTTTTAATCTTTTTAAAAAACATTTCCAGCCACGAGGGAAAAGCCTAAAAAATTAGCCACCTGAAAAAAAAAAAAAGGTTAACACTAAGTTTTTAATAGTTGTGATCACATAACCACTGAAGTATACCACAGCCAGGGACTTCACAGCGTGGAAAATCTCATTACTTTTATTTCTGCTCTAAGAAAACCCCTTATTTTCTTTACTTCTCAGTGACCTGGCAAATAAGTCTCCTTTGCTGGATTGGTGAGAAAGGACACCCTTCTACGTAGTACTCATGGTGTTCTAGCCCAGTGTGGGCAGCAGCACAAGTTGAATGCTTCTGTTTTCTTAAACTTCGTCCACTTCTTTCAGAGTGTGCTCCAGGATAGTGTCTTGTCCCTGGAACTTAAAATAGCCACGAAACAGCTTTTTCTGAAGCAGCAGGGGAAACCAATAGGCATCATCTGCCCACATGTGATTGAATGGCACCTCATCCAGCGGAAACCACTGTGGACGCATTTCTGGTGGGAGAAAACGAGAACTTTGCATGAAACTTTCTCTCGTATTTTTTTTGCTGCCCAGACTTTAAAATCTGTCAGCAAGCAGCTTCCCTCTACAGCCTAGCTGCCTCTCTTCTCAAACGGATTTCGGCACAAATAGTTCTGCATTTCTTAAGAGCAGTACTATCTCAGAAGAGAATGCACATCCTTCCTTCCCCTTCACTAGCTACCTACCATCGCTTTCTGTTGGCTCTCCATGAAAGTGATCTGCCCGGAAAATGTGAACTTCCATCAGTTCAGAGTTGCCTTCAAATTCAAACGTGATCTGACCCATCTTCTGCAAAGTGTCCACAGTCAGTCCACTCTCCTCCAGGAGCTCCCTACACAAGAAATAAGACTTCTTTACATGAAAGCGAGCAGTGGGAGGATAAAAAAAGCAGTCATTGGCTTTGCTTGCATGTTCAGAACACTTCCAGTGAACCAAAGGTGAAAGCTGCACCGGTAAAACAGCCAGGCACAGCCTGCAGAGCAAGGCAGAGTTCTGGCTTGCACCAGAGTAGGAGCCTACTTACACCAGAGCGGAGCCATGTTACTGGCTTGTGTGTTATTTCAAGCTCCTAAAGGCTAGTAGGAAAATAGTCCATGTTGGAAGGGGAAGATTAGGGAAAATTGATTGTTCAGTAAAATTTACACTCCTTGCAACATGATAATCTTTTCTGAGATAGGTTAGAAGTGTGCTAACACTCGTGACTAGCTGGATGTGGTTTAAGACCTCTGAGATATACTTCATTTAGACAAGAAAAAGGCTTTGCTGACATCAAGCTAAAGCTTTTGGAATTGTGGGGAAGCGGGTAATAAATACTAGAACATCTGTACTGGCTACAAAAATCAGCTACTTCTAAGGCTAACAAGCTTCTTTAGGTAACACTGCATACTACACAACATGATTTGCACACAGAACGTTAGGAATGCCATCTCCCATTCAAATGCTGTGTAAAAAACTAAAGCAATTGTGTAAACTTTCCATTTCTGTTCCTTGGAAGTACGTTTAGCATAACGAGAGCCTAGAAGGCAAGACTTTTACGAGCCCTTTGAGACACTTGCCACACAGCTCTTTTCCATGCATCACCATGCACAGCTACTTGAAGCACATTCAATTACTTGCTCTGTTTATGCTACGCAGTTAGGGATTTTTTTTTTTATTTTTACTTGCCTCTAACAGAATCAGCATAGCTTGAAGTTAGTCACAGTTTTTCTAATGTACAAAAATAAGGAATACTTTGAAACAGTGTTATCTTCAGTTAAGGTTAATAATTAATGTAGTTGCATATTTGGCAGTAACTTAACAATTTTAAAATGTATCAGAGATAATCTTTAAGGCTCCAGCTTTCTTTGGCATCAATTTCATGGATCCCATCCTTCAAAATTATATTCCAACTTAATGTCTTAGCTAATTTTAGTTTATCTTCCTGAGAAACTATCTACGTCTAAAATAGAGGCAGTTTTCCAGCAAGGCTGAAAGCCTCATTTTACAGGCTGTGATGATTGAAAAACAAAGCACAACACTGCTATGGGTCTCTAAGCAATTTCTCTGTCAGCTGTTTGGCTCTACATAGTAAGGGGAAACATTACAGGTAGCAAACTAGAAATAACAGACTAGCTAAATGCTCTCCTTGTAGGACGTGCCACTGAAGAGCCATGGGTGCCTGGGTGCTCAGGGGAACATGGCACACCCAGTGGAGTAGAGAAATCTTACCAATACAGGAAACTTTTGTGGGTGTTTCAGCTTAATATTTAACTATCCATGCTGTGAGGACACTTCACACCTTATGCCACTGCAAACCCAACTGAGACAGTGCAACACGGAACCACAGCCTAATACCTGACCTCTGAATACAGAGCAGAGGTTTTACAAGTTAAGTTTGATGTGGACTGTGACACCACTTGGAGAAAAGCTGCACCTCGAGGCAGCACTGCAACAGTGTCGCTCCCCACCAGGAAGGTGGGCTGCGTGCCGAGCTGGCCCTGGCTCTGGGCACTGCTTCCTGCTCAGTTGACCTGGCAGGAATTGGTTGCGTCATTCCGTAGTAAAGTCCTACCAGCGACGTGGAAAGGGCTGTGGATGGGACTGTTCCACAGCCCGCAGCAGCAGGCGCTGGCTGTGCTGTGGCACTTTGCACTGAGGTGGCTGAAACTTTCACCACTTGACATCTGGTGTGGACTGAAGCTCTGTTTTCTAACTCTGGCTGGCACAGATAAACACGCACCTAGGACATCGAATGCTAAATTAGATCAGTAGATTTACACCACAGTGAGTGGTAGGGTAAGCCTAGCAAACGAAGGCCTGATTTAAGTAACAAAACTGATCTCCTTCCCTCCATGCAGAAATGATAAATTACATGCAAAGCCATGATGTAAGTGTCAGGTACATTAACCCCATGCATTGCTGGGTGCACAGCTGCACAGAGGACCCTTCTGTCCCCTGGATTAGCTCACCACAGAGCCCAGGCAGTTGCACTGGCACAGCTGAGGAGATGGTTCAGGGCAAAAGCTGTTAGGTAGCTGTTAAGCACACCAACACTGAACTTCCTGCAGGTGCGAGGGCAATTTTGGGCATATATCAGAAAGTGAGGAGGTGGCAAAGCATGGCTTTGTATCAGCAACGTTTATGTAAAGAACAAGGTACCTAATTTTTAGAGGAGTTCAGCAATTCAGCTGCGATCTGCTATTTGATTTTAGAGACTAGACAGAAGAAAACTTCAAGAAATCAGTACTAAAGCTTCCTCAATGGTACTATACCTCTGTACTGATGGAATTCAATTCTGTAACTCAGCATTAGGACTCAAAAACGCTGCCATGCGTTCAAATAATAAATTTCCACAGTGCCTTTCATAAGAGACCTCTGAGAAATTCTAATATTTTGTCACTACACTTTCACACAGTGCTAAAAACGCTACTGGAAGGTAGCACCTGTTCAATAGCTTCAAAATTTAAACAATAGGCAGTACAATGGCATAAGCTGTAATTCTGCTATATAGCCAAAATTAAACTGCACTTTTCTGAACAGTGTGAGAACCTCTGCCCACCACAAGCAAACCGAGTCTCAGTTTAGATCCCAGTCTGAGAGGGGGGGATACTCAGTAGACTGGATGACAGTTACAAGGTTTGCAGATGGTGGGCAACGAGGAGCAATCCTGTTTCTTTGTACGTGTGGAAGATCCCTCATCTCCAGCGGAGCAGGCGATTTTCTCCGTTCAGAGATGGCTCATGACTGCACTCACAGGTAACGCACTGGCTACTATTGATATCAATGTTACTGGATACTATCGTTATTGATCAGCTAAGCCACGGTACCTCCACCTGCAGCCCACCACCCCACAGCCCAACACATGCCCCAGAGCCCCGGCACCTGCGAGCAGCCTCCTCGATGCTCTCCCCCGGCTGCACCTTCCCCCCGAAGCCATTCCAGAGCCCGGCTCCAAACCCGCGTTTCTTCATGCCCAGGAGGACGCGGGACGGCTGCACGACCAGGACGAGGGTGAAGAGACTGGGAGTGCACATGGCTCCTGGGCGAGAGGGCAGGAGGGCACACCGTGCTGAGGGCTCCGGGCTGACAAACCCTGCACTCGCTGCTCGGTTCTCGGCGGCCCTGACACCCCCTACTGCAAGCTCAGCCCCGCAGACACCTTCCCAAATGTCTGGTCCCACCATCCCTGGCCCAAACCCTCCGTCCCCCAGTGATGCTCCCAATCCCTGCTTCTCTAGCACTCCCCATTGACCCTCGCTCCCCTGCCCCCCCTCCCAAATCCCTGACCCCCCCAGCACCCCCTCCCCAAATCCTTGACCCCCCCGGCACCCCATCCCCAAGGCCAGGCTCCCCCGTCCCCCGAGCACCTCTGCCCCAAACGCCTGATCTCTCCGCTCACCGCCGCGCCGCTCCCGCAGACGCGGCCTGTCGTGATCCGGCTCTTCCCGCGCTGCCGCCGCTCCCGCCCCGCCCCCGGCCCGGCCCCGCGGCAGCGGTGAGGGGAGGCGGGGCGGGCTGAGGCGGCCGCCATGGCGGGGGCCAGGGGCGCTGCAGCTGCCGGGGGCAGGTTGGTGGAGGGGCGGCTGAGCAGAGGTCGGCGCTGGGCCGGGCCGGGCCGGCGGGTCCCGCCCCGAGCCGGGGGCTGGCGGGGTGTTCTGGGGAGGTGCCGGGTTAGTCCTGGCGCCTGAGGTGAAAACCCCAGAAATGGGGAACGGACGTTTGGGGTCTGTGGGCGCCGGAGCGGGGTCGTTAACCTGGAAGGCGGTGGCAGGAGTGCCCGGGGCTGTCCGCGTGCTCCGCCCGGAGAGATGGAGTCTCCAGGAGCCGGGACAGCCCTCCTTCCTCTGAGGGGCTGAGGTGCTCCGGACGCCCCGTCTCCCAGAGGCTGCCAGCCCCTCTGAGGCGGCCCGGGCCTTGCTGGGGCCCGTCTGCCATGTTGTGTACCGCGGGCCTGGAGCCCCTGCGCAGAGCCGAAGCACGGAGCCGTGCGGGAGTGGGGCCCTTTTTCCTGCCTTCGCTCGGGGTGGCCTTCGAGGCCTCCACCCAAAGAGCAGCCCTGTCGTTGTGGTTGGACTGGAGAACTGAAGGCACCAAGAATCTCAAATTTGGAGGCTTTTTGCAAGCCTGGTGATAAATGGGAGGAGCTGTTGTCGAGATCAGAGTCAATTACTGTAGAGACTTTTGAAATACGTGGTGGTTATGTTCTAACCGATTAACTCGCCTTTCTTCCTGGGCAGCCGTTGGCATCTGGTGAGCAAATGTCTCCACACTACGGTGGGGTTTCTGAAGAAAACTGGAACCGAGCACTGGTGGTTGGAGCGGCACTCGAAGGATCCCTTTGTTAAGGCGACAAAGCGGCAGCATTACCGTTGCCGAAGTGCCTTCAAATTACTGGAGATCGACGACAAGTTCCATATTCTTCGTCCAGGACTTTCTGTTCTTGACTGTGGTGCGGCGCCTGGTGCTTGGAGCCAAGTTGCTGTAGAAAGGGTCAACGCCTTAGGTACTGGTAAGTGCACATTTTTGGCAGGCAAGATGGGAACGATACTCATCTTGAAGCGTGTGAGAAAACTCATCTGTGATGGCGGCAGTGTGGGGAAGAGACATGGGTACTGTCAAATGCCAGTCACTAATAGAAGCGTCAAGGTGTAGGCCTGTGTGACAGTGAAAATCTTTATGTGGTCTGGAAAAATCATATTTGTGAAATAAAACCTTACCATGAGGTTCTACTGTAGGTTTAATAAAGTGTTCTAATTAACTGTGTTGTGGGGAGGATCCCTTCATCCTGTTCTGAAATTGGTATAGCTTCCAGCAGGTAACTTGGCTTTTCTATATTTTTATTTCCCTTTTTGAAAAATGATGGTAACCACTGTGTATGCCTTATGTTTTAAGCCATTAATATTGACAAGATAAGGTGTTATCGTCTGTGCTATCGTCCAGGATTTCTGGACTGTCAGCCTTGAAAGAACAGGAGAAAACCAAGGAAAATACCCCTCGCTTATCCAAATTAACTGAGTTTTCATGTCTTGGATGAATTAGCTTATAGCAAACCACCTGTACGGATGCACACAGCAAACTAAGGTCAAGAAAACCAGACGCAGGAGGTGAAATGTTTTTGTTTGTCGACTAACATGGAGCTCATGCATGTGCGAGTTGTTTGCAACCATTGAGTGTTCAGCATGTCATTCATTCTTTTTGTCTAGATCCTGCTGTCCCCACCGGCTTCGTCCTTGGCATTGACCTCCTGCGGATTTCTCCTCTGGAAGGAGCAGTCTTCCTGTCGGAGGCCGACATTGCAGACCCAAGCACGCTGAGGACGATTCAAAGTCTGCTTCCTGCAGAGATGGTGGACGTTATCTTGAGTGACATGGCACCTAATGCAACAGGCATTAAAGAACTGGATCATCAGAAGTTGGTGAATCTGTGTTTAGGCCTTCTGAATCTGTCCCAAAGTATTTTAAAGCCAAAAGGAACAATGCTCTGTAAATTTTGGGATGGACGTGAGTCCTGTCTTCTGCAGAACAGACTGAAGGAGCAGTTCCAGGATGTGAGAACTATAAAGCCTCAGGCCAGCCGGAAGGAGTCGGCTGAATCTTACTATTTGGCAAGACTGTACAAAGGGAAATGAAAGCTGAGAACCACAGGTTATCAAACAGATGACCAGACATTGATTGTAAATCTGAATTTGTTGCGTGTTTAAAGAAAAATCCCACCATAAGACCCCTAACTTGAACCGTTGCATTGTTGAGAGTGACCTGGGAAAATCTGCCACGATTCTTTCCAAGTACCTCGCGCTTTTCAAATACAAAAATAAATCAGGGTGGTGTCCTACTGTGTTTATCCACTAATTATATGAGGAGAGACAACCAATCTAGCTTCTCACCTGTGGAGAAGATGGTTGGGAGTAGAGAGGAATAATCTGAAAGGCAACCTCTGGGGCTACAGTAATGGAAATGAAAATAAATGAGTGATTATATAGAGAGTTTTTAATGTGTGCCTGAAAATCATTGCACTACTAATGGTGTCGTGTTTGAAACTAACCATAAAGATGGTTGTCAGAGTGAGAGGGAACAGAAGAGGAGTTTGAGCCAATTTATTGCCTCTTTATCTTTCTTAAAAGCTGATGCAATTTATTAGCACATGCAATAACAGATAACGTTTTCGTGCACGTCAGGATCTGCATCGTCACGTACTATCCGTAGTGCAGCCGCTCTGGATACATGGCTCTGGCTCTGGAGTATTTAGCCTGATGGCTCTGCTGTGTTTTCTGAAGACACGGGTTATATTTAGCAACTGCTACTTCACTGTAGTCATAAATCCAGTGAATGACAATGGGGAGGGTCCTTGCTGCTGAGGGGATAATTTCCCCTGTGTTTTCAGAAGTGTTTTATATTTGGCCAATGATGTTTCTCAGGTGAAAAGACAAGATGTTCCTTGCATCCCAGACAGGGAGAATAACTGATTGAATTGCTCGAATTCTGTTTGCAAAAATAAATTTAGCCACTGCCTTATCTGCAAGTGACAACTTTTACATTAAATAGCACTTTATCAGGCCGACTGTGGCGTGAGTTATAAGAGGGGCTGGTGGCACTGCCTGGCTTTAAGGCTTCCAGATCTTTCTCGTTCTAAACATCTCGTTTGGAATTGCTTACGGATTTATCAAATTTTAACTGCTTTGAGACCTCCTGGATCTCCATACTGAACAGTGTGTGAGAGTGTTGTCTTACCAGCCTAAACTGGGGAGCTGGATGTTACCTTTGTGTGCGTTTGGAGAGGAAAAAAAAGTCAGTTTGCTCTTTGAAAAACTTTATCTATGACCTGCGATTGGCAACAGGGACTGGAGCGAGCAGGGCCCTGGCTAACCGTGTGCTGTTCCCGCAGCTGCGGTGGGGCGGGGGTGTCGCAGCTCGGCCGCTGGGACGGAGCCGTTTTAGGGGGGTGGGCGGTGAAGGGAGGCCGAGCTGGAAGCAGGTTCGCCCCGCGGCGGGGCATTACGGTACGGCGCGGGGGACCGTGGAGGCATTGCGCGCCTACTGCCGTCGTTACGGCGGCCTGGGCCGCTGTTCTCGCGAGAGCTGGGCGCGAGTTCCCGTGAGATCTCGGCGCCGGGGCGAGGAGGGAGATCCAAGCGGGGCGCGCGCCGCCGCCCGCGGCGGGTGAGTGCGGGCAGGAGCGCGCGGGGGCGGGCGGGGCAGCCGCCGGCTCCGCTCGGCCCGGCCCGGCCCGGCCCGGCCGGCGCTGGCACCGCGCTCCTGCCGCCGAGCCCGGCGGCGGGCGGGCGGCGAAGGGAGACTGTGCCGCGTCCCCGGTCCTCCCGCCCCGGGCGGCCGCTCGCCGCCCCCGAGGCGGGGCAGCGCTGCCGGAGCCCCGCTTCTCCGCGCCCTCGGCGGGGCGCGTGAGGGCGAGCCCCCCGCGGTGCCCAGGGCGGCCCGGCTGAGGGGGAGCAGCCCTGTGCCCCGGGGGGCCGCTCCCGGGGGTTTGCGGGGGGTCCCGGGGGTCCCGTGTCCCCTGCAGGGAACCTTTGCTGCGGGGGCGGCGGGGGCGGGCGTGTCGCCGGAATTTCTAGCGCCGTCGGTAATTTCACGCCAGGCTTGCTGAAGGGTGATCTCGCTTCAATTTATTTGCGTGCGGAACTGAAGCCCTTATTTTTAATAAACCGTTTCGTTTGGTTTGGGCTGATCTGTTGCCTTTGTGCTTCCTTTGTGGCTCCTCTCCGTGATGATACAAGTCCAAAGAGTTACCGCTGCGTTATCCTGAGCGTTGGCCCCACGCCTGTGCCTCCGGCAGGAGCCTGCGTCGATGTTGTGGGTTGACTTTCCTGGTCCTGAACCTTCTTCTGTGCTGCTGGGACTTCGTAGGGTTTGCAGTCACTACAGGGACTCGCTTACGGCTTCCCGAAGTCTCCTGGGAGGCCTTGCTGGCTTTCCGGAGCTCCAGACTTCATTTGGTTTTGGCCTTTTAGTTTAGTGCCTTTCCAAATTTGAAGGAAGAATTGCAGAAAGTTTTATGTGAGCTAGGAGACACCGTTTTACTTATAGAGGTGATCTGTGAACTTGGGAAGTCTTGTTGTGGGAAGTTAGGTTCCAAAGTCCTTTTTGGAAACCAGACTCAAGTTGTGTTGAAGGTAGAGTTTGCTACTCATGGAATTACTTCTCTTTCCTCTATCAGCCTCAGATGTTTAGAGAAGGAGTAATGAGTTCTGTTTGTTAGTGTTATGTGTTGTAGATGTTCGTGTTCCGCAATGTTAACTTGTGTCCCAGAATCTATCTTGATTATACAGGGAAGGATAATTCAGTTTAGTTTAATTTATGACAGTTCTTATTTGTTCGCTTATGGGCTGAGGTTCAGGGGAGAATACTTTTAAATAAAAGCAAACCATTTCAGATAGAAAGCTCAGGGAAGAACAGGCTCTGTTGCATCAGTTTCTCATTTCAGAGACCTACAGCTTCAGCCTTGGTTGGATAGTGTTTTCTGGTTCAAGTTGATCCAGCAGTAATCCGTGGATTCCAGCAGTGACTAGCAGGTTGGATTTTGTACCCTGTAAACTGGCAGACCTCGGGGCAGTGATGTATCTCCTTTTAGCAAAGCAGCCGGTGTACTGTAGTTTGCTCTGAATGTTTTACTAGTGACTTTTTGTGTGTTTCCAGAGCCATGGAGGACTTGGAAGATAATACCACTGTTTTCTCCACCCTGAGATCCCTCAACAACTTTATTTCGCAGCGTATGGAGGGGTTGTCTGGGCTGGCTACGCCGGGATCGTCTCAAAGCTCCTTACAGATTCAGTACCAGCAGAGGGTGCAGGTGAGGTGTGTTCAGCTTGATGGTGCAGTATCCCTTCAGAGTGGTTGTAGTCTCCTTTTGATTCCAGGAATTGGGATCGATTTCATTAAGATCTGACCATTCTTTCTAAAATGGATATTCATGCAAGCTTAGTAATGGAAGCTTGCTTTTGGTCAGCATTCTAGGATCTTTAAATGTTTTTAAAGTGTCAGACATATTTATTTCTCTTATGTAAAAATTTAAGAAAGGTCCTTTGAATTTCTTCTCTGCTAGTTTTGTCTGTATACCAGCTCAGGAAATTAAATTGTAAGTTGCTTTCATATTGCTGAACAAAGGAGCTATATATCTATTAATACAGAATCATAGAATGGTTTGGGTTGGAAGGGACCTCAAAGATCATCTAGTTCCAACTCCCTTGCCATGGGCAGGGACACCTTGCACTGCACTGGGTTGCCCAAAGCCTCATCCAACCTGGCCTTGAACACTTCCAGGGATGGGGCAGCCACAACTTCTCTGGGCAACCTGTTCCAGTACCTCACCTCCCTCAATGTAAAAAATTTCTTCCTTATATCAAATCTAAATCTCCCCTCTTTCAGTTTAAAGCCATTGCCCCTCATCCTATCACTACACAGCCTTGTAAAAAGTCCCTCTCCAGCTTTCTTGTAGGCCCCCTTTAGGTACTGAAGATTTTTTTCTAGTAAGGTATTTTTCTAGTAAGTCACTTCGTTACCTTTTTTCACAGTCTTCCTCAAGGTTTCTTTGCCTGGACGCATACAGGAGACTTGCTTTGTGCTATGGCTTTGATGCGCTAACCAGTTATTACTCTCTTGTCCGCTTCTTTTTCATATCCCCGTGGGATTTTTTTGACTTTTTCCTGTAAGCTGCCTTATGCTCATAAAGCATTATGTAAGTTGACATTTTGGATCATAAGGAGTGTTTATTAGACTGGAATAAAGTTTCTGTATTCTGTATCTTCATATAATTTCTATTTCAGTCTCTGTGTAAAATAAGCTTTGCATTTGAAATGTTGACAAAAGTTTCTGCATTTTCTATCTGTGATACATCTCTGGTTAGAGAGATGGTTAGAAGAGGCTCCCTCTGGTTAGAGAGTCTTCATTAACTATGTGTTGAATGTACATTGCTTAGATGTGAGGTATTCTGCTAATATTGTCTGTGCTCTAAGGCGGCTTGAATGAAAAAATGAAGTGTAATGTTGTAGCAGGTAGTAGAAAAACATTTTCTTTTACTCAGCAGTTAAACTTCATGGGGAGCGTGATCTCTGCCTCTTGTTTACCCTCTGTTACTTTCATGAGGCTTGAGGAGTTCGTAGTTAACCTTCTTTTAGATAGAGTACCTCTAGAGATTGAATGAGAAATTCTGAATAAAGAACTTGAAATTCACGTCTTTCCAACTCAGGTTGATTCGATGTGGGTTTCTCAGTGTGGTGTGGAACTCTTGGTTTCTCCATCGGCAGCTGGTGTGAGAAGACAAGTACCACAAACGTGGTGATAGTTTCCTTGCGTTTTGTAAAATGGAATGCCAGGGTCAGCTCAGTAGTGCAAGGTGGGAGATAATGATATTATTGCAGTGCTGCTAATGATGTGTAATGTTCCTTTTCACACATGAACTGGCCAGCTGGAAGAACAAGCTGGGCAGATCCACTCCAAATCCCAGCTCCTGCAGGTGGAACGAGAGAAGATGCAGATGGAGCTTAGCCACAAACGAGCTCGCATCGAGCTCGAGAAGGCAGCTAATACCAATGCCAGAAACTATGAGGTAAGTATGACAGTTGCAGATGGCTTGATGTCATAGGCATGAGTCAGAACATCTGTAGTGCATCTGCCTTGGTGTTTTAGTGTGGATCAGGGATATGCCCTTGACTTCTCATGTGCCATGCTTTGGTTTGCAGTGATGTGTCTCGGAATGAGTATAGTTGACCTTTTTTGGATAAAACTAAACTGAAAGATGCAGGCCAGGAGCAAGCCTAGTGTTGTCGAAGTGCTAATGGACGCTGTCTTCAGAACAAAACTACGGTTGTAGTAAATGCTTCTGGAATGCATTTGCTGCGTTTGTGTTTACTGCAGATGTGGTGGTGATGTGGGTGTCGAGTTCCCAGCACCAACTGTTTTGCTCTGCAGATCCCCTCGCAGTGCGTAGCACCAAGTTGCTGATGTACACAAGAGAACGTCAAAGCCTTGCTTGGTTGACAAACTGATGATCTGATCACTGGATTCTGTTGGTTTAACACTGAAGTTGTCATGGGTAGCAATAACAAAAGGGATTTGTTATTTATTTCTCCCAGAAGTATTTAAGCGTTTTTCTCCCAGATGGATTTAAACTTCTCCTGGCACAATTGCAAGTGTTTAGTTTGTGTGACTGTAATTAATTGGAATGACAGCAGTGCCAGCCATGCACTGTCACACAAGAGAGCTTGCACTGATAAAGCAGTGAGCCTCACTGGGGGACTAATAGCTTTTACTGGTTTCTGCTTTTATGCCGGTATGTGTCTGCTGAACTACGTTACTGGAATAAGTAGAGCTGTGGGTTTTGTAGGATAATTAAGGTCTTGTATGCGGTTGATTTTTTTAAAGAGAAATCTTTAAAAAGTAATAAGCATGATTTGTTGTATTTTACAAGGATGCTAGGTGACAGATTTAGTGTGTAGCTGTGAAATAGCGAGTCGGTGACTGAATTCCTCGTTCCTCTGAAGTCAGGTGGTGTGGGATTAAGCCAGGAAGAGTTCAAACTGGAACGTAGTTGAGTCAGTCACAGAAACCCTTGAAATACTGGTACAAAAAAAGGGAGCAGCACTAATCCAGCACTGTGGTAATTACCCTGCTCAGATTCTGTGGTTTTTTTTGAGTCATGTGGATAAAGGTTTTAGGAACCTCACATAGCTTTACATAATCCTTGCTTGCTATGTAAATCCATGTCTCGGTTTGCTTTGATTAGCAAAGCAATTTACTACACGTTTTTTCAATAAGTGCTAATCAATTTGTGGTAGGAATAAACTGAGATGGTGTATGAAAGGTTGTCAGAGTGCAAAAATATTTATTGTGTTAATTGATAATACTGTGCATTTAAACTCAGTTTCTTTTCTATTAAATAGCCTCACACAGTTTCCAGAAGTTGCAGAGGGAAGTTTGTCTTATTAACCCAATTATTGAGATCTGAGCTTCTGGAAGTCAATTTGCTATGCATGGGTCAGCTGTAAATTGGAGCATCGAATGTTTTCATCTTTGATCTGCTGGAGAGTGTGCAGTGGGGTCTGTGAAGCCATGTCTGTATTCTAATATTCATGTCTTAGTCTCAGAGATTCCAAAGGGTCTGTCTCTTCGTTTTCTTAGCTCCATTGCCCTGGGTGGTTTCTTGACATTGAGTTGCTGCTGGTAAGATTTTTTTTTCCCTTGCTAGTGCAAAGAGCTATGGTCTGAGTAGCATTGCTTCATGATGATGCCTTGGTGACCACAGTGATGAGCAATGGAGTCAGGAGAAATGGAAACGACTTCACCTTTGTGCTACTTTCTTCTTATGTCTCTTTGCTTTTTTTTTTAATTGCAAGCGAGAGGCTGACCGTAACCAGGAGCTACTCACACGCATAAAGCAATATCAGGAAAGGGAAACAGAAGCCGAAAATAAACTGAAAGAACAAATGGAGATGAACAAATCCTATAAGAAGAGCATGGAGACAATGAGTAAGAAGCTGCAAGAGAAGGAGAGCAAATTAGCTGAAGCTAATGAAGTAAGAACAGAGTAATTTTGTAATCCAGTCGTAGCTTCAGGTGACTTTGCAGTTATTGTGAATTGAAAATGCCCTTCTTTATTTAAAAAAACCCAAACAAAACAATTGGAAACACTGTTCATCATCTGGAAGTGAATTAGCTCGAGTGGTGCGCGTCTTTGCTGTCGAAGTTTAGAACCTAACCAAGTCCAGACACAAGCAAGCAGGTTAGAATATGTTGCTGTGTTAATTAACAATGACAGGAGGTTTCTTAATACAGAGGAGAAAAAAGTGCCAGGCAGTGTACAGCATCTGGGTTTAGAAGTCAGTTAAGTGACACTGAATAAAGAAATGGGAAATGATGGAGGAGATAAGATGGGAAGGTGTTCAGGGAAGCAGGGAGAACCGTAGAGTGGATGAGACCGAAGTTATGTACAAAGCATGTCTTCCCAAAGTGTCTTAAATGCCTCTGTGTTCCACTGTGGAATGAATGCTTGGATAATAATTTCAGTTCTTTTGGGTGAACAGACCATCTTCTCACCCTTTTCAGATATCATTAGAGTTAAGTTCAGCCAGTTTGTTTGTAACTTTTCTGTTTAATTTGGTTTTCTGCACCAGTTGTGGATCAACAACCACTAAGTCCTTAAGCCTTCCTCCTGCCTAGGTGTCGCTGGAAATGTATCTATGGGATAAAGGAGGTCAACAGATTTACTGTGCCAGTTGTCAGTGGTTAAACACAGGGAGACAGCGGTGGCATGGAGAGAAACTGAACCCACATATGAAATGCGTGCGGCAGTTCTGTGTCTGTTCTTTTTGTTTCCGTGTCCATCAGTATCAAGATGAGAACTCTGCATGTGTCTCTGTCTAGAAAGCACCTTGTGTGTGTAATGTTTTGAGATTTTTCTCTTTTTCTCTGTTAAAGGGAGCTGAATAATGGCTATTCGAAACAAACCTGTGAGTTTTTCTTTAGAGTTAAGATATTTAGAAACTTGTAAAAACAGCTGGCCTCTAGTTTTAAGGAAAGTGTAATACTTCTGTTATTTGTTTGTGGCAAACCGAGACATTTTCAGTTTGAAACCCAGACAAAATATATTTGGAATGGTGTGGAATAATTTTTTTTTTTTTACTTTAATATATACACTTGTGTTTTATCATCATCTAGCTTTGAAGCTTGATATTTTTCATGCCAGTTTGAGGTCACCCACTTAATTGGTAATGGAAATGACAATTTGGGTGGCAGATGAAAGCAACTAAATGATTTTCTCTTGCCTTTGTTTTTGAGGTGAGCTAGCAGGTCTGAAGGTTTGCAGGAGTGTGGGATTGTTTCTAGATTCAGTTTTTGTACTTTCTAGCTGGATATGATTTCTGTCTATCACCATCCATAATGTCCAGCTTGGAGACTCACAGCTTTATGTGTTTCTTCTTTCTTTCCATGAATTCAGACAATCACTATATTAAAAGGGAAAATATCAGAGCTGCAATGGAATATAATGAATCAAGAGATGCAGATGACAAGCCAAGACTCTCAGAAGCAGGAACTGATGGAACAGCTGGATGTTCAACATAAGTAAGCAGGGGATGAATGACTGTAGGGAGAAAAAGGCAAACAAAACTTCAGTCTTCTGCAGCTGTTGTCACTCAGAAAACTTTCAACAGTGTTTGATTTCTGCTCTTCAAAGGGGTTCTTTGATCTGGATGTGCAGGTTATAATCGTCGTTTGAAACTAGCTCTGAGGTGCGATTTAATTGTACCTCGAGGAAAAAAAAAAAACAAAATTTGAGCTTAAAATCTCAGCGATGTCTTATGTTCATGGAAGAGAGTTAACAGAAGGCATGTGGGTGGGAAAGGCTAATCTGAACTTTATAGACTACACAGAACAAAAATATCAAACCGTAAGTCATAGTTGAGTGGTAGTTGAAAGATATGACTGTGTTTTTCCTGCTTACTAAGTTCAACTCTTCCATTTCAAAGGTGTTTATTTACTGTGAATGTGTGTTTGTTGGTTTCAGAGTTAAGGTGGCTTGACTTTTAGATATTTATCGCGATACATCTTTTTATGAAAATGGATGGTTTTGTCTCTGAATTAGAGAGAGGTGGTATGAGTGTGAAACTGTGTGAAACACAGTCTTCTAAAACAGTACCATATACCTTGTTAGTGGTGTTTGAAGGTGTTTGTCAGAGATACTTCTGCGTGTAGGTTGTTTCTGGTACGTGATTCCTGGGTGCTGAATGCCTCTTGTGTCTACATCTAATAGGAAATGGCAAGAGGCTAGTCAGCAAATCCAGACGTTGCAAGCGAGCCAATCCCTACTGTCAGAATATGAACAGAAGATTAAGGTAAGAAATTCTGTGGCCTCTATAAAGCTTTAGTTTTTATTTTTTTTCCATGGATGACCAGAACAGTGGTTTTTAAAATTTGATTATTTCAGAAATAACAGGTTAGTTTGTCATACAAGAATCTGATCTGGTGACCAGGAAAAGCTGGAAGTTGGCTAGATTCTGTTGGGTGGACCAGGCTACCTACAATTAGCCATAACATGACAGCGTTCACCTTTGTTGTATCAATTGATTGGAAAAAAAAAAAAATCCACCCCTGCTTACTCTATGGAGAGGTGATTTATATCCTTATTCAGTGCTCTGGAGGAATGCTGTTTAATGCTGTGCTGGAACCCAGTCCCATCAATGTTCTAGAGCAATCTTTTTTTCAAATGTTGGAGGATGAACCTAGCAACTGCAGTTACTTTTCTGCTTCCTAGAAAATCCTTCCTCTGGAGTTGGGTTTAGCTCTTTTAAGAAATACAATTATTTGCAAAGCTTTCAGAACGACACTGGCTTAAATGTGAGTACAGAGATGCCTTCTGTCCTTTCAAATTAACATGTAGGTTGGTGGGAATGTGTCTTTTTCCCTTGTCCTACCTTCCCAGGAGAGGTAGATGTGGAGAGTTAGTTTGGGTTGAGCAGATGCTTCCAATGGCAGTGCCTGTGATTGTCGTCAAGTAAAGCTACACTGGGAGGCAGCCTCATTGCCAGTTCTGCAACTGCAGGAAGGGACACCCTCCTGCAGTCAGAGTCATTGAAAGGAAAGTTCAGGAAACAGGCTATCAGACTGCAATACAACTCTAAATAAACTGACTTTTTTTTTTTTTGAGGGGAAAAAAAGCGCAACGTTTACCATAATGCGAAAATGAACGGTTGTGTTTCTTTTCATTCCTAATTCTTGCAGGCTATCCAAGTGCCCCTCTACACTTCATTGACAGAGGGATAGAAGACAAGAAAATCACAGTATTGGTTTAGTCAATAGAAGAAGATCCTTTTAATGATTAGCAGAGATCTTTTTTTGTTATGAACTTAGGGTAAACAGGTGTAGAGAAGAGGCCAGCCCAGGTGCTACAAGTGGAATGAGAGTCACCCGTTCTTTGAGCAATGGATTGGACTGGATGACCTACTGAGTTCTCTTCCAACTCAAAGTTGTCGGAGTCGTTGATTTGAGTTTAAAAAGTACAATGGAGAAGAAGCTCTTATGAGTTCAAAGTTAATCATTGCTGTCCTCTTGTCACCTCATGTTTTCCAGGACCTGGAACAAAAGTTCTCCCAGCAAGAACATGATGCTCTAATTGTTAAGAACATGAAAGCAGAACTGGCCCGTTTCCCAAAAATGGAGCGGGAATTGCGCCAACTCAGGGAGGAAAATGCCTACTTCAGGTGAAAGAAGGGTTCAGTTGTTGAGAGGGTTATCTTGAGTTCTTCTGTACCTGCTACAATTGGACTAGATGCACTTTCAAATCCCGCTATTTGGCTTCCGTATGGGAATCCTTAGAAGGAAGTTACAATATTTCATATAAATACTGCATATGAATTGAGCAGTGTTGTGATGGTTACTAGGTGAGAGGATTTGACAAGATGTGGGTAATCTCCCTGAACACAGCGAGAGTGTATTGGTTGTTCTGAATGGTGATACCTATTTGTTAGAACAAAATTCAGTTTTAAAGAGAGTGATAAACTCTATGCAGATTTTGGGAAAGAAATCCCTGTAGAGAAAAGAGACAGCTGAAATTCTGTAATAACTTTTTGCTTAATTTTGTTACCACTATTTTAAAGGGTTGTTGTTTCAGCATAGTGCTTGGAAAGTCTTTTGTTTAAATTTCTATTGGTAGAGTAGACTTTCTGAGTTTGCAATTAATTTGAAAAATTAATTTCCTGTGTACTGTGAAATAACTTGCCTTAAAGATTTATTGGGTTTTTTTTTTTTTAGATTAAACTTAATTTCCATCTTTTGGTGCATACTTAAAAAAAAGCTTAAATTGCATGAGTAATCTTGCCAGCTTTTTCTTATTGGCTGGAACACCTCTGCTATGAAAACAGGCTGAGAGAGTTGGGGCTGTTCAGCCTGGAGAAGAGAAGGCTTTGGAGTGATCTTATTGCAGCTCTCCAGTACCTAAAGGGGGCCTACAGGAAAGCTGGAGAGGGACTTTTTACAAGGGCATGTAGTGATAGGACAAGGGGCAATGACTTTAAACTGAAAGGGGAGATTTTGATTGGATATAAGGAAGAAATTTTTCACTCAGAGGGTGGTGAGGCACTGGAACAGGTTGCCCAGAGAAGTTGTGACTGCCCCATCCCTGGAAGTGTTCAAGGCCAGGCTGGATGAGGCTTTGGGCAACCTGGTGTAGTGGAGGGTTTTGCTGCCCATGGCAAGGGGGTTGGAACTAAATGATCTTTGAGGTCCCTTCCAACTCTAACCATTCTATGATTTCTCTTGCTTGTTTTTTGTGCACAGAAACATGGTATCAACAGACTTGAGGTCTTTTTTTTTTTTGAAACAGTTTTATCTCACCCTTGCACACCTCTATTAAAGTAAAATCAAGCAGTCTCAGTGCTCGCTCAGTCATCACAGAGAGAGTACTCAAAAAGCCTGAGTGTCTCCCGCTTGCTGTGTTCCAATTCTGCATTCAGCCTGACTGCAGATCAGGGTTGGGAGTCTTTTGCTACCCTTCCTGCTGTTTTGCCAATCAGTAAAGCAAATACAAAACTTCAGGTTGTTTGGACATAATTAGAACAGCACTTAGAGTAGAAAAAAATCAGTTCAATAAAGCTGAATTTTTTTTTTTTGAGCAGTGGCTTTGCAGTGAAGGTTACAGAAGTGAGTCAGTTGAATGTCCATAATGTCTGTTCAATGTCATATGATTCCCTTGTAATTCCATGTGTATCTGAAAGTTTGAGAGAGTGAATTGAGTTACATGACTCTAATAATTGTCTCTCTTTCCACCATAGGGAAATGAAAGAAAACAACGGATTGCTTAAAGAGGAGGTAGAAGGTCTCCAAAGGAAGCTGGAACGCTATGAGAAAGTCCAAGCACAGCTAGTGAACGTTGAATTGGAAAATGAGGTGAGGAGCTAGAAATATTTGGTGAATGAGCAGAATAGGGGTTTCATTTGTTGCCTGTCCTGTCTTTTAGGCTCTTCCTATATTGTGTTAGTTGAGATATGATGCCTATTTTAATTGATAGGTTCAAACTAGGCATTCCCAAACTGAAATGTCAGCATGAGGAAAACTATGGCAATGAAGGTGAAAAAGGCAAAAGGATATCTACAATTCTGCTGGATGTTTTCTGCAAAGAACAATCTCATTATAGTGTCTTTTTTGACCTTCCTGTATCTCGTCTATGTTCTTCTGTGGGAAATGCTTTTGCTGGTGTTAAGCTCTGCCCAGAAATGGTGTTGCCAAACAGGCATGTGATAAGAACCTTGATACACACTGACACTGTCAATGACAATGGGGCCAAAATCTGATCTCAAATGAATAAAATTGTCTTGTTTCCATCCCACCTTGTATCAAGCATACAGTGAGTTGTCAAGAGATTAACCTAAATGTGTAAACTTAATCTGTGGAACTACACTGGTGTCTGATCAGGTTTAGAGAATACTATCTGGTATTGACTGAAAATAAAAAGCTACAGGAGGAACTGGAAGAGGAGAAATGGGCACTTCAGCTGCTACAGAAGTGGTGTTGAGGGTACAACTTTTCTTCTCTGCTGCTGAAAGTCTAGTCTACCACGGTCTAGTACAGTGATGGTATTTCACAGGGTTAGATGATGTACAGTGCTGAAGTGTAAAGTGAGTTCTGTGTGTCACAGAGCTGTGGTGACACGGCTGGAGAACAACAACCCAAATAGCGCTAGATAGAAGATAATGAAATCCACAGGAGGAAAAAGAAAGACACTGAGTTTGAATGGAGAATTATGAGGAAACTGGGTGGAAAATGAGGTATTAGAACGTTTGTCTGTGTTTCTAACTCTTCTTTTGATCTCTACTTTAGAAACTTCTGGGAAAATTAAAAAGCTGGGAGAAACTGGACCAGAGCACTGGCTTGAATATCAGGTATGTGCTCACAGCTCTGGAGGGAGGTAAAACTTGTAAACCACTGTCCTCTTAATCAGCTGATCTCTGAAGTGTGTTGGTCTGTCTCTTCATGTGGAAGGTCTTCCAGTACTTTTTATTATATATGAGAAGAACCATAAGGTACAAACTGTTACATTTTCGGGAACTAAGAAGTATTTTTCACCAGGTCAACTTGACCAATGTCTCTGAAGCCAAGGTTCAACATAGAGTTTCTTGCATATAGCTATAGTCATGTTTAGTTAGAGATTCTGCTAGCTGAATAAGTGAGCTTTTAAGAATTTTAGGTTATGTCTAGAGAAGAGAATGTATGTTACTTGTAACAAATTGATGTAAATGTGATTTCTTTGAAATCCGGGTATCAAAATAAACTGCCAGATCATGATGTTGTGACTTTTCTTCCTTAAAGCAGGTGAAGAGCAGTTGTTAATTTAGTTATTTTATTTAACAAGAGAAATGGAATAAACTCAGTTTCTTATAAAAGGGGGGGAAAAAAAAACCCCAAACCCACCCCCTCGGCTCCAATGGTGTTTTGTAACACCAACTTGTCTCTTTGTGTACTGTTACTCCACAAGTCTTTCTGACATCCGGAGCATTGAACCGAGTTTTTACGGTCTCTGGAATGCGTGTGGTATAAAGAAGGGCTGGAAATGGTGCGTCTACTGATCGTTTTCTTCCACTGCAGAAGGTTTTCTGTGTAGCTGCAATGCTTTTGTGTGTCATTGTTTCAGCACTGCTTTATTTTCTCTAAATATTTACATTGTTGTTACGCCAGAAGGAGAGATGCTTTTTTGTAAACAACTGTCTTGATGTGAGCATTATAGTACAGATCACCTTTCATATCAAATCAAGGCCTGAACTGCAACAGGAATCACAGAACCTAATTTTACCAATTGTTTCTTCATTCCATTCATTACATGTCCCCAACAACAGACCTGTGTCTGCACGCTGCTGGGATTGTTTGGAAGTAGGGGTGTTTGGCTGTGCACATATGGTTTGGGTACACTTCTGCTTCGTGTAAAAGATGCTCGTGTTCAGCTTGGGAAAGCCCCCTTAATTTTCTCAGTGTTTTCTGTTTAACGAGGATAACGAACCTTTTCCTAGAGGCATGCTAGTAGGTAGCATGCTTGAGATTCTCTCCTGCATCTGCTGAGGATACATACATTTAAATGAGGTTAGAATTGTGCTAAATCTCCTATGGCAAGGAACGGACAGGAATAGTATGAATCCTTTTCACAAAACCTGTTAGACAGCGGAGTAAAAGCTTTTTACTTACCTCAAGCTGTTAAAGGTTTAATGAGGTAATTTCACAGTGGGAGAGAAATGGAACCAAGTGATTCTGCCTGTTGAAGTCTAATAACTCCTTCATTTAAAATCAGAATATTCGCTGTAAAGTGTTAGGTTTTTGATTGGGCCATATTGTTTAGTGCTGTTAATGGCGTCTTCTCATACAGAAAAAGGAATTGCTCTTGAGAAAAATCATCCTTTGCTTGCAATTGTACTGAGTGAAACTGGGTGATTTCCCCCTCCCTTCCTCCCCACCCCCCTCAGACTTCTTACAGCATGAATTATTTTAATTTTCAGTCAGGGTTATGAAGATGATGAGAGATCACTGCCCTGGTTAAGTTGCTGGAGTATGCTGTTGGTGAAAGTTTGAGAACAGTTAATTGTTCATCTCGTAGTAGAATAGGAACAAGTTGGATGGTTGTCCCGAAGAGCCTGAGCAATGTGCTGTTTGCTAATAACTAGATAAACAAACAAAAAGGAAAGGCATTAGGATTTATCCTCTTTTATCACGTTCTTCATTGGTACAGAGAACGAAAGGGAAGTGCGTACAGCATGTGGTGTTTGAGGAGAGGATGGTTTTTCATTTCCTCCAGCACTTCCGTAGGGCTTGTTTTGTGTCTGCTCTCGGTGGTTTCGGTTCACTGATTGCCTGGTCCCAGCAGGCTTTTTGTCAGATTGGCTTATGGTCAGACCTCCGAGTGTAATTTTATGTAATAATACTTGGAAAGGAGGTGCAGCTTTTAGGAGTGGAGTGATAATCCTACTGTTTTAGTACTGGTCTCTTCTTGGTAACTGCGAAAGAGCTGAGTGTTTATAATGCTTCACCTTTTGGGGGAAAACGACTTCATTAACGGTTTACTCAAAGGCTAATCTTATGTTTGCTAGTTCTGGATTCCACTTGTAAGCTCCTGGGTTTTTCTCTTGCTCTCATGAACTATGGAAACAAAGACAGCTTTAGCTCTAGAGCGCGTTGGTGTGTTTGCATTGCTGTTGCACAGTGTTCTTTCCAGAATTTGCCCTTGGAATTACGCCTGCCTTATGAAAACGTTATATGATATACCTGTAAGTGACCCAATACCCAGATAATAAAATAATACACACGATGGTTATGTGTGGTTCATGTATACATATTATAAATCTGCATAATCATTTTGTGTTCAATTATATGTCCTTCTGATGTCTTGATCTTCCTACTGCGTGCTTTCTGGTGTAGTTGGCTCTGTCTTTGTGGATGTAATTTTGTCTTGTAGGTCTTTTTTAGTATGTTACTGTTATCCTGCCAGGGATTTTTTCATACATTTGTGATGTGTGGCTCTGACTTGATATTCCTGCTGTAGAATTTGGTTTCAACTGTAAAAGGAAAAAATGCTACATTTTGAAATTCTTTCTGTGCTAGTAGAAAGTCATATTTGTTTTGGAGTTTACTCTCTTTGAGAAGGATATTCATGTAAGGCTATTGTAGGACTTTGTTATTAGGAAAGAGTCGTATTGAGAAAACAAGCTGCTTGTACTCTGTCTCTCCAGGCTGTGCAGGTGTAGCTTGTATTTCTTCAAAATCCAGTATCTGCGTCATTGAGTTCTTGATCATCTTCACGGAAGAACCATGTTAATCATGGCAGGCTTGGTTGCATTTTTTTTCCCAGAGTTAGACCATTAGCTTAGAGGTATTTCCAGGTAGCTTCTTTACTGCCATTAAACAACAGGTATTTTAACAGAAAAATATTCCTGGAAGGCTGCGTGCAGGAAAAGGTGGGCGATTTTGTTGGGATGACAGTGTGTGGAACCCCCCACGAGATGGCATCATTTCTCCTGCTGCCGGAGAAAACTGGCTTTCTGCTCCAGCCTGGCAGGCGCAGCCGGATTCAAAACCATCAGCTGGGCACCTTAGGAAGGGTCAGCTAGTCTCGTGCAAATTGCTCGTTGTTGCTATCAAATCTTTTCAGATCTGTTTAGTGCTTCGTGCATACGATCAGTGTCTCCTTGTGCAGTACTCAGGGTGGTAACTCGGTTTGGAAAAGATTTGTGCATATTCCTCTAATGGCATATAAAGTGTTTTTCCAGCCCGCTCTGTGAACTTCACATTTACTCCACACGTTCTTCATTTTGCCTTGTTTAATAGGAGCTCTTCAAAGCCTGGTTCTTGTCTCTCCACCTCAAGCCTTACAATTGCGTCCTCTAGAGCAGCGCTGTCATTGTTCTGACTTTCCCTTCTGTGGCACACAGAAGATACCCGAATAAAAAATGAGCGTTCTTGTTCTGTGAGCTTTTAATCTAAATAAGGCTTTTTTTGCTGCTGCTTGTCTATGTTTGGCTGGTATTGCCTTTGTCCTTTTGATGAATTAGCCAGGTGATGTTGCTACCCGTAAACAAATACACCCTGGAGTACAGAATGATGCATAATGATGTGCATCAGGTCTGTTTTAAAGATGAGGTGGTTTGTAAGTCAGATACTGAAGATACTGGTTGTCATTAACAGCAGCTGACAAGGGGTAATGCTAAATTTGTCTTTGTATTTATTCATAAGTAGCAGAAGATTGCAAGCTTTGAAAGACTGAAGTTTGGCCGAAAGTTATGGAAATTTGTGAAGGCTGACAGGTGGACCACAAGCAACAGCTTCAGAGGAGTTTTAGTCCAAGCATTTTTATTTTATTTTATTTTTTGAGAAAAAGTGATAGTGTGATGTACGATTTGCTGGATTTTTGGGGGTTTTTTTTGTTTGTTTGGGTTTTTTTTTATTCTTAATTAGAAGCAGGCATCATGTGAATTTTTTACATTTTCACCTGCTGGGATCAAAGATCTTTATGTACACAGCAGAATTATTTTATACCAGTGATAGATTTTTGATGTTAGAGTAATCAAGGATTGGAAGATGATCAAATATATTGATAATGACTTATTTAAGTAGGTCTTTCCTTTTTTGGGGCACCATTTTCTGTTGCAAATAGTACTTTCAGCTTAGGCTCAGTGCTTGTGCGTGGAAGATAAAGCAAAAAATTTTGTTCATGCTACTTCTCAGGATCGTTTTCGTTTTTTCCACACCCATTACAGGGAAGCAATATAGAGATCAGCTGTCCTTTTCTGAAGGGCCATGGAATACAGTGTGGAAATTAAAGGTGAGGCTGATGCTGCAGGAAGAAGAGCAGCGTGCTTGGACTCTTCTGTGTTGCTCAGAGGCTCCAGGGTGGACTTGGATGTTCTTGAGTAGCTTCTAACGGTGATTGTGCTGGAAGGCAGGTGTCAGGCCCCGGATGCCTGGGGTGTAAGGCTGACCTGGAGGGACTCCTAGGTTTAAGGAAGCGTGGGTTTGGAGAGTACCTATCGTTGTCCTTCAGTTTGCAAGGGTAAATTGAGCTGGCTTCAGTGACGGTATCGCATTAAGCTGGTATAGCTGTTTTGCATGCTGGCTGTCCAGGCCTGTCAGGAGAAGTGCAGATTTGACAGGAATTCAGGCCAATGCTTAAGGACCGTTTTCACTTAGCGGAGCCTGCCAGCTGCAGACAGCAGACACTGATCTGCTGACCTGTCGCCTAGAGCCAAAGAAGTGAACCTGTTAATGCTGACCTGGTTTTCTTTCTGAAACATCTGTGGGCTGGCTCGCTGACAAATCTAGGGGACTAGCTTCCTGCAACGTCTGAGACCAATTAAGAAGAGGAGATAGCGTGAATGTGTATGCATTTCCTCTCTAAGAAAGGGTTTAATTAAGTGGCAAGCATCTCTCTTTAGTACAGTGGTTAGCACAGTTGTAATTTGTAATTACACAGGTGCTACGCTCAGTACGGGAAGTCCTATGCGGATTCTGCTTTTGGAGTTGGGGGGCAGGGAGGAGAGAGGGAGGGAAAAGGGAATCAAATTTCTTGATTCTGCATTTAGTGGTGGATTAGTGCTCTTTTTTTTGCAGTGAATAGAAGAGAAGAGAGAATATTGGAGTTCTCTGCTTTCTTTTTTGAATCTTGATTAACTATGCTTAGCTACTCTGCATTCTCTGCCATCCAGGGCATTGAATATCTTTGCAGTAGTGAATGAAGCTCATAATCTTCTCCTTTCTCACAAGGTAGTAATTTACCTTTCTCTGAATTTCCATTATGAATAAGTGGTTACTGGGTTTTAAAAAAAAAATATCTTGTGACAGATATACAAAGCAGTGCACGTTGAAATAATTTGAATTGCTCATATGCATTTCTGGATACTTAATTAACTGCAACCAATCAAGACAGGACTGGGGGTTACTGTTGCTAGTTCCAGTAATGCCATAATTCTGGCATGATCGCTCCATGGGTGAGCAAATATTTTTATTGGAGTAGCCTCTTGTAGCCCTCTGGTCTTTTGTCACCAATCAAGAAATGGATCTGATTAAAAGCATTTGATGCTGGCTGCTGTCTTTAACTGTACCACTGACCTCAACTTAAGTGCTGACTTCTATGTTTAGGGTGGGTGGGTTTGTCTGGGTTGGCTAATGGTGACCCCTACTTTAGAACTATGTCTCTAATTAGAGAAGAAAATTATAATTAGCATAGTATGAGGGTAGTTTTAGGTAAATAATTGTAATTTATGATCTGTGAACATACTGAAAATTGCATGGCTACTGTAGATGAGATTCCCAATGTAAAACAAGCTGTCTCATCACAGTGGGAATCCCCAGGGCACCAAAAAGGGAGATAAACACTATGTAGGGGGAAACACTAATTAAAACCAAACAAACCCCAAACAAAACAAAAAAAAAAAAGAAGCTATGCTTATTAGACAAACTTGTAGTTATGAGGTCTTGGCTTACCTCGTGGAAGAATTATCTGCTGTTGTCCTCTATAGACACAATACTACATTTTACAGTTACTTTTAAGAGTTTAGTTTTGTCGTCACAAATTTTGCCTTCCACTGAAGTTGAAGGTTTGATAAAATGTTAAAGAATTCACTCTGTGAAGAGGGCCAATGGATGCTAATACTCCTCAAAGTCTGGCTTCTGCAGCAGGATGCATGTCATGAGAATTTCTCTTGCATAGTTCTGCCAGGGCAAGTTAGTTTCATCTTAAAGCAGTTCTGCCATTCCTGTCACGTGGGGCTTCTGACTGGAGCATCTGTGTGAAAATGTTCTGTTCCTACCTGGTACTTTATGGTTCTGTGAGCACCACAGCTGAAGGAGGTGGTCCTGCATAGCAAAATGTAATCTAGAATGGAAAACAGCTTTCAGGCAGATTACTTCCCTCATCATGTTTCCTTGGTGAGTGCATAAATACTTGTGCTGTTCCAAAGCAGGGCAGAGGAAGTAGCAATGAGCAGCCAGGGTTGGAAGGGAGGATGAAGGTAATCATTGTGTTTATTTAGAAATGAGGTTTACAGCCTCAGTATTTTTAGGACCTAGTATGTGTAAAAGATGAAAGCATTGCTTTAGAAGCATTTGAAATCTTGAGGAAGAAGTACCTGATCAGTTCCAAAGGGGATCTTTATCTTTAGAGAGTGAGGTCTAAGTTTCAAGAGAAAACTGATTGTGGTTATCTTACAATAATTATACATGTACTGAAGCCACCATTCTTTACACAGAGAAATCTTGGAGGGATCTGTTACCCGTTGAATGTGACATGCAGCATATGCTGGAGTATTGCTCTAAGCTCTTCTGTTCTTCGTTATCCTGTTAAAATGTACATTATTCTTCATTTTCTGCAGTGCCTTAGATTTTGACTTTCGTTGATAGAATGCTTTTCGAGTGTGGTGAAGAGAAAGTGTTCCTTTGTCATCTCAAAATCTGAAGCTCCAGTTTTCAGAGTAGTGAGGATACAGTTTTGGGAGACTTCAGGCCATGTTTGAGAGTTGGAAGGCAGTAACGTATTTACAGTGATGTTCGGAAGCCCGATGTCAAATCTGTGCTTTAGCCAGAGTTTAATCTTCTCCCATTCTCATGGTGTTGATCCACTTAATTTTAATATGGCCACCGTCTGTGCCTCTTCTCATGGATTTCTTAAAATATTCTAGGTCTCTTTCTGCCAGCACTTCATGGAAATGATGGGCAAAGCTTCTTGCCATATAATTTTCCTATTGGATATTAATTTTCTCCAACAACGCTGTACTTCTCTCTCATGTTCAAAAATATTAGTGTTCTTTCTCCTTTGTCATTAGTGCTTTTATTTCCATCTGAATATATCAGAGTGGTAAGTCTTGGGGCTAAAGGAAAGATAGGAAGAGTCTAAGATGTGATGAATGAGCACCTGACATCTAGGCAGACTGAGTCTGTAATGTATAATCAGAGAATCAGAGGAAGAAGTAAGCAAGCTCACATCAAAAATATGTCTGGCCTTGCTTTGCATTTCAAAGCTTTCAGAACAGTTAAAGAAGCTGTCTTTCCAGGATCACAGATCCAGCGTTCTGGAGACGGAGAAAACTACTGAACAATAGCTTAGCACACCATCCATCTTTGCAGAAGAATGATTTGAGGAACTTTGGTAGTTCACCTGCAGGAACTCTACGGAGAATAATGACATCAAAGAAAAGATGGACGATTCTTAATAGGGGAGTAAGAATTTATTTTGGAAGTGCAGATACCAATGGACCCTTTTTTACTGGAAAATATCCCTTCTTTTTCCATTGACTCTCTTTATCAGAACACAGAGCATTGTCCCAGCTCGAATACAGGATGCATTTCCCAAGCTAGGAACAGGAGTGGGTTTAGAAATGTGTGCTGGTGTTGTCTTCTGTGTAGCAGGTGATTTGTTTGCCACGAGGGACTCCCCAGTCAGACACTTCATTTTGTGTTGCTACCATTTTTCTTGCAAGTAGTGTTTGAGATGCCATTGAAAAACAGTTGGGTAAAAGTAGCTCGCTTTCTTCCAGCATGTAGTGACCCGTGTTATGTGTAAATGGCTTGAACTTAGGTGCTCACTCTGCTGTGAAGGAGAAGCTTTCAAAAATATGGATGCTTCTATAAAGAGCCACTTTCCTCACATTAAGCAGTCCTGTTTGCCTTAAAGTGAAATTATCATTTAAATAGCAGAGACTAATCAGCAAGGGGATGATTTGCTACTGTCAGAGAGCTCAAATGCTAGTGCTTGATTTTTATTCAGCCTCTCATTTGGTCATTTCCACAAACCCAATAACCACTATAATCTCTAGCTCATTTTTAATTTTACCTTTCCATTTCCATTCTAGTATCTTTCAGTATTTCAGTTCTAAATTTTCTTCTGTTGACGTGCTGTGCCTTCCCTCTCCCTTAGATGTGCAGTGTGTTATACCTCGTTTATCCCCAAAGTTTTGTTTTTGCAGGGAAACTTTTAAACAAGAATATAAAAATGGATCCTGTACATGCTTAGTGAGTATGATTTTTGTTTTAGCATAGCAGTGCCTTTTTCGGAACCCTTCTCAAAGCGCACAGGCCTTTTTCTAAATAAAAGCAAACCAAAATGCTTCAGTAAGTATTCAAACTCTTGTGCTGTACTACTCCCTTGTACTATTTGGCATAGTTTTTGTGTACAGGGCAAGGAATCTGCCTCCTTCATTGGGTAGTACCAAGATGGATTATGCCAGGCTAATGTAACAGCTTTCTTTGTCTACAAAACTGATTATCTTATCAAATAAAACACAGTAGATCTTATTTATTTGAGCTTCTACTGAAACATTTGATCAAGAGAGTCACTTGAGAAAGTATAAACCATGCGTAAAGATGGAAACTACTAGAAGAATTGTAGGATGTATAAGGAATGAGCCAGCAGTGTGCCCAGGTGGCCAAAAAGGCCAATGGGATACTGGCATGTATCAAGAATAGTGTAACCAGCAGGAGCAGGGAGGTGATCCTGCCCCTGTACTCGGCACTGGTGAGGCCGCACCTGGAATATTGTGTCCAGTTTTGGGCCCCTCGCTTTAAGAGAGATATTGAGCTCCTGGAGCGAGTCCAAAGAAGGGCGACTAAACTGGTCAAGGGGCTGGAAAATAAAACTTATGAGGAGCGGCTGAGGGAGTTGGGGCTGTTTAGCCTGGAGAAGAGGAGGCTGAGGGGAGACCTGATTACGGCCTATAAGTACTTGAGAAAAGATAGTGGGGAGTTAGGGGAAGGGCTCTTTACATTAGTGATGGGAGATAGAACAAGAGGAAATGGGCATAAGCTTAGTCAGGGGAGATTCAGGTTGGATGTTAGGAAGTATTTCTTCTCTGAAAGGGTTGTCAGCCACTGGAATAGGCTGCCCAGGGAAGTGGTTGAGTCCCCATCCCTGGATGTGTTTAAGAATAGGGTGGATGAGCTACTTGAGGATATGGTTTAATGGGGATTAGGGATGGTTGGACTCGATGATCTCTAAGGTCTTTTCCAACCTAGAAATCTATGAATCTATGAATCTATGAATTGTTTAATCAGGGATAGATTTAGTATTGTTGAAAGGAAAACGTGAGGATAAGTAGTATTCCTCAAAGATTAGCCTTAGGATTTGCTTTGTTTAGTATCTCCATTAATGGTTTTGGTGCAAAAATTTGGTGTGTGCTGATAAAACTTGGCTGATGATGCCAAGTTCAGAGGATTCATAAATACGCAAAAGCTGGATATGGAGAGCTAAGTGACCCTAAGGATTAGAGTGAAGAAGTGGGACAAAATTCAGTGAAACAAAGCACGAGGCTGCACAGAATTAGGAGCTGAATAAAAACAACTTCTGTGAAATGTAGCACATGCAGTGGAAAAGACAAGAAGGAGGGCTGTGTACTGGTTTACAACAGGAGGGCTGTTAATTCCTACACATAGGATTCACCAGGAGAAAAAATTCCATGGAGGTTAAAGTGTCCAAGTGTCTCTGTAGATGGCATGGGAGACACTTCTCAGAGTTCAGGAGATAGCCTAGTAGTTCTGGTAGATGGCCTGGGAGACACTTTTCCCCACTGTGGAGGAAGAGAGTGGGAACTAAATGCAGAAAGGGATTGCTGTTAGGAGCCTGAGAGTCCCCTCAACCAGTAGTGGATGAAAGGACTGGCCTCCTCTAGCAAAGGCTGGCAGATGTAATTGCTGCCAAGAAATACATGGATGCAGGGGAGGAGGAGGAAGTGGAATCAGTACTGGTGAGAAGAAGAACCATCTATGCTAAAGACTAACATTGGCATTTCAATCAAACTGCCGTAACCCTACCGTGAACACAGCTAGAATGAGGTTCTGACTTTTAGAAAGACTCAAGTGCTGAATGCAGCTTCCAGTGGGAGTCAGAAGCACACAGATTACTGCTGCTAAGGTGAGGCTCCACAAAGTTATCGAAGAGATGACTCGAGTTCATAACAGCAAAGGACTGCACAGGACCTGGACTAAAAGATCCTTTTCAGTCTCACTTTTATGTGAATGTGCGTGTACCAATCCGTAAGCAAAGGAATGAGCTCAAGAACAGGAAGAGCGGGCACTATGTTTAGTTTAGAATTGCAGGTGGTGTTTATACCAGGGTTCTGAAAACTGCAATTGGGAAAGAGAGAGGGGTAAGTGAATAAAAGTAGACCTTGTCCATCTTTCTGCCCACACAGAACAACAGCTGTGGAGAGAGAGAGACCTGAGGTGTGAGAACAGCTGACCTTTGTTCATGTTGAGAAATAAGCAGTTTGCTGCAAAATAGGCTGAACTGTTAAGAAGAGTTTATCTGCCAGTGTAGATAAGACGAAAATATGATTTGTATCATCTGAGAAGCTTTTCTGAGCCTGTTTGGTGCAGGTTATCTTGATGGTGTTTTGAAAATGATTCACTCCTGGTTAGTGCTTAACCTCATCAATGCCTAGAGCAAGGATTCCTACTTCTGGTGGTAGCTTGGATGGTGCTACTTTAATCATTTGTCTTTGGCTTGTTGTCAGTGCAGGGGGGAGTTCTGCTCTGGATCATCCAGAAAAGGTCTAATTTTCAGTTTTAGTTGTACTTAGTAGGGTACGTAGTGTAGCAACATCAAGATGAGGTGGAAGAAAATTGGAAATTTAGGAACATTAAACTGTTTCAGTTTTTTAGCATCTTTAAAATGCTCCTAATTCTAACAAGCTGGTTTAAATGCCTCGTGATATTATTATGTAAACCTTGTCCTTAAGCTTCAATCTTTCCTCTGTTGGGACTTCTTTGCCAGTGAATATTTTTGACCAAAGCACGTCTTTACCTGAGCTATGTTTTCTTTCATCACAAGATGTGTTATTAAAGGGAATATACTTGTAAATATACCTTTGTGCATGCATTGTTTGGAAAGAAAAAGTTCATGTGGCTTGTAGTAGCAAAAGCACTGGACGATATTTGCAAATGTTTTTTAAAGGGCATAGTGAACTTGAAACGTTAGTGAGTTAAAAGATTGAAGTGATAAGTGCCTGAAGGTTCTCTTGAACTACCTGTGATTATGTAAGTGTTGTTTGTTATTTTAAAATAATGTGTAGCACAGAAATTGCCATGTTGGATTGGATTATTTACTAATCCATCTCTGGTCCAGTGTCAGAGAAAATGATATACTGGTCTAGGTAGGAAAATCCAGAGTCATGTGCAAAACATGAAGCAGACTTCTAGAATGAGAGTCTGTTAACTCTCAGCAGCCTGGGTTTTACTTAAGCACAAAGATTTCTACTTGGTGTCTCTCCCACCTTTTTAAAAGTGCAAACTCTCGCAGATGGGAGATATCAGGTGTTATGTGCATAGAATAAATAGAAAAATGTTTTGCTTTGATACTCTTTCGGTTATAATCTTTCTTGTTTGAAACAATATGCAATGAAGTTGTAAAGTATTAGAGAGAAGTGAGCTTCTTAAATTGCTGCCATTTATATTTACGATGCCTTTTCTCTTGCAGTTCTCTTTGAGACAAAATGAAAAGTATTTTTTGCCTTAACCTTGTGATCTGATTTTACTGTGGAGCTTCTCTTTCCTCTGCGTACTGTGCTGTTAAGTGTGTTGTGTTGGTGGGCTTGGTGTACGTCTCTGGTCTTGAACTGGTGAGGAAGAGCTGTAAGCCAGAAAGACCAGCCTGAAGTGAGCTGCCTGAAGGAGAGCAGTCTCTGCACCAGGCTGGCAAGAGAATTGGGCCGGTGATAACTGGGAAGATGCCCATTTTGAAAGCAAGGGAGGGAGGCATTGGGGGCTGAGTGGATCTCTGTGTTTAGTGAGCACCTGGAATCAGTTCATGTCTGGAAGTTATTTTCAAAGTGCTAACCTGGACAGCTGCAATAAGAGCTCAGGGCTCCTGTTTTCAAATTAAGCTTTCTGTGGGGTTAGAATAACTCACAGAGCCAGTTTCAGGAGAAGATAAAACATGCCCAAATGTTCCATGTAGCCAATGCAGTTAAGAGGTGGAGGTGCATGGAACATTCTTTCCCTTCCTGCCACTGATAAAAAATGCAGGGAATGCATTAGCAAAGCTTCTATTTTCAACTTTTGTGTGGGTTTTTTTATGATGTTGTGTGGTGTGGGGTTTTTTGTTTTGCTTTTTTTTTGTGTTGGATTTTTTTTTTTGTTTGTTTGTTTTTCCTAGTGGCTGCTGATGTACTAAAATCTGTTCTGCATGTATTTTGCTCATCGCTTGGCGGCAAAATGTTTCTTCTAATGAAGTCGTGTCTATTGCAGAATGGCATTCTTGTAAGAGGATAATACGTTTTGGAATAGTGTGTTAGAAACCTCTGAACATTGAAGCAGCTCTCAGCTTTTACTGCCTCTTGCTATAAATGGAAATAGGATCTGTCAGAGCCTTACTATTCAATGTAGGTGCAGTTTTGGCTTTTCTAGAAATGTATTTACTTGATCTTGAGCATCTCTTCTCGGCTTTTCTAGTGTACTCAGACTCAATCCTTACTGACTCCCTTTCTCTGTGTTATTCTCAGCTCTCTTGTCAGCAAAGTTAACAATTGCTATGCCTCTTGGTAATGGACAACTATTGCAAGAACTGTTTTCTAGCACAAGTTGTTCTTGCTGGAATTGCTTTTGTATTCTCATTACTTGTTTAAACTCTCTTCCAGAGATACTCTGATATGAGCAGTGTAGTGAAAGGACGATCAATCTTTTGGGTAGGAAGAAATATGAAATTCTGGATTTTCCTGAGTTATACCCTGCTGACCAAGTTAATTTCTTTTCTGTTTTACTAAAACAATCGTTCTCTTTCTGTGGTACGCATGAAGCTGTTCAGTGAGGGCTTGAAATCTTACTAACTTTTGTGGGAAGGACAGAATTGGGGTGTCTGGCTTTGACTGAGAATATGTTCAGTATCAGTATCTTCAATTAGGAGAAGTCAGCTGTTCATCAGTTAATTAGCTTGGGCAGTTTTCAGTGATACTTCACAGCTCTGCAGTCGTCTTGGTTCAGAAGATGATGCTTTAACCTAGTTATGAATTTTTTTAAACTCAGTTTTACTAGTACATTTGCAAATAACATTTGTGACTGCTCTTTGTATTCCCAGAGTTAAAGCTTTGTGGCTTCAGGTGGTTTTCTGCAAATACAGCAGCCAAGGTTGATGGCATCAAGCCTGTTTTGTGACAAGCCTTTCATTTAGTCCTGATGGTTTCCAGTGTGACTTTGGCAAAGACATCATCTGCCTTCTGGATAGCTGGCCCACTTGTCAAGGTGACAGCACACCCATCGGCTCGCCTGTCTGCAAGTAGCTAGCAAGGGGAAATGCAATTGGCACTTTGTAATAACTGATATATTTGGAAGGCTGCTAGGGAGGAAGAGTGAAAAAGTGCTCTGAATTAGATTTTTTTTTTTTTTTTTTTTTTTCCCCAATTGGCTACACATAGGTTTTGGAAAATGCGTGTGCTTCTGTCTCTATGGCTTATGATAGCTGCTAAAGATAAACATGCTATTTCTCAATGTCAGTCTTTTGACTCTAGTTAGATATTTAAAATAGCTTTTTTCCTACAATATTTGTCTATTTCTTGTATCCTGTACTTTTATTTTCAATGATGATGTGTCTAGATCAGTACAGTTTCATAGAGTCATAGGTTGGAGGAGACCTCAAGGATCATCTGGTCCAGCCTTTCAGGGCAAAAGCACGGTCTAGACAAGGTGGCCCAGCACCCTATCCAGCCAAATCTTAAAAGTGTCCAGTGTTGGGGAAAAGTTTGGAGGATACAAATCCAACCCTTAACTTTGCTTTAGAGTCAGCCGTTCTGCTTTATGTTTTTGATGCATGTTGCTTAAGTATTTGCCAGAAGTGACTTTCATGGACAGTCTCTAGTACTGTGTGATATTAGTAGTTAAATGTCAGACAAATCTGGTAATACATAGGGTTAAAAGAACTGCACTTTTGTGTCTAAGATTGTAAGGACTGCAAAAGAACTAATTGGCCCTTCAGAATTGAAACCTCAGAAGGACAGTCAGCAGAGTTTTTCTATCCATATCAGTCCATGGCTTTTGTCAGGGAGAACAGGATGCTTTTGGGTATGAAGTTGGGATTCAGATCTGTGGTGTAGGGACTCAACCACTGCAGGGAATTTGATGGAATTGTATCTGACAAGAATCTTGCTGACGGCCTCAGATTGCACGTGAGGGCTTTCATAGTTTTAAGGAGCTGTGTCTCACTAGGTTGTTTCTTACCCTTTTCTGTGCTTGGTAATTTGGAATCATTAGGTTTCTACGTGCTATGCCCTGCATTTTCCCTCCTTGCTGTGCTCGGGGAGTTTAAGAGACTTAGCTGGAATGAGAAGGGAATAACTACCTGCTTCTCCTCCACAAGCTGCTGTTTGTCAGAGGCAGCTTGAGGGCCCAGGTTGTCTTGCTGTTGTGGAAGAACTGCAGTTCCCTTCTGTCTGAACAATAAGCTTTGTGTCTGTTTGTACAGTAATGAACTGGTTTTGTTTCCTTCAGAAACCTACTCTGCTGTCTGGAGCGTTTCCATTTACAGACAACCCGTGCCAAATTAATTTTATTTAATTATCTCCCAGGGCTAAGCTTGAATACATTTTGTGTTAAATTCACCGTTTCTCCCTCTTCTGAACGAAATGGACTTAATATCCTTGTTAAAATCTGATTAAAACTAAAATTGAGTTTTTTGAAAGTCTGATTATCCCATGAAATGGAATTTTTAAACCTAATTATGAATGGATTTGCATACATTTTTGGCACCATTGAAAAGAAAGTTGAAATAAATTTATTAATGAAATCCTTTTCTACTGTCTCTTTGGGCCATGACGATTGCTGGAGAGTGAGAGAGGAGGATGGAAGGCAAGAATAAACCACCCCCTCGCCTTTTGAAACATACAGTCTCCCCCTCCAAATTAATTCCAGAGCTGGTTTGACCCTGTCTCATTTTTATTCCTCTCTGCCACACAGCCCAATTTAGGTAATTGATAGCCTTTCAGAGGGTAACTACGCAGTTGAGCTGGTTTCATGTATTTAAAGCCTTTGTGTTTTCTGAAGGGAAGATGTGGAGGGGCAGCATTTGTTTCAACTATTATGTTGTTCTTCTTTTCTGAGGTAGCCCTGATGCAAAATCAATGGGCAGCTCTCGGTTCTCCTTTCTGAGAAGCTGTATGTTTGAGCGTTTATTTTAAGCCTGATAAAAACCAGATAGTTTTACAGACCATGGTGAATGTGCACACAGGATTTATGGTTGTTTATGCACTTCCCTGGGTTTGAAGCAAAAAGTGTCTTTGTAGCAGGTATTTGAATCTCACGCTACAGCAATTGTGCCCATTCCCTCAGGATCTTGGAAGTGGTCCTGTATGGCAAAAGGAGTGCTGGTGGGGGATGTATCTGCTTGCTTGGCTTCAGCTTTTGGAAGCAGGTGCAGCGGGCAGCAAAATGCCTGTGCAGGGAGGTATTAGCTTCATGTGGAGGCTCGTAGGTTCGTACTGTTGAACCTTTATGTATGTTTCTTGCACTGATTGAAAAGTTTGTCCCCTTACATGAAGGGTAGAACTTAAAGATGTAGCTTGTTTTGATTTTCTTTTTTTGGGGCAGTCATCCTCTTCCCCAGGTTTACAAAGATCTTTTTGCATTAGTTACAGAATTTTAAGAGTGTCTTCTCTCTGTCATATGCTGTGTGCAGATTTTTTTCTGGTCAAAAAGTTGTAGTAAATATGGTAGGAAAAAGGTGTTTAGGCAGTTCAGAAATCCTGGAATTTGATACATGGCTCTGCAAAGACTAAATGCTCAGCACGGGGCCAAGTGTTCTGGAAGCATTTGCAAAATTACTTTTGAGCAGAGGGACTTGTTTTCTGTATGCTGTTGTGTTTTCATTTTAATCCTGTCTTTGCAAAGGTTAAGCACGAAACATAGTGGCGGTATCAAGTCCTACAAGAAATGCCTAATTTTGGCACTGTTTCTTTGAGATGTTTCTGCAGTAGGGAGTTTTATGAGGGAAGCTGTGGTCCAGCAGAGGGGGGGAAGATTGAGCTGAGATTGGAGAATGCTTTTAGCTGGCAAATGCTCAAGTTATAAACCAGAGTGGCTGAAGTAAATTAAAAATTTTCTCAGTAACATAACGGGAAAACTTGAGAATTCAGACAAGCTTAGGAGGAAAGAAGCTGACTGAGGTAGCTCTGCACCAGTGACTTTAAATTGTTTTGTGGTTTAATGGCTGCAGCTTTCATTTGCTTTTACTCACTGAAACTATTGTCCAAAGTAGACACCTTTATCATCAGAGGTATACAATACTTATTGTACAAATAGGGTTCCCCTTTGCACTTGGGTTATAAATGCTTTGCAGCATCTTCCCAGTCAAGTTCAAGTGGAATCTGAGAAGTTGGGAATATCTGATGCACCTTTCCTCAAGTGTGGAGCTGTTGTACAAAACTGAAGTCACACCAGCAGTGAGCAGAATTGGGATGCTGCAGATCCTGGAGGAACTAGGAGGAGGAGATCTCCAGTGGGGTGAACATTGTGACAACTTCTGGAAGGGTGGTTTTTAACTCTTTATTGTTGTCTGGTTGGTTCTGTACCATCCGTTCACCATGGGAAAGGTAACTGGTTGTGGGTAGTCCTGTATGATGTGTTGTACAGTGTGAAGAAACAAGATGTTGAAGACAAGTGCGCATGCAAGGAAGGATGCGAAAGTGCTGTGAAACAGGGATGTTTGTTTCTTTTAATGGAGAGAATAGGTAGCTCTTTCTCTTCTGTGAATACATTTCAAATTTTAGAAACTGTTTATTACCTAATTTTGTTAGTGCCTCCCCTAGTAGTTTCAGGTATTGAAAATGACTAAAACTTGTTGATAGCAGTAAGTCAAGATGATGTCAAAGTGCTTGTGACACCAATCCAGTCCTTATCTTAATCCCAGTCACAGGAGTCTGTGGCAAAGACACAGGGAAGTCATAATTGCTTCTGGCTGCTCTGAACCCTGTGCTTGAGGCAGGCAGCTGAGCTGATGTACTGGTTTGTGAGAGCGAGCTGGCAAAAGGAGAACAGTAATTGCTGAAATGCCACTGTTTACATCTTTAATGCGATTACACTATAGCGGTTCCACTTTCTATGAACAAGTCTTTAAGTCTCCTTCTATTTCCTTCTGGCATGAATTATTCATTATTTATGGGTGATGGTGATTGGGGTTTGGCTTTCACAGGCAGGTTTATTATATCCACTTAACTCTGACTGCTTTGGCATGCTCTAAGACTCAGTTATTTTCCCAGCATTTGCTCTTACTGTTCATCATTCTTCTTGATGTTAAAACTTTTCGAGTATGTAATCCAACTCTGGTTTTGGGAATAAGGGACTGAGGGGGTGGGATGAATTGGCTTTTTCTTTTTTTTTTTTTTTTTGTGGGAAACATAGGAAGAGCTTTTTCTTTAAATCTGTGCTTATTGCCAAGGCTGAGGGCAACTGTTTTATTGTCACAGTGTGTCAAAGGACTTGGATATGAGGCACTTTTTATGCGTCGGTTGGGAGGTTTGGATGTTGAGGAAAGAAAGCAGAATTTCAAAATGAGGTGGGATTGTTGTGCTCTGCCCCTGAGGGAGAGTGGTTGGGAGGGCTGATAAGATGGGGATTTTGTACCGTCTTTCTGAAATACTGGGGAGTCAGCACCGCTGTAGCAACAACGTGCTTTGGGTTCTTCTATTCTAACAATTTGTGTCATCCAGTTTGTACCGGGACTGCAATGTGTAGGTCTTGGTACGTCTCGTGTTTGTTAGTAGATGCCCAGAGCTGATGTGTTAATGGGCTTCTGTAAAACTTTTGGTTTGAAATATTCTTTGTCCTTCACTTTGAATAATAAATTTTTAGAAACTTTCAAAAACAAAAAGTATGAGAGAGAATTACTGCATTTGTTTAAAGTTCTGAAAGCTTTTTTTAGTTAAACAGTTCAAAGAGCGCATCTCACTAATCAGAGGAATATTTTTGCGTCCCCAGGGTGGTCACAGTGTTTTAATTGGAACTCAGGCTTCTTTGAAGTCCTTTTTAATCCTCCTTGAGCTGGGGGAGAGAGTTTGAAGGCAGCACTGTAAATCTGAAATTTCCTCATTTTATTTACTTGTGTCTGGGGACGTGTGTAATTCATTTTCCCAAAGTTAAGCTCACTTGCCAGCTTGTGGACAGCTGAGTGAGAAATGCACTTCATTAAGTGGGGAGGCCTGAGACAGATGGTGGGGGGTTATAGGTAGTGGGCTCACCTGCTATGGGTTTGTTAAAACCAGTACCTGAGCAACAGGCTCTGAATTGTAAATGAACTCAGTGGGAAATGATGTAATGAGGCTAAATGTGAGGCTAGACTAAGCAAAAAGCTAGGATTTAAACTCATGTTTTAGGATTAACTGATTAGCATGGCACTCAAAAATAGTGTTGCATTCTGCTTTACAAGTTAAGAAACAAAAGATTTAGGGTATAGCTCTTAAAATTGGTAGCTTCAGTCACCCTTTAAATCAGTATGGGGTTAAATTTTCTTACATTGGAATTGAATTACAGAGTTTTTTGGGTGCCCCTAGTCAGATTGCTTAAACTCTTTGTTCCTCAGATGCTAAAGTTCAAGCCTTGCTTCGGTCTGGTTCCTAGAGAAATCTAAGCTTACCCCAAGTGTGTTATGCACTTGATGTGTCAACCATGAACGGAGCCTCAGTGGTAGCTGATGCCTTTTGTGCCATCTTAATACAAACAACTTGTAGGACTATGCTGCTGCTGACAACACAAGCATTTTCCTTAGGCATTTTCTACTTTATTTGTTCCACCATTGATTTTCATGGTAAATATAATAATTTATCAACCAGATGTTTTCTGTACTTCAGTAACGTTTTTAACCTCCCACGGTTGCTGAATCTAGGGGGTTTTACTTTCTGCTGCTGCCAGAGGTGACATCTGCTGTGAAAAGCTTTGAAATAATCTTTGCTTGAGTTTCGATAGTTTTTAATTAATCGAAGTAGCAGGTTTAACCTCAGATTTCTGTCTGAGAGAATAACTTAGTATTCCAGCTAAAAATATAAGCAGTATGCTTTTCGTTCTTTCTGAAATTGTCATCATAAATTTACCTGTGACTGATATTATTGGGTAATATTAAAAAAACAGTTAAAAACTTTTACCGTAGCTTAAAGTTAAAGTGGCCATTCCTGCCACGAGGGTGAAGAGGTATGTGATTGTAATCAGAAGTAAATAAAAATAATATATGGAATGTCAAATCGCTTTATATAAAAGTAGCAGAAAATATGGCTAGACTCTCACAAGAACCTGTAGCAGTCATTAATAGAATTTTGACTTGCTCAAGATTAGGCATTCTTTGTTACTGCTGGCTGATATTTTCAGCTGATAAGAGTCTGAGAAAACAATGTGATCAATAAAGATGTTGAAAACAATACAAGAATTTAGAGACATTAATATTCTGCAAGATTATCTCATATGTCAAAAGAACAAGACCATCAATTTAGTGAAATCTGTAAAATAGTCAAATATAGTAAAATAGTGCCTAGTTTTTTTTTTTACAGCTTTATTATCAGACAGAAGCCCCAGTTATCTGTGAGATGATGTCCCTGTGTTAGTAATTTCCATGTGGGTAGAAGTTATGCCAAAGGGTATGTTGCATACATGTGGGTTGTTCTGGGATGTGAGTTGGTGTGGGATGTTTTTTCTTTTTTGAATTCCCCTCTCCATTCCTTGAGAAGAAGCTGATATTGTCTTATGAGTTCTAGACTGGTCTGAGTGTCTTCAAATGTCTTGGAAGGGACTTAGCAGGATGAAAGTAGCAGAGGTTCAGTAAAATTATGTCAGGATTTCTGACTCAGTCTGTTTGTTTGTGTAAACATTCTTGCCTGATTTGAAAGCTAAGGAATTAAGTTTTTCACTTGAGAGCTTCCACTGTAACCAGCCATCCCTACTGGCCTTCAGCTTAGTGAGGAGCAAGTTTCTGAACTAGCGTTTGTTCATTGGCATTAGAGAAGCTTCTGCCTGATCATCTGGAATTTTCATTTTATTACCTTTATTTTAGCTGTCAGGACAATTTCTCAGCTTCATGTAATCCCAGTAATTGTCCTGGAATGGTTTTCAGGGTTTTTAATGATCTTCTGTTGAATGGTATCTCTTTGAAAGATATAGCATTTGTCTATTCAGAGTTCGTTTCCAATAAACATATCTTTATATTTCAGTCTGTGGTTTTCAGATATTGCTTTTTGCTTAAGACTACTTACAAGTATCCAAATGCCTTGAAAATCTTAGGGTACTCTTGTGATTATAATAAGTAATTGCTATTTTGCTGCAATTCTGTTGTTTAGATTAGTTTGATTTACCTCCACCACCAGCCCCCTCATGAAGTCTTAATTTTTCCCAGCAAATGGTTCATACGGTCCTCTCTGCCCAACTCTGGATTGTCATGATAATTGTTCTAACTCCATTGACAAATGGAAACTACAGGGAAAAACCCCTAAAATAAGTTATTTTATTAATTCAATGGCATTATTTTCCCCTTTAGCTGTGTTCCTTCCCCCCCCCCCCCCCCCCCCCCAAATTAAGTTAATGATGGAGTAAAAGTTTTAAAATAGCTTTTGCTCCTGCTGCAGTAAAAGGAAACATTACGTTATTAAATGTGTTTACATTTTATGTTCAAAATCTTAGGGGCAGTAGGTATGAAATGATATGCCACAATAATTTCCTTTCAGTGTTGCCATTAATATATAATTACATCACTAAATTAAATTGCAAATTGAGCAACAACATTTCCTTCTTCAGTCGTAAAGATCATGCTGATATCCACTCTGGTGTGTGAGCAGCAACAGCCATTTCTGAAAATCCTGTATAATCATTTCCAACTTGACTGCTTCTGTGCTACTGCTGGTAAATAGCGAAAAGATGCTTTAGAAATTTGTGTTGGTGGTTTGATGGTGGTGTGTTGTGGTGTTTTTTTTTTCTTTCCTTCTTGTTTGATCTTATGTTAGGATTTTTGGGGAAAAGCTAAGCAAAAAGAACTGTTATCCATAGATGTCATCTTAGAGGCTATGATTGGTTTAGAATTTCAAACTGATTGTGAATGAATCTTTCAGGTGCCTAAGGATCGCCCTTTGGTACTTTTTGGTATTTTGTTTTTACTAAGGGATGGAACAGTGATGAGGTACTGTCAAAAACAGAAGGGTGGGATGGAGAATGCAGTGCTATCTGACTTGGAGGAGAATGCTACTGCTGTCGTGGGAAGTCCCTGTTGCTAGAGACCAAGGATTTTCCTTGCATCACACCAAACAATGCTTTGAAAGCATTTCAAAGACATTGGTTCTTATGGATTAGTAAGTACCATAGGTTTGTTGTGCTTCCTTGGTAACCTGAAAAAGGGAAGACCTATTTGTTTTCTTATATCGGAAAAACATAGGATTCAGAATATTTAATAGCTTTGCAGATACACTCCATATTTCTTGACTTGAATATTAAATGGCTTATTGTTGCCTTTAAAAACTGTTTTATTTTATGCAACTGTGTTTGAGCCCAATGAAAATCCTTTTGTGTTACAGCATGATTGAAATATGTGGACTATCTCTCCCTATCTTTTTTTTTCCTGTGGGATCAGGCATAGCAAAGCTTTTGCAAGAAGGAATTGATTTAATCTGTATCATAATACCAAAAAGATTGGGGCTTTTGGTTTTGTCTAAGGAGAGAGTCAAGAACAGGGCATGGCAAAGTATACTTTGACTGTTTTGAAAATGTCAAGCATAAGTAAGAATTTTAGAGTCAATACTTTTTTTTTTTTCATTCCTTATTTATGTCACAAATCATTAGCTTTTGTGCCAAACCCCTTGAAGAACGGCAGCTGAGCAGAGCGGAGAGCGAAAACATGTTTTGCTCCAGTCGTACCAAGGGGTCAGCCTTGTGCTGAAATGTGAGACAGCAGAGCAGATAAAGGACATCCCTCTGGGTTACCACCAGTACAAATTGAGCTCATACAAGGACATACTTGTCAATAATAAGAGCTCTAGATAGTTTATTCTGTTTTTCTAGTTAACTTTCTGTTTCCCTTGCTGCTTACGTACTTTCTCTGGGTATTACACCTTGTTTTCTGTTTAAGGCATTGTGATAGTTTGATGTGTGTGGGGGGTGTTCTGGTGGCAGGGGAGGGGATTTGCTCCCTGTGCCACCAGATCTGAGTCCCATCCCCCCCGGGGGAGGTTGAGCCAAGGCGGCGCCTCTGCGAATTGCCCTATTTAAGTTGGGACAAAGGGGCGGGAAAGGGGCTTTTTGCTCAGGAGCGAGGAGAGAGCAGGAGGGCGCTGCCCTCGCTCCCGGCTCCCGGCCGAGCGGCCGCTCGGGCCCGGGCCCGGGCCGGCGCCATGTGCTCAAGATGGCGCCGGGGAAGCCGCATGGGGGACTCGGTAAGCGCCCCACTCCCGGGGTGCCCGCCGGGCCGAGCTCCCCCAGAGAGGATTAATATCTAAGAGAAGACAACCACAACGACCGGGTCAGCCAAGATGGAGCAGGAGGAGGTGTACTGGAGCTGAGGCTTCCCTTGCAAATCGGTGTGAGATGGCAGGCGGCCCCCCTGCAGCCAGGGTGTACTCGGCGGAGCAGCGACCCACTCTTGGCCCGTGGAGAAACCCACGTCGGGAAGGAGATGCCTGAGCCCAGGAGAGGTCGTGGAGCAGGGGATGCGCGACCAGGTACTGTTGATAATGGGGCATGGAATGCACGACGAGGTCGTGGAGGCATCTGGAGACCGTGGGACGACCCACGCCGACGCGAGTGGCAGCAGCTCCCTAAGAGACCGAGACTGGTAAAGCCCGAACTGGTGCGATCCATGGGGAGGATTGCAATCCTGCGGGCAGGACTTACTTTGGAAAAGTTTGGGGACTTTGTGAGTGGGGGATCCACCGAAGCAAGGGAAAAATGGTGTAAAGACTCCTCCTCCTTTAAGAAAGGAGCGGCAGTGAACAACATGGATGAACTGACCTGTACTCCCCCATTCCCTGTCTCCCTGCGCCGCTGGGGGGAAGACAGAGCCAGGAACGAAAGGAAAATAGGGGGTGGGGAGGTGTTGTTTTAAGATCGGGCCTTGTTTTCTCTTTTCTCCTCTCAAGTAACCGGTTTCGTTCCCTTTTGTCTTTTGTTAAGTAACTGTTAATAAATTGTTTTGTTTTATTAAGAAAGCCTGAGTCATGTTTTGCCCGAGACCATGTTGGTGGGTGCTCCCTTTTCGGTTCTTGTCTCGACCCTCAGTCCAAAAACCACGACAGGCATGGGTTAGTTTTGACTCATAATGAAGTCTAGTCTTGACAGTACTAAACCAAGTCTCTGAGAGATAGCATGCAATTATTCATCCACCCCCAAAACCAAAATGATAAACGTTATGGTGGATCTTTTGCAACACAGGTAGCCTGGACTCCTCGCCAGTTTTTGAGAGACAGACCGACAGTTCACTTTTCTCACCCTTGAGCCCCCTTACTGCTTTTTCCATGTGGCTGATGTTTTCTGGCTCATGGAGTGGAGCACTGTAAGCTCAAGGAGAGCTTGAGGATATGTTTTGATGAGAAGACAGCTGAGCCAGTTAACAGCTTCTTGTTGAAAGGGGGAACTTCAGCAAGCTGATTCAGACCTTCAGTGGCAGAAAATGAACCGAGCAAAGCCAGTGACTGCCACGTCGGTGGCAGCAGGCAATTAGCTTTGCTCTGCTGTTTTCACTGAATTGCACCTGGAGAAGAGAAGCCTGGAAGTCTACAGTGATGACTTCTGTGAGCTGAACCCCATTTGGGAAGGCAACACTCTCTGGGCTTGCTGTGTAAAAAGCTGAGCCATGTGCTCTAGCACTTTTTAATCAAACTATAGAAAGTTGCTTTTGTTTCACCATGACTTCTTGAAGCTCTAAGTTGCATGTCATGTGATTCACTATGCAGTGACCTGACTTCTGGATGAAGATTAAAAAAAAAGCAAGCTGGCTGTTTTTATCTTGCCTTCCAAATCAGCACATTCGGTACTGCTGTGTACAACATTCCCTCTCCTTGAGGTCTGTTAAAGCCTTTCGCCTGTAAGGTTATGTTCAGCTCTACGATGTGCGTGCTCCCAAAGCTTCAGTGGTTTGTTCTGTGCTTGCTGTTAGAGCAGGTGGTGGGGATGAGAAAGAAGTTTGGAATGTTGAAATGCACACCAAATGATTAGTTGTTTTTTTGAAAGTAAGATTAATTTCATCTCGTTGAGCTCTTACATATATCTTTAAAGTAGAAATGGAAGTTGAAAGATTAGCTGTTATGGTGCTGTATCGTTAACTTTGGGAGGAAGATACCTTCTTTCATTAAAATCCAAAAAAGTCTATTGGCTGGAATCTAAGAAAGTTTTCTTCCTTTTCTTTTCTCCCCTCTTCAAATTATCGCTTAATTGGATTAATTGCTAAATTTGCAGTTGCTTCAAAAGAGACATATCAATTGTCTTTAGAATTGTCGAGACACTTACGAACACTTAAAAGGCTTTCTTATAAATAAGTTTTTCTTCTGCTTCAGGTGGTTAATGGACATTTGCTTTGGTAAAGAGCAATTGGATTTGTTGATTCTGCATGTAGACAAATACAAGGTTTCTTTTCTAAATGAAGGGAACCTCAGAAGCTGAGATTGCTTATTGCTTTCAGTTTACAGTTCAGACTTCCTCCGTTCACTTTGTACATAAAATATTAAGCATGAAATTTATTGAAGAAACAGTGTAAGGTTGTTTATTTAGTTTTACTTGCTTGACAACTCTTAACACCTTCATTTGAATGAATAAATGTAGGTGATTGCTCTTTGAAACATTTTAAGCAAAGTGTTACAAAATTCTAAACCTGTCCTAATCGCCTAGGAAATTTTGAGAATTAATATTTGTGAACAATGTGTGTAGCAGATTCCTCACCATATGGTTTAGTTAATGTAGTTAACAATAGAAAGGGAGGATGTGGGCATGAAGACATTAAAAAATACAGGCGTGATTACCTGGACTGGAGCTTGAAGGGTTTTGTTTTGCAAGACAAGCACTGTTGTGAAACTTAACTCAGAACTTCCATTCCTGGACACCAGATTTTAGTGGCAATGTTTTCCTTTAGTCTGGTGAAGGGGAGCTAAGGTAAGATCCCGGGCAGGTGATACATATTTTGAGGGGAAAGGGATGCTGAGCAAGTTGAAGTTTCCTGATGCAAACTTTGAGTCATTGTGACCCAATTAAACTTGAGGACTTTGTGTTACTATACTTTGGGAAGTCTGTATATGCTGTTGTGATTATTATTTGCTGTACTTTCTTGAAGGGCAAGTCATCACTGGAACTGAGCTGCTTTTGGACTTGGTGGTGAAGCTGAAGAAATAAGTGGGAGTCCTGTAAACCAGAGATAGAGGAGTTAAAGCAGTTGTAGAACGCAAATATACAAAAAGGGTGTTGGGGGACTCACAAGAAATGTACAGAAGAGACTATTACAGACATTCCACAGCCTTTCTAATCACACAGAAATATTTAAAACAACTAAAATGCCTTTCCAGAAATCTTCTCTTGTTGTCATGTTATCGTTCTGTGTTTGTTCTTCAGATCCTGTTTTCCTGCCTAGGAAGAAGATTAAATTTTTTTTTTTAAAGTACAGAAGATCCTTCTTGGGGAGAGGAGAAATTCAAAATATTCTTGAGTTTCTTACACATAATATAAAACCAGATAAGGAGCAAAATCCAGATTTTATACTTTTAGGAGACTGCCTTTAAAAAAACTCCCAAACCAAAACACAACCCAGAAATTTTTTTCTGATTGAAGAGAATGAAGTAGGTGTGCCCTCCCTTTCTGAGCCTGATTCTCTTAAACACTTTAGTAAAGACTTCTGTCTCTGGTTATTGTCAGTTAGGTATGCTGAAGTGTAAAACAGTTTATGGATGCACCTAAAATGCCAAACCAAAAACCTAGGAATGTTCCATTCCAGTTTAATGTGATTTAGTTGGGACAACCAAGTCTGTGTAATAGTATATTCATACGAAGTTAAAACTATAGAGAGAAACATTAATTCAACAGACTTCCAAAAATAAGTAATTCTCAGTAATTTAGTATTATAAATCTGTTATTTGTTTAGTAGTTTCAAGCAAATTAAATTAAAAAAAAAGCAGTGAAGAACTTAGTCCTCCAAACAGAGTTGACTAAGTGCCTGTTTTTCCATTTAGTTTTACTTTTGTCTTGCACTTCCATAGTTAAAATTTAATGCAAGATATCTAGCTACAATCAAACCTCTTCCTTTGCTGTGAATTTTGAAACATTTTATAGAAGCAATAAGAAGTTGACATTCTAATAAATTATAAATTAAAAAAATATTCCAATTTTTACTTGAAGTCTTCGTCTGCTTACTGAGTCTTGGTTTAATGTTACTTGAACAGCTAATTCTCAGTGTGTAACTGTCATGGTTTATACTGAAATAGTAATGGATCCTTAACTCAGACAGTTCAACAGAGCTTTATAGCAAATGTCGATGAAATGCCAGTTATGTGCATTTTTTTTTTTTAAAAAAAAAGGGTCAAAAAAATTGCATAAGCCATTTTCCTTCTTAAAAGTTAAAGTGTGCCAGTGGGTGCTTGAAAGTCATTAAGTGACTTGGATGGGCTTCCCATTAAGTTAATTTTTCACTTCATTTGAAGAGTTTTAGATTTTTTTTTTACTGTTCTTGAATTGCTCCTTTGCAAATTATCGGTGCTTCAAAGGAAGTCAAAGAGCTTTGGGTAACAGTGATTTTTGTCCCTCTCCTGCCTTACTGTGCTGCTAAACTATGTTGGACTAATTTCCTTGTTTAGGGCAAAAAAATCTTGTTTCCAGATTAGGCTTAAATTCTCTCGTTTGAGTTTTTTTTTGATTTTTGCTTAAATGTTATTGCAGAAGGGAACAGTCTCAGGATGGGATGGTGGGACAGAGGAAGAATGTTGTAGCTTTTGGCTCCTTGTGCCTTACCCAGGAGAAAGGAACTGAAGTCAGTCATTTAATCTGCATCTGTGTTTTGGAAGCCACTTTGTCATTTGTTCTTCATGTCACCTTTATAATTACATAGCATGTGATTCAGTTTTAATAACACACTGCTCTTGAATCATACTGTTAAGTGTGTGTGTGTGTCATTTACAAGATTTTGCACGGCCGATGCAAACTAAGTGTGGGTTTTTCCATGGTTCCATGGACTTCGTCCTTACATGGAGAAGGAAGCTGTCTGCATGTTTGCAGGGCAAACATCATGACAGCGCACAAAGAAGCAGCTTTTCAGAAAGGGAGTTCTGGGTATATTTGTGTAAAGATAGAGTTTCAAACTTGCCTTAAGTAGAATTGATGATTCAAGTGGTGGTGTTAAGCTGTGTTGTCAGACAGTCTCTTAAGGCAGACTTCTTGGCTTTTTAATACTGTTTTTGATATCAACTGTTCCACAGGGAATGGGCAGAACTTTAGCAAAAAATTATATACATCTATCTCATCAGATGAAGGCTCTCAAGGCCAGAACATGTTACGTGTGTGTTCGGATGCTGAAAAATTTCTTTATGCTGCATTGTTTTCAGAAACTTGTGAAATGAGAGGACTGTCTTTAGCGATGAGGACCAGTTGGTATTTGCAGTGCTTTGGGAGTTGACCAGTTCTCTTCAAATTGGAAGCTCATCTGATTTAATTTCATTGTGCATGCAGTGTCCTTCCTCTGCTTGGAACTGAGTAAATTTGGCTTTTGATGAATTGTGTGTAGTCAGGATGGGATGTAGACCTCAGAAACAGGCACTGAAATCTCTCAATAAAGATATCTGACAGCAGAGTGCATGCAAGGTGGGGTGTCTTTGTCTCTGATCAGCTGACATGATTTAGTTTTACAGAAAGTGAACTCTTCTCTCTTTTTTTAGAGGGGGTTAATACTCATCGACTTTATTTTCTGTTATATATCTATGCTGCTCCACTTTAAAAAGAAAAAAAAAAAAAGAGAAGTCTCTAATGCCAGTAAAACATCCTCCAGAAATAAGTATAAACCTAAAGCTGCCAATTGCTGAAACTAAGATTGGAAGCTGATTGTTGATTTGAATTGCTGAACAGATGAGGATAATTGTTTTTTATTGGAAATCTGTCAGTAGCTGTCATTACTAGAAATCTGTGGCTTTTATAATCCTGTCTCATTTTACTATTGGATTAATTTCAGTTCTCTGTCTCAATCCTTATACACTATGGTATGAATTTCTAAGAAAATGAGAAAAAAAATTAAGGCAAATAAACTTTTTTGCCCATTTAAATAAAAATCTATGCCATTATTTAATTGATGCAGGGACCAAATCTTGTGTTTAGGGCTGACACTCAGCATGACAAGAGAGATGCCTGATACTACCTGTCCTTGTGATAAATCTGCTGTATTTGGTTGAGTTACATGAGGCTTAGAATTGTGTTTTTTCAGAGCCTTGTTGACTTGGCATTAAAATTTACGAGGATTGTCCATGTCAAAACTGGTGTGTCTGCCTACATCTTCTGTTCACCAAACAGGCTAAGCATAACCAGTCCGTTTCTGTCTGGAGTTTTCTGGTTTTTAGCTTTTGGTGTGTAGTGGGTGAAAGATGGTGAAGTAGAAAGGGAAACATAATTGATGATTTTGTTATAGCTGGTAAGAAAAAAAAAAAAGGTACCTTTATCCTTAACTTATCTCTGTATTTTTATGATTAGAAACTACTGTGGAAAGAGAACATCTGCTTTCTTAATTCATGGAAAAAAAACTGAGTTAGAGGTCTGCTTCCTGCAGATAGAAGCTTATGAAGCCATGTTGAAATCTGATTGTAGGGTTTTTTGCTGTGTGGGTTTTTTGTTTGTGTTTTTTTTTTTTTCCTACCCCCGCAGACATCGTGAAGCATGCAAAACCAACTGTTTTCCACTTTCTGGCATAGGTTATCATTTAATTCTCCATTTACATACCAGTAGAAAGAACCTGAGTCCTCCAACTTGGTAAACAAAGTTAGAGCAGTGTCAGACTTGAGCTCTGCAGAGCTGAGATTCCAATAAACCAGTGCTGTTTTTCCCTTGCTCTTGTGTTATGTGGAAATGTGGTTTACATCAGACTGGGTCGAATTATTTCTCCAGTGTTTGCTCTGACACCTGGCCATTAAGTAGCCCTCAGTAAAGAGATGAGGAGCTGCTTAAATTAAGAATCCCTTCAGGCTAAGCTACAGGAGTTTGAGGTGTGTTATCTATTGCTGTAACGTATTTGAAAACCCAGGTGTATGTTGGCTTAAAATTGACTGGTCTCTGCTACTGGAATGTGAATTTTAGATGTTTTAATCAAGCCATCTCCAGGTTGGTGTCTTGGTTTCTTCTGATTGTTTGCTTGGCCATTGAGTGTGATGTCTTTGAAGGACAGTGTTTCACATCCTGTTCTGACAGATTTCTTTGACTGCTGCAATATGTGTCTTCATTGTCTGAGGGAGACCACGTCCATCCATTTTATTATATGTCGTGTTCACACTTGCATGTAACACGAGTGGGATTAGAAGCTTCAAAATTTTCTGCTGAGGAAGACTACAGGTGTGCAATTCCGGAAGCAAAAAGCAGGAACTTTTGATTTTGGGATTGCCAGGATTGAATCCTGACTATCTGCATCAGCTCAGTGTTTAACTGATTTTCACTTGGCTGGAAGCGACAGATGATTAAAAAGTGATGCCTTTTCTGTGTGCGAATAGTTGGCTGGAAAGTGGTATCATCAGGAAAACGGTGTCTTTAGTCCTAGATTCACTCAAAATTCCAATGGCAAAGCTAGAGGCACATCTTCTATTCAGTTTTTGGAGTGGCAGGTGCCTCATTCCAGGTCTGTATTTGAAAACTGTAAAATTTGGCCAGGCTTAATTTCATCAGCCAGCAACGGTGAAGCCTTGGCTTGCATCTTGGGGGACAAGACAGAATGTGTTTCTACAGATTTCACTTCTGCAAAACTAGCTTCCCACCCGCTCCCTGTGGAAAAACCCTCTCAAGGTTTGGGTAACTCTTCCCCTTTGAGGGTGATGCATCTTGCTGTAGTAAAAGGATGTACCCAGTACGTACTGCGATGCCCTTTCCAACTTCCTTTCTTCTGAGAAGTGTGATACAGATGCTTCTCTTTTGGGATGGAAAACTCTGGTGGCTCAAGAGAAAAATCTTTTTGTATTTTTTCATAAGCTTCCTTCATTTAGAGTTGGATCTCTTACACCCATGATTTAAAGAGGTCTCTGAGAAGAACAGTTATCTCCTGCGGAGAGTGTTGATGTGGGATAGTGGTTTCTGGGCCTGCTAGATGAGTTATCTTGATCCCATTTCACTAGCTTCAAGAATTCATCATTGGATTTAAATGAAAAATAAACCTATTCCTGGCAACCGCAGAGCTGTTGCTAGTGGATCTGTAGAAAGCTTTGATCTCTTTGACAAGAAAAGGTTATCAGAGTGGTATCTGAAGTGTTATCTAGAGCTGATGGTTTATTCCATTTTTTTTTTTTTATCCCTCATGGCTCTGTAGTCATTGTTTGTATGAAGGACTCTGAAGTCAGCACGCTGGTAATTGTGTGGGAGCGCTGCTTTGAGCCACCTATGATGTAGTTGAACCTCTACACTATCAGAGGTTGTTCAGCCGCAGCCAGAGTTGTTGAGTTGTACAGTCTGTATGTACATTTGCTTCCTCTCTTTCTTACCTTCTTGGTAACGATCCCATGATGATGCTCCACTGGGACTCTGGTTGAGTAGCAGTTAGAGTAACGCTGCGTGTGCTCACCGCTGTGTGTTTGTGCTCAGCACTAGGATGGGGGAGGAGGTTGTGAACACATAGTCTCGTGTATGTTAATAAATAAATAATAGTTATTCAAGTGGTAAGTGCTCTGTTCATCTGGCATGAATGTTCATGGGAGCTGCTTGCTTTGGAGAATTCGGTCTTGCTGACTCTACGGCTTTGGAGTTGGTTTATGGTTTGAAGTGAACAGTGGTGAGATGGTGATTGCAGCACACAGCAATGGCTTTAATAAAACAGCTCTTATGAAAGCAGGAGCAGATGCAACCCTGTGTAGTTCTAAGGGACTGCAGCAACTTTGGCCTGGTGGAATTGCTTTGTCTGCTTTTTCTGAGACCTTTTTTATAGTTATGTATGGAACGTAATCTTTCAACCAGTGATTTGTTAAAAGCTTCTATTTTGTTTTAATTGTGTAGGACGCCTGATGATCTTTCAAGGCAAATTGTGGCCCTGCAGCAAAGGGAGCTTACGCTGAAAGAGCAGAACTCTACCATCACAAACAGGTGAGTGGTACCAATAGTGCATGCTGGTAGACCTAAACACTAGACTTAGACACTGCTATGTTAAAGCATGTGGAAAGAAAACAAGGACTGCAAACTGAGAGAAGAGCTCTTCAGGTTTCCTTGCTGTTCCATGGAGCCTTCTATGCTGTCTTCTATTCTTTCCCATGTTGACGAAGAGTCTTTTGGCTTACTGAAGTTCTTGCAGGGAAAAAAAGATGAAGAACTGTGGGTGGAGGCAGTGAAGAGTTTATCCAGCTTTATTTTATGAGCTAAAGTGTTTGCAATGGGAAGTGAGCTGCTTTCCTGGACGATCTCATCTGGAAAGGGAATGTCACGGACAAATGTGCAAACTAGTCATCTTGGTATGGGAAAGGGAGTAAGAGCCCTGAAGACTGTGATTTGACTACTTAAAGGACCAGTTTGTAGAGACGTATGTTTGCAGTTTTCATGGCAAAATACTGCTAGACTTTGGGAGGAGCAGTCTGTTTATAGAGTGAGATATGTATTTGAAACTGGAGGGTGTTTAAGCCTTTTCCTTGGTGCGGGAGTGAATATCTAACGGGGAAACGAATTTGTCTGCCAGAGCTTAACTTTCCAGACTGCATTGGTTACACATGGCGTTTCTTAGCATGGTTCCATAGCGTGCCAGAAAGCACTTCTCATCCTTGGTGCACATATTCTTACTTCCCACACCGTTTTATTTCCTCAAGTTAGGAACCTGTTGACTGTTCTTGTTAAAAACAATACCTCTGTCTTTGAAAAAGGCTCTTGGACTGTTGGCACTGCCAAGGTGTTGGCTGGCTTGTCGAAGCAACAGAAGTGTGGAGAATTTCAACCTTTGCTGTAAACATCTTGAATGTAAAGCAGGCAAATACCGTGTAATTGAGCACTGGACCGGCATTCTTAGTTTGTCTTGGGCTGTGTTTGCTAATGTCTCTCCTGAGGTGTGTGGTAGATTTTGGCTCAAGAGGTGATTGTGTTCTGGGCTCCGCCTTACTAATGATGGGCAGGATTCAAGCTGGGTGTTAAAAGCTTTGAGGGTGTTGCTGCTGTTAACGAAACTATTTAGTCAGTTGTAAAATTGCTAGCCAAGTGTAAATCCCCGTGAGTGCAGACGGCCAAATTGTTTTGTGGTTTTTGCTAAGTTTAAAGGGGGGAGGGGGAGGGAAATCTTACCAATATAAAAAAGACATTTCATATCTTAAAAATGAACCAAGCAAAGCCTCAAACCTACAATTGATCAAATGATCAAATCAAAGAATGATGGTAATGTTTGAGATAGATTTCTTTATTTTTTTTTTCCCAAGGCTGCTTCTCTCAACCTGTCAGAGGAATGCTTTTTCTGAATTTATTAATGGCCGAGGGGAATCGTCTGTTGAAAAAACAGCCTTTTGGTAGTGGCTGTTCATGCTGGATGTAATTGTGCCAATTTAGTTTAAAAATAAAAACATGATTAAGATTACTTTTTGATTTCAAGTGAAATGGGCTGTAAAGCTGCTTAAATTAAAATTCTAACATTTTCTTAATGCAGTGCTGTGTGTCATTGCTAAAACTGATAATTTCGGCTTTCTTCTTTCACGTTACTCTGTCTTAAAACGTAGGCAATAAGATACATTTTTAAAAACCTTTCATTACAGATGATTTGAAAGCTCCCCAGAGGAGGTCTTGAGTCTTTGGAAATAAGACCTTGTTAAGGAAGCAAATCCAATTTTCTCTTTTCCCCGAATGACATCCAGATTTAGCTGATGGTCTTCTCTTTTATTTGTTTCATAATTGTGTTCAGAATGGTCTGTGCATTGCAGTAACTTAATATGTGATCGTGACTCCCTCTAGTGATTGAGCCCAGCGTTTATTCAGCTTTCTATTGTCTTTTTTTTCAGCTACAGGTTCTTTTGCCTTTAGTTGAAATGTGTTAAGTCATATGATTTCATAGATACTTAAGAAAACATAATCAGAAGTTGGTGTCTGAATTTATTTTTTGGCAATGAGGTGGAGAATCACAGATAGTCCTGTTGCTACAGTGCAAAATTCAGTTTAGTAGAAGAGGTTTGAGTGTGGTTTTAAGATGGTGATATGACCCTCTTCTCTAAATGGCTGATATTGAGTACGGTGAATGTGTGTTTGGTCATCACTGAGCTTTTAAACACAGGCAGAAGAGTGTCTGGAATGTTTTTTTGCCAACTGAGTGTTTTTTCTCTCAGTCTTTACACTACAGTCTTACTGGGTTTTTTATTCCCGGTGATGGTAACTTTCCCACGTGTTTTAGTGACTGTGATAGACACTTGCTAGCTACTGTTTGTCTCACAACCTGACAAATAATCCCCAGTTTCTTTTTGATAAGAGGAGATGCTTGGTAGTGAAGCAGGAGTTAATTGCTAATGTAGCAGAATATGAGTGGGGCTTGACTTCAGAAGACAAACCAGGCATGGAAAAGGTATTAGAAGGGAACAGTTTGGGAAGTCCTTTCTGTAGAACTGGAGGCAGATCTAGCTCAACTGCTTCTCAGTGTCTCTTAGATGATCTAGAATGGAGAGTTATGGTATACAAACACACTGGTAATAATGTTTTCCAAATGGCATATGGCTTCACTAAACAGAATAGATTTATTTTGTCTCATCCTTCCAGTCTTGAACTGCTTTCCATTTATTACTGTATATTTCTTTAGTGCCAGCATTTCCGTTATTAAAAAAGCAATAGAGGTCATCACACAACGAAAAGGCTCCATCATTACAAACCAGCCTTTGCATTGATATTCCCCCTGCTTCCAGCTCGGGGATCTGAAGAGCAGTCTGTTTGTGTAACCTGTGCAATTGCCAGTGGCTCAAGGCCTCCCAGAGATCCAATGGTGATGCATATCACATTTACTGTATCACGCGGATGTTTTTAGGCACAGAACCACAGACTGAGTTTCCTGAACAGTGGATTTAAATCAATGTCTCTTACCAGTGATTGTTGACATGTTTGAGTTGTGTAGACTCTCTTGGAGCTTGCTATTTTTGCTAGGGAGGAAAACCTTCCTGTGGTGCTGGTATGGGGAAGGAGGAGAGGGTCATTCTTGCACTGAGCACGTAAGCAGCAACTCACTCCTCTTCATGACTCCAGGATTGCTGAGTAATGTACCTGAAAGTGTCATTAATAGTGTGTGATGGCATCTCACTGCTGTTTTGGAGTGTGTTGCTACAAGTTGTGTAAATAGAGTAAATTATACTTTCAGCAGTAACAGTGGGAAGTATCGTGGAGCTCCGTAACTACAGAACAAAGGTGTAACAATCCAAAGATTTAAAGGCTCAAAAGAAGATTGCTTAGGGCCACTCTGATAGCATGAAGTGTACCTGCTCTGCTGTTTCTAGTTGAAAAAAGGTGTTTAATTAGTGGGCAGTTTAACCATGCAGCCATCGTTAGTTTAAGCACATTTTTTCCTCCCAGAGTGTGAATGCTGTAGGTGCGGTACGTTGAATTGTACTTTTCGGGAAGAGTTGATAGTTGCAGCTTGTAATATGGAGAGTCAGCCAAGTGATTTATAAGCTTTTGTCTTATGGAAAAAGGATGTAGTAGTTACACAATTTTGTTTTTTTTTTCAAGTGAGAAAAGCTGCGTATTTATTTTTCCAGCATCCTATCTACATATTTGAGTCTCTGGAGAGATTTCCTACAACAATCCTGGCAAAGCACTCTAGAATTTGAAATGTAAGGGAAAAGTTCCTTTCTTGTCAGTGTTGTCCTCTGAGATGGCTGAGCATGAAGGAATGATGCTGCTTACAGTTTGTTCTTTACTTCAATCCTAAAAGACAGACTGTGGAAATATACTTTTTTTGGTTAGTTGCGGTCCCTCCCAAAGTGATAATTTCTTTTCTACTTTTGCTCTTGTTGTCCAAGTGTAATATTGACTTTGAACCATTGGGGTGTGTTGTAGAAAGCCAAATTCAAGGAAACACATAGGTGAAGTACTGAGCAGGACGAAGGACACAAAGTAAAACTGAAGAGCAGTAAATCTTTGGTTCTGGTGTTGGGATCCTGGAGCTGATGTCTTATTTCTGTCACCTAGTGTCACAAACCCAGCCATGTGTTTTGACATGTAGTTTCATATGTGAAAAGGGATACGTAGAATATGTTTGAAAAAATATTTTCCTTCTGCAAGTGCTCACAGAGTTCTGTTAGGAGACATGGCTGTTTACCACCTTTATTCGTATAAATCATGTAAAGTTGATTTACCCAAACAACCTGGTGTGTGTGTTGTCACTCAAAAATGAAATAAAAAGCTAAGCCATTGAAGGCTGAGGAACGTTGATTGCAAACTGAACAGAAAATGCTTTTGAGTTGGACAGCAGGGATTTTTTTAATAAAAAAAACCCCAATGAATGAGTGATGATAAGTTCAGAACCGTCCGTCTCCATAAGTGCTGTTAGTTCAGAAGTGCGTCGTAAATCTATTGCCCATCTTCTCTTTTCCTTGGATGTCCCAAGGAATGTCAGTCACAAATATAAATAGAGCTTGTCAGACTTCTTCCCCTAATCTTCTGGAAAGTTGGACGGAAGTTTAATTACAGAGAAATTACTTTTATCTGACGGAGAGAGAAGTGCTAGCTTTTTGATAGGCTTTATGAGTTATTTTGTGATCAAAAGAAGCACTTAATGTCTTAATATAGGACAAGGTAGGGATTTTTCTTTTCTTCTCTTGTTCATCTATATGGCACATTGCACCTTGATTTATATGTGGAGGGGTGTGTGTACCTAATACTAGACAAATGTTTATTCACAGTGCTTCAGGGCAATATTAACTGCTGGCAGGTTCTGCATTCATTTATAGAATAATATTATGAAGAAATGACTAGTAGGTATTGCTTTTTATTTTCATCAAAATGGATCTTTCATGCATTTTTATACCAGAGGGTGGTTGATAGTGTCCCATTAAGTGACCAGTCTGCTCTCTTCAAATAAACATATTCAAGTTGTTGGCTTCCAGAGCAACATCTGGTTATTCGTGACTCTAATTTGGTAGGTGCAAAGCTTTTCCAATTTTTTTCTATTGTATAGTAAATCCCTAGCAGAAAATAGGAAGGCAAAAAGTAATTTAGCCAAGACGTTTACTTTTCATGGTTGTGCCATTTTTAGTCTGATTTCCTGAGGAAGTGAGACTTGTTACTGTGCTGGGTGTGTGTATGCAGACGAGGTTGTGCCTACCCTATACTGTTGAACTTCCTACTTGTCTTCTGTTAAGTTTGGTCGATGGTAGAGGTCTCAAAAATAATAAACTGCAGCAAGTTTAAGGAAAACAGGATCCAGCTCCAGGAGAGGCATCCTGTTGGTGCAGTTCGAGGTCATGCCCAGTTAGGTATCAGAGCCCTGCAAGCAAGACACTCTCTTAAATGTCATTGACAGTAAAGCTCCTGTGGGGGATCCTGGCTCCTGTCGGAGATCCTGGCTCCTTAGTCACTGCTCACTCAGCCTTGAGGCTGGCAGTGAGTGAGCACGGTTCTGATACCACGGTAGTATCAGAATCCATAATTTCTTCTATACCAGGTTCTCCAAAGGCTTGTGGCATTTGATAGTGCTGTGGTCATGTTGTTTGTATCAGTATCATTTTCATGCTGTTGGTATGAGAAATGGAAGTCTACTTGAGTTGATATTCACCTTTAGAGAAAGAAGTCCGTAGGAAACCAGACATCTTTGGTTCTGGAGCTCATGGAACTAGTTTCCTTCTATTTAAAAGAAAATATACACAGAAAGCCTAAAGAATAGCCTACAAGGCACAAAGCTGTAATTGTACCATCTTTTTAGCCTGAAGCTCTGTAGAAACTGTATAGGGCAAAACCAGTAAAAACATTAGTATTTGGTTTCTTGCCTTATATCTGACTGTGCGTCTTGGACAACATTTAAGGGTAATCTGTGAAATGCCTGTTCGGTGCTCTGATCACTTCTAGTAATTAAAAAATTGTAGAAGCTATTTAACTCTGTTAATATTTTTTTCTTGTTCCAGCATTGTGATTGACCCCCGGTGTTCCCACTAGCATTCCTGATGTTCGTGCATCTTTTTATTACTAGAATGAATGATAGCTTTCATTTATTAGCACTTCTCTGGAGATGTTGATTCAGCATTCCCTTGGGTGTTGAGGTAGCAGTGTGTATTATTGACCAGAAAAATGTGTAAAAATGAGTTAATTTGATAGGAAGCATGAACTGTTCTTGATTGTGTGTTGTACAGCAGACACTCCATGTTTCAACATGGAGCTGCATTGTAAAAGTTATGGAAGGAGAAGTCTGCCTAACATTTCTTCTATGCATGGCTCACATCTGCACTGTAAATCTTTCACTTCTGTGAGACTAAGATTCCTAAGAATCCCAGATGAAATAGATGTATGTTGATACTGGTCTAGAGTTCTCGGAAGCTAGAATGCATATTTAGAATCCTTGAAGTAATTTGAAGTCAAAACTCATTATCTATTTTCATTATTCCTACTCTTTCCTTTTTAGTGGAGAGATGCTGTGATCAAATTAATGATTTACGTGAGGCTGATGGGCCAAAGGAAGAGTGCCCCACGTCCAAGTCATATTTGTGATGTGAATACAAAGAGAGGAATTATAATCTCAGCTATGCAGTAGGCAGCAGTACAAAAATATTCGACTTTGAAACCAGTAGTATTATGTAAAATCTTGAATTCAGCCTGTTGCCAAGGTTTGTATAGAGCTCTGGGAATTGTAGAGCTTTAAGATTTCCAGTGCTTAGGGATTTGTCTTTTATTGCCTCTGCAATGTGGCTGTAAGCCTTGAAAGATCTTATATGAGTTGGAAAAGAGGAGGGCCCTTCAGTTTGGTAATCTCTTTCGAATCAGTCTTGAAGTCGTAAGGATGGTCCCATGGATAAGGTAGAATAATGTGGCCTGAGAAGTCTGGACTTTGTTTCTGGAGGAGCTTTGTGTTTGCTTGGGTTCTGCTGAGTCACTTTATTAAGTGATCTGAGTTTGTTGTGTTCTCAGCTGAAGACCATGTGAATGAAAAGAAACATCTCCACTCCATATATCCTGTCTAGTCTGCACCTAATTATTTTTAAGACAAATAAAATACATTCATTCCTATCTATCTGTACCTGTTTGGATTTTTTGGTTTTGTTCCCTTCTCCCCAAAAGCACGATACACATTTGTTCCTTCCCATATGCTATCTTAAAATTATAGTACTGACCATGGGTCTTGAACTGTTCCTTTGAAGTGTTTTTGTGATAGGTCATCAACAGTCAAACAAGGTTGTGTATAACCATTTTGTGTCTCAATTTGTGATGCAAGACCTGCGTTATGGCTTTCCTGAGCAGTCTTGAGAAGCCAGAGGAAGATTGGTGGCAGAATGCAGAATGAATTTTCTGTCTTTTTACACTCATGTGCCCGAATACCTACTGTAGTTGCTGTAATAACAGGGATATTGAAGACTATGTATTTTTCTGAAGTATTTTAGGGTACTGTTTGTATTGTTTATTTTAAATAGATTGATGGTTTCCTAGTGCATGGGGGAGAGCAGGGACAGCCTGAAAACACTGATACATTTTACCAAGGTAAATGTGAATTCTATAGGATTTTGTAACTTCTGTGAAGTAGTGTCAGTTCAAATACTGCACAGAATGCGGTTATGTCTAAGAAATAGATTTTCTTGGCTGAGATGTCTCAATCAGTTGATCATATCTGCCTGTAAACTTTGCTCAATTCTATAGCTAATTGCTGTTTAACAAATTCTCATCTGGATCACATTAACTCTACCGCATGACTTCTTCAGCCTATTATTGGTATTTTAATTTCAATATTCTCTGTGTCTGCTTGTATGCACATGTGAATGTATAGACCATGGTGCAATATAGTAAATGGAGGAAATACTGTTAAGTTTATAGCTGTTGGTGGGGGGAGGGCATTTTTAATTGTAAATATTTTCCTAATGTCAAAGTTTTATCATCTGTACAAAAGACATACTGCTTGGAAAGTTTAATCAAAAGTAAAAAGTAAGCTGCCTTGTCTTTTTTAGCTGTGTAAGGCAAAAAAAACTTGTCATAAATTGCACTCAACCCCCCTCACCAAAAAGCAGCTTTCTTTTGCTGCTCTGAAAGTTAAATGACTAATGTGCATAATTTATTTGAGCATCTGTGCTAAAAACTTGCATACCAAGTTTTAGTTCAATGTGATCAACAATGGCGAAAATTAGGATTTATCATGGAAATGCTGATGGATGTGAACATGTGTAGGCTAAACCGGTGCCTGACAAACCTTCTTATTGTGCAATGCTAATGGTGAAATAAATTTTTTTTCTGCTGTAATTGCATTTCCCCCTCCGCTCCCCCCCTGCTTAATTTTCTCCTTTTCATATTTGGTGGTTTTAGTTGCACTTCATGTTTGGATTCCTGCTTTTTCTGGAGTCTGCATAAAACATGCTAAGTTGTCTTGTGATATTTCTAAGCAGAAGATACCCTGAGCTCTCTGGGTGAGCGTGGAGATGATCAGCATCCCGAGATGTAGCTGGTGCTTTGCAGTAACGTGCTCAGGACAGAAGATGGTGCCGGCAGCCTTGGCAGCTGCTCTGTCTTTCCTCCCCCTCCTCCTCAACCTTTTCCATCTTGCACAGCCAGGGTGCTGTCACCAGGATTATAAATTCTGGAGCCAATTAGCTAAAAAATGTTACAAGTGAAAGGAAAGAAACTAAAAGCTGCAGAATATCTTGATGTGAATATGCCTGTCTGGGAAGCTCTTCCTGTGTGGAGCTCAGATGTAGCATCCTACTACAGCTCTGGTGCAGCTTTCGATGAAGATCAGATACTTTTGAGACATCTGGTTAAGGAAGGAGTAGTTGGCTTGGAGGAGTCAAGCACAGAGAAACAAGGCAAGGCCGCTTTAGGGAACTGTGCTGATAGTACAAGGTCTTCTGCTAAAAGTTGGGAAGATCCTCAGGATGTGTTTGTGCCTTGAGGGTGTTTCTTCCTTTCTCCATCCTTGCCAGAAGATTTTTTTTTTGTTGAAGCAAGTTTCTTGAGTTATTTTTTTTTTTTAAATTCTTAGTCAGTCTGATTGCTTAGCTCCTGCATAAGCGTCACAGAGGAGAAACGTGTTCATAGCCAGTTCCTCTTTGTCTCTCTTCTAAGCCGGTAGTTGGTGTGTTTTCTGGCAATAGTGGTGCAGCCATGCTCTGTTGCTCAGAAGAGACTCCGACAATTTCTCTGTGTAGTCGTTCTTTTCCAGGAATGTGTCACTCCTTAGGAACGGGGGTAGGATAGAGCTGGAGATGGGTTCAACAGGAGTGGTTGGCAACTGGTCCAGTTGTTTTGTTGCTGGTGACTTTGGGTACTTTTTTTAATCCAGCCATATGAGAAACTAGTAGGATCTGACATTCAGGGAGCCCTTTGGGGCTGGATGCTTGGTCAGAAGGCTTAGGCATTGTGCTCTGTTAGAGTTCAGAACGATGTTCTAGCAAAATGTAATTTCCTTTCTGTCATATTTTATGTATGGACTGTTTTTACATATTTGCAATATTTAAAACGTTAACATATTCATAAGTTTTAAAATACGTTCTCACTGTTAAGAGATGGAAATCAGTAAAAAAAAACCCTCAAAAATCCCAACAAAAAACCCACAACAAAACCTCCTAGCCTTCCTTTTATTCAAGCAACAAAAATCAGTCTTATGAGTGGAATAACTACTGAAGAGACTTTCTGTTTCTCAGCCAGAAAAAGCTTTTGAAAAATTTATGGAAATAAACCAAAACGTGTCCCTTTCTGGCTGTACAAATAAGGGATTATCAGATGTAGCCTATGGCAGTTGCAGTACGTAAGTCCAAAGTATCTACTACTAATAAAAGAGAGTTGTATGCTTTAAGAAAACACTGAGATTTTTTTTTTTTGGAGAGTCTCTACTGACTAAGTATCACATACCCATGGGGTTATCCTAATGAAAAAAATCCTCTTCTTGCACCTTGCGTTGGAGATAAAAATTGTCATCAAGGCAATGCATTAATTGACTCCAGGAAACCAAATGTATCGTTTATGTTGGTGCATCTTTATCTGCTTGAAGAGCAAGACTGAAGTCACTGTGTAGCTTTTTCTCTTGTAGTTGGGAGCGTGGAGCTGTGTTGCTATGTCTCCTCCAGCTGAAGGAATCTGAATTCTGTGCCACCGAGGATACAATTGCAACACAAGTTGTCTGGCTGTGTCACACTCCCAATTTATTGAGTGAACTTGCTCATCTAGGTCTTACACCTTGGTTTTCATTCTACAAGTCTTGCGCTGGTGTAAGAGTTGGAGCTTGTTGAAGTCAGAGTGTGTTTTGATCATTCACAGAAGAATCAGCTAAGCAAGGTTCGTAGGGAGAAGCAATACCTTTTATTAGGCCAGCTGACAGGATTAGCAGGCAGATGTGCCTTTGGGCACACGGCCAATACTCAGATCTGATGGAGAAGTGAAAGCCTTCAACCTAAACGCAGGTAAAGAACAATTGCTCTGCATTAACTTGATTAATCAATTAGACAATTTGAGAGAGAAGGTTGGTGGGTGTGCGTGGAATGGGAGGGGATGCATCTATCTGTATCGGACACATAGATGAAAGGGCTGTTAGCATCTGTGAGAACGAGAAACTTGGTCTAAATCATTCTTATACATGACCAGGGTTTGGGTACTTTGATAAGACAAGCAATTAGCAGTATGAACTTTCTCCATATGGAAGGAGCTTGGAAGCAGATATACAGTGTATGTCATGTTTTTGCTGGAGCCATATACCAGTAGATACTGTGTTTCACTGACTCAGCACTGGTATGTCAGACTTGCAATTAAGGGGCTAGAACTTCAATTTTGTATTAACCAAAAATAATATTTTCTACACTGTCAATAAAATCATTTTGTCATATTGTTTGACTTATCTCCTCTGGGCACTCAGCTGCAGCAGCAAGTCTGAACCTGCCGTTACAATGACTGTTGAATGAGTTTTGCTTCATTTGCCCAAATGTGTTCTAGGATAAAGTGTGTTTCCTGAGATGCAGTGTTTGTGCCTTTTGCACTTGTGAGTACTGTGGGCTGTGCTGGTGCTGGGAAAGGCCAGCTGTAGATATCAAGCAGGGTGTTGGTATTCATGGCAAAATCTGTTGTCAATTTTGAGTAACCATTGGACTTAATAGGACAGCGTAATATGACTTGTTTATTTTATTAAATAGGACACAGTTAAAAAAAAAAGTGCACCTGCTGCTGTGTTACCTCTCATCTTTGTGTGTAGTGCAGTGCACAGCCAGGGGTGGTTGGTCTCTAACTTGCCTACTTGAGAGTAATGTGGTATCTTTTAACAGTGTATTTGTCAGATTTTTCTTTCTTTGCTGATTACATCCAAAAGGGAAAAAAATAATGCTGATAAAAACTGTGATTAGAAAAACCAAGGAACAGTAAGATAACCTGGGGCAAAATGGTGCCTAAAAATACTCAATGTTTTTAAGCTAATTACATTTTATATTGCCAATGACCTTTTGGAAACCTTTAATTTGCATGGATTGCAGATGCCTCCGAAGAAATGCCTTTATGCATTGAGAAAATGTATTCCAGTTGTCTCCTCAAACCCAGAATGCAGATCTACTGTCTGTAGAATCTGCCCTTTTTCAGAAGAACTTCACAACATGCCTGTTTTGAATCACAGGGAGAGCTTTGTCTGAAGAAGACAAGCACCCAAGCTGTGTCATCTTACAAGGCTGCTTCTTGAAGGTGGGTGTTCTGTGTGTAACAGTGTCATGGGGACGCTCCTGAATTTACCGAGCAAGTATTAATACATGAAGTCAGGGAAAATGTGAAGTTCATTCTGACTCCCTTGGGAGATTTGTGGCTCAGTGGCAGACTTGTTGAATGATGACATGTGGACCTTGTTTCAAACGTACCTGCCAAGTATATGGCAGAAGTTCCTCAGTTTTTGCAAGCTTTTAATTTGGATTTTAAAATTTTGCTTTCAAGTATGTACTTCACCTTTTCCCTGAATTAATGCTGAAGGTCTCGAACTGAATATAAGAGAATGAGGCTGGGTGAAGTTTTAGTAGCTTCTCTTTGCCATCCTCTGGAGACTGTTGTCTAATTCTTGAATGAGAACTGAACAAGAGAGAGAAGGGTAGTTGTAGCTCTCATGGATAACGTAGCTGTCATTGAGGCTGACAGAAGTTACAGTGTCCTTCTCCTTGTAAAGCTGGCAGTCCTGGTCAGACAGCCTCAGACTTCATTAGTTTTCATGTTTTAAAAATAAAGTGAGTGGCATCTTTTGTTAACGTGTACAGACTTCGAAGAAGTTCCTCGTGTCCTTAAAGAACTGAATCAAGCCAAGAAGTTAGTGTAGAGGCTATCGTGTTTGATGAGTCAGACTAGTTTTTAATTCATTTTTCCACAGCACTTTTAAAGAGTAAGTTCCTTCTCCATTTTCTTTACTTCAAAGAAGTGTAAGACCATCATCGTCTCTGCTGCAAGACATTAAGCCAAGTTCTAGAAACATGCCCCGTTTAGAATAGTGCTTTGAGACTCAGGGATTTGAATCTCAAAAGAAGAGGTCTTTTATTAACCAGGTCTCCAAATACAAAACTTTATTGTAGCAGAGGTAATTACTAAGGTAAGGCTGGCTGTATCCAATGCAATTCCTTCTCTATGGTTCAAAAATAATTACATCTTTGTAACCAACCACCTGAATTGCCACCTGTCCAAAAAAAGGTGTTGCATTGTTGTGTTTTTATTTAAAAGAGAGAAGAATTGGAGAGGTTATAAAATCCATGACACTTTGCTGATTGTTACTGATACAGAAAGCGATTACAAATATTCCCGTACTGGGACTTCTACCACTGTGTACTCACCACTGTGGCAGAAGAGGCTTATGTGAAGGTCAGGTGGTGTGCAGGAGGTTTGGGACCAGCAAAGTCCTACAGCAGAGACAAAACAGGACTTGTAAAAACATTTTTCTTAGAAGGAGGCTGATGGCATGAGTGATACGTGTCTGGATGCCCTCTGAAGTACAGCAAATGTTTTATCTGTGTTCTTTCTGCGTGTACCAGGATATGTGTTGCTGCTGGTGGTCTATAGCGTAGCGCTTCTGTAAAGCATTAAAGCTGCTTAAGGTAAACAGGATGAGGGAGAGGCTGACAGAAATTGAGACCTGTGTAAGACTGGACTGCAGAAATACTCAAAACTCAGTGGACCTTTGGAAGCAATTTTGTTTCCAGCTCTGGTTCTGACCCAGGACTTCTGTGTGACGTTGAGCAAGTCAGTGATCTGTCCTCTGGCTTGTGGAAGTGATAGTTAACAAGGCTCATGATAATGTTTACTAAAGTATATCTTTGTCACTGCTTGTGCAGGGCTTTCTCAAAGTGTAGTTCATGTCACTTGCAATTCCTAAAGCTTTTGCATATGCCCCAAACAGGTTTTTTTCAAATTCTGCTTAATATGAACATGTTACAAAACAGATAAATTTTGTTTTGCTTCAATCAGCTTTGTATCTCATTTGTTAAATAGCATCCTACTAAGAAAACCGGGGGAGCCCTCCTAAGGAGAGGCAGAAGCTGGCAGTATTTTGTGGTTCTGGAATAGACTACTGTGCAAAGACACCCTGCCTTAGTCTCCTGTACAGTTCATGCTCTTGCTGTAGGAGTGGCAGAGGTGTCGGAATAGTGGTGAGAACAGCTTTGTTTTGGCACTACGACAAGAATTTGTTGTGACAATGGAAGTTTTGCTTCAGTGTGAATTTGCTGGTTTGCCTTACATATAGTAATGGTATGTATTAATGAGAGAGTAGGTAAGATGGGAAGAAATAGAAATCTGAAAATCATGTATTCCAACTCCCATCTTCTGCAGAAAAGGGGTGGAGTGGTGAAGGGAAGAGAGAAAGTACGTCACTACTGCAAAACCAGCCGCAGCTGAGCAAAACCATGTATGAGAGATGAGTAAATCATCAATATTTCAGATCACCACTTTTATAAACAAATTTTAGAAAGCGAGAATGAAAACCTGAGGAAACAATGCAGAAGAGCAAGTCTCTGTGTGTTAATGTCCCTTGAGGCCCTGGCAGGCAGGAGAAAAGGTTGTTTGAATTTTACATTGATTTAAATTCCTTTTGATTTTGCAGTCTGTGCCTGTTCTGTGTATATTTGTCCCTGGAAAGTGAGCAGAGGATGTTTAAGACTCCCTTATTTTTATGCTTGGCTAATTTTATTGTCCTCCCGTATTTTCTAGCTGTAAATGTTGCAGACTTTATTACATTTAAACTGGTTTTAATATAGTAGGTCATAAAAATCTAAGAAACGAGAGGTAGTGTCCACTGCAGTGATGTTTTTAGTGCAGGGAGGATGCTTGCAAGCCACTGAAAGGCTTAAACTGAAACTCTAGGATCATCTGCTAAGTGAAGACAGTTCAAAAATAAAAAAACCTGTCACAGCTGAGAATGAATTTTGTTGTTAAAAAGTTCCTCCTTTTCCTTTCATCAGTGGGGCTGGTTTACGCTTTGTGGCATCAATCCAAACGTGAGGAGAGGAGGGAGGCTCTGTTTCCTTCCTTTTCATGAAAACGTTCAGCAAGTTATTACATATATAGCTATACAGTGTATGTTTTATATATATATATAGCTATTATATGGTATAGCTGAGACCCTTCATAGCTGACTGCTCATTTTTAATCAAGAGCTATGAATGCACCCATCTTTATAACTTCTGAGCTACGAGAGACATATGCATATACGGGTGCTATTCCTGCAGGCTCTAAGCCATCAGGAAGGATTTTTTTGCTTTTGTGAATTGAGCAGGATGATGAAAACCATTGCGAGCTTGTTCATACCTTCCTGCCTGCCTTCTTAAGCCAGGTCCCTTGCTAGGGAAGGAGTAAGCAAGCAATCTCTGTGGTCCAGGGATTCTCTGCTCAACCCCAGGGCTGGGTTACAAAAGTAGATATGAGAAGTGGTCCCAGCTTTGCTATTAATTGCAGTTATTCTTTCTGCAACTCACAAATCTTTAAAAATATGATTCCATATGTCTGCTTTCAAGAGGTCAATTGCTTCTGCTGCATTTTAAAGCTAAAATAGCTTGGGAAGATAGACAGTTACTGGAGGATGGTTCCATGGATATATTTGACATTCCCTAACTGTTGAGTATTTGGCATTGAAACTTCCTTCAGAGAGTGGAAAGGCTGGTCTCTGTGATCTCCACATGGGTCAAAACTTCATTTAATACCTTTTGACATTAAAACTGTTTGAGAACTGGTGCCTGTGGTATTGTCTGTTAGTTCTGATTTCATCACAGCTTAACAGATAGTAAATGTTCCTGTAAAATATTTATGACGATTTCTGCAAGTGACAACTTCAGTTCCCATGTCACAAACTCGTACCTCTTCGCAGTCACTTTATACCAAGTTCTACATTCAGCACAAATGGAGAGCCACAGAGAAAACAGTCTGAGCAAGCTTTCCTTTACTGTGTTAGAACAGGGACTGTCTGTTTGAAAAACCAAACAAAAAGCCCCATAATTCGTCAGAATTATTAAACTAATGCCTGTTTGTCTAAAATCTCACAAGTGGAGAAGAGCTCAAAACTTGGTGTCAAACTGCAGCACAGTTAGCATATTAGAATCCTCTGTCCACTAACCTGAAGCCTCAATATAAAATTTAATGCCTTTACAGACTGCCAGTAATGTCCATGATAAATACGTCTGCTTTTTGTTTGTGGAAATGATTTAATGGTAGTAACACTTAGACATAGAACCGCATTAAATAAAATTATTTTTAATAACTGCTTTATTGCATCTGTTTAATCGTTCTGGGAGCCAATACAGATTTGTTCTGGAGTGTGCAAAACAGGTATCCCATCACTCATTCAGCTTTGTCTGCATCTAAACAACCATCTGAATAGCTAACCTTTTCCCTCTTTTAAACCTGCGTTATTTTCACACTGGTCCTTGATTTCTATAGCAGGAAAAAAGGCAATAAAAAAGAAAATTAGAAAGCCTTGGCTGCGCGTGTTCCTGTGTAAATTCTGCATCATATTGCATTTGAATTCTTGTACATTTAAACATTGTTTTGAAGAAAATGGCAAGGAAAAGGATCCCAATTTGCTGTTCTTTAAAACCTCTTTTTTTTTTCTGTTCTAAAAGCTTGCAATTTTTTTTTTTAAAAACATTCAGGTTGTGCCTGCTATGTTTATGGAAGACGCTGTTTGATTAGAAATATCTGTAAATTTATGATGTAATTTATAAATAGATGAAACTTCAACAATTTGGAGTTTATGCCTGATTATACCTATTCTCCAATATGTTAGTATGATAGTTCACAACTGAATAGGGTTGGAAAGAAATCCGTCCTTATTACAAGGGAGCCTTCCATCTCTTCCAGACTGACATTCTGCCCAATACAGCAGCTGATGCTGCATCTCAGGAATGCAAAAATAATCAACCCCCCAGCATTTAAAGTCCACAAATCTTCTTTCTATTTGCTTTCATTTTTGCAGATGCTGCTGTTTTTATTAAGGTTCTTCTCTGTAAATGGGAAGGTCAGTAACTTACTATGAAAATTGATTCTGAAATTATGAAAATCCACATCTAGAAACTGGTAGTTTAGAGAAACCATCAAGTATTGTAAGACTTGTGATAACAGTAGCCAACTTATAATTATATTGTGTAGCTTTTTTCCTTTTTAAATGAATATGATAAGGTTTCTTAGAGAAAAACATTTAACTTTTTCATAGTATCTCAAGCATTCTTACATGTACAAGCATTGTTAAGCTTTCTAATCTTATATTTGAGGTACTTTTGTAACAGAGGATGACAGGCTTATGTGGCTTGATAGACTTGTCTCTTAGAAGTTCTGTAACTTAGGAAAAAATCCTCTTTTTGAAGAGTTTGTCCTTACAAATGTGGGGGCAAAGGAAAGCCAACACCACCTTTTCTGGTGCTGAATGGGTTTTGAATTTTAAGCAGTGATCTGTCTAGCCAGCTGAAGTCTGGTGTGTTCCCACCTTGCACAGCTGTGCTTCTCTGTGTGTAACAGTAGGCTCTGCTAAGCAGCAAACTAGCATGAATTGGAGAGGAGTCACAAGTCTCTTCATCTGGGAATCAATCCAGCACTCGGATTCTTACCTTTTTCTCTTCCTGGCATCCCCAACATTGTCCGCTGGAAAGGAGAAGTGAGGCTTGAGTTAAGCCCAGGTGTGTACAAAAGGTGCTCAAATAATGTCTTTTGCAGCATGTGTTTTGGCAAGATGAGTTCATGTGTTTACTCCTCCACAGTGGAAGTCACAGTTTTAAATGAGGCTCGTTTCATCTTTTCACTAAGGCTCTTTTCATCTGTCTTTAAATTGTGTTCACAATTTCATTTTCCTATTTTTTCATTCCTTTCTTTTTGTCCTTTTTTTTTTTTTTTTTTTAGCCCTTCATCAGTCCAGTACAACTTAAAGGTCTGCAATACCTTATACAATCTCTTTGAAATAAACTGTATCTCACGTAGAAATTACCAGCAGGGAGGCCATGTAGCATTCATTTCTCTGCTGCATTGGGTAATGATTTCCTGGTTCCAGGAGCAAGAGATTAAAATTCTGGTGAGAAGATTTGCCCCCTTCCTCACTCAGCACGGCCCCTGCGCCGGGGCTCAATCACTTCCTCTGTAGCAGCGGGAGCAGAGGTGATGTGATACTGTGGTCATTCAATCAGAGGTAGAAATGCTTTAATCTCTTCTCTTCTGTCTGATAAATGCTTTCTTCTTAGTTCTGAATTCAGATCTCTAGTGTTCCTATTGTTGCAAGGATTGGGGGAGAAAAGAGATCATCCTGTCCAGCTAAGTGTTCAGTGATGATGCCTTCCTTTATTCCCGGAGGTACTTTGGGATTTAGTTAGAAAAGTGCAATTGTGGGAAGGGCAGAAAAAGCATAGGAAGGAGGGTGGGACTATCTGGTAAATCCCACCACAGTTTGTAATTTTCCTAAAACAAGGACAGCTTTTGTTGTGAGTGACTTCTATTTGCAAAAGCACAGTAGAGGTCAGAGCATCTTCTGCTTCAGCGTGTGGTCTTTGCTCTGAATAGTTGGGATGCTCCATATTAATTTGGCAGATGAACTTCTGGCCTATGCAGCCACTTCCTTTGTTGCATGAGCCACAGCGAAGTGATGCTGAGGTTGCATCTGATGCCAAGCAGGGCTGGAGGGTTGGGGCAGCTCCCTAAGGCCTCTCTGATTTTTGCCCTATCTGTTCCTCTTCATTGCAGCAGTTGCACAAAAACGTGATAGATGAGTATTGACTTCGCTGCTTTATTTTGCTCCCTTTGCTATATTGACATGAGTTAATAGGGCAGAAGCAGAAGACAGACTCGGTACAAAGTGGAAAGAGATTTCTATGTCAATAGGGATTGTAAGATAAGAAATACAGCATTAAGGGTGAACACACAAGAGAGTTAATGGCCAACCAGACCACTCGATGTGAGACAGGAGAAAGGCAGCGACCCAGAGCCATAAACTCTTTTTCAATGGAAATATATTTTCTTGTTTTGTCATGTATTCTGTGATACTAGTCACTGGATTTTTCTCAGTGCTGTCAAACTGGTGAAAGACAGGGCTTGTTGTCTTTTACCATGCTGTTATGTTTCATAATGTTGGGTTTACGAGTTTTTCCTTGATTAGTTGATCACACTATTAAAAGAGAGTGCCTTCATTTTTAATAATTGTACTAGGTCCATATGCTCACTTGATCTGGCCATATTAAAAGTGGAAATGAGTGTGTTAAGTGAAATTTAAGCTTGAAGGTGATTGGAAGTGGAAGGCAGAACAAATTCTGATTGAGTAATAATAGTTCACCCAGACCCAAAGGAATGTAGATCATTTAAGCTACTTAATAAATGGAATGTATACTCAAGAATTTTAAACCAGTTTTTAGTGAGTAAGGAGCCCACTGAAAAGATACTCTGGCTGTATATCCAGATGAAGAAAAACCATTTTAGGTGTTCTTGTGCTCAGTGGTTCAAAAAAAAAATCATTCTGATATGTTGCAGTAGTTTGAGAGGTTGAAGAAATACTCCTATTGGTATCAGGAAACCGTTTGGACATCTTAAAATAAGTGATGTACTGCCACTGTACAGTGCATCGGTGGATCCTTAGGATGTCACTGAATTACAAAAAAGAGACTGCCAGGGGCCAGAAGCAGGCCTGGATAACAAATTACAGCAGCTATTTGGAAACTAGCTAAATACGTTCACTGGAAGATGAAAGGAGACTCTTAGTATCTCTTATTATGAAGGAGATGAGTTGTGCTGCTGGCAACTTATTTAGGTGGGTTGACAATTGAAAAGTGAGTAGTTGAGTTAAATATTGGAAAGATAGAAATGAATGAGAATAAATGAATGAGAATACTTAGACCAAGTTAGATTATGCATGGATGTGTGCTGTAGGTACGGGGAAGAACTGTAAGGGGTAAGGAAAGGCCTATTTACATGGACAAGCTTTCGGTTAGCTTTTGTTTTAGAGTGATTTTTTTTATGAGAAGGATGTTCTGTAATTTTTGGCTGATTAGTATTTGTGGCATTCTAATGTTCAGTGAAAATGGGCACCTGCATGCATTTCTAAAGAGGCCCTGCCTGGTTTGGCTCGTAAAGCTCTTCTGTTTTTGCATTGGACTTGAGTAGAAGTCAAGGAATAGAAGAAGGAAGAAGCTTAATTCAGTGCACTGCAGGCCAAAACATTAAACCCATGCTGCAGGTGAATAATGACATAAGCTGAAGAGTTCCCTAGGGATAACCTTTCCTGTGCGATCTTCTCAGGAGAAGGGAAACAAAGGAAACTTCTTTCTCTTCCTGCTTCAGATCTCATTTTTCCTTTGGGTTAAAATCTTCATACCTAAACATGCAATAAATGGATTCCTGCCTGGTTGTTCTGGAAATATGAAATCCATTGGTGAAGGACGTAGTTACGCAGACGAGTATCTTAGTGAGGATCCATCTGACACTGAATTTCAAATGAGATCCTGGCAAGCTGAGCTAAAGGCTTTACTGGCAACCTTTTCAGTTGCCTTTCATCTTTGGAAAACTTTTATTGCAGCTAGGGAAACAGCATGTGGAAGTACTTAAAAAAAAAAAAAGGCAAAAAAACCCCAAACCCACAACCAAAAAAATCCCCCCAAATGAAAACAGGATTGAGGAATTCTCCAGATGTTAAATGTTTTGAAGAAAGCACAAAAGTCCCCTCAGACAGCACTTCTCTCATCTGTGTGAATTGCTTCTGTAGTAATTAATATATCTGATTCTATTATTAGTTAAGAACTAAAAATGATAAACAAATATAAATGAAGAAAATGATGAAGGTGCTGTTCATTTGCTAATGAGTTTTTTCTAGAGCTCTGATCAGGATAACTGCAGATCAAAGCTTCAGTAAAATCAGCCAGAAGATGGCAAGCAAAATAACCCAACTCTTAAAGCCCTCAGTGTGGTTTCTTTTATCCTATTGGTGTGTAAATTCTCTTTCCTATTTCCTGGAGAAAGGTTGATGTATTTTTGGTTTGTCTGACATATTTTGATATATCACTGTAGTTTGGAAAGCCACTTCAAAATCCTAACTTAGTATTTAAAGACAAAAGGAATTTTAACAATAACTGGTATTTTTGTTTGCTCTACATTAGCCCTTTGTGCAGATATTAATTATTGCTATGATATTATACGATCCTTTTCTAAATACATTTAGAATACATGTAATACCAATTACATGAAGTTTCAAATTGTATCTCTTCGCAGTACTTGTGTGGTCTGGTAATTTCAGATACATTTTTTTCATATGTGTAATAACTGTAGTGGAATGAGCTTTTCTTATTATTATCCTTAGCTCTAAGCTGTGACCAAATAATATAGGAATGATACATAAATGATCAAGAATGCATACTGCACTGTTAAAATTACACCGCTTCAGTTACTCTGGTATTCAACAAGGACAAACAGCTTTTAAAATGTTGAGTGGAAAAGGGTCGCAATAATTTAATGACGGGTTGCAGCAGGAAGCAATCTTACTGGTGTGTGTTCACTCTGACTCCCAAGACTCGGATTTGGTGTAGTTTGACTGTCGCTTGGTTTCTCCTTCCGCTGCCTTGGGGTGGAAGACTGATGGGCTGCACAGTGGTAGTGTATGCCTGGGGAGCTTGAGGAGGGGCTGGTAACAGATGCTTACAGGAACAGCACTTCTGCAGAAATTTGAATATCAGCTGCCTTATTGTAGTAGCAGTGTGGTGTGGCATGATGTAGATGTTGCATGGTTTTTGCTGTAATGGTTCTAGTTTATTTTTGTGGTTCTCATAAAAAAGAATATTTTGGTCACTTGACATCATATGACTCACTAAAACATGACAGTACATTGAAGATACATCGTAAAAATGCAACTTATAGAACCATTTAAAATAAATTAAGAAATTAATAGACTGAACATGTGATTTATTGTAAAGCTTGGGTATTCTCGCAGACTGTCATCTGGTGTACGTCTGCTACTGTAAAGCCTTCAGATGTTGAAAAAAAAATCAGCCTCTTTAAATGTCTTTGAAAGACTGTATTTCATTTTTTATCTATTTACTACTAGTCAGGGCAAAGAATGTCAGTCAGTAGGCAAAATGTTTCCTTCTTATCTATTGTTGGCAAAAGTGTAAGTGCTGAATTTTGCTCTAAATGAAGAGGAGCATTATTTAGAGTAGGCTTTTATTAAAGCCACAGCATATTCCTATATTTTATCTGTTTTACATGTAAATTCCCTACAAGAGCAAGGCTTGGGGTAGTATTTGTAAGATTAAGTGCTGGTCTTGTTCCTCTTAGCCCAAGCTGACACTTGATTTCTCTGAGCCTACCCTATGCTGAGGATAACACCAGAGATGCTTGGTCCACTGAGACTTCTTCAAGCCAAACCTGGGAGTCCTGGGGGAAGTGTTGCTCTTTTCGCACTGCCTGGCTCAATTAACATAATTCCAGTTCCGCAGTGCAGCCTGAGCAAGCTGTCAACTAGTACTGGGTTTGAACATCCCTAATTCTTCCAGTGTCAGTGGCCACCTCTTGGAGCTGGATGTTATGGGAAGTATGGGTAGCTGGGACAACAACTCTCCTTCGTAAAAGAGCAGATGCACAGCAGGAAACTCCAGCCTGTTGTTACAAGTGAGGTATATCACAGTTAATCTGACTGTAGAAGGTCTTTGTGGGCAGATGGAGGCTGTTCAAGGTGGAGGTCAAGCTGCTTTGGGACCAACTGAAATGGTGAATTCAGAATCGAGGATTAGTGGTTTGGTCTGGAGTTTCCATAGACAGTCACTTTTTCGGTGTGTTGTGAATATGAGCATTACGGATATTACTTTTGTTTCTAGTTTCACATCTTTACTGAATGTTACATGACAAGGTGCAGATTGGTTGATAATCACAGTTGGAGTCAGCAGAGCTGGAGCAAGCTGGTTCTTTCTTTAAAAAAAATACAAGAATAGTAATTTCTATTGAAATCTTTGATCATGGCCAAACATTATTCATCTAAAATACCTTATCAAGGAAGAGTGGTGTGATCAGATTTATTTTCAGGGCTGCTGTCACTTTTTGGGGTGTAAGCAAGTTGAAACAGAGGGGGCTTTGTGTGAGCTTCTCATAGGTATGAGATAATCTTATCCCAATCCATTGACTGGGTCAGCATAACTAATTGATTTGTAGGTCTCTTTGCCAAATAACAACAGAATGTCACTTTCAGCATTTAGGTACCCTGGCAGTTAAGCTGTTAGTCATGGCAGAGTTTGAATGGGTCATTTAACTATGAAAAGCTTTTCTATCCTTCTGTTAATTTACCTGGATTATTCATCTATCAGTGTCTTCCAGGAGAAAACATGGTGCATGTTCATGCTTATGGGCAGTCTCCATCTGCTTTTAAAATGTCATGATGAGATTAACATCTTTGTTTCCAGAATTTAGTAAGAGGTCAAAGTTATGTTAAATCTCAGACTTGGGTTTGTATGCGACAGGAGTTTGAACTGTTTAAAATGGATGATTTTTTGTTTTTGTACCAGGCTCCAGTTTTAACACTACTTTTGCCAAAAGACACAGAGATGTTGAGGTATTTACATTGAACGGACTGCATTGCAGCAGGGTTTTTCCTAGGCTGTCAGACCAGCTTCTTTATTTAAAAACAGAAGAAAAAGTTATTTTTGGACTAGTTTCACAAGGCTGTGAGGTTTTTGGTGTTTGTTGATCTGTGGCCGTCCTTTCTCAACCTCTTGACTAGCTTGGTCAAACTGGAGAGAAGGGCAGGCCTTTTAAAGCCAGGAAGTTTTGTGCAAGCTAACAAAGGAGGGAGCAAATATATTGCTTTCAGTCAAGTAAAATGCAAAGACAGCTGGTTTGCTTTATTTAGTTTGGCAGTGGCAAGGAGAAGGGTATGTGCTTCCTTTAGCCCACATGTTCATAAATAGAGAATTCGGAGAGAAAACGTGGGGAGGTGAGGGAAGAGGAAGCATGGGCAATGTAGGGCTGATGAGGGTAGTGTGGGAGGACGTTTGATTTATTACCTTATGGGAAGAATTAGCAGATATACGACAAAGATCCAAAGGAAATTGGGCGTTACAAGTTTTGTGGACTGCAGAAGTACTTGGTGTTGTGTGTGTGCATAAGAAAATTCCACATGGGCAGAGAAGGTTGCCTGTAAGGTGACTTGCTTAATAACAGCTGTTTAAAAAGAGTTGTATTTTTTCTTGACATGCATTTTGTGACTGAGCAGGTTAAGACCATAATTGATTTTCTTAAACCCTCTTTTTCCTAATGACTGTGGAGCTAGAGAGAGATATTTCGGTATGGAGAATTTCATTTTGTATCTTCCAAAGTTGTATCCATTGATTTTTCTGCGGATTAACAGGCTTGGTGGTGTGCTAATTATAAAGAACTTTGTGGCAGAAAATTGCAAAAGGCAGACTATTGCAGTGGGTGGACTCAAATGTGCTCTGTATTTTTGAACTAAATTCCTTTGGCTTTAACTCATATCTTAAACGTTGAGTTCCTTTCTCTTTGGCTTTAAATTGCCAATTCAGCTGTGGACCAAAATGTCTGCACAGCTTCCTTCATCACATCCAGGTTATGGTCTCAGTAGGAAATTCAGACATTTGCTGTCCATTCCAAGCAAGAGCATTAGAAATGTCAAGAAGGGATTGATAACATAGGCAGAATGGAGAGGGTGGAAAATTCAGGCATAGAGGGGGGGAAAAAATGTTTGATTCTTCTTGATGCCTGTGACTGGGATTGAATGGGTTTGATTTCAATTTAATAATTAAGTTCTTGCACTGCCTCTCTCCTGTGTACCTACTTCTTTATAATTTTTGGTCAATATTACCTCTTCTTTGGCATCCTTCCGTCCTCCCCTTTTGCAACCATTGTGCTTGTCTCGTTTCTCTGGGGCAACGGAAGGGTTTCTGGTTTCCTCTCTGGTGGCCTCAGTATTGCCTCTGCCATTGGGATCCACCTGCTTTGTGTGGCAGAAAGGGAAGCTAAAGTGACCAGAACTTAGAGCCGAGCTAAGTGCCAGCAACCAAAACTAACCTCCAGTTTTTACTGTTGACTTTTAAAAATCAGTTCATTTCCTTAAAAATAAGCGTTGAATACTGCCAAGTCTTATGATAACCTATAGGGCTTTCTTAGATGTCAAAATATAATTCCGTTGTTAAAAAAAAAAAAGCTACAGAATCCAGTAACTCATAAAATGTGTGTTTACCTTCTAGAGTAGATTGAAATGTTACTTTTGAAGTTAACTTGTATTGTTTTATAAAAGGGAGAAAACCACTTACATATAAAGCCATGAAAATGCTGTTCTTTTTATTCTGATTATTCTGTTGGAAAATTTCTGGAGGAGGATACATGAAATTATATCTATTAATCACTTCTACTCAGAATAGAAATTTATGAAATGTACTAAACAATGAAATTAGATCGATCCCCTAAACAATGAGTTGTATTTCTTAAAGTGATGCCTATGGCAAACACAGAATCTTTGGGAACCAGTAAGTAAAATGTCATCTGTACGGATATGTCCTTTATTTACGAGACGATGCCTGAGTCCGTGCATGCAGACCTTGCTCGCTTCTATCTAACCAGAGGCGTTTTCCAATTAAATGGACTTTTTTGGAAAACAGACTTATGAAACCATTTTTTATGTGAAAATGTTATACTCTTCAGTCACTGCAGTAGGCGTGCTGTAAGACTGACATTCAAGCAGCGCTCCCACTAGTGAGTTGGGTTTTCTTTGCCCTCATCGAAGTATTCATATCTAATTTCTTCAGGAAAGTGGGAGTGGAACGAGTGCATGTTTTGCTCAAGCTGTTAACCAAGTGAGTTGTGTACTTGTGTGTTCCTTCCTAAAGCTGCTGGTGCCTCAGTGTTGCAGCTGTACTTAGTGCTGAAGACCCATGAAAGATGACAAAAATGAAATGTTTCTGGTTTTCTGCACAAGAGCTTGCTGAAATGATGTTGGGCACATCGTAGTTCTCAGAAGACTCGTGTCTGCCTTTGCTTCCGTTGGAAAAATACTTGGTCCCACAAAAGGAGGAAAGGCTCTGTACATCATATGGCTGCATGCTGGCTCTCTTCTGTACTTTAGCTTGTTTTCTTCAATATTGTGTTATACATCTGAAGACATTAAACTTCATCTCTGAGGTAGCTAAGTTACTGTTTGGCTCCTTATTACCCTGGGTCCGTCAGAGACGAGGTATCTCATTGTTACAGTTGCTTAACAAAAACACAAAGTGGTTATTATCTTAATTAGTTTGGAATGTAATTTAATTCGAGATGTAACAAGTGGATATAAAACCAGGTGGTAGGGGAAAACAGGGACGATAAGCCTCACTGAGTAGCCTATAGTACATATATCTAGATGGTTTTCAGTTCTTCAACTGTTTTGAGTTTTGAAATCCCTTATCTGCCAAAGCTCTTTTACAGACAAGACAGCTGAGACAGAATTTAAATAGAGTTAAATAAGCTGGGCTTAGAGCTTTGACCAAGCAGTACTGATTTGGTTTTCATTTTGCATCACAGAATGATATACTTCTTAATAAAGTGCTCAGTAAACATTGACATATTTATTGTATTGCATCCTTTTCCCTCAGGTTGAGAGGGTGATGGGTAATAATAGAAGCAATGGCTAAATTCGGATTCAGTCATTCTTCTCTGGAGTATTGTTGCTTTGTGTCTTTCGCTTTGTAATAGTTTTTCTTATGCTGGTGTTTTGAGCTGAGTTTGTTCGCGCCTCTGCTGAGCCTGAGGCTCAACTCCCAAGAGATTGTTGGATTTCACTAATCCTTTATAGTTAATTCAGGTTATTTTTATTCCTTTTTAATCTCTCCAATAGGATTGAAGAAGTCCAGAACTGATTCCTTGCCAAATGATTCTAAAGGCAGTTTACGATAAAAGAACAATTTGGTGTTTCTCCTTTCTTTTCCCTTCAAAGGTTGTACCTTTCCTTGGCAGATAAAGCCTTGTACCAAATTAAGCCTCTGTTTCCGTTTTTGGGTAAATAACAATACAGGAGGTATGTACTTAATGGCTTTGTGTATTCCCTAGATGTTTGCAGTAGCTCGACTGCATCAAAAGTTGCCGTTTAGCTGACCAAATCCGGTGCAGATTGGATCAATGCAGTTCAGAACTGAAGTTGGTGGATTTGGATGTAAATGTAGTTCTCTCTCCTTAGCAATTAAAAGAGTGTGTGTTTTTTCTGAAGATCCGGGTTGCAACTATGCTGAAATACATTAGATTAGGTCTCCAGTTCAGCTGGTCTTCAGATCCAACAATATTGGTTGTCTAGTACCTGGAACAGACTGGTGCTCGTTAACTTTTTACGGTGATGAAGTAGTTTTAATCAAACCTTTCAGATGTGAGATGCACAACATTGCTATGTCTGATGCCTTTGAGTAATGTTTTTGTTTATATCAGATGTTTTCTTGTTTGTGTGTATTGCTGGTGTAGGATTGCTACACAAAGACATCAGACTCACCCTCATTTATTTTTTCTTTTAATGGAGTGCGACTGGTACAATTGGCTTTTCAGTCCTCTGTTGTTAATATCACGCACTGAGGGAAGCTTAGGGTGTTGCCTAGTGTTGAGTTTCATTTCTTTATTTATTCCAGGGTTGTAAACAGATTTGCTTACTGTGTGGGAGTAGAGTGAGGCACTTGCTTGATTGATTCATTACTTGCAGGGACACACAACCAGGGGGATCTATCGATTCCCCACAGACAGCTGAACCCAGTTTGTAATATACTTAATTGCTCTTTAACAGACTTCACTTTACCCAGTCTAACTTCAGAAAGAATATTCTCTGAATTTGCAGCAGAATTTAAGATGTTTGCATTATGGCAGACTTATTGCTAGTTTTAACTGTTTCAGAGATGAAGCAGGTACTAACGCTGTGCCAGGTCTCCGTGTCGTCCATTTGTCCATCTGCTGTCCCTGTCTTTAGATTCCAAATGATTCCTTCAGACTGACCTTTCCAGCCTGAACTGCACCATTTTTCCTACTCTGACATCTTCTGAACAGGCTGCTGTTTGTTCTCATTCTTTGATTTTTTTTTTGTGTGTGTGATGTGTTTGTGTACACACATCTGCTACAGATTTAGTGGTTTTTATCAGGTTGCTTTTGGCAAAGTCCCAGATTTGCACTCTGAGTTTTGTCTGGTGTTCTTGGGGGTATTTGGGGTTATCTCTGTCTTCCTGTCTTTATGGACGTTTTAGGTACTCTCATGGAAACTCATTAGATGTAATGTAAACACTCATTGCACTTAGGCTTTGATCTTAATTTTTCCAGAGCTGGGATTTTGCTTAATGATGACCTGGAAAGACTGTAAATAAATATCTTTGTGCACTTGGTGCACCACCTTGGGAAAGGTGTATAAATAAGCCTAAAGAATGGTAACTATTCTGCTACTTGACCAACAACCTCCCCTCCCCAATTTACCCTAAATTTAAAAATAATATTTCTGAGTTTAATGAAGAACTTCAATATGATAAATGATTATAAGGCCAAAGGAGTGCTGAATGTTTACCAAAATAAACAGCATTGCTTTGTGTGTCTGCTTTATGCCAGAGTGAAAGAATTAACACAATATCTAGAGTCTAAACTGTAGGATAATCTTGTAGTGACTCAACATAGTCATCTGATAATTTTAAAACATTATGAACAGATGACTCTTTAGAGGCATTGCTGTAAAAGCTTGTCTAATTACTTCTCGTTCAATGCCTTGTGGAGTTAAGGGAGTTGCCGCGGTTCCCTTGCTGCCTCACCTCTTGGCATGGTGACATCCTAAACTCTTCCTGCGGTGTCAGCAATGTCTTCATGACTGTGGCCTTAGTTTCTCTCATGTCATAATTTCACTCCTTGCTAGTCTTCAAGCCCTTCACGGTAGCAAAGATCTGCTTCTACGATATATTTAAAAAAGAAAAAAGTTAAAATTTCCAAATTTTTCAACAATCTTGAAAACTGCTTTTGTCAACTGTTTTTTTTCTTTATTACAGTATTCACCTGGTATTATTTTCCATTTTCAAGTCACCTTTAGACAAGTACAGAGTAAACTGGTAAACTATTGTGAATGATTGGGACCATGGGCTGCTTCTCCTTTCTCCTACCCCCAGGTGCAATGTGACCTAGGGGTTTATTATCATGTTCTTGATTGTATGCATCCTTTGTGCTGGCACTGGTTGATGGAAAGAATAAAATGGTTTGTTAGATAAAATTCCAACTTTTTATCTGCAGAACTCAATCCAACCTTGGGCATTAGGGATAAAGCAGTTTGGAAAACAGGAAGAAGTGTGCTTTTTTTTTTTTTTCCTTTCTGAAAGGCTCCTGCTGAGGTTGGTAGAAGGACATTCTAACAATAGTCCGTTCTGTAGGAGGTGAATTTGTGTTATGCTATCTATATTTTAGTAGAGAAAGATAGGATTGAATAGTCATAAGACTAAAATGCATTGTAGAAAGATCCATTAGTTAGAAATAGCCTTTGAAGCGCACAGCATCTGCCATAGAGGCTGTGGTAGAAGCCAGTGAATAGCTGCAGCTTCTCACCCATGTATTTTCCTGGGGAAATGCAGCGATTTGGAAACATCTGATTTCTTTTACCTGGAAAACTGACAATTTCCACCAGCATCCTGACACCCCCTGGATATGCTGCGATCCCTTCCTGATGCTTCCCGCTTGAGATACAGTCCTCCAGGAGGAGAATTTCTTAGCAGTAAATGAATTTGCTAATGAGCTTTCTTGCCAAAACAGTGAGGAGATGCCAAGTGACATGTTGGGAAGTGCCAAGCAGGAGGGAAATGGCTCTTCTGTGCCGACTGTCATAAACAGGATGTGGTTTGTTTACAGTCCTTACGTGATCTCTGTAGTCTCTCTGTCAGGGCCGTGCACGGATGAGACGCTCGCAATGGCCTGGAGAAATAGGAGGTTTCTGAGCCAATATCAAATATTGTGTCAGAGGAGAAAGGGGCTTCGGGCGAAGGAGCAAACAAAATTAAGCAGTGTCTCTTGGATTCTTCGGTGCTTTTCTGGGATATTTATCATTCTGCCTGCGCAGCTGCGTTGCGGTTGACTGCAGAGCAGAGGGAATTTAATAAACTGTGGGGCTAACTGTTGGGTGACTAATTTTAAGAAGACGTGTTGAAAAGTGTTTGTAGTGGGATAGTTTTGGAATAATGACAAGAGTTTGTTGAGACGTAAGTTAGAAGAAAACAGTCTTGCAAGTTGTAAAAAGAACAGAACAGTTCAGTTGGAAGGGACCTACAACAACCATCTAGTCTAACTGCCAAGAAAATATCTTCATTTGTTTTCCTATCACCCCGAAAAATCCAAATAAAATCCTTGGCATTGGTCGGACTGGCTCTTAGCACTATCCTTAAGGGATTCTGCTGACAATCTGGGATCTCTTTGGCACTGTTGCTGCCCAAGTATAGCATAGGGTTAGTGTTACAAAGCACTATCAGGGCTGTGTGAAGAAAAGCAAAGGACCTTCAGCTCTTGCCAGTGCTACTCTTGACACTTAGGACTGCTTAACTTGTACCATAAACCACTCCATATACAGTAACATGATGATGATCTGCTGTTGTTATAAGTGAAAATTCCCTTTGGAGTAATAGAGAATACGCCCGAGGTTCAGTGGCTGTCGGTATGGCACGTGCTTCTCCTGTAGGAAAGACACTGAACAATCTAATTAGGCCAAGTTTTATTCTCTTAGGGTTTACTGCCAATAAAACTTCCTCGCTAGAAAAATAAAATTGAGCTGTAGCCCAGAGTAATGTGATTTGCATTAGAGCAGATTGTGAACATAAGGTAAATTTTTAAGCATCAAAGTAATTTAGAGACTGAAGTTGTTCAGAAATTCTGTGATACTCAAACATTTTGAGACTATCGCTCATGGTTTTCTCAGAAAAGGCTCCGATGATTGGGAGTTGACGTTCTCTGTTTTTCTACATACATGAATCTCTTCCTGTATAAGCACTTACACAACATGAATAATTCAGTGCTTGTAAAAAGACAGGGAAAATTGTTGTGATGGTAAGTTATGGTTTTCTTGGTTGATAGTCACGTATTTTAGTTGTTGAGGTGTAAAAAAAATAAATGAAGTTGAAGTAACACTGTTTGCACCATCCTGGGAGCATGCGTGTTGGCTTGTTTATCTGCTCCTCTCGAATATTTCATTGTGCTTTAAAATCAGTTCCTTAATTCCTTGTCACTAAGTTACCAGCTCAAGTTTATCCGAAGGGCTTAGGGACATGTAGGCTGCGTTGTCTTTTTTGGGGTTGCAAAGACCACTAATGTTCCCTTCCGAGCAGCTTGCTTTTTCAGACAGCCTGCTAGTGCTTTGGCTGGGTTTGGTAATGCATTAGTATTCCGAGTTTTCTGTTTGCTACCCATGAAGCTGACAACTGAAAAGGCTAATTGGGATAAGGAGTAGGGAGGAAAGGAAAATATCAAAACTCAGACAGTAAATTAAATGAATTTGTTTGGTGTATGAGTTGTGTTCTGAAGCGAGGCTATTTGTGTACCATTTCTCATTTTGAAATCAAGAAACAACTTGCTTTCAGAATAGGAATAAATCATTCATATAGAGTTTATCTAAACTCCCAGTGGCGGCAGACTTTTCCAAAGCATTTGTGGAGGGATGTAGTGGTGTGGTCTGACTCGCTGGGCTCTGTCTGACTGAGGAAATGAGAACTGATGGCTGTAAGCTGCCATACAGGGGTATGCTTTTTGGTTTTAAGTTACCTTTCATTATTGAGGAAAATAGGGTGAGGAGTCACTGCTTATATAATTTGTAGAATTAAAAATCAAATGCCATTTACAAACTGAGGCTGCAATGCAGGATTGAGGAGTATCTCAGGGAGCAAAGTCATGACTTAAGTATTAACAGACACTGAGGATTTCTGACGTAAACTGAAAGGGGGATTGTAGCAGGCCAGCACTTCCTAATCTCACAAGAACAAGTGAGTGCTGTATTTAATGCTTAAATCTGCAAGTCTGAAAGTATTTGTGTTTCCCATTTTACCTTGCCGTTGTACTTTCCCCTCCTCATCTGGAGGAAAAAAGATGGTTTAGTAAGAGAAGAGTTACTACAAAGTAAAGACCATCAGCCCAGCATGAAGCAATCCTTCTTTACACAAACACCATTTCGCCATAAGAAATACGAAGTTCACCTCTTTGTACAGAAAAATTTATGGGTTTGCAATCTATGGAGGGGAACATGAGCCCAGCTGTTTGTATTATGATTATTATTTCTTTTTGATTATAGGCTGTTTTTTCTACGGAGAACAGCCAAGCTGAGGCATGGGTGTGCATTGTGCTGGGAAATCCCGTGTGGTACTTTGTCCCAGACAAAAGGAGGGTGACAGAAATACTAATGGAAAAAAGGAAAAAAAAAACCCAAAACCTGAAGGGAATGAGAAATGTTTTCCTAGCAACATCCAGGAAGCTAGAACTTGATGGTGTGTTCTTGAAACCTTTTGTCTGATCAGAGAGTGTCAGGAGATCCAGGAACTATTGTGTCATCAATGTATTCTGTAAATAAGTTTATTGACTTATTAATAAACCATATGTGGGAGAATGTGGGAGGTGTCTCTGAAAAAAAGCCATGTATTGCAGCTCCTCAGAGCCTAGTAAGGGAGCTCTCAAACTATATGCTACAGTCCCATATCTGTACCCTGTACATGGTCCTACTGACGTGCTGATGTGCCATGTCCAATTTACTGTGTGCTTTTTTATCAGTGGTGCAACATGTGCACTGGGGATCTGACATTTCTCACAAGCATCAGAATGACCTACATGTGCTACACAACGCACGCCTTGGCTTGTTTGTCCGTATCTCATGGGTCTCTGGGAGCGGGCTGCCACGGAGAGCAGCCTCGTCCTGTCTCTTGCCTTCCCCCTAAGTGCTCCTTCAGACGCAGATGATGAGCTGGAGCAATTGTTGCAGATGTGGGATCTTGCTTTTCAGCCTTCTTCCTCAGGAGCTTGTGGTTTCTTCCTGACATATGGTTTGATCCTGTTACATGAAGGCAGAGCAGCTCACGTAGAAAATGAGCGTTCTCTGGGAGCTGTCTGCTGCTGTCAGGAGATCTCATTCAGCCCAAGCTCCATTGTGGAGCCATGGGATGATGTAGGATTTGTCTGGGCAGATTTAACATCTCCCAAGGGGCTACTTACATAGGGATGGGGAACGTGGAGGTACAAACTTCACTTGTACCTCCTGAAATTACCCTAGTTGCAATTCCTAGAACATAAGAACTGAACATGTGCTTTTAAAACAAGACTTCTCTCAAGGTTGCTACAAGTAAGAAACATTTTTAATGTGGACAATCCAGAGAACACTAAGATAATCCATGTGAGGAGATGTAACCTATAAACTGACTCTCTCCATACACCTCAACCCTAGACACAAAAAGTGGCTTTTGGAAATTAATATTTTAACTCTAATATAGAAATGAGGGCATTTCTTCATGACACTCCAGCTGTTGAGTAACCTGGAAAATGGCCAGGTAGAAAGTCAGGGGATGGTGTAACAGCTGGGCTAGGTGTGTGCAATTTTTCACGTTATGAGAATGTATGTATTGAAGGTTGTCAAATTTTCTGCTTCTACAGTATTTCCAGTTTGGATTTTTTTTTGTTCATGTTCTGTTAGATGGTGTTTTTGCATGGTTTTACACTGATAGGTTGGGATTTTTTAGTGTTGTATTTTTACTTTTGAGAAGATAAATACTAGTTTTGTGAACTGTCTTTGATACATTTTTCATGATGGCTTAATAATAGAACTACCATGAAAGCATGGCATGCTTCCCAACAACGTAGTGTGATTTCTATACAAGAGGAGGGGGGGGGGAAACCCCAAACATTTTGATGTTTCATTAAAATTTAAAGAAATATTATATGCAATTCTCCCTGGCATTTCTAGAAAAGATTCCTTAAATTTCTTCTGGCATAGTATGCATGGCATTGAAAGACAAAAGAAAAAGTTTTATGAATCACCAGACTGCTTCTCTTCTCAGCAGGGACTGATGAAGACACCAGCAGGCAGGCCTGACTGAGCACCCCAAGGGATTATCGTGCAGGATGCAATCTTAAGTTGTTCTGTACATTAAGTCTTTGCACCTGCGCTTTCCATTTCCTGGGATAATATTCTTCCTTTCTGCAGTTTTGCAGTCCACGCTGTGTGGTTACACAAAGGCAGGTACTGCTCAGCGGCTTGGTCATGTCTGTCATGGACATGAAAGAACTGGCAAGAACCTCTTGGATTCTAGACCAGACCCTGAATTTGTAGGGATCATGTCATATCCTTTTGATCGATTTATTGAGATTTTGAATGTTGCATTTCATCCTCTGATGTGTATTTGAGGGAAAGACCAATATGACTGTGTCACAATCCATTACACGTTTAACTTTTGATATATCCCTGAATGACTACAGGTACGTTTTTTCTCGAGTAGAACAGTTGGCCTTTTGTTGATTTAATTTGATTACCTTTAATGAAAGCTTCAGTAAAATATTTAAAAGTTATGTACACAGTACTGTAGCCAAGAACTGACTTATGGAGTAGCTTCTGCCAGATCCTTGAATTTTATCCTAGGCAGTATTAACATAAATTCTGTTTAGTCATAGAATTTTCTCTCAGTTCCGCTACTTATAATTTGCTTCAATGTCGTCTTCTGCCAATCCCAGCTAAAAATATCTGATGCAAAAGATTTTGCTTTAAAATTAATGTCTTTTTTTTTAATTGTCTCATATTCTGTGATGCTGTACCTGAAACTGAGCTGAATTTTGGAGCTTTTAGGAAATACTTGTTACAGCTCTTGCCCTGTGTAAGGGGCTGGGGTTGGGATTGCTTTTAACAGCAATAGTTGAAAATTACTTAAATGTGGTTCTCTGTTTGCTTTCAGTACACCTGACTTTTCCCTAATCTTTTCTGTTACCTATTCAATACCCAACTCCACCTCCTGATGTTGCTGGAGAATTGATTGCTCACATAGGTGGTATTCTAGTTTAACTTCCTCACATACAAGTAGAGCACTCTGTGCCTATATAAAGAAGCATTTTTCTCATCCCTGGTAAAATTATCGTTATATAGACATCTGTTTTCTTTTATCCTGTCTCTGTGTGCTGTATGCTTTCAGTGTTTTCTGAAGATAACTGTTGATCTTACCTTTTCTTCTTCTTTGGCTGCACTTACTATCGTTAGCAGCCCTCTGTGTTTCCATTTGCTTTGTGTTAAGCAAGCTTTCCTGTGCTGCTCTCTACCTCCCTGCCTAGCTTCATTGATTTATCGTGCCATTTTAGCATGCTTGATTTTACAGGAAAGATGACTGGTTTGTAGCCTCCCCAGCTGCACGTTAAAATCTTCTCATGCACTTACGTTTACTTTACCATGAATCCTAGAAAGTTGTTGTCTTAGAGATTTAAAGAGCAAACTTAAAATGCTTATTTGAAGTCCATATTTGCATGAGTTCTCTATGTACCTTCTGTATATACCTGTGTAGTCTCTTACCTAGATCTTATTTATTGCAAGTTCATTAATTCTTCAGCAGCTGAACTGCATGGCTTTTGATTTTCATAGAAATCTACTTTTAATTAAAATGCCTGCTTCACTTGGCACTTCTAACTCACATGTGGCATGTAGGAACAGTTTAGCTGATGCTTTTTGCTTCTTGATGAACTTAGACAAGGGCAGGAGTGAGTTGTGAGCCATATGAATTATTTCAGTAGTCCGCTCCTCGCAGCTTTTTTCCTGGGCTTCACAAAACCCAGGAAATTGTCACCTGTTGGATCCGTGTTATCTCATCTGATGGATGTGTGTGTGGGCTTCATAATCACTCAATGGAGAATGCTGTGGAGGAATGGCTACCTTGTGGTTTTAATTATATGTATGAAGGAAAACCAAATGTTTTTAGATAACCTGGCTGACTTTGATATGAAAATATTTAATTATGGAAAATAACTTTTGCGAGAGCAGGTGGCTTTAAAACTGTTTATAGTCTAACTGCACTGTATGGTCATAAATGTGATACTGAAGTAAAAACACAGATCAGATTTTGGACTTGTTTCCAAGCCTAGAGGGCCGTATGTTGTTTATAAGTTTTGAATACTAAATGTAATGGTGTTGCTGGAGATAAGTTCTAGCTCCCAAGTTACAAACCATGAAATAAACAGACTTTTATTACTGGCAATCGATGAATACATTTTGTTTTGTATTAAATCTGACTTGGTTGAAGATAAGCCTGAAATAGACTTCTCCTTGATCAGCTTCTGCTGCTTTTGTGCCTTTCCTGTGTATGTTAGTAGAGAAAGGAAGACAAGTGTGGTGTAACACTTGTCTCCAGGTAGCGTGAGTCTCAGTCCAAAGAAGAACTGGACCACTTGTGTGTTTGGGTGTAAACTGGATACGATGACTGAGCACATGCTTAAGTGTCTCTGAAGTCAGGGCCTGAGATTTCCCAGTCCTCTGGGAAAAATGTCAAATGTCAAACAGACCTTTCAGCAGCTCTTATCAGAAAGACCAAACAAGTAGTTTCATGAGCAATGAAAAAGCTTTAATTTCCTATGGATTTCTCCATCTTGGTTGATTAGCTTTCCTTAAACCGAATTGTGCTTAATTTTTCTGTTGATTTTCATTAGCCTGGAAAACAAACATCCTTTTCTCCCCATTGCTCTTTTCCTACAGTGTGTTTCGGATAGCAGCGTGTGAGCTGTTCTATTCAACAACAGAGATTAGATCAGGGACTAAAGAATTAAGGGTGAATTTGTGAATTCCAAATTGTCCCCTCACCAGCTGCTTATTTTCACAAAACTTGAGATGGCTACTCTCTATTGCATGTAGATGAAATTCACGTGCAGGTATATAGGAGGCAAAAGATGCACAGAATGATTGTCTACCCTTGATTTTAAATATTAATGATTAAAAAAACCCCTCAAAACATGGAGTTTGCTTGCAGAGGTGTATGAGTTTTTTATGAGAATAATTTAGAACTTATATCCTTTGTATACAAAGTGATACAGTAACATTTAATGTTCCTTTCCTTCAGAAGGTGATAAAAGCACAGCTTGTGTGTAGGTACCTGCTAGGAGGAATTTGCATTGTGATTTCCAAATGCACGTCATATTTTGATAAAGCATCATTACACTGGTTATTACTTTATTAAAAAGACCAATATTTTTTTTGTGAATGCTGTGTTTGTGCTTTTAATTAAAGATTTTTCATCACACTGACTTTGACCAGAACCTCTTATGTGATCTTTTTAATCAGTTTGTGAATGAATTACTCAGGGTGCATTTGAATATTATACTCCAGTCACCTGTATTGAATTAAGAGCCACCATTGCCTACTCTTTCAGTGATTTTACAGAGGTACTTCTTGCTTCTTTGATTGGATGCACCTTTGAATCAGTCATAATTATTATGTGTTCTGAATAATAAATCTTAATTCCCTAATTACACATTTACCTGCTACTCTAAATTGTCTCATATTTACCTGATGCCATATAATTAGGAAATTACAGAATTTATACAATAGATGTTGTATTTTTCATGTTTCCTAGTTGGGAAAATAAAATAGGAAATGGCTTAATAGGTATATTTAAATTTCCAAAGTATTTCACCAGTAATCACTTAAGAAAGCTTACCTAGTTTTTAATAAAGAGATTTATACTTATGCATTTACCTCCTCACAAAAACTGTGAAATGAAGAGTACAGCACTACCAAAATGAACCTTAAAACTGAAAGTCTTGGCGACTACTTGGGCCTCCTCGCTGAGCCTCTTTCTTAATGCCCAATAATATTTGTTTAACACTCTTTATTAAATGACTCTTAGCTGATGTCCTTGTTTTCTGTAGCTTTGTTAAAACTGAATATTGATTAAAATATTGTGTCTTATACAAATACTCTGTTTGTCTGGAAACTATCAATATTAAGAGGGCCCATCTGACCACAAAATTCAAGAATGTTTGGTTTGCTGACAGTTAAAATATGGTGCTGATTAGTTGTGGTTTTCATTAATATGGGCTTCTGTCTGTAACTGGGGAAGGGGGAAAAATTGTTTGAAAAAGGCCGTTTGGAAACCCCTCTTCTGTCTTCCCTTATTTACCTTGAATGCAAGAAGCCCATGCAATTAGTAAAACATTTGTTGCTTTTGTTGTTTGACATCTGAGAAGTGATGCAATTTTTTTCCTTTAAAAGAGAACCTAGAGCAAAAACACTCCTAGATTACTTTGAAAGCCAGGCCTTTCCTGGTAATCAAGTGTTTACAGAAAGATGCTTTGTTCAAACCTTTTCTGGGGCTCTGTATGCTTAAACAAAGGGCTTTTAGACTTAAACACAGCTGTTCATTTGAAAATGAAAAATCAAATTAAGCAGAACCAGCTTTTGAAAGTTAATGTTGTATAGCAGCTGAAACAAAAGAAGAAAATACTGTGTTTTACGTTTCACTTAAATAACTTTTTTAACATAAAGTTTTCAACTGAAAAGTGTGGTTTCAAAGCTGCTCATCTCTTGCTGTATCCCGCAATAGAACATCTGCGTTCATTCTGACGCGGATGAATGACATGAATTAAACTAAAACCGTTGAAGTGCTCTTTTTAACATAATTACACCTTGTTCATTTTGGAGACACAATGCAGGGATGAAATGCCAATTAAGCCTGGTATGTTAATGAGATTGAGACTGAATAGGGGATTAGAGCGGACACAAATCCCAGTGGAATTGATTTGATATAATCCCTCAAGTTTGTTCTGTTTTCAAATGTACAATAACATTTCTATTAAAATTTCCAGGCATAGAATAAAAACAAAAAAAAACCCAAAACACGTTCGATTTGGGGATATTGTAAAAGAAGCTGTACACCGGGTCTTAGTTTGGTAATCTCGGTTTTATTGTCCATGTTCATGTCAGATTGAAAGAAAACTTTGTAGATATCTGATGTCTTTGTCAGCTCAGAGTTCTCTTGCATGTTATGCCATGTGTGTGTCATGGAATTCCATAATGTATAAGTATTACTTTATTATGGATCCCTCAGGCTTGTGAGATCAAGATACGGAGTACGTGGAATTCATGATGTAAATATATATGTGTGTATTTACAGGTAAATATATTTACATATAAAGATAAATGATATATTATTATATAAACCTTATACATTTTTAATGTTTTATAATAGTGTGTGTGTAAAATAAAAACAAACAAAACAAACACAACAAAACAAATGGATACTTTCCCCTTATAAATTGGGGATATATACTGATAATAACATATTACATGTTATACTCTAACATCTAATACCGTAATTTTCTAATTATATTCTTTGGAATGATCATCCAAAACAATGCATCATCAGGAGGGTGAATGATTGCTGGATATTTTAAGCAGGACAGAGTGTGACATCACAGCTAGAGATCAGGAGGAGGAGACAAGACGTAGATGCCAGTTGCTTGTAGTAGCTAGGTTGTACCTGTGACTGAAGAAATACAACTATATTTAGAGATAGAAGGTAGTCGTCTTTTAATCAGCAGCATTTAAAAAAATAACAAGAAAGACGCGTAATCAAACCAAAATTTTTCATAGCTGTGAAGACATAATTCTGTTTCCTAGAAAATGCAGTAATTTATCCGCTAGGCTATCTTAAGGCAGAAGAGTCAAGTCTCTGATGGACTTAGTGCAGATCAGTAGGGCTTCAGGAGCACAATCTGACCATCTCTTCAGTTCATGTCTGATTTTTCTTATGAAATGCCATATCGGTACCTGTAATTGATTCCTGTGTTTCTATTAAATGACTTTTGGTGACAAATAAAAAACTCCTATGCTGTAGGTATGTGGACAACAGCTGGCCAGGTTCAGAATCAGAGAAACTTCAAGTCAGAGCACTTGAAATGGACTTCGATCCTAAATAGCAAACTAGAGGAGCTCCCTGTAAAATGTTGCTCAGAGGTCCCTGTTCCATGCTGAAGCCCGGTATGAGAAGGTGTTGCCTGGTCTTTTCAGGTTGCCAGTAATGTGTCCAACTCAGTGACAGATTTATTTTCTCTGTCATACAAGTACAAATTTTTTGTCTGCGTGACTGAGGACTTACCATATTGTCAGTCACCCAGTGTAGTTTTATAAAGGGAAGGCTCACAGACGTACTAGAAAAGAAAGGAGAAAATCCCTTTCTGTTCGTCCTATGCAGTTTAATTTGTTCGTGTATTATCGATAGGTGGAAGCCCTTGAGGATTTTTTATTTGTCCTATATTATAAGGTGTATTAAACTCTGCGTTCTCTTTGTGGCAGGGACTCCAGTTGTTTAAACAAGTAAAATTCTTCTCTTTTGAGGATGTTTGTAGTTTTTTAAATAGACTTTTGGAAATGTTAAACACTAACTGTTACCCTGTTGTGACACCTTATGATTAGTTGACCTCTACAGATCCGAAAAGCTATATGCAGAAAAATAACTGCTTGAATTAATCAAAATATTGTCTTTCAGTAGTGGATTGAACCTCATAGAGAACAGGCTGTCTTCAATAAGCTTATTTCTCTTTTGCTACTTCTGTTAGCTTCTGGAAGCACCATTTGTTTTCAGTCTGTCTCCATATTTGCCTCAAAGCAACTTCTGGGTTAACAGCTAATATTAAAATGAATTATTAATATTGCTAGAGATAATGCTGGCTTGCAGAGTAAAGTATTTGGGGAGAGCCTAGAGCTATAGTACAGCCTTCTGTGAATGTCAGGGCTGGTTTATACCTACAGCAGTTTTCCTGGTGTCTGTCTTAAGCCAAAATTCTCTGTTTCAGTCTTGGTAAGCATTGTGTTCTACCCTGTATTGGGGCTAAGAGGCTGTATTGTGACCAGCTGGATGGCAAACTGTTCTTATTCATATGTACCTCTGTAATTTCTTGACTGGGCTAGAATGTACAGCAGTTTACTGAAGCATGATTCTGTCCCGAGATTACAAAATTCAGCAGTTTCAGACTCATCTGCACGGTCCGTGGCACAGATCAAATCTAGTGTTAAATCTTTGTACTCGCCTCCCAGAGAAACTGAAGATCTCAATGGTTTTGTTCACTACTCTAATTATCAGTGCCTGGGATATCTAAAAGACTTCTTGTAATGACATCTCAGCTCTTCATGTAGAACACAACTTTCTTAGGTGAAAGATCACTTTGAAGAGGTACTGTTTTCTTCAGCTTGTTAAAAATTAAACTCTTTATGGAACTAAACCCACCATATAGCTCCTCCTTTCTCAGCTGAATGTATATTTTGATATTACTCCCCATAATTAACATGGCTTCACCAATTCTGTTTCAAATAGCTTAAAAAAAGGGTAGTGCACGCTGCTTTGGAGATGGAAAGAAGGAAAGAAACCATAAGTTATGTGTCATATGTTGGAGCTGTAATGCTGCTATTGTAGTGGAACATACTTGGTGCCATGGTGATAGTGTAGGTGTGAGAACCGAAGTGGAATATGGAATATCTTACAGAGGGGAGAAATCATATCTATTACTCAGTGCTGTATACACTACTGCAAAATTTGCTGGCCACTGTGTCATTGTGCTGGGTCTAATTCAAAGCAGGATTAATCTTTTCACTTACAAGATTCTGGCATTTTGACTTTGTTTCTTACAGATTAGGTTAAATCTTTTTCTATTTGGGTAGCAAAGCAACAAAGCGTTGCAGCCTGTGGCTGCTGCCTGGGCCTGTGGGTGGGATAAGGGAGGAATCCCAGTTCTGGGATACTAATTCCCTGTAATGCTCCAAAAGCTGGGACCTTTCAGCATCCAAATCACTTTCATTAAAAAAAACACAAACCAAACCAACAACAAAAAAAACACCACCAAAAAGATGCTACTGGTTACTGTCTGGTTTTGCTCATTGTGAATAGCCAGCCAGATTTGGATTCATCTGGTTTCCGAGGTTTGGAACTTGTCTTTTATATTAAATGAATTGGGAACACTGGAATTAGATGTATAAGAATAAAGCAATGACATTTTTAAGTTGAGGACTTATCCAGGTATGAGGTCCCTTACTGAGACAGTTGACTTAACAGAACTGCCTGATTATAAAACATGTAACTGGAGCTTTATTGCTGACATTCATTTAATTATTTTATATAAAGCTCTGTCAAGAAAGAAATTATGGCTGAAATGATTCTGAGCTCCGGTTTAGCTGTTCCAATTGTCCTGTCTTCTGGAATAACATCTCTTAGTGAGGACTATGGCTGAATTTTGTACCTGTATTCATTTGGCTGATCACACGTTGATTACTCACTCCAGCCTTGTGTTACATCTCCTCTTAATTTCTGCTCACTTTTTCCAGCAGTGCTTCGATGTAAATCTTGTTCTTTTTTTTTTTTAATAGATGAGGAGGATGAATGATATTTTATTAACATGTGGAATCTTTCCAGGATTTGCTTTGTTGTAGGTCAGACATAGAATTTATACACAGAGCTAGAATCTGCTGCTGACGAGCTGGGTTAAATCGCAGCACTCAGAGGCTGTTATCCTTTCTGCTGTTCTTCTCACGTTCACTGAAAATAGGGGGTCATCCATATTTGTTCAATACAGCTTTCTTGTAATCAGACTTCAGTGACTGTAATAACAGATACTGCCTATCATGCAGTTGGGCAGTGAAACTCTGATCATTACTTATCTGAGCGCAGATGTTTTGCCCCAGGCAGCTGGTTAGATAAATTCCTATCTTTATCTTTTAGTTTTCTAGATGTTAGTGGCGTACTTCTTTCTCTGTGATACTTCTCCTGGAAGCTTTTGCTCTGAAGATTGTCTGTAGTGGTTACGTAGTCCTGCGTAGTATCAGTCTAGGGATCTAGAAGGGGTGCCCAATTTGAGTTTTGCTGGATGATGCTGCAGCATTACAGTGTGCGTGAGTGAGGTGGTGTCAGTATTTTCAGTTTGCAGGGGCAAACAAGAGTGAGATAGAAATTAGCAGTGCCCTTTGCCTCTTAGCATCTTTCCAGCTCGGTCACATTGGAGTTTCTCACTGTCAGAGGCACTGCCTAGAATCACAGAATGGTGTAGGTTGGAAGGGACCTTAAAGATCATCTAGTTCCATGCCCGCTGGCTGCCATGGGCTCATTTTGGTAGCAGATTTCTTTTACTAATACTTTGCCATCCTGATAGCTGCCTGACAGGAGCCTGTAGCATGATTTAGCTCTGCTGGGATGTGTGATTACAGCTGGTTTTACCCCTTAAACCTCTCCCATTTGTTCAGTTCAGAGGACAAGTTATCTGCCTCCAACTCAGCAGAATAACTCGAGGAGGGAGGTGAGGTGAGGAAGCCATGTGAACGTGCAGGTTTATAAGAATCAGATGTTCTGAAATTACTCAATAACTGCAGTGGGAAAAATGACTCATCCCACGGTGACAGGAATATTTGGTGTTAACTTCTACAAGACTCCGGTTGGAGCAGTAGATAGTTGTGGGAGACATTCATCCCCCAGTGGTATTGATCTTGCTGTCTTCTGGTTGTGTAGCATCACAGCACCAACCTGATTGTAAATGTATAATTTAAGATTCTGAGATAGTAAGCTAACAAAAAGATGCAGTTTTTAAAATCTCCTCATATTACAAATAAAGCTATAATTGGCAAAATAAAAAGGGAAACGTTCTACCTAGCTTAAAAAATTCAAGGCTTTTTCTAATAATTTTATTCAGATTGCCAGTAAGTTACAGAAATGGGGCTATTTGCTTGTTTGCTTTAAGCTGCATTCTTTTGCTTTTGTCATTAATAATGTATTGTGAATATCAATTAATAGCTAAGCAGAAATTAAGACTTTATCAGAGCCAATTGAAAATGAAGCATTGTTTCAAAGGAATATTTTCCTAATTTAAGAAGAAAAAAAAGCCCAATGATTCAAAGTTGGTGTGTGAGAAATCTTGATAATTAGAAAATGATTCTTCCAGCTCACAGCTGACAGAGGATGGTAAATCTCACACATATAAAAAGAAAGAAGAGAAAGGAGTGGAAAGCAAACTCAGCCCCCTGTTTCTTCAGTGATGGGAAAGGCAGGTAATTAGGTGATTTCTCTCATCTTCTGAGAGTCCATTAATAACAGACCTGTAACACGAATGATAAAACCAAAACCAACAACGACAAAAAATCAACTGGTCAAGCATGGTCTGAGTGTGAAGGTAAATCTTTGGGCAGTGCTGTAAGTTGAATGCCCTTGGACAACCCAGCTTGAGCTGTGAGGCTGAGTCAGTGCTGCCTTTTCAGAAACCATCCCACGGGTTGGGGATATAGATGGCAGCGAGAAGCGTATCCTTAAGTGCAGCCTCTCAGATCTAGCCAGGAGTTTTCTGAGTCAGGGATGTGTGTACGTGGTTTTTCAAGTGAAGTCAAAACAAGGGATTGGCTCCTTAGTTGCTTGTCGTGTAGCAGAAAGAAGTCCTGTCGTGGTGGGACTATCACTGGCAGGAACCAGCGGGTGGGACTGGCAGCCCAGCCTGTCCTGAGGATTGATGGGGACATCTGAAACCTGCCCCTGCTGCCCATGGGCTGCGCAAGGTGCTCCGTGCGGGATTTGAGAGGCGTCACTGAAGTCAGGCTACTGAAACAGCCAACTTCTCTAGGGTAGGATGCCGCACCCTTTTTCTGGATAGTGGAGCTGAGCCCAAATTCTATTGCCTTTGGGTAGAAAAGGATGGGCTGTGTCACTGCTGGGCTTGGGAGTGCTCAGAGCTCAAACCCCATCTTCTTGGTCTTTCCTGATGGATTTGGCTTTTGTTAGCTAGCGAAAAGGATTCATGACTGTGTATCTTAAGCACTTGCTTTGTTTTCCTTTACAAAAAGGAAAGCAAGTTGATGTGTCATGATAGCCAGCACCCTGCTTCGTAGTAAAAAATACTTCCCCTTGGTGCTTCTGCTTCGATTTTGTCTGAGTTTATCAGTGCTGGCGAGGGGCTGTGGACCACTCTGAGCACGGCATGTGCCTTGTTTCCGTGCAGGGGTGTCGTCAGCTCTAGGACTGGTGGGTTTTAATCAGGCCTTTCCTTTTCCTGTTTGCACTCTGCTCCATTTTCCTATTAAATGGTGATTGCACATTGTTGAAGAAGGCAGTCAAGTGTAAATTTCATTTTTTGCTTCAGCTAATGTTGCTGTTAGAGGTGGCTTTGCACATCTGTGAATATTCCCTGAAGGAGGAGGAGGAAAATCAATAGATGTAGCTAAAATGTTCCAAAAAAAAAAAAAAAAAAAAGAAGACAGTGAGGTAGAGGAAACTGTGTTTTGGTACAGAAACTTTCTGCTTTCATCGTAGAGCAGACAGAAATGGTGTACACTTTTTCTTTTGTGAATTCAGAGATGGAAGGCAGTAGAAGATGCTTTCTTTTGAATAAAAGTATTGAAGTGGGAATGAAATCTCCATTTGTGTCTTTGGATTCTTACTTAAGTGAATGAGAGAGAGCACATTTGGTTTGGGGTGAAGGTTGCTTAAGCTTCTCTTGTATGTCCTGCAGATTCACAGTGCGCCAAGCTTCGTGTTGGGGATTCAGTATGAGGCGTTAGTGCGTTCTGTCGATGCGAGATCATTCCCCGTTGTACGTTCCCGAGTCTCCCTTCGTAATGTCGAAGAAGAAACTGTGTGCCACTTCCTTCAGTACTCCAGTACTTTTGAGGGAATGTTTTTTATGAAGCAGGAAGCACCAGGTGCGCTTTGTCCTCCTTTTTCTGGTTGCCCTGAGAGCATGTCCCTCTAAACTTCATGAGTTCCGGGTAACTTTTTGTTGTCCAGAGGGACTTTTGTAACTTCTCAGCTGCAGCATTGCTTCTTGACTGGCTCTCACGTTTCAGTAGCAACTGTTGGTGTATTTTTTTTTTAAACATACATTTCACTGGTGGCCAGTTTCCTTTTATTATCACTTTTTCATTTGCCCTGAAGTATTTGAGCTGCACGTATTGCTGAGATTCTTCTTCTCCTGTTTTTCCCATCCTCTTATACGCAAACCTTTTATTCTTGTAGTCCCTTCTGTTTGTCATTTGTCTTCCTTGCTTAAAATCCAGGTGCTGGTTAGTTTTTGGATGCATTACAGCTGCAACCCCCACCCCTTCTTTTAAGTTGTAAGCATGACTAAGGACAACAAGACAGTATTTATTTTCCTTATTGCTTCCGTTGTGTTTATATTCATTTATTAGCCTGTCTTTTAAATGAAAGATGTTCTGTGCAGCAGCTGACTCGTTCCTCTGTCTCATAAAACTTCTCTGATACTTGGGGCTATAAAAAACTAGTTGTAATCTGGTTTGGGATTTTCTTCAGAGATTTGTTATCTGTGTGCTACCAGTAAAAAATGTGTTGAAACAATTTAATTTGTAGGGAATTTTTGTTCATTTCTATGCAGTAGTTCCTGAAGCTAGGTAGAATATCTGCTTGGTGAAGAACTGTCTGTCTTCACAATGTGAACATGCATCTTTATCACCTCAACCTTTTTGTTGTTGTCTTTTGGTTCCTGTCTTTTTGCATTCAGGATAACTCACGATTTTCTCTAATGTTGAGTGTCTGTCTGCTCTACGGGAACTAGAGACCAGCAAATAAAATCCGCAGACTTAAACCAGCACAATCACCATGAGTAGTGATTAAGCTTTGGGATACCATGCTGTAGGATGTTGTAGAAGTTCAAAAAGGGAGTAAAATGTTAAAGGAAGAAAAATATATTTGAGTCTATAATTACAAAAGTACCACACTTAATTCGAAAAGTGAGCTATAAGCTGCTAGAGATGTGGAGAAGATTCTGCGAAAGTTTTGTTATGCCTTTGTCCTGCTCTTGTGTTTTTCTGAAGGCATCTGTCTCGGCTGCTGTTGAAGACAGTGCTGGTTTAGAGTAAATTTGGTTGGACCAGTGTGACTGATATGAGTAGTGGTTTTGGGGGAATAGTGACAGTCTTTAAAAATGGAGTATGCATGTACTCAGTACAAAGCGTGGTGGTGTATAAATGTTAATCATAATGTAGGTGGATATTCAGGAAATTCATCTTCTGCATGACAAGACGGTTAAACAAGTTCCTGTACAGCAGGAATATTCAAATAAATTGCAAATTATCGACAGAGCAAATTCACTGTACTTCAGAACCTGCTGGGTTTGAATCTCTTAAGTCACCTTACCATTCACAACATGAATGTGGGTTTAATTCACTAACTGTTTAAATATGTCATTCTTCACAAAGAAACCTCAGCATTCAAAGCCTTTGCGCGTGTTAAATTTTCATGGAACATCTTGGATTAAAATGAAGCTTTTGGAGCGCTCATTGTTTATATGCAAAAAATGATTATCGTCATAAAAATCCCAGGAGGGGAGCAGAAAAACACAATAAAATTTCACACTGTTTAATGTTCATCACCCTCGGGTATCTAGTAGATTTCCACTAACTAAATGTGAATGTGAATTCAATTTGCTTTAGTAGCTGAATTTGCTTTATCAGCCAACTTGCTTGTGCTACTGCCCATGGAGAGTCTGTTACGAGTATCTTCTTTGGAAACTAATTCGTATTTTTCAGACTTCTCTCTTTACTTAACTAAGCTGCGTTTCTTCAAAGTGGTTTATTTCCAATGACATGCCTGAATATCTTTGTTGGTTCATTTGATCAGTTCTTGGCTGCCTTTCCTCCTTATCTCTGGACAGAAGTTGCTTTGTGGAAGGTCTGTGAGGAAGCAGAAGTGCAGTTCTTTACTTTGCATTCCCTACTAGATTTCTAAAACACAGCCATATATTGGGAAATCTAATATATGGCTCATCTGCATAAGGTAAATCTGTTTTATTTGACAAAATACCCTAGTTATTATATGCCATACATATTGTATGCCATTACTTGCCATCCTTGACCACAGATTACTGAAAGTGCTAAGGTCATCAGAAAGTTGCTGATTTTTATTTTTGGCTTTGTCAACATGGTTCAAAATTTGGCCCCTCTTGTGTCCTGGATTGTGTCCAGATTTCCCTTTGCAAAGAAGTCGATGCACCAGGACAGACAGAAAACCAAAACACCTCTCCTGAAGATACCAGTCTGCTGTCCGCTAACCAGCACCATCTGCTTACCACCTCGGTTCCCCGTTGGAAACCACAGCACTGTGTGTTGCCTCCAGCGTGGCTCCTTCTGGAACAGCAGGGAATAACCAATTTCCCCATCCATAACACTGGAGCAGAACTAACTGGTTTTGTCTCTTCCCGTTTCTCTTTTGTTATTTGAAATTAAGGTGATTTTTCCCTCTGAGCCGTCTGTCCACGTCTCAGGTCTATACCTCTCATTTATTGTGCCTCTTGCATTGGGGCTACTGATACTGAGAGAAAACTTCACTATGTTTTCCTTCTGACAGTTCTTTTATGACAATTTCTGGGCTTTTGGGAGATATGGGGTTTTTACCTTCCTTTAGAGAGGAGGTATTTGTGCCTGAAGGTTCTGTTGAGGAATGTTTGGCTTTTGAGTCTTCTGCATGTCTGTAGATACCCACATAGATCCTAGCATCAGAATTTTTTTCATGTTTAGCGTATAAACACCGTAGATAAGCATCGTGACATTCTTATTAAATACAGTGTTGTACAGATGAGTAACAGAGGTACAGGGGAGGTTAAATGAATTGCCCAAGGTTAAGCTGAAAGCCTGAGGCTCAGTGAGGCTTTGAACTTAGGTCTGCTGAATCCCAGATAGAAGCCCTGACCGGTTAATTTTCCTTCTTACGTGTTGCTGCTGCAATTCATTTATTACTGTATCATCAAATGCAAAATATTTCAGTGGCTAAACACAAAAGGGTTGTTTTATCAATTTTAGTTTTATCAATTTACTTTTAAGAACTGGACAACTGCTAATAAATGTTTTCAAAGTATTATGGAAAGTGGAAAATAAATTGCTTTTAAGTCTGTCTTCAAGCTCAAGATATCCCTGTTTGTAACTGTGTACATGCAGTTACCTGGGAGATTTTATATACTGTTTTGATTTCTTGAGACTGAAGGTGGCCGCTTTGCAGAGACCTCTCTCCCATGGCGACTGTTGTGAAAGCCTGTTATATCCACTGAATTTCTTTGGTCAAAATATGTGATAGGTTTTTCTAAGACGGGCTGAACTGCCAACACTGTTGTTTAGCACTTAAGTTTTCCAAAGTGATTTTCTCCTTAAAGTTTTTTAGTGGTGGTGTGGTTGTTTGTTTTTTTTTTTTTTTTTTAAACTTTTAAAAGAATAGCTTTCTTTGCTTCCAAAGTGTAACTTTGGTGTTAATTGCTTATCTCCTGAAGCCTAGTGCAACAGGTAATTGGCTAAGACTTGACTCTAGAAGCCTGTAGCTCTATGTGTACCTGAGTGTCTTCTCATGGGAAAAAAACACAGGAAATATGCATATCAATGTGCTCTCAAATAACTTTTTAAATGGTTTGTCACAGTGTTTTCAAGGATATGAAGATCTCACTAGTTTTGTGAAAGCTAGCATCTGTGGAGAGGAGAGAGGACTTAGGAATCTTTTATCGGAGAGGAGGAAGCGCAGTGAGAGTGCAAACTTTGTGAAACTCCTGTGAATGTACAGTAGGAGCCTTGATAATGTGGAAGTGCCCTAGTCGTTAATAGAGTTTCTCTTAAACTCTATGCATCTTCACTGCAAAGTTGATCAAATATTGAACACAAATTTGTGGGGAGAGAGGCTGTCCCAGTTCTAGTGCTCTCAGAGGTGTACGCTTTCCCACACTGCGATCCACTGCACGCTCCTCTTCAAGCTCCTGGACTTTCAGCCTCAGGAAAGAAGGGCAACAACAGCTCTGAGACCTGTTGGCAGTCCATTCAATGCTGAAGAAGCCTTTCTAGAATAAGGTTCCAAATCAGGAAAAGTAACAAGGAGGATGTTTCTAGAGAATGTTTCTGTGGCAATGACATAGCTTTGCAAGCCAGCTCTGTGGCGTTACTGCATTATATAGACACTGAAATGAAGGCTTGGCATCATGAAAGAGAGTATCTGGGACTGCATTTTGAGAATGATGTTTCTTAAAACAATTAATCTATGCTGGTGTTTGGAATCCGGGGCATTTGTTCAAGAAATGGTGGGTACATTTATGGTTGTCTTTAGGCAGGCATGCACAAGATTTTGCCCATACTTCAAGATGACTAGAACCCATCTTAGTACTGCAGAGAGATGTACGTCCTGCTGAGGTGGAAGGTCTCCCAGATTCAGTCTTATAACGGCTGCTATGCAAGTTTTTAGTTAGCTCGGAGTGCCTGTGAAATGCCGTTGTCTGCCTTCAGATACTTCACCATATTTTGTAATGTTGGGAGTTTTGGTACTGAGTTTTCAATGTTCAGCACGAAATAATGCAGTAGAGTGATGCTGGAGGCTTAATTTGCTTAATAGTTCATATGTATCAACCTCTTTTTATAAATACTTCCTGTATGCCAAAAATATGTCAGGGAGGTTGCAACTAGATGATCTTTAAGGTCCCTTTCAACCCAAACCGTTCTATGATTCTATGAAATACCGTATCAAAGATCCTTCTCCTGTATGAATGGTACTAGCAGCTGTTGTATATAGTATAAAAACTATAAAAGTAACTTAATTGGTCCAGTATTTCTGTTCTCTCTGTATCACCCGTCTGCCAGTTCCTTCCCATTTAAGGAAATTACAGTGGGATTATGTACTTTATTATATATTACATACTAAAGATATGTATTATATTTATATAATAAATATATATAATATATAATAATTATAAATAATTATTATACACCACATACTATACATCACCACATACTATACATCACCACATACTATACATCACCACATACTATACATCACCACATACTATACATCACCACATACTATACATCACCACATACTATACATCACCACATACTATACATCACCACATACTATACATCACCACATACTATACATCACCACATACTATACATCACCACATACTATACATCACCACATACTATACATCACCACATACTATACATCACCACATACTATACATCACCACATACTATACATCACCACATACTATACATCACCACATACTATACATCACCACATACTATACATCACCACATACTATACATCACCACATACTATACATCACCACATACTATACATCACCACATACTATACATCACCACATACTAATATTATGTATTACTTAATATTTGAGTAGATGATGAAATTCTTCAGCGTTTATTCAGCTGGGGGAGCTTCAGAGGTGGTGGGGCCTGGAGCAAGAGGTTTGCAGCTGAGTTTTGTTAGAAGTGACTGCTAGCTGGTCGGTTAGTATTATAATGACTCTGGGTTTTAATGCCCTTGCACCTTAGCTCCCTGCATGGAGATAATGTGCTGTTTCATAAAGATGAAAGAGGAGGAAAATGGTTTTGTAATGTTTCTGCAAGAAGAGATTCTCCTTGAAAAATGAGATGAGGAATTTGTGACTATGAAGGGCTTTTAGCGTTTCAGCTCAGAATGGCTTTTTGTCTCATTTTAGTGGGGCTGCATTGCCTGCTGTCTTTGCCCATGATAAATATAAAAAGAGAGTTCTTGAATCTGTATATTATAAAGTTTTATTTCAAACCTAGTTCTGTGTTCATTTAGAATGTATGAATATTGTTTTTTAAAGTGCTAAGTATTGGTTTTGATCTGTTTCTCACAGATTAAATATGGCATGGCAGGGACCTAACAAAAGTTTGGAGATTTTTTACCTTCAGTTTCAATCTCTTCATAATTTTTCATGTACAGAAAAAATAAGTCAAGACAAAAAGTTAAGGAAAAAAGGAACAAAATATACCGAACTCGAAGAGTATTGCCAAGAAAGTATTAGGCAGAACTAATTGAGGGTCTTGTATCTTGTTCTTACTGCCCTGGCAAGTGCACACCATGACAGAAGTATTTACCCTGCAAACTGTGATGACCACCTTGGCTGGCTGACAGTTGGGAGCGTGTTGCTCGTGGGAGAGCAGCACTTTACACAGCACCGTTGGGTTTTTTTTGGGTTGTGGTTGGTTTTTTCTTTGCCCCCCCCCCTCGAGACTCTTCAGTTTCCTGGATTGGTACAGAAATAGAGGGGATTAGAACTGTTCTTGCCAGGTCTGGTAAAACCCTTAGTCATGAACTGCAGAGCTTTGAAATGGATTACTAAGAAGTGCCCTTCACTTCATCTGATCCAGCGTCTGCTGCCGTATCTGTTCAGGAAAGGCATTGTCCGCTTTCAGCGAGGAATTACCAAGCACAGAGGGTGGAAACATGGCCAGGGAAACTCTAAATGTGGTGGTAAAAACCTAACCACTAGCCAGACCAGAAAAAGCATGGTGGACTGTAGATGAAAGACAAAGTACATTTTCCCTTTTCATACTAATTTTTTCCATATTTGAACAATTTCACGCTGATCGAACTCAAAGGGTCACCGTCTAATTCTTTTAATTGCTGTGATTCAGAGGCAGTTTTGGAAGCATCTTCTGTACTTAGCATACTGTGATGCCGTTCTTTGCTTTTCAGGCTTAATGTATCTTGAATGGAAGCGATGCAAAAATGTTGATATTATTTTCTTTGATGTTTGCACACAAGTGTCTGCGGATGAATGCTATCAGTGGGGCTCTGTATGTGGAGCAGTGGTGTTTAACTAAGTGCTGTTGCAGGCTCATGGATGATTTAAAACTTGAATTTCCTTTTTCCCAAGCTGTGCTGTTTTCCATAAATGTCATACTTCATGACTTTATGTACATATGTGCATGCACACACACGCTTCGGATTAGAGAATAAAATGCGTAATTGCTGGTAAGTAAACAGTAAATGCTTAAACCACTCGGTCAGCCAGCAACCTTCCAGTTATGGGTGTGCTTCCTAGTTGGACAGGTCAGCTGCCTCGATTTTGGTAGTAGTTTTTCTCACAGTTCATTTCCCTGCTGCAGAGGGGTTAGGGAATGAATACATTTGGGGAATGTTCAGAACAGAGGATGGAAAATGCCCAGTTCTAGTCTCAATTCCAGGCACAAACCAGTTTCAAGACAGCTGGATGTTTCCACTGAAATTATCCATTATGAAATTAATTTACATCTCTCTGGTTAATTATCACTACTATCCACAGCAAACAGATGAAATGAATAGGAAATTTTCGCTCTTGTTTTTGAACTGTATCTGCAGGCTGTGTAAAACAGCACGGGTCCCGTGTTGGCCGGGGGACCCTCCCAGGCGTGTGAGCTCTGCCTTTAACAGGGTTCAAATCGTTTAAGAAGAGACGTGGCTGGATGAGAAATGTCAGTGGCTCCTGCAAACCAGTTTGGGCTGAAACTTCATCTGAATTGTTCAGAGAAAAGGCAACCCACGCTGGCATGTCTCCTGTATACAACACAAAAAAGAGTGGAAAAAGCCTACTTGAGAGATGACCTTTGCTTGAAGATTAGAATAGAAACTAAGCTGCTCAGCTGTTCTTTAAGAGCAGACTAAGCTTTATATTAACACAGTCACAGTTTATGGGGCCCAGAGGAGAGCAAACAGGAGACTTAGAACCTACCTTTAAAAATAAATTAGATGTTCCTAAAGGCAAGACATTTACAGCTATTACAGGCTCATATTTATTTGTAGTCTCTCTTTTCTTGCGTTTACATTTAGATCTACTACTGTGCTATTAAATGTAATCATTAGGTGTTTTTACCTTATTTTTTGGAGGCATTGGATTTTCAGATTGATTTTTAAAAACGCAGAGCTACAAGCAGAGCCTTGTAGTTGTTTACACTCAATATTTCGTGTTTGTGGTTTGTTTTTTTTTTTTTAAATCAATGCACACTGAATCCTATGCAAATTCACACTAATTTCTTCTAATGAAACTTTAAGTCTGGCACCTGTAATCTTCTCGACAATCCAGATTTTACCTTCCGAGGTCAGAACTCTGCTGCACGCAGCGTCGGTAACTTGTGCCGCCTAGGATTTCATTCTGGCCATTGCTTAGAAAGATGGTGAGAATAACCACAATTAGGTGATGTCAAATTGATCTTGGTTTTCGAGATTCAGTGGGGAGTCTCATGAAGGCAAGTGGAGATTGTTCAGGCGGCTGTATGGATTAGTTTATGTCTCTCTTCAGGGCTCTCTCCTGGCTGGAAGATTTGTCTTGGGATGTCAGTGAAAACAGGCGTTGTAATTAGCTTTACATAAATAGATTTGACGTTATTTAACGAGATTGCTTATGATATTTTTATAGAAGCTTGAAGAAAAAGTGGAATAAATACTGGAACTTGTTTGAATATTCAACATTACTGCTCTGCGTTTTGGTGTTTTTCACGGAGCAAACGCCGGCGCGTCTGCTCGCATCGCTTCCCCGCTCTGCACCGGCACGTAGCAGTGCAGAAACGCGCAAAGCGCTAAAAGCGTTAGTTTCTACTTAACAGCTGGTTGTAAGACCTCATAGGAAGCTTATAGATGTTTGTTCAAACCAAATTGCCAGCGCTTTTCTTAGAGGATGAAAAAGCATTTTCAAAAAAAACCTCACCAAAACTCAGAATAAAACTTGGGAGTGTGCCAGCCCAGGCCATAAAGGCTGTAAACCAAGTTTGTGCCCCACATTTAAAATAAATGCTGAAGTCTTGGTTAGATTTAGTCTTCAGTTTGGGGCAAAACTGAAGTAATTTCTCCTATGTGCCTTAGGTTAAAGCAGTTTCATTTTCTGGCTTTGGAGTATATAACCACTAGTTACTAAAATAAGCAAGTAGCAGTTCCCTGTGCTGAAGCAGGCTCGGAGAGGTGGGATGCCTGATAACCAAAGGAAAATTACATATGTTTGGTGGTGTACAAATGTTTCACGAATTACTGGTATTTCACAAGACATTATTCTTTCAGTGTATCTAAAAGCTAGGTGTTACTTCAGGCAGTCAGTCATGCTTATATGTGACAGTTTCACTGGAATTCTTGGGTGTTGTATGGTTAACTTGGGAAAGAGTGAGTTTTTAGTTTCAAATACAATCTTTTATTTCAGTTTAATTCAGCCTTAAAAAAACACTCTGAGGAGCTGACAGGCAAAATCTTTTTGCTCAGCCCTTGTTCCGTTGATGATGGTGACAGAAAACCGAATAGAAGCTTCTCATTTTGTTTAAAACTATCAACTTGCCCAGGTAATCTTTGCAAAAATTCCCTGTGCTGTATTTAACAGTGGTGGTTTTGAAAGTTCAGTTTAGTGTAAATGTTGGATTGTACCTGAATTCTCTTTAATTCCAATGCAATGCTTTTATCTCATATTGTGTACCAAGGATGAAATGAGCTATTTCATAAATCCAGTTAAAAAAATTGATGAACTTGTGGAACTGTGGTTTTATTCTCTAAACACTTCTGGTAAACTACAAACTTTAAGTTTATATTTTCTTCAGAAAGGATCCTTTAATAACTTACAATCAATAGAAATGTTTCCTTACATTTTTATAAAACCATGGAAACCGTTGTTTCCCCAGACTGTCCTGCCTTAATAGAAACACAAATATTGGAACACCAAGATCCTGAAATTGAGAGCATGAACAGCCTTGGAATGAATTGATTATCATTGTCCAGATTTAGAGAAGTATCAGAAAAGCACTAATGAAATCAGCTAGATTAGGCTTTTAAAATACTCCTGTATGACGTTTGTAACAAGTAATTACAGGCTTATGAATTTTTAAATCATTCTGAGGTTGTTAAAAAAAAATAAATATATATATATACACTATCAGAAACTAATAGTTAGAGCTATGGAACCAATAATCTCTAAATAGATTAATGAATTCAACTGGAATTGATTGCTTGTTAAACTGATTTAAGTGATTCGAAGTAGACTTCTCAATATATACTCATTTTGAGATATTAAAAATATCTTAATATTAGCTGGAGATCAGAAAATATTTACTCTTTTAAGCATGTATGTCATTATAGCATGATACTATACCGTGTAGTATATTTGGGTTTTTGCTATTTACTATTTTTATTCAATTTGAGAATAACTTTGAACACCCATAACATCAAAGAAAAATCTTTCCCGGGTTAGCAGTCTGTCAGTTCAGGCAGTGTGCATGCACAAAATAACCTCCTTAAAATCCTGATTATCTTATGCAGCTGGTTTTATATCAGTGATAAGATTATCTTATGTATGCCTTTAGTATTCACTCCTGTTGTTTTTTGTGTGTTTTTTTTAAAAAATTATTTTCTTGGTGGTTGGTTGCTTTTTTAATTATTTTTATTTTCCTTTTTTTTTTTAACCTTTTAACAAGATGGTTATATGTAGTTGCTTTGCAAGTTATCTTTATGTAGCAATTTAGGAAGCCTGCGATGCACTTCCTGGCTGTTCGTAGCTGGCACTTGCATATCATGGGGTACCTGCAAATGTTCTCTGGTTTGGAACATCGCTTACAGCTGGTACATCTGCTCTGTTTAAAGCATCACCAAATAGTAGTCAATCCACAGGTAACTCTACTGGCATTCAAGGGTGACATTGTTTGTTGCTGTTTGTATATTCTTACAAGCTTCTTGTAAATTTACAAAGGTGTATTTGCAATAAAATGTGCAGATTTCTGCTCAAATTCCTTTTGACATCTTTAGGAGAAGACAGTTCTTTTTATTTTTCTCCTCACTGTGTTGATGAATTTGACAAGAGGATTTGCTTAAGATATTTGTGCAAAATTGACCAGAATTTCAACAATTCCAGTTTTTTTTTTTTGCATTACTGCCTAGTAACAAGTCCACCCATACTAATATCGCACAGACGTTAAAAGGGACATGCACAGTGGCAAACTTTGTTAGCGAGTATCATCAGAGAGTCTGGTACCTCCAGCCCTTGGGAATGGTGCAGCTGTGAGTACTTCAATGGCACATCCAGAAGAAGCATTGCTTTAACAGCAACTTTCCTCTTTCTAGCCATCCTACCTTTTCTAATTTGTTGAGTGAGTTTGTTGTTTACTTAGATTTTCATTTTTTTTCCCAGATCCAACAGTGTGTTATTGCAATATCTGAGTCAAAATCCTTATGGAAAAGATGGATTCCCCATTTTCAGAGACAGCCTTGCTTAGCTTTGCATTATGCTGCTAGAAGCTGGCTTACACAACCTACTAGTGAGATTATTTATTGTGCCTTGCCTAGGACTGTTGACATTTCTTTATCCTTCAGTAAACTTTGTTTTCTGTATTGTTGCGTGAAATCTGGGGGAAAATTCCGCCCTTTGTTCTGAGTCACTGGGTACATTTCTGCTAAAATACCTGGAGTAACCAAAGTGGATGAGACTTGTAAATTCTCCTGCCTCTGACTGAATTAAATGGCAAAGGAGAGAGCTGCCGAATGTGGGTTCTCGATCACTTCTTTCTTCTTTTGCTATCTCCATGTTCTTTCAAAAAATAAATAGGATAGAAAAATTCCCTGTCTGACTTAAGATGATCTCTCTTGAGAGTTAGATCTGGTAACATACGTGTTAGGAGTATTTAAACAAGCAGTGACTGAACTCATAAGTCTGAAGTTTTATGCAGACTAGTGCCATTCCCCCACTCTTTATTGTCTTTCTGAAGATCTAACAGACTCTTGAATAAAGATTGGAAAATTGTTTCTTCTTTTACATCTAGTTCATTTTTCTTGGTTCATTCAAAGATAATTTTTTCTGATCTGTGTTCATGTAATCATTTGCTCCTGTAGGAGTGATTAGATTGTGCCAAAGCACAGAGAGCAGAGTCCTTGAAGCAATTGAATGGGGAAGATGACTTACTACAAGAAAAATGCCCTGGGACATGAATTGCTTTAATTAAAACCTTCAGGCAAAAGTTAGAAGTCTCAAAGTACATCTCATGTAAATAAGATGGCAGTTTCTTGCTGCCTTTTAATGTTGTTTGATGTGTATTACAGTCGAGCAAATCTGTTTTGCAGTAGTTATACACCTACCATATAAATTTGTATTTTTGTATTTTCATATTGCCATACAGATGCTAAGGAGCCTGTTCATGCACAAGAATCAGATTCCCCAATGCAGTATTCTGTGCATGAAAGCAACGGTTGGAGGCTAAACACTGTTAAATTGACCATTAAAAAGAAGTGATTGTACAGTAACTTTGGAAGTGGGAGTCTCTCTCCCTCCTTGCAGGAGTGAACAGGTTTCTCTGAGACCTCTGGTGATTATATGCATAGGAAAAGCCCCATCAGAGAGATCAGCTGGTATTTAAAAATATATATTAAAAAAAGAATCCTAATACTTCCTACTTTTCAAACCTATGTAGGATAAAACAGTACAGTTATTCTTTTTTAATATGCATTGATAAGTACTGTGTGTTTGTGTCTATAGATACACACACATAAATATGCATATATTTCAGGCACAGGAATTTTTGAAGTCTCCAATTTGAGAGTTTCCACTCAATATCCCACCGACGCTGTGGTTCTTTGTCATGCCTCCAGTTGCACTGGAGAGCAAAATACTGCTCCCCATCTCTTCTCCCTCCCCCTAATTTTCCTCAAGGCATACTGCCTGATACTAAACCTTAGGAATAATGACAGAAATTATTTATTATTAATAAGTTAACCTAGACTATATAGGGCTTGACTTCTTCTGTCTGCCTTGGTGAGTTTGATGTGTACTTTCATTCCAGAGAAAAAGAAAAAGTAAATTCTGTACCGAATAGCCGTGGGGTTCTCTGTATAAAATGTCTGCTTCTGCTTAAGTGGGCTGATGGTAGATTGGAAGCATTTCATCGCTGCTGATGGCAAAGTGATACTTCATACTTGACTGGAGATTCCTGAACTCTATCGGTCCTTTACTGCTAGGAGTCAGTGTGGCATGGTAGATGAAGATCAAGACTAGAAATAAAATCAAATTTAAAAAAAAATCCAACCCAAACCCAAAATAAGGTGAAATTTCAACCCTACCTGTCAAGAATTTTTCTAATAGTGGAAAGCTTGCTCACCTTCTGCATTAACATTTTGCTATTATCAAAATGGCCACATCTTCCTTCCTTACAAAGCAAGAAACTTTCACACTATTTGGAATAATGAAGTATAATTTAGATATCTTGCTTTAATGTACAGGTTTAGGTGCAGGCCTTCTTGCCAGCGGGACCCTTGATATCTTCAAATGACGTTCGAGTAAGTGTCATTATTAGCACACAGGCAAATTAAACGTATCTGTCTGCAGTGTATTCCCATACCCATTAGCATCCCAGATATTTGCTTTGTGAATTTCATTTATCAAAACTGCTAGGTTATCCTCTGCTGCCACAAAATCCTTCAATTGCTGCCACAAAATCCTTCAATTGCCTTTCTCTGGACATCTGGTGGTATCAATTGTGTGGTGGACTTCAGACAAGAATATTCTGCCCAGTTACATTTCTGGCTACTAGTGTGGGAGCAAGTATTATTAGTAGTTATTGTTGCATTTTGATTAGCATTTTCAAACTGCCTTTCATTGAAGACCGTTAGTGAGCCATGTGGTGATTAGTTTCTTTTTCAGCAGCTTCAGCAGAGGTTGATGTAAGCAAAGTCACAACAACCAGCTAGATGTCCCAGAACAGGAGTCCTGGGATCTTACTGTGTCCTGCTGGCAGCAGGGCTGCTTGGCTATTTTGTAGTCTGGGCTGGTGGTGTGATTTAGGTACAAGTTAATGGGTGTACTTAGTTTTAATTGGGCCTACACTGCTTCCATGTGATGGAAGATCGAGTGTCTTGAGGTTATGAATATTGGTGTAGTATCTGTCCTGTGTATATATAAGGTCATGGGTTTATGGCTGTAACATAGTTAGTCTTCCCCTCCTGATGTAGACAAGCTAGGTCACCAGGTCCCAGGTTCTCCAGTCTTGTGAATCTTGTGGCTGATGGAACAGGGTGGTGTTCTTGCCTCTGGTAAGAAAGGGGTGTTTGCATAGGAGATTTGCTCAGTACCTTGCTGTGCTGTGTAAGCAAAGAATCCTTCTATCAATTCATACAAGAACTAACCCTGCCTTTTTAAAGGTCACTTCTGTCTCAGTCAGCTCTTAAAGTTCAAGAGGAAATAAACTGCTTAGAGTTGGCATTTTTCAAGTCAAGTGTCAACTTTCCAAGCCCCTAAGCCAGCGAATGCGGAGGAAGGAGAGATTAATAAGTGAGCTGCTTGCTTGATACAGTGATTGTGCAGAAACGTTCCCTTTTTTCTTTCCTCTTTATGGGGCTTTGGAATGAAATGGAACATCATTGAAATATCTCACTTTCTCTTTTTCACTTTGCAATGCAAAAGTATCCAAAGCTCTTTAGAAGTGCTTCTTTTCTCATTAGTCCACTGACAGCAAGCAGAGAGTTTGTCAGCTCTGGTGAAGTAGGATGCAAGGAACATTTTATGACAACGCCAATACCTAAAAGCTTCTTTAACCACAGAATCTTATTATCCAGTGAGAATAAAATGCACTTTCAGAAAGTAGCTGAAGGTGAAGTCTCCAAGCAGGTGCTTGCCCTGAACTGCATTGATGCCTTTTCCCATGCAGGAGATGGTGGATCGATAAGGAAATAAACAGGAAGAATGGGCTTTATTAATGAGGTACAATGGAGGCAGCAGGGGAGATGATAATGGAAGACAGGTGGCAATCGAAGGGCATGCTGAGCATAGACCATGTATTGGCTGCCAAAGTGCCTATATTGAATGTGGGAGATGTAGGCTATGGAGGGACCAGCACTGCTAATTGTGATGTTGGGTAGCTCCAGAGAGAGGGAGCTGTGCATCCCATTTATTGTGTTGAGTTTTTAGTTTTCAGTCTTGGCAACTTTTTCCTTGTGTATTTGTTTTGCTGAAAGCCCATCTAAGCTCTCATTGAAGGCTTTCTGCCTAACATTTTCTTCTTTCCTTCATAAAGGATTTTACAAAAATAAATGCATCAGCAGCATTGTCTTTCTTGCTTTGCTTTCTACAAAAAAAAAAAGGAAGTGCCATGATATGAAAAATTTTTTTTTTAAAGTGATAGATCAATCAGCCTTGCCAAGTATCTGCATTTTCCAGTTGTGTCTTCTTGACTTTCTGGTTTTGGCTGGTACAGATATGAATTCTTACTATAGGAATGCTCTGTCTGCCCATCATATTATGGAAAATGGTGGTGGTGGTGTATTAAGGTGTGCTATTTAAATGGCTTCAAAATAGGAATAATTTTCTGGTTTTCTCTATGTGCAGGTGGCCACTTGATATGAAATAAGGCGTCGTTATTTTTTATGCCCTCTGGATTTTTATGTAGCTCATGTTTGGCTTCTCAGAGGTAGATGTAGATATACGTATATATCTTTATATATATATAATATATATTTTTTATAAATATATAAACTTTTTGTTTATATATATATATGTAAAGGAAGAGATCTTTGGAAAATTTGAGTCTTTGAAATTTTTCTTTGGTAGTCCTACTTGTTGTTGTCACCTGAGATGGCTGGAAGTGAATATTGTGTGTCTGTTAACCAGAGAAAAGATCCAAAGCAGATATCTTCTCCTTGCATGAGATGTTGATTCGTGATCCTTTTAACTCCTATTCACATTATAACAGAAATACATGAAGACAGGTGCTGTGAAGACCCCTGGCTGATGAGGTGAGGATGAGCCTGATTGTTCTGGTCTGTAACATCTGCTGCTCCAGTCACCTCTCATGTCCATTGAACAGCACAGATTATGCACCTCAACCTTATCTTTATATGCATCTGTGGGATGCCTGTGATCTGCAGCCACTTTTTATCTCCTCTTTGGTGCGTGATCCTTTTTCGCTGTCCTCTGCAAAGGCTGTACCTTTTGGGTAGCAAAGTCATGATCTAGTTGGAGCTGTGTTGTGCAGTGGCCTTTGGCATGTAACATCGTGCTAAGGGAATGAAGCAGTTCTCTATGGAAGTGCCCTAATCCATTCCCAACACTGAGAAAACCTGAACACAAGTATGTTCAAATATAATAGATAGTTATGACCTTAATTCTTACATATTAGTAGATTTTTGGCAGGTTTTGAATACATTTTTTTTTCTCATAGAAAGCTTATGGTGGCAGAGACTGATCAGCTGGACCACTTGCTGCCATAGCCAAAAGCTGGCAAACTGCACCTGTGGGAATAGAATTTTTTTTTCCAGCTACTAGTTTATAGTTTGGAAATTAAATATGACTCATGTATGAAAGAGATTTAATGACAACGTATTCACCTGAGAAAAAGCAACAAAAATGTGCACCTGAGTAAAATTTAAGCTAGATGCAATCTGTTGGTGTGTATTAAAAGTATGCAAATCTGGGGAAAAGAGTTAAAAAAAGAAGGTTTGCTATCAGATCAAAAATCAACCTAAACCAATGAATCAGTGCCAGAAGCTTTGGAAAGTCTAATAAAGGAGCAAACGTGCAGTAACACTTCTCACGTTTTCCTTAGTTTGAAGCTTAAGGATTTCTAGAGCTGAAGGTGATATCTTTTTATGATCAGTTTTCCTTCATTAATTTGTTTAGTTCTTCTATTGAAAGTGGCAGTGAACAATTGCTCCTTCTTCACCTCCTGCCACTCATGATTTTGCAGACTCACGATTGTTTTTGTTCTTCACAGACTGCTGTAGCAGAATATAGTGCAGCTAAACATCTGATTTTCTGCATCAAATCAGTTCTTCCTTGTTATTGAGTACTGGCCAGAGTAACATCTGACAGGGGCATGAGAGTTTGGGTGGTGAAGATTTATCAGGGCTGATCTTCATTATTCTCCATTGGATGGAGAGGGGAAAAATGATGCCAGGATGGTCAAGTGAGTATTAAAAGGCATAATGGGAGGAAGAATGATTGCTGTGTTAGAAATGCATGCCCAAATCACTGTGGGCTGGGAGCTGGGAAGCGAGCAGATGAAGCAGAACTGATCCTGGTGTGTGACTGGAGGGTCTGACAGATGCCATCCCTTCCTGGGAATGACACAACACTTGGTATTGCTTTGCTTTGCGGGAAACAATGTTTGCAAACAGCATTGGTATCCCACAAAGTAGCTCTGTAGCTGTGTGTTGATTTTGCTACGGAGAGACTCCCATGGAGGTGAAAAAAGGCTGCGCTGCTTCTACATCCCAGGAAAGAAAGAGATGGAGAGTGCTGAATCAACCCCTGTGTCCAAAAATGTCTCAAAAGCAATTCCACAGGAAACGGAGGCCCAAAGGGAGCTTTCATACAACCTAAGTTAGTGGCTGTTGTGTGACTTCAGTGGTGCTGATGTTTGGCTTGGAAAGGAAGAGGTGAGTTCTGCATCCCTCTGGATACAGACGTGGTGCTCCAGATGTAGATGTGATGGTGTGACCTGTTTCAAACTCTACAGCTGAGATACTTGCTGGTTGTGCAAGGACTCCTGCTGCATTTTAATCCAGTGTGAAACTGCTGGGTAGAAAGCACCATGGAAACAATCTGAGTGCATGTGTGATGCATTATGGTGCTGCACTGCTGAGGGCAGAAACTTCACACTGTACCTGTTGAATCCACACTGGACTACCATCCCTTCCCTCCAACATTTCAGTGTTGGCACGTGGAGCTGGTTGATGCCAGGTGGCATTTGTGATACCAGCTGGCTGAAACCAGCTGCCATTGAACAGAGCGGCTCTTTTATGAGTGGTACAGAAATGAAAAGACCTGGTTGCCATGTCTTTAAATTCACTTCTCTATCACAACTTCACCCCCAAAAAAAACATCTGACCCCTCTGCTCCTCTAGTGATTTTGAAACTTGAAACTGCTGCATAAAGGCTATTTATTTGTCCACCTGACTAGTTTCTGTATAAAGTATTCATTACAAAAAGATTGCATGGCATGTAGTATTGTTTTATTAAACATTTAAAAATATTGATGCAGGAGAATTGATGTAACAGGGCTGCAAATGTAGTTGTTCTGGCAGTTCTCCTTCTACAGTGACAGCTTTATTCCTCTTGCCTTAGATTGGTTTAAGGGTTCTTTGAGCTAATTTGGGGGACGGAAATTAGAGGAAAGTAGGTCTCTGTGCCCTGCAGGTAAGTCCTAATAGTGTCAGTTGTCCAGTGGAAGATTCAAATAGTGCTGTGGATTTCTGGGTGGTGACAGGGAAAACAAACATCCACAGCATGTTTTAGGAATACGATTAGCAAGACTTCATTAGTAAGTCTGATCTGGACATGTCCTTTTCATGGGGAGAAATCACTGCTTGGAAACAGCATCTGAGAAAGCAGTTCGCCTCTGCTCAGCTGCCCGAACAGAGCGGCTGAGCAGAGTGCGGGTGTGCAGTTGTACGGTGTTTCTTGAGCTCACGGGAGGGGGGCTGCAGAGGCATTGCAAAAGGCATGGCAGGTATTCATGGAGCCATAGTCTAGCTTGGAAAGATCCCGGTCTCTGTAGTCTCCTTATCTGACACTGAATTGCTGGAGACCAGCTCTTCTCTGCTTTGTGAGTCTATGCTTGCTTATATACATGCCCAAAGTGGATGTATAGGAGAATGAAAAGTAATTTAACTGGGATGAAGCTTACCCCATCCTGCATGTTTTGGGGGCAGTTTCAGCTAACTCTACTGTTTTCCTCATTTTTGTTCTTAGATCAATGTTCTTGCTTTTATGTTTTTTTTTCAATATTGAAGTAATATTTCCCTCATATGGAAAAATAGGTACCTGGAAGGCAGCATCAGGGTTCCAAGGTGAAGCTCTCAGAGGGTAGGAAATGCCATAATTAAAGTCACCCGATGCCTCTTTAGCCTAGTTTTCTATACCATGCAGGATTCCTGTTTCACTTGGCAGAGACGGCGGATTATATCAACTTAATGAGCAGCTATTCATGTGTTTCTACAGAAAAATTTAATAATTTGTTAGTTATTTCTTATGCTAGTCCTGTTATACCAGATGCAAACCAAGGAGAAGGTGTAGCCTTATTTTGGGGGTGTTTTTCTGGAATATTTAGAACTTGTTCTTTCAAAACACTTAGCATTACTCAAGGCTTCATGTTACAAGTAGCTGCTGTTGATTTCAGCAGTAGTGTCAGGGCCCAGCACTTGAGGTCAACATGAAGGACTACCTAATGACTAAGCACCAAGAACTACCTTTGAAAAGTTCATGGTATCAGCAGGAGCCCTGCCATAGGCAAGAATTGGAACCAGATTTTTTTTGGGGGGAGACTTCAATTGCCTTAATGTGAGACCATTCTCTTTAAACAATTTCTGTGCTTCATTAGTCTTCCAAATTCTGCAGCAAATGAAGCAGAGATCCTGCAGAAAACAGATGCAGTTAGCAGCAAATTCTGATTTGTTACTAGAGCATGGTAGGAAAGATCATACATTACCATGTCACATCGTTTATGCCCAAAGACATGGTGGCACTTGGAAAATTCATGGTTATGGGTCAAGTTATTTGGTCATGGAATTTTTAAGACCTTTGCAGTCTTAATATGCTTCCATATTTTAGATTTAACTATTAACAGGTCTGTTACAATGCTGTGCCTAATATGCCTTGTATCGTGGTAGACTGCTTTGATGTTAGTTGAGTCAAAGCAGGTGGGAGGCGAATAGGAGATGAAGTTAAATTGGTGTTTGTGAGAAAGAAAAGCCAAGAACAGCAGTCTGTCAGAGCACTTGTCATAGATAGCTAAGTGACTTTTCGCCTGTTCCTTTACTTCTATCTGTGCCAATATCCCATAGGTAAGTGCTAGAGGGTAGTACTTAATTTTTTGGATTTATTTGTTGTCAACAAGTATCTGTTATGAATTCTCTTCTGAGTCCCTGGTGAAAACCTAGACAGGTTTCCATCACATAACCTGGAGGGGTTTTCACTGACAAAAGCCTGATGCTGAAATGCTGAACCACAGCTTTCCATTGTAGTGAGAATTATGGTGAGGGTCCATCACTGAATTGTTCTGCAAGAAATATTGTAGACAATCCTGTTTCTGTAAATTCATTCAGGTAGTCTTGGATTCAGATATTAAAAAAAAAAAAGAAAGTGACTGAACAGTAATATACAATACTCATTTCAATACTCATTTCACTGTGGAGTACAGTAATGCACATTGGAAATGAAGTCTCATTGGAAAAGGTCATTTGAAACAGATCCACAGAACCTTTACGAAGCTGTAATGAGTCACGAGTCTGTGAGGGCTCACTTGTTATATTGCAGTGGAGGGTTTAATGTTTTGTTTTTCTCATCTAAACACTTTGATCCTCTTTATTTTATTAAGATAAGCTATTATCTAACTGTCAAGAGCCTAGAATTTCAGCAGATTTGTTTGCTGACAAGTTGGTTCAGCACAACCATTCTCCTACTCACTTCTTTCCCTACTTCAAGCAAATTTTCCTTTTTTCACTTCTCTTTATCACTCCTTTATCCTTTACAGCTCCTCAGCTCTCATGCTGCCTTTTCCCAGATGACTTTTCTGCTCTCATGATGAGTCTTGGTTTGAATATATAACAGAAATTGGAAGTATTCTTAGTCACTGATGATGTTTGTGTCGCCAGTCGTCTGTGTGGTGTTGCTGTGCTTCACACCAGTTCTGGAGAGTTTGGCCTGTGACTTGACAGCTTGCTGGGAGGAAGAATGCATACTGAATTTAGAGAGTTTACGGGAGACTTTTTATAATGCACAATAATGGATTGGATTGAGAAAACTATGGAATTCCTTCATCCCACTTTTCGCTTTTGACAGTGCAACAAATCGAAACCCTTCAGACTCACGTATTTGGGGGTGGGTGGGGTTGATGGAGAAGGGCAGAGGTAGAGGCTTAATCTCTGTAGTGAGGGAGAAGCAGAAAAAGACTAGTACAAAAAGAGTGAGAAGTTTTGACTTTCTTCGTCATTTTCAGACGTGGCTGTGAGTTCATCCAGCCCGCAAGTGTGATTATAGATTGGGAACTGATGGGGCCAACTGCATTACTCATTATGGTTCAGATTGAAATGAAATCATGGAGGGCAATTTTCTGTCTCACACTTCAAGGTCAGATGAGAGTATTTATTATTCCCTCTCTGTTTATCTGTGAATGCAAATTGAATTTAGTGATTCAAATTGATGAAATGTTAGAAATATAAAACTCATCAGAGCCGACACGAAGAGAAATTACTGGGTAGAGCTGGCCAGTGACTTCACCATCCCATGTACAGGCCTCTGCTTTGATTAGTAATTATTTCAATCTTTGGGTTTTCTCATTCCCAGTTTTGTTTCAGTTGTTGTCATTTTTGTTTTCAAAGAAAAAAGTGTAATAACACTTTGAAGCATTTAGAATTTGAATTAGATGATGTAAATAAGGCCAGCTGCAGAGAGGATGCTTGCATCCTGGCTGGAGAAAAGGTTTTCTTTCAAAATTTTTCCTTGGGGCTGGTTTTTGGGGTTTTGTTTGTTTCTTTTTTCCTCCCTCCTGTGCCAACTCCCTTTCTCCAGTGTTTTGCTCTCTTGTGTTGTGCGGAACGTTCAAAGCTGGACTGGGGTGTGATGGGGAAGGGAGCAGCCGTTTGCCATCTTTTTGGTGCTGAAGCTCCATACGTGTCCTCGCTGGCCCATCGCCCACAGGCTGGCCCTCCTCACCAGCAAAAACTAGGACCTGCAAAGGGGACCAGACGAGCGTGGCTTTCTTGTTGAAATAATCCGAGGGGAGATATTCTCTTCCCAACTCACTGTAATGCATTTGGAACAATTTAGTGAACATCCTTGCTCAGTGTGTCAGTCCGTGGTCAGAAGGCATTGCCGTAGTGTGCGTCCTGTTCTCTGCAGTGTTGGAGAGACACTTTTAACTTGTACGGAGGGGGGAAGGATTATTCTTATCTCAGAGTAGGAGTGGAAAATCCTTATCAGTGAATGCTCTTTAAAAATAGGCAGTCCTCTGTAATTGCCAAATGCCACATACGAAATTATGATACAGAGATAGATGATACATGTTGTGCAGGCTATATGCCATGGTAATAATCATAGAGGACTGTTGTTTTTAACTCCTGCTTTTTAATTACTTACATTTTATTAAGAATGTTTAGTATTTGCTTCTCTTCCAAGTACTGCAGAGGAAATCAGTTTGCTGAGGGTGCAAGTGTGTCTGACTTCTTGTTGATTCAGAACAAGAGCCATCAGCATTTGGACATACCAAAAGCCCTTAGCAGATTTGTCTCCATAAGCTATTCTAAAGCACGTTGTGTATTCGACTATCAGCTTGATGTCTCCTGTAGCCAGTTTTACTGAAGATGGCAGCACTTTCAAGTTAGTAAGCATCCAACAAGCAATGTGGATTCAGTGGTTTTTTAATACCAGGAAAAGTTTTATTCACCAAGTGAACGCCTTTAATAGAGGCTTTGGCCTTATGAACACTTCAGGTTTGGAGGCTTAGAAAAAGGACATCCGTGCTTGTAGTTATCTCACCCTTGACAAACAATTCATGTTTCAGCTTAAAACCAAAACAAACCACAGATGTCTCTCATTTATTAAGACATTGCTTTCATTCTCATCTTTCTCATCTCGACGGTGGATGTGGAAAGCATGTTTATTAGCGTGGCAGTACATGTCACGTCGAGTGGCTGATTAAATATCCGTTCAGATGGAGCCACACTGGCCTTCGCGTTGCGGCGATGTTCCTGTTTTTGGTTCCTTCGAGTTGTTGCGGTCAGCAAAGCCGCGTGCGTTGCAGCAACCGTGTTGACCTCGTAATGAAAGGAAGCAGAGGGTGCCTGATGTGAATTTCTTTTAGTAAATCCTAACTCCTGCCAGTCAATTATGGCTATTGTACCTTGGCTGGGACATAAAATTTGTGTTATTTCTGTTCTGTAACTGTTCACTTTGAAGGAACTGCATTTCTGAGCCTGATATTTATGCTGCTGGTTAGAGAGTAAAATTAAATACTGTCTCAATGATAAAGCATATTGTCAGTGTGCCCATAAAGCTCCAAACATCTGTCTGCTTCTTGCCCATTTCATCTGTCCACGCTAGCAAAATAATTCTTTGTCGTTCCCTCATTATAAATTCAGTATGATTCCAGTCTTCCTTGTATGTAGAGCAGCAACATGACATATGAACTGCTTATCTTTGAATGATTTGTGATTTAAGGAAGCTTGGTGATGGTGAGCTGTATAAAAGGTCTTTGAGAAAATACAAAGTGTGAACCAAGAGAAGGTTTGCAGATGTTTGCTGAAGACTCGAGAGAAATAAACAGCAAGAAGAAAGCTTGTTTTCCTCCTGACTCTCTGTAGAGTGCTTCGTGTAGTATTTTCTGTGGCAGTATTTCATATCACTCTCTGTAAGGCACAGTTAAAGCTTTAAATAAAATATAGCCCATGTGCTAACTTCCACTAAAAATGTTAATATTTTGTATTGTTACTCCTTCTGAATGTAGTGAGCAAATAACAGCACAGAAATGTTGGCCACCACAGTTCCCACTTGTGCCCATTACAGTAGCAGTGCAGTGTTTGAGAGCGGGGATGGATGCTGCTGCTTCAGTGTATTCATAATTCTGTAGGTGAAGAAGAAAGGAAGCAGAGTAAGATGCCAAACAATCTTATATTAATAAAAGTTAGCACCCAAACCTTTGACTTTTGAGCAGAAATATTTGTAACATTAAAATAATCTCCTCCTTCCTGATGTTTTTCTAGTTTACTTGCCTTAAATTTATTGGTTTAGGCAGCTCCGTTCTGCAGCATGTTCTCAGAGCTCCTATGCATCTTTTCAGCGGCATTTTATAATAGATCTTTTTTTTTCCTTTTTAATGTAAGATGGGCATTTTTCTGTTTTGCCAAGCCCCACCTTTTCTCTCCTGTGTCCTATCCCTTTTTAAGTCAGTGTCGTGGTTTTTTTTTGGACTGAGGGTCGAGACAAGAACCGAGCGGGAGCACCCACCAACATGGTCTCGGGCAAAACATGACTCAGGCTTTCTTCATAAAAACAAAACAATTTATTAACAGTTACTTAACAAAAGACAAAAGGGAACGAAACCGGTTACTTGAGAGGAGAAAAGAGAAAACAAGGCCCGATCTTAAAACAACACCTCCCCACCCCCTATTTTCCTTTCGTTCCTGGCTCTGTCTTCCCCCCAGCGGCGCAGGGAGACAGGGAATGGGGGAGTACAGGTCAGTTCATCCATGTTGTTCACTGCCGCCTCTTTCTTAAAGGAGGAGGAGTCTTTACACCATTTTTCCCTTGCTTCGGTGGATCCCCTACTCACAAAGAAAAAGTCCCCAAACTTTTCCAAAGTAAGTCCTGCCCGCAGGATTGCAATCCTCCCCATGGATCGCACCAGTTCGGGCTTTACCAGTCTCGGCCTCTTAGGGAGCTGCTGCCACTCGCGTCGGCGTGGGTCGTCCCACGGTCTCCAGATGCCTCCACGACCTCGTCGTGCATTCCATGCCCCATTATCAACAGTACCTGGTCGCGCATCCCCTGCTCCACGACCTCTCCTGGGCTCAGGCATCTCCTTCCCGACGTGGGTTTCTCCACAGGCCACGAGTGGGCCGCTGCTCCGCCGAGTACACCCTGGCTGCAGGGGGGCCGCCTGCCATCTCACACCGATTGCAAGGGAAGCCTCAGCTCCAGTACACCTCCTCCTGCTCCATCTTTGCTGACCCGGTCGTTGTGGGTGTCTTCTCGTAGATATTAATCCTCTCTGGGGGAGCTCGGCCCGGCGGGCACCCCGGGAGCGGGGCGCTTACCGAGTCCCCCATGCGGCTCCCCGGCGCCATCTTGAGCACATGGCGCCGGCCCGGGCCCGGGCCCGAGCGGCCGCTCGGCCGGGAGCCGGGAGCGAGGGCAGCGCCCTCCTGCTCTCTCCTCGCTCCTGAGCAAAAAAAAAGCCCTTTCCCGCCCCTTTGTCCCAACTTAAATAGGGCAATTCGCAGAGGCGCCGCCTTGGCTCAACCTCCCCCGGGGGGGATGGGACTCAGATCTGGTGGCACAGGGAGCAAATCCCCTCCCCTGCCACCAGAACACCCCCCCACACATCAAACTCTCACATTCCACCCCTCGCCTCTGCGAATTCCCTATTTAGGCACAACTTCAGTTAAAACATTGAACAAGAACACACATTTCACAAACAATCCACCCCTAGTCCCTTCACCAAACACAACAATCAAAGTTTCCCAAGGTCCCTCTGTTTTCACTACTCTGGAGTCCGTGTTTTGCCCGTTACCTCTCCCAATCACTATTCCTATCTCGAATTCCTCAGCCCCACGTTGGGCGCCAAAATTGTCGTGGTTTTTTTTTGGACTGAGGGTCGAGACAAGAACCGAGCGGGAGCACCCACCAACATGGTCTCGGGCAAAACATGACTCAGGCTTTCTTCATAAAAACAAAACAATTTATTAACAGTTACTTAACAAAAGACAAAAGGGAACGAAACCGGTTACTTGAGAGGAGAAAAGAGAAAACAAGGCCCGATCTTAAAACAACACCTCCCCACCCCCTATTTTCCTTTCGTTCCTGGCTCTGTCTTCCCCCCAGCGGCGCAGGGAGACAGGGAATGGGGGAGTACAGGTCAGTTCATCCATGTTGTTCACTGCCGCCTCTTTCTTAAAGGAGGAGGAGTCTTTACAACCATTTTTCCCTTGCTTCGGTGGATCCCCTACTCACAAAGAAAAAGTCCCCAAACTTTTCCAAAGTAAGTCCTGCCCGCAGGATTGCAATCCTCCCCATGGATCGCACCAGTTCGGGCTTTACCAGTCTCGGCCTCTTAGGGAGCTGCTGCCACTCGCGTCGGCGTGGGTCGTCCCACGGTCTCCAGATGCCTCCACGACCTCGTCGTGCATTCCATGCCCCATTATCAACAGTACCTGGTCGCGCATCCCCTGCTCCACGACCTCTCCTGGGCTCAGGCATCTCCTTCCCGACGTGGGTTTCTCCACAGGCCACGAGTGGGCCGCTGCTCCGCCGAGTACACCCTGGCTGCAGGGGGGCCGCCTGCCATCTCACACCGATTTGCAAGGGAAGCCTCAGCTCCAGTACACCTCCTCCTGCTCCATCTTTGCTGACCCGGTCGTTGTGGTTGTCTTCTCTTAGATATTAATCCTCTCTGGGGAGCTCGGCCCGGCGGGCACCCCGGGAGCGGGGCGCTTACCGAGTCCCCCATGCGGCTCCCCGGCGCCATCTTGAGCACATGGCGCCGGCCCGGGCCCGGGCCCGAGCGGCCGCTCGGCCGGGAGCCGGGAGCGAGGGCAGCGCCCTCCTGCTCTCTCCTCGCTCCTGAGCAAAAAAAAAGCCCTTTCCCGCCCCTTTGTCCCAACTTAAATAGGGCAATTCGCAGAGGCGCCGCCTTGGCTCAACCTCCCCCGGGGGGGATGGGACTCAGATCTGGTGGCACAGGGAGCAAATCCCCTCCCCTGCCACCAGAACACCCCCCCACACATCAAACGATCACATTCCACCCCTCGCCTCTGCGAATTCCCTATTTAGGCACAACTTCAGTTAAAACATTGAACAAGAACACACATTTCACAAACAATCCACCCCTAGTCCCTTCACCAAACACAACAATCAAAGTTTCCCAAGGTCCCTCTGTTTTCACTACTCTGGAGTCCATGTTTTGCCCGTTACCTCTCCCAATCACTATTCCTATCTCGAATTCCTCAGCCCCACGTTGGGCGCCAAAATTGTCGTGGTTTTTTTTTGGACTGAGGGTCGAGACAAGAACCGAGCGGGAGCACCCACCAACATGGTCTCGGGCAAAACATGACTCAGGCTTTCTTCATAAAAACAAAACAATTTATTAACAGTTACTTAACAAAAGACAAAAGGGAACGAAACCGGTTACTTGAGAGGAGAAAAGAGAAAACAAGGCCCGATCTTAAAACAACACCTCCCCACCCCCTATTTTCCTTTCGTTCCTGGCTCTGTCTTCCCCCCAGCGGCGCAGGGAGACAGGGAATGGGGGAGTACAGGTCAGTTCATCCATGTTGTTCACTGCCGCCTCTTTCTTAAAGGAGGAGGAGTCTTTACACCATTTTTCCCTTGCTTCGGTGGATCCCCTACTCACAAAGAAAAAGTCCCCAAACTTTTCCAAAGTAAGTCCTGCCCGCAGGATTGCAATCCTCCCCATGGATCGCACCAGTTCGGGCTTTACCAGTCTCGGCCTCTTAGGGAGCTGCTGCCACTCGCGTCGGCGTGGGTCGTCCCACGGTCTCCAGATGCCTCCACGACCTCGTCGTGCATTCCATGCCCCATTATCAACAGTACCTGGTCGCGCATCCCCTGCTCCACGACCTCTCCTGGGCTCAGGCATCTCCTTCCCGACGTGGGTTTCTCCACAGGCCACGAGTGGGCCGCTGCTCCGCCGAGTACACCCTGGCTGCAGGGGGGCCGCCTGCCATCTCACACCGATTGCAAGGGAAGCCTCAGCTCCAGTACACCTCCTCCTGCTCCATCTTTGCTGACCCGGTCGTTGTGGTTGTCTTCTCTTAGATATTAATCCTCTCTGGGGGAGCTCGGCCCGGCGGGCACCCCGGGAGCGGGGCGCTTACCGAGTCCCCCATGCGGCTCCCCGGCGCCATCTTGAGCACATGGCGCCGGCCCGGGCCCGGGCCCGAGCGGCCGCTCGGCCGGGAGCCGGGAGCGAGGGCAGCGCCCTCCTGCTCTCTCCTCGCTCCTGAGCAAAAAAAAAGCCCTTTCCCGCCCCTTTGTCCCAACTTAAATAGGGCAATTCGCAGAGGCGCCGCCTTGGCTCAACCTCCCCCGGGGGGGATGGGACTCAGATCTGGTGGCACAGGGAGCAAATCCCCTCCCCTGCCACCAGAACACCCCCCCACACATCAAACTATCACATTCCACCCCTCGCCTCTGCGAATTCCCTATTTAGGCACAACTTCAGTTAAAACATTGAACAAGAACACACATTTCACAAACAATCCACCCCTAGTCCCTTCACCAAACACAACAATCAAAGTTTCCCAAGGTCCCTCTGTTTTCACTACTCTGGAGTCCATGTTTTGCCCGTTACCTCTCCCAATCACTATTCCTATCTCGAATTCCTCAGCCCCACGTTGGGCGCCAAAATTGTCGTGGTTTTTTTTTTTTGGACTGAGGGTCGAGACAAGAACCGAAAAGGGAGCACCCACCAACCATGGTCTCGGGCAAAACATGACTCAGGCTTTCTTCATAAAAACAAAACAATTTATTAACAGTTACTTAACAAAAGACAAAAGGGAACGAAACCGGTTACTTGAGAGGAGAAAGGGAAAACAAGGCCCGATCTTAAAACAACACCTCCCCACCCCCTATTTTCCTTTCGTTCCTGGCTCTGTCTTCCCCCCAGCGGCGCAGGGAGACAGGGAATGGGGGAGTACAGGTCAGTTCATCCATGTTGTTCACTGCCGCCTCTTTCTTAAAGGAGGAGGAGTCTTTACACCATTTTTCCCTTGCTTCGGTGGATCCCCTACTCACAAAGAAAAAGTCCCCAAACTTTTCCAAAGTAAGTCCTGCCCGCAGGATTGCAATCCTCCCCATGGATCGCACCAGTTCGGGCTTTACCAGTCTCGGCCTCTTAGGGAGCTGCTGCCACTCGCGTCGGCGTGGGTCGTCCCACGGTCTCCAGATGCCTCCACGACCTCGTCGTGCATTCCATGCCCCATTATCAACAGTACCTGGTCGCGCATCCCCTGCTCCACGACCTCTCCTGGGCTCAGGCATCTCCTTCCCGACGTGGGTTTCTCCACAGGCCACGAGTGGGCCGCTGCTCCGCCGAGTACACCCTGGCTGCAGGGGGGCCGCCTGCCATCTCACACCGATTTGCAAGGGAAGCCTCAGCTCCAGTACACCTCCTCCTGCTCCATCTTTGCTGACCCGGTCGTTGTGGTTGTCTTCTCTTAGATATTAATCCTCTCTGGGGGAGCTCGGCCCGGCGGGCACCCCGGGAGCGGGGCGCTTACCGAGTCCCCCATGCGGCTCCCCGGCGCCATCTTGAGCACATGGCGCCGGCCCGGGCCCGGGCCCGAGCGGCCGCTCGGCCGGGAGCCGGGAGCGAGGGCAGCGCCCTCCTGCTCTCTCCTCGCTCCTGAGCAAAAAAAAAGCCCTTTCCCGCCCCTTTGTCCCAACTTAAATAGGGCAATTCGCAGAGGCGCCGCCTTGGCTCAACCTCCCCCGGGGGGGATGGGACTCAGATCTGGTGGCACAGGGAGCAAATCCCCTCCCCTGCCACCAGAACACCCCCCCACACATCAAACTATCACATTCCACCCCTCGCCTCTGCGAATTCCCTATTTAGGCACAACTTCAGTTAAAACATTGAACAAGAACACACATTTCACAAACAATCCACCCCTAGTCCCTTCACCAAACACAACAATCAAAGTTTCCCAAGGTCCCTCTGTTTTCACTACTCTGGAGTCCATGTTTTGCCCGTTACCTCTCCCAATCACTATTCCTATCTCGAATTCCTCAGCCCCACGTTGGGCGCCAAAATTGTCGTGGTTTTTTTTTGGACTGAGGGTCGAGACAAGAACCGAGCGGGAGCACCCACCAACATGGTCTCGGGCAAAACATGACTCAGGCTTTCTTCATAAAAACAAAACAATTTATTAACAGTTACTTAACAAAAGACAAAAGGGAACGAAACCGGTTACTTGAGAGGAGAAAAGAGAAAACAAGGCCCGATCTTAAAACAACACCTCCCCACCCCCTATTTTCCTTTCGTTCCTGGCTCTGTCTTCCCCCCAGCGGCGCAGGGAGACAGGGAATGGGGGAGTACAGGTCAGTTCATCCATGTTGTTCACTGCCGCCTCTTTCTTAAAGGAGGAGGAGTCTTTACACCATTTTTTCCCTTGCTTCGGTGGATCCCCTACTCACAAAGAAAAAAGTCCCCAAACTTTTCCAAAGTAAGTCCTGCCCGCAGGATTGCAATCCTCCCCATGGATCGCACCAGTTCGGGCTTTACCAGTCTCGGCCTCTTAGGGAGCTGCTGCCACTCGCGTCGGCGTGGGTCGTCCCACGGTCTCCAGATGCCTCCACGACCTCGTCGTGCATTCCATGCCCCATTATCAACAGTACCTGGTCGCGCATCCCCTGCTCCACGACCTCTCCTGGGCTCAGGCATCTCCTTCCCGACGTGGGTTTCTCCACAGGCCACGAGTGGGCCGCTGCTCCGCCGAGTACACCCTGGCTGCAGGGGGGCCGCCTGCCATCTCACACCGATTTGCAAGGGAAGCCTCAGCTCCAGTACACCTCCTCCTGCTCCATCTTTGCTGACCCGGTCGTTGTGGTTGTCTTCTCTTAGATATTAATCCTCTCTGGGGGAGCTCGGCCCGGCGGGCACCCCGGGAGCGGGGCGCTTACCGAGTCCCCCATGCGGCTCCCCGGCGCCATCTTGAGCACATGGCGCCGGCCCGGGCCCGGGCCCGAGCGGCCGCTCGGCCGGGAGCCGGGAGCGAGGGCAGCGCCCTCCTGCTCTCTCCTCGCTCCTGAGCAAAAAAAAAGCCCTTTCCCGCCCCTTTGTCCCAACTTAAATAGGGCAATTCGCAGAGGCGCCGCCTTGGCTCAACCTCCCCCGGGGGGGATGGGACTCAGATCTGGTGGCACAGGGAGCAAATCCCCTCCCCTGCCACCAGAACACCCCCCCACACATCAAACTATCACAGTCAGACTATTTTTGTCATCATCTTCTCCCTTCTATTTTCCAACTCCCATCCCAGATGGTGGTTCCTGTTGAGGCAGGTTAGGCAGAGGCTGAGAGTGGAAGAAATCTGTGCCAGAAGTCGGAAGCTGGAAGGAGCCTTGAGAGAGGGCCCAGAGAGCGATGTCTGCTGCTATCCACTGGACAAGATGAAGACACACTGGAGTTACCCTGTTGCTCCTTATGCCTTCATGTCGGCTTATAAAACCTGGAGGAGAAAAGCTGGAATGAAAAATAACATTTTTGTTCAAGCTCTCTGTTTATCAGTTTCCAGTATGGTTTATCTCTTAGTGTGTGCTGTCTATAAATGGGGAGATATGTTGAGAAGGCTGCAAGTCGTCAAGCCTCGGGAACGAACGGGTGTGCTTTTCTTCATCCAAATGTCTTGCTACAAAACAGTTTCCCTTGCTCCTTTTTGCCTCATTAGCTTGTGTGCTAACCTTTTTATTTTGGACTCTGTCATGGAAATGTTGATAGTTGCAGCGTGTTTCTTTTTTCTGTTATATACGTGCAACAGCACTGACATCGTGTTTTCCCTCTGTGCATCTTCCATGTTCTTCCCATCCACGCTCTCTAGTTTTCGGTGCTTTCGCTTTGATGTGATCCTTGTTTCTGACAGTTGGCCCTGGTATGTGCAAGTGTCTCATCTATTCCTGAGTTGCAACATGACCCAGACAGTGATGCTCTTCTAATTGTCTCTGTGCTGCTGTGGACCTCTTGTTTTCTTCTCAGGTTGATGCATAGACTGGTTCTGGCATCCTGTTTGCTTTCCCTGTTATTTTTTTAAGTATCACTGAGGTGGTAACTTGGCTACTGAAAGGATGGAATGATTAAAATAATGTTTTCTGGATCATTGAGGGGGGGAAGCTGTCAGCTGCTTTTGTAATTTTTTGAAGGAGATTATTAAAATCTATCTTATAGCTTCAGCATTCACTCTCTGCCGTCGCTGTTCTCAGTCTTTCAAAGAACATTCTGGAAAATTAAGTTTTATCATTAAGACTACATTGAAGTGGATTACAGAAGGGAAGAGCAAAATATGAAGAGTCTCAACAGCTCAGAACAGAAAGATGTTGGCATCTCATTCGCTGGGATGTGGAACAAGGAACATTAATAGGCTGATAAACAGAAATGACTTTCTCTTTAAGGCTTAAAAGGTTTACTTTGAACTTGCGAAGATTTTAAAAAATGCCAGTTCTCCAAGCTTATGTTGAACTAGAATTTTGGGCCTATTTTACTTTATTTTTTTACATATTTGTTTTGAGTGAGCAATTACTTTTGAAAAGCCGTAGGTATCGTCAGTGTGGAAGAAGAGTACCCATGTCTAACTTTAGTGGCATTTGCTGCTGGGCACCTACTTTCAAATCCTGTTTTGTGTCAATAAGGAATATAACTTTCTTTTTGGGTTTTTTCTTATAGACAGTTTATGTTTCATTTGGTGCAGTTTCTGGAAAAATCATCAGTCTGTCCGAAGAGAGGAAGAAAGGATCTCAATAATTTGCTTTGGCATGGTGTGGAGAGTTGTGAGGAAGTTGAATTTCATGCTTCCTATAGCAAGGAAACCTATGGTAACACTCAGTTCAGAGAATTTGAGTGTCGTCTCTGCTTTCATAGACATCTCTGGCATTTGAATTTTATATACATTAACATCACATTTGATCTGAGGCTGAAATGCAAACAGATGATGGTGTTCTTTCAAAACACCATGCAATGGCTGAGGAAATTGCCTATTTGTCTCTCTTGGCTTAACTTTTCTCGTGTTTTAAAACAGTCACTTTCCAACCTAGTTTGAGAGGCGTGAATGTGGCTGAATGTCTGTGCTCTCCATGAGATGTGAATCTCAGATATTTTTCATTATTTCAAGAAGGAAACCTAGCACATAGCTCATTTTTCTTTGTGAATGTCAACTCAATCATAATCTGTCAGTCCACTCAGCGTTTATAGAAATAGGTCACAATATTGAAAGATTTCTCCACTGTCCTATCAAAATGTTTTGCAATAATCAAATGCGAGATTGGCTGTTTTGTAGTATTTGATCTTATGTTTGCATTTTTCCTTCTGTTCTGACTCTAATCAGGACTCTTTCTTTGATAGAGCAAATAATATTTGCAGTAAGGTTCCTGCAGTGTGATTTAATTTGTTATAACACAGTTGATGAGATCTTTGCACTTACGTTTACTCTATGCATAAAAGAAGAATATTGTTGAACAAACTGTAATGAATCTTAAGACAGTAGCTGAGGTTACCTGGTCTCACCCATCCATTCTGCCCTGTATTGGAGGCTGACCTCTTGCAAACTTGGTAGTGGCACGTATGCACTGCATGGGTATAAAGTCTGTCTTAGTATAAGTGCCGTGGAAAGAGGCATAAGTGTTTTAAGCCTAGGATTTCTAGAGGCATGGTGTGATGAATCTTCCTGTTACATTTTGAGATGTTGCCCAAGTTGTGTCCATCTACTGGAAATTACTGTCAGTCTAAATGGCCCCTGAAGGGGTGTTGGAGGTGTAGGGTGCTGTATTGTGAACAGGGCAGCGGAGGTGTGAGCACATGGTTGAGTTTGCTAGCTGTACTGCAAAGTGGTAGCCTCCAACAAAAGGGTGGGCTGGAGAGCAGTGGTGGGAAGCTTTGTGATTTGGCAGCTGTAACTTCTGAATGATGTGGGTTTGTACACTGTAAGTAAACCCTTCTTGAGTTACATATATGTGCTTGTGACATTTGATGTCTCGGTTATATCGTTTAACCCTACTTAATACCCTATATTTTACAGTATGCTAGGACTCAACCCATTATTTGTTGTCTTTGGATGCTGGCCTCTAGAATTTTTTTTTAATGTGGATTTATTTTGTAGAATCTGCCAAGAGTTGATTTCTCTATCCCGTGGAATTCTTGCATTGTTCAATAAGAAGGCAGCCGGTGTTTCTATTAAGTATCTACAAGACTGAATTTGAGATGTTTGCTGAGGCTGGGATGGGGAAGGAATCATCCAGTGCAAGGGTGGTGCCACTTCATTTTCCATCACCATAGATACTGCTCTTGGGCACAGGTTCCCTTTTTAACTGTTTAATTAAAACAGAACCAAGGAAGTAGTGGTGCCCTGATAATGAAATTATCCATTTTCAAATGCAGATGTTTAGCCCTCTTGATGAACTTCCCCACCTGAATAAAACAATGAAGAGACTATTTCACAGTCCCTGATTACTAAATTGGTGTGTGAATGGTTCCAAGTTGAACTAGAGCTTTAAACAGGCTTCTAATTCATCCAGTGTTTTAAAATGTATATTTTTCTTCAAGGAGGAGGATTTTGAGATACAAAGACATTACTTGGGGATTTTGATGAATTCCTACATAAATTTCCCAAGAAGTACAATTTGGTGACCTGGCAGTGCAGGATGTACTTGATTTATACTAAGAGTGTCTTTTAAGACAGTGTTCTCTTTCAGATCTATCTAAACAGTACCTTATCAATAGTGCTGTTTTATTTAAAAGCATTTTTATTTATTGTCTTTTAATTGTAGTGATAAAGAGTACTCCTCTGAAGCACTCATAAATTTTCCAGTGTTTTTAGCATCAGAGAAACAAAGATCTGTTCCTGAGTAAGCTAGAGATGTTGGGTTTGATCTTTCTAGCTTGCTTGAGGGTTTTTGACTTGTGTGCGATACTTTTTTCATATCCTACTTGCTCTTTAAGCACTTAAAGTTAGTGCAGTCTTGGATAAACTTGTCATACTTAAATTATGAACTGACTCTTAACAATCACAGGAATTATTTCACTCTTATTTTGGTATTGATCAAATACTTTGCCAACATACTTGATCTGTGATGAGCTGCTTGATGAGTGCATTGGAATAGCTGTCACTAGTGTCCCAGCAGCAGACTGAGGCCTGGAGGACATATATGAAGAACATCTCCAGGAATACATAGATAATTGTGCATCGCCCCATCGTGCTGCAAAGAGAGCTCAGAAGAGGGCCCAGGTTATTCTGGCTTAATTGAGAATCATGTCCACATTGCAAAAGAAGTGCTAATCACCTGGCCTCAGAAGGCATTTCTCTTCCAATGTAGGTTGCTGGCAAGATCAATGTGCAGGTGGTGGCTATAATTACTTGCTGAGTATTATCTATCTGTCAAAGCAGATCATATTAAACCTCAGTTTTACTTCTACTTTGTTAGAAAAAGATTAAAAGATACAGTAGAAACCAAGATTATGTGTCGTTTGTTGAAAACGAGGCATCTTCTCAAAGGCAAACTCGTTAATTTTGGAAGAGAATGCAATTATTTGAGTGCTTTGTATATGTGAGGTTCCATAATTGTCTTGTGCTGAACAAGAAGCTGCTGTCACTGGAATGGTTCTTCTCTCATATCTTTTTCTGAGAACAGCTGATAATGAGACTGCAGCTACTCGGTTTCCAGTGGTGCGGCTGTAAGATGAAATGGCATCAGCCTCAGCTTCCTTCTATCATGGTGATGCTTCTCTCGGGTTTTACTGGTCTGTCTGACTAAGAGGCAGTGGTCAAGATTTCACAAGTCTGTATATCTTTCTTAGTGCCCGAATACTGGAGAAGGCCCGGCAGCAGCTACAGGAAGAAATACTACGGATTCAGAGCCAGCTCTTGGATGAGAGGAAGAAACGTGAGCAGCACGAAGCGCTGGTCAGACGGCTGCAGAAACGTGTACTGCTACTCACCAAGGTGAGTTTCTAGATAATGTCTGGAAAAGCCTATGTCCTTATTTCTTTCCTGCAGCTGTAGTCCTTGCTATTTCTTCTTTGTTCACTTCCATAACTGGTACTACAAAGTTGCTATGGGGTCTTTGCGTGGTGGGTGCTATGAGAGACACAAAACTGGTCTTTAGGGCTGTGTTAGAATAAAAGTACTAGTACATCCTAAGGCTATGCTGGTGTTCCCCCCGTCTGGGCTTATGCTGTGCTGGCCATACGTGACTTCGTCTCAGGCTTGGCATTTGTGCGAGGGCAGAGAATTGAATCGTGTTGTTGCTGGAGTGTTTTGAGCAACTGAAAGGAATTTATAATGGCTTTGGCTGCATCGCCTCCTTTCCTAAAGAGAGCGAAACGACCGCACCTTGTCAACTGTTCCTGTGGAAAAACAATTTACAGAGAGTAAGAGATTCCCCTTCCTCTTACGCTGAAAGTCTGTTCAAATGTAATGGTAGGCACTAGACCAGTAAATTGAAAATACGTTTTAAGATTCTTTCTATAGGACATATCAAAGAAGTCTGCATTATCCTATATCAAGTATGTTCTCGTGATGAAATCCCATACAATAATTTTGAAGTCTGTAGAGCATTGAAAACTTTATATTAAATTCTGAGAGTGCTCTTTCCCCAAAGGGAATAATCATTCTCTATAGTCAGAATGATAGTAACTTCACTTTCCAAGAATGCTTCTTACAAAACTTCACTCATCTCAACAATCTCCCTGACGTTATAAACCTACTCACGTAAGTGAGTTTATGTGTGTGCATAAGGTCACACTCAAGTAGTTACAGCACGTGCGAGGGAGCCAGGCACGTCACTGCCTACGGGGAGGAAAGATGCTGGTATGGGAGTGTCTGAGCAAGAGGGAAAGGAGCTGTTCTGTTGTTTGTGCTTTAGGTTTTAATTTTCAGTGTCGACTAAAGCATTTTGATTGGTTTTAATTGTGCTGCATCCAATTCTGTGTAATTCTGTGTCATCGTTGATCCAAAAGAAGCTGTGATACATGGTAAGCAGGGTTTATTGAAGCATGAAGGAACCACTCTGCAAGAGGATACTCTTTCAGACCTTCTGGCTGCAGAATTTAATGCCACAGAGAGTCGCATGTGTGAGAAGAGAAAAATGACAGTGGTTTCTTCTGCTTCACACTGAGGCAGGCACTGCCATTAGGGTGGATGGACCAAACCCTCTCCATGGAAACATTAAAGGCATCTCTTCTCCTCAGTCTTTCTAATACCCCCAGCAGCAGACAGCCCTCCATCCTGTTCTAGTTTGGTACTGGCATGGCTGGATATGACACAGGTGAATACTGAACCTGCTAAAAATCCTTGTTTTACAACCTTCTCGGCTATGTAGCATTGCACTGGGCTGCTCAGCGCTGAAGGAAGTTTCTCAGGTGGTTTCTAATATATTCCCTTTTTAACTTATTTCCAGTCCTCAGCAGAAACATGCTTTGTCATAGAACACAAAAATATCATTACTTTTCTTTAAGTATGGGTCACAAAGACAACAGTAGTTTGTCCTATAATGGATTGTACCCTAATTTATATAGAAAGATAGAGCCCTTGCTTTGTTTGCTACCCCACTTACCGTTCCCCTGCAGAGGAATAGAGGAAAAGTTGGAAATGCCCTTCATTGGACCATGGCAAATAAACTTGTGTTTTGACAGTGGAAGTCTTCAGTGTGCTGAATGATTCCTCAACTGACTTGTTTTAAAGGAATAAAGACTTTGCTGTTCTCTGAAAATTTATATTCCATTCAGAGAATGCTAGGGGTCCTTTGTGAAGAAGTACACACATTATGGTACTTGGGCAATCTCTCCTTGGCACTGTTTCTCCCGCTGGTTGTTCTTCTCATGCAAAATCAGAAGAAGGAATTTTATTTAATTAAAAAAGTATGATATTGTGATTTAAAATGAGATTGAGCGAATTCATTGCCTATTAAAAATAATTATTTTACATTGAAAGCATATCACCTAGAATGGTATTTAATCATCTAATTAGTAGTGTCAGTAGTACAGTGTGCTTCTATGTGATTTGAGAAAGGAAAAGATGAGCTCTCGCTATTGAATCTTTGTCTTGTTAAATAGGACTGTGAAAATCTAATTTGGGGGAGACTATTATATGTGTGATTGAATTGCTATTGCTTTTGATAGTGTGATTTTTGCATTTGTGTATGTTTGACCCTCTAGTAGGGCAGCAGATATGTTCTTGTATGCTGAGCAAGTAAGGATGGGAAAGGCCTCAGATGTGTTTAACAGTGGAAGTTTAATGCAGTAACAGCTATCGTTTCTTTGGGCTCGAATTGTAGCCTGGAAGTCTCAGGTCTTGAAAATGTTTTAAAAGATCAATAGAAAATGATAAGCTGTTCTTCATTTGATAACAGCAGTACCTAATATTTTAGTAGTAAACATACTCTCCTTGGGAGGTACTTGCTTTGCCAGTCTGATTCCTTCTCTATGGCTATTGAATTTCTTTCCTCAAGATTCAAGCAATACTTTCTGGCTTTCACAGGTTGTGCGTCTCATTTGTTCAGTCCTGTTCATTTTCTACTTGCCACAGTCCCTGTCGTTCTTGGTTGCTCTCATATTTCCATCTCAGTGCATTTAGCTTCTCCCTCCATTGCTTGCTTCCTCGCCTCATTTGCTTCTTTTGGGCTTTCTTGACCTTACTGAGGCCTTTCCAGTTGGTTTGCTGTTCGGAATTGGCACAATGTCAATATAGGATACTTCGGTGAGTCACTACAAATCTCTCTTCCCTGGCAGACTTAGAAGAACTGCGTTCTCCAGTCTTTGACATACTAGTGCAGTGGTCCCGCCCAAACAACTCCACCTCTGACAGTGTATTGGCGTAGGACTGTGTCCTGGTTATTCCTGTTGACAAACTGCTGTTTAGAACATGTTAGTTGATTACTTTCTCCTATATGTCCTTGTAAATCTGGGCAGTACTTAAGTTTTCTGATCTACATGTTTTCAGTGAAATGTAAGACTAGATTTGGACACCCTACAGGTTTTCAGACATGGATGGCTTGAAGGTATCTCCTGGAGTGTCACTGTTCACTTAAGGTGATGAAAAAAAATTGATGTTTGAAGGGATGTATTCACTTGCTCTTTTAGAAATCCACTTGGCTGGGTTCACTGTCTGTTGTGCTGTCTTTTTGCTTTGGTTTTGCTCAGAGTTTTAGGGAAATCTTTAATCTTTGCTTTATTACCTGAGGTAGTTTTCTGTTACAGCAGTAGTGGGAGATTATCTGAAGTGCTGGGGAAAGACCTAGTCCACCTCTGCCCTTTTTTCCTTTTTGATTTACTGCTGTATTGGCTTTGAATGCCATGTTTACCTACACAGTTTTTATCTGACTTTTGTGTTGTCCTTAAGCTCGTGAGTATTTATCTTTTTCTGAGAGCTTTGCACACAACTCCTGGTCTTTGTTTCTGAAGTAGGCTTATTAAAAATAGTCAATTCTGCTACTGAATGGCAAAAATGTGACTCTTTTAGGAAATTTTGTGACATGTAGGTCTCCTAAAATGAAAAGCCCTTGCTGAAAAATCCTTATCTGAGTGCAAGCAGCCGATTGAGTCAGTATTTAACGGAAACAAAGCTCTGGTCTGTTTGTTTCAGGAGGGCAGCTTTCAGGAGACACCGGTGAACCTGGTGCAGCAGAAGTGAGGTTGGAGAAAAGCAATAAAGGCACACTGAAGGACTCCCAAAGCCTTCTGATGTGGAAGGCGCAAAGTTGGCGTGCATGGATCCTTTTAGTGTTGTCACCTCCTCCTCTCCTCATGTGATTTTTTTACCTGGTTGCAATCAGCCCTTAGCTGTATTCCTTACTTAGCTGCTGTCAGGGTTCACACCTGCCAGCCTCTCCTCCTGCATGTGCAGCTCAGCAGCTCCTTAAAATGTGCAGCCCAATTTCAGTTACTTCTTGTAACTTATTCCAAATGAGTCCAATTTGCTTCTCAAATTGTAGACTTTGTGAATGTACATTGTCCTAATTGCATCCCTTGCTCTCGTATAAGGCAAAACGCAGCAAATGAATTAATGTGATTGTACTGGATGTTGTTGTTTTGCTGTGTTTATTTCCCGTCTGTGCATTTGTCTGCCTTTGGGTACTCTGCTGCCTGGAGAAGGGGCTGAAAAATTCCATTTTGTGTTCTGAGCGTTCCACCAGATCACGTGATCCGATAGGAAATCTGTTTCTATTGAGACATAATTTAGGCCATCTCCATAAAAGTTGGAGATTAAACAAGTATTGATTAACCAACTCCAGCTGACTGTTCATGCCACATGTTCCTAGAGATATCTTCGAAAGTCAGTGCGGAGTGTGTAAGTGACTCCCGGAGCCGACAGTGGCAGAGATGCATCAGAAATGGGACTAGGTAATTAAACTGTTCATTAAGCATGGCAGATGCGGAGTTCATGACTTGATTTGCCATCTGCTTTGTTTTGTAATCAGTAAAAATTTAAAATAATGCTGATGATTTCTCTGTCGTATTGGGTCTTGCATTATGTTTTTTTCTTAGGAGCTAGACAATTTTAAAGTAGAAGGAAGGATCTCAAACTTTCGGGGGTTCAGCGAGGGAGGTGAATTAACCCTTTTTCTGAGATATGTAAAGATTTAACTTTAAATATTGCACTCAGTAGCAATAAAACCAGCCAGTCTGGCAAACAGGTGCCTTGTAACGGACTTTCTTTTGGGTACTATACCCTGTGCTCTGCGTCCAGGAAGCATGGACAGCTTTGGGGCAGAATTGAGCAGCTCCCCTGGGCTATGGGCAGTATTGAATGCTTTTCCCTGGCTGTTACGATACGATGCTTCTTCCTTCGATCCACTCCATGACTCCAGGTACATCATTTAAGTGGCACTATTACTCATGCATCACCAGCTGTGCTGCCGCTCCACGCGTGATTACTGACTGCTGTCAGCCTGACCCTTGCCAGTCCTTTCCCTCTGCTCATCGTGTCTCTCCTTCATAGATTTTTATAAACCCATGGAAGTTATCTTCCTTTTTGTGCCTGCAAATAAATACATTTTAAAGCCATTTCACTGTGATTCAGCAAGGCAAGTTGTGTCGAGTGAGGTGGTACTCACTGGATCATCCTGTGTGCTTGAGAAGAGGGGAGACAAGACACACTCTGTGTTTGAAAGAGACTCAACAGCTGTTTAGATTGAGCACAGTTCCCTTTAATTTCAACTTGATTATATTAATCAGTTAAATAATTTCAGAGAAAAGGTGATTGGTAGTTATGGGCGGAGGGGGATGATAGCAAGGGAAGAGAGAAGATCATTAACCGCTGTGGGACAGAGAGAAAGAGGTAATTGCTGCCTGTGGAGTACCAGGGGTTTGAACAGGTCTCTGCTGAATTGTAATTTTTAGTATCCAGTAACATCATGAATTTTAATTCCCAGACTCCTCTTGTAGGGTGCCTTTTTTAAAAGATGAGGACTAACAGGTTGGACATGAGGTAGATGCTTTTATGAAAAATCTTCCGTTGGGCTTCGTGTTCTTGGTTGATACAGGAGTGTCTGTCTGGGTTACTGGATAAAGTTTTGTGAGGAGGAAGTGGGGCTTGGGGTTTGAAGACTGCTGCTGTAGACGTTTTCTGTTGGGGCTGAGGAAATACCGTGTTTTGTGTTTGCTTCTGCTGGTCCCTGACAGCCTTGTGTCCTGTCAGGTGGTGGTGCTTTAGGGAAAGAGAGTTCTGGGAAGATTTCTTTTAACACAGGGACTTTTTTTCCCCTTGTATAACCCAAATTTCTTGTAATTTTTTTTTTTTGAGTTACTTCTTTCAGTTACTTACTGTGTCATGTTTTAGTTCTGATCCACCTAACCGCCTTCTGGAGCTTGGGCAACTGCCTCCCAAATATTGCAGCCTTGGAGATAATTTGCTGTACCACAAATGGGTGCTTCACAAGGAGATTCTCCAAATATTTATTCTGACAACACTTTTCCTGTCTTTTATTTTGTTTATTTTTGGTTTTGTTTGCTTGGGGTTTTTTTGTTTGGTTGTGTTTTTTTTTAAATGTCTGTCACTGGTTTGTGTCACCTTTCTTCATCATCTTACTGTCTGCATTGTAAGGATGTTTGAACTGTGCTCTCCCCTTCCATGTGTAACAGCTTTCTAGGGTTTATTGACCTAATTTCAAATATCTCTAGACCTCAGAGTTTGAGAGTGTTTTTTCTCCTTTGTCTGTACCCTCTTATTTGTCTGCTTCTGGGTTTTGTTTAGCTTGTAATGGAATGGTCTGACTCTAGTTTTCATGGAAGTTGCTACAGAAAATACAAAAGAACGAATACAAATTTTGTCATCCTCACCACGGCCTTGACTGTGTTACACAAATCACTCAGCTCTGCAACTATAGAAACATAGCAGCTGGTGGCTTCACCCTGCCTTCCTCATGAACCAGTCATACCATTTAATGAAATGGTTTCATCTGCAGTGCCTGCGCTGCCCTTTCGGTAGTGTTCTGATCAGAATCGCACTGCTGTAACGGCAGTTTTTGCAGAGATTTGTACAATGACAAACTAACTTTGTGCTGATTTATACTTGATGCTTTGTTATAATCATTACAAGATCTTGTTTGCATGCTTGACATTTTAAAATATTATGTTTGGAATGTGTTATTTATTTTGAGACCTTTATTAAGCAACTTCAGTCTAAGGGTTTAATTGTTACTGATAGCTAAGAGTATAATTACCTCAGCAAAATATCATGACTATATTAAGCAAATGGAAATTGTCTTCCAGGATAAAGTGAGTACAAGCCATTTTCCTTTGAAACAGGCTGTTCCACGAGGCCTGCTAATATCATTTGCTAATACAATTGCAGAATCTCTCTATAAAGAATGAGTAAGGAGAGCTGAAATCAATGTGGAGAAGAGGCTGTCTGTAGTACTTTCGAAGCAGTGCACAAAGACCATTTAGAAGGAGGAAGGATCTTTAAACTAAACCAGAAAATGTTACTGTTTCTCAAGTGAGATTTGCAGATTTCTAAAAGATGGGAGAAATGTCTGTTTTCTGGCATGGGCTCCCAGACAAGCGTGTGCTTTCCTTCTGCTTGGTTTTCTTTGCTTGACATGAGCTTCCTTACTTTCCCTGATTTGGTCACAGGTTTACTACTCACGTTTTTTACTCAAGGAAGAAAAGAGAGTTGTTGAGTTCTCGCTTCCTTATCCTGCTCCAAAATGACTTTTCAAAGCCTAAGAATTCCCTTAGTTTCTGACTTGTCAGTCGGCATCTGTTGAAGAGGTCTCTGGATCTGAGATGACTGACTTTGTTCACTGGCAGTGGGTACTGCAGGTGTTTGGGTCTGCCCTTACCTTCTTGCCTTCCATTGGATCCTCTCTAGTGAGATCTTTTGCTCTTGATCCGGTGTTGCCGTAATTCTTCATTGCTAGAGGATAAATTTGCCTTTTCACTGACTTTGGGTATTCTACCTCTTTGTGTACCTGTATGGGTACCTACAGGAATTTGTCCCACAGAGACATGAAGGTGATACGCTTTGTTAGAGTAGAACTTTAGTCACCTGAGGGCTTTCGACATGGAAGTAGTGAATGTTAGCTTCAAATGACCAGCCTGGAGGCAGAAGATGAATTGACTCATGGGCCTTGCTTCCCTTTTCCTTTTAGAAGCATGAAAGCTCATGAAAATTATCTTAGCAATTTTTTGGGAATCAATTCTATGTAATTCTTTCTCATGCCTTTTTATGTATCTGGTGAACCTTCTAATGATACAGTGGTCGTTACTGTCTTTGTATCTGGTGCTTTCGAGGGGAGGCACAAGGACAGCCTCTCTGTTCTGATTGATGTTGTGTCTAACATAATTTCTACTTAGATGAAGTGTTTAGAGAGTTTTTTAAAATTTTATAACAATTCAGAACATACAGCAAAGTTAAAAGTTATGTGGTTTTTTTATGAGGTGTTTTTGAAGTGCTGGAGAAAGGTGATCTTTTTTTCCCAAAATACTGACTCAATTCTGCTTTGTCCTACCACAGCTAGATACGAATGCTCAATGCCAAGGGGTTAGATTATAAAAATTAGAAGTATACCCATAAAAGCATTTATTTGACCTTCAGCTCTCATATTTCTCTGAGAGAAAGGGCTGTAGGACTTCTAAAGGTAAAATATTCAATAAAAAGAAATTAGGTTAATCCAATGTTATGGCTGAGAATTTAAACTCACCCAGGTCAGGTAATTCAAAGTTATGGTTCCCTTGATGCGTGTGCTGTAACATTTATTCCTTAGTTCCTCAGCCCTGAATTATGAAGGATGGTCGAGCGGATATGGCAGAGAAACGAGTGGGAAGATGAATGGGGGGAATGAGGAACTTATTGTTAAGGGAAGTTGGGCAGAGCAAACCTCACTTCTGCGCCTCGCGAGCGAGGGAAAGGCGGACAGCTCTAGGCATGGGCTTGGGCAGCATCCAAGGACAGGGGAAAGGACTTAGGATTTCTGAACGGCAGGGTCTCAAATGCTAGCTAGGATAAGCTGCATAAAAAGAGTTTTTTTACATTTCTTTGTTCTTCAGATACTTCTGGTTTGAAGGCATTAATATCTGTGCCTCTTGGAGTGGTGGTATTGCCACAAGAACTGCAGCTTTGAATCTCTGACTTCTCTCTGTTTTAATTCTCGGCCATAAAACTGGATTAACTGGGTTTGCTTCAAGTTGAATTGCAGTGGATTTTTTTAAAGGATAGGAGAGAGAGAGATAATTAAGTAATTGCACAGTAGCTTATTTCAACATGTGATGTGAGCCTCTGGTAAGAACAGCTGCACTACTCAGACACCAGTCACTCAGAGCATCCTTTCAAATGAAGACCCAAAATCTTTATAAAACTGAAGGACTGTCTGGAGAATTAAGTAGTTTTGGATTGCTCCTGGCACAGTATCATGCAGTACTAACTATTTTGTTCAATGCGTGTTCACAACATCTCAGGTCAAGCATTGCATAAATTGATGAATACATTAGAAATCAAATGAGTTTTTTCAAAGCATTGTGGAAATAGTCTTTGACCCATGATTTGTTGCATTGAGGAGAAATTATCTGTTCCCTGTTTTATGAGCACATTTGCTTAGGTAGTATTTCAGATAGAGACAACAACATTATTTAATAGAAACTCTAGCAAATTTGAAGAATTGCTCTAGTTTCAATTATTGAATTCTTATTAATGTTATAAGATTATTATATTACAAGTTTGTCAGTATACTTTTTTTTTTTCAGTGTTATGTGGGATATGTAGACCAGGAGCAGGGAAGAACCATTAACCATAGATTTTCCTGTTCAGGTGGAAGCAATTTGGGACAGTGGAAAAACTGAGGCTTAGTTTTCTCTCTCTATGAATCCAGGTCCTTCAGATTTCTCCCGAAATATCACTACCTGTTTAGAAGTCCAGAATTTGGAAGGGAATTAATAGGTAAACAAAGTGTGAGCATGAGACAGGAAAAGACGATGAGCTTTTTACATCGACAGAATGTTTAACTTTCCTCCTGTCAGGAGGAGGAGGAGGAGGAAACCTATTTTTATGAGAGTCTTATCATTTGTAGATATGATACATACAACCTACAGGTTGCAGGAAGATCCTGCAACCCTATGGATCGTCAAAGCTGCTTTTTGAGTGTAGGGATGCAGAGCCAAAGCAGTGTTTAAATATGTCTGTCTGTAGCTGTGTCTACGTGTCCTTGCTTTTCTTGGGTAGTGGAAAAAAAAGAATTGTCTAAGGATTCCAGCAAATGTGTCCCTTTCCTTGCTCCTGTCTTGAGTCCATAGGAAGTGAAATGTGCTTACTCCAGGGCCGTGCTATCCCAGGAACTTGCTCCCGTATGCAACACTGAGGGAAGCAGAGACTACACACTACTTGGTCTTTTAGCTACTTTTTCTGCTACAAGACTGTGCATAAGGAATTGAGCCAAAGTGATTGAAGTGGAAGTATTTGAGAGGAGAAGCGTTTTCAAGCTGGTTGCTTTTCTGCAAGTGCTTGAGAAGGTTTGTGCTGATCTCGTGCCAAGGAGCTGCAAACACCTGGAGGGCTGGATTTGACATCCGTGGCAAATATTTTTCACAGAAAAAATTAAGTTCTGCTAATTTGCTGTGGCAGCACATGCTGTAACTGCAAGATCTGTTGTTTTGCTGCAGCTGAATTCTCTGCCCCCAACTCGCTTTGCTCCACCCAGGACGTGAGTGTAGTTTCCTCCACTCGGTTTGCTCCCCCGTGCCGATGGCACTCCGAAACTCACGTTCGCTTGTCCTGAGTGCCTGTAAGGAGCTGGGAAAGCTAAATGTAGAAAGACTTGGATGAGAGGACTCAGGACTCACTGTCCTTGTGTGCATTTGAAGGAGAAATTCACACTACAACAAGCAGCAGGTCCTAGGTAGAGCTTTGACCTACCTGACTGTAGAGCAGGTAGGTTTGGATTGAGCTGGATGGGGTGTTGCCTGAAGCCCCATGGGCTCAACCTCCATGGGACAATGCCTCTGTGTCCCTCCGTGGGACAGTGCCAAAAACTCATTCCCCTTTCATGGAGAGGAGATCCTCTTATTCCCTTTCTCCCTCTGAGCAGCGGTCTTACTTCCACTGGGAGAAGCAGTTGGAAGAGTCTCTGCTCCCACACCCTTTCTTCTCTGCCTCACACGGGAGACACATAAGTTACAGGTAGGTCCAGGACCAACAGCTGATGATTATTGCTTATGTGAGAAAGACTAATTCTGTGCATTGAACACGTGATTTAATTAAAGATAAGCATGGATGTGAAGTAATGTTTCTTTCAGTATGTGCACACAGCGCAGAGCCATGTGCTTCTACAGGGCATGTGCAAAATGAATTTGCAAAATAAATGTGCAGTTCTCAAAATGATCTAGTAACTGAATTGGCAATTGAAGCAATTTAACTCTTCTTCTCCCCAGTTGCTAAAATTTTATGTTTTGCACTTATAACAGTAGTTCTACTATGTAAATAGTATTTTCAGTTTTACAGATAAGGAAACACTTTCTGGCTTTAAAAAATTACTTTTTTGTTGATAACATACTACCTTTGGAGACCAACTTTCCAGGTTGACATTTCTATTATATTAATTACAAGAGAAGAAAAGCTGTGCTTGTTTTATCATTGGGAAATGCCATTTGCAAAGTTATTGGAAAGCTGACCTTGTCAGAAGTGTTATTGCATTATCCCTCTGTGAGGACCACCACAACTGAATGGCAAGGAAAAAAAAAAGGAGAAAGAAAAAAGCAATTTTGGGAAATATAATGAAAGCAATTTCAGGAAATATAATGAAATCAAAACAAAATGCCTTTTATCCCTCTCCAATGTGAAGATGTTTATTAAGATAGTATGTGTAAGAGTTTGGTGCTGGGGGGAAAAAATGCTTGTGAACCACTCTAGGTTGTTTTTTAAAAATAAAAAACACCGTGCAAGAGAATTTTTGAGCTTTTGCATGAAGCAAACATGAACAAGTGGCAAGACTTAATCCAGTGGCATCTTTCCCACTCCCTATTTTAACCCGCTGTAACCCTGACCATCATCCTCCTCCTCCCCTCTTACCCATTCTACGCACGAGGCTGCAGGGGCTCAGCCTGCACGAACTGAAGGTCTCCTGCAAGGACTGGGGTGGGGGTAACCTCTGCCACTGCAGAGCTTGGAGGATCTCCCTGGAAGCAGTTTCTTTCCTACTTCCAGTTCACCCTGCCAGTCCTTCAAGTAAATCTCAGCTCTTCTCTTGGCTTCTAGCAAAATACCAAGCAACTGATCTCTTTCCCTCCCAATTTAAAGCCACAAAGCTATTAATTTTCTCAAAGCCATTACTTGTCCTCCCTGAACACCGGGTAACAGCAGCAGCTGCACATTCCTCCTGCCCTGCCTCGGTGTCCCATCCAGGCACAGCATTGCTGCACAGCCCGGGTGATTGCCTTCTGCAAGAGAGCTGCCTGCTTTCATGTGCCTCTGAATAATCTTCTCCACTCCTGGGCAGAAAAGTGGCCATTTCTTCTTCGAACAGGAGATGTTGAGTGTCTGGTTCTGCTCATCCCTGTGCTTTCTCCCTACGGCGTAACCGTCACAAAGGTACAGTTCACAGGTAGCTCAGTGAGTTGCGTGTAGTGGAGCATGTTTGTCACACTTTAAAGGCTTTAAATTAAATCTTTTCTACCAAAGAAATTTATAAAAAAAACCCCAAGAAAGCTATTTAACCTGCCCCCTCCTTTTCTGGTAGCCAACATGTTTCTTATGTGACATTTATGCACATGAGTTTGTCATGTGTGGTGTTAACCCGAGGCTATGTTTGTAGCCTTTGCATTTCAATATTGGTTTTTTACTTGCATAAAAGAGAAGAAAGAATGAAACTGCTGAATCCCTTGAACATACCCTAAAGAGGATGCTGAACAGTTGTAAATAATAGCCAGGTTTATAGTTTAACTCTGGAGGCATATGCAAGCTGAAGGATGTGTAACACGTGTTCTAAATCTGACGTTTTCTTTCGGGTAACACAAGTAAACCACAGATATAGACAAAAGTAAACATGTGTACCTCCCCTGCCTCGCTTTCCTCCCTGCCTGGGCATGGATTAGTGAATTCCGAGGTTCTGAAGATTCTTCTGCTGCAGCTGTTGGCACATCTTCCGTGTCTTGAGTCGCGATCTCTGTTGGAGTTTGCTCCCTAACATTAGGAACGATTTTATCCCTCTAAGGGACCGGCTAAAGTTGACTCCACTGAATCTGTCTCCTACCAAAAGTACTTTGACTTTCCGAGGAGATCTCTTTACGTTTCACCTAGCTAGGGTGAGTTTGGAATTTTCTTTGTCAGTATTTCTATACTTACTGCTTCTCTTTCTGCAGAGGTGGTTTTTATCTGATTAGTTTTCCTTCAAGGAGAGGGAGCAGGGATGTCTAAGTGTTGCCCTTCATCAGCCAGCAGTTACACAGGCTTAGTATTAATGTCAAACTGCTCCACTGAAGGAACGGGATCTCTTAACTGCAGCCAAAACATCAAAATATGCATTTCCAGTTGAATTAGCAATAACAGCGGATAGAGAACTTAGTGCTGATCCTGACCTGGTAGGCATGATGTCACGCTTTGCTTGCTTTATGAAGAATTCACTGTATTTTGGATGCTCTTCAGCTGAACCTGCAAGCTGTTCCTCCTCTGCCGTGGTCCTGTGCATGGATTGTGGTTATGCCTCCATGAGAATAAATGGATGCCCAACAATCTGCATCAAAAGTTTTGATTTGTAATTAACTTTTAATATGCTAAAAGACAGGCTAGTAAAATCAAATGTAAATTGGAGAGTTCACATTCTTCATGCAAACACAACTTAAGAAAAATGGTATCTTCTCATTTGTCTGCATTGTTGAGATGTACAAGCAAGATTGCTGCTGTCCCCGGGAAAGCTTTGGGGCTTAAAAGATATATTCATCCAGACCAATGAGTTCTTTTTCTTTGCAGATTTTTTCCCCAAGAAGTGATGATAAGAAACTCTAGAGGGAGGAATCTTCCTGTTACGTTGGCTGTCTCTTTTTTGTCTTGGGACTTGATCTGGAGTTAAATGTGTTACAAATATCTGAATATCAATGCTTGGTAGACTTATGAGAGCTGTTAACAACTAATGAAGGTTAAATATTGTCTATTTCAGGAACCTGAATGACACTGTCACTTGTATTTTAGCAGTACTTGATGTTCAGAGTTGCATTTTTCCTTCTGCCATTCCTGTGACGCAGAGAAGTACCGTTATCTCAGTTATAAAAGAGGATGGGGAACCGAGACGCGTGGATGAAATGACTGAAGACCCGAGCCCAAGTCAAACAGGAGTTCTGTGAAAGAGCTGTTAAATCTGTATTGCATCTCTTACTGAGAATATTTGGTTTTGTTGGAGTCCCACAAGGCAGACTGTGGTTTTCTGTGCCTTACCTGTGTGCCAATGACCTTCCTTCAGATAGCAAGTCCTTTGCTGTAGCACGTGTCTGTATTCCCTGACGCAGCCTGCTCCACTGTGTTAGCATCAGCATTTCACTGATTTTCTACGATCTGATGACTCTTGTCATAGCCTGGAAGCATCTAGTATAATTTTGGTGACCCTGTATTAGTACCAGGATCTGATTTTCTCCTGGAGCGATGCTGCTGAAGTGGTTTTGTTTGTGGAGGTTGTGCCCTGGTTTGTCGGCACAGTCTGGATCCCTCCCTTCCTCTCTGCAGGCTGTGTCTGGCCGGCATGTCCGTGGGATGTCATAGCTCCAAAGGGTGTCCAAATCAAGTACCTAGGAGATTGTGGTTTAAAAGCTGCTTGTGTGCACACTGTGTGAAATCTAATATTTTTTTTCCCTACTGCTTTGCATTAACTCGCATTTGTGTGTGCTCAGTCTGCTTATCAGCCTTTGCTTTTCCCTCATTATTAATTTTTTTTAGGTGCTCCAGAATGCCTCGCCCTTGTCTCTAGACTCCGCTAACATTAATATTTTATGTTGTCAGCACACATCTTGCTATTTGCCCTGGTTTTTCTACACTAATAAGTATCCTGAATGAAACTTCTGGCTAGGGATTATCCCAGCGCAGCCTGCCGCTAATTGCTTTCCGTGGCAAGGAAGAATAGTGTGCTCCTGCGTCAGCCAGCTCTCACCGACAGCTATTTGACTCTCACGTAACGATCAAAACTGAGATGCTCCATCATTTAGACAGACTTTCAAACCCCGCATTCGCTAGAGCGCTCTCCTGCGAGTTCTCTCGAAGAATTGTTAACTAGTTCAGTTTAAATTACTTTAACAAAACTTATGCTTATCTATCTCTATTTTATCTTGTTACACTCAACTAAAAAAGATGCTTTGTAATTCTGAACCTTCTCAACTCATTTTCCTAACATTCAGATGAGAAACTTCCTTGCCAGTGACTCTGATTTCCCAGAACAACCTTATTTCCTCTTTCAAAACAGATAAGAGGATGCCTACTGTCTAGTATTTCTAATACAGTAGCCATTTTTAATGATAAATCATTTTATTCCTTTTGTCTGTTAACACCTTTGTTATTTTGGTGAATGTCTAGCTTTGAGATGATGATGATGATTATTATTATATCTTCTTAGTGCAGTTTAATTTCTTGAAGCATTTAGTTACCTCCGTCACAGTTCTCTGGTTAAAATGTCACTGTTGTCTGGTTAAAATACAGCAGAGGACGGACCTGTGTTAATTCTTTCCAGAGCCTATATCTTTGCTGGGTCAGAGTGCGGCTACGGTCACTCTCATTTCTGATAGACTCAAAGAACTGCCCTGTATACGTAGCTGTCCATCTCAGTTTGTTTTGGGGTTTTAAGTTTTCATTGTGTTGAAATTTATCTGCCTTTAAAATATAAATGATTATTATTGCTGTGGCATTTACTTACTTGAAACTCTCCATTATGTTTTACATTTACATGACCTTTCCTCACTTTATGCAAGCATCACGACTTTCTGTGTTTTGATGTTTGTCTATTTTCATCGTTATGAAACTGGTAATGTAAACAAAAAAAAATCTGTGGAGATTGGTAGGTTTATTTTCTTTCAAATTTTGATAAAGATTTGAGATATTCTTGTGAGTTCGTGTATTGCAACTGGCAGTTTCTGAAATGTTCATTGTCTTCTCCCTGTATGAGTGTCTGAATATCCCATGAGATTTAACACTGTTGCAATGAGTCAACAAATCACTGTATTCCCAGACAAAGAAAAGTATAACTGGATCACAGTGACTGTCACTCCTGTCTATCTTGAAGATGAATCAGTCTGCTGAACGTGGACCTGTGGGCAGTATACAGAGCTGAGTGGTCTTGTTCTCTATGATCAGATTGAGATTTCAAATCTGTTATACCTTATCTGGGGGATTACTTCATGGATTTTTTTCCCTTTCTTCTCCTTTTCTCTTTTTTTTTTTCTTTAATTTAAAGAAACTGTCTGGTTGGTGGTTTCATACTTATTTAAAATGAAGCAATCAGATGGCAGGTAAGCTGAGAGGCCAGAGTTCAGATATTATCAGTGTTCTTACCAGATGGCCAAGTGCAATCTTTTAACTAATCGTGGACATGATTATATTGTTTTTTATGAACTTACTCAATTTCACATTTTATTTGTCTGCATAGCTGCTAAGTGCTCTTTTTATGGTGTCTCTACTGGAAAATTTTGATCAGATTAGAACATGACTTTTCAAAGCTGCAGGAACCAGTGCATAGTTTGAAGAGGATTAGTGATCAGCATGTATAAGGACTATTCTGTGTAAGGTAAATCTTAGAAGGAACACCTTCATCTTTAGTAATTTATGTGTCAGTAGAGATTTCCTTCTTACTTCAGCTGGAATCTGTTGTGTTAAAGGTCAATTTATTGAAATTCATGCTTACATGTTCGTGAAAGTGTACATTCTTCTGAGCATTATCAGTCATCAAGTTTTTGAAGTTGCTATGCTGAGTGTTTTCTGTATCTTCTAGCACTGGAATCTCATATGATGAATAAAGTGAAATGTCTGCTTTTGATATTACAGAATTAAAAAAATTAGGAAGGGAGATTGTGATGATGTACGATCTTTGTACTTAATATGGTTCAACTGGGAGGAGAATGTGAAATTACAGGTTTGAGAGAACTAGTTGATGGGCTTGGGGAAGCAGGTTTGTAGATAGTCTGATGTCTGTGAAAAATTTTCTTTGCTTTATGGTCTGTCTGTGGTCTAGGCCACTTTTGCTTATTCCTATGTCTTTATTTTTTGAATCCTTTGGAAATAGTAGACTTGGCAAGATATGGTTTTGTGTTTATCTTTTGCATTATTTTAATTTATGTTTGTTAAAATAACTCTGTAAATGTTGTGGAAATCTGGGCTGAAAAGGATGAGGGGAACTTGAGTATGGCAGGTAGAAATGTATACCTTTGATTGTCTCGAGAGATCTTTGATCTCTGACCTGGACTTAGCAGTCCTATTGCTGGATTGTAGAAGCTGGAGGTTTGCCTTAAAGAAACATCCCTTCTACTTTTCCCTCTTTTTTTCGGCCTTACTTGCTTTTTGTATCATCTCATCAAGTAGATTGTCAGTGTTCTTGTCTTTGCATCGCTGCCTGCTTATCGTGCATTGGTTTTGAAGTCTTAGTGAGGCTGCTAATGTCATTCCCCCCCACATCCCCTCTGCTCTCCAGGCTCTTCATGCAGGTGATTTTGTGCTATAGCCAGATCTTTCCCCAATTTACCTGTTGGACTTCAGCACTCAGAGTTTTGCTGTTCCCTTCTTCAGCTCCGAAGAAACCCAGGGGACTGAGAGCCGACTCCTTGCGTTGCTGGCTGTGCGTGCTCATAAGCTGCGCCTCGTCACTCTGCAGGGAACTCAGTTTTTGTTCAGCTCTTTGGGGAATTTTACAGATCCTGCTCTCTGAGCTGTAAGTGGCCTCAAAGTGGTCACTCCAAGGCACGGCTGGAACCAGTGACCTTTCTGCGGGATTTGTACCAGCTCCCATCAACCAGCAGGACAGCACTTCCAGAGCTAAATCTACCCTGCTAGGTTAAGAGTTATTTGACAATCTTGTGTTGCCAAAGACTGTGGCACTGCATCTCCTTCCATTTATCCATTTTCTCCCACCAAAATTTATTTGATATTTCCTGTAATAGAGGGTTACGAATAACACTTGTCACATTTGGAAAACGTAAGTCACTGAGGAATGATTTCAGCTTCCTCCCCTGCAGTCTGCCAGCCCTTTTGCCGTTCGGGGTTCGAGGCAGTGTGTACTACTGCAGAGCTGTTTCATCAAGTTTGGTAACAACGAAATTGCTTTGCTCTTCAACCTGGAGGATTTTGTTTACTACAGGCTGAGAAAATGTGGGCCAGAGGGCATAGACGTATAGCACTGGGAACTAGAGGAGGCTGCTGGATGTGCATAGGTGTGTGCGAGCTCTGGCACGCTCACCCCGGGCACGGGGGACTGGCTGTCAGACGGGCTGAAGTGCGCTGTTGTCTTGCTTATGGCATCTCTTTGCTTCCCATCCAGAGTCGGACTAATGACAGCTCCGCTAATGCCAGATGGCAGTCACCAGTCATCATTTAATAGCAGAAAAATGTCTAAATATTGTCTTCAAAATTGGTTTGTTCATTCTTTCTCCTCGTTCTAGCCTGACAGTGATCTGCAGGCAGCACTTAGGGACCTCCTAAGAAGATCCCGTGTAGAAAACTGTCAGAACAGATTGCTGTATGGGTTTTCAGAGGATTAAAGTTAATTAAAGAGCTCTTCCTTGCTTTCATTTCCTCCTATCTGCCAGCTATTTACATGCTAATGTAGGGTCTGCCAGGGAGAATAGGAGAAGTGTCAGCGTTGGGCATGTTATCGCGCATGGAAACAGTAGAAAATAATGAGATGAGCAATATATACGTGTGTGTGTGTAGCTTGACAACCGAAAGTCAGCAGCACTGCTTTTTGCATATTTTCAGTAGTGTGTGATCTTACTGAATATAATTCACTCCATTACATCTCGCACTGCATAATTCAATATCTCATTCACTATAGTATCTTTACATAAGCAGTTTTATAAAGAGACAGATTTAAGGGTGTGGGTTTTGTTTTTGTCTGCCTTGTTCTAAAGAGGAAACTTATTTTCTGCAGAAGTAATGAGTAGTTTTACTAGGAGTACAAACCTGGGAGTGGAGGTTGTGGTGGGGACTGATGTCTACTGTTGCCTTCTCTTGGAAAGATTAAGCAGAGTAGGTGCTCAGCACGTAAGAAAACTGAGAGTGGATGCAATAGTTTTCTGCTCCAGTTGCATTATTATTTGCCCATTCCATTTTCACATTGTTTCAGAGGATTATTTTCTTGTGTCATTTTTCAGTATCTTCCATTTTAACACTTTATTAAAACTACAGTGAAACAGATCAAATAAAATTGATCCCAGGTTATGTTTCAAGAGGGAGTTTAGTGCTTTAGGAAAATGAGAAGCCTTGCTGTCTTCATTTTTAAACAAAACTGTCAAAAACATCTGTATCGTTGAGCATAGGTAAGGAGTTTTTCCAGCTGCTGAAGGCAGTCCAGATAGTTTGAGGATCCATCCTGACGGTAATTAAGCTTCTAAGGACCAAGGGCAGTCAAAGACAGATTTGTTTCCTGCAACTTTTTGTTCCCCAATGGGCAAGTGAAATACAAAGTGAACTAGCTTGGCGAAACAAGACTTGCTCTTTCTGTGGGCTGCCATTGAAGCCAGAGTCCCTGTGTTTCATGTGACCTTTGTGAGACATGTATTTGGCATTAGGCTTTTTCTTCACTTTAGTCTTTTGTGGTTTTGCTAGTGGAAAACATGATGGTCTTAGAGTAAGATGTCAGATGGCTGTTCTTTGGCCTTGAAAATCAATGTGACATTTTGTGAAAGAGTTAAGGATGAGGGAGAGGGAAGTGCCTTTAGGAGACGTAGTTGAGGGCAGGCAGGGGAGGAAGGTCATCCACGCTGAAAAGTCACCAGTGATCCCCTGCATGCATACGACTTTGTAGCACAGCTTTCTAAACAGATGCTGTGAAAGGGATGTCAGGCGAGAGATGCCCTGGGATTTTGGTGTTAGAGGTTTTTTTTCATGTACTTGATATTCCAAATCCTCTCCTTAGCGAGCCTGGTGGGGCAGACCAAGATGAAACGCTGCCGTACAATAAGCCTAAGGCTGAATTTCTCCCTGTTGTGGTTCTGCTAACGTCATCTGAGCTACACCAGGGAAAATGTTGTCCCTGGCGTCTAGATGTTGCTAAAGGCTTGTTACCCAGGCCTGGGGAGATCTGAATAATTCAGAGTGTAACATGTTGTACTTGGTTCCTCATAGCAGAGGAAACCAATATTGTTTCAGTATCTCTGCTGACTAAATCCTATTGCTAAGCGTGGTTGGGGGAATGTGATGTGGTTGCCAGCAGAAAAGATGCTGAGCGCTCGGAATTTGTTGAAGATGGGCGACGCATGTGGGGTAGCCGAAAGGAAAGGAGCCACACGTGGAATAGAACTTGTACAGTCCGTGTGTGGGCTGCCTGGCCCTGCAGGGCCAACACAACACTGCTTTCAGGAGCTCTGACAAATGGAAACGAGAGCCCATGCTTAAATAGAATAAATATTATTTTAATTTGTAAAGCTCATCTCTCTTGCACAAAGACTCCCGATTTTTGCGTGTGCAATATTGGTTTTGGGCAAATATGAAAACATTTAACAAAAGCAGAGAAACTACTCTCAAGCTTTTCCTAACAGTGATATAAGCGTGTATGTCTCTATAGGTACCATATGTACTTTTTTCCTTTTCATCTGTGTTCTACTTTGTATGAGAGAGGTTTTTATTTTGTATATCATGTGGAATTCTTCAATTATATCTTGCCACATGCTCAAAGGAATTTTTTTTTCTGTGTTCTATTGTTGTAGAAAGAGATCCAGACCTTTTTGTTGTCTAACAAATGGTCTCTTTTTTCAGTCAAAACAGTTGGTCTATTTTGAGACTGTATTGGAGCCACATCGTACGGTACACTCTGTCTTACTAAATAATTCAGTTTGGAGCTATTGCTAGGAAGAGAGTGATGATAGCCCCATGGGGGTAGGTCTAGTCAGCAGGACTAGAGTTGAGTCTAATCACCCCCAAATTTGTAAGGTCACACAGTGCAGATGTGCTCTCCAAGCAGGGATTAGGAGATCAGCTCTGCAGTAGTTGATTGAGATGGATGGAGCTTGAAAAAATCAAAGTAATTTTCTGGGTGGCTGCAAGGAGGAGAGAGTAGGGGGAAAATTTTGGCCTTTGGCCAAGACTTTCAAAATATTTGCAGTAAACACTCTTAGAAATCTTAAAAAAAGTTGTTTTTCAAAAAAGAGTCAACTTTCAGCCTTTAAAGGCACATCTCTTATAGGTATCTCTGTTAAATACCCGCATTTTTCCTTCCTGTCTTTCACATTCTCTACCTGCTGCATCCTGTGGACCGTCAGAGGGGATGGATGCTGTGGAGAAACGTCGAAAGGATGTGCAGCTGCACTGTGATCTGCTAACGATCTAAAAAGATGGGAAATTTTCAAACTTTACAGTATAACATAAACAGCAAATGTTTTTTTGTGTGTGTGTTTATAAATGTTCATTCTTACCATGCTCCTGAAGTCTAAGCTCATACAAAGGCTCGGACTTCAGTCATGTCTAGGGGAGCTTAGTGGTTTTGTTTTTGTTTTTTTAAATTAAGTTTTCTGAGATATTTTACTCGAGTTAAAAAGCAAAAATGTGAAAAAAGTGAGTGAGAAAAATTAGAAACCCAATCAAGACCACTTCAGCCAAAAAAAGGGCAATTGTTTAACAAGTTACATGTGCTTGAGAATACATGTGTTTTCAGTGATGAAGAGTAGTTAAGGTTGAATGTTTTTCCACAGATGATGCAATTTACTAGAAAAGAATTAATAAAAATCGTAGAATCATAGAATGGTTTGGGTTGGAAGCGACCTCAACAATCATCTAGTTCCAACCCCCGTGCCCTGGGCAGGGACACCTTCCCCTAGATCAGGCTGCTCAAAGTCTCATCCAACCTGGCCTGAATTGAGAAGAAAAAGTATTTTTCAGATTTTCAGGTATTGGGGGCATATTTTGCTACTTTCTGCAATAGTCCTTTGCTGGGACCTGTAAACATATGGATCTCTGTGAGATATTTAGTTGCAACGCAACAGTTGCTTTGCCACTAGGAGAAGAACATAAATCTTTTCTGAGAACTAAAATTCTCTGGTGCTAGTGTATGTCTGATGTGTGGGCCACAGGCCCTTCATTCTGCATCCTTTCCTTCAGACTTTCTGATTCTTGGTGATGTGTATGGATATTGGGGGCAGAAGGTGATTTTACAGATACAGATGAAGAGTTTCAAATAGTGAGGAAAAAATTTTCTGTCAGTACATTGGCACTTTTTATAATTAAAATTTTATGTTAGTTTGATTTCTGGAACTTAATTAGAGCAAACCAGGCAGCACAGCAAGACTCTTAATACCTAAATTAGATTTTTGTTTTTAATTTTTGGGTATCCCCCAAGATAGAAAGCAAAGCAGCACCTAGAGCAATAAGCAACATGAATATTTCAGAAACAGTGTTTTTTTCCTGTGTGCTATCATCTGTTGATGACCTGTGCACAGGAAAGAGTGGTTTTCCAAAGTCAAAGGATTCATTTCCCGATGAGACGTGCTAAGCAAGCTGTGAAATACAAGGTAAATCCTCATGTCTGGGAGATGTCTCCAGCCTTTTTTCTTCCCTCATGGAAACTTCTATGTACTGGTTGCATGCAGTTGCTGACAATAGTAGTATTGTGGGGGAAGAAGCGATGCGCAGCACTTAGTCTTGCATACATTTATATAAATATATATAGAATAGAATAGAATGGTTAGAGTTGGAAGGGACCCCAAAGATCATCTAGTTCCAACCCCCCTGCCATGGGCAGGGAAACCCTCCACTACACCACGTTGCCCAAAGCCTCATCCAACCTGGCCTTGAGCACTTCCAGGGATGGGGCATCTAAAAATATAAATATATTTAAAAATATAAATAAATATATAAAAACATAAAAGATTAGTGAATGAAAGCACTAAAGAAGTCTGGTTCAGTAAGACAGTGTTTTGTGTGCGTTAGTTTTCTGGACGGCTCTGATGATAGAAAAGAGAGGTCATAAGTTCTGTCCTCGCATCCGTGAACATTGCAAAGAAAGCCGAGATGCTCACAGCACCTTTCCCATTAACGTGTTTTCCTGTCTTCAGCACAAATGACCCCCAGGTATGTGATAGCTCTTAATCCATTTTGAAGCTCTCTCTCCCATAATTAACTGCTGATGGAATAAAACACAAGGCCGTGGGGGTTAGAGATTCTAAGAGACTGTTCAACAGGTTTTGAAAACGATAGGTAGAAGTCTTTCTGCCATTCACATAATTAAGCTTAATTATTTTGGATTAATTATTAGATCTTGAGCACAGACACGTAATGTTGACCCCAGCAACAGCAACTTCTTAAGGCCCTCTTCAGTCGGATCCTACCAAGCACAGCGTTCCTCTTTCCTGCTCGTCTGGCAGCGTGGCCCATGCCAGCCGATGAGATGTTGCAGCCTCCTCATGTTTTCCACCAGAGCAGCTCCCGCTGCCATCATCGGAGAAAGACTGATGGTACTAAAGCCTCTTGCTCAATCAACACGCTGCCTGTTAGCACCAGATTAACCTTTCTGGCTCTGTGAAGTTTAAACAAAATCCGTCTGCTCTTCCCACCCTCTCTACCACCTCCAGCCTCCCTGCGTCGCCGGAGTGCAGAACTCGCGGTGACAATGAAGTTCATCTGTGGCATGCCCGAGAGGCACAGGTTTTGACTGTTAATTAATAATTCCAGTCCTGTGCAATGACTAGTCTAACGACAAGTTAGTCTGTGCAGAAAACTCTTGGTAGACTTTGAAGCAAGCATGCAGAAATATCCTATTTTCAGCTGTACGTATTTTTTTTTTCCCCAGAATTACTTCACCGTAGCACTGCTCTAAATATGTCTTGTGAGATAAGCTTTAAATCCTACTTGGGCAAAGTTTATTAAAAATTAACATTTACATGGGGAGTTATAAAAAAGAATAGGACCTTCATTAGCTTAAAATCATCCAAAGTATAAAATAATATTGCAATGCTCTCCACTGGTCCAGACCAGGAAAACTCTTACCGCCTGCCAACTCTTGAAGCCCAGAAACAGTCAGCATCACTAACATCCAATAAGCCACGTTGCAGCCCACACCTCTGTCCCCAGAGGTCTGAGAAAATGAGCCTCTACCGACAGGCTAACCAGCCTGAAACTCATTGGCATGGGGTATGAGCTGCCACACCTCTTCAGATACAATGCAGTGTCATGTTGCTTAAATCGGGGACTGGTCTGAATGGGGATTCTTGGTTTTGTCTCAAAAGGCTTTTTTTTCATTTGTTTTACCCTAAATTGGGCTCACATTCCTACACCCTGCCCTCTGACTTGAGTTTGGAGCACACTGGTGTTGCTGAGGGTGTAGAGCAGAACCCAGGCTGCACTTTTGCTTTACATGGATGTGTGTCCAGAGCAGTATGGAAGCTGGATCACTCGGTGGCGAGTGGTGTGCTAGACACCCCTGAGGTCGTTCTGTAGGTCGCGACGTTCTTCTGCTCTTCGGTGGGGAAAATTGTGAAATGGCTTAGTTCATTAGCCAGGAGTTGTTACTGCTCTGGTAGTTCGTGATGTTTGGAAGTGAAGTGTCAGTGCAGGTGTCACAGTTTGATATGGCTTTGCTTTATGGAAGTTCACACGTGGGCCAAAGCAACCCGTGGGGCAGGTAACACTGGTGTAGCCTGACAGAGGACGTTTCCCAGTGCCAGTGATACTGATCTCCAGCCTTTACAGAAGTTAGTGGGAAGTGGACTAACAGTAAAGGTGATGGAATACAAATGGTATGAGAAAGATCCAATGCACAGTCTCTAGGGAGAACATCAATTTTCATACAGATCTAGGACAGATGAGGAACACATCCCTTCCCATATTCCTTTTTTGTTGGGGCTGCATATTGCTTGCCTGCACCTTGCAGCCTTTAATCTGTTGTGATTCCCTTAAACGTCTGTGTCTCCATCATATTCACCTTCCCTTGGGCTGCAGATCACCAGCATGCGTGGCTTTGTGTTAATTTGTCCCAGTTCACAGGCATAGCATCATTAGTGGAGTAACGCTGCTGCTTTAATTACTGTGGGATTTGTGCGCAGCAGTGTGCTGTTGCGTTACGGTGTACCTACTCTTTAATCTACGTGGGCCATCTGCTTTATTTCTTAACTAAAAGTTGTTTTGTTTCTGCTTTGGAAGAGCGAATCTGTTGCTCCTGATCTTCTTTGTGTAGAAAAGCATTGTAGCTATGATAAATTGAATCCCTGTTTGATAGATCGTGCTCATTTTTGTACGATTTCTTCCAGGTTGTGCCCCGTAGTTTTGCTGTGCCTGAGTTTTTGGTCCCTGTGGCTGCAGGGGCGTTCAGGTCAGAATTTTTGTAGGACCACTCAGTAATCTAGAGAACTCTTGCCCGCTAAGTCTGACAAGTTCACACACAGTCCTACCGTTGGCTCTGTAGTGATGATATTCCAATACAATTGGAAGATGTTACTGGAAGGTTATCCCATGAGAACTCTCCGAGTAATAACCTTTTAAATCCCCATTCGAGTAAGCATTGTATGTTGTGTGACAAAGCACTTTGACTTCTCTCTAAATAAGAGGTCTCTTGTATCTTTTACTACTGCTTGCCTAATCAAAAATAGTGAACTGTTGGACTGATCAGGTCAAAGACCTGAGTTTCTCTGAATCTTCTGGGAGGGCTCTCTTCTCCCCTTTTGCTTTTCTCTTCCCATGATTTCTCCAGGATTAAATGGATCAGCTCTTTGTTACAAGCTTGTCCCTAAGCTTGGACAGTCCTCAGGTGTAGAAGTAGATTGTTTAAGTGGGGTGGAGTGTTGACATTGCTGTTAGAGAAAGCTTGCTTTTATTTCCCAGAAAAACTCGTCCATTAGATGGTGATTTTGAGAGGTATTCTTTGATGTGGTCAAACGGGATGATTTTGGATGCTTTAGAGGCATTAAAATAAAATTGTGAAATAAGAACAGTGGGGATCTGGCAGCATGTGTCACTTTTCTGGTCTTTTGAAAGAATTTATAGCCTAGTTTTACTGTAAAGTGGGTTTTGTTGTTGTCATCTTATATGCCTTTTAAAAGTGTTCCTGTTGTCAATAAATGAGGGCTACAGTGATCCATGCTTCAAAGAATATAAAATGAGAAAAATACACTTTCTTAGATCTGTTGACAATGTATTTTTCTTATAATGGGAACATTATTTCTACATGAGCCTATCTCTCCTTACCACTAGAAGTTGTTGCATTCAGTTCTGAGACAATGAAATAGCAGCATCAAATCAGGCAGTTTGCATCTTGGTTTTGTTAAAAAAAAAAAAAAAAAAAAAAAAAACTGTTTCTCATAAGACATTTTGGAGTAGAGCAATCATTTAGAAAATGAAAAGGTCCTTTGTCTGGGAGGCTCTTCTGTTTCGTTCTTTAATCTAAGCAGCTGTCTTTCTCCTTCCCCGTGGGAAGTTGTGGTGGGTAAATAACATGGAAATTCATTTGATGATGGAGACATTAGAGGTTGGCATGGACAATTAATTTGTTATTAGACAGAATTAATTTTATTTGATCCTTACATGGTTCTGTTGCTGCATATAAATTCAGCAGCTTGACGAGTTAGCCTGCAAATGTAGCTCTGTTCAGTCTGCTGAAGGATGGCTTTTTTGTGGCTGTGAGAGCAGGAGTGACTGTCTTTGCTTATGTGTGAAATGCAGATTACAGGGAAGTCTTTGACTTTGTGCTGCTGGAAGTCTTTTCTGGGTTTGTGACCTAAAACTTGTGCTTTTCTACTTGGCGAGCAGTCTGTTTCACAGCACAGCTAAGCCTGTCCAGCATGTCGCTGTGAAAGGGATGGTCCCTCTTCCCTTCTCCTCTTCCCAAACTAAGTGCTCGGATCATTTTCTTTGCTCAGAACAGGTTTGAAAATGAAGTTTCTGAAGCTACATCAGAGAAAACTATCTCTAGAAGAAAGTGGAAACTTTGTGCTTGTGAATTATTTCTTTATATGAGTTCCTTTGCTCATACGAGGGACAGGACAAAGTATCAGTGGCTACAGGTAGAACTGTTGATTTTCCAGAGGGATGATTTCCTTGCAGTGTCACAAAGCAGCACCTTCATATTTCCTCTTTTATCCCTACAGTTCAAAGCCATATTTCGGTTGATTCTGGTAGGTACTGATCATTTCTTCTGCAAAAATAGTTAGAAAGGAATTAGAACTCCCTCTGTCTTTCATGAATTCAGCATGTCAAGAATTTGGAGCACGTGTAACAGGAACATTTTGGAAATGTTCATGCTTATTAACATCTCTACTTTCATTTACTGTTTCTTTCTGGTTTTGCCTTTCTCTGGTGTGACTTCAGGAAAGGCAGCATCTCAGAAGTGGCTGCACAATGGTAGTAATCCTTTCCTAAACAGAGCTAGTATGTAGCTGATAAACACATTTATTTGCGTTTGATTAGAATGGCCTAATCACTGGGGAGATCCCCAGAGACTTGAAAGAGGTCTGTGTTTTAGCCCAGTTCTTCTAAGCTGCTGAATGACCCCAACCACTTCATCTTGTGGGGCATCAGTTTCCCCTTCTGGAAAACGAAGGTGATGATGCTGAACTTTTATAATAAGCTGCTTTTTAGATTGACTGCTAAAAAGTACAGCATAAAAACCTAAAGGTAGTCCTATACTTTTGTACTGCTAAGTGGAAGAGTTCCATGAACAAGTTACTTATAATAGTGTATTTGTAAGACATCTGCTTTTGCATATATTATATTGTATTTTTCCTCCTGCCTCTCTCCTGCCTTAATTGTCTCTGCTCCGGTTTTCCCCAGACTGGAGAGTCTCTTGCTTGTGCTAGATTGGCGAACTAAAGATAAAAGTTTTTGAAAACGAGACCAAGGACAAAAGCAGAGAGTATGTTCAACTCAGAACTGTAAAGGAATATGTGAATGTGTTAAAAAGGGTACTAAATTCAATTATTTTTGTTAACTGGTGAGATCAGAAGAGGAATCAATTATTGACGTGCAGATATCTTTCTTTGTGAGCTGCATGGTGAAAACTTCAGTTGCATTCAGCGTGCCAGGAGACAGCATTGTTTCAGTAGGTATGAACAAAGAAGAGAGTAATGTCATCTGTAAGTAGCAGGGAAATATGAAACTTGCTCCCCTTGACAGTAGTCTTCTCCGTTTAAAAAGCAAATGGAAGAAATGCAGTTTAACTATTCCTACAATAAGTGAAAAAGCAGGAGAAACTCAGAGATAAAAATCACACCTCTTGAAGAAATTCAAGGCCAGACTTGGTGGCATACATTGTTGGAGATGATTTAGCAGTAATTAAATTGGTTCTAACATAGCAGCTAAGACTGTAGATGAGAAGAAATAAAAAAAAAATAATGTCCTGAATATCCATTAGCGTGCCCAGACCGTTAGCAAGCTGAGTAGGAGAGTGGCATGAGAGTAAGCATTGATGATGAGTAACACTGTCCTCCCCTTTCAGCGAGCTCCAGGTCCACGCTGAGCAAGTGCTTAATGATTGCTTTAACCACCCGGCACGGACGGGCTGTCGTGCCTTGGTCAGCCGCCTCGCGGCTGTTTGAAATGTTCTGGTGACAGACATGGTAGGGACCACATGAGTTAATTAACACTGAATGCAGAAGTAAGCCCAGCTCATGCATGTTTCCCATCTCCCTCCGTCCCTGGGAGGTTCTGGCTGAGCCAGGCCGTGCGATGCTCCGTGCTCGCAGGCTGTGCCGGTGTGCAAACCAGCGCAGCGCTTAGGAGAACCACCGGGTTATTTGTGACACGCTCCTCTGGTGTCACGGACAGCCGTAGCGATGATGCACCGTTCGTTCAAACACAAGAATTTAAAGCCACTTCAGAGACCTCCTGTTTCTTCATGGGGCTGGTGAAAAAGGAGCTGCTGTTTGGAGCAGGGCAGAAGTGGCTTTGCTTTTCTCTTCACTGTTTGTATCGGGGGGTTGAATTGTCTGATAACTTTAATTCTAAGCTTTTGAAGTATTTTATTGTAAAGAGTATTCTTTAAGCATGAAGTATATATATTTGAAGCGCACAAATGTTGAATTTGGAGAAGAATGATAGTGTTAAACTCATTCAGTGGCTGATATTAAAGAGGCAATTACATACGATTTGTGAAATAAAGCGAGCAGCCTCTGCAGAGTGATACCTGCAGGGTTTAGCAGCACACTCTGTGATCGGAGCTAATAAGAGCAATATCTAATATTAGAGTTTGCCTTGTCAGAGAACCCATTAGCGTGCCAGTGTGGGCAGGGCGCGTGTGATGCAGAAAGTGAGCAGCTCTTTGCCTTTTGGAACCACAGGAGGAGGCAGGGAGAAGCTCTCTCTGAGAAGGTCATTTGTTACACTGCTCTTTTTTTGTTTATCGATAAAGAAAAAGATGTTTAAATAGGTATGTTCTTTTAGAAGCACTAAATAAGTATGTTCTTTTAGAAGCACATAAACTTCTGCTGGAGATTAATTACTTGTGCCGGCAATGTGCGCTGGCAGCCCAGAAAGCCAACTGTATCCTGGGCTGCATCAAAAGAAGTGTGGCCAGCAGGTTGAGGGAGGGGATTCTGCCCCTCTGCTCTGCTCTCGTGAGACCCTACCTGGAATACTGCATTCAGCTCTGGGGTCACCAACACAAGGACATGGAGCTGCTGGAGCAGGTCCAGAGGAGGCCACGAAGATGAAGCGAGGGCTGGAGCACCTCTCCTATGAAGACAGGCTGAGAGAGTTGGGGCTGTTCAGCCTGGAGAAGAGAAGGCTCCGGGGTGATCTTATTGCAGCCTTTCAGTACCTAAAGGGGGCCTACAGGAAAGCTGGAGAGGGACTTTTTACAAGGGTGTGTAGTGACAGGACAAGGGGCAATGGATTTAAACTGAAAGAGAGGAGGTTTAGATGAGATGTAAGGAAGAAATTTTTCACTCTGAAGATGGTGAGGCACTGGAACAGGTTGCCCAGAGAAGTTATGGCTGCCCCATCGCTGGAAGTGTTCAAGGCCAGGCTGGATGAGGCTTTGAGCACCCTGGTGTAGTGGAGGGTGTCCCTGTCCATGGCAACGGGGTTGGAACTAGATGATCTTTGAGGTTCCTTCCAACCCAAACCCTTCTATGATTCTATTTTATTTGCTTGTGTTCCTCTGAAGTTTTTAAAATTTTGTGTACGGGTTTTTCTTCTTTTGAGATGAAAACTTCAGAGCTCCCTAGTTTTCAAGCCATTTATTCTTCTCATGTCTTTCTCTTTCATACATGTTGATCTGAGTTTTGGTGTTTTTTTTTCCCCTGCCTTCCTTTTCCACACATCTGAAACCTAAATACAATTAGAGTTTCCATTCTGTGTCCCATGGAGAAACAGGATTTTATCCTATCTGTGCCACAGCCTTGATGAGGAGGGGTTTTCAGTTAGTCCCATGCTTGTTTTCAAATTCAAAGCTTCTAGGGATTGGTGTTAAAATTAGGTATATGGGATAACCTGTGGGATGTGCAAGTTCAGAATATTCATAAAATTTGGGGCCTGAGCCAATATTAGACCACAGACATTTCTTCTCTGCTCCGACTTTTAGTGTGGCTCTGTGAGTCTCCTGCATTTTCCTTCACGGTGGCTGGCCCTGAGTTTTGAATTACAAAGTGATTTCTTCTCCTTAATCCTCATCTCGTTCATTCCTGGCTCTCCTTCCAGTCGGCTGTGGATAACTCTATGTGAGAGATACTACAGTGGTTCCTCTCAGTTTCTGGAGATGAATGGGTATTTATTAACCATCTAGTGAAATGGTAAAAAGTAAGAGGAAAGAATTACACTAGTGAATACTGCGGAGAAACATATCTTCAAATATGTAAAAGACTGCTCTAGAGGAAAAGGTAATAAATTTTTGCCTAGTGTTGTGCTTATAGGCTTAGGAGATAATTTTTAGCAGATATTTTCTGTTCTGTTCACTCTCCCAAGGCACTGCCCCAGCAGCTCAGAGTACAGATAGGACTGATGAACTGTGCTTTGTCTTCTCCTCCCTCCATGAGCAAAGCTCCTCAGTGTCCTGCTGCATTGGACCAAGGGGAGAATCCAAATGACAGAGTCTGTGAGCCAGCCTGGTTCTTGGCAAGCGAGCCTGAGGTGGATGGGACCAATATTTCTCTGAACGGAGCTCTCTGAAGCTGCCTGCCTTTATAAGACTTCACGTATTTCGATCATTAGAAGAAGGTACATCTGTATTTCGCAGGTACATCAACTGCTTGTACCTTCTGCGTCATGTTTCAGAAATGCCACTAGAGGATATTACGTGATGATCTAATAAAGCGTGTTCAGAAATTGAAGACTTCTGAAGCTACAGCAATAGTATTTTCTTCACATATACGCATTTCATTATGTATATCTGGAGCCAATCTGATTTGCTCATGTTCAACTAATAGCTTTTTCCCCAATTTACTTCTTCACTTAAGTGACTATTAATCATGAACTGTTTAATTAGTAACTAATTTGATTCAGGGAAGAAGTTGAAAAGATTTGACATATGCTGTAAAACTTGCACTACTTCTTCCATGGACTTGAGGCAGGTGTTTTGCACAAGAAGTCTTTTTCATAGCCTTGATTGTTGAGTTTTTTTTGTGTGTCGTGTTTAGCATCCTTGATGTGCACAGGAAGACAGAGGCAGAAACTTACCACTTGCTGCTTTTTGGGTGCTTCTGTTCTCACCCTCAACAAGCTGAAGAGTCCTAGTGAGTTAGTAATCATAGGTAGCGTCTTTGAGACTGCACTGACAAAGACAATATGGAGATCGTGTTTTCCTCTAATATGATAGAGCTCGTGTATGTTATTATTGGAGGTGAAATAATAGGGACAAGTCTGAAAAATAATACTTGCATGTGAAATAGGAACAGCTTTTCGGAATATGTTGAGGAGAGAGATTGTGGAGCAGTCATAAATCGTAGCTGAATGATTTGTTCTTGTTACCTTTGTCTTCCCTCCATCTGTAAACCAACATTTTTTTGTGCTTGTGGCATCAAGTGATTTTATGTTGATTGTGGAAGCTTTTTTTGAACAACCTAAGGATGCTGTTAAAGTAATTTAAAATGACTCCTAAGAGAATGAAACAAGGCAAACAGGAGAATTGCAGCCCTGGACTTGAGGAGAACAAGAGTTTGATCTGTTCATGAACCTGCTCAGAAGACTCCCATGGAATATGCTCCTTGCAAATAAGGGAGATCCAGGAGAGCTGAGGAGGTTGGGGTAGACAATCTGCAGAGCAGCTTTGAAGCCTCAACTGTTGTGCAACTCTATCTGTCCCTGAAAATAAACTGTATTGAAAATGGCATCATCTCATATAGCATTCGATGGTAAGATAAAGCTGAATTTGAGAAAAATTCTTCTAAGTCGAGAGTGTGCTGGCCAGTTTTATTGTAAAGCACTTAGAAAGGCATTTTATTAAGTAATATAATAATATGACACAAATGGAAGTAGGAGAACCAAATAAAGCAACACAAATGTGATTTCATTTTAAACTTGTTTTTAAAAAAATTTAGAATAATAATAAAAATGGCTCTGAGAATGTTTCCTGACACATCACAATGGGCTTTTTTCCAGAAATGGGACAAACTTAGTGCTGAGCTTAAATAGTTGCATGCTTAAATAGTAATGTGCAAGTGAGTCTGTTTGCTCCTTTTTGTGTCTTGAGGACTTACTCCATGGCTAATTAAAGATTCTGCAGTTCTGCCTACGGTGGACTGAGTGTCCTTTGGATTGTATTTCTGGTATGTGGAATGTAGGAAAGGCTAAATTTCAATTTGAGTGTCTCCAAGTTATCCAGAAAGTTCTGCATTTTGGATGTTTTGTGGTATGGAAGTAGGAATTCATCTTCATTGTTAAACTGTCTGCCATTTGCCAGCTCTTCCTGTGATGGTGTGTGGCAGGGACAGACGTGTCTCTGTTACTGTGTCTTTCCTTTGGACAATAATTTCTGTGATTGTACCATCTTATACTCACTTTGATGAAGTTCTGCCCAGAAGTAGAAAAGCTGATAGTCTGTTTTGTTCTATAATACATGGCAGTTCATTCGTATGAAAGCAAAAATCAATGGTTTTAGTTTGCAACAGAGTAGATTTTTTGATACTGTGGTCCTACTCTTTATTGCTATGTGGTTTTGTTGAAAATAAAATGTAAATAAATAAGAGTGTGCAAAATTTTGTGGTCAAATACTAATTAAAAGACTGATGAATGTTTTTGTTTTATATATTTAATCATTGTTCTCTTTCAGATGGATATGATGAATATATTTCCTAAATGTTTTTCTTCTGGTAAACTGATTTTTCCACTTGTTTTTAATGAAGCATGACTTCAGTGCTTCAGGTTTTGTCTAATGGTTTGAGCATAACATTCTTGATGTCAGTGCAGTTTTGAGGAAAGATTTTGTTGACTTAATATTGCGGAGGCAGTGGAGGGAGAACAAAGAAAGGAACATCGTTTTGTCTGCATGAATTAACCAGCACTCTGGTGACGCTGTAAACGGAAGGTGTTTGCTGAGTGGCAGCTAATATTAACATTAGGCCTACTAAATTGTAGGCAATCTTAAAGTAATAGTTTCATTTCTGAAATGTTTAAAATTTGAGGAAGTCTGTATATGTGGGCTGTTGTCACAAGGGCTGGAGGTTGGTTCTCAGGTGTAGACATGCATCCTCTTCTCTTGGGTTCTCTGCCAGGTGTAATTGAGAAGGTTATTGTCTGCTGTGTTCCCAAATGGCAACCTGCTGGGCTCTGACCATCCCCTGGCTCAGCGGCTTTTGGGAGAGCATCTCGTCCTGCGTCTCTGACGAGGGACTGAGTCCTCTGAAGTTGTTGAGCTGGGGGTGTTTGCCAACCTGTGTAGCTGGCACTGAGCACAGTTAGGGGGTCCTCACGCGTGGGGATGTGCTGATGGAGAGGGGTCTGTGCATAACTTGTATGTGAAAGAGTTTGATGGGCAGATGTCGGGATCATGAGCTTTTTAGCCAGCCAGGAGTGGGGTGAGGGTGTACCCATACTCGCAGAGAGAGGTGGAGAAAGGACCAGTGACTTGTGGTGCATCTTCATTCTTTCCTTTCATTTATACCTCATCAGCCCACTTCAGCTGAGGATGCTGCAGAATGAGAGCAGCAGTCAGAAACGGGTGATGAGAGTATGAAAGACTGGGAAAGCGGTTATGCTGGAAAACTGGAGATTGGACTTGTCACCTCTTATTCAGCTACTTTTTAAGGTAAACAAGTTGAAAGCGCAGAGTCTAATGAATGAATGGTTTGGAGAAGTTGTTTGGGAGCTGTTGTTTTCCCTGTCTCTGCAATGCAAGAACAAAGGTGTTCAATGAAGCTGAAAGGTGGCAAATTAAAAGCTGATAGAAGAAAATACATTTTCAAGCAATGAAAAAAGCACTGGGATTCATTTCCATCAGAAAACGGGCAAGGTCAGGAATTTATCAGGGTTCAGAAAGAGACTGGATATTTATATGATCAATAAAAATATCCTGAGGAGTTGTGAATGAGAGCTTGTTTTTCAAAAGTATTTATTAAATGTCTTTTTTTTTTTTGAGCTGGGAAGCCCAAGGTGAAGGTGCAACTGGAATGGTGGTAAAGCATCATAATCTTGTAGCTGCTTGATGTGGTCCTTTGTGCCTCGTTCTTAAGCATCCGATTTTAGTCTTCACCATATCTGGATCTCAAGAGGAATGGGATCCCAGGCACGGGAGGTGGTTCATGGTCTTCTCTGCTAGCCTGCACTGATATTTATATGGGATTCAAGTGCCAGCATATGACAAACCTCTGCTAGAGAAGCTGCAATCCAGAGCACCGAAGTGGCACGTTTTCTTTTTTAAATGAAGAAAACTCTCCCAGAAGTGCAGTTCACAAGGTTAAAGAGTAGCTGAGCTTCATGATGTTTACTTGCTATCTAAGAGCAAACCCTGACGATGGCTCCTGATTAAGCTAATGAGACATGTTGTGTGGGTGTTGTCTGAACAGTGCTCTGGGTTGAGAGAATAAACTGGTTTTAAAAATTGCTGAGGAAGTGTTGCCTTGGTGCAGTTTGTGTTTTTAACCTTTTTAGCTGGCTTATATACTCAAATGTTAAAATGATTCTTCATTCATATTTTCAAAGGGTACAATTAAAACAGGTAACTGGCATCATGTGGGTAACGTGAAATGTGTGTTGCATAATACGAATTTAGTATTTTGAGCACATCCAAGTAAATAATAGAGAATTTTAGTTCAAAGTAATGGCTTATTATTGCTTTGCCCTAGATAAATCGTTGGGTGTGATTAAATGCTGTCCCTTAAGCCAGCCCAGTGTTACTGTTGGGAGCACGGCTTGGGTGGGAAATGAGCCTTTATGTTATTATCATTTCAAGAAGAATATGTTAATGTATTCTTTTGCCTTACAGATGGCGTATGTAGTGTGGAAGTTGCACACTGTGCCTCCAGCACTTACCAAAATGCTTTATGGTGTTTGGTCAACAACTGGAGCGTCAGGGCTGAAGTAGGCACTGCGTTTGGTGTTGGGGTTTTTTTGCATCAGGGTGGATCTATGAATACTCTGGACTTCTGGGCAGTTCCCTAGCAGTTATGAGACTAATTGAAGGTAGTTTCCAACAGTTGTTATAGATAAGTAAAAACATTTTAACCCCAGGGTATAGTGGGCAGAAAGGCCTTTTGTATAAATGCCTTCAAGCCTTTGGCTTGCCAACTTGATCAGACACGACGTGGGTGTCTGTAGCTTCACGTGTGTTAAGGTGCACGTTACTTGCTTGCCTGAGACAGTCCTTTTGCAGCAGATATGCAGCCAGACTTTTCCATCTGCTCTGTGCTGTGCCCTCTTCCTAAGGATGCGTCACCGAGCTGCGAGGGCAGGGAGCTGTGTCCGCTCTGCTCACGAGAATCCTTTAGGAGCAACACAGGTATGCTGTGGGCGACCTGGGAGATAACTTGGTGTATAATTTCTGAAACTCTTATTGAAGTCACTGATCTTTTATACCCTGGAGATAGCAGAGGGAATGATTTATGAATTAAGTAAAATATTAGAAATTATTAATATTTTCTAATAAAGCAGTCAGGTGATGTGCGTTCTGAAGCATTAGTTAAAAGCCCTTTTTCTTTGCCTTTTCCAAAAAGCCACAGCTGCCAGGTTTCTAGAGTTCTTGATGCACCGTAAGGGGACCAAGAAATTACTTTTCAAGCTCAGTGGAATGTGCTGTGTTCAGCTGATGGGATGAACTCAGGTCTCTGATTTTTCTGTCTTCTCACAATCTGATGCAAGAGATTTGCCCTCCTGCTTCAGTTCAGTTTTAGCCAGAATACCCCAGGAGCAGAGCCTGGATGAGGGTGTGATTCCTCCTCCTTTATTTTTGCAGAGATAACTGCACTGGCTTAGAGCACAGTTCAGTCTACTTTTCTCCCAAGTTAATGATATTTAAGCAGTTAAAACTGCAGGAAACTGGCTGTTAAGAGATTTAGAGGCCAATATCTGGGTTACTTAGTGTGCAGGAGGAAAAAGAAATCCGAGAGTAAGGAATGAACATAGGGCTGAATTTTTATGTGCTGTAGACACTGGCAGAATAGAAGAATCTGATGCACCCTCACAAAAACTTTCTTTTCAGGCCTGAAAAAGGCTTTTTTTTTTGCTTTTTTTTTTCCTTTTCTTTTCTCTTTTTTTTTTTTCTGAATAGACGAATAAAATATTAGTTTTCTATTGCCAGTAAGTAAGAATTAATACATTTCCTTGTCCGTTGCATACCTTTCCTCTGCCAGCAATAGTAATCTATTGGCTAAGTTGAAGAAGGTATGGTTTTAAGTTTGTTGGTTTTGGTTTTGTTGTGGTTTGTTTTTTTTTTTTTTAAGAAATGACAGTTTTTCAGATGTCAACTGTGCACACGGTGTCAGATACCAGTGTCAGAAAAAGAGTGGCCTTGTGCTGAGGCAGGTGAATAAGGCAGCTGAATTCATGCTTGTGCAAGATTGCCACCACTTGAGCAGCGGGGCTAGGAGAAATGGTAGAAAGAGGAGGGTTTTTTGATTGAAGAGATGAGAAATATAGTGAGATAGAAGAAGCAGCTTGTGCTAGAGATAGGCAGTGGTGAGCATTCCAGTAGAAGGGAGTTAAATGAAGAAAAATCATAAAATTATTTCACGGCAGCAGGAGGTTAGGAAACATAACTAAACATGTTAAACTCACTGTGAAGCAAGAGGACCCCAGGGGTATTTTAGTCAGATAATATTTAGTTTGCTGCAGTGTCAGTTGTATGATTGCTTGTCAGCTGGCATATGTATGTGCTATAAGCAAAATGAGACTTTTAGAGACCATGCACAATTTTCCTGAAGATAGTAAGCAGGGCATTTATCAGGGACAGATTAAGAGAGTTACGGTGCATTTATTTGTCCTGGTCCATTGCCAGGATATAAGGCAAGCTGAGTCCACTGTAGAGAAGCATTGGAGGTGAGGGACAAGAGCTAGAAAGGAAGGACTATAACTCTGGAGAAAAACTTAGGAAATATAAAAGCATGTAAGATATACAGGTGTTAGTAGGTGTGCATTTAAAGCAAGCTGCCTGCTGAATGTTTGTCAAAAGAGCAGTCAGATTGCAGAGTCTCTCCAAAATTTAAGAAATGATGGTTGGGAAGCTAAGAGTGTCTCTGAATGCCTTATTTTGGCACCTAAAATTAGCCTTTGATCATCTTTCTCAGGCTCTCTGTCTGGTTGTGTCTTCTCACGGCAGTTTCCTCAGTGGCTTTCTCCAGACTTCCAACGTTGGGTGGAAAGCTGGTGTTCAACCTTAATGATACAGCGCCTTTCCTAGCAAGAAAATGGCTTCGTTATGAGAGTATTAGGAAAAGTGATGAAAACCATCAATTGTAGAGAAATTGAGAGAGAGCGAGATCCCTAATTCCTGGTTTGCTGTGTGCTTGTGGTTACAGAGTACATCAGTCTTTCTGACCTCTCTTCTGCCTGTTCAGGTTAGACAGAGATGGAGGTACTTGGACTTAGAAAGAATAAATATTTTATTTTTGTTGGAGAAGCCTTGATTGCAGGTCGCAATACATCTGAAGGGCTTCTTTATAGGTTAAATCCATCTTTAGACTCCTGTGATAGCCTTACATTGGCTTGAGGGGCAAAAACGCAAGCAGAGAGTTGATATATAGAAAGTTACATTTGAGACGTAAGAATATTTTGAAAAATCATTCTCTAACATTCTTCTTGTGAGTGCAAGGGTAGTGAAATCTGCTGGATGTTTTTATTTTTATGAAGTTAACGGGTTTTTTTTGTAAATGTTGCTTTAATTGAGGTCTTGAGTGGAAAGTCAATGGTGTGTATATACATATGTGTCTGCAGTCAGTTTTAATTTGCAAAGTAATGTGAAAATAGGTCAGCCACAGAGAGAAATGTTGGGAAAAGGCTGTAGCTGAGACAGAAGCTATTCAGACGTTTGCAAATAGAAAATTTTGGTTTAAAGATGATTAATACAAAAGTTAGGAGTGGTAAGGCAAATGGTTCCACTTTCTTTTCTAATGGTAGTAGGTGCTGCTGTAGACAAGGAGGATTTGAAAAGTTTCTAGTAATTTAATTTTTGCTGGTTTTGTTTGGCATAAAACTCTTGAGTTTTTTGTCTGTTCTAGAAGACTTAACTCTTGTTAGCAGTGCCGCAAGAGTCAGGAGCTGAGAGGATGTAGCTCCCGTTAGATGTGTTCCCATAATAGCAAAGTCTGACTGAATGTGCCTTTAGCCACAGCTCTGCCTTCAGGCCCCTATTTCTTGGGTCTTGCTGTCACTTTGTTTTGACTTTGCCCCCGTCCATTTTCCATAAGGCAGTGGGATGTGAGCATAGCTTTGAAGACAGAAGCCTAATTACAAAGTAAGGCTTAGCAAAGTATCATAGAATCATAGAATGGTTTGGGTTGGAAGGGACCTCAAAGATCACCTAGTTCCAACCCCCCTGCCATGGGCAGGGACACCTTCCACTACACCAGGTTGCTCAAAGCCTCATCCAACCTGGCCTTGAACACTTCCAGGGATGGGGCAGCCACAACTTCTCTGGGCAGCCTAGTCCAGTGCCTCGCCACCTTCAGAGTGAAGAATTTCTTCCTTATATCCAATCTAAATCTCCCCTCTTTCAGTTTAAATCTATTGCCCCTTGTCCTGTCACTACACGCCCTTGTAAAAAGCCCCTCTCCAGCTTTCCTGTAGCCCCTTTAGGTACTGGAAGGCTGCTGGAAGGTCTGCCCAGAGCCTCCTCCAGGCTGAACAGCCCCAACTCTCTCAGCCTGTCTTCATAGGAGAGGTATATCAATTTCTTATCCATTCCTCTGGCCGTCAGATTGGAGCAGAACCTATTAATTGTCAGTAGTCTCCTGTACGTTACCCAGTTAATGCTTTTCCGTGGTGTATAGGGCGGAATCCTGCCGTATCCCCATGAGCTTGAAGTGGGATGCACGTGTTTCATGTCAGGAAGGTGCAAACGGCACCTTCGAGAAGGGGCAGATGCCAACTGACGCTGCAGCCCATTAGTGGTACCTGGTGTCTGTGTTGCTGCACAACGTGAAGGGCTCTGGGCTTCGCTTTCATGAATTTCGTCACCTTGATACAAATTCATTTCTCTAAATTACAGAGATGTTGTTGAATTGTAATCCTCCTCTTTGATAAACACATCACTGAAGTTGAGATTTACCACATTTATTGTTTGCCTTTGTTCAGTAGACAAGTTACCTGCCAAAGAAGGAAATTGGACTAGTTTGATGTTATTCATATTAAGGCTGAGTTGATTGTTTCTTGTCCCTGATTCTTCTCTAGCTGCTTGCAATTTGATTGTTAATGTTTTCTTCAAGTATTTTATGAGATATCAAAATGTTGAAGTAATTTATAATTGCCAGAGTCTGCGTCTCCTCATTCCATCCCTCTTTTAAAGCATTGGATCTGTGCCTCTGTCCTGTTTTTAGGGCCTGTCCTGCCATTTGTGAATTCATCAAAGACAGTTGCTCCTGGAGCAGAGATTACCATGGCTAATTTTTGAAGTACCTTAAGGATGTATTTTGTCAATAAGTCCTGATATATTTACACATTTTCTACCTTTAGATATATCCTGATATATCTAATAAATTTAAATATCCTTTCAGTTATTTCTGTCCATATTTTGGGTAATGTTTCAACACCTCACGCTCCTGATTTTACTACTGTTAAACATCTGGTCAAGCCCCAGTTACCGTCTCCCTCTTTCTGTGTGCGTTTGTATAGCTTAAAGCAAGAAAACATAGACCTCTGTTACACAGTCATCTTTCTCTTTTATTTGTGTTTTTACGAGGAATAGTTAGCTAAATTATACCTGATTGCAAATAGCATCTGTTTGATGTTGAAGCTCCATATTCTTTCTTCAGTCGCAAAATTTTCTCTTATTGCAACTAATTTGGAGTTAGGAGTCTGGAGAGGAAGAGGAGGGGGAAATCTTGCCACTGATTTCCTATAATGAAGCAGTCTATTAACATTCTCCAAAAATTATCATTAATTAAACAAAAAGCTCATCTAACGCTAGGAACAGGAATATTTCTGTACCATCAAAAAAGCACCGAGTGGGAAATATCATTATGATTCTACTTTACAAAGTCTGTCTCCTCTGCCAGGCTCTAACCCGTGCAGAAGTGAGAGAGCGAGCGAGCTGTGCGTTTGGGTTGGGGATTAATAGTTGAAGTTCACTCGTCTGGAAATAAAGCAGATTTTACTGTGACTAGAATCTGTCATTAAAAAGCCATTATCGGAACCGACCGGCACAATTCCTGCTCTTTCATTGCTAATGACAAAACAATCTGTTCTTTAAAAAACAACCACCCTATATTTTCTTTCAGAGAATGGTGCAGGAGACTTACCAGAACAGAAGCTGGGTGAAGAGAGGCAGTTGAAAGATTTATTGATCAATAAACCAGACAATTACAGCTTGTTTATAAAAGAAAAAAAAACAAAACCACCACCAAACCTCGGGCCTGCAAGCAACACTGAGACTCTAATAATGATAACTCTGGCATCCAGCTTGAAACGATAAAAGTCAATAGGAAGATATAGGATTTCAATAAAATTACGACACTAGATAAACTTTACCCCAGGAACAAATTTTCCCTGAGTGCGTGACTGACTTCAGTTAGATTTGTAACTTTAATTTCTTTCTTATTGATTTTTCTTTTCTTTTCTTCAACTAATTAGAAAGTCTGTGGTGAATTGTGTGTGTGTATGTATGTTTGAGGAGGGGCTAGTGAGCGTCAACAGGGACAGGACCTGAGTTTATATGTAAGTATAGAAGGTCAGATGGCTTTTTAATTTTTTTTTTTGCTACATTTTGCTCTTTGGTTGCTTCCAATACACAGCTCGGAGTCACTCTCATACTGCCCAGTGTGCAAATATTTGAAGCTCTGGGCTGCCTTTGGAGTCGTGCGGTAACACTGCTTCAGTGACCAGGGACTTGTTGGTGGGGATGATGATGAATGATGATGATGGTGCTTATGTGAACAGTTCTCAGGATGTGAACAGTTCTCAGGTCTTTTCCTAAAATTAACCCAAAAGACCTGGAGGATCACGCTTATATTACTGCTGTTTCTAAACCACTGATGTGTGAACACTGAGGAAAGAAACTTTCCTTTAGCTTCAAGCTACTCGCCAGCCAGGTTGAATTTTGGCTTAACGTAGAGGGAATAGAGGAGCTGTTGGGAGGACTAGAGAGAAGCTTTATCTTGGGGATGGCATTTTGCAGAGGTTGCCATCCGGTACTTTCCAGTAGCAGATTTTCATGGAATTAGCTCTAGTTTGTGGTTAAAATTATAAAACACGTTTTCTTTTTAGTTATTTATGCAATAGTAGGAGGCATATTTGGTTGGTGAATTGGCTGTTGCTGACAGAAGGAAGAGAAACTGTTCAACCTTTGAAAAAATCACTATCCTTCCTCTTTTTCAAACTTATGTCTCCTCAAACACAGCTGCAAGCTGCAGCACCAGTTTGCTGTGGGGCATTAATTTCCTAGGTTTATAATGAACATCAAAGCCAATTATTCTCTTTTTAGGGCATGTTTAGAGTAAAATGCATTTCTGTTCCGGTGTTGATTTGAAACTGGTCAATTTAAAGAGCACCTGGAAGTGTGGCAGTATAAGGTCCATGGTGAGTTAGCAGAGGTGCCCTGTGCTGGGTAAATTTTGGAAATTCCCAGAGGGACTGCTTTTTAGTAATGCTGATGAATACTCTCCTGATAGAAAGCAAGAAAGCAGAGGTGTTGGAAGAAGGTTAGAGAGGGCATCTGAAAGTTCCTGGGGAGATTTTTGATGGGGCTTGGGGAATATCCTGTCATGTGGGATGAGGAGATACTGCAGCAATTACTAAATTAGGTTTACATTTTAGAGAATCTTTTTAGACAGAGGACTTCTCAACGAGAACTTCGGTTTCCTGCCAAACTAACAAGATGTTTAGGAGGGAGGGAAAAGCTTTCAGTAAGTGCTCTTGATGGGGAGGAATTTAAAAAATGGAGCTGGGGACCACTTGTTGGAAGCTGAGAATTGATTTTATTACAGTATTAATATTTAGAAATAATTAAAGAGGAGAACTAAATTCCAGGATCAAGTGTTTAATTGTACCGCCCTGTATTTTGTCACTTCTTTTTTTTCCTAATACATCTTGTGCTGTGTTTTCTGCGTGTGTTTTTTCTTGAGAAATTTACTCTTCCTTTAAGAGAAAGGCTTTGAAGGGTGTGGTCTGTAGTTGATTTTAGGGGAAAGACAGCCTATAGGGATGTCCTGCTCCCATGCAGTTTTCCCATCCTAACATGAAAGCAGAAGTTTGTCCTCCTTGCAGCTGAACAGCTCGGGGAACTGCTAGGATCTTGCTGGGATGACTCGAATCACCTAATATTCAGCAGTTAATTGGAAGCCAAGTGTGATGGGAATTGCCAGGGGTCCTGTTTGCTGTTGAAAAAATGCTAAGGATTTTGAGACTGTCCTGCTGTAATAGAGAGAATGTTGCAGTGTTAAATTATCACATCGATGAAAGATGCTTAGTAGAAAATTAGGATAGCAGAGCGGCTAGGAGTACAGAGAAAGGGAGAGGGTGCTGTAATTGCAGATCTAATTGCAACAACATGCAAGGATCAAACCAATACCTTTGCTAAACACTGTCATTATGTTCCCTTCTGTGCTCTAGACAATGATTCTGCAATAAATGGGGAATGAAAGTCATCTCCTGAGCAAAGGCAGTTTGCCTTATAGAGTGCGTGCTGGGTAACTGGGTGGTGTGTGTGTATGGTGGAGGGGGAGGAGGAGGATGGAGCGATCCTGTACTGCTGCCATTCTGCTAAACGCGTTCACTACAAGGCAGGTGTGGTGTGGCTGGGTTTGGGTTTTCTCCTTCTGTAGTAACATGGAAGTATTTCCTTTCATATGTCTATCAGATGAATAATTCTTTCTAAACTATGGCAAAACCTGTTCTTTCTTTGGAAAAATGTTTGTCTTCAGTCAGGCCTGAACAAGGAGCTAGTAATAGCTTCTAGAGCTATTTATGTTAAAATAATGTTTTACAGCCTCAGGCTGTCCTTTGGTTTTGAGGTTCTGTTACCTGCTGACCAGCCCAACCATCTTGGTTGACCTTTCAATCCATGACATGCCCTGAACACACACTGTACCTCTGGCAGTGCTCCTCTTCTTATCTTCACACTTTGAATTTGAATCTTCCTTCTCTTCCCCACGCACACGCTTGCTATCCGTGTTCAGTCTTTGACCTTTAGATTTTGGAGGAGGAGATAATCTTTGTGTACAGGCTTGCTCGGCTGAGTGGTTAACATCACCGTCACTATCTGAAATACAGCCCTTTCATTTGGGGGTGGGGACAGAGGGACCTATTTTTCTATCCTGGCGATTCCTGATTTCCCTTGGACAGCAGAATTCCAGGGAAGCGTTTCAGCACAGCCAAGCTGGGTTTATGAAGTCCTCCAGGTTCGATGTAGTGGCAGTGTCCTGGTCTGGATGTGAACTTCCCAGCTATAAAGCTGATTGATCTAATAATAATATTTTGGATGTTTGCGATGGCAGAATTCACACGAGATAACTGGTCTGTCCAGAGCTCTTGAGCTTTTCAGTAATGGGGTGAGGTAGCAAACTTCAGCAGTGAAAGGGAGGCAGCACCGTCAGATTTCCTGGGAGTTTTTGCTCTTTGGATTTATGCCGGGGACCTTTGCTTCTTTGCCCTTGTTCTGTAGCCTTGCAAGCATCCAGGTTCTTCCATGCAGCCAAAAGATAAAACACTTCATCAGCTGGCTAATCCCTGTATGCGTTGCTGTAATCTCCTTCAAACACACCTGACTTCTTGAAATTTCCAGCCTTTTGTCCCCATTCTTCTTCCCCGTCAATGCCTTGGAGGTAAGTGTTAGGTGCTGTCTGAAGCTGGGAATACATTCGGAAATACTTCAGCCAGGAGCCCGCACAAAAAGTTTCACCTTTAGGTTTCAGCCCAGGCTTTATACTTGGGAATGCGCACGCTCCCAGAGAAGGGAGAGGGATCCTTCTTTTTGTCTTTCTGTGCAAATGCCTGGTTATACTTGCCAGCAAAGAATGAAGTGAGCCAAACACATTGTCTGCGAGATACTAACCTCTGAGAAAATATTTATTATAAACACTGAGCGTTGCAGTGTTTAACGAGTGATAAGTCACATACCATTTAGAGGATATTTGCTCTCAGCCACTTTGTTTGTTGTCAAATCTGTTTCATTTCTGTTGTGACAATTCTGTTCCTTCACTGCTGGAACTCTTTGGCAGGAAAAATGTCAAGTACTACACTAAATTTTTTGCTGAAGAAACCCATTCAGCCATGTTGAATTAGAATAGTGTCTCCAAAAAGAAGGCAGGCTCTCTTTTCAGTTGCCATCTGCATGTTAGAGTGTGTGCATGTTGCTTTCCTGCAAGGGATACGTGGCTTTATATACACAAGACAGTCCAATTGTTCAGTTTTCAGAGCAGCAACTTTTTTTTATTAGAACTGTGTATTCATCTGTGGCTTGATGCCGATACGAAGACGATGAGTGTATATCCATCAGGGTTTCTTTGCCGTGTAAAAGAACGGTGGGCAAAAATGTAGAATATTGTTCTGGGAACCCTGTCCTCAGAGTGAGGTTAGGGGCTTTATTCCTAACAGTGGTTTCTGTTTTTCCCGACAGGAGCGTGATGGGATGCGAGCAATTCTGGAGTCGTACGACAGCGAACTGACCCCTTCGGAACACTCGCCCCAGCTGAACCGGCGTATGCGTGAGGCCGAGGAGATGGTCCAGAAGCTGCATGCTCATAACACCGAGCTGGAGGTAATAAAGAAGCATCATGCTCTAACCCCAGGGGTGAAGTAGTTGAGACCTTTAAGATTGAATTGCCTAGTGATGTGATCTGCTCTCACAGAAGACAGGTTTGCAAAATTCAGGCTTCAAAATTCCAGGATCAATAAGACCCACGAGTTATTATTCTGCACCTGAAGCTGGCAGAAGCCAAGAATAATTATCTTTGGGTGTGATGAGTGAGCTTTGTGTTAAGCATAGCTGTACTGCACAGCTGTACAGCTGTGAGTGACAACTAGTCCCTGCAGGTTAAAGGGTTGTGTAAAGGGGTAATGAAACGTAGCAGGTGTGGTGTCTTCTCTGGGGTCTAGTCTAAGTGATCCGCTGTATCACACGTGTAGCAAGGTGTAAGTGAGTGTGTGTTTATAAGAGCTTTACTCTAAGGGTGTAAAGTAAAAGTAAAGTATGTGTCTGCTGTTAATTCTTCACTTCTTGGCATTGGGCCTGAAAACCCCAGAATACCAGTAACTCTGTTAAATGCTTTTTACTAGATTTTCTCTAAGAAAAAACATTCTTTCCAAAGATAGAAGTGTTTCTTGAAGGAACTCTTATATTATTTTTAGTTCTCTTTGAAAATTTGTAATCTGAAACGTTACTGTAATGAGGTAAACGTTAACATGCATTTGCCAAATAGTTTCCCTCTCTCTGTTCTTTCCCATAGTGGAATGGGCTTTATGGTCATGAGTTGAAATATTTGGAATATGTCTGTGATCTTAAAGCTTGGCAGTTTTATTGCATAGGCTTTACAATAGTCATAAGTGTGTGAGTTTTCCTTTCTTCATGCCTAGTTCCACCATTATATAGATTTATAGATGCGATAATTCAAATCGAGTAGAACTTGTAGAAATTGATACTCCTCACATTCATGTTCAAGCCATAGAGTGGATTGTCGCACTGTGCACAAACCTCTGTTGCTTTTGGCATCCTTAAAAATACTCTTTTCTTCTCTTGGTAAGTGGGGACTTCAGGCAATACTGGCTCCGATGACCTTTAAAGCCTTAGCAAGCAGAGCGGCATAGTGTGGTACACATCAGTATCATGCTATGGATCCACTTCATCCCTGTTTCTCAGAAAAGGAATTTTGTAAAGTTTTGGGCACATTGATAGAGAGTTTAGCTGGTAGCATCAAATGAAATGGAAATTTGCCTGAATTTGTCTATCTCAGAATGTTTCTCTGTGTTGTCTTTTGATTACCATATTGCTTACCAGCAGAGAGCAGGATTAGATGGCGCTGACATAAAGTGATAGGTGGATATTTTATCCTATTTTCTTAGGTGTTTCCAACAGTGGCTACTCTTTGAGTAGCAAATTACCTTTTCTTCTTCAGGTTAAAGCATGGAAGAGTGTGGGAACTGATGACTACGCCCCTCTAATTATTTATAAGGAACAAATGTTAAGTTTGTTTTCATGGATATGGATTAAGGGCTACATGGAAAATTTCAGAAGGGAGCTGTGTTCCCTGGAGGTTTGTTTTGTGTGATGTCAACCTTTAAGCCTTTCAAAGACTTTGCTAGAGGCAGGATTCAAAGACCTGATATTCCCCCTGTGAAGTAAGATTTTATGCTTCACTTGATTGTGTCTGCCTTTCTGACTGCAGTGTTGACTGCTGAATCCCATCTATTTTAAAATTTTGGGGGAAAGTTTTTTGTTCTAGTAAAAATCTGAAAACTGGAAAGGGAAATTGAGGTACAGGCAGGACTCCTGGTGCCTCATCATCAGGAGCAGCAGCTGTAATCAACTGCCTGTAGATCAAAGAACTGGTCGATAGCAGCTATTAATAACTTCTAGCATAATGCTCTGCACCCTCCCAGCTCTGCTGAGCCTCTGTACAAATTTTAGAAATGTTGACACCTGCATGACTCATCTCACAAACAGAGGAGACAGCAGGAATGAGGCGCCTTGGAGCCTCAGTTGTTTTTGAGATGTGGGAGAAACAGTCTCTGATGGGGAGGGCTGGGAAGAGAAGGAACAAGGGAGCTTCGATGTGTTTAAGTCAGTATGGTTGGGGTGTCCCGGGAGCCCCTGGTGTGGCGTGGATGGGCTTGGGAGTGTTTGCAGCACACAACTAGCTTGTAGAGTAGCACGAAAGAATGAGCAGAGCCCGTCTGTGAGCATTGTGCACGTGGCAGCAAAGCAACAACGTGCACAACTAGTTCGATGAAATCCAGGTAAGGTCTGGGGAGGCTGCAAAGAGATGAAGCGATGGTTCTGAGCTGAAAAGACCAGGCTGACACTATTACTTTTTGCTGCGCTAAGTTGGTTAAGGAGTGGAAAACAACGAAGATGACTAATCAACAGAGGATGTAGCACTGTAGGTAACCACAGTTATGCCCACAGAGGAGTGGATCTGACGTCTCGACGTACACGGGGAACACTGTGTGGCTGTTGCAGGAGCAGCCCATGTGCAGTCCCGGTGCGATGCGTTCTGCTGGGGAGGCTGCAGCTATCGCTGTGCTCCGAGAGCATCTTGAGTTTTAAAAAGCCCTTGTAGCCTCTGAGGCAAATGCATCCTCTTTCATTACATTTTCTAGCTTCTGCCTTTCAGCGTTGTTCATAAACCTTAAAATTCACACCATGCACCATGTCTCTCCTCCCTGACATCTTTTATCACAGTTTCTTTCTTTTTTTTTTTTGTTACCGAGTACTTAATTTACCAAAATCTTCCTGTGCTCCCTGGCAGAGCGCCCTTTGATACTTTTTTTTCGTTTCTTCTGGCTGCCCTAATCTGTTACCAGCAGCTCCACCTCTGAACAAGCCATAGAGAGAAGAAGTGATGTTCTTAGCAGGGATTTTTCTTTAAAAAAGGAGATTTTTCCCATCCTTTCCAGCAGCAGCTGTGTGTGAGGCAGGAAGCTCTCTGGTGAAGACAGAGTAGTAGTGATAACGCAGTAGGAAAGAGGAGGAAGCCACATGGGACTAGGAAGATTTTGGGCTGAAGCAACAGCTTTTAACTCATTAGGGAGACGAGGTCTCTGATAAGTCCTTTGCTTGATGTATAAATGGAGGTGGGAAGCTGTTTAAAAGAACACAGGGAATGAGAGAGGAGTGTGTAAGCCCTGGAGGGTTGCGTGTGAGTAGTTTATTGATGTATGTTGGGAGGATGGAGTTAGGTGATACACGGAATTGTGCCCGACTCCCTCGTTCCCCAGCCCTCGCTGGGCAGGACGGCTGCTGGGAGTGCAACTGCCTCTGCATCACTGGGATCGCCTGGATTACAAGCAACTTTCCAGAAATTGAAATACAGAAGGATGCTTTCATCCCGGATCGCTTCAGAGATGCAATGTCACTGCAGAGGAACTAGTCCTACCAGAGCCCGATGGTGCAGAGGACTGGAAGACAAAGAAAGGATGATGGGGAACTTTTTAAATCCCCTTCGTCGATGACTGATGAGAAAAGCTGGATCTGTAATGCAGGGACATTCAAACAGGTAGTCTGGGCCTGGAAATGATTGCTGTATCCTCCCCAGGGCTGCTCGCCTCCAGCCCGACCCCGTCCTCCACCGTGCTGCTCTGGCTGGAGAGGTTCAAGAAAGCACTTTAGGGAGTGTTGAATGTAAAGCAGCGGGAAGATGCAAAGAAAAATGCCATCTGAAATGGGGGCTGGAAAAGCAAGCAGGCTGTGTCAGCCTATTTCACGTGGTTAATGAAGTGACACTCACCATCTTTTTAAAAGTGTGTTTTGGAACTGTAGAGGGAATGAGTTTGTCCCTGGCCAGCCTGCTATAAATACTTGAAATAAACAGAATCGTAGCTGTATTTATATCACAGCATGAATTTTTGGTTTGATACTGGTGATATTAACAGTTTTCTTGCCAGTCTTCGTTAACTTTTCCTACCTTAGTTCCCACTTCTGGTTTCAAGGTAAATGTGACAAAACAAGCTTCTGTGCATGCAGCAGCTACCGTGAAAAAGCTCTGATGTGGAGTCTAGTGTTTGAAAAGTTAAATTCAGCTGCACAAAAGAGAAATCATCACAAATACAACTCCATTAATAGCGATTTTATTACAACACACTTGGCTCCTTATAAAACTTTAATGAAGAGAGATTTGCAAGGAAGACTCACGCTGACACCTTCAATGGTCTCCAGCATTTTTTACATTGAGAGATTTACACTGTCTGTGAGCACCATATGTACTCTAATCAGTTAATTATGAGCCTGACAGTTTCAGCACATGAAATGCCTTATGTTCTGTGTTTTTGTTCCACCACGGGCATTACTGGTGACCTCAAAACTCATTGACCAAATATTGTCACCTTATCTGCACCTGGTAATTGCAGCGCATCTGCTCGAAGTGAAAATTGGGCATTGCTGAATCTTGTGGTGTTAGTCACAAATCTGCTCCTTGCAAAGGAAGTTACTTAGCGGTCACCCCGGTGTTTAAAGTGCTTAAAATTTATGTTCCAATGCAATAAAATGTTTATTCGAGCAGTTAACAGTTCCTCCGTGTCTCTCACCTAGCTTCCCCCATCAGTGCTATTCCACTTTTTACCTTCTGTTTTTTTCTCTTTGATCCACACTTTGTTTATTTTACTTTATCCCTCCTCTGCCGAATTTCCTCTCCCCCTCCTAGGTAAATTTGCTTCTTTACATAGAAGGGGTTTCTCTGATGATGGGAACTTTACAGAGAAATTTCCTCCCATCTGTGCAAGGTACAGAAGAGTTTGTTTTAATTTTCAGATTTTCTCTGCCTGCTTTCTCTGCCTCTCTGCTGCCATCCAACCTTTCTGCACTGTTTTTTCCCGGTGACAACTGTAAGAAGCAGTGAGAAGATTACTCTTCTCGCTGCGAATGTCCATAAGGGTCACTAGAGCTTTCCTGCCACTCCAGAATGGCGTATGTTTCACTTGCCCAGACTTCTGCTGTCATCGTAGCATCTTATCTGTGACTCATGTGGGAGAGAACAGGCTCTCTCTGGAGATGATGCTAATGTGCTCCACGCATCAGCTACCACTGATTGCTGAAGCAGTCACAGGGCTGGACATCATCTTCTGACAAAGCAAACACCTTGTCGAAATAGCACTTTGAACCTGAACGCTTTGGCATCTCTTGGCAGACTCGAGCCTTCCTGGGAACCACTGCGGTCCTTTGCGTTTCGTTTCTTTTCTAAAGGAGAGTAGGTCAGGCTCTGGCTCCGTGTCCTCCGGCAGTCCTGCAAAATGGATTATCTTGGGTTCTCTTTTCTTTCACATTTCATCTTCCTTCAGGCCCGTGTGGCCTTGTCAAGTCAGGGAGCCATTAGTTTCCTCCTCTCCCTTTTACACCTGCCACTGGCTGTGTTTTGGGAGAGCACCTTGCAAATAACCATCGTATAAATGAGGAAGTCAAGTCACGGAGGGGCTTAATGATTTGTTAAAGGTGACAGTCCCTGCTCTGTGGAAGAAGAGCACCTCTTAAAACTGGTTGATGCTGCAGCAGAGCCTGTCTCTGCGTGTCTGAGACTTTGTTTGGTCGAACTAGATTTTGAAACTCAATTGCTATTAATTTTTTGAGGAGCTTCCCCATTTTTCATTTGTCTGGAAAGTCAGTAATTGCTCAAGGGAAGTAGTCCATGGCACTGCTTTCTTCTGGAGGTATTCAGCACAAACCAGCATTGTTTTCACTACAGGTAGGTTTTTACAGCTATTTTTAGTGTGTGGATGCTCTGACAGTTTAAGAGTGGCTTTAACTCGCCAGTTCCTAGGGACCACAGCTCACTGGAAGCAAGCCTCCATCATTCTCAAGAAATGAGAATGTCCTGGCACCAACTTGCATAGGGTAAATTAAATCATTAACTAAGACAATATCTGTATAGACAAGCCCCAAGAAAAATGCCCCCAGTTGCACAACAACGAGCAGCTGTAAGGATCCTTCTGCTGCTCTTGGCTGCATATTGAAGTGCATGGGACAGAAAAGCGTTTTCCAGCTCTGCTGCTCTCTTGTGCTTCAAGTGCAGTAAGAACAAGGGGAGATGTTGTAATTGTCATCACCTCTTGCTGAGAGTCACGCTTCTGATGTAGATGCAGTCCGTGACACTGTGCCCCCAGTTCTCTTACTGACTAGATTGTGTCTTGACTCTCTCGAAATGTAAAAATTTCTAGTAATGGTAAATAAAAATTGTCGCCTGAGCTGGCAATGCAGGGAGTTTAGGATGGACTTGTGCTGTCTGAAGCGTTTCAATCTGCGGGAAGCGCACCTAGCCTAGGTGAGACCGTGCTAATACCAGCAAGCTGCTGTCTGGGTGTGATGCTCAGAGGACGTGGGAATACTCCTGTACAGCCCCAAGCAGGTTCATTGATAGCAGCAACAACAAGATTCCTCCCTCCCACCCAACTGTGCTCCCCTTAAAATGCTCTTGGCATGAACAAATCCTCCTGCAACCTCTTCTGGTGATGTTACGAATAACCAAGCACAAGCAAGGCTTGACCTAGGGAATTTGGATTAGCTTCAGATGTACCTGGCTATAGGAGACAAGAGAAACAGGTGAACTGGGTTTAAATTCCTACAGAAGATTTAAAATTGGGTTCGTTCTTAGTAAAGTTTTGGAAAGAGAAGATAACTGATGTGCAGTTATGAGTCATATTTACCACAATAGAACAGGGGAGAGCGTTTCATATGGTGTTGAGAGCTTCAAAATGCTTTACACTGGAGAGCTGGCATGCCTGTGCCTGGAGATACAGGCTCTGCAATTAGATGTCTTTAGGTGGAGGAGGAAGCAAAAATACATTTGGAGTGGGAGCAGTGGCCCCATCGGTGGCAAATGGCAGCAGACAAAGACATGGCATGGAAGAGCTGCTTTTGTGCAGTGTGGTGCAGATCACCTCCTGCTGCGGGTGTGCAGCTGTGGGAGCAGGGGCTGGGATCGGGGCGCGAGTCGCACAGTGGTAACACGTCTTTTCCCTCACAGGCGGAAGACGGAAGGAAATAAGGCAAATTAAGCATCTCTGGGGAATGAGGTTAGGAATAGGTAGCTGCTAGCTTTTCAAAGGGAAGGCTTTGAAAATGTGGAAATATGTTCTTATGTCTTATGTCAGTCTCTATCACTTGCTGTTGCAAAGCAGGCAGTGGGGAGGGAAGGGCTGGGGGGGTCAGCAGGGAGGCTGCTGGGCAGGTTCCTCCGGTGCTTCCACTGCTTTTCAGTGTCACTTTCCACAATTACAGATTTATTTATTTTTTACAATGTTAGAAAAACATTCAACAAACAAAAGACAAACTGCATTCTGCATTTAATTCAAAGATTTAACCTCTTTGAGTCTTTTTCCAACCTGGAAAGCGTGGTGATTTCTTCATCCTGCTGGTCTCATCCATGTGAACTGTGCAGCTACAGCCTATCTCACTGCTGTGCCACATGTCTGATGGTGGGCTTTGTCTTTGGGGGTTGTCGAGTGATCCTTGGATGGGAATGATTGAAGCTTCCCAACAGCTTCCACGGTACGTGATCTGTCTCTGGACCAGGGTGATGGGATCCCATTGGAGGCAATGCCCCATGCTCCAGAGAACTTCCAGCCCAAAGTTGCCTGAAGTGTGTAGTATGTGTTCTTGTGGCTCACCGCCAGATAAGTATTTTGGTGCCTGGCTCACTAAGGATGGGAAAATTGGCCAGTCCTGGCTAATTTCTCTCCAAACTGAAAACCAGGTTCATTTATGTTGGATTTCTCAGGTGCTCTCAGGCCAATGCATCTCATCTTTTTTGAACTGTATTGATGATTCAGGCTTCAGTGCCAGTAAAGATGTAAGGTTGATGTTAAATGTCTCCTCATTATTAAAACTGCTATTCAGGAACATTCTTACATTAGTGAAAGCTTTAACAGCTCATGGAAACCAAGCAATTCTGGGGGAGAAAGAAGGTAAATATCTTGTGGAAAAAAAAAGTAAAAGCTAAGATTGCACATCGGGATAATGTTTTACACGAAAAATGCCATGGAAATTTTAGCTATTCCCTAATTCTGCGTTGTATTAATGACATTAAATAGTGCTTGTCTGAGTGTCTTAAGAGATGTTCTCAACTTATTGAGATTTGTTGATTTTAATAATTATTGGATTTGAATTCTGTGATTCGTAGTGCTTCATTTCAGAATAATTACATAATCTCTGCATAATTTAAGATTTAAAGTATGTATTTGTAAGTGTTTTTGTGTCATCTTTTAATTCATGATGATGATCTGCTGTAGGAAAGAAGGATTAATATTTTTAACTATTACTTTCTATTAAAAACCATACTGTAAAGATTCCAAAGATTTCCTACAGGGCCTCCACGCAGGCTTGTTACATGGCTCAACACATTTCTGCCCACTGGGTTTCTATGGGCTCCAGCTCCAGAGTTTTGTTGAAATCCCGTTACCAAATAGTTATAATGTATAAACAGAAAAAGTGCTTTGAGAAAACAACATCAACAGAAGCTTGTTCCCATGCTCCTGTGAATCCTAACGCTCCGGCTCTTTGCAGTTTGCAAGGGTTGTAAGGTCCACTGTAATACGCTTAATACTTCGGTTATTGTGCAATTAGAACAACAGTAGTTACTGTCTTGGTTTTCTTTTTGAAGCCCATTGATTCTTTATTTTGACCTTAATTACCAGTAGTAGAAGAGGTGTTTCTTCAGGGAACTAATTAGTCTAAAAAGCCTGGTTCAGCACAGTGCTTGAGCACGGTTAGTTGAATGATGCCTAAATGCAACAGTCAATTGCAATGGTTTTATTTCGGAACATACGTAATTATTCACCCTTAATACTTCCCCATAGTTACGAGTTGTATTTGCTCCCGTACGTTCGCTCTGTCTTTCCCCATGGACTGGTTTGTCCATAGGCTGCAGCGTTTCCGTTTCCCTGGTTTGGTTTCATATTAAGGTCATGAATTAGAGTACGGCACCATCGCAAGTCGTAACTTGAACAGAATTTAAAGGAAGGTGGCTGGAATTCTCTCTTTATTTTTCTCGTTTTCTTTTTCACTTAAATGTGACTAGCCTACTAATATTTGGAAAAGGCTGGGAAGAGGAGAAGTGAAAAAGCCAGCTGATAGCGGTTTTCAGCAAGCTGTGAGTGAAAACGAAGCTGTTGATATAGATCTCCTCTGTTCAGGGGTGGTCTGAGTAAATTGTAAGGAAAAATTCCGTTTTCTCAGAGGCTTTGCAATTTATCTATTTGCTTTAATCAGTGTTAATGTCAAATGTGCTTTGATTGTGCTAAAAGCTTTTCAGCAAAACAAACTGGAAGTCCTGCATTTTGGAAAAAGCCACAGTTCCTGTAATGCAAGTTGTATTGGTTTTCTTTTGAATTGTATTTATGCTGTTTAATAAAACAGGCAGCACTGCTGTACAATACATGTGCCATGAATCCAACTGTGGTGACAGTAACGTAGATACGAAGCGCATGGCACATCGATTCGACGTATTGAACTGATTTATGTTTCCAATCTCTTTAAATGGCTATAATGGCTAAAGCTTTGACAGATGTGTACTCAAATTTCAGTTCTATTCAAGACCACATTAAAAACGGAACTGATTTCTGGTTTAAAGCATTGATTTTTATCTATTCCGTGTTCTCTTGCCTGCATTCCACACGTCAGACTCACAAACATGAGTGCTTGTAACATCAACTTTACTTCCTTCTGGAAAATTGTAGAAACAGCTTATTTTCCATTGGAAAGCAGATTCTTGGAAGAGTTGCTAAACCTAAATATTTTTAATTTTTAAAGGAGTCAACAAGAAGCTTGAAAGATTACATATTACACTATTATTGCTGTATAAAAACCCAGTGATATATTCAGTAGCTGTGAACGTGAGCAGAGTAATTATTTTGTAGAGGTTATTTTAAGTAGAATATCTTGTGTAATGGGAGAGTTTTTCTGAGGCTTCTTTGTGTAAAGACTGCCACCGTGCATTATTTATGTACACAAAGAAATGATGAATGTCTGTATCAATATTAATTTATGGGAGTATCTCTTGAGAGCCCACAAACTCTGAATTTTTCTTCAAGTCAGGGCTGTGCAATGCTGTTGGGAATTGGCCTAATGGTAGAGACCGTAAACCAGTGATCTTTGTGGCAGATATAATTGCTAAGCTAGTTGTTACCAACCTTACCTCTGGAAATTATATTCTGACTACTCTTAACTTTATTAACAGTTCATACAGATGCAGCGTTCTTCACTTTCTAATGATCTCGTTTATTCCCTTTTATAAGAGGTCATCTCATTAGTGAAAAGTGCAGCCTTAGGATAGATCAGTTCCCTGACCCGATTTCTCAAATATTCAGATAAAATGTGTGCTCCTTTGACCTCCATGGATCTAGTTGCATCTAGCAAAAAAAGGTTGCGGGTTTCTGAAGCATTCTGTGTCCTTTTGTATGAAGAAAGGTGTTAGGGATGACAGCTAGGAGTGATGTATTTCTCTAGGTGGGAACATTCAAGCAGTGGCTGAACCATGTTCACTCATTAGTTGCCTTCTGTGCATGTGGGTGTGGAAGGGCAAGAGCACCCACTTGCAGAGGGCTGGAAGGAGACCCCCGCCTTGTTCAAAGAACCTTGTCTGGAGGTACCCAGGGCTCTGACGCTGCCGTTCTTGCTTGGTGGAGATTGCTCTGTCTCTGCCATTTGCTCAAAGATGATCTGGGTGTACCTAATCGTATCTCAGCTGCAGCATGGCAGCACACAGCGCCGTTGAAAAGAGAGAAGTTGTTAGCATCAGGGATGGGTTTTATTTAGAGTTGCTCATTGCGCTTGGCAGAGACTGCCTGGGGGCTTGTGACGAGCACAGAACTACCTATGTAGTGTGTAATGCGGATGTATGTAATTCCTGGCAATGGTTGTAACAGTATAAAATACATGATTAATCCTAAATGGTTTCAACATACATGATGCCAAACATATCCAAGCTTGTTTGAAAGTGTCAGTTAATTTTTAAAATTTATTATTACTACTCAAACTCGCAATGTAAATAAATATGTGTGTATACATACGTACGTGTTCCTAGTGCACGTTCAGGAAAGCCTATCTAAAGAACTCTAGATGACTGTATGCTCTTAAAATAACATATTCTCCCAGGCTAATTCTACAGACTTTTTATTGCTTTGCTGTTTACGTACATTTCTGAAGACAGTAGGTGAGACTCTCAACAGCTATATAGAGAAATGACATTTATCTTCACAGTGCAGCGTGACCTTATCGTTCATAAGTGGCATTTCCTCTCGAGATAACGAGCACCTTTTTATTTAGGCCAGGCAAGACCCAAATTCATTGTATCTGATTTCTACAGCCCATCAACACTTTACGCGTTACTGTAATTATTGCGGATATTAGTTTCTGTTGCATTCCACTTGCTCTTTGGATTCCACTTGTTTCTGAACAGCAAAGGGGATTGCGAGAGGGAAAAGGTCACATTTGAGTCTTCATGAACATCTGGAAGCTGCTGCATGGCACAAATACGGCCGCTGCTACAACAAATGTACATTTTATGTACCCTTCCTGTATGGCCTCTTCCACAAAGAGCGAGTCACCATTTCGGCACATATCAGCCTAGGATGGACAAGCAAGTTGGTGTTGCCCTGAGGTCACCTGCTTTTAGGCAAAGGTGAATCTTTGTAGCTGTGTATCTGCTTGATTAAGAAGAAAGAAAATTTAAGCATGAACAGAAGGTTTTAAAAAAAAAAAAGTGTTCACAATTCTTGTTTGCAAATCTTTGCAGAAGGGAGCTATCTGTCATGCTCCATGTTGCCCTACCCCGGCTCTGTTGCTTGATTTGATTTTGCCTGCAGCATTAGCTGTGTGTGTGCTCACCGCATCCCGTGGAATGCTCATCCACCAGTGAGCCCCTACACGCCTCGGAAATAGAACTCCCAGCCTCAGAGCATCCCATGCTGTGCGATGGAGAAGTGATTCAATACATCATGTACCTTTGTGGCAGGAGCTAATAACTGAGATTATCTTGGCACAAGTTCTGACTTCTTTCCTTTCCTTGCCAAATGGAGATCTTTTATGTTTCTATAGCACGGTTTTACTAGACAGGCATTCAGGTATGAGGAAACTCAAAGGTTTCTAATGGGACCATCAGACTGTTTCACCTTTTCCCTTGTCAGTCTGCATTTGCTAGAGCGAGAAACGATTGTGAGTTGCTGGATTGCTTTCCTGAAATGAGTTGCTGTTTGGTTCACTCAGAGAAGATAAACACTCGCATCTCGAAAATATCATCCTGTCTGGCATCTTTGTTGGCAGTCCCAACAGAAGGGCCAAGGAACGACTGGACCATGTCTAAGATAAAATTGCAGTGCTCCCTCTGGAGTTAATCCTTTCAGCCCAAAATTGAGAAGCACTGATGGGGCAATGTAAGAAAAGACACACTTCTGTTCCTTCTGCTCTGTTTTATGGGTAAGGAAAGGACTTCGGCCCCACATTGATTAATCCAGCACTTTGCCCTCACAGTAACTCTCCTGCAAGTTTTTACAACGAAAATTAAACTGATGGTTGGCAAACACAGAATACATGTCACGCCTGTGCTATGCGAGGATGGTTTGTTTACTTGTTCTGTTCTTGTCACTGCAGTTGGTTTTTTATACCACTTGCATACCCTTTCCAGACCTTTCTTTAAGTAAGGGAAGATACTAACTGATGGAGTTTAAAAGTTTGGATCACAGGCCATATTTATAGCCTTCTCCTCCTCCCTACAGGAGGAAATAATTTAACTTTGAGAAAACCATAAATCTGTGCAGAGCTGCTGTGGCATAAGCCTCCTTCCCCACAGAGAAGGCTCTAAGGAGGTCCTGGGCTGCTCGCTGGCAACTCCACGTGCAGGACAAGATCTGCCACAGGAAGGGCTTTACAGGAGTCATGAAGGACCTTAAAGCTAGTGAAACTCCTTGGAAGATGAAACCAGAAGGTTTTCTGTTCCTTAAATTCTGAAAGAACTCCCTTCAGGCTTGAAAGAAGGAGCACAGGATTAAGAGGAGTAATGAAAAAGGATAATTAAGTTGGCTGCTTTGAGGAATGCAGCAAGCTGGAGACTGGGGATGTTGTGGGCAGTCAGACTGGCTGTGGGAGAGAGGGAGCAGACAGGTTGCAGCAAGAGCTGTGAAATAAAGATTCCAGTTATTTTGAGAAATGGTTAATTGATATTATAAAATGGAATTTATTAGAAATTTTCCTGCAAATGCTTTCCAGAAACTAGGTCCTCTGTGGGAATGACTCGGATTCCCCCAGCTCTGTTCATTGACATGAATATTTTCACTTTTCTTATGACATGGTTGGCTGCTTAAACTTAATATTTTTGAGTCCACTCCTATTTTGGATGACTCTTACCACAAGATGGCTGCATGAACACTTACAGTTACTTTACTTTAATGATTGCACTTAATAGTATATTGAATCCAATATGCAGAGAAGACTAGAAATTAGTCCGAGATGGCCCACAGGAGCTTGAGTTTTCAAGTAAGACTTTATTGATAACGTAAAAGCCTTCTTCAGATTGGCTTTTGGGGGTCTTGAGAGCATCCGTCCTCAGTCTTAAGTCACGAGCATGTTTTCATGTGTACTCATGGTTTAAATACCAGTTTCAGTTTGCCTACGGAAAGTGGTTCCATCATAACGTGGAGCCCGAGCGCTGTTTCTGAATGAGCTGCTCCAAAGCCAGCATCGTGGCTGGGTGTCGTGTTTTGCATGTGACAGGTGCTGCCTCTCTTACCTTTTCATGTCTCTGTCTCCACTTGCCTCCAGCGTGGCACAGTTACTACCTGGTGCTCTGATGTAGCTGTGTGCCTTCTCCTGTCCCTCCTCCTTCAGCCCTCTGAGAAACTAGAGGCAAAAATGTCTTCGTGCTCTTCATACATTTGAATGTCTTTGTGTCTTTTTATCCCTCCTTCCCACACCCCATCCTTTTCTGTTTCTTCATATTTTTACCACGTTTCTTCTACCTTGTTAGCCACCTCCTTCCCAACAAACCATTAAGCAATAACAAGAGAAAACAAAAACAATTCTTGCAGTTTCCTTCAAGTGCTTGCCTTGCATTTGTTGCCTATTTATAGATTATTCGTTTAAGCCGCGGTGGCAGTCAATTAGAAATGTGGTGAATCCTTCTTTCAAAAGCGTGCCAAGAGAGGATCTTTTTAGTGTGCTTGCTTTTTTATGATTTTTGCTGGAGCCTCCACAGTGTGCTTAAATTCCATTGGGATTCATTTATTTTGAATAAATTCTCAAATAAAAATAGAAGAGTTTTGCTCCTTTTCAAGGAAGCTGCAGGAGCCGTGATCACGATGTGCAGGGATGTTTGATTTTATTTGAGAGTGGTAAAAATGTATTTTACACAGTTTTTTTCTTCCAATTTTCATCTTGGAGGATTTTTTTTTTACCCTTTCAATGTTAGGAATGTCTTTGGATAGAGGTACTGTTAACATTCCCCGCCCCCCCCGCCCCTTTTTCTTTTCCCAACAACTTCAGGCAAATTCTGCCTCTAAATCCTTGTCTGTTTGTAGTACAAAACTGATGAGGTATAATATTATAGTTGTAAATTGTGAGTGCCTCTGTGGCCTTGCAAAGGACACATGATCTTTGTGCTTTGGTTTCTCGTTTTGTTGAGCAGGGTTGGTGCTGATCATCTTCAGTCCTTCATGGGGTGTTGGAGAGTGGAGGAAGTTTATACTGACACATCCCAAACAGTAAGGCAGGAGCTGTGGGTGAGACACAAGTACATCACAAGTGAGATGTTGCATGAGTCCTACATTAATAAACTCAGCTGGACTTTTGCTGGCTTCATGGGACATGCTGAGGTGTGGAGCGTTGCCAGGGTTTTTGAAGTGAAGCTTGTCTGCAAGGAGGCTGGAAACCACTGATTTGTGCAGTCCCTGGAAATGAAGGTGGTAGTGTTCTACTTTGAGGGTAGGAGCTCTTTGTTGTGAGTAGGTGTGTGTTGGGAAAAGATACTTTGCCATTTTTTTTAATGCTACATATTACTGGTAAGGACTAAGGTTATTTTTGCTTTTCCAAAACAGATTTAGAAAGAAAATACTGTTTTAAACCGGATCTCTGCAAAATAGTTTTAGCAGCCAGCAGCTGCACCTAGTTTGTTTTTTTTCCCCCTTTTCTGTTCCCCCCTTACTGCTCTTTGGTTTTAAGCCACAATAGCCTGGCAGGACAACTGTGACGAGACAGAGTCACCTGCGGGGCTGACCCAGAGAGCAGGTATGAAATTCCTGCTTGGCCTCAAGTGTGGGTGTACCTTCTGCATCAAAGAGGAGAGTGTCTCTGCTAAACTTGCCTTGCTCACAGTGCTGTACAGATAATACAATAAATTGAAGGTACAGGTTGAATGAGGAGAATTATCCTATTTGTTTTTCATCTCATCTCCCATGATAGGACTTGATTCTTTGCTCCAGACCTCCCAAGATCAGTCGCGTTCAGAGCAGCCGTCGGCGCAGATCAGCTGTGCTGAGCACACTGTGACATTTGGAAATCCCTGTCTGGAAGGGGAATTGAGCAATGAGCTTCTGCTAATTATAATAGCTATGTTTAAAATATAATGTTTGCTTTATTGAGCAAAATCCAATTGCACACCCGGACTAGAGACTGGAAATACTCTGGCAGCAGAAGAGACGGATCCTCAGCAAACGCATTCCCAGGTTGGAAGCAAGGGCAGTACAAGCATTGCTTCGTCAGAGCAAACATTGCACAGTCTTGTCCGGGGGGTGAACGTTGTTACCTAGCAACTTCCGAGAGTGTTTCAAATTTGTCGGAGACCCTCCGAGGCTTAGGCGCTTTACCCACTGTTCTGCTGGATGTGAAAAATACGCCGGCGGTGATTTCGCAAGCCAAGAGCAGTGCTGGCTTAAACTCCTCCTTGACCTTTGTTTGAGCTAGCACAACCTGTGCAGTAGTGGAGAGAACCAGGGCAAGAAACCAAGCCAGATTAAAATTAAATCAGAAGGATAAAAAGTTTTATTTTAAACATGGATCTTTGCTTCCCTGATGGCATTTGCTGGTTGGCCCACAACAGTTGTACTGGGAAGTGTGCTGACACACCAGAGGGCTCTTACTGGGAATGTGTTTGTGTGGATAGCAGAGATGCAGTTAGGGACGAGGCGCATGGCACACGTATATCATTAAATACTTCTTTTCTGACCTATCACCACACATCACCAGCTCCCAAACAGCCTTGGGCAGCTTCGAGGAAGGTGCTACCGTTGAGTACTCCGGGGTCCTAAGGTCAGTATGAGTTGTTCAGTAGCCTTGTTTTAATAGTTAGAAAGGTTAACTAAAGCAACGGTGATATTAGCAGACTTGTGTAAGAAGAAAACCACAGCTGTGCTCCTGTTTACATTCCAGTATTCTTTGATTCATCTAGCTACAGATCTTCTGACTGGGGTCTAATTCGTACACAAACCTCTCTTCCTCATTATTGCTTCCACTTGGGGTAGAGGCTTTCCATCCACACCACTTTTGTCTGAATTCCTATTCAGATTCTAACTCCCCTGAAAACTTCTTTTAACTCATAACCAAGTATTCGTTTTTCTCTCCAAAGATACTGTCCATCTGCTCACGTCTTCGGAAGGATTGCCACCCTCAGGCTATAGGGGTGTAGAGACCTCTCCTTGGCAAGCAAAAATATTTTCCGGGTATTCAACTGTCAGCCTGCTGAAAAGAAAGTGTTGCTTTATGGTTAGTGAACTGACGAGAGCTCTTCATACCTTTAAATTAAAAGTGACACACTCACATAAATCATTATAACAGTGCTGTGTGCAAACACAGTTCCTGGATCCCGAGTAGTTATGAGATGACAGTGAAATGGGGTGAATACCCTTATTCTTGACTTTGAGAAGTACAGTGACAGTGAATCATTCTTAGTGATGAGATGCAGCAGTGCTGACTCATCGGGCTGAAATTAGAAGGGCTTTTTTAGGTAGAGATGTAATTCCACCATTTTTTCTGATGAATGGATAAGAGTGAACATTTTTGTTGGCTAATTTACAGGCTTCATCAACTAAATGTTGTTTCTTTCCCTCTAGTTATCAAACCTAGTTGAAGGCAACTGATGGGGAAAACTTAGATCCAGGGAGGTAGTACTGGAAAAAATGAGTAGGAAGGAGTGACTGGGGTTTTGGAGCCTGAACTTATTCTGCTGATAATCTAAAGGAGGAAAAAAAAAGGAGGGGGGAAATTAATATTGCTGGAGTTGCCAGAAAATTAAACAAATGCACAAACATTTGCTCCTCCCTTCCCCAACTAACTTTGTTATTACATGTAATAGCAAGGACTTCGGTTCCTGTTAGCTACTGTATCTTCTGCTTTGTAGTCTCTTGCACTGCTTCCCAGTTCAAGAAGGTGTAATATAACCTGAAGAAGACATCGTGCTCACTGGATCCCAGAATCTCTCATAGTACCTGTTCTGAGATCACCTAAATAGCGATGAATAACCAGATTCCCAGAGGTGCTAAATTCATTTCAGAATCTGGTGCTGGCATCTCTTCATTTCAGCTTTAGAGATGTGATCACAGTACAGTAAAATTAAGTCTCCTTAGTGTCCTCCAAATGATTTGTATTCCTTTCTCTTTTTGCTATTTCCCTGTGGAATGGTCTGATACTCTCCTAATGTTTTTTAGTTGCACTAATATATTGATAATCTGTTTTACTCCTGGCAAGAAATCTGTGGTCAACTCTCAATAGACAGATTTTATGCCAGGTTATCTTTCTGCTGTTGGGTTAAAAATTTTCCTAGGGGAGCAGCAAAAGAGAAGCGACTCCCTGCCACGACTGCACACTCAGCTGCTTTTCGGAGGTAGGAGTATTTCTGAGCCTGCAAAGAGAGTATTAGTGACAGAAGCTTCTCTGATGGGTGTTCCAGTGATGGGGAATGACTCCTTTGGAGAGTCCATCAGCATCCAGCAGTCACTCGTGTGTGTCCAGAAGATGCTGTACTGGCTGACTGCATAACGCTCGAAGCAATTGGCTTGGCAGAGTTTCATCAGTCAGACTGCCCTTCGCTGTTGAGGAAGCAGCTGCAAACTCACATTTTTTGTTTGGCAGTATATTCTCTCCCCAGCGGCTGCAGCACCATTTGATTGGGATGGAAGGAAGGAGACCTATCGCAAAAGTGTACTATCCCCAGCAGAGCCATGCTGATCTTCTGGTCTCTGTGCTCTGTCTTAGCAAGATGTTGAATGAAAACATCAAGGAAAAACAGGAGGAGAGAGGAGTCGCTCAGTTGTTGCCCCTCAAACTCGGCTGCAGCTCGGAGAGTAAACCAACAAATACTTGCTCTTGTTTTGAGACATTTTTGCAAACCTGATTCTCTTTTGTCATATGAAAAATCTGGTAACACCTGAGCCCCTTATTTTCCTACCTACCTGCTTTCTTTGTAAGTGTTTCAGTCTGGCACAGGGCTGTCCACTCTCCAGGGACTCAACCTTTCCTGAAGGTAATGCTCCACGTTTCGCCTTCTCCCCAATTTGCTTTGATACTGTGCTCCTTACCTGACAGCATCTGCCTGGGAGATAATGCCAACAGTGTTGATGGAATAGATTTTTGAGAAGTTCAGTATCTTTCTCTAAGTTTTACATTTTATTGAAGTTGTGAAGGTCACCTTTGCTTTGAGGATCAGGGAGATTAGGTTACCGGCACCTCTGAACGTGGAGGTCCTCGAGTTCTGCCCTTAATATGGTGCTTAATCCTTTTACTGCCCGAGTGGTGTGGCCCATCCAGTGTGTTTTGTGTCAATAGCAGTACCTCGTGCTCGGAGATTATCTTTGGTCAAAGATTTTTTTGGATGGTTTTACAGAGTATTATCTTTACCTTAGAGAGGGAAGGGAAAAAAAGGAGTTTCAGAGAGTTTAGTACTTTGCCCTGGGTCTCTCAGCAGTTGTTAGGCAGAGTGGGAACAAAAAGCAGGTCTGCTGCAGAGCTGGGCAGCTTATTTTCAGCTAGGTCAAGTGACTTACCAGGAATAAAGATGTGGGCAATTTCTGCTTGAAATCCTGTCTTCTTCGTATCAGTTGTTCCACAGTGACTTTGTTTACACTCCTTTCTCATAGCATAACCAGCGAGAATTTGAGGTGATTTCATTATAATAAGCTTACTGCCAAGAATTCTTGACGTTACTAAGTGACTGTGTCTCTTAAAACAGAAGGAGAGATTGGTCTGTCCTTGAGACTTGAAGAGCAAGAGAAAGTTGGTTATTATCTCTTTGTCCAGTAAATCTTGATAGTGTGTTGACAGCAGCCCATATCTTGCAGATGTTTTCCCTGTATCTTCCGTAATTATAACTATGACTTCAGCAATTTTTCAATTTGCAGTATCATTTTTTTGTTTAGCACCCGAGCCTTTGCTTTATTCATCCTCCGTTTTGGTAACCAGCTGCTTTTTGTCTCTCACTTGGGGGCGGCAAATCCCTGCTGTGCATCACATCCAGTAGAAAACTGGTTCTCAAAGAAGTAGCAGCTCTTGGTTTTTTGAGAAAAACACTCTTTGCTACTCTGCACAGAGCAGTAGCCTTCAGTCCCTGGCACTGCGGTGTGCTGTGATGCCCAAGAGCACGAGTCCCTGGAGACGCGGGGATGTCTCGCTTACAGACGTTCTAGTTTCCTGTCTTTCATGTCCGTGCTTGGGGTAAAATTACAAAGAACTAAACTACATGGAAAACCACATAATCTTTGGCCTGAGACACATGCTTTTCCTTGAGCTGTAAGCCTATCCACAGAGCATAAATTATGTCAGTAAGCAATGGTCTCTGTTTCGCCTATTGCAGCTTTGTTTGCGAGTCAGAGTCAGTGTATATAAATTTCTGAAACGCATTCAAAAGTTGTTGGAGGATTTTCCCCTTCACCTTTGCGTCAGACTGGGCCCCCTGCCACCTCCAATCCAGCTCCTGTAAGATAACATGGTGGTTTTGATGCTTTTGAGACACCACCAGAGTTTATTTGTTGCTGTTATTTCCCACTTTATCAAGGATTTTGCATTGGATTTTATAACCAGAACTTCCCTGAGAACAGCAAAATTGAATCTGTAAAGCAGCAAAAAAATTATTTAGCAATGTCTGATACTAAACTGTCTTCCTGATTGTGATCTCAACTGATGCAATTTTGTGAAAGATCAGTAATTTCATCTACAAAGCATGAAAATATTTTAAATTAGAAATGACCATTTAACCCGGTGTAATTTCGTAGTGCACTCCAGAGATGCTAAAACAATACTGTGCTGCTACCAGTCTGCAGTAATGGTGTGCTAATGGATTGAAGGCAGAAGGTATTGGCTGGCATGGGATAAATGGATATATAGCTTTAAAGGATAAACAGGCAAATGCATGCATTAACTGTTGAAAGTTGAATCCCATGGGTGAGGTTTCAGATTGAACACTAATGAAAATTTCATTTCAGCTCTCACAATATTTTAATGTGCAGGATCACAGCATGCAAATCAACTGAAGTCTAACTGCAAGTGGCTGATGAGTTACTTCTGTCTCAGTCTCTGCCACCCCCATAAATAAGCTGTCTGTGGCTTTTGTGAAACCAAAGTTTTCCTCTTGTTTTCCTTAGAAGCCAGAATCTTATAAAAATATCTTTGTGTGCGAGATAATTAGTGATTGCAACCTTCTCTTCAGAGTGTTCTCATGGTACTCCCCTATTGTTCCATGTAACTCATCGGGCGGTGCACAGAGCTATGTTTTTAAATTTATTATTGAATTGTGTTACAATCAGTGCTTTCCTTATCAGAACTGTCTTGAGAGTGCAGCCATGTTTTGGGGTTTCCTTCTGTATTTCAGCTGCAGCCTCAATGCACCATATTTTCCTTGTATCCCCTGAATCTGATAGAAAGAAGCAATGTTGTGCTTTTTTTTTTCCTTCGTCCTCAGCTTATGGCATCAGATAAGATTTGCTGCCTTGGACTGTGTTATAGGTCACATCACGCTTTAGCCACACATTAAGGCCATCTAGCTTGAGCCAAGGAGCTTCATCTTGTATCTTCTTTTGTAAGTGATGAGATAAAGAAGTTACTGGGAGATTACCAGGGGAATGGGGGGCAGCCAGCACAAGAAAACTGAAATTATTCGGCATGTTAGAACATATCAGACTGCGTATTTCTGTGATTGGAAGCCGATATATCCTTGTAATTTTAAATTCTGTGTTAACTTTCTCAAAGAGGAGAGGCAAGAATTTATCTTGGAAGTTAATTAATTTGAAATAGCTATTAATTAACATTATACCTAAATTTGCCAATCATCACACTTGACTTGCATTTGCACACAACTGTTGCATATAAAATACTGCTAAGGGTATCTCGGGCTTCGACGTGCTGTAAAAATGCCACGTTTTGCAGCTGTGTTAAAGCTCTGCCAGGCTGAACCTCGTCCCCTCCCGTGCAGTGGTGCTGCCCTTCCGACAAGCAGCCTTTCTTCTGGGGACCTGCAGTTGGGATTTATAGCCATGGAAGCGCAGCCCTGGAATAGGCAGCTGTGTATATTCTCAGATATTTCACCCTGATGAGGAAGAATAAAAATGATTCTTTTTTTAATTTGAGGTAGTGAATGTGCTGCCTGTTCCTCTCCCTTGTAAAGTACCTACCTTGTATTAACGTGACTGTTAAGATAATCATGTTTTTTGATGAAAGCATAAGACTAAAATGATGTTTCCAAATGAAGGTTGTTTTGATTTATTCCCGGTATGCAGCACGCATAATTTTGCTTCCCTAACTCTTTGATGCAAGCTTTAATTTTATGGCTTTGGTTGTTGCTACTACTGTGCTGTGCTGTACCTATGAGCTATTTAATGTGCAACATTGAGGAGTAAATTAATGCAGGTCCACAAAGAGAGCGCTTCGATTTGCTAATTGCTTGTAGAGCGGAGGGTATTGTTGTGTAGAGAAAGACTGTTCATTAGAGATTGAGTAGCTAATTTTTTCCTACAAGTAGGTCTCACATTTGGGCTGCTTGCCTATCGCTCAGGGCAGTCGGCTGACGTTCAGCCCCCTGGAGGAGAGCGTGGGGCTGTTGGTGCAGTCGGTGTTTGTAACCCCCGGATTGCTTTAGTTCATTCATTAAACCCTCCCCGACCAACCTCCTCCAGCGTTGTCGGTGAAGGCTGACTTTTGCAAGGTACAGAAAACAAATTATCGATGCGGGGAAGCAAGCTAAACAATTCAGAAATGTCTCCTTAGAAGCTGCATCGGTTCCTCTCCTTGGAAAACATTCCGGCTCCTCTTTCAGCCCTGAGCTGCAGCATCCCGGTGAGGCCAGAGCACAGGTTATCTTCCCTTGCCTGCCACTCTCTTTTGAGGATGACAGTAGCACTGACAGTAGATTAGACTGTGTTGTCATGTAAGATGAATGTTTTGAATTGACAACCCCTTTTTTTTGGAGGTTTAAAGTAATTGACTGAATACTTGAGAGGATTTTTTTTTTTTTCTGCTTACGCTACTTATTTGATTTTCTTTTACCTGGTTGTGCTGCCTTCAGTGGGCAAATTGAACTCTACATATATTTGTATATCTGACTCTTAATATGTTTCCTTATTAGATTTTTTTATGCTTGAGCTCAGTGATCTGTGGGAATTTTAACATGTGTATTAAGTAATGAGAATTTCCTGAAGTTAACTTCTATGCATATTCTGAAGATTCAACAGGCAAGTCTTTCCTACTGAGAGATCCCTGAGATACCAAGGTGAATGCGTTCAGTCGAAAAGCCCATAAAACAGAGTTGAGCTACACATAGGTAGGACATTGCTTTTCCCAGTGTGAAACTCGGACATGGGACTGGGAAGCTACTTGAACGTCTGCTGCAGATAGCCCTCCCATACCTGCTGGTGCAGGGGTCAAAGGCTCCTGCACACCATCTCCTTCTTAAACACTCTAAATGACTCAAGTTCATTGCTCATGCAAGTAGAGATTTTTTGAACCGAGAAATCTATCTGTTCGTTCCTGAAAAGGTAAATTCCAAGAAACAGCATAAAACTCTTTTGTGTCTTTCCTGGTAAATGTCCGAAGTGGGTCTGGGTGCAGGAGCTCAGCACGCTGTGAGGCGCCGCTCCGCGGCCCTCTGCAGCTCCGTCCTTCCATGGCCGTGGTGGCTGGCAGCTCCTCCAAACCACTCTGATTAAGTGAGATGTGGGGATAAGTTCAGAGCCTAATTTCTTCTTCATAATTAAAAATGTGTGCATCTGTCATGCTGCTGGTGATTAGGTTGTATTTTCTTGTGGCCTAGAAGGAATATGGCAGTGAATCACTTTGCAAGCAGCTGTCCTCTAACAGCTGAGCTAGGTTCAATATTTGATTTAAGCTAATAAAAAGTCTGGGGTAGGGCTAATGTTTACAAACTGGATGTGATAAAGCATTCAGATCATCTGTTTTGCAGCCAGGCGAGAGCAGGCGCAGGGGACCCCACCGAAAGTTTGGACTTTGTCTTGTTCTTCTGTGCCTGCCGGCGTACGTGGGCGTGAGGTGGGAGCCGGTGGTCCGGAGGGTCCCCGCTCTGCTCTGCGAGCGCATCGGACAGCATCAGCTCTGCTGGAAAAGCCTCCTTGTTTCCAGCTGTATCATTCTAACAGCTCTCAATGCATTAAATATGTCCCTTTTGGTCTTCTCTGAGAGCTGTAGTCAAACCGTACGTGTAAAAATCTTTTAATCTTCATAAATCATTTCTTCCAGCAATTGAGTAAGTTTAGTTGCTGTTCTCTGAATTCCCACTAGTTAGCTACTCTTTCATTTTGAGATGAGCTGCCTAGAAATAAATGCAATGAAGAAAATCTTTGTGATTTAATTCTTATCTGATTGCTTCTCCAAATCATATTGATCTGCCATTATCATGCTGCTGGTTTGGACTTGCTGTCCAGGTTTGCCTCTAGGTCTCTGCTGGTATAGCGGCTTGAGAGGTTTGTATATTTCGTTATTTTCCCCAATATAAGATAAATTATGAAATATTTCTTGCTTATATTTCTGATTCCTCCCATCCCTTTGTATGATTTCTCTCCTGTCTAAAAGTTTTTGCAACCACTTCCTGAAGTAAAATTTGCCAGGTCTTTTCTGTCTTTTTTTTTTTCCTGAATTTTATCAAGGTCTTGTACTTTAAAAGGTTCCTATAGTTCCTAGGGTACTGTTGTCTTGATATAAAGTGAAATATTTCCACTGTGAAGGTGACCAAAGCTTGGCACAGGTTGCTCAGAGAGGTTTTGGAGTTTTCCTCCTTGGAGATTCTCAGAACTCAGCTGACGACGAGCCCTGAGCATCCTGATGTAGCTGACCCTGCTCTGAGCAGGGCATTGAACTGGCCGCTTCCGGGCTGAATTGCTCCGTGATTCTATTGACGTCTGTACTGACAGGAGGCTGAACAGAGACGTATGACCCTCAAGTTCAGGAGTGGTAACGACTGTAAACAAATATGTAATTCTTAATGTCTCTTTACATCTAGTTTAGAATAGGCAAGAATTTCTCATCTAAAGGTCATATCCATCTTCATTCATGAAGGCTGTTAAATATACAGAAAAGTTGAGGGCTGGATTTGATCTAAAATATTCAGTTTTGGGGTGTTTTGCAAAGACTGTGCTAGTGTCTCTCCTAAATAACATCTCTGAGGGGATGTTTTCTAATGTTTTTCCATGTGACTCTTCTGGCTCCAGCTTGCTGGTGTAATTCTACCTGATTCAATAGTAGCGGGGAAAAAAGTCATTCCTAGATGTCTGCAAATTTATAGTTTCCTGATGCTTCAGCATCAAATGTGGTGATAATTTAATTTTATCTTCTCACTAGCTTGTACATGCTCTCTGTGTTTGGCTGGGACTGGCATCTCCCATGGTGTTTAGTGAGCGTGTTTCATTTCCCCGTGCCAGGTCCCAAGCTTGTATTAAAACCTTTTTCATCTCACTTGAGTGTCTGTTCCTTAAATAATGTCGCATCATCCCAGGCCCTGCACAGCAAGAATCTGTAACTTTTTCAGTTTCTGCTGAACTCTGGGGCCACGAAAGTCTTGAACTGTTTGGTTGGTTGTTTGCAAAATTGAACTTCTGCTGTGCTGAACCTTAAGACTGTAATTTTTTTTGTTTGCTTGCATTTCAGTGCAGTTAGCCTTCAAAGCTAAATGTTTTCCTTTTTGTTGTAATAAACTGCTTGCTGTTTGTCTCTGGTTTGGATGTGGTACTCAAAAGACCCATTTCATCTGTGGCAAGAGATTGTGAGAGGGACTCCGGAGGGTTTTAACGAATATCTGCTTGAAATTACGTGAATTGGTTTGTAGGAAAGTTTGGGTTTAGTTCTTGCCTCGTTTGTTCACATCGTTTAAATTAGCTTCTCTGTCATCAGCTGTGACTATTTTTTGGGCTTTCTGCTAACCACAGAAAGGCTGATTGCAGGCTGGCAGTGTGTTGTGAAATGAGAGGTGGGAAGTGAAAGCACTCGAGTAGTGTATGTGGCTTCTCTTACCTTTGAGTACCCATTCCGTTTAGAATCTTTTTTGGTAAACGTAACTCTGAAAGCTTCTCTTCTGAGTCAGATTCTTATTTCTCCTCAAATTATATGGTGAGAACAAAATATTTCCACTCTGATTTGAGATTCTTTAAATTTCAAATTTCCTCTTAGAAGAAACTTTGCACTGGGACCTTTTCTCACAGAAATACAGTAGGGTCACGTTCCAGAGAGGATTTGCTCTGTATTCTACCATAACAGTTTTGAAGGTGTCCAAAACCAACCCTATACCCCAGAACTGCAGCAGAACGTTTTCCATGAAGTTTTCTTCAAACACAAACATATGTTTCAGGAGCTGTGGAGCAGGCTTCTTTATTCTGTAAAGTTAAGCTTGGCAGAATTGGGTGTTGTTTAGACCACCCTTTATGCAACTTCCAAAGAAATGGAGAGGGCGCACAGTTCTCTGGCTGGACCATGAGACTGGAATTTGAGATGGCTAATCCAGTGGATTTCCTCTCTGCAAGAAACCCCTTATTTCTTGTGTATGTAGGCCACAGGCTCTTTGGGACAGGATTGTCTCATGGGATGGGATGCTGATAGGACATAACAAGACATAACGCTTAAAATTCCTTTTCAATGCCTTGAATCATCTTGCCTTTGTTGACTTTTTTGGTTGGGAGGGAGGAACGTAGTCTTATTGAACCTCAAAAAATATGTCCCAGACTTCATTTTCTATTTATTTTGTCTTGAAGGCTCAGCTGTCTCAAGTTCTGGAAGAAGTGGGAAATCATAAGCAAAGAGCAGAGATGGTAAGTGTTCATCTTTTGGGGTTTTTTAATTGTTTTACGGAGCAGTAACATATGCAAAGCTTAGTTCATTTAAACAGTGGATCAGTTCCAAATATTCAGAAATGAATAGCAAATAAGCTTTGTAAAAGTTCGTATCGCTACTGCTAGTCTTGGCACTCTGTCTCCGTACTCACCTGGAACAAGTGTTGGATGAGATCTAGTGGTCTTTTTTCTTTTTTTTTTTTTTTATTTTGCAATTTGCTTTCTCTTTGTTAGCAGTTCTAGATCAGAAGCAAGCATTTAATTTCATACTGAATTAACTCCTTTCTTTGGGGGCCTTTGATTCAGTCTCAAGTGTGCAAAGGACAAGCAGATGAGATGAGGCAGAATTACCACAAACTAATATTTTATAATATCTGTTAATTTTCTGCTGGGTTTGTCTGGTTTATTGGCATTTCCCTCAAGGACCAAAAATAATAGAGGCCACAAAATCAGGCAGCAGGGAGGTTTATGTGCAGTTTCATGACTATTATGTACGATTCTTCATACTCAGGAATAAATGAGGTGTCAGCATTAAGCTGTTTCGTGAACCAGTGTTTTTGCTAATGGGTGAATTGGGGGATTCCTGCAACTTTTTCTAGACACAAGAAAAACCCGAACAGTGTCCAAGACGTATACACTTGTTCTGTAAATGTGTTTTACACTGGATTAATTTTATTACTAAGGAAAAGATGGGCATGCATCACTGGCTAGTTAGTAGCTGCTAAACAAGACCTCTGCTCTAAAACTGAAATCATAAACTACAGTGCTAACACTAGACTTTTTAGACTTCTACTTAACTCTACGAGGGCACTGAAGGGCAGAACTGGCATGCCCCTGCTGTACTATTAATGGGTTGCCATACATCTGCTACTTTCTTTTTTTTAAATTTGTTCTCCTTGCTGTTTCAACATCAGATTTTCTGTAACGAGAGTGTGAATTGATTCTGATTCTGGGATGGTCTTACATTGCAGGCAAACATTTTTGTATGCTCAGCCACTTTCAGTGGTGATGCAGGTCAGAACTGGTATTTCCAAAGAAAACTGAATTAATCCTATTTACCATCTGATCTCATTACATGCTGCCTTGTTATAGTTTGAAATTTTATACAATCAATTTTGCATTGGGCTCACTGGATGTATCAGAGGATAAATTTACTATTATCTTTTAAATGTTTTGATGTGTGTTTTTTTTAAATGTTGCAAAGTTTTTGGTTTTGCCTCATTAAGCCTGGGGTTTGAGTTATTTTTTTTGCCTTCAAAAGTTTTTCGTATTGAACAGGCTAGCAGAGAGCTAGAGAAACTGGAGCTTCCAGCGTTAAAGCATTAATTGGCATTGTGCATCATCCATCAGCAGAGGATAAAGCAGCAGTCAGTGTTCAATGCCTATTCCCAAGGGTTACTCAGTGGAAAACTGCAGGTCTTGTGATCTTCCAGGAAAGCTTACATCAATCTCCCATGAATAGGCTGTATTCTGTAGTGCTTTAGACGATGGATTGCAGATTGCGAGGTGTGGGCTTTATTCAGCATTTTGAATTTTATTCAGTAAATATAAGAACATTGCTTCAAACAGAGGAAGAGAAACTGTTTTTCCTCGTTTTCCCTGTTGAGGAGAAATGCGACAGTATTGTTCCTTCTTTTCACTGGTGGTAGATGGCTCTCCTCCATCCCCAGGTGAATCTCCCAGGTAGGGAAAGATGTGTCACTTCGTCTTCTACAGTGTTAGGAGTGGCAGAGGTCTGTCCCCTTTGGATGGGACTCTTCCATTAGCTGCCTGCCCAAGGGCTCCTTGTACTGTCAGCCCCTCTCTCCTCCCTGCCATCCAACACAGTCTTCTTTATATATTTTCCACCCCCCCCTCTCCAGATCAGTGTCTCACCTGAATGGCCTTGTTTTCAGTCTCCTTTAAAGCTGACACTTCAGCAATTGTTTACTGATTTGGATTCCTGGCATCTCACCTTCTTTTTCATCCCTCTCCCCTGTTTTCACCCATGATCCTCTGCTTGTTAGTTTGACGTTAAGCCTCTGCGGCTGGGGGGGATGCAGAAGGGCTCGTCCTGCTCTGGGTGCTGACAGATGTGGATATTGCTTTTCATCAGCCGTTCTGCAAACAGGCTTATGGCCCGAAGCGAAATGGAATAAACACCTGTCAGGTGCTATCATACAGTCTACTGGGTCTTTGGGCTGCTTCTGGGATAAACCTCTGTGGAGGTGACATCTCTGCTGCCACCCTGAAGAGTGCTAATGGCTTTGCCACCCTCCCCAGAGCACTGGGAACGAAGCGATGTGCTCTGGGGATGTGAACTAGCTAATTGGATCGCACTGATGAGTTGGAGGGGGTTTCTTGTACACAATGGGAAGTGTCTTAGATGTCCTGGTAAATAATTCATTCTTTACATAGCAATATTTAAAAGTAAAATACTTGTGGGATGAATCTGATGGGATCGTGGCCTCAACAAGACAGTATCTGCACGCTCTGTGTCCTTGGGAGGAGAGGGCCCTAGTTCAGGGAATTGTGTGCATGGGGGCAATATGAGTTAACGGGTGGTGTTTGCTATAGGGGATGCTGCTAGGCCAGGGCACAAGGTCTTCCTAGAAGAAAGAGGGATGGCTTGCTGCACTGACTGCCATTGAGTACTCCAGCGCATGATTTCCCTGCTTGTCAGCTAAAAGTGAGTTTACTACTGGAAGAATAAAAAAAAATAAAATGAAAAGAAATTTAAACATCTTCAGCTAATTGCAGTTGACAAGACAAAGGCAGTTTGACTTTCCAGTATTAATTAGCAAACCCATACTAATTAGCTTGTATAAGCACAATTCATGCTTCTTTCCCTAAATGCAATTAATATTGCAACTGAAGACGTCTCTGGGCTGTGCCGCTGTATCATTAACATACTTTGCCCTAATTAGACACGGCCAGTAGTGGCTGGAGAAATGAGTTTGTGATTACAACCATAAAAAATCCTCTAATATTTTATATCCTTCAGGGAACTTGAACCTAGAATTTATTTTCTGATTTAAGAAAAATTACCCTTATCACCTTGATGTGTAATTATAACAATGAAACTTTGATTTTTCTTTCCCTCTAACCCTTCACTTATTTATTTTTCTTTGTCCACAGTTTGCGTGTGTTCCTGTTGTAAGGGAATAGTGCTTGCCCAGTCTTCTGAGAGGTGGTACATAACAGAGTCACCAGTCTGATAGGGCTCAGATGACTTAATTGTCCCACAAGCCTGTAGGTTTTGTGTTTCTTTTATTTGCTGAAAGAATGTTTTTTGTTGTGATTTTTTTTTTTGGTGTCTAAGCACCTTTCGTGCCGTTTTTGTGTATGTATGTGTGCTTTTCTGACAATTTCATCATCACTGGAAGCTTTCTTTATTGAGGCTAGTGCTCCAATATTTTTATCTCCAGGATGTGCTAGGAGATTGATTATAGAGTTCACACATATGGCTCCCTGTTTCGTGGTCCCAGGATCTTACTTGCTATGGTAAGTTAGTTTGATGCTTTACTGGCATAGAGCTGAGAGCTAGCTTCACTGATCCCAAAATATTATTTGTAGAAAATGCTTTTCTGTTCATTTTATTATTTTTCTTTCTCTCCTTGAGGGAGAGAAGCAGCAGATATGTTAGTTTTTCTAATTTTCATTTGCCTTTTTCATCTCCCTTTATAGACAGGAGGAAACCGTTCGGCTCAAGCTTGCCATCCAAGCAACGACTGTGATCTCTGATCTTACACTTTCTTTCAGTCTGGTTCTGTAGCAGGGGGCATTTGTGTCAAGATTTTCTTTCTCTGTCATTAATCCCTGAGGGAAGTCAGCTTGGTATTAAAAAAGTATCACCTGTATTTTCATTGCCCTGAGGTGCTCTGGGTATCTTTTGGCTTTCATCTTCAAAAGACAGCTTGGCCCATGTGGGCTCTGAAATCTATAGACTGCTCATTGGAACAAATTATATCTCACCCTCCAGCAGATTAAAAGGGATGGCTATAAGAATCGGAAGAATTGCTTAGCAGGGTGGGAGGTAAAGAAGATTTGAAGTCCAAGAATGTCGCAGTCACGAAATGCATGGCATAAATTGAGTGTCCTTACAAAAGAAATAAAGTCACCTTAAAATTAAAATAATTAAAGTCCCTTGCCTTGAGTAAAAGTGTTGGTTAACCCTCTGCAAAGAACAAGAGACCTTTATTTAAGGGCAGCAGGTTGGGAATAGTTAAGGAGCCAAATCCTGTGTTCAGTCTGATGTTTAGGATTAACTTAATTAGTTATGTCAGTGACTACCTACACTGATGGGTATCAGGAGGAGTAATGAAGACAGAAAGGAGAATACATGAAAGAAATCAACTCAGAGAACACTGATGTAGTTGGGAACTTGCTGTTAACTGGAAGGCAACATGGAAAAATCGGAAAGAGTTTGGGCAAATCACAACAGGCATCAATACAAAATCAACAAGAGACCCACTGGGTTCATAAACCATTTGCATTATTACTGAAAGACTTCACTTTCTAGTGGTTACATCAAACCTCCAGACTTTTAAGAACTGTATCGTTTGATACTTAAGAGAAATACCTGGCAAGGATGAATATTCTGTTACATTTTACTTTACAGGTGACAACAATGATAATATGAAAGAAGTGAATTTTAGTGTAGAAAGACCTGCCCTGGATAACTTGCCAATATCGCTAATTTAATTCTTGTTTAAGAGTTATTAAACATAAAGCAAGAAATACAATGGACCAGGCATAAGAACAAAAGTGGTGTTGATTAGCAGAAATGTAAATTCTCTGTATTATCTACAATGGGATGTCAGTTAAATGCAGGATTAGAGTACTGAACCGTGGTAGTTATATATAAAAATGAAGCTTTGCTGGAATGTATATAGAACCAAGAGATTGGGAGGGGAAGGGAGATGACTGACCGGTGCAGGAAGTCTCCATCTATGAAAAGTGCATTTGATCATTTCTGAACTGATTTGGCGAGATGACAGCAAATCTCCTTACCATTTGACAGATTTTATCCTAACACTTTATGTGAGACTGGCAAACCCAAGACAGATGAGTAGTGCGGCGTTCAGCTGAGCAGCAGCATGGGCAATTTTAAGGAAATACCCAGTTCTCAAATCAGATTGAAAGACATGAATCTGGTTATAAAGAGACAGCAAAAAAAGCTGATCCAGAATGAAATGACATAGTAACAGGAGACTGGAAGAGGAATTCAGATCATGAAGTCAAGTCCTTTGGTAACTGAGGCAATTGCAGCACGTACCTGAGTTCATAAATTTATCAAGCATGTCTTGAAACTGCTTAGGTTGTTTGTCCCGTTACTACCATTGAAAGACTCAGCTCAGATAGCTGAAATCTTCCCAGTTCCAACTGAAAATATATTTGGAGTTAACATTCATTTTTTTCTTTGTGCTAATGTCCTCCTTAAACTACAGTGACTGTTCTTCCTCCCTCATATTTATGCTGTGACATATTTATAGAGAACAATTGTTCTCTTCCAGCTTTTCATTTGTCTAGGTTAAACAAATCAAGCTCTTTCAGTCTTTTCTTAAAACAGGCTCTCTTTGGTCTCTTTGTGAATCTTGCAACTTTCTTTAAATCTCTTCCCATTTTTCTGTGTCTCTTTTGAAGATGAGTAACCAGTGTGGTCGCATCATTCTAGTTGTTGTTTCAGCAGTAGCTTCTACAGAAGTATCCTCTACGTCTAGTACAGGCAGATATTTGTCTCTCCTGGATGTAGCTCAGCTCTTCCATTGCAGAATGACATCACCCATTTCCACTGCCACATGGCACTGGTGTTCATCCTGTGATCGATCAATCCACTCAGCTCTTTGTCCTCCTCTCTAGTTTCTGACTGATGAAGACTCAGTTTGTAGAGAGGTTCTAGTTGTTGTGTGTCTTGCACTATTACCTTTCAATTCTGCTGCTGTTCCTTCAGTTTTCACCTGGCTGCTTCTTTCTGATCTGTTTATGCTCCCCTTTGATAAAGCCTCCCTGCTTTGTGCTGTTGGTAATTGTGTTTGTGCATTTATATTTTTTGACTCAAGACGTTCACTGAAATTGTTTGTTTTAAATATATTTTCATGATCGATGTCTGAGACATCTTTATCAGGTAGTTTTACTTCAGCAGAGCCTTTTATTGCTTGTTTGTTCTGTATATGCTTCATAGTGTTTGTATTATTCCTCACTTTATCATGTGGTCCTGTTAATTTAGAAATGTGGTTTGTTGGAAGGAGGGGGGTGAGTGTGCAGGAGTTATCGATGCCATTTCAACTTTTCTCCCTATGTTTTTACTGTAGAGCTTCGGTTCTCCAGGTAGAGTAAACCCTAGAACAAAGGGATAGGAGTACTCAGAGTTACTCCTCTTCTCCCTTTCCTAGCTGAGAGCTCTCTCTCAGTGCTTGTTGTAAATAAGTGCATTAAAATTAGTCCTTGCTGTTCCCCACGGCATAGGAATATAGTGAGCTCTGAGGACCAGAGAAGGGATTTCTTTCTGTCCTGTCTTAGCGTAGGGAATGACGAATGACCTCGGTTGATTGGGTTGTGTCTGCTGTACGTTCCCTTTTGGAAAATTCGTGCTGGGCACACAAAACTCTGGCAACATCAGAAATAGCAATTGCATGTGACTGTGGCCAAAGCAGTGTGTTGTGGAAGTTTTGGGATCTTGGTAGATGAGTGCTGACAAACTGCCTGTGGACTGGAGAGGTGATGAGAACGTTACACTTCTGCATGTTAATCTCTCAATGCTATTTTAGTTAGGTTAGAAGAAGAGACTTAGTGAGTCAATTCTTGTGGTTTATCTCTGTTTTAAAAATCTAGCCAGGCACGTGGGATCAGATAGTACATTCCCTTCAAATTAAAAAGAAATAAATGGTCTGTTTAAAAGTCCCATTACACAAATGAACCTGCTGTTGGATCCATTAACGTGAAAGTTTTATGGAACTCTGCAGCACTGTTTGGTTTCAACAGGACTGTTTTCATTTTCTCTTCGAAGGTGATAACAACTGACATGGGGTTAGGGCTCCCAGAAGGAAGAAAGGTAACTGCCTAAAGTGGAGAGCTGCCTTGCTGCTGCTCCTCCTTTTGGGCTCCCTGCGGGACAGGTACTGCTGGATTGCAGGAAAATAGTCTGACCCAGACCTGAGCAGCAATTCCAGCTCAGATGGCTTGCATGGACAGTGATCGAATTCTTAGCCCGTCGTTTGGAGACACCTCCATGCTACAGGTGTACCCATAAAACCTGAGCTGTACTGACAAACGCAACGGGTTGCTTTTTGGTAAAAAGGATGATAGTGACTGCTCCACTTTTCAACCTGGAAATAGACTGAGAGTCGATAATGTGCTCTCACCTTTGCAATGCAGGATTATAACTGGAACAAGGACTGGGGAGGGAGAAGGGGATAGGACTTTTTTCCCTTCAGTTGTTGAGCAGAGGAGAAAAGTGGATCATTTTCCTGTGCAGAGGACACTACTGTGCTGCAATTAGAATGGTCCTGTTGTCAGTGTTGCTGTTGTCGCTGTAAAATCTGAGTTACACCAAGTTACTTGATTAAATAAAATTAATGGGATAGGGATATTATCAGAGACCTTATTATAGGAGGCACAACCTTGAGATACAAAAGGCATAATTAATATGCATACAAGTATTGTGCTTTTCCAGACTTCATTCATCTTTACAGAGTCTGTAAGAAGTTTATGGTCTGCCTCAGACTTGTGTGGTTCGATTTGGTTGAGCTAAAATTTCCTGGAGAGCACAAGGTCTCTCTCTTATGTTCAGCACCTTGAGAAGTAAGGGAAAATCAGTGAGAGGTCTAGGGTACCTCTAGGGTTCAGTAATCTCTGCTCTTTTTTTCTGCCTTGCCTAAAAGGCATCCTGGAAAAGCTGTAGAAGGAACATGTGCTCCAAGTGCATGTCTAGAGAGGGAAAGGAAGACTTGGTCTGTTGAACAGTCATGTTAGGATGGGACAAAGTAATCATTAATCTCCAGCTTGCTTTTGACAAGGATGGAGACCAGTTGCTTCCTGCTTTCACAGTCCTGGGAACTCATACTTGCATCAGAAGAGGACCATCCTGAGAGATCTGGTCTGAGAAAGGCTATTCTGTAGACACAGTTTATCCTGAGCATGAGGGAGGATGTGAAAATCTGTAGCTATGGAATCTAGAGGGGCACTGGGGGCATGTTCAGTGGATATACCTGCAGATCAAAGGTTGCTGGATACTTCTTGCCCAGGGGTGGCTTTGTGAGTACAAAAAGAGACATAAGGAATTAAAAACCAGGAAGTTTCAAGAGTGTCTTAGTCCTTGCACTGACAGCGTAATCAGCTTGCTACGTTATTTGTTTTGCTTTTGGTCTTTTTGTGCCTCGGTGCCCTTAGAAGAGCTTGTTCCCAGTGGTTTTTGCTGTTGGCTGTTAGATGCTGGGGGTAGGTGGTAGTGGTGGCAGGCTGGGGTCTCTCTATCTGGGCAGGAGGGTCCTCCAGCAGGAGCTGGAGTTTATCCACAGAGACATGAAGATCATAGAGCAGAATTTTTCCTATGACCTCTTGGTAAATAATGAATGGCAGTGCCCTGCCTCTTTGGAATCGCTTAATTGAGGCTGACAACTCTTTGTTGTATTACAGGATCTAGCTTGTCAGGAGAATTTTAACTTATTTATGAATATGTCATTAATGGCTAAAGACTGGCTGTATAAAATCGAGCTCCTGCCAGGCCCTGTCCTGTTGATGCTGTATTCGGTGCTAATGTCATCCACCGCACATCTATTACACCTTCCCTCCCCTCCGAGCTGGACCGCGGAGCTTGTTGTTGGTGGCAGCAGGAATGTGTTCATCAAAGGTTAAAAATGCCAGGTTTCTGTTTTGGCACCAGAACTGAACATATGGTATTTGAGAGGGAATTGCTTTTTGCTTTTTGTTCTGTGATTGTTTGCTGGCAAGTGAAAAGGACCGCAGGCATAATCCCGAGAGGCTAAAATGGGCAGAGCAGGCTTGGCAGGGCCCTGTAACCTTTGCTTTTTGGCACCGGGAGAAAGATTTCCTACTTCTTATGCATTAAAAACCCACTGCTTGAAGGCGTGTGAGGGCCTCAGGATGGGTCATTTAGCTAGAAAACCTGAAATCTGCTCCTCTTAGCCTGTTCTTTGGGGAAGGGCTTGGAGAACAAGACCCCTTCAAGCATCTGCCACTTCCTTGAAGGCAGCTGGGAGGCTCTCTCCAGAGAGCTGCTGCCTTTCCATAGCTGGATCCCTTGCCCCATCCTTTTGTTTCCCATCTCTGGGAGTTCAGAAAACACCTTAAGCATGAAACTCCACTGGGCCCGACTCACCCTCCCTGGCTCTGCCAAGGTATGCCAGAAGACAGTGCTCCCAGCTGTAGCAAACTGCAGAATTGGGCTGGAGATGCAGCGGGAGCGAGAGCTGTTCTTAAAAGCAGGTTGAAGTACAGGCTGTGAGTTGTTCCATGTGAGTCGGAGCAAGAGGATTAAGTTCAATTTTCAAGTCTAGCACTCAGTGAAGGCTCTTTTGCTCTTACAGTATTAAGCAGAGATTGATTCCACTGTATTCATGTTAGAAGATGAAGGAACAAAAATGGGTGTTAGATTCCTCTTTCCTTTCCCCTTTGATCTTCCTAGGTGGTCAGTAAAATGCAGAGATCCTTCTCTGACTGTTTATTATGTGATGATTTTTCAGCAAGAAAACTCATGCGGGCTGGGGGGGTGAGAGGTGGGATTACAAGCTACTATTTAATGGGAATTATTGACTGAATGCTCCAGAAATTCCTCGAGGGTGTATTTTCAGGAAACAAACTGCATTCAGACTTTGTATGGAGGAGGTATGACATCTTTGCAGATTTATTTGCTGCTTTGCCTGTGAATTACAGCTGCTAGAAGACTTGCTTCTAGCAAACATACCTACTCCTGCATGAAAGGAGAGACCTGTGTGATGCTCTTCTTGAGACCAGACAACTCCATTGCGCCAGTGTCACAGCTGTGCTGGATGGGCTGGCGGCACGTTCAGTCTGACTTGACAGGTTCTCTAAAGAGACTGTTATTCTGTGTTTTGCTGTTCTAACCAGGAGTAATGGGTAGGAGGTGTCAGCTGTTTAAGGCTAATTACTCCGGAGTTTCCTTCTCTCGGTGGACACCAGCTGTTTTGCTCTCCCTGGTGGGAGGAGCTTTCGGTAGTAATTAAAGAAAACAGTCATCTACGTGCTGGTGGAAGTGGTGGAGCGAGGCTGATAACAGCAGAGAGGCTCTGAGCTGAATGAACATGGAAATTAGGTGATCCTTCTTCAGAATGAGCTGTTAGAGCAAAGAGAGTTTTTGGACGTGGAGCTGTCAGGGATTTCTGCGGTCGTGCGATGGCAGCGAGGTCTCGTAGTGGCACCTGGGAGCGTGGACTGGACAGGGCTGCAGCAAGATGGAGAGGGAGATTCCTCATCTGCTCCTTCTTCTGGAAGGGAGGGTTGAAATATGTCATTATACTCAAATAAACTCGTGTGTTTGAATTGACATCTCCAGTTCCCTTGCTCGGTGGGGCTCTTGCACACTTCTTCCCCTCAAACTTTCTGCTTTCGGTTCATCTTGAGCTCTGAGCCAGCTTCCATCCTGCTGAAATGTCCAGTAGTGCTTATTTCCATCTGTCACACCTTTCACCCATCCCAGAGTACCAGAAATAAACACAGCATAAAGCAGAGAACAAAGCTCAAGAAGACAAAGCTGTCAAAACCCTCCTAAGTCGATACCCACGTGATGATTGGTGTTGAACGATGCTTGCTGTTGACATGGAGTCTGTGCTGGTGACCAGGGCAGTTGCCTTCAGATGTGCTGTAGCATCAGCAGAGCATCTGTCCTTCAAGCAGGAGGACGGGCTCCTTCCAGAGCCGGTGTGTGGTTTTGTATGTACCACTCATGGGTAAAAAGGGTCCCAAGCATTACGCTGACTGGGTCAGCTGGAGCATTGAAGCTGTTCAAAACTGCAGGGTTTTGCACACCCTTCTGCACCCCCACTTGAGGTACCAAGTCTTGGTCGTTAGTGCATTGCTGCAGGGTGACAGTATCAACACTGTCACCTTATCCCTCCTTCGAGTAACAGCCCTATTTGCTGTAGGTTAAAAAGCAAGAGAGAAAATAAATATTTTCCTGATTTTTTTTTTTGTCTTAAGTGTTCCAGACGGGAGTATTTGAAATGGATCATCTGAATATGAGTTAAGCACTTCCAATTAGACTTTATTGCTCATCAACAATAATCTGCTGTTGTCTGGAGCACCTGTGGGTGTGGGGCTCTGCAGATCTGCTGGGGCAGGATGCAGAGATGAGCAAAGGGGAGGTGGGTGAGAGGGAAGGGTCAGCATCTGGCAGTGTTGGGGGGTGAGAAGAGACTTAAGCAGGGGCAGGAGGCTGAGTCCTGGGGCAAAGTTGCATGGTAGGTGTTTGGGGAAGAACATGGGGCGTGAGTGTCTGAGCTTGTTGGATGGGCTGTGCAGGAGGAGTTGGGGTTTTGGAGGGTGTGATGCGATGATGATTCCTTCTTCACGTGCTTGCAGCTGGGCACGCAGCTCAGGCTGGCGGCCGATGCTGCTCATATGGGAGCGTGATAATTTTGAGACCCCTGTGGCATTGGCTTTATTTTGCAGAACAAAAACTCTTTCCTGTAATACCCTATACCATTGTGATTCCGTATGGAAACCTTAGGCCAACTAGTTTAAATAGGGTGTCTGTGCATTCGTCCTCTTCAGCTGCTAGCAGCAGAGCTGTGTTCCTTTGCAGCAGGGCTCAATTTGGCTCGCTGAGCTCGTCTGGAGTTTCACCAAGCTGCGGTTGTGCAGCACAATGTAGAGGGGAGGTGTTGGAAGAAAAGCTGGGGGCTGCCTGCAGATTGGGAATCAGAGGGGGGAGAGGTGAAAGCTCGTTAGGGCTCCCTTGGGGTAGATGAATTAGTTAATGACTATGCTGTGCTTTGAAAATGCAAATGCTGTGTCAGAGCTAAGTCTGATTATAATAATCAATCTTCCTTTTGAGAGGGTGCTGGAGATGGGGAGGAGGGAGAGAGATGAGACTGGGGCTGAATTTTTAGATGGCACATCTGAGTTTCTCTGCTGTCCTTAAGGAAACCTGACGTCACCCGAGAGGTCAGCACAGCTGGGGAGAGGCAGAAGGTGAATTTGGGAGGAAGGATCCTTGCAAGCACTGGTGGCTCCTTGACAGGCTGAAGTTAATTTTGTAATTTTGTGCCTTATGATTGTCCTGCCTGGAAAGGGAGGGGTTGGTGTCTGCTGCTGTGTGTTGGCTACCCCTGCTAATAGGGAAGATAGAAACTGCCTCATAAGCAGGATCCTCCAGGGATGGGAACGAGAGGAGGGTGGCTGCTACAAACGTCCAGCGGTGACAGCTCCTTCTCCCTTGGCACTTCTTTCGTTTGTAGCAAGCGTTCCTAGTAATTACGCCTCTTAATTTAGGAGAGCGAGTGGGAGAAAGGAATATAAATTTGTGTATTAACTTTAGAGATTGGAAATAGGGCAAGCAAACCTTCTCTCTTGGAGATTATATTTGGAAATGAAATAGAATGACATTTGGTATAAACTTGAAAAATGACTCTCTTGTTACTGCAACAGGAGGAGAAAAGCCACAATCCAGACTGTATTGGAGAGAAGCAGAAGTCAGCATATGTCCATTTCCCAGTTTGTGTGTGTCTACAAGAATATATATGCCTGAGTACCTTTTTAGGAAACTGTTTACTAGAAGGTTGCTTCTAGCCCTGTCTTCTCAGTGGTGAAAGCACACCGGGTTTGTTGGATAACCCATAGAGATCAGCGACTCTGATCCAGCTATCCTTTGTCTTTAAAGAGGAAAAAAAACCACGTGGTTTTTTTTTTGCTTCAACCAAGTGGGAAATAGGCAATTCTGAACCACTTTTTATTGAATATCTGATTTTCTTTGGGTTTATTGCTTTTGTTTCATAATAGCATCAAGGATTAATTTTCCCAGGAAAATGTACCAACTAATCCTGGGTTGCTTAGCCTGTTTCTAAATGGCAAGTAATATTTTGTTTTGCAAGTGTTGTCCTATTTTTTTGAAGAGGAGTGAAGTTCATTAAGAAATCTGGTGAGGCTTAGTTCTCCCCATGTGTGCTTCTCTGCAGATGTTTTAGGGGAACAGCCCTTCAGCACACCAGTGGGTAGGGCGTATGGAAGAGGTAATACTGCCTTTCCTGAGCAGAATGATCTATGGAAGTGCTCAGCATGGTGTCTTACTACCTTGTGGTATGGCTGGACACCCAAATTAAACTCACTGGCGTTCGTGTACATTTGATTTCTGTCCTGACACCAGATTTATAAGCTTGTTGACAACAGGAGGTCACCGAGCTCACCGTGCTGCTCTGTGGGAAGAGAGGTAAATAAGATCCTTAGTCACTGCTACATCCTTCGGAGAGAAGCAGAAATAGCATCAGTAGAATAACTGGTGTATCAAGCTCCTGGGGAAGGGTAGTTTGCCTGTTTTCAAACCTCAGTGTATAGGTCATACTCAGGGTCCCGTTTCTCTGTTCTTGTCTATTTTAGGGTACACACTTCCTTTCCAAGTCTGCTTGGTTTTCATACATTTAAATATTTATGTATTTAAATAGCTTCTTGAATTGTGTTGAGACTTGTAGTCAAACACAAACTCTCTATTCACCTTTCCATGCTGGCTCCATGCAATTCAGTTCCTATTTATCTCTGCCTTTTAAAATCAGCTCTTTTGCTGAGGAAGGCCTTTCAAAGGATGTTGCATCAGCCCATTGTTAAATAAACCTTTCGACATTTATAATGGATTCAGCATTTCCTGCTTTTTCCAGTTCCAAGAATGCTGAATGACGTGCAAACACACTTCATCAGGATAAGATTGCTGTATCAGCCCCTCACTAAAATTCACTCATTATTCAAATAATAACTGTATGTCTCCAGCATGTGTTCTGTGAAATACGTGTACATGATGTGGGCGAGTAAACCGGCCCCCTTTTCAACATGCAAATCCTGTCTTTACCAGTCACTTGAAATACTTTAGATTTGAGTCATTTTTGTACTTTACTACCCAAAATGAGCCACACGAACCAATTTGATCGTTATCTTAACGTGTTAAAATTTTCAGAAGTTTGTAAGTGTGGTTTTCAAGGGGGACTGATTTGATTTACAAGTTGAAGTCCCGTGATAAGTCTCATTTTGAAGATGGGATGTGGACAGTAGGTCAGTAGGATGCTTCGGAAAGGCTCGTTTTCATGAACGCTGAAGCTCGCTGGAATCAAGTGGGAGGAACAGCAGATCCGTGACATTGCAGTTACTTGGAATACTTGTTTTGGAGGGGAGAAATATGGGTCAGAAATGACAAATGCCAGAAACACACCAAGAAAATCAGCTCTCTAAAGTAAAGGTTTGTTTCTTCTAGCTGTCAGGAGATGAATTTATAATTTTATATTTCTCCTGTCATCTCATATATCTTTAAATAATTCCTACAGAAGAGAAAACCGGCAAGAAACACATTTCTTACACTGCTGCGGGTGTTTGCTATGTCATTAACACTTGGAGGAGAACCACCATCTTGAAATCCTGTCCAGGCAGGTTTAAAAGTAAGGCTGAAAGAAGAATGATATTTCATTTAATTAAACACTAGACATAAATCCACCCATGTTCTTCCTCTTTTTCTCAGTTTGTAAATAATGATGATAGTATTTATTTTGGAAAAAGTATTTGCATTTCATCTTTTGGGGTCCTTACGTATTTGTGGAAGGGAACGTTCCAGAATTACTCTATATACTGGATGTGTCCTGATCGCTCTCTATAGAGAGCAATAAAGCTGGACTGAAATTCATCCTTATGAAGGGAAAGAGAATAGAAAAGGTTTGGGATAGACAGGATCATTTTAGGTTGAGAGCAAGAGGCTCCAGTATATTCTGAGAAGAGAACATCACATAGTCAAAATGTTAAGTACCTGTTTATGTGATTTATTCGCGAGTCATGGGCTCTGACATTGCTCATTATTCTGCCTTTTCTAGTGTCATAAAAACCTTGGATAACTTTTAAAAAAATTGAAATAATAGCTTGGTTTCTTTTCAAGTTGCTAATGTGTTCTGTACAGTGGGGATATCGCTGAGGGTCTGATCCTGAGCGATATTAACCCTGAAGCTCCTGCAGGAGTTGTAGGTGCTCAGCCCCTCTTGTGCAGTCTGCAGGATCAGAGATGCAATGCTGTATTTTGGGACAATGTTCTCTCTCTGCTCTCGATGCTTGTTAAAAAAGCCAGATCAACATGAAAGAGAGCTAAAGGATCCAAGTCTGACCTAGGTCATTTGGTACTGAATGGGGGAATACAGCAATGAGCTGTAATTTGAGTGGCCCTTTTCCCTTCTCTGCTAGGTAATGGCTTCGACTAGTTTAATGTATTCAAAGTAATAAAAGTTTAACTCAGCCAGTTATATGAAATTATTGATAAAAATTGGAAGAGTTTAGGCAGGAATATTGAGTTAGTCCAAAAAGCAGAAAATGCCTGCTGAAAGTAGTGTCTGGTGAACAAGAGAGACTAGGACTGGAAATTAATTGAGGAGAAGGGATGTCATGGGAATTAGGCAGAGAAAACAGCAAGAGGAGATAGGCTCTTCCTCTCCTTCTCCCTTCCTGAGGCCGTTCTTTGCCACTGATACCGAGAGGACAAGCAGACAGAAAGGGCCAAACTCTGCCACCGCAGTGAGTGATTTCAGGTTTATCGCCTGGTCCCCGGAGCTGTCCTGAGGGGCTGTGTCAAAGGGAACGGTCTCGGTAACCTCCCCACCTCTTAGTCTTGCACAAAATTTTGTATTTCTCCTACTACTGCCCTCCTGTTGCTTATTTTCCTCATTCGGTTCTGCTGCTTTTCTTTCTTTTTTCTCTGCTTTCTGTCTTGACTGGATCACGTGCAGAACTGCAGTGATCCAGTTGGAGGGGGAGCGGGTGGTGGCAATGTCTAACACAGCGTCATGCTGGTACGAGTGTGCCAGGTCTGGCCGGAGGCTGGTGAGATCATGTTCTGCTTGGATTGTCCAGCAGACGAAACTGCAAGTAAGAGGAAGGTTTTATCCATGGATTCCTCCTTTTTTGCTCTTTTTAGCCATTCTCTTCATTCTCTTTCGTGAAGACTTATTTGCTTGCACTGTGCTGCCTTCGGAAAAGCAGAGTTGGATCCCAACAATAAGCCACTCATGTCTTAACTAACTTTTTTTTTTACTCTCTCTAGAAAAGACATAAATAACATTTTTCATGTCTCTATGAGATTGTCAGACAGGGATGTTTTCCTCGCTGAAACCGTAACAATTAAAGGAAGCAAGCAGCATATTTTGAATGAAATAGTTAATGCCTTAATTGTTTTAGTTTCTTTTTTTCATAAATGATTAGTGAGGTTTTAATGACAATATATTGCCGCAGCACAAAGTTGTGCCTTGGCCTGAACTTGAAACTCTCCAGTAGTTTTAATCCTAGTTGAGGGAAGCAGGTCTGTGTCAACATGGAACTGCTCGAGCCAGTTTCATCCGTAAAGATATTGCCGTGCCCTCCTCCCCCTTCTCACCTCAGGCTCATCACATTTTCAGTCCAGGTAGTTCCAGTGCTTGCAAATTAAGAGGACACAGAAATGACATAAAATGCCCTTACAGTCCCTGTGCCCTTCCCTCCTCGTTCTCTTTCAAGGGCTTATTCCTAGAAACCCAGCAGAATGTCATCACGCCGCTGCTGAGCGTACCCGGCACTAATTTGTCACCTGTGTATCAGGCGAGACCTGCGCTGACGCTTTTCACGGCAGCGTTCACTTGAGCGTGTTTACAGTCACTCTCCCATCTCCTTTTCCCATTACACACTCCATTTTTTTCCTCTCTACGCAGCCCACACAAGAGACCCCAGATCACAACAGCAGGTCACTCACCCACCCGCTCCGTCCCACCTTCTCCCCCAAGAAGGTGGCCGTGATTTATCTGCTCGTGTCGGTGAGCAGGTGGCAGTTGGACTCAAGGCTGAGCCCGCTTAGCCTGTGATAAATAACATATTTACCAGCCCTTCCATCTTCAAATGCTGTCCACATGCAGTCCAGAAAGCAGCACAAAACTCTTAAATAGCCAATACATCCAGGCTGTGGCAGACACGGGGAAACGGGAGATATAATGAGTGTTTTCCTGCTAGGAGGAGGTTGGAATTGAAGCCTGCTTCTCGTCCCGGTACCTTTTATTCACATTCCTGGAATTATCGGGTGTGCTTGCTTTATCCCCAGCCATCTGTGATGGGCTGAGCTGGGAGAGATAAGCTCAGTAATCAGAAAATTGAGGGAAGCATTTCTGGCTGTGATAATCTTATCGGGCAGCTAATATACATTAACATTTGTACAGCCTGATGATGCAGGTGGGCCTTTGCTTATTTTTGGTTCCTGGATGCCTTTTGACAGGCAGGGGCAGAACGCAGGGCTTCGAGGTGCCGGGGGAAATTTGGCTAAAACCTCTTTTCTGCCCTCTCTCTTCTGCTGCGTCCCTGTGGTATCGGAAAGGGGAGGGAGAATAATCCAACCATCCCTTTGCTGCCCTTTCCTGCTAACAGTGCTGCCATGTTCTGTCTGTCTTTTCTGGTAAGCCTGGAAGGGCAAAGAGGCAATATGTCAAAATTTCAGTTCTGGCTGAGCAATATGCCTGTATGTGTCAATATGCTCCTCTTCCTTCTAAAACTGGGGAGTTTCTGCCAGCTTGCTGTCTTTGCAGGTAGTTTGCCATTGCAATGGGATTTCGCTCTACAAGTCTAATCAGTGCTGTTGAAGGAAATGGTTTGTTAATGGATTGTTTCCCTGGTGCTGAGCACTGAACTCTCTCTGGTCATAAGTTTTGCATCTGTAATTAGGACTGGATTGCTTATTGTTTTCCTCCTCAGTGAAAAATATAGTTTCTGTCAATAGATTTATTAGGAGAATTAGTCACCAGGTGCTAAAAGACAGATGACAAAAGGAAATTCAAAATCTGAAGGATGAGTGCGAAGGAGGTGTAAGCTGGGAGATGGTGCTGAAACAGAAGTTTGAGTATCTTCCAGGTAGTTTGTCTCTGCTTACAATTCATAATAAATAATTTTCTGAGGGGTATAGAAACAAGTAACATATGTCATTTATCAATCTGTGTGTCGTCTTCATAGCTGAATTAGGGATACAGATTCCCATAAGTCAAGGAGCTGGAGAACGGTAGAGGCTGGGTAAGAAGTTTTCATGTCTGTAGAGTTTTGAGGTGATTTCTTGGAGTTCCTTCCCAAGCAAGGCCAGAGGCAGAATGTACTCTTAATTGTTTGTTCCAGCAGACCTACCTGAGCAGCCTGAGCTAGAAGTGTGTATTGGAAAGTGCTGGAAATATTCCCCAGTCCTGTGGATTCAATGTATGAGTCTGAGTTGTCCTGGACAAGACAGCGTAATCCTGTGGTTCATTTCTTCTGGGGAAGAATTGAAGCTAAATGAGGTTGAACTGTCAATACTGCATCTCAGGTGGCAGCGAGCTCATAATACCACACAGATAATTGTCTGCATCCCATTATCTGTGGGAGACGGGATTGGGGAATTATCTGGAAGAGAAGCAGAAGCTTTGCTAAGAAACGATCAACTTTCTGGGCCTCATCTACCTTGGAGAAAATATGGGGAAAAGCAAAAGGATTGCAAAGGGAAGCAGGATTAACCGAGGTTTTGACATTCAACACGTGAGAGTTGTACTTCACGTCTGTATCCTGAGAAAGGTCTGAACTATGCAGAACGTCATGATTTCGTCCTCCTTCCTTTGCTGTTCGTCTGTCCCCCGGTTTAGTACTGGAGGAACTAATGCCTTTTCTCTTCTGCAGCTGGAGGTGGAGATGAAGGTCCTGAAGTCTCAAGAGTGCACAGCTGAGCAAAGTACCGTCATCACCAAGGAGGAGGTTGACACGCTTAGGTAGGCAAAACAAGGGGAAGGCTGAGAAAGTTCTGCTGTTTCCACTGGAACTAATGAGAAGGGAAATGCCCGGGGTAGTTTCACTGCCTGCTCTCATTATTGCCATCTCGTGGTAGAGCACCAGGTACAGGACCTAACCATGCTACAAAGCATGAAAAAGTGGGTGCCTATAGACTGCCTGTGTACATAGACTGCCTGCTTTTCAGGGAACAGCCATGGTAGCATCAATCAGAACATGTTCTCCTTATATTTCTGAAGTAGAATGTCCTTTTCCCAAACACACTTTTTACTTTCCCGACAACTTTTATGGACATGAGAAATCCTTGAAGCATGAAAAGAAAGCCTCAGACCTGTATCTTTCCTGCATTTAGATACTTTATAAGCTTTTCTGTCTTTTGGGAGGCTGCAGGCTCCTTTCTTTCAATGTTTGGGGTCTCTTGCACTCATTTAATTTATAAGGCTGGCTCCTGCGTCACTATTCCCCCTGTTGACTTTCTTTCCTGTGGAAACAGCATTGCTGTTTGTTTCTTGTTTTGACCAAATCTTGACTGTAAATACAGGATCTGTTGGCATGTGTGTAAAGAGGTTTAGAATCCAGCTTTTGTAATACTGATGTGCATGTAGCAGTGGAGATAAAAGAGGGATGTTTCCCCTCGTGCATTGCTGCAGATGGCAGAGGGGTATCTGTTGTGATTCAGTGAAAGAGAAGTCACAAAACAGCATTTCAGCAGAGGATACATGAGCATTTACAAAAGGTACAGTGAAGCTAGACAACCTTTCCATGTATTTATTAAAGCATTTATAGCTTCCATTCCAAAGCAGGTGACACAATAAATACTCAGCACAGAAAAGTTCGTCTGTTTCTGAATGTTTAATAAAATTCCTTTTATTTAAGCTGAGCGAATCAGACCTTGACAGGCTGAGTTTTTTGTTCTCAGCTGATGTAAGACTTTGGCTGGAGTTTCAGTTCTTAATTCTTTTATATTTTCAACTCCATCACTGTAAAGCGTTACTGCCTTTTAGGACTGAAAGCAGGATTTTTGCAGCAAGCGGAATCTTGCAGAAGCAGAAATTACTGGCCTGTACGTTACGACTTTGCTCTTGTGCTTTGCCTCTGGAGCTTGTTTTACGGCTTTGAAAGCCCAGCTCCATAGCAGAGGGGAGGCGTTTGAAAATAACACGTGTTCAGCTAAGCTATTGCAATGCATTTTAGGGCTGTACACCTAGAATTAGGGCCTCGCTCCTGGAGTATAGTTCCCTCAAGATGGTGTAATAGTTCTGAAGACCCAAGGCGTACATCTCCCTTTTTTATTCTGTCATATGTTTGATTTCCTCTAGAGGATGGTATGCTATGGCTTTCCCTTTTTCAGGGAGATAATCCTGTCTCCATCTGCTTTTGCGTATTGTGGATGCTTGTTTGACCTGAGCTCATTCAGGTTTTTCCTTTGCTAAGGCACACCAGGCCCTCTGAATCCTGGTGTTTGTACTGCTGCAGAAGTACTCAGCACCTCCTCAGCAGCATTAAACCCGTCACTCCTGATTAATATTATGCCTCTCTATCAGTAAAGCCAGCATCCTGTGCGCTGTCTTCTGGGAGCTGAAGGTTTTCAGAATATTTCTGCAGTACCTCCTCGGTCTCTCCCTCCCTTGGTTGGTATGGGCTGCAGCACCCTTTCATGTAGGAGATGTTCAGTCTCTTTATTTTCACCTCCAAGACACATTATTCGGTGTTTATCTTCGCTGAGCAGCGTTTGCCATCTATTAACCAAGCAGCTTCAGGAATGGCATGTGTAGGGGGAAACAGCTGGATTGCCACGTAGTTCAGGACCGTTTCGTATTGCAGAAGGCTCTTGGCAGTGGGGATAGAAGGTCTGGCTTTGCCCTGAATGAAAACTGATTTCCTGGGCAGGAACAAGTGGAGCTCGCAAGTACCTGCTTGTCACAGGATTGTAGTGTTAGGTTCTGCGCAAAGGTAGCCCCAAAACCCTCTACATAATGTTTTTCTTTCTCTCTTTTTTGTTTTTAAAGAATTTATTTGACTACTAATCTCATCTCTCTCCTCCTTTCATGAAATTGTGCCGAAGCCTCCACGCAAAGTGTGACAGACACAGCCCTGTTCCCAGTGCAGCCATTGGTGGTGCGGAGCCGTTCTCCAGTGCTGAGCCGTACGCTGAAAGCTGTTTCAGCAAAGAGGCTCAGCTTCTGCAGTTGTTTCAGGGTGATATTTTTGTCTTTTCTTCTCTTTTCCATTTCAGTACCACACGCCCCCGAGGCTACGGATGCACAGAGGCCACGGGCCCAGGATCTAATTCCAGGCTTTTTCTGTCTCTTTTTACTGAACCACTTTTTGTTGTTACGGCTGATTTAAATACTTGTCCCAGGCCCTGATGCTAGTCGTTTAGCTACAAAGCTGTTCCAAAAAGCATGGATTTGTTTGGTTTTAATCACCCTTTTCACTGCTCAGCTCTAACAGTAAATGACTTGGTGCAAAGTGTTCTCTTTCTGCTGGAGCTCTCTTTGCTGGAGAGCTGGTAAGCCGGTCCCTGCTCCTTTTTCCTTACTGTTGGCTGCTACTGCTGCTTCAGGTGTCTTCTCAGACTCGCAAGCACTCTGTTCAGCATTGCAAAATCGACTCCATAAAGATTTTTTTTCTTATGCTCCTAGACTTAAGCAGTCAAAGGATATGATTGGGCCTTATGTTTTTTCTAGCATTTTTCGTGCATTGGACAAGAAACTGGGCCAAGTTTGTTCTTCATAGAAGAGGCTCCTTCTCAAAGGAGTGTAAGATAAATCACTATCTTTCTCTCCAGGCTTTTGGGGTTCAGGAATAACATGTTGTGGTCTGCCCCAGAATACTCATCGTGACTCGGCTGGATGTGTCCACTCCTTAGAGCAGAAGCTAATTGGTTAGCTCTAATTAAAGCGCAGAAGGGAGGAGATCAGAGATTGGTATGGGAAGGGATTAGGTCTGCTGTGCTCGTCCTCCCCCTGTGTCCATGTGGGCCTCAATAGGACCGATACACTCAATTTTATGTAGCTGCTAAGGAGGAGCGAGCAAAACAAGCACCACTGTTACTCCTTCCTTCTACAGGCAGCTGGCAGAAAATGGGGAAGAATGCAAACTTCCAGTTTGGAAAGTGGGGAAAAAAATGCCACAGCTTATGAGGGAGTTGTTTCCATTTCTGCAGTTTTTTGTGGTCTTTGAAATGCCATTAACATACAGTATGATGTGTCTGCTCTTCTGGACTGAGCCCAGCCTCTCCAGTTAGCTGCTGTCATGAAGGAATGTGAAAAATAGAGGAAAACCAGCAGAAGCCATCAAGGGGAGTCTGCAGAGCAGGAACGGACTGAGCCTCCAGGCGTTTCCACATGCACCTCATGGTTAGAAACTAACTTCTGAAAACAAAAGCAGGAGAGATATAAAGGAGAAAAAAAAAAAATCCATATTAATCCAGTGAATCTGTATTCACTGCCAGTGAGTGAATGAGAGCTTTTAAAAATATATCTTTTGTCTCATTTTTCTTTAGTATGGAAAGTAAATTTTCAGCGAGACACTTGAAAGACTTTATCAGTTTTTCCTCCTCCTCTTGAGAACAAAGTGCTCTTTCGTCAGACCTTTTATAACTTTAAATGTGAAACTCTCTCCCAGCATCATCGTTTCTGAAGAGACAATAAAAGCTGGTGCTAATGCTGTCATTTCTCACGCTTCGTGCTGCTCCCTCTGAAATCATATATGTTTATATCCTGCAGATCTTACGAAAAGAAAAAGTGGTCCAACTGTTGAGTTCAGGCACTGTGGGATATAGCAAAGCAGAGAGCACTTAGGCATTAGCACCTTTTAGAGGGAAGGTGATAACTGTGCAGAAACTAGTATTTCAGAACCTATAAATAAAAGTAATATATTTAAAAAGAACTCCACTAAAGACTTAAGTGGCAACAGCTGAAGGACCTTTTCAGCTGGAACAAATCTGAACTTTTTCTTTCTGCTGTCAAACTGCAACCCCAGTAAATCCTAAATGTTTTCTGTGGATTTAGTGACTGGGGAGAGTTACAGTAATTCAAAAGAAATTCATATCCTTGCCAATGCCTATTAGTCACACTTGCTGGAATTCTGTCTGCTCTGCTCCTAACACCATCTCAATGCCATCTGGATCCCTTAATAGCATCTTCCCAACACATACATTTTCTGCTCCATTCAATAGTTTCCTATTCTGCAACAGCTTTTCCACATGGCCATGTCCTCTTTGCAGATGGGGCCTCTGTGAGACATGTCCTCATCGGCAATATCCACGCTGCTCTACAAGCAATCACATAACATCTGAGAGCATTAAAAACTAATAAAAGAAAGATAAAGGGGTGATGGTGGGGAGTTGTTGCTGGTTAACTCCATTGAAAAGCTCTGGACTGAGAGAGACTTTTGGAAGTGCTTTGCTGCTGTTGAAAATCAAACAGATTCCTCCCTTCTTCCTTGCTAAAATAGGAGCAACCTGTGGACTTTCTCCCTAGTAGCCATCGCTCACTATCTAAGCACTTTTTAGATAGACTGAACTCATACGATGAGATGTCTCCTGTTTCTCACAAGTATCATTTCAGGAGACCAAAGGCTGTAGTTTTTGTGTTTGTTTTTTTTCTTGTTCCCCCTTCTAATCTGGGACAGTGAAACATGAAGTGGAGGCAATATAAAGCTCAGTTTTTAAAAGTGGGAAAATCCACAAGTCTGAACAAATGCCTATGAATCAGTATTCCTGCACTAAATTTGATCTTGTGAAAGGCTGTGGAGATGGCTTGAATTTACTTTGTGCCTGTGGACACTGCGACTCTGGGTTAGTTTGTCTGCATCTGGTGCAGGAAAAGTCTTCCAGAAATGCAGACATCAAGTTCAAACATTTTCATGTTTTCAAACCCCTGTATGGAGAAGTTGTTGGTAAATTTTCCAGAAATTAATTCAAATGATTTTTCCCTGTATCACAAAACCTGAGAATGGTGTCAGTATTTCAGAAAGTAACTGACGTTTCTTCCTTCCTCGTGCCACAAGGCTGCTTCTAAAATGGGCACCAGCATTTGTTCAGGGGCAAGCATTAACTTGCTAGATGGTTGTGCTGTACCCAGATGTTTCTGTACTCTGCTTTTTGTGGTTCTCACGTGGATTTGTGTTGGATTGTTCTCCCTACCTGAAAGTAACTCCTGTATGTAACAAGTTGAGGTGTGCAAATTGATGATAAAATAGCATCACATACCCTGTGCAGTTGTCCCTGGATAGAGAGAGCACGAGGTGCGTGCAGACTAAGGCTGCCTTTGAGGATGCTGGTGCTTCCAAAAGCAGTACACAGTTGGCCCTGTACCTGAATTTTACATAAATGAGGAAATTTGAGTGCCAAGCAAGTAAATATTTTTCAATATTTGACTGCCGTATCTTAACCGCCAGCTGCAAAAGCTTTGCTGTGTTTATATATAGATAGGATTTCCCCTGCTTCTCTCTCTTTGCCATTGGGAAGACTTCCCCAGGGCTGGAAAGCAAAGCTGGAATAGCACAAACTGTTTGCTAATGGTTCTTAATGCTTTCCCACTGGAGATCCAGGACACTTAACAGTGTTAAAAATAGTTTAGAAGAGGGGTAAGTAGTGAAAGCACTAGTCAGTCCTAAAAACCTCTCTGGTACAAAGAGGTTACAGCAACGTTCTCAGTCCTCAGCGCAGAGGAAGCAGCAAGTTTTGTCTCTGAAGGAGAGCAGAGCTGAAGAAGCATGGAGGGGAGCTCCCTCCCTCAGTGGGCTTACCTTCCCCCAGCACGCAGGGGAAGCCCCATGCTGTGTCTGGAAAGGAGCATACCCCAATGATACCCTGGTAGCTGGAGTATTGGGAAGGACTGGGCATCTGAGGGTATTATACGGGAAGGACTGGGCAGCTGAGGGATGAGCCCAAGTGCAAGCTGACGTGTGCTGCTGGTCACAAAACACAGGGTCTGACTACATCTGCTGCCTGGCTGCGAGCACCCTGGGCTTCGAATCACTGCTCCTTCCTCGGTGAGGCATGAAGGGCACAAACAAATTATTAAATCTTGAAATTGCAGGTGAAACAGCGTAAAAATACAACGGCTTAAACCTGCCCTTGTTACAGCTCGCTTGTGTATTGGGTCTCTGCGAGTTGTTTTCTGGGGACTGCTACGAATGGTTTTTAAAGGGCTTCTAAGAGGCTGAGCTTAAACCTCCACATGGAGAGAAGTTCTGCAGGCAGATAACGGCAACATCGCAGCTTATTTGGGAGGCTGGATGGCAAGAAATTTGTTCTAAATTAAAATTCAGCGTGTCAAGTACGTAGAAAGTACTGATGAGAATCTCGCATCTGGTTCTGACCTTTCCGTAGCTGCTGCATGGTTGTTCCTCAGAGAAAAACGTTGCTCTTCTTGTGGCCTGTTCTGCAATCCATTTAGAAACACACCGTTAAAAGCATTAATTCCATTTTGAATTTCCATTTTTCCCGACCTTTTCAGTCTCCTGCTTCTTCAGCATCCTCCATCCCCGCTAGCTTTGTGTCTCTTCTGGAAATTATTGATGATCTTTTTTAACGGCCCAGACAATGCTAAAAGCCACTCCTCGGCATTTTAGATGCTTCCAAGAGTGAAAAAAGATGGTGTTTTATAAAATCTGAAAATTACCAGCAGGGGTCGGGCTTACAAATTATTTAAGCAATTCAAGCTACATATTTATAAAGGAGACATTTCTGTGCTGAACATGTTGTATATCGACCAGCTTCTATGGAAGAGTTTCAAACTTTTGGTCAGTAAATGGGAGAGACAACTTCTTCGTTGTACCTGAAAATTCTGTTGCATAATTTTGGGATATTGGCAGATGGGTGCATTGTTAATTGTCACGGTGCAAGGATTTTCAGCTTAATTTAGGTCATTTAAAAGTGAGTATTATCAAGCAAGATAATTAATTTTTTAAAAATATTCTGGAAAAGGATCCTGAGAAAATGGAATGCAAAGATCAGTGTTAATATGCATTAGTTGCACAGTTAATCCCAGGAAGTTAACACGTGAAGGCGAGGTTCTTGAAGCAGCATTAACGTTTTTGTACTCTGTACTTAAATGCAAGCAAAAATGTTATATTGAACGTTTTATAATAATATCTCCTGCCTAACAAGTTTGATAGAGTTCTCTGAAGGATTCAACAGTCATTTGACTAAGGCTGATATGGTCAATATAATATATTTGACCTTTCAAAAAGTTTTGAGCCAAAGGTCACAAAGAAACTTTACTCTGATGGAATAAGAAGGAACGTTCTTTGCTGGATTGGTAAGAATATAAAAATCACAGAGGGTTGGCTGTCCCTGTGTACTGTCTGCGGGGTGGTGGATGCCAATGCGAACACAGCAGAGCTACTGGGGTTCTTTGGGAGAAGGCTCTCCTACCTTCTAGTGCCTTGTCTCTAGGATTTCCTGAGCTAGAGATAATACAATGTCTTTCTACTTTGTAAACTTGATGCATTTTTCTTCCATTAATTTGCTCCTTTAAGACAAAGTTGAAAGATGAACAATCAAAGAACAAATGTTGTTTTCACAATACTGAGGGTTTTCCACCAAGTCATAGAGTGGTTTTTATTGGGAACTTGTCCATCACAAAGAGGAGTTTGTGAGTAGTGGGGTGGCAGAATTTGAGATAATATGAAATTATTCAGCTTATCAGACTGTTGAGAGTTTCAGAAGAATCTTATGATGCTGCTTGAGATTGGAAATGAAGTCGTATGTCAATAATTGCAAAACTTATGCACGTAAGAAAAAATGCCTTTACTTTTACTCCCACAATAGTGGGCTCCAAATGAGCTGTTATCACTCAGAAAGAGATCTCACGTTATTGTGAACAGTTTTCTAAAAATATCAGGTAAGTGCTTAGTAGTTAAAAAGACAAATAGAATACTAGGAATTATTAGAAAAGAAGTTGAGAACAAAACAAAGCCTCATTATACCACTGACCGCATCCGAGTACTGTTTGTAGTTCTAGCTTTTCTCATAGAAAAAAGTCTATATAAAACTTGAAGAAAAACAAAGAAGGACCATAAAGATGAGCAGAAATATGGAAAATCCTTGATGTGAGGAAAGACTGAGTTGAGATTCTTCAGGAAGTAATAGAGGAGACCTGTGAAGTGGTATGGAGAGGGGAGTATGATACAATTATTCACAACTTTTCATAGCAGAACTAATAGGCACTCAGTGAAATAATCACATGTGACGTATAAAACAAAATGAACTAATTTTTCATACAGCACATAATTAAATTGTGGAAGTTACTGCCAAGCAGTGTTGTGAAGGCCAAAAGTATAAATCAGATCAAAAAGAGATTTGATGCACTCATGAAGATTTTAGCTGCTGGTGGTTATTAAACATGATGGTCTAAACTCTGTGGTTCAGGAAGTATCTAGATTGGATTTGCTTTATATTCAAATTGGATATTTTTAATATACTTTTACAAATTATATTTTCATCGTGCAAACTTTTATCTTTTAGTCATGTATTTTAACTGCCTCAGTAGTGTAGCTTTGTGGTACTGAATACGGGAATAATCTGATCCTGCTTGTGATTTCATGTTTTACTTGATTATTTGTGGTGGGATTGTGCAAGGACGCAGTGTTTGTTAACTTTCCCTTCTTCTCCAGGCTCAAAATCGAGGAGCTGGAAGCTGAACGCAGCAAGCTGGAAGAGCAGAACAGATCTCTGGAAATGAAACTGGAGAAGCTAACTCTGCAGGTAGGAAATGTGGAGGTTCAGAGCAGCTGGAGAGCTTGACATGGTCCGTTCACCCTAGCTGTTCCAAGAGATGTGCTGGAATGCTCACAGCACACTACTCATTTCCCTCTCTCTGGACAAGGCATTTTTTGGAAGCCTGTGCAAACTGCACCAACACACCTGGATCTCCGACCGTGTTATTGGAGTGTTTTCACACTCCAATAACAGATGCAATCACACAAATGCAGTTGTCTTTTTCAATGCCTTTGCCTAAAACCTGTTCTTTTTCTTCTTGGAACCTTAAAAACTGTTCCATTTTAAAGACCTCCCCTACCACGAGTTGTCTGTCTCCAAGTTCATTCATGCCAAAGTGGGAGTCTAGGCAGGGCTTAACAGCATAGAGCTGATAGAAAAATTTGAGCTCCATTTGTACCGAAGACTCCACTGCTGCTGTGAGCGATGGAGTCAGAGACCATCAGTTTGTGGCCTCATTGAGTAGTAGCTTTCCAAGCCAGGAAACATCTCCAGACCACAGACACAGAGATGCAGGAGGTGCGGAGTCGGAAGGACGAAAGGGTGTGTTCGTTTTGCTGTGCTGCTGTGGGTGTTTTGCCTTTTCCTGAGGTAGTGGTGTCCTGTACGGCAGAAGGTCTTCAGCTTTTTGCTCTGGATGGATCAGTGAGGTCTCACCCTCTCCTTAAGGAGAGCAAGGGCATCTGCAGCAGTTGAGGGGCTGTCTACTCAGCCAGCCCTCGTTCTAGGAACAGCTTTGCTATGAAGAGGAAGGGCATGGGAGTTGCTTCAAGCTGTTATAGTCTTTCCTGTTTGAAAGATGCTGGAGCAAACAAGAACCTGAGCCTGTTTGTTTAATCAAAGCCCATCCTGCAATGTACAGTGTTATCTCTCCCTTCTGTTCTCTCTGATATGCTGAACAATTCGGCGTTGTAGCATTTCATTCTCTTAATTTTTCTTTCTTTCTCCCTTCTTTTTTTTTTCCATTTTCGTGTAAATTGCTTCATGGTAGAAAACCTGCAGGTTTGAAATTACTCAGATTTCAGACAGACCATTGATTTTATCTTGACACCTATTAGAGGCGAATCAAATCTTTTTTTTTTATTATTACCAATTCCTAGAGACAGGGGAAGCGACAGCTTTGATAAAGCAGGGAGCTAAGAGCTGCTGAGCATCTCTGCTGAGCCATGTTTAGTGTGAAACCTGTCACCCGGCTCTTCTTTAATTGGATTTCAGTCATCAGAAGGAGATGAAAGCTTTGGGCTGGTGTTTGGATGCTTAGGTCTCCAACAAACACAACAGCAGCTTTGGCTTCAGAGCAGATTACAACTCATTCAGGTCACATTTAATCTGCCAACGTTGTCTTACAATGACTGCTGACTTGTGAGGAAGGCCTGACCAGAGGAATCCCCTATTTCCTTCGTGATATCCAAAGATGCTTTGCTTTGTTTGCTCATACTGCTCTTGAGAAGCTAAAACATTAAGCTTTTTAAATTGCACATTTAAAGAGGAAAGATCCGAAGTCTTCAGTGTAGTCTTGCTAATTGTCTGCCTTCTGGTCCTCAGTAGAGATGAGGAGCAGCTACCAGTTGGATAGCTGAGCTTTCACAGTATAGAAAGGAAGAAAGAAAATAGGAACAAGATGAGACCTTCATCCTGTGGTAAAGCTACTATACAGTAACAGTTGTACTGTTCACCAAAAAAGCTTTGAAAACTCATTGCAGGATCCCCATGACCTGTCTCATTAATGGTTCTTGCTGTTTGAATGTGCAGAATTGTGCAGGTCAGGGCTTTGTGGAGGGAGTAGGGGGGAATAGGAATGACTTGAAGATAGGGCAGAGTGAAAATTCTATGGGAAATATGAGATAACATGTAGGTGTGGAAAAAGGTAAGGTGGTCATCTGGCTTAGCAGGTCTAGGAAAAAGAAATCTGCCAGTCCCCCAAAGGCTAGTTAGTTAGCTGAATTAAGGTAATCATGCTCTTACATCTGCTTTGCCAAAACTGAGGACATGGCTTTAATTCTTTATTTAACAGGAAGTAGCTCTCCTTCCTTCACTTCTCACTTTACTTGTGTCTTAGAGGACTAGCTGCCAAAAGCAGCTTCTCCAAAAGAGGAGTAGAGAGCATAAATATAGGAATATGTAAGCTGAATGCTAAAATGGCAGTATTGATTAACGTGTGCCCACCTGAATGGTCAAGATTTCAGAACTCCTCAGAGGGGAAAACATCTTTTTATTCACCTTGAGAATCAGATATCTTGACAGGCAAAGCTTAGAAGGACTTTTGTTCCTTATAGTAGGAACTCACTAAGTTAAGGATAAGCTTAGAAATTCACGTCTTCTATCAGTGCTGAGCAAATACACTGAAAATATTATTATACACTCAGATAAAGTCACTGAAACGTTGCTAGTTTGACATGTTATTTATTCCCATCTCTGAAAAAAATCACTGGGAAATGATGGGTTAAAATAACTTCTCTTTATCACAAAGGGGGAAAAACACAAGGCAAATTTTATATATAGAAATCACAAGAAAATTTTACTGAACAGAAAGATGATTGAAATTACAAACATGGGAAAAGCATGGCATCAAATCAAATAAAGGTGTAAGAGAAAGTAGGGAGTGACATTAAACAAGGTAGGAGGAAGGCGATTTCTGACAAATCTTTATCTGCAGTTCCTTCTTTTTAAAAATATTGCCTCTGACTTTCTGGAATTGTGTCTGCTAAATGAAAGACACGTAGACAGTGTGTATTAAAGTTGTGAATTTGGAAGAGGCAGGATGTAGAACTAAGGCTTTGCTTTACACTGAACTGAAGTCTGAGTTCACAAAGCTGTGTGCGGTGAATAAAATCTAGGGAGATAAAGCTAATATTTGGTAATTAAAACATCAATGTTTGACTGTATTGATGCGTGGAAGGGTGTAAAGTTTCAAAAATGTTTCCATCCAAGTATTGGCACATAACTTTTGCTCTTTTCTGCTTTGGCTGCTGCTAACAGTAGCCCACTTTGTGAACTACGGGATCCTGACGGACTGGCCAGAGGGCAGGCGAGCAGTGGAAGGGTGCTTTTGTGTTAGGTGTGTGATTCACCCTCCCTGAGCTCAGTATTAAATAAAGAAACTGGGATACTGATAGCTATCTGCAGCAGTGTGTGTAACATCTGACATCTCTTTGTATTCTGTGCTTGTGTGGGGACAGCCTGAATTATGGCTGAAGGCGCTTTCCACCTCCACACCCCTTCTTCCAAAACCCCTTGGCTCTTGACACCTAGCTGCAGGCTGCATTGATTTTCCTTCACTGGTATAAAGACTTTAGCATGGATATTACTCACTGGTCAGGTCTTTACTGCTAATAAAAACCTCAGATTACAAAAGCACAAGAGATGTTGGAGCTGTAGAGAAGTGACACCCTGCTGAGGGTGCCTCTCCATCGCCCAGGACGTTATCTTAAGAAAAACATTTGAACTGTGGCTCGGGAGAGGGATTTAGATAATATATGAAAAGAGTGAGTTTAACCAGACAACTTTATCTCCTCTCCCCTACCATTCTTTCTTTCGGTGAAGCTAAAAAGGCTTCCAGGAAAGCAAACGTGCTGTTACTGCTTGGTCTATGTCGGGCAGAGTTGCTGAGATTTCAGTGAAAGGTTTGGTTCGTTTAGCTGTCTGAAATGATCTGGACCATCTTCCCAAGCTGCTGGTGGAAAAGTGCAAGTCGGTGCCAGGAACAAAAGAGACTGATCAAATCAGTGCTTTTTGGATAAAGTGGGAGGAAAGACTTGTGAGGAGTGTTCAATTAGCATTTCTCACTGCTAGGAGGCTTGTGTTTACAGGCAACCAAGCGGATGTGAAGTGTTCCTTATGCAAATACTACTTTCCTGCTTTTCCTGCTCTCCTCTACTCTTCGAGCTGAAGGAGAAGAGATTCTTCAAGTTTGGCTACTTCAAGGAAGATTGATTAGAATCAGCTGCAGTTTGACTTAATTGGATCCATATGCTTGGAGAGGGAGCAGGACTAGTTAGACATCCTTGTAATTAGTTCACAGCTGGTTGGTAAGAAAAATGAAACTCCAGTTAGAGTTCAGATAAGTGGATCTGTACGGATAAAAGGCAGGGAGATGTTGTTTTTTACACTGAGGTGTGTTTGGGCTTGAAAATTGCCTCTAGTCCCATGGCCAAGCCAGCAGCCTAATCCCTTTGAGGGTATGCATGTTTGTTTACGAGGCTAGATGGAAAGGAGTCTTTATCTTCTTGCTTGTTTCTGAATAAAAGGAATCACCTGTGGATACCGGCAGTCAAGGAAACCTCAACAGGGTCACAGAAAGCTGAGAGAGGATTTTGGGGACTAAGTGAGACCCTACAAGGGTAGTTTGGCTGTGAAAGGTTCATGGTTTGGCACAAACTGATCTGAACTGATCAACTTTGGATGCGTTGCCCCTGGTCGCAGTAGGAACTAGTTGTGTTTAGCTTTTCTGCTGGTCAGTAATATGACAGCAACGCTCGTTAAAATGCAATATCATTCATCTGTATTGAAATAATTGATTTTTGCCTATTATCTCAAAGAGCTCAGAAAGAGTTGACAGCTGCATAGTATGAGGACAGTCATCAGAAAACTTTCCCCAGCCAGAAACTGGTATTTATGCTAAATTTTGCTGTCAGAATAGAAAGGACTGAATTCCCTATTACAGTGCCCACGAGGGAACTGCCTGAGAAAAACATTCTCCACAAAGTATTTGGGGGTATTTTTTCATGCTGACATGACTTTATTAATGTGTGCTGAGGTGTTCATTAGTGCCTGTGCAGTAGTTCCTTTCTAAATGTCTAACTTTGCTATCGTTATCGACCGTTTTACTTTTTAAGATATTAATGTGGTTAAATTGCATCTTAGTTTCTTCCAGGCTTTAAATTGATTATTTTTGCACAAATTAAAGCGTAAACCATTTGTCCCCTTCGGTGGTAGTTGTGTTGCAGCTGTAATGATTTGAAGATAAGAAATAAGCAAGTTCTGCAAGCAGGAATATGATCATTTTTTTACTTAAAGAGTAGCTGACATAATTAGTAATGTTAGATACAAATAAAATGGGGGTCTGAAGATTTGTCCTATTTGTCTACTTTAGGTCATTTTAACTGGCCTGCCTAAGCTAGCATGGGCTTGTGGTGGTTGGTCCCACCAAAGCAGGAGGCTCTGCGCGGGGAGAGTGGGAGGCTGCTGTCTGCTGCATTAAGTAGTCGAATGTCCATGGACGATGAAGGTGCTGGGGCATCCAGAGTGCTCTCATGTTTCTTTTTTCCTTTACCTCTGCAACCTTTGTGGTTGAGCTAGTCTCCCTCTTGTCCTAGCACCATGTTTTGAGGGACTGACAAAACATCTGGGAGCGGTACTCCAAGCACAGATTCCTCTGTGTGGTGGACAGGGAACGTGTCTCCTCTTCCAGCGTTATTGACCCATTTTATAGTTTGGACTTTGGCGGCCAGGCAGGAACTACCTTGGAGTTGAGTGCCTAAGGCAAAGTTGAAGTCATTTAACACTCTAACTGGTCATTATGTGACCAGTGAAGAATAATGAATGAATCATTTACACTGTTATAAAACTTAAAGGGACACTGTGAACCTTTCAAGATTCCCTAATTGACCTTTCAAATGCTCACAAGTCTTCTTCCTGAATTATCTCCTTGCTTTCCCTTTCACAAACTTCCTGTCCTTTTTCCTTCATCTGTGCATACTGTGATCTGCATTAACCTCCATGGCACAGCTGGTCCTCATTGAAAATCTCAGGTGGTCAAGTTCAGTCCTTTTTTTTTTTAATAAAAGGACTTCTTTAAATGGGTTTGGGCAAACTACTTGGCATCTCTTCAGTCAGGTATAGCTTTTGGCAAGGTGTAGAAACAAATTTGTGTGTGCTTCAGAGGGATTTAATTATGAGATAGACTAGCTGAGAACACACAGCAGGCAACCTAGTAAAATGAAGATGAACTAAGCAGAGAAGTGCAGGTCCATGTCTGCAGAAGGTCGTGTCATATCGTGCTGCCCCATTCATCCTGTACCTTGAGTTTCGTAGGAGCATGGGGGAGTGAATGGGGAACAGAGCGATTTGTGATCCTTTCTGCAGACTCCTGGATTTTATTAGCAAGAAGCTCATCTTTTACAGGCAAAGATTATCTTCTAAACTTCACAGGCTGCAGCAAGTCTTCCCTGATGTAAGGAAGCATGGATCTGTTCAAGTGTCTGTTGACAGAGACCACTCTGAGGGTCATTCCACAGTTTTGCTCAAAACACCAACGAAGAACGTATGCAATAAACATCTATGTTGCCTTGTTTAAATTTATACCATTTTTATTAATTATTGTGACCCAATAGCTCAGGTTTAGCACAGACATTTCACTCAGGGGCTGGCATTCCTGATTCTCAGCCTGATTGCAAAGGTGTTTTCAGGTATTTGCAGCTGCCTTTAGACTTTCAGGAGTCTCCTCATGACCTAAATGCCTCTGTCGCTCTCTGTAAGCGTATAACCTCGACGTCACGGGTGTGCATTTGTGACAGATGAGAGGTACGTGAGGCTGGCATAGAACTGGAGAATACACACACAGTGAGTTGGCTGCGATTGCAGCAGGGACCGAGCGAATCTGATACACGGGGTGACAATAGCACTGGAGATGATACGGCACAGGCAGTAGCGTGCCAGGGTTAGAGAGGCACCGTGGAGTCACCGAGCAAGTAGTCTGGTGGTTAGCATGGGCAAAAACCTCTGCTGCTACACCTTCAGTTATTGCTTGAGCTAGTTAGGTTAAACTGCAGTCAGACGGCTTTGCTACTTTTTTTTTGGAGTTCCCAGCGAACTGCTAAGGGTGTACGCTGAAGTGCTGCCCAAATGAATATGAGGGAAGAGAACTTCCCCTATAAATACTGCTAAAAGGATTATATGTGTTGTGGGAAAACATCGTGTATCTTGTGCCACGTGGATTAGGTACTGAAGAAAGTCCTGGAACCGGTGTCAAATGGAAGGAGTGTCCCAGCCTTGGGAACTGCATGGCACTGAATTACCTGGGGCTGTGCCAATATTTGTGCATGTGAATTCTGAATACATCGCGTTTATTAGAATTAACAGGAATTAGAAACATTCCGTGGGAGTAGAGGGGAGAAGTATAAACATGTCATGAAGTTGTAGATTTGTCATTGGGTGGTTCAAGGAGAAGCTGTTTCTTGGCCTCGGTGGCCCTGATAAATGTGATGTGCAAAGTGGATGTCGAATAAAACAAGGACACGCACGGTACAGACTTGCTAATGTTTGTTAACATCAGGGACCAGGAGCGCATAGATTCACATTTGTGCAGGGAAATTTTACCAACATGCCCTTTAAAAAAAATTTTTTAAAGGAATTTGCACATTGAATATTAAACAACTCAAGTCTGTAAATTTACTGCCAGAGCTAACACCGGATTGTTTATTTCATGCAACACCTTTCTCCAAGTTCTGCAGAAACTGATTAACATTTGCATAATACATTTAACACGAAAATCCATAATAAATTCATTAATGTACTTCTGCCACTATCCCTGAAAATATCAGCAGTTGTGTGGCATCACACAGCTCATTAGATGAGCAGAAGAGGAAGAAGGGTGAGCTCTGGATTTCCTGAACAGCTCCGAAACAGGAGAAAATAGTGAGAGCTGGGGCAGGGGAAATGTCCTGCTGGAAAAGTTTGCTGTACCAGTACAAGTGAAGTACAATCTTTAAGAGGTGGCATCCGTGCTAGTGTAGAAAGATCAGTGACAAGCACAAAATGGGGATGAGGATGCTGCTACGCTGAGGAGAAGGTTGCTCCTAGAGTGCATGTATTGTGCAGGGGGCAAACACCAAGAAATTTTTCAAGTCTTGCTGTGGTACAAGAAAGATGGCTTGAAACAAGCCTGGATTTTCTGAACAGGAATTGCAGAACCAATGGTGAAGTCTTAAAAGTCGTGCAAGACCTGGTTACATGGCAGGGGGTCACCAAACCACTAAATCTGGGGGTATTCTGTGTGTGGGTGGTGCTTTCATGAAATGAAAGTCTGGTGACAAAGACACTGCTCTGTTAGTGTTCCTGTATGGTAAAAAGAGCAAGATATAAGAAAAGTAGTAATTTCAGCAGCAACTACGTGCTCAGACACATGCCCCATGCAACAACTTACAACGTTGGCCGGTGAAGTAGGAGTAAGTAGCAAGTACAGAAGGCTCCTATGCAAGGAAAGCGTTTCACTGATTCCCAGCATCATCCTGCAGGGGAAAGCCAAAGCTGAGGAGACAGACACAACCATTTAAAAAAAAGACTTCACTTTTAAGCTCCTCTAATCTTATCACACAGCAAAGAAAAAGCAAAGTTTCAGGAAATGATAAAAGTGACTGTCCCTTTATAGTTTTATGGTTTTTCTCTGTAGTCATTTGATGGCACAAATTAGTTTTCAATTGTTCTTTCTTCATTTTCTGTTATTCTTCTGCTGCTTTGAATTCTGCTGCGATGTCACAGAAACAAAACAAAAATGTCGGTTAGACCTGTATAGGGAAAGTAACACCTGGCAAGGTTTGTTTACTGAAGCTTTGTGCTTTTTCCTCAGATTTCTGTGAATTCCATATCCATAAGTTACAGCTCTCCACATTAGGCTTTTAGCTTTTCATTACTCGTTATCATTTCAGCCTTTGTTTGATGACCCAATTATTTTCAAACTTTTGATTAAAACAAAGTAATAGGTCACAGTTTCATGCTGTCCTTGTCTTTGCCACTACTGTTCTCATCTGGCTTTTTGCCACTGGGCTTTGTAAAGTCAAAGTTTTCAGTAATATTCTTCAACAGTTTTATTCTTCTGATAAGGAGACTGGTTACGATGCCAGATTTTTCCTCTGCTACTTGGTATGAGGAAAACTCGGCACTATTGCTGAGAGACAGAAGACCTGACTGTGTTACCTAGATTATGGAAAAGAAATGAAATCAGTGTTTAGCCAGTTTTGTGTGTGTGTGTGGAGAAGAGGAAAATCTGCCTGTTTCATGTCATAGGGAAGAGTGGGCCGTGGTCATAACGATGTTAAAATATACGTGAGAAAAGGAGGAGATGCTCTGAGCTGAGCCACTGATGGAGATGGCAGTGTGCGTCAGAGAAACACGTTTTCTTTATGTGACCTCTGTCAGGGGGATTCAAGTGTGTGAGATGTTGATGCATTATCTTACATACCCCAGAACCCTTCCCTTTGATCAGACCAACCTACCACCTATTTGACTCCTGGAGGCAGAGATCTACATAAAGAAAATGGGTTTCCTGTAAAGAGTTTTATCAAATAGCAGAAGGGAAACTTGACATGCCTCAGCTGCTTAAATGCTTGGCATCAAGCAAATCTGTCTGCAGTCCAGGCTTGCTTAGGATCGGAGCTCCAGATGTGTCTGGGAAGACCCAGGGGTGTAAGTGGGGAGAAGTAACACCACGACGTGAGACCATCTCTGCCAGCACACCCCGAACACAGTCAGATCACGATACAGTCTTCTCCCAGTCTAAGTTTCCAAATCTGTCTCAATTTCCATTTGCTGTTGTTTGATAAGACTCTAGAGAGACATAGATCCAGACAAGTCAGAAAAAAAGTAATTGTTTTTGACAGCTTTCCTACTTGGATTTGAAAGACAGGTGGAAAACGATGCCTAATTTAGGTAGAAGGGCTGCTCTCTTTAAATGAGGATAGACAGTCAGGATGGCAGGATGAGGGAAACGCTGTGGAAAGAGCATCTTCTTTGTATCTTCTTTTAAAAATCGATGGTGTCACATGAGGCAGTTCTGTGTGTACAAAGCAGCGGTGGTGTCTGTAAAGCCCAGTTGTGTTAAATACAGATGAGAGGGTTCCCAGGTGACCCGTCACATCTGTGTTTACCCAGGCATGGGGTGGGCTCCATCAGGAACACTGCTGCTCCTCCTGATCAGCATTTAAACCCTTCATATCTTAAGTAATACAGAAGCTGTGCCTGTTCTTTGCGTTTTTGGCAGGACATTTAAAATGAAATAAAAAGTCCCTGAAAACTATTGTGCTTGTTGGACACGGCATAAGATGTTCAGTCAAGATTTTGACCTTTCAGAACAAAGACGCTGCTTTTGAAAAGAGGGTTCATTGTGCTTCTGGCTCTAGTAAGATGAAAAACTTGAAAAACCAGTAACATGAAGGCTGTGCCGCAAGGATGAGCTCCAGAGAGATCCTCTCCTGTATTTTTGGTTGTCTTCCAGTGGATACATCCTTTCTCTCTGTGCAATACTGCCACAGTTGCAAACAGGAATTACAGAAATTTTCTCATTTTTATGAGTAGGGGGAGGTGAAAAGCTGTTGGCAGGGCAGTGTCTGCAAGGGAACTCAACTGTGGAACTGCTTTCCCTCTAGATCCGTCACGGCTACGGTTGCTGACCTTAAGGTTACTTCCCTAGGAGTCAGGGCTTGCTCATAGATTGTTCTGTTCATTGTGCAAGGAAAAGCATGATTAGATATGGGTGAGTTCTTATGATTAATATTATCATGGTGGAGCAGCTGGAACATTTAAATACAACACCAGGGAATTTAATTTTTTATATATATGTAAAAATATATAAAAGTGTGCAATTATTAGAGCACATGCAGCTGTATGTATATGTAGATGTGACATGATGTATATGGGTGTAAAATAGGGAATGTTTCCCAGATTGTTTCAACAGAATCTGACTGGAGTGTGGTCAGAGGGATGGTAAAGGTGGCTGAACGGAGAGCGAAGTAGCTGCTCAAGAGGGAGAAGAGACGAAGAGTGTGGGCTGGGTGCTCTTCCCTGGCCATGCTGCAACCATGACAGTTGTCAGACTGTTCCCTTGAGGTTCACAGAAGTTGAAATGAAGGAGATGCCAACATCATAGACATTCATTGGAGTCCCCTTCAGGTGGATGGTGGGAAGGGATAGTGATTGTATAACATACGAAATGGTTTCCCTGGTGCTGCCTAGTGGCTGTGCTATGGTGGCATGTAGGTCCTTCTCGGTACTTCTAGGTCCAAGTAATTAGGGGATTGAATGTATAATGTCTTTTGCCCTTTCTATTTTCCTAGGGTCTCTAATATCTTCTAAGTATGATGCTGCTGTTGACATTAGCCACTTAGAAGATAGATCTGCATCTGCACCTGGAGGTTTTTGTGTGGCCTGTTCTCTCAGGCATCACAGAATCACAGAATGTTAGGGCTTGGAAGGGACCTCAAAGGATCATCTAGACCAATCCCCCTGCCGGAGGAGGACCACTTAGATCAGATCCTGGAAAAAAAAACACTGGACATACTGCAGAAGAGACCTATTGGTCAATTCACCAGTATATTCCTCCTGAGTCAACCCTTTCGTCCCCCTCGTCTCAGCTCTTTGGCTATTCTGTTCAACTTAATGCTCTTTACTGATGTTACATGCTTCCAGGGGATCAGAACGATAGTCTGAGTCCTTTAGATATGTGTGAAAGTTAGAGATGATGCCCTTCTACCGATTTACTCAATGATAGCTTAAAAACTTGTTATTAGGCAAGGCTGCTTCTGAAGTATTTATTTCTTTAGGCAGTCAGATCAAGATAATGTTGAATTCGCTGCTTGGAGCAGTTAACTCAAAGCCCTTCAGAATCCAGTAGATTGCCCCATAGCCGTTGCTCTTATTGTTTCAGTTTATCCATAAATCTCTCTTATTCTTGTAAATTCTAAATGAAGAGATGACTCTCCCCATCCGGAAAGATTTCAGTGCTGTTTGAAGTCTCCTTGTACTGGCAGAAAAAGAACAATTGAGCTTTGAGCTTGAACTGAGAGACAGATAAGATCACCAGGAGATTTCCACAGCAAATGCAGAATATATTCTTCTCTAATGGATTCTTAGTGCTGTCTGGCAAGTAATTGAATTGCTTGGGTAGGAAGGAAGAGGGGACTAAGAGGGGACTGGGATGGTTTTTTTTTGTTTGATTGTTTTTTTAATAAAGCTCCCAAATTTTGTGAGGGTATGAAGTGAAAGGTGGTTTCTCTCCAAGACCCAGGTTGTCTGTCAGACATAGAGCTAATTAAAATGTCGCTATATGTACACAGGGGTGATGAAGCAGAAAGGACTGATTGTATCCTTCGTTCAAGGGACTTGTCTGTGTCTTTGCTTCTATGTACACACTGAAATTTGCCAGTAGTTCACATTTTGGAGGTAGAAATGAGGCCACTGGGTAAATCTGGCCTCTCTTTCTCTCTGGAGTAAAGCAGAAAAGAAATTAAGTCTGATCTTGCTCTATTGCAGTTATTAAGGCAGTTTCACTCCAGCTGGGCAATAGGAAGGGTGCTGGTTCCTGCTGTCCCATCATAGTCAACACTTGCTGTGCTCTGTGTCACCAGACCAAGTGCTAGGAGAGGTTATCACTGGATCATCTGGGAGGTTTCCACAGCCTCTTTCAGTGCATAGCATGGGAGAGGACATGGGAGAAGCAAAGCAGCATCCTCCTCTTTCTCATCCTTTTGTTTATAAGTACGAAGTATGTCCTGGTAAGCCAAGGGAATGACAGAGAAAGATAATAACACACCCTTTGGTATATTCTTTGGAAACACTCGGGTGGCAAAGAGGTGGTCCAAGCCGTACAGCCTGCATCATTGAAAAACACTGAACAACAGCAAAATGGAGGGGGGGGCGTGGGGGTGGAAAGGATGATCATCAGGGAAATTGCTATAATGGTAAGATAATTAGAACGCAAATGATTAACATGAGTCTGTGCGCTGCATTGGCAAGGACTATGCAAGTTGACATAATAGGCCTCGTCCATATCAAACATGTGTTTTTTCAGCATTCGGTTTAACACTTTCATGCGACTTTAATAGAGTTCACAACTGAAACAGGCGTTCGGTTCTCATGTAATGTTGCACGGTACTTTTCCTCTCCTATGGCTACTAGAAGGACCCTCTTGTTTTCCCTTTTGTGTCTACTGATTGCTGAAGGATAAAAGCCACTCTCACCATGGAGTCCTCCTCCATTGTTTTGAATGACAGCCAGATGTGAACTCCTGAAGTGTAGTCTTCCTGTTGTGATGAAAATGGACTTCCCTAAAAAAAAAAAATAAATCTATTTCTGAAGTGTTTCAGAAGATGGTTGTTGTCTTCTCAAGGAGAAAATATAAGGGTTCAGGAGAACCCCATACTGATATTCTTTTCTAAAAAAGACTTTTAGAAATGTCTAATGTATCAGAAGCCCCTGCCTGTTTGTTATCTTCACCCTAACGCTTGGAGATTCCCCCTGCCAGCCCTCCTGTGTTGGCCCCTAGTAAGTCCCTTTGATTTGTCAAGACTAAGCTGGTGCAAGAAGCTAGATGTAGCGCCACGTTTAATCACTGGTTTTGTAGCCTGATTGAGTTTGGAGCAAAACTTTTGAATGCAGAATTACCCCCGTGAAACCCACGTGGTCCCCCATCTCAACCAGTCGTTGCAGACCAGTGAACGCTTGTTCTCCCTGATTACTATCAACCCTGCTTGCTCATGGACCAGGTCATTGGACATTTTGTCTCCCTCCATTTTCACTAGTTGCTTCTGACTAGGTTTGCGATGTTTTTCCAGGATCTGCAGTGGCTTTCCCCTTGCCATGCTTAGACATTGGCTGGTGGCTGTTGTCCACTGTCTGTGTTGGGGCACTCTTAGTAGCACAAGCTCAGTTTTTCCCCCTGCCTCTGCACGCTGCGGAGATCAGGCACGTCCTTCATTACAGCCGATAAAATCTGGTGATGCTTTGTGGCAGAAAATCTCCTGACCTCAGTAGTGCTTTTTTCCCCTCGTCCCTTTGCTATGTAAATAAAAACCATTTTTCCTTAAAGAGAGGGAGAGCACCTGCCCAAATTCCCCCTCTCCACTCCGGTGCGCAGCATGCGGGGACCCTCGGGTTGCTGTAAGAAAGGGCCGTCGGGAAGGAATTGCGGTCACGCAGCTGTGCAGTGAATATGTAAAGAGTGTTTCATGGCAGTTGGTATTTTTTGGATTATTTTCTCTCTCCTCCTGACCCCGCCTCAAATGAAATTCCTGCACTTCATCCGTTCCTCTGGGTTGGGCAATCAGCAGATAGGATCGAGGTCTGCAAGGAGGCGGTGGTCCGGCATACAAAGCAGCTGTGTTAGGACCGAGAAGCCAGGACTAATGGGGAACAAGGCTGGCAAGAGAGGACAGAGAAATATGGCAGAATAAGATTTATTAGGGATCAGATTCAATAACTGTAAAACGATGAGAAGTTTATGATCAAAGGCTTACTTCAAGCATTTTAATGACACAGTCATTTAATCCGTTTAAAGCAGATAGATAAGGAGTTAAGTGAAATCTACAGCAGTCGCCTTTCTGAGCTGTTTATGAACCTGTTACAGGCTACAGATCACTGTGAAAGGCACAGGATGGATGCCTGCTGGAGTAATTGAATAGTATTTAACGGGCCACCAGTCTTTACAGGCTGATTTACATATGAGGTCAGTAAAACTTAGTGCAAAGGCTTGCGGTTTGTCTTAGAAGCGTGCATGGTTCCTCAGCTATTGTTAATGTGTATGTTACTAGCAAGAGTAGTGAATGAAGGAAAGGGCAGAATTATTTTAAAACCTTTCTGTGCCAGGATATTTAATTCCCAGTGGATGTATCTCCTCTGGAAGTTGCATCAGTATAGGCTGTTGCAGTGACAAGTTTCAGATGGGCTCTGACACTTGAACCGCCGTGTCCTCTGCTGTAGGAATTACATGTCTGAAAAAACACTGAGGAGGTCAAGGGGGCACAGAAGTTGTTTCTCATCTTTTCCTTCCACAGCTGGACTTGTGCCATCCTCCATCCCTCTCTTGGTGACTCTCCTCAGTTAGTTAACTTCCTTCCCAGCTTTTCTTTCCGAATGCTTAAAAACCTTGATTTGGACAGTGGGATAGTGCTGTGCTGCTGCTCTCCTTCTCTCTAGCTTTTCGCCACCTGGCTACTATGAATTATTTGAAGCCAATTCCAGCCGGAGTGCTGTGTGTGTGCCTGCAGACTGCACCTTTTCCTATTTCTCAAATAGTTGTTCTCCCCTTCAGAACTCCCAACGCACGCGCTCCCGGGTTTGTCACGTCGCTAACAGCTCCTGCATCCCACAGACTCCTTCAGTAAGAGAGTGCTTTCCTTTCATTAAACACTTCGTCTCTGCACACACACTTTTCACAGCTGTTGAGAAGCAAGCAGAGGGGGCTCTTTCTCTTCTCACGGCTCGAGGCTCGTTGAGCTGCTGGAAGCAAAGTAGTCGCCGCTGCTGCATTGTTTAAGGCCGTGTTACAGCACCGGCTGCGCGTGATGCAGACACGGTAGCAGGGTTGGTATCAAGCTGGTAGGGAGCAGGGAGAATTTCCAAGGGCTCTAGGCCATCTTGTTTTCTACTTGCACAGAAAGTCGCTGTCCTGCGGTGGTATTGATTAGTTTTAAAATAGGGAAGTGATAAATGGGGATTTCAGGTGATTCTGGTAGATGTGACTGCAATAGATGGAGGTGTTTAAATCGAGCCTGGAATGTCTTCTCCTACCTCACACTGGTTTTCTTGCTTATCCCGGGAGGGATCTGCTGATGTCTAGCAACAGCGTGGGTCCCACGGAGGGGCCTTCTCAGCTCTCTTCACTTGTACTTTTCATGGGAGCAACCCGCATCCTCATACTCCAGCTTCTCTCCTCCATGCTAGCTCCCGTTCTGCTGCGATGTTTGGGATGCCTGTCACAGCTGCTCAAAGGGTCGTGCATGCTTGAAAGAGAACAGCTAAGGCTGAACGTTGCAAATCCCTTGCAGCATGCCGCAGCAGCCAAGCTGTAGATCAGATTTTAAGCAGCCCTGTGTCCACCGTCAGTCTGCATGTTCCCATTTCCTGAGAGGGAATTGGAAAATATTTTGCTTGTTTGAAAATAAGTAGAATTTGTCTTTAAAATTTTAGCACTAGCAGCCAAATCTCTCATTACTCCACTTCACTGTGTCCCTGTGTTTTTTTCAGCTAGTGCTCTTTCCCAAGACCTTAGAGAATGAGCACTTGACAGCTCACTTCAAGGGAGTAATATATTAAAAACTGGATTTTAATCCACCTTCTGCCTCCAAGTACCTTGTTTTTTGAGAGTGCCTGTTGCATTCTATTTTCACATGACTGTTTCAGAGATGAGGGTGATCAGGACTAGCAGAGGACTGCTGCCCAGACGGGTTGGCAGCAGCACAGAGACCTCCACATAATAAGAGGAGTTTCCCATTTCCCACCCTGTGTCAGGGACATGGCAACAAGTTGGTAATCTCCTGAAAACAAAGGTTGACTGGTTGCTGTGGTGCTCGCTGCACTGTGGTACCACCCTAGCAAAACCCATCCCTGGCAGAAGCACAGACCAGCAATAAGGTTGTCATAAGCAAAAAACCCAGGGCTCAGGCTCTCTTGTTCACTTATTTATAAATATTTGGTCAAGTAAGCTTATTTCTGGAAAAGCAAAACCTCCCACATAAATGTTCATGAGGTGTGGAGGCAGGAGAGAAAGCTTAACAGCAGGAAGAAGAAGAGCCTAGGGGCTGGTACCACCAAGAGATTTGGGGATACGGCCAGTTTTATTGACTGTGCATGGGTTTGGTGGTAAGGAGGAGGGAGATGTTACAAATCTCAGCTCTGTTGTGGGTGCAACAGGGCGTGAGTAAGTGGCTTCTGTGGAATTTATGGATAATTGCCCTGAAACTTGTGCTGCGGAGGGGATGCTCAGGTCCTTGGCCATAGCAGCCCCTGGTTATGCAGTGTGGTTTGGAGAACGCAGCAGAAGGGAGACAATTCAATGTTGAAAGAAAATGGGTTTTCAGTAACAAATTTCCTTTGGCCGTCTGTTACACCTGTCTAACTCCACCAGATTTGCTACAGTTAAGTTTGCCTGGACCTGAGCAACTTTGGCCCTTCTTGGGCTCAGCTGATAGATCTTTGCAGAAGTCAAGCTGCCGGGACCACGTGCTCCTCCCAAGGAGGCTGCATGGACCCCCCGACCTGGTAACCCAGTATTTGCTGACCATTTCACCTGGCAGAGCAGTACTCCTGATTTCACTGGTTCTTTGCCTAGTAGTGCATCGTTTTGAATAGGAGACTATCTCATTTACCAGCTTTTGAGAGAGGCGAACACATTTGTGTGTGGTTTAACGTAAATACAGGCTGCAGAGCTGAAGGGAAGGCACCGATCAGTTCTTGCAGTTGAGATAGCATTCAGAAAACAAATTAGAGTTTGCGGTTGGTAAGGATCCAGGCAGAATTCACAAAATTGAATGATATTCTCAAGTTCAGCATGGACAAACTCATTACTGATCCAGAGAGAGCAGGCGTGCATTGAGGAATTAGGGATGTTTGGGTTTTTTTCTTTTTAGTATAGAGGGGCAGACATGTTATGGTCTCATGTAGGACTTTTTTAATATGGAATAGAATTACCAGCACTGGCTAGAAGGCAGTTGGGGGGAACTAAGCTTGAGATTAGTGGGCCAGGTTTATCTGTTACAAAAGACCAGTATGTAGCTGACTGCTGAAGCTGGCTTTCTCAGTGTGCCAGCTCATGATGTTCCAGGGGTTTCCTAAGGGAAAAACCATCATTATTTATCCATCTGAACCTCTGCTTGACAGACATGAAGAACCACAATCATGTTATTGTTACCATGACACGCGCACGCTAAAACAGAAATAATCTGAGATTACAGGAGTAAATGGTGCTTGTTTGAGCAGTTTGCTTCCCTGCTCCTCTTCCACTCTGCAGTCCTTTAGATGCCTCATTGTTTCCAAGGGTGCTCAAAACTAGGTGGCAAATGCTGCCTTCAGAGGGCAACTTTGGAAGGTGGATGAGTGATTGGCAGCAGGATGCAAAATGGGAACATGAGAAATTGCTTATTAAAACTCTGGCAGCAGAAGACAGAAGATGAACGTGTGTGCAGAATGATTGTTTTGTAAAGAATGTGTGTACACATGGTCAAGAGGCATATGTGTAGAGATGTGTTCGTGTTTTGTGACTTTTGTTTCTTGAGCTTTCACATCTCAATCCATCTTTGTTTCTCTCTTAAACATCTCCCAAAAGAGTAGAATTCCTTAAAGTAACTCTACACTCCCTGATTTAAAGCCTAGTCACCAAGAAAAATGACAGGTGATAAACTTGTTTCCATCCTCTGATTTTTTGCACTCTTAATCACCAAATAACCCTTGTAGTTTTCCGATGAGCCGGATTACGTCTGTATGGATCAGCATGCACGTGTTCAAGTTGTCGTTACAACTGTGAAAAAAGACATTTCCTTTAGGGGAAAAAAAAAAGACCATCTCAGTGGTAGTATCCTAAGTGTCATTCTGCTTTTCCATCACCTGAGGATTTGAGCAGCTCTGCCACTCTAAAATATTAAAATGAACATAGATTTGGAAGTATTTTTATATTTAGAGGCATTGATTCTAATATAATTTCTCTACAAATTAAAACTCTCCTTGAAGAAGATTAAACTGTCATGATAACATCTAGGTTCTTGTTATGTCTAAGAGGAATAAATGCTGAAGTTACAGAATTGTCCGGAGGCTTAGAAAGTAAGAGGGGGAATTAATAATATGAGAGAGAATGGATGAAAGTATTGGATAACACTTTTTTTGAATTGGAGGAAGTGGAATGAGTTGAATTAAGAGGTTTATGTCCAAAAAGAATACCCATTTAGTCTGATCTGCTATATGGCACAAAAAATACAGTTTTGAGAGAACTCTCTACCCAGTGACTTGTGGTTGCTCCACAGCCTCTTTTTAATAAGACCTAATCAAATATTGATTTAAAGATACTAAGCAATAGACAATGTATTGGTTTCCCTGGTTAGTCATCCCTATTAAAAATATATATTATTTCCAGTTCGCTGACTTCACCGTGAGCTATTGGGTTCTCGCTGTGCTTTTGTTTGCTAGATTAAAAAACTACCTAGTATCAGATTTCCACCGAAGACCCCGATCAAATTGCTTCACCCTTCTCCACAGTAAATGAAATTGTTTGATTTCCATTCATTTCTCATTGTAAGATGTGTTTTCCAGACCATGAATCATTCATGGAAATCTTCTCATGACTTTCCTTAATTTTCAACAACCCTCTCATACATGGACACCTCACCTGGGTGCATTGTCACTGTAGTGGTCTCATCAATGCTGCATTCAGAGACAATACTGTTTCTGTAGACCTACTCGTAGGTACGTAAAGATTCTCGTGGTTCTTTTTTTTCTCCCCACAGCATTAGATTGGAGGTAACCCACAGTTACTAACCATGGCCAAAAGCCCTCCTCGCAGACATTGTCTTCCAGAAAGTACCTGCTGTGTTGTATACCTGAGACTATATTCTGCACTTCTGGATGCCTCATGGTGCATTTGAATTCATGTGGAATGATTGTGCCCAGCACAATCAGATTTTTAAGCTATCTTTGTGGGCTTTGTTGTTTGCTACAATTCTGCCTTTGTGTTATCTGCATATTTTAGTAAGGATTTATTATTTTCTTACGTATCTTAGAGAATGTATGCTGCATACGATTGGTCAAAGAAGCAATTCTTATTGGAAGTAACTGGGAAACATCACTATTAGTCCATCAACTTTTAGGCTATTTAAAAACTGCCGTAGTCTGACTTTGCATCATGCTAGTTTTAAAAGAAAACATGATTTTGATACCGAGGCAAATATTTTACAGAATTCCAATTCTGTTATGTCAACACAGTTATCTTAATTACTAGACTTGAAATCTCTTCGAGTCTATTTGACAAGACCTGTTTTCCATGAAATTGTGTTACTTGCTTTTTCCGATCTCTTCTTCTAATGGAGTTATGTATCAGTCCCCTCTTGTGAGTTAACGGGATTCAGTTTGGTGCATTCTGGAAGCTTCATGAAAAGTGAACAAGGCAGCAGATAACTTGATCTGTAGGAGGCTAGCTGGTTAATCTCATTTTTCGGTCTTCACAGTCTATTCAGCAGCCAGTGCTGTCTCATTCCGACTGCAGTAAATGCGAAATGTGCAGATCAATACTGCCAATGGGTGATTAGTAATTTGGGAACTTCAGTAAGTGAATTCATCCATTCAAGGCTTTAAGTTGGAGAAGAAAGTAGAGGAGGAGTGATTGAGTGGGCTGAAATAACGGAAACAGATATTTCCTCTCAAGTGAAATGTAAGCATTGTTGAGCTCTGTTAAGCAAGACGATGGCAGAGATTTGTACTCCTTTCACAGTGATTACAGAAAATAATATTTTTTTCTGAAATCACTAACATCAAATGTGCTTTTCCCCTTATCATGTCTCTTGATCCTTTTTTTCGCTGTTGACCTGCTGGAGGATAAAAATGTGTAAATTTATGCAAGTAAGATTTTTATAATTCTTGCGGCCACTTTTTGCTGGTTCAGGCAGATGGATTCTGAGGTGCAAATCTACTACTTAGTATCAGTTTCAGGCAGAAACTCCCTGGTTTCTATCAGTACATCTCAGATGCATCAAAGACTATTTGGGTGTTCTGCCTGTGAAAGTAACTCGGAATAAATGCCTTTAGCTCCCTCGGAAAACCTCTGTACCACTGAAGATTGCAGCTGAAGTAGCAGTAATTTTAAGGTATGAAAACTGCATTAAAAACAAAACAGTAACTGAAATATGAAAAACGACCAGGTAATTGCTACAAAAGTCTAACGAAGGAAAAATGTGTTCCTCCGTGGCAAATGTGATCTGACCCCTGAAGGTCAGTGTGGTTGCGTGCAGAAAGATGCTGTCTGAAAGTCTGTAGTTAGCGAAGTCTGCAAAGGCTGTCTTTCAGGTTTGCTCAAATAAAGTTGAAAGGATGCCTTCTCAACTGCAGCTAGTCCGTGTTTCTGAGTTGTGCATGTGTTGGCTGACTAAAACTTAATGGGAAAGAAGTACGTACCGCAGTGCAAGAGCGTGTTGTGATAGCTGTTGTGTAAGGCTGAGCTGTCTTCTCCTCGGTGGTTTGTTATACGAAGGCTGGAGAACTGCTTTCCCACTGAGAAACACTAGAAAACTAGAGTTTCTCCTCATTCACAATTTTCCTTCATAAAAATGTTGTGACTCATGTTGACGATGCGGAAAGTGATGATAAAAATCAAAGCCTGAATTTTATACAGCAGGAAGTACCGTGTTTTGAGTGAGGTTTTGTAGGGTCTTAACAGTTTATAGGTTGACCTGGCAGTCATAATTCTGGGAAAACCTGGCAGTAAAATTTGAAATCATTGCTCCTTCACATCTCTGTGCAAAATGTGCTTGTTGCTCTCCAGTCCATTAGCATGGTGAAGTAAAACTGGTGAAATAAAATCAAAACAGGAGAAAGGACAGTTTTATTTCAGACCATTAAGTCGTGCGCTGATGTCCAGACAATTTTGTGTCTACCAAATATATTTCAAGATAGATTCAAATTGGTTTTGGCTCAACTTTGTAGCAGTCTAAGCTTGAATAAAGAAGATGTGCTGTTGGAGATGAATTGATATAAGGCAGGTTTAGTATGTTGACAGAGTCATTTTGCTAATGGGCCAGTGATCCCAGTGTGACGTTCCTAAGCATTTTCCCATATTTTTGGTTCGAATTGCATTTAAGGAAAAAATGGATGAATAGTAGTTGAAGCTTTGCAGGCAACTAAGATGTATGTTCCCCCAGTGTAAGCCAAGAAAGCGTTTTTAAGCAGATGGTTGTGCTGCTATAGTCTCCCACATGACAGCCTCACACAGCTCATGGAGTATGAAGTGGGGGGGGGACATGGAGCTTATGTCACCTACAGAGGTGCAGCATAAATCAAATCATGCCAGAAATGTTTTTCTCTTTGTCATGGGAGTAGAAGGGTTTAAACTGAAACTTTCCTCTGCAGACACGGCTCAGGTGGATCCCTTGTGCCATCCACACGGGGTGGATGGCTGCCCCTCCTCTCCCCTCTGCTCCGTCCTACCCTGCTACGTTACAGCTTGCGACTCCCCTTCGCAGCCCAGGAATTTATTCCCCTACGGAGACTTTCCAGGTCTCATTATTACAATGGGTAAAGCGAAAACAAGTTACCAGCTTTTACTTTCTCAGGCCATATGTAACTAGTGAGGAGTATTGATTTAGTTTCGATGTGATGTAGTTTATAAATATGCATGAGGATTTAGGGTTATTTAACTGTGCTTTTTAATTCTCCTTGCATTGCTGACTCTTCTAGTCGAGGGTTTCTTTGTATGCGCAGCAAGCTGCTCCGTGACAGCCCTGTTTTCACTGCCTGGGACCTCTTTAGTGTTTGTTAATCCCAAGTCTGTGAAAACTTTTAATGTTCAAGGAATACAAGGACACAAAGCAACTCCCTTCTTCAGAGACCAAGCGAGCAGATTCCAGGTCCCAGGTAAGGAAACCTGGGACCAAAAGGCAGTCATCACTGGTCAGGGAGGAACAAGGAGATGGGGGAGACCTCTTCCATGCTCCTGGAGAAGGGGAAAAGAGCTCTTTTCACCAGGGATCCTATAACTTGCTTAAATAAAGTCAGTAACCTGATCAAATGGTGAAAAGGAAGGGAAATTCAAACATTTGCCTATTTGCCCTGAGGAGCTGGAAGCGAATGTACCCTCTGAATCGATATTTGGATGTTTTAGATACTTCAAGTCTCTTACTTGTGAAAGAGCAGAGCAAACAAAAGAGGGTTCTGCATATTCAACACATCCAAGTGAAACTGCAGTGACTCTGGTGAATAATGTAGGTAGCTACGTGGATAATTAAGAAAGGTATGTACATATATGTGTTTTCTGAGATGTTGTAAGCTCCCTACTTGCTCTCTCACTTCTCCCTCTAACAAATTATCCATTACTAGAGAATTTCCTCCTGGTACCTGGTTGGACGTTGAGGTGGTGTTGGGGAAGATGAGCTCTCTCCAGGGGCAAGTTGTGCCAAGACAAACACCGCATCGCTGAGAAGTGACTGTGACAAAAGAAGTAAAAATTGGCAATTCTTCTCTAGCTTTTCTTCCCCTCAGTGTGTTGCAGGAACACATTTAGTTTTCCTCGGTTTTATCTTCTGCTTGGCCAAAGCAGGAGCAGTGTGGGACGCGATAACCTCTCACAGTGGGAGGCTACGGTGGAGCTTGTTTCACCTGGAGCACGTTTGCTATAAAACCCACTCAGACACTGCCCGAGGAGACTGTCAGAAATCAGTCCTCCAAAGCATTTGTGCCTCTCGCAGTTCCCATACGATGTGAAAGGCAACTTGACTTGCTCTTTAAGCACAACTGCTTCCAGCTCGAGGCCGGGAATCTGTTAACGACGGCGGGTTCACTGCGATGCATCTGAGACCGAGGATGCACGTTCATCCACTGAAAGGCAGTGGAGCTGTTCAGGGTTTGCTTTGTGCCCTGCCAGGTCGGAGTTACACGTGCAAGGACGTGTGATAGTACTTCTGTATGTATCAGATTACAGGATCAAAACGTCCTGGTGTACTTGAAGCCTTTAGGAAGTTTCAGCGTTGCTGTTAATGCCATCGCGGTTGACCTCAGCAACCAGCCTATGCAGTGTGTTTGCTGTATGAATGCATGACGTGACTGACAGCTCTTCTTGTCCCTTGCTTTTCGGGCTTGTATAGTCTCAGCTGAACTTTGATGCGTCCTGCCATCACGGCAGATCATGAAGGCAGTGGCATTTTGCATAATTTTTAATTATTCATGTTTCTTTTTATATAAGATACGATCTAAAAAAAAAATTAACCCTAGAGGTTTTGCTCTTTGCTAATTAGATATGTTAACTGGAAAATCTTTTTGCATTACAGTTTTGCTTTCCATTATAAAGTCTTGGAAGAGGGACCTTTGGTATCATACTTCACTCTGCCTCTTCCCTTCCTGTTTGCATACAGAGGGTCCCAGGCTCGCACAGCCTGTTCCTGCTGCTTTCTCCTCTGGGATCTCCCCTTGAAATCCCATCTGAATTCATCCCGGAGTAGAGCTTTCCAAGGAGACACAGAATAACGGAGACATTAAAGCAAGACTTCTAGAGCATTGTTGGGAGGGAGAGCTTTGAGTAATTCAGTATCTGGATTGGAGTAAATGCAACAGAAACCCTCACTTCAAATACCTTCTTTCTGATCTATTTGTACAGTATCTGTATATGTGTGTTGCATGCACAGTAAGAAAAAAGAGCAGCAAAGAAGTAGTTAATTGGTTTTTTTATAGACTATGTGTACTTATCTGGAAAAACTAGGCTTAGTCTGACATTTCTCAACAGTATTCTTAACCAAAGGTGACTTAATTTGTATGGGAAATTTGATAAAACGTTTTTTTGAAATTTAGATCTATGAGAGCCAGCATTTTTCACCATGAAGTTAAGTCTTATCTCTGAAAAAGATTTTTTTTATAACTCAAACTAGAAGCTCTTTGGGGCTGTTTTTGGAACTTACCTGCTTTTTTTGTTCAGTGTCTTTATCAGAGGCTTTTGAACCATCACAGGTCTCCTCTGCATGCTACCAGAGTGTAAATAATAGCAACTTTTTATGGACTTTGTTCTCTGGAATGACAGGCATCCTTGACTTGGAAAACCTAGTGTAGAGACCCTGGAATTCAAATCTCTGGGTGGTAACAAACTGTCCTAGAGCAGACTGTGATTTTCTTCAATCTCAGTAAAAGGAGGAGCAGGAATTGAAAAGGACAGCGAACGTTTGAATGGATTTTTTCTTCTAGATTATCACAACTCCAGGCCATTCCATATCTTGCTGTCCTGACTCTTAACCTTCTGGTCACGTTTGTTTGCATCCCAGACCTCATCTGAATGCCTCACTCAATGCAAATTATAGCCTTGCATCCTCCAGGGGATAATGCATTTGAAAGTGGGTATAGAGAAAAGATCTCCTTTTTAAAACTGTACCTGAAGGGTTCAGCGCCACTGGTGAGACATTTTATTTTATTACTCGTATTGCAGCAGTGCCCGAAATGTGTTACGTGTCATACCAAAAGATATGGTCTGGTGTTAGAGCAGTGTGATTAGGGTGATTAGAGCTTTTTTGCCTGCGATACATCCTAACTCCAACCGGCTCTGTCTCATTGCTAATTTGCTGTAGATGCTGTGGTAAAAGAGGGCCATAGGGAGGAATATCAATGAGTACGTGTACTGTGACAGTTCGGCTCAGGAAGGAAAAGAAAAAGCTCTGTGGAAGTCTTTGCGGGAGGAGCAGCTGATCCAGGTGTTGGAGGTGGCATTGCTGATGGAGTGGGGAAGGTGACGTGGGATTAGTCATGTTGTTGCATGTGAGGGTAAGGATCTGAAATCTGATGTGCAGATGGGAACTATGGAGGAGTTATTTGGGATGAAGAGGCATAACTCAGACTAACACACATTATCTTCACCTTGGCTGGTCTGGAAGTGGCTAATGTGGGTGTTCAGGAGGCCACAGAAGAAGGGTTGCCTGAATCAAGGTGTATGGACGAGAGGTCACATCACTGGGGCAAGGAGAGGTGTCTTCCTGTTTTAGGGAAGAAGTAGCAGGAATTGGACTAAGAACTGGCTAAGAGGAAGATGAAAAGGTTGCCCAAGTGAATTTTGCTGCCAGGTTTCAGGTTGTGCGTCCTGCAGATGTATGCACAAAGATGACGGAGAGAGAAATGGGGGTAAGAAGGTAGGGAACCAGCATGAGACCTGGTAAGAACAAGTGAGACTTTGCCCAACATCCAGCACCTTCTGAGGTTTTTTTTTTTCCCCCCTCAACTGTTTCTGATTCCGAGTGTGTGCATATCAGCAAAGCTATGAGGAGCAGGTGGTTGTTGTTGCTTATTTGTTAGCTTGCTTTGTCTCATCTTTGCAATCTGTTTTTGTTAGTGCAGCTCCTGTTCCAAGAGCTTTAAAGATCCCTTGGTGTGGTTATCTTCTGTCACAGAGGGAGCCGGGGCTGGCCATCGTGCTGCGCCTTGTGCGCTGGGTATAGAGGGAGTTCTCTGGGATGCGGTTTACTTTGGGCTTTACTCTAATCACTTTAACAAGCCTGAGCTAAGAAACAAAAAGAACAAAACTAAGAAACAGAATTTCCATTAAAATGGCATGTCCTGAGGTAGGATTAAGCTTTCTGAGACTGCCTTGTACTGGGTGCAGAAAGTATTCTTTTGTAGGAGAGAGCTGAGTAACCAAAATGATTTAAAAAAAAAAAAAAAGGCTGTTAAAGTAAAAATAAAATAAAGATAGACTAGAAGACGCTGCTCACCTGTATAGCCAGACTGACTCTAGTTAATAAGCTACTGCAACAAGCTGCAACAAGAGCTATAGATGAGGACTTTGCATGCGCCTTTCAGGTGATAAATTTCAATTTTCCCTTCCTACTGTCTTTTTGTTCTCCATCTTTCAGTAAAATTTCCAAGAGGCATTGAGGCAGGCCTAACAGCAGACAGTTCTTGACGTAAATGCTATAGCATTAACTACAAGCTGAAGAGAAATACATTCAAAGATGACTTCTAATGATTTGTGACTTCTCTGCTTTCATAATTCAGTAAAAGCAACAGGGTATTTATTAGCTGTGTGCAAAGCCCGTGTGTGTGGCTGTGTTTACTCACAAATACCACGTTTTTGGAAAAGCGAGCCAGTAATTCCAGAATCCTGAAGCCTTGGGAACCGAGTGCATTTCTGTTGCAGCTTGAACTGTGTAAGGAATCCGTGATCAGGAGGAGGCACTGAATCCCAAGAATAAGCTTGCTGGTCCCCAAAAGCAGCGTCAGCCCTTCGAGCAGTGCAAACATCAGAAACTTGGGTTTTGCAAGAATTTAGTAGCTGGAGCCTGACACAGCGAGAGACGAGACAAAAGGCTTGGGTAGCATTTTGTCACAAAAGGAAGGTTGGGCAGAAAGTCCTCTCTGCTCACAGTCACCGGTCACAGTCCTTAATGGCCAAGGCCCCTGAGCATCCCCTCACCATCAACCCTGTGCGTCTCTCTGATCTCCAGGGTCTTCCTCCACTTTGAGCATCTTTCCTCCAAGCAGGATTGTCACCTTCTTCTTTGCAGGTCCTCTTCTTTCTGGAACCACTTCTCTTTTTAGGAATCTCTCTTTTTAGCATCACCTTTCTTTCTGGAACCCCAGGCCCCTGGTTTTCCCCATCTAAATAGTACAAATCATCGATCAGCCTCCTAAGCAGTGTTTCTGTCTCGTGTCTCTCTGTCTTTGGAGGATTCAGGATGTGCCACGTTTTAGTCCAGGTCTTACCAAAATCTACAACCAGGCTGTGCTTGCAGTGAGCAAGTAGTATCTTCTGCTCAAGAGTTCAAAAGTTCAATGTTGGACATTGACCACACACATATACTCAAATTATCTGCTGTGTGTTAGTGTTCACGGTTTAAGCTACTTTTTGCCTACAAGAGGTACCAAATGGAAGCAGGAGCATTCCTTGGCCAGCTGGATCGTTTTCAAACGTTCCCCTTCCACCACCCCCCAATCGATGCTTTATGTTTTATATCTGTATTTAAGAAACTTTCCCATCTGTCTCCTACAGATAGATGCAGTCTTTACCTTGTTCTTCCAAGGTAACTATTGACCCATTATTTCTTTACAGCTGATGCAATCTACTAAGCTCCTTAGGTTGTTTCTATTTAAGTTCACTGGTATTGAATAATACGTCCCAGTCTGGAAACCTTGGAGATTTTTCTCTTAAGAAATCAGCATGGAAACAAATTCCTTAGCTAAGAAAGCAGCAGTGTGTATAGCTTGTATTTGGGTGGCACTCACTATGTGCGAGAGTCGCGCAAAGAAGAAATGGTCCTTTCCTTGAAGAGCTTCCAATCGTCAGCCTTTTCTCAGCAGGGGCAAGCACAATCTGTTGTATCGCAAGCGAGTAGCGATTAAACTCAGCTGTCCATATGCTCTGCCAGAATTTATTGTGCTGCTCAGAAACCACAATCTTTTAAGGTTGATAGACATGAAGACTGTGAAAAAATAAGGCACTTAAGTGTATGTCAGCCTCATCTGTGGGTTTTGACTTCTTTGCTTTCAAATGCATTAAACAGGAGGAACCTGTGAGGATATGAAGTTAGTTGAAAATCCTTGACAGTGCTTGCTGACATTGTACCCTGACAGTCATTGCCTCCTTGGGATGTACGAACTTCTTTAAATTCATTAGTGATGTTAGATAAACATATTCACAACAGTCGTCGAGACTATTCCCTTTGCTACCAGTTCTACCTTCTGATTAGAAATATCCGCAGTAGATGAATAGATCTTAAATGGAATTGCTAAGCACTGAGTGTTTCATCAAATGTAAAGTAGTCCACATGGTTTAAAGTACTTTATTCTTACCTGTGGGCCTGTGAAAGTGAGTCAAGTAGAGAGAAAAGCTTTTGTAACTCCTGGAGAAAGACATCCCTGAATGGGGACTGTGCAGTTTTCAAACAACCAGGAGGGGAGATGCCAGAATAAGTTCAGCCCTTTTCAACGTGCTGTCACTGGCAGCTTTCATTGTTCTTCTAAACAACTCCTCTTCTAAAGGAAAAGTTTCTGTTTTTCAGAGATTAAAGCAATCCTGTCTTCATTCATTGCTTCATAACTTGACTGATTCTTCCCTAATGGGGAGATTACTTAGGAAGTTTTTGAGCTATAATTTCAATGTAGACCAATATACTGACTGTTTGCCCATAATATAGTTTTAAAAAATGACACATAGCATCACCACAGTTATCTCCTCAGGGTGGTTTTTTTCAAGCTGGGAGATGGAAGTGGAAAGGAAGGCAGCAGCATCTGACTTGAGCTTGTTACCTCTGTTCTAGATGGGAAATTGGCCCTATTGCAAATTGTCTTTTCCAGTCTTTTGTCAGAAAGATAATTGATAGCCAGTCTTACTAAGTAGTTCTGTCATCTCCCAGTGTGTGCTTAGAACATATTGCATTGAGACAATATTTGTGTGCTGCATCTGCGGTGGCTGTCTCGCATAATGACTGCGCGATTGGGACAGAAGCGGTGGGATGGTTCTTCTCAGTGGTCTATGAGTTTCCCTTGTGCGTACCCCGGAGCATGTGTCTGGGAGGCTGAGGATAATGCATCAGAACAACATTATTTCACAAATCGTAGAACATATTAACATGTGGAGTCAACAAATCATCTCTGCAAAATGTCCGGTGCCCTTCTGAGAACACAAAAATGGTTTTGCTGCCTTAAGCACCAAGTCAGCTAGTTAGCATCTTACTTTCCAGGAATGAATAATTCACTGTACTGCTAAGTGTCAACCAGACTTGGTTGCAATCAATCAAGGTATTTATTGCTTCCTCCTAAATTGAAGCTCTGTGTACATTTTTCTGACAAATCTGAATTACTGGCTCAGTGTTATTCCTTGAAAGAGGAATCAATGAATGCCAGCAGTTCTCTCTACTTCAAGTTATTTACTCTTCAGCATCTCTACGATTTCCAATTTTTAAAGTATTGGGAAAAATAGGGGTAAAGAGAGGGTGCTGCTGAGAAACTAGCAGTAATGTATCATTTTCACTCTCCGAGACAGTGGGCATGATGTGCTGATGAGCAGAATGATCTACCAAGTTATCTACTGAATAAACTGGGGACAGAGTGGCTTTCCAACAAAGGGACTGTCTACAGGTCATATATTGTTTACGTCCCCCAAATGTCTCATATTTCTATATAAAGGCACCATGAGCTTAAGTGGATTTGGTCAATTCTCACATTCAAGCCATTTTCCAAACCTGAAGCACACTTTTCATGCTTCTTGGAGAAGCCAGGGATACATTACCATTTGTCTCAAGATGCTTTTTAACTCAGTTAAGCGATACCTCCTTGCATGTGTTGGTTCAGCACAGAAGCAGCATCTGGAGCTGCTCCTGGGCAGTTGTTTTGGGAGTCCCAGCTCCTGTTCAAAGAGTGTGGCCATCTCTTCTGTACCACACCTTTGATACCACTGTTTGGCCTTCCTCATCAGTGGCCCTAGATTAGAAACGATTTTCTGAATGGGCAAATCTATTTAGATCTTTTCTCCCAGCACCTGAAACACCATTTTCAAGGCTTCTGTTGTAGAGCTGAAAGGACAAAATTCTGATCAGTAGTAAGACTAATTTATTGGGAGGGAGAAGAGCAGTTGACAGAGAAAAACAGCAATTTACGTTTTCGAGAGCTAAAGGGATTCCAAGAGGAGGTTGTTTGCCTTCTTCAGTCCCTGATTTCTTACCAGCATTAAGGTTTCATTTCCTTCACATGCTAGTGAGATTTTTAATGCTGCTTTGCTGTCTATTATACTTAGCAGTTTCCAGCCATGACTCTTCCTAGAGCCAACCTTCAGAAATTTGGAAAAACACTCCAAACGATTGAAGTTTTGATACCATTTTGGCTCTCTGGTATTACATCCACATGCAACTGATCTCTTTCATCAGAAATTGGCTCTGGTCTGCACCGTTTCCATGGAAAGCTTCCTCCGTTAATTTGAAAATCCATAGGATGTCAGTAAATTTCCCAGAGACTTAAGTAACGCTCTGCTTGGTGCAACTGCATGGTCCAGTGGTGAGGAGGACCATCTCTGAAGACGTGTTTTCTTTTCGTTTCTGCCACGATGCTGCTAAGTAGCCTCAAACTGGAGACTGCATCTTTCCATACCTCTGCTCCCCTCACATATCACATCTTCAGGCTTTGTTGTCTGTTTTTTTGGGCTTTAAGTAGTAGTTTCCTGTGGGGTTTGTACAGGACCTAGCACATGGGGATCCCTGTCTCACTTGGTTTCTTTAGGCATTACTATAATATAAACCAGCAGCACTAATATTTTAGCTGTAGGGAGAAATGTGCTGGTTTGATGTGTGCTGTGTAGAATAAAAAGAAAGCTACTGCCCCTAGCCCAAAAATGTGAGTAGCATAGCAAATATGTTAGTGATCTCCCAGAAATGTTGAATGAGATGGATTCTGCCACAGCCTTCGTATCGCAGTGGGTTTTTAAGAGATTCGCCTGTCTCAGTGTAGCTTCAGACTGAAGTGCAGCCCCGAAAGTAACGCTGAGTCCTAGTGCTGAGTTTTAGAGAATGATTTTTCAAGGGTGCATGTTATAAAAAGAAAGGATAAATGGGCTGAAACAGCTATAGGAGCCAAAGCTTCTTGCAGGGCTTTACAGAAAGGCTGGAGAAATGTTTTTAAAAAGTGAATAACCTGCAAAATAAACAGAGTAGTGCAGCATGGGTTAAAGCGGTCCTGGCAAGAAGGTAGCAGCAGTCTCCAGGTTTGCAGGACTTCCCTCCATGCACACCGAGATCCTTGTGCTGTCTCGTGCCTTTGCGTGAGCGTCTGCAGGGACGGTGCAGTACGAGAGCGCAGGCGATCGCTGCGCGGTGGAGCCGGCGTGGTGGTGGCAGCCGGGGCGAGGAGGGGTGATCTCTGCCTGCCCTTGGCGCTGCGGCCGGCGAGGGAGACGGGGCCAGAGCCGCCCTTCACGGCTGGGCAGGAACACCACGGTGCCAGGCTGCGCAGGGAGGTGCGGGCTCTGCAGCTCCAGTTTTTAGAGCATCCTTCTGCCAGCCAGCATAAATCCCATCGCAAACTTTGGAGTCGAATCTCTTCCCTTGAAAGGCAAGCAGAGGAGTGAGGAGTGCCCTGACCTGTCTGGAAGAGTCCTGAAATGCAAAGAGCACGAGAAGTTAGCTGGGTGCAGAAACAGGTTTGTAAACACCAGCATGTTGCTGGGGAGAATATATCTAAAAGCTGATGTTACAGCTGTCTTCATGCTCTCCCTGTTCAATGTTTCCGAGCTGCTGCATGGGAATCTCGATCCTTCAGTTCTCTCCTAAGTTTCTCCTGGCTGAGGCTGTCAGTGGGATTGTTTCTTCTCTTGGTCCTACTGGCCTGTCTGTGAAGTCCAAGCTGTTTGTCTCAACCTCTCTGTTGAAATGGGGTCACGAAGCCCCATTGCTGTGGGGCTGCAGGATGGTGCTGCCCTCCCAGGTGCTCCCATAGGTCTCCTGAGCACCACAAGGCTTGGATGGTGGGAGAACGTGCATCACCTGCCTGGCACTTGGCCAAGGCCTTGAAGACCATGAACTCTGACTGCAGGGAACCTGCACAGCTTTGAAGGGTGTCCGAGGTTTCCATGCCTTAAGTTTCCTTAGTTCTCTGGAGTGAGCTCCTTGGGTCAGAGCAGCCCTTTGGGGGTTCCCATGTCCTTCTGTGTTACGGGGTTCCTCCCCACCAATGTTTCTAGGTACATTGATGCTTTCCATGCCAGTCGCACTGGAAGTCAAGGTTTCCAGTTGTGTGGTTTTAAAGGATATTTTCAGTGGTGGAGTCAAGAAGGCATTAAGCTCATATTCACCAGCATGTGGACCTCTCTTGACCAGAAGTGCTTTTGGAGTTCACTCCACGTATCTTCTCCCAGCTCTACGTTGTGCTTCCCCTTTGCCTGCATAACTGCTGGCGTCCTGCCAGCGTCAGCTTTGGCTGCTTCTCCTCCATGGTGGGGCCCATCTGCCTGGCATGGCCCTGGGAGCCAGCTGGCAGAGGGGCAGCCAGCCTTGGGGACTGCAGAGGAGCTGCGAGCACCACAGCCCCTGCGCGTCGCTGGCTGCGCCGCCGGACCGGGACCCAGACACTGCTCATGGGCACCTGCGTCTCTGCAGGTGAGCACACCTCCTCCAGCTGCCTTCTCCTGCCCAGCTGACGTCTAGAAAGTAAGGTTTTAAAGGAGAGTTTCAGGATGGTTCCTGCAAGAGGGCGCTGGAACAGCTGCAAGACGTAGCAAGTATCACATGTGAACATAAAAAGTGCCCAATTGACCCTTACCCATGGTCCATCCAGCCCAGAGGAGCTTCTCTGACTGCGGTGATGGAAGATACTCTTTTGGAAGAGCCCACAAACCTGGCCACACTCCCCAGCACTGTCCCAGTAGCCAAAGACGCGGAGGTTGTGCCCTTCCGCTCCCCTGGCAGTTTCCAGTTATGGAACTGTTGTCCATGAATTTGTCAAACCCATTTTGAACCAGTGCTGCATCTGCTGCCAAGCTCTGGTGTGGCGAGTTTCAGCAGTTCTCTCCCTGCTGTGGGTAGAGGTGCTTTACAGTATGTAGATGGAGTATTTTCAATAAAAGATGTTTGGGAATGGGATCTTCTGGGATCTCTTACCAGCAGTGACCAGCAGTTCAGGCTGAAGTTGCTCAGTCTCTGCTCTGGTTTGCATGAAAAAAACCCACATAAAGTTCTAGCAAATCATTAATGAAAATGAAATGATAAGACTGGGATAATACCTACCTCATGCTGCTCTTGAGGGTTAATTAATGTTTACAAAATCACTTCAGGTCCTGAGATTTAATTGAAGGAAAAATATTACCATATAAAATGTCTTTTTATGCAGGCGGTGCTATAAGGTTTCAGCTGGGCAGAGTGCCGTGGAAGCCAGCGTTAGCACATGCTTTGCTACTTTATGGTCGTGAGGCTTTCTGTGTTTATATGAAAATTGTCTCTCTAAAATCACAAATGTAACATCCGTGTTTTCCTCTCACTTTGAAAGAATATTGATTTACAATCTTAGGACTTGACTGGCTATTTAAACGGCTGTAAATACAATTCACCTCTGAGGAAAAAAGTATAAAATGAAATATCTGTTTACTTGCTTGGGATGAGCTGATACAACTTCCTAACGACTCCACCATTGGAGTCATATGGACGTTACTGGCTCCTACAAGTAATAAATTAGGCTGGTATTGAGTGTCCTGCTGTAGTTAAAGGGTATATCTGTGGGTTTGTTATGATTTCCTGCTATCAAAAGGTTTAAAATACAGCTGTAAAACTTCATTTCTGAAGTTAAATTTAACTGTGGAGGTGTCAGCCAGGGAGCAAGGTCTGTTGAGTGGTTTTTTTTTTGTGGTTGGTTGTGGGTTTTTTTTGAAAGAGAGAGTACCAAGAGAAGAAGCAACACTGGGTTTGGCTGGCTTCAACTGTTGGAATAAAACATTATCATTGCATAAATGTCCCTTTTTCTGCTGTAACATTTTTTATCTTCACACAAAGACTGGTACAGGTTGGGTGGACTTGGAGTTTGGATCAGTTACTCAATTTGCTCCTGTTGTTTCTGCCACACAGGGTGACTATGACCCCAGCAGAACCAAAGTTCTTCATTTCAGCATGAACCCAGCGAGCTTGGCCAAGCAGCAGCGCAAGGAGGAGCAGCAGCAGCTCCAGGAGGAGTGCGAAAGGCTGAGGGAGCTGGTGAGGGTGCTCGAAGGAGGCGGCTCCATCCTGGGAATTTGGAAGGAGTTGGGAGTTTTCAGTCCCCACAAGAAATTGCAGGTAGGCTGCTGGCTTCTGGTCATGAAGATGCACTTACTCATCCGTACTGCCAGAGGAACCAACTGCAGAAGCAGATGGAGACGTTGCAGACCGTGTGCTTGATGGAACAGTTATAAGGAAAATGAAAAAAGCTGGGTTGATGCAGGAGAGAGTTAATGTGTGGTGGCAATCCTGTGGCAGTATGGTATAGAGGGTAGGTGGTAAGGATAAGTAATAATAATCCATATCATTTGCTTATGATAAATGAAATACCAATACAGCAGCCTTCTTAGGCTGGTGCTGCCGATGGAGTAAAGGAAATATTTCCTTCCTTTCAGGGCTGGTTTAGCCTTTGAGGTAGTACAGACAGCAGGAAATAACTTTCATAGCTGCAGGGAGGCAAGTAGTTGAAATCTTTTCAGACCTGGCTTAAAACAAATTAATATTGTTTATCAGTGTATATGTGCCCCATTAATCACAGCTACATTCAATACTCCATGAAAATAGAGTACATCTTTCACCGAGCTAATACATTTCACAGAATCTATGGCTCTCCTCCACTATAGTCTGTCTTCCCTTCACATACCTGAACGAGACTTTTAGTACAGTAACCCCAAAGTCAGCACCTCCAGACGTGCTCTCAGCCTCTGTAATCAAGGTAAGGATATCAATAAAACGTGACCCATCACCTACAGCACTGCAAGGGGACCAGGCAGAGTCGAGTCATGCTGCAGAGCCCAAGAGATCTTCCTGCTGTAACTCTCTCGCATGTACCTTGCCCTCCAACGTTTGTGTTAGAGAAGGGAAAAATAAAAGAGAGCTGAAGGTCCACGTGGAGCTAACCTGCTCCAGCAGCACAGACGTGGTCAGTGTCCGGAGGTCAGGATCCTCTCTCGAATGAGGCTAAGAGGGCAGAGCTTTCCTCAAAGGCCATGTGTGCTGGAGACTCCAGACCCACAAAACAGCAGAGCCATAGTTTAAAGAAAATACACAGAAGAGAATATCTTTCATTGTTATGACACCAAAATTCTCTGAAAGTAGCTTGTTTGCTTTCCCATTGCTCAAACAATAGTACTTTATTACTGCTACGAACGTGTTTGTTCCAGCATCTCATGGTGGATTATGGTGCTATATAGCCTTAAAAATACGACGGTGAGAAGTGTAGATGGGGCGGTTTATAAAGTGAAGAGCTGACTGGATGTCAGAGGTACAATGACAGTTTGTCACTGTTGTTAGTGGATGCTCTAACAAATGCATAAGCATTAAAACGCTTCCTGAACGTTGCGGGGAGGCTGCCATCGCCTGTAGGAGCTTCCAGTCTAAGACCCCGGTGAGATTTGAGCAGAGTTCTTGCAGATAGTTCTTGCATTGTGATTTGAATTCAAAATGCACTGGTTTTTAAACTACAGCAGATGCTGCTGCCCAGTGTCCTTGTCCGTTGTGCCCTGAAGTATCCCAACACATCCAACGCCGCAGATCCCCGGGGCTGACCGTGCCCCTCGTGCCCCAGGGGAGAGTGCCAGGCAGGGACAGAGAGGATCCAGAGGTGGGTCAACTGTGTCTCTGCCGCTGATGAGTGAACCCCTGAGGTATCATCTCCAGTAATTAGACCATTTCTTCTGGGGGAATGTGTTTCTCGTGTATGCCTCCTGTGATTTGTTATTCATAATTACTATTCCGCTGCTTTTCACACAGCTGCTTTTAGCTGTTTGTGAGGTGCTTCTGTGCTGGGGTGTTACCAGGTTTGTCTTTATCTTATAAGGGATGCATTTTTAAAGCTGTTTTCCTCTTCTGCCTTTGATTTCAACAGGAAAGCAAAGAGCTCACTGGGTTTCAGGGTGTTTCCAGCCTCACATATGTGTGATGCTTTTTCTCCTTTTCCCCCAGTCCTGTACTACATCATTCTGACTTCTGGTCACCGACTCAAATGGGAGAGAGCATCAGTTGCAGAGTCTAGCAGGGTGGGAAACACTTCGATGTCGTTTATCACAGTCACAGGAGGGCCCTCTGCATTCTCGGAGTGCCCGTTAGTGCATATGGAAGTGGTTCACGTAAACAAAATGGGAGAAAGAGCTGTGAGTGAAGGACGGAGCAGCCCTGTAGATGACTGTCTTTGAGACCAGGGCATGTGTGTGGTAAGCCAGGTTATATGGGGAGATCTTGGGTTTTTCCTGTATTTTATGTCCTTGTGTGCATCACTGCCTTGCATGGGGAACATTCTCATTAATAGTCCTAAACCCTCCTTCCTGCTGCGGGAGCGTTCAGCAGTGTGGTCTGAGGATGCAGACTGTGTATTAGGATGTGCAAGAGATGCTGAGGGTGTTATGGCAATGACTGCAGGGTTAGCAGGTGTATCTGAGCTGGCTTTCAGTTAGCCAGAGGAATGCCAGATTTAGCCTCGTGGCTGAGGCAGGGCAGAGCTCCTGGTGGGTGCGGGGACAGCTTCTCAAGCGCTCTGTGCAAGCTGCATCCATGTTTCCACTGACTCTATCCTGCTTAGCCCACGCAGCATCCACAGCGCGGGTGCAACAGCTGTTCCAGGAGTGGTTTAGCAACGTGGATTCGTGTGGCTGGAAAACTTACACTGTCTCTTTCTGGATAGAAATGGAAGATCCAGCTTTGGCTGTTTACTTAGGATCTCAACAGCTCTGCCCACGGGAACGGCTGCCATATGCCTCCCGTTTTAGTATATTTGAAGGTGTGAAATGGGGGGCATGTGGCAGAAACTCCCTCTGCTCTGTTTGTCACTGTGCAATTGGCTGCCTTGGGGAGGGAGGGTTATTGTGCAGAATAAGGGAGCAGGTTTCAGTGAGGTTTGTGGAACTGTTTCTATACAAAAATAACAAGAATCAGAAGTTTTCTTGCACCCCTTTCTGTCAGCTGCAATACCCATATGTCTGTTTATCCATATCGCTCGTATGACACATGCAAGAGGCAAATTCAACCCTCTGAGCTTTTGAGGTGAGACATCCCTCGTTTCAGAGTTCAGTGGGATGAAGGGAGACCAAGGACAGAGTAGGAAAAGGGTGGATGAAACCTGGGAAGACAACAAAGGTCATAGGTAAGTTTGCATTTTGCCTTTTGACAGATAGAGGTAAATGTGAGATTTTATTGTCCCGTTTTGTCATATACCCTGAATGCTTATTGGCAGAGGTGAGGGATTTGGGTGGCCTCTAGCCAGTCAGGTTTGCTGTGTTCAGCAAGCTTATGTGATCTGCAACAATTACACTTAAGGTTCAAAGAATCATAATTATACCAACCAAAAAAAAGGCATTAAGGACAATGATGTTGATGGTTTCGATAATAATGTATTGGCCGTTATTAAATTCGTTTGTTGGACTTGAGTGCAGCACGTTTTTTCCGATCATGGTTCCGACTCCTGGCTAGGTAATAAGGAAATTATTACTGTGGACGTTAAAGCTCATTAAATGTGACTCTATTAAAAATCAAGGTATGCTGGACTTTAAATCTCTTTGAGCATAACCACTGGAGGCTGCAGCACAACTGGCAACTTGCCACGTAGTTCAGTGGTCCTTTCCTCTCATTTATGCCGTAATAGTCTCTATTAAAATGGGTACCAGGGCTGTGGCAGAGGAGAGGTTTGAACAATGTGAGCTGTAACAACACGCCGTCCTTTTTCAAAATATAAATTTGCACGCAGGGTTGTGCGGTATTAATGGGGGCAGAGCTGTGGCAGCCGCATTACGGGAATGGGCTGTAACTTTATGGGTGTTTTGTTTCTCTCCCGGTGGCTGCCCGGCTCTGGGTGTATAAGAGGAGAGTGCACCAAGGTCAGGCTGCTGCCATCTGGGGAGAGGCTCCGAGTCCTCCTGTCTCCGAGACAGGGATGCAGATTGTAACAGCTTTGGAAAGGTGGCACGGGGCATCACTGCCCAGACTCGGAATCTGTTCCAGTTCTGCATTACTCTTTCCCTTCTTTTCACACCTTTCTCCCCTCACACACACCTTTTTGTATTTCAGGCTGCATCTTCTTTTTTTCTTCCAGCTCCATAACTTTTCCTGTTTTCTCCTGTTTCTCTCCAGGCCATTTCTGTTTAGATCTTCCTTTTTGTCTTCTCTGGTCCTGCTGGACCTTTTGATTTTTCTTTTCTGGCACTGCTAGAGATGGAGTTTGGTCTTAGTTGCAAGCAAATAGGTAGGTAGCACCTAATGAGGAACTGACGGAAACAATGACTTGGGTATTGTAGCAAAGCGTAGGTAGAAATGGGGATGCTTCAGGTGCTGATTATTTCCATTTATGCTCTTACCTTAAGGGTGCTATGTTCGAAGGTAGGAACGAGATGACCCGTGGAAGCTGGGTCCTGACTAAAGAACACAGTAATGTGAATTTTCCATGAGCTGTCATGATTTGTTGCTATCCTATAGGTACAGTGGAGTATTCCCTTCTTTCATGCAGCCTCTCCCTATGAGAAAGAGGAAAAGTGCTTTTAATATTTTTTCGGTTGAGAGACAGGCTGGCACCCCTACCAGGAAAGAAGATGGGGAAATCAACCATCTGATTTCAACCATCTGTGGAGAATTTTGGAAGTAAACTGTTTTCCTGAGCATAATCCCACCAAAAAGGAAAGCTACTCATCCATCTCAATGATTTCAGTGTCCTTTTTCTCTCGTTGGGGAAAAGTAGGAAAAGGGGGACCCTAAAAAAGATGCTGCATCTGACATTTAGCAGAGGCTGTCTCCAGCATCACTGCCATGTCAGGGCCTTGTAAAAACGTAATTAATTGGAATTAAATTGGGTAATGAATTAATATTAAAATAATCTAATCTTGTTGAAGTGACAAGCCAGAGATGGTAAAATTTGTCACTGTCCCAGCATGCCTGTGCTTCTGATGAATGTGTTTCTGAGTACAGAAGGTGACAAAAAAGGAGCAGATGGAATTTAAAAGTTGCCATTCTCCATCCACAGTTGGCTGAGCTGTTGGTGCTTGGAAGCCTTGGTGCTTCCTACCATCTGTGTGTAGGAAATCCACACGTGGTGAGGACTGCACCTGCAAATGAAACCTGAGTCCACCTCATGAAGGATTTTTCTGTGACCTTAGTTGTTGGTGGGTGCACACGTGCCAGCGCAGCATCCACATCTCACTTTGTGCTGATGGCTCCAGCATCTCGCTGGTCAAACAAGGTTGCGCCAGGTGAGCGCATAGAGGACGGCTCTTCTTTGGTCATGTAATGCCTCCTTCTAAAGCAGAGGAAGGGTTCATTAGGTGACACTTCTCTCAACGATGTTTAGCATGCCAGTTCCCCTTCAGTTTTACTGAAAGAATTGCCTTCAAGAAGCAAAGTGAAGGCCCAGGGCATCTGCTGTCTTCAAACTTTAAGGGACTTGTCGTAAGAGCAGGACGTTAGCCTGCTCTTTGTGCCCTGCCTGTATTTCACTACAGTAATTGCTTTCTGCATATCCCAATTTCTTCTGACGTTTATAAAGAGCTTGTCTTTGCCTCTGGTGTTTTGCTGCACTGATGAAGTTCTGTCCTCTATTCACTCCAGAGATGGCCACGTTCTTGACGAGGGAAGAAATCATTCCCTACTGCTACCTGCATCAGAAAAGTTGCATAACTTTAATGTGCAAAACACAAATGATATGGAAAGTAGCACACAGGACGCGTGTTATTAGCAGCAGTCCTTGGGAGCTGCTTGGCCTGACCTGCTCAGAGCCGGCCTGCCTTCCCGTGCTGACTCCGCAGCTGAAGGGCAGTGCCTCCTCGGGCCATCCCCTCACCTCTCAGCTAGTTATTATCGTTATTGTTTTTATGGTGCTAGTTTCTCTACTGCAAGACATCTAGACCAATCTGGGACCTGAATAGTATATTAAGACTGGATAAGCTGGTAGTTTAAATAGAGCTTACTTTGATTTCCTTCCTTATCATCCATATCCCTTTGTCCCAGCCCAGCACTATAGTGACGAGGTGAGGCTGCTAAATATACCTGTTTTCCTAAAAGAGTATAGCCAAGTTGGGACCTCCTGTACTTCAGAACTGACAGTGTTTGGTGGGCAGAGCCTATAAAACCCTTTTACATTACAATGATGCCAATAGATTTGGCAGCCCAGCTCCAAGGGGAAAATACCTTGAAGTCTTCATGTGTCCTGATTCAGCAGCAGTGTGGCCTTTGATGGTAAATGCTCTGCACTACTAAAGTCAGCGCAGGCACCTATAAAGAACCAGTTTCCTGGCTTGGATGAAAGTATAGTACCTCAGAGAGCGGAAAGAATGCTCCACGGTTAAAAAAAAAGTCGCTTTTATCATATATAGCATTTGTCATCCAGATAGATGCCCAAGTTTTTCTGGAGATAGCACAGATATGAAGTCATGCAGCACTGAATATAGTGAAAATAGTGTGCCCTGCCTATGGCAGCATGCCATGAGTCTGTTAAACAACCGGAGAGACTTGCCCCCGAGCACAGCTTACTCTGTGTGCTGCCAGCGGCCGGGACAGCGGGCAGACAAGGGGTTTGCTGACCCAACAAACCCCCGAGGATGCCCAAAGCCTCCAGCTTCTTGTGAAACTGTGATGGGAGGTGCCAGCAAGACATTGCTGGGACTTCTCTGAAAGTCTGCCGTCCAGGAGCCAGAGGTTTGTAATAAATCCTGTAACGTAGTTCTGGCATAGCTACGGAATGTGGTAAAATTTGGTGTTCGGTCAGAGGTTACTATCCAGACTGTACTTAGCCTTCACAAAGAGCTGCAAGATTTCTTCCTGGCTCCTCTTTTCCACTCGGTTCACGTGTGGAGTTCTTGGAGGCCTCAGTATTTCTGCTTTTGTAAGAAGCACCTGTGAACCTGCGTAGTACCTCCGTACAGCTCCAGTGACACCTGCAAGGGCTCTTTTTTAAAGCGTTTCCTACCCTCTTGCCAGGCATTGTGTAGAAGTTGATTACAAAATATTTAGTAGAAGCAGAAGCCTTGCTTGAGAGAAAATAAAGCCACTTCACCAAGAAAGAAAGAGGAAAGTGAGTTGGGAGGGAGAAGGAAATGGGAAAAGAAAATTTAAAAGTGTATGTGATGAGGGGAACCCAAATTTAAACACTGAACTATGCGAACATCTACGATGGTTTCTGTAGCAAGAGAGGAGGAAGGTAGGCTCCCATGGAAGGGTCTCTGGGCTTAGAGATCCTGCCTTGAATCTGGATGTAATGGAAATGATAGCACTGCAAGAAAACACTGCTGGGGAGAAGGTTGCTTGTTTCCTAAGCGGATGCGTTTTTCTTTATTCAGTAACAATGCAGTAAAGGTCATGGTTTACATTTGAGGAGGAAGAGGTCACCTTTGCTGAGGTAGATGGGAAGGTCATAGGTAATTAATGTCATTACAGACAGGCAGGTAGCAAGGCCAAAGGTAACTTCTTGGGACCAGATAAATCAAGAGAAAATGTGTGGAGAAACCTGGGCTGACAGGGAGTATTCTGTCTCCTGGCTTACTGTAAACGTGGCTTTGGAGCAGAACTGGTGATAGAAATTTTTTTAAGCCTTCTGACTTGGGTTTCTAGTTCCCAGTCCATCGGTAGCTGATCACTGATGGACAAAGTGATCACGAGGAAGAGTTGTTCTCACTGCCAAAAGTAGCGCCCAGAAGTAGCTGTGCTCCTTCATTTCTAACCAGGAGAAGGTCAGAGCCTTTGCAAGGAGAGAAGTCTATGAGCAATGGAAGGTCCAAAACTTCCCTCCCTTTTTTTAAACCCCTTTTCTAACCCCAACTCACAAATCCCTATAAACACCATCAAATTTGTGCTCTACGGAAACTGCCGCATTGCAGATAGCACCCTTTGTGGCTGTAGTTCTTCTACATCCCTCTGGTTCTTCTGCATCCTGCTGTGCTGATGATTTCTTTATCATCCATAGACAGCCAACAGGTCGTTCAGCTTTGTGAGTCTTGGTAAACTTGGCAGTGTGTTTTCCTGCATGGGTGTTTGCATCAGGCTCTCATTATTTGGTTGTTGCCTTTTGGTGGCTATGTTAGCAGTCAGAATGCTCCCACTAGATCTGTCCAGTCCAGCATTCTCCTGAAGGGAAGGAAAAACGGTATTATCCGCAGCTGCCCTTTGGAGTCCCAGGGGCTGTGATATGAGCTGTCTCTTCCAGCAGTTTGCATCACGGAGCGGCTTTTGATTTTTTTTGATTAGGACCGATGTGCCATAAGGCCTCTGAATGTACACAATTGAAAATGCTCTTTCATTCATCAGCAGGATTGAGAAGAAAGGCTTGTGCTGATGTCTCAAATTCAGGCCGACACGATTTCCCTGACATTAGAAAAACCAGCCTGCCGGCGTGGTAGAGCTCTCTGGCAGGGAAGAGCCTCATATCTCTGCTCTGCATCTTGTCAATGTATTGTTCCTCATGGAAATTAAAGCTCGATAGTTTTTGTGAGCAGTGGAGAGTGGTGGAAATCTAGTTGAACTTTGCAAGGGTTGTGGAGGTTACTGGGAGCGTCTTGAAAAGCCTTGTACTGGCAAGGTGAATGTCCTGTGGTTGAGCCTGTTTATTAGATTCAGAAAAGATGACAAATGGGGAAATACTGAGTTAACTTAATGCTTCCCTCTCAATACTATCCATATGGTGGTGTTCTTGTTATGTCAGGTTCATAACAGGGAAAAAAAATTACTGAACGTGCTGTTTTTCTCTGGAGTCCTCATTTCAATTTCCAGGTAGTATACGTGGCCGGGCTGAAATCTGGCTGCCTTCACAGTGTAAATAGGGGCTCCTTAGTGCTGAAGCCCAAATGAGGTGGGGTGAATGTGTAGAGACTGAGAATTAAAGTGTGTCTACTCGTTCCACATTTTACAGGGGGAGCATACAACTAAAATTCAGAAGCCAAAGGATAACTTTTTTCACGGGCTGTTTTTCCTGGTTTACCTACCTGTCTCTGTGGGAAGCTGTTTTTCTGGGAAATGCTGTTTTCCAGTTGTGTTCCCAATTTTTTCTTTTCACTTACTCTGATTATTTAGGGGCTGTAAATGAAGTAAAATAAGGCTGTTTCAATATTCTAGAGCAGCGGCTGTATTTAAGAAGTTTATATTTGATGAGTAACTTGATGACATTGCATTATGTGAATTTGATGTGCAAACTTGTCACTAAAGTGTAAACATAGTGACAGCAGGACCAGCAATTCCCAGCCTAATCAAGTAAGCCGAGTAACACCATTCTTTGAGCTATAGAGTAATAGAGACTGATTTACATATTAAAATGAGAGAAGCTACACAGATCCAACAATTAAGTTGATATTTTAATTGCATAAAAGTCAGGAGATTCAAAGTTATGTTTCCTGCATCAGTTCATTTGTCACCCACATGTATCTGTAGTATTTCAATGACTTTATTTGGTATGAAAACTGATGTGGATTAAAATACATGAAGTGTTAGCCATGGAAGAACGGAGAGCTTTGGATTTGTTGGATTAGAAAGCAGACTAAGAGAATTGAGAACCTCTTGGTCTGTTTAAAAATAGTATAAACAAATTCCAGGTAATTTCTTTTTTAATATTCTAGTAGACATGTTGAGAGGGAGGGAGAGGGAGCTATGTTCAAATGCAATGGAAAAAATTCCCATTGATCTCAATAGACCTTGAATTATATCCTTTAACTTCTTGTTTTCTTTTTAAGGAATAAGCTCTATTTAATTGCAAATTCCACAAATGCACTAGTACCGCTAAGAATTACATCATATATGGATTCTGTCCTTGGTGTTTAGCTGGTTTCACAGCACCGATCTTGCATTCCGATAAGCATGCACGTATACAGCTCCCCTTATCTCCCCATGCTGATGTTCTGATATATGAATGCTTGTTCCCTGTGCTCACAAAAAAGCTATTCACATGCCAAGTCTGACGATTTTTTTTTTATAATCCTTCTTTGAATTAGACTACAAAAAGAATGTGTTTTGAAAAGGTTGACTAATGGATACACTTTTCTTCCTGATGAGGAAAAGAAAAACAGTGAAGTGCTGAAAAATGGTCAAGCAGAGTTTTGATCAGGCTTTTCTAATCAAATACATTCGAGGTGGTGAGCAGTAGGAGAAATGTTAATCCATAGTGGATTTATTTGGAATGGAGCACATTTATTTGGAAAGCAATCAGCGTATAAAAGCAGACACTTGTAATTACTTTGCTGTCTTAATCATGGCACTGACATCAGTACCATGATGTGATAACGTTGTGATAGCCTTTTAAATGTGGTGCTGACATAAGAATGTCAATAGGAAGGGAAAGAAGCCTTGCGTAGTATCTTCACACCCATCAGCCTGGTTTGATAACATCTGTGTACGCTGGGCAACTTGTCAGTGGTTACTAATCACACGTATCCTAAACAAAAAGGTGTAAGACCCTCTCAGCTCATTTGGAAAAAAGTCAGCACCTCGCAATCCCTTTGGGAATCCTCCATTGGAGAGTACAGTGACTGGAGTGCTGCTCTGACAAGCTCCTGGCGTGGTACAGGTCGATAAGGAGATGGCAGCATTCTGCACGCGCTGGCTTTGGTGCGGTCATCTCACACTCCTGGTGTGATTTTGTGCCAAGGTGGTGAAGGTACGGGGTTAAATCATAGCAGGACTTAATGCTCAGGGGAAAAGTCATGCCTGTCTGTCAGGGATTTCTGAGCATCTGGGAGCAATCCATTATTCAGACTAAACTAAAGCTACCAGGTGTGGTTTATGCAGTCACAGCAGCTGATGCAGCCTTCACTTGCTGTGCGGTGTTTCCACATTTTCTGCGTTTCACTGCCAGGTTATCTGGCATGAGCTCCAGTTAGAGAGCAGTAAGTCAATCCACCTCCATCAGGGAACAGCATAGTACATTCTTATATACAACAGCTCCAGCTCGATGGATGAAAATCAGACGGATAAAAAGCTGGTTGAAATGAGATTAACGAGTTGCCTTTTCGCTTTCCAGCGGTCCAAGTGGGTTTCTGTCTGTATTGAATGAAAGAGTCTTGATGCATCCTGTTGGAGTACTGTAGCTGTGGGTTATTGGGTGGGTATGCAGCTTCGTAAAGTTACCTTCTGCACTGATCAGATACCATTGTCGGTGTGCAGCAGAAATATTTCAGTTAAATAGATCAGAGACTTCGTAAGGAAGGGCCAGAGGCAGCGGCAGCATCCACCTTCACTAGAGACTGTGGATGTGTCATCAAAAATCTCACCGCTGGTGGCATCAAAGGCGATGCGCAGATCTGAAAGATTCAGCAAAGGTTTTCTGAATAGGCTGGTAATGACGACGGCGTGTGAGGTCCCCTTTCAGACTGCCATATCGCGATGACTTCCCTGAAATGAGGCAGAACTTAGGCGAGGGGAAGTTTCTGTCTTGTTTACAAAAGCGTGGGAAATCGTAAAGTTAGACCTAGTGATGTTAGATCTGCGTAGAAGATGTGGGCTAAAGGTGGTTTCAACGTCGACCACCCTTCAAAGTAAGTCCTGGTCGGGTTGTTTGCGTGATAACGTCCCTTCCTCGTACGTGGGCAGTGTGCTGATGCGCGCAGCGAGCTGCCCGCAGAATGTATTTGGACTCCCACGGTGCCACAAGGAGTAGTGGAAATTACTCCTTCACTTCCATTTCAAAGTATGGTCTTTCAGCTTTAGGATCCTTCACATTTTACAACCTGAAAAACCCACAGAACGAGGAGGGGAGCGTTACCCTGTACTTTTATTCTAGAATCTCTGGAAAGTTTTTGGTGAAATGAAAAATTTTAAGCAAGACATTTTCCCGTGTATGCAAAGTCTTCATCTGCAAGGTGATGTCCTGAGGCAAATGGAGAGGATGCTTGCAGCACTGGGAACAGATTTAAAGCTAATGGCATCTTCGTTATGCCTCAGGTAGCTCCGAGTCCTAGGCTGCTAACCTCAGCTGTTAGAAATAAATAAGGATAAAAATTAAAACTACACATATCCCACTTATTGCAGCGTGTTAAACAGTGCTGTTCCCTGTCAAAGGTGGAGTGAGCCAGGCTGTTCCATAAAATCAGGGCAAATGAGCAATTAGCAAGAGGTACAGAAATAGTGTTTAGGAAGGTATAAAGCTGCTCTGAGAGCTATAAAATATCTCTCCTTGTTTTGGCGAGTGGTTTAGAGTGAAGAATGTTTGACACTTAACAAAAGCTGACTGATTCTCTGTCGTTTCTCTAACGATCAGAATTCGGGGGCGGGCTGGCTGTGACAGGCGGGAGAAAGCTCTGCCATGAAGTGAAACTCTTTTATTAGAAAGTCCCTCGATGATTTACTTTCTAATGATTCGAGTGCCGGCCGGTTTGGAACGCGTCAGCAATACTGACCAGCACGATGCGGCTTTGTCAGAGCAGGGTCTGTTTCTGCTCCTCAGCCATCAAGGGGTGAAGGCTCCAGCAAGGAGAGCCTGTGATGAGCGGGGTGATAACTGCAGCCAGCCGTGCTCGCGACTTCACCATCTGCTGTGAAGTCTCCGGCTTGAATGCCAGCACTGGTGGTAGCAGGCGTAATGATGATAATATTTTCCACTTCTGTAGCACCCTCTGTCCAAAGGTCTCCGAGTAGCTGGAGATACTAATTAAGACTCGCAGCACCATGGGAGGTGGGCATGAGTCTCCGTGCTAGCTTTTCTTGCTTGCAGAGTCTAAAGAGGTTGTGGCACTAATCTTTAGGCAGCAATTCCTTCCATCCGGCAGCTCTGGAAGAACTGAAACCTCTTGTGCTATTGTTAGTTTAAATCAGAGCTGTATTAGAGAGGCAGCCTGACTCACGTTAACCTGCGGAGTTAAGGCAGGGAATGAGCTTCCTGCTCCTAGTGAGCAGCAGACTGGGTCTGCCGTAGCTGTTTCAGAGTTTCTTACAGGGTTAGGTCTTGGAGTAGGTCTTATAACTCGAGTCCAGTCCTTAATCTGTGGCCTTCTGAGGAAGCTGAACTGCTTAAGGTCAGACTGCAAACGCTCTGTGCAGTGCTCTGCGTGTAAAAAATACAGCCAGGGCTCAAGTCCCCAGCAGCTGTGTCTCCCGATCAGACTTCTGCACGTGAAATCATCACTCCTTGGGTTGAAGGGTGTGTGTATAGCAATTCACGGTGAGCTGTGCACCGGCAATGTTGGAGACAGTGCCTGAAAACGCCTACAAATTACACAGGTTCACCCTGTGACACAGCTGAATCCATGTTCTGTAACGATGTCTGGAATTGTTAACACTGGCACAGGTTGCCCAGAGGAAGTTGTGGATGTCCCATCCTGGAAACGTTCAAGGCCAGGTTGGATGAGGCTTTAAGCAACCTGATCTCGTGGAAGGTGTCCCTGCCTATGGCAGGGGGGGTTGGAACAAGATGATCTTTAAGGTCCCTTCCAACCCAAACCATTCTACGATTCTAATTCTGGATGCCTTTTTTTTGCCCAAAGGTGTTGTTTTTTTTTCAGTACAGCTTAATTTTATTTTATGTAATTCAGTCTTTCCTATAGAAGACTAACAGGAAAGCTTTTCCATAATCTGCATGTCCATAGTCTGCAGAAATGGATGGATAACATTTGTATGGCCCAGCAGGAAAGGAGTAACACATGAGAAAGGGAGAAATTTGACCACAAATCTTCAACACCTGATCCAGCACTGACGCTCATGGGTAGAAAAGTTATGTTGCCATGATGATTTAACATGCTCTTCAGCTGGGTGGAGTTGCAGCAGTGAAATTCTTCATTCCACTGAGTGCAAGGTGTAAAATAAAACCTGCAGGTTAAGATAAAAGATACACTTACTATCCACCATCTCTAAGAGGAAGAATACTGTGTCAAGTGTCATTATATGGTGTGTAAGTGTATTGGAGGCTATTAAAGACAGTTATCCTCAGAGATCTATACATAACAGGTTAAAATAGGGAGGGTAGGGAGCAAAACCCTTGCTGTGTTTAATTATTGCTGGGTGCTGCACGCACTTTCTCCATTATTTACTTAATCTTAAATGCCAGATGCTAAGGGCACCAGCATCAATTAACTGCTTAATTAGACTTGCAAAGAAATCATGTAATTAGTTATAGGCAAATAAAAAAAAAAAAGAAAAAAAATGCACAGAAGAGAAGCTCAGGGCTCTCTTTACAATCGTTTTTAAAGCTCTCTACGTACATTGTTTGCTTTCATTACTTGCTGGAAACTCTTTGGAGTGCTGTCTGTGACTCTTGCCCCATAGAGAGGCGAATGGCTGGATGCACATCACTTGGTCATTGCCGTTCTGAGTGGATTTAGCCACAGCTTGATTTTTGCTCTCCAAATTCTTTTAAGAGAGGTTTGGATCAGGTGCCCTTTACGACTACTTGTGGTGCCGCATCCTGATCCACAGGAGAACTTCATAGAATCATGGAATGGTTTGGGTTAGAAGGGACCTTAAAGATCATCTAGTTCCAACCCCGCTGCCGTGGGCAGGGACACCTTCCCTAGCTCACGTTGCTCAAAGCCTCGTCCAACCTGTTCTTGAACACTTCCAGGATGGGGCATCTACAGCTTCTCTGGGCAACCTGTTCCAGTGCCTCACCACCCTTATTTCCTTATATCTAATCTAAATCTCCCCTCTTTCAGCTTAAAGCCATTGCCCCTTGTCCTGTCACTACGCACCCTTGTAAAAAGCCCCTCTCCAGCTTTCTTGTAGCCCCTTTAGGTACTGGAAGGCTGCTAGAAGGTGTCCCCAGAGCCTTCTCTTCTCCAGGTGGAACAAGCCCAACACTCCTCAGCCTGTCTTCGTAGCAGAGGTGCTCCGGTCCTTAGATCATCTTCGTGGCCTTCTCTGGACCTGTTCCAACAGGTCCATGTCCTTCTGATGTTGGGGGCCCCAGACCTGAATGCAGTACTGCAGGTGGGGTCTCATGAGAGCAGAGCAGAGGGGCAGAATCCCCTCCCTCGACCTGCTGGCCACGCTGCTTTTGATGCAGCCCAGGATACGGTTGGCTTTCTGGGCTGCCAGTGCACATTGCCGGCTCATCTTGAGCTTCTCATCAACCAACACTCCCAAGTCCTTTTCCTCAGGGCTGCTCTCAATGCATTCACTGCCCAGCCTGTACTTGGGATTGTGATTGCTCTGACCCATGGGCAGGATCTTACACTTGGCCTTATTGAACTTCATGAGGTTCATGCAGGTTCATCTCTCAACTTGTCCTTCTCCCTGTCTTTGTGGTTTGCGTCCTGTCTGGTGCTTGCTCTGGGTACCTAGTCTGGTGAAGACCGGGCACTGTCCCCCATTTCTGCTAGGAAGACTTTTGTGGTGAAGATGTTTTTGTATTTTGCAGTGTATTTAGTATTTTAGCATGCAGCCGACACAGCACCCGATCTTTAGCAAAAAGAGCTCTGCTTCCCTCACTACAAAATAATAGGAAGCAAAATGCTTTTATTCCGTTAGTTCCCACTCATATGAATAAGAGTATTCACAGGAGTGGAGTGCCTTCATTTTTGTTTCATCAAGGCCTACAACTCTGACTCTTTATCTTGCAAATTGCCTTAACAGAGTAATGATCAATGCCTTGTGCTTGTGTATAGGCAAAGTTTTTCTTCTGCGTAGGTGCTGCTGCCTTCCTGACTCTGTTACCGCTGTTCTCACGTTGGTATGAGCAACGTTGTCATTTAAGCACCTTTGCAGCATCTCCTGTTTTACAACTTTTGTTTCTTTCTTAGTATCTAGATGCTGGAAGCCACTGACGTATTTTTCTTTCTCAGATGTCCCAAAACCTTTCTGAAAACAAGGTGATGTTCAGTTTTCTCAGAGCTTTGTTCTCTCTCAGTGCCCATGCTGTCTCAACGCTGCTCTTTTCCTTTCTGAAATACGACCTAACCCTCACTGAGTTCCTTATTTCTTCAAAGCACTGTATAAACATTATCTAATTAAGTATATAACATGCCCTAAAGTATGTTAGGGGAAAACTGCAGCACAGCATTGAAGTTTCCAGTCACTTGATCCAGTGTAAAATCTGATTGAATCACTAATTATTTTTCAAAATGCTGTGCCTAATGACATGTATCAAGACAGGAAGATCAGAGTTGCAGCCAGGAGCACTGGAGATGCCGCCAGCAAGAGTGGCAGTCAGGTAAGTTCTCTGTTAGTTCTAGAGATGGTTTGGATATGCACACTGAGGTCATAAACAAAACAACACGAAAAAAGAGGTGCTGCAGCATTTGGATCTTCCTGTTTGATATATATATAATCAGCTCTGTGTTTCCTGTTGAAATGTTCATTAAAATTGCAGCCCCTGTGATTATGCAGCTGCTTAATTCAAATCAATGGGGCTCCTGAACCAATTTCAGATATTTTTAAATACTGCTGTAGAACTTCCTTGTTTACAATGTTATGATTAGTGACTTTCTTCTAAATCATCTAAAGCATTAATAAAAATATCTTTAGCTTTTCTCTGATTTATTTTTTTTTACTCCGAGCGGCTGCAAATAATTATGGCTTTATCTTTACTTCTTAGTGCAGCATGTCTATTTGTATTGATAACTAAATCAGAAACCAAATTACACAAGTTCTTTATAATCCTAGTAAGCCGTAATTGACTTCTTTTGTTTTGAAATCCTAATACAAATAAATAAAATTAATTGACCAGCAGAATAAATAGCACTGAGAGTACAACAGCCATGCCTTGCTTCCAGCTCACTGAGTTTTGGAAGTAACTGTTGATAATGTCTATCAGCTAAAATACTTTGATGTTATAACTGACATGTGGCTGTCCAGAAAGAAGATTATAATGTCCAAAGGGTCAAGATACTTCAGTAGGTCTCATTCTGAAAGGGAGGTCGTTTAGTTTTACTGGAACAATGCTTTCAAGGTAATTTCAGCTCTTCTGCTTTGGAGTGCTTCAGAGCCATGCCAGCATTCTTGTAAGTTTGTTTTAGTGACTTTGGGTTTATTAACTTTTCACTTTTCTAATAACTCCAGTCCTTTTGCTGTTTCAGAACTCTTGGCACAATTCTGATGTGTTTAAGTTGCAAACATTACAGGAAAATACCTAAATCACAACATTGTGGGAGAGAGACTGCGTGAAGGAGCAGATGTTTACAGTCTCTGACTTGTGTAGCTGAGAAAAAGCAAACACGTTTCTATAAAAACTTCATGTAGGAAAAGCATTTGGTTGACCATAGTTTTGTGCTTCACCTGCCTGTGAAGATATTTCTTTCCTTTTCTTTTGCTTGTATTACCTCACCCCAGGTGTGGTTACTACTAACTGCCTTGTTTAACTCCGCTCGGTTATGGTCCCACTGGGATACCGGGAGCAGGGGAAGAGGCAGATCTGGCACAGCTCGAAGCTGGCTCTCTTGGTCACTTAATCCCTCGCTGAGCACATCTGCTCGAGCTGATGCTGCTAGGTCAAGCATTGGGGTGGCCAGATGTGAAGCACTACAGATGTTTTAGCACTGCAGTGTGGTGGAGCCCAGATGCTCTGCTACCAACTTGCCAGCGTCACTGTCACAGCAACATCCGTGTTCACAAAAGCTGGGATGAAATCATGGAAACTATGCAGGTAAAAATTGGTCAATTCTGGCTTGCAATTGCTAACTCTGTTGTTATTGAGTTTAGAAGTAGATGAAGGTTGTAAATGAACCCTGTTCTTTCGTGCTGGAGAAGTAGGATGCAGCCTGTAGGACAGAGAAGTGAGTATTGTTATAGTTATCCTATGTGTCCACTTGATATTCAGGACTTGTGCATCTGTTGAAGGTTGAGGTAAATGCTTTGGATGTGGACACAAGAAGGGAATGAGATGGAAGAGGACAGGAAAGACTGAAGCTTTTTCTTATTTTAACAGAGAATAGATTGACTGTGATTTGGCCACTGCGCCTTAATGGGTAATCCCCACTCTGAGCTTCAGATGAAAAGGGAAAATCTATAAGGCTAGGGATAATGCAGGAGGATTTTTGCAGACTTTTCTCAGATGTAAAGTGAGCTACTGAATAGCACAGCCTTTAGTGATAACTTTTTCTTCGAGCACAGAGCCAGTTCATTGATTTAGCCTAGTTGGGTAGGTCTGTTTGATGTTACTTGCACGCCTCGCGCACCTTTTGCGTGTGTCGTTTTTCTCTTTCTTCCTTGTCCCCCAACTTGTATTTTCCCCAAACCTCTGGCCGACCTGTCCCATCAGTGCTATTGAAGCCAGCAGCATGGTCGACGTGGCCACTCAGTCAGTGGAAAGAGTTCACAGCAGCAGAGTGTGAAATCTTCTCTAAACCAAAACTGAAATGAGTCCTTCCCGTGGAAGCCTGCAATGCAAGAGAGCATATTCATAGAATCATAGAATCATAGAATCCTTAGGGCTGGAAGGGACCTTCAAAGGCCATCTAGTCCAACCCCCCTGCAAGGAACAGGGATATCTCCAACTAGATCAGGTTGCTCAGGGCCTCATCCAAGCGGGCCTTGAACGTCTCCAGGGATGGAGCATCCACCACCTCTCTGGGCAACCTGTTCCAGTGTTCTACAACTCTCATGGTAAAAATTTTTTCCTAATATCCAACCTGAATCTACCTCCCTCTATTTTAAAACCATTACCCCTTGTCCTATCACAACAGGCCCTCCTGAACAGCCTCTCCCCATCTTTCTTGTAGGCCCCCTTGAGGTACTGGAAGACCGCTATAAGGTCACCGCGGAGCCTCCTCTTCTCCAGGCTGAACAGCCCCAACTCTTTCAGCCTGTCCTCATAGGAAGGGTGCTCCAGCCCTCTTATCATCTTCGTGGCCCTCCTCTGGACCCTCTCCACTGGTCCATGTCCTTCTTATGTTGGGGACTCCAGAACTGGATGCAATACTCCAAGTGAGGTCTCCATGAGGGCAGAGTAGAGGGGGAGAATCACCTCCCTCGACCTGCTGGCCACGCTCCTCTTGATGCAGCCCAGGACACGGTTGGCCTTCTGGGCCGCAAGAGCACATTCCTCTGCGTGCTTGCTCCCCGGCTGTGGTAGGGATCATTGCAGACCAAGAGAAAAGGTTACCTATATGATACACTCTTGTCCTATACAAAATACTCTCTTTGACGACTCAGCACCGTAGATCTCTATTTCCTGACTGATCTTATTTCAGACAGGCAGGTCCTGCACCAAGATGGTGTTTGGTTCAGAGCTCTTAGGAGTTAGAGAGATGGAAGAGTTCAAGCAATGCCAAGAAGCAAGAGGATCTTCCCAACAAACAGGCCAGGAAAGAGGCGTCACGAGGCTGCATGGGGGAACGCACGTTGCAGCTGAAAAAGAAAAATAGTGATATTCTGGGGTAGGCTGTTCTTCGAGCCTGCTGCAGCGGTTGGTGTCGGCAGGGCTTGCTGCAATAAGTGTGTCAGCCTCTCGGGATTCCCAAAGTGCTCTGTAAACTTCACAGCTGTAGGAAATACGCACAGGGATTGCTTCATCCATCGCTAAAATGCATCCGCAGCTAGCGTGAAATATAGTAACCGCTTAGTGCCACACAGGAGCCTTCTTTATGGCAGAAAGTGAGAAGTGTCTTTTTAACTTGAAAGTGGAGGAGGCAGAACGCAGTTACGCGAATGGCATTGTACAGGACACGAGGGCTGATACCACAGTCCTGGTTCATGCCCTCATCCCCAAATAAAAATGTTCTGCCAGGAAAATGCTTTCCCTCTTCTGTAATGGTCCAAGTCTAAGTTTCTTATCTTCTCTGAAAAATGGTATATCCACAGCACAGCGTACTCCCTGCCATAACCTCTAGTTCATTACTGATTCAGAGAGTGAGTGCCAGCTATTGAATCAGAGGGTTGGGACCAAGCTAAAGGTCAGGATTGTGTCTACATGCATAAAAGCAACCATAACCTCTTCTTCTTTCCAAAAGCACTAATACGTGAAGATGTAAAAGTTCATGTCTGTGAATTCTGTGGCTCTCACATCAGCGTTGTGAAGCAAACAGACAGGTCGGAAAAGGCAGTTTCCCAGTTGGGGAGAATCACATCAAGGGGCTGATGGAGTTTAGGAGATAGCGGGCACAGGCGTACAGCCATTGTTATTCTCCAGGGTGGAAAAAAAAAATTATTTCTGCCAGCAAAAGCAGACAATACCTGGGAGCTATTTGAAAAGCCAGGCTAACTCCCATAGCTTGCTGGCCTCCAAGATAACGCTTTTGCCTGTGTCCTGTATCCCACTGCAAAGATTTCCTGCTGCTGTTTTTCCAGCTCATGCTTACTTTCCACAGTCTCTGTGCCTCCAGCAGCTTTTGAGCTAACTTTGCACCACTTTAAACTTTTTTTTGCCTTTTGTAGTTTGACTTGTATGATAGAGGGCTGAATGAATGCCTTGCACCTGTAGGGAAAGACAGTCTCTCCTTCAAGACATGCATGGACTTAGATATCTCTGCTGCATGTTAAGTTGAAGGATTTTGCCTCTGTTACTTGGGATTTCTCAATTGTTAAAGCATTTCAATGCCTCTCATTAGCGAAGGGGCATTAGGTTGATAGGACCAGTTTCTCAGTCCCCTGTATTTACTCACCTGCATCAGTTATGCTGAGCTTAATTGTAATTATAATCCACCAGGTCACCTGTGCTCCATCAGACTGTTTCCTCTAAGGTTTTGTTTCATTAGAACATTATTACAGAACTAATTTATTTTTTTTTAAAGCCATCAAATTCAAGGCTGAGCTATGAATTTTCCTGTTAAACAGGAAAGACATCCCAGATCTGTGCTGTGATTCAGCAGATTCTGCGTTCTCAGCCTAGGCTGTCACCAGATCAGTGCTGTCGAATTAAGTAGCATCCTTGACTTTCTTTTCCTTAGCTCTTCTATCTGTAAAATGGAGACAGTGCTAATCTCTCACTTGTGTAACTGTGTAATGTTTGTCCGGCACTTCAAAGATGCCAAATACAATAAACTGCCAAGCATCCCTTCACTAACAGGATTGATGATTTACACCCAAAATGCTCATTTTTGTGCTAAAACAAGATCACCTGAAAGATACTGCGGTTGGAACCAAACCAAGGAAGGGGGGAGGAGGAAACCATCTGTTACACAACAACAAAAATGGTCAGGGCGTTCGCCTGGGAAGCTCTAGGTGACGAATTTGGAATATGAAGGCTTATTTATATGGATGGAGCTAATTTTCTCTAAGTTATTCATTTTTCACTTAGGGAATTACCTAATCTTACAAGAGAGTCTGGGAGGAAAGATTCATTTATTCTTTGTCTCGTTCAGCCTCAGGCAAGCCTGAAGATGCTCTCCCTCTTCCAGTTCTGCTCTTTTAACAGATTCTATTAGTGGAGCTTAAAGATTTCCTTCTTCTGGTTAAAAAGGGTTAATCTTTCTCGTTCCTTCTCACCCTTCTCCTCCTCTTTTTCTGGAGAGTTCTTTTTTTGGCATCTCTGGCTGTTTCTATCATCTTCTCCCCCTAATCTGCCACTATCTGAAGAATTCATTACATTTCAAATCAGAGGCCTTGCTGCATACATTAGCAGGTTTTAATAGACTTGCCACGACTCAAAAAGGAGGAAAAAAAGAGAGAAGATTTAAAACTCTTGTCTTGCCGAAAGCAGACAGATTGACTCAAAAATGACTCAGTCAATAAAAGATGAGTTTTGAAAAGGCTTCCCTCCGCTCAAAGGGAGCTCGTATTCCAGCGAATTAGGTTTTTCTAAGCCCACTGTCAGAAATTAATAATACATACAGCATGTAAATGGATTTAGCCCTCTACAGCCTTATACAAACATATCTTTGACTTGCTAAATGTGACACGACTACCAGGATTTTCCAGCCTTTATCCCAGGAGTTTGTCATCTCTCCAGAATGGTGACCTCAGTGGAATTTTTAAGCACATAAAAAAAAAAAAAAAAAGCTAAATAAGATTTTCATTAAGAGTACGTTTCTGCTTTCCTCACTCTTTTTCTTCACCCAAACCTCTTCTGTCAGAGCATTTTATTATGATTATTTGCAGTCAAAATTACGCCAAAAGCTCTAGTTTGAACTCTCAAGCTATCGAGTCCCTTTACTAGGGACTGTTTCAGTGGCCTTCCTTCAAAGAGATACTGAGCCTTCTGCACAGTAGCAGAAATCTGTCATTTGGCTATTGTTTTCTTCTGCTGCTGCTGCAAAAAGGCTTATAGGCCATTAAAATGTCTCTTTCTTAGAAAAAAGAAAGGGCTTCTGTCTTATTAGATCTATCCACAAGTATTCTTTTGTGATTTGAGGTCTTCCCAGGTGGTCCCACTCACCTTACTTAAGGTAATTTGACCATGCAGGTGTGAAATCAGTCACCACTCCTGTTTGTTCCTCCACCAAAGTCCCTCAGCTCGTACGAATTAAAAGGGGTACTAATTTTAACCTCCTTGGTGATTTGGCTAGATCCTTTATTCAAACTGCCCTTGTTCTGCATTTGAGCAGAGCTCTAAGAATCCACAGAAGGTGTTATCTTCGCCAGGTAGGTCCGTACAGCCTTCTGGGTGGCTGTGGGCTGACTGCATTTTTCCATCTCTCATTGTTTTCTCATTCTTCTGAATCCCACTATTTTATTTCTTTTCTTTTTTTTCTTTAGATTTCAGAGCGCTCGACTCAGTCTTGAAATCTTTTCTGTGTTCTCTCTCTCTGAAAATCTTACTCCTACTCATTTTTTTTTATATTATTATTTATTATGAATTACACTTCAAGTTAACTCTGCAAAGTCACTGTGTGTCCTCGCCTCCTCATGGATCTGTTCTGTCCCTGACTGTATTATTCTACATATTGGCTTGCTTTGTTGTCCTGTGCTTGTGGAGGGTATTGTGTGAATGTATGGCAGCAACATGATGTCTGCCTCTGGGCTGTACCTATATATGCATAGAGAAACTTTTTCAAATGCTGCTTGAAGAAACAAACACACTAAAGTGCTCCATTTTGGACCATTATATGCTGTACAGATGTTTCTTGAACTTGAAATGGACAGAGCTCATAATTTTTTAAATATGTTTTTAAGTTGTATGAAAAGACTGAGCTTAGAATTGTTGACAACGTGCACCCAAAAAGCGCAGTGATAGTTCGTTCTTTCCTGTCATCGCAAACAGGAAATCCGTCCAGATTTTCTTGTGCTTCTCTGGATCTGAAGAAGAGATCTCTGAACACGGGGGTTGGTGTTTAGAAGAGGCTTCCATCAAAGTAATGAAAGCGTTTTTCACAGAGGTGAAGGTAACAAACTGGTTCAGCACTAGCAAAAGTATTTCACTTCAGAAGAAATTTCTACTTTTATCTCTAAGGGCAGACTGATAGATTTTTGTTTTGTTTTAAGAATTTTGACATGTAACTGGAAATGACCTGTCCTCAAACGCAGGGCCAGTAGAACATCACCTTCTCCAACACCATTTTCCCTACTGCTGAGGAAGTTTGGGTGACTGGATCCCTTGGTCCTCCTTACCCCAGGCATGGACCCTACTTAATTGTTTCTGTCCAAGATCCGTGAGTATTTCATAGTTGTTTACATGAAATTATGTAGAGCTGCTGCTCTTTGCCCCACTGCACTTGTGAACATTAGCCAAGCAAATATTGGTTCTTGGGTCATATTATAAGATACAACCAGGAATTATACAGTAATCTCAGGAAGAGAACGCTTGTCTATCTTGCAGATGTTCAGTCCTCAGTGCTTAAAAAGTGTTGGAAGAACCAAACGTACAAGACATAGAAATCAGCTGGATTTTTGTAGTTGAAAGAGGTGCTTGAGTCATTCTTCCTCAGGGTCTTTTGTTTATAACACACCAAGCTCCTTCCCAGATAAGTCTCTGAAGTTAATGTCCTGTCATCTTGTGTCATAATCAGGAGCTTTAGTTTTCTTCTGAAGATGTGCTCCTAATGTTGGTATAGAGATGAACAAATCAAAGGGAACAAGCTTGACTCCTCTTCTAGTTTGTGTTTGTTTCCAATTTAGTTCACTTTTTAATCTATTCAATGTTCTCTTGACTTGAAAAAGGAGTTTTCCCCAGGGAATATTATGTCACTTTAGCTTCTAGCTGCTGTGCTGGGACATAGCCACCCAATAATCTCTTTAGGAATAATTGCCAGTGTCTTTTCAGATCATTTTGTGAAAGGTGACAAACTGCTTGCCGCAGTGAGATGTTAATAACACAGAGAATGCCCTTTGTTTGAAAGCTGGTGCAGAAATTACCCCATGCAGTTGTTGGAAAGTCAGAGTTGTAATGGTAAGAAGTGAGGAACAGATCCGTTCATTTGCATATAATTCCAGGGCTTACGTGTCATCTTTTGTATAAACCGTACAATTTCCAGCACCGTAGGGAATGTGCGCTCATAATACAGAGGGACAGGAACATGGGCTTGCTCTCAGCATGGATCAGGGTTAAAGGGATGTTATCTACTCAAAAGGAGGGGGTAGAAAAGAAGAAAACATGGTCTGCAGGAGCTACGTGGAGAGAAATGGCCATGGGTATTTAATGAATCCAACTTGTCAGACCAGCTCAGGGGAAACTCTACAGCCTGACGTCCTCTCTGAGTAGGCATCAGAAAAAGGGAAGAGTCTGCCTCCTTCCAGGTGTGTCTTGAGCTGAACTCTCCCTGTCTCTTCCCTGAATCACAACTGAGACCTGTTGCGTGTTTTTCTTGTTGCTGTTGTAGACAAGGTCCCGAAGGCTGCTCAGCTGTCCCTTTACCAGTCAGATACACTAAACTGAGATGAGCATCTTTCTTCATAACACTGAAATGAAACTCTTAAAGATTCTTTAAACTGCAGCTGAGGACTTTCTAGCATATTCCCAGTGTAGGTTTCTCATCTTTTCATGAAGAGGTTTTTTTTTTTTTGGAAAGTGAATGGCACAGGTATCTGTGTTGTCTTGTGATATAGAGTCAGAGAGGTCCATAAATACTTGTTTTGCCTTTTTTTCCCTCTTCCTTCTCTCTCTAGGAAGCTAGAAAGTCTCTCTGAGTAGCCAGTCAGTCCCAATGATGAACTTAACAATTACAGCCTTAGTGCCCATCTTCCAAAATTTCTAATAAAATTGCATGAATATTTAATACCCAATTATTAAATATTTAAAAATTTAAAACTGAACTGGTTTGGAAGTTAGCACGTGATGAATAATTCAGAATTGGGAAACGAGACTCGGCGCTTGGGCTGAGACAGCTGTTACCTTTCCTGTCTGCCTGCCCAGAGACAGTTTTGGTGGTCCTGCCGGTCTTGGGACAGTTTGTGAGGCTTGCTTGAAGACTTCAAGCCTTCACCTCTTGCTCGAGAGCATTAGCACAGGGTTAAAGGAAGTTACTCTCCTATTCATAATAACACTTCATACTCCTTCAATGGAAACATGAGCTCTAGAGGCTGGAATAATGTGATTGAAAGCCTGGTTATCCAGGAGATGGCTCTGTTTCCAAACATCTTTCATGCTCCAGGGAAAAAAGATTGCTTGTCTTTACGTCTGTGTCACATTCCTGCAGTTTTGTTATTTGAAAGCCCCTTTTCCCCTGTTGTTGTTCTGCTCCATGCTGAACCAGCATTTTGTTCAGCTCCAGCATGATCATCTTTAAAGGATTGTTTTCATAAAGTAGCCACCAGAAAATGAAGTAGAACATGAAAAATACGCCAATAAAGTAGGGCAGAACCTGCTATCCTGTGAGAGGAGGTCCAGGGCACTCCGAAGAGCGCACGGAGGAAAATTCTGGTGTGATTTTTGAGCAGAGTAGGTGCCTTTGGGGCCTTGCTGCAGGAGCACGAAGAGCAAAAAGAAGGGTTTGGGGAAGGTTCAACTAGTTGGCATCCAGAGTGCTTTCAAGCCGAGAGCGATATGTTTGCAGTGCCAACACTTCAAAACACTATTAAGGGGATAAACAGGGGAAAAAAAAGGATTGAATAGAAGGAGTGAGCAGAGGCTTTTTAGAGCTTAGTTTCCTTTGGAACAAAAGCCCTAAAACAACTCTGCAATCTTCTCCCATTAAAAACACAAATAAGGCGGCGTGCTGCAGAGACTCGCCTTTATCTGTTGTGTTTTCATCCCTGCTGGCTGGCTGAAGCGGTGTGTGGTTTTTCCTCACCGTCCTCTGCGACCCTCGGACCCGCCAGCGTGCTGTGCGCCACGGAAGCGGATCCATTAGCCCCAGCTGTGCAAACAAAGGGAATAGCAGGCTGACCTTTCGGCAAAGCCGCCTTACCGATGGGATGGGGGCACCAGGCTTTGTCTCAAAAAAAAAAAAAAGTGAGTTGTGGAGCTGGTAATAGTGTTCTAATGTCTGTCAAGAATGAGAGGCGGTTCACAGGTAGGAAGGGATTTAGTTCAATGCGACGGCGTGTGCTTATTTACAGCCATCCTCCAAATAGTCAGGGAGCTGGCAGGGTTTAGAGTTCGATCTGTGCATCCCAAATACGAGTTAAGGAAGGCCTTATGGTGTCCTGTCCCATCTCAGCATCTGTCTTGCAGCGCATAGTTACTTGATAAACTACTTTAGAAATGGGAGGAATCTCTTTAGGTGTTTGTTAATTCTATATTTAGATCCACGTGCCTGCGAAGCTACGATATCGTTGCGTTGTGAGCGCAGTCTTTGCAGCACAGGGGAGAGAAAGAGACAAGATACTGTAAGTAATGTAATCCTGGACACTATCACTGAGTCGAAATAGCATTTCCATGAGTCTCCACATCAGAATTTAAGCATAGAAAGTTCCTGGACTAAGAGCAAAACGGCTTTGCTCCTGGGAAAGCTGAAATCATCTCTTGCCAGTGGTGCAAAGCTCCTGCTCGTAGCCTCGGTGAACATGATTAGATAATAAACTGTAAAGCACTCTCTAATGCATGATTGAATATTGTCCACCCTGCATTGTGAATGACTATAACTCCTGCAAAAAATCTTCACTTTGAGAGGGAACAAACAAATATTTTTGGAGTGGTTTTTCTGTGTTTGTTTTAATAGCAGATGTTGGATGCTGTTTCAGAGGTTTAAATAGCATCCAGTGTTTTGGGGTAGTAGTAATAGTAGTGATGTGCCAGTGGAAACGAATTAATGGGCAGAGTGCAGGGGAGGTGATCAGACAGGGGATAAATTTGTCTGTTAGATGCTTCTGCAGGCCACCCCTTGTAATTAACAGTGTGTATTATATAAGTTAATTATATAGTCCCTAGGATTAATTCTACATTAGACACTTGAGGGGTTTCAAAACCACTCTTTTTCTTGGAAACAGCCTAGTGAAGAAGTGATCCTCCTTCCTCTGACAAGAGATACAAGTTATGCCCCTGTTCTTGCTACCAGCCTTCCCTGAACTAAAGCCCGTGAAAAGTCCCAGTGAGTTTTTCTTTCATAACTCCAAAATAGATTACCTGGAAAACAAGTAGACTGGAAGACTTATGCCTGGTATTTGCTGGCTTGTTCTAGAAGATGATAACTACTTTCCTGTAAACTTAAGTGACACAGTATATTTGTATTTTTTAAGGTGAGGCTATTTTTTGCATCTGAAGTTAATGACTAGCTGCAGCTCCAGCTGACATCACTTTGTTCTGGGAAGTGCTGTTGGTCCGTAATTGCCATATGGAAGGGAAGTGTGGCTAGAAGACTTTAGTCATCGTTTGGGGGGTGGAGAGAGATGTCTTCCTGGTTGGTTCATGATTTATGACCAGTGTGACAATCCTAACGGATGTCAAACGGTTTGTGCCATATCATGCTAATTGGTGAAGTCCACCTTGGGCAATAAATAGCTCTCCTGAGGTTCATTTATCCTGCGTCTGGGGTGGACGTTGCCGTCCCCACCGAGTTCTGTATTGCTGCACGCAGGCTGCTCGCATCGTTTAAGCCAGTGATTTTAAAGCTACCCAGGGTCTCTTTACACAACACTGCACTGCCTTCACTGAGAACAACATGGAAACGCCGCAGGGGTGGCTGAGGAGCTGAACTGAGCTTCCAAAAGCCCACTTGTTTCCCACCTTCCCCTACTCCAGAACAGCTTTGCCAACAAGGAGAAGGGCGGAGAAAGCTCCAAGCAGTGCCTGCGCTGGGATCCCCTGAGGGAGCCTTTCGCTCCATGGTGGTTCATCTGCCCAGGCTGAATCCTGTATGTAGGCCAACTTCAAGTGTGCTTGTGAGTTTTGCAACCTTGTGTTGTAATCTCAGCATTGTCGGAAGAAGAAAAGAACCCTTTACTTAATCCTAATTCATGTTATGTGAGTGTGTAGGTACTGCAAGATAAGGTTCATCCTCTTCCATAGCTGCTTCTCTCTGGTCCTCAGTGTCCTGCTTCTTTCACTCTAGCCTCCTGGTGTCCTCTGCCACTTTGTGCAAGTTAATATGGAAAATAAAGGTTAATTATGGACTTCTTTCCAAAATAATGGTACCCTAGTAAAGATATGTGGCTTGTCTGAAATGGGGGCTTCAGACAACCATCTTCAGTGAAGTGAAACATAGGAGAAGTTTTCTTAGTGGATGGTTCTTGGGCAGCACAAGAGCTGTAGCTGGCCATGGTGATGGAGACCTTTACTTGAGATGTTCTGTCTTTGAAAACTCCTCCCTGAGCTGCTGGAAGGGCAAGCTGGTGGCTGAAGGAGGGGGCTGGGAGGTGCACTGAACCATATGGTACATACACGGTTTAAAAATAAACCAGTGTTGACTGATCAAATAAATACCACTTAGGTTTAAAATTGAACAGCTAGTGCAGTCTGTGGAATATAAAACTGTTTTTACCTTCAAGAAAAGTTATAATTCATGGTTGTAATGTCACAAATTGCAAGTTTTGCAACGCGTGGTTTCAGTCTGCCAGACCGTAAGGTCGGGCGAGGGTGACGTGGGGCTGCCGCGCCGGTCGGGTTGTGTGGTCCCGCTCCTCCAGGGCATAAAACACACCTATAAAATCTGGCAAAGCGAATTTTATTTCTCGAAAGCAATGGTCATAAACTTGCCTACATCAGAAAACGCTCAGCTCTTCTTCTATTAGCCTTTATTTAATATGATACAGCTTACTTTTATACTGTGTCCTTCACAGAATATCATAGAACTCTTTTCAGATGCTGTTCCTCATAAACTAAAGCTGGAAGAGAAAATTTCAGCTTGGGATTTGAGCAGGGGAATGACTGGAAGGACTTCATGTGCAAAAAGGGCTGCGTTAAGAGTTGTGGAGAGTCAGATGGGAAGGACAGACCTGCGATAGAAGAGTGTAATTAAATAATCATAGAACGGTTTGGGTTGGAAGGGACCTCAAAGATCATCTCGTTCCACCCCCCCTGCCATGGGCAGGGACACATTCCACTAGATCAGGTTGCTCAAAGCCTCATCCAGCCTGGCCTTGAACACTTCCAGGGATGGGGCATCCACAACTTCTCTGGGCAACCTGTTCCAGTACCTCACCTCCCTCAGAGTGAAGAATTTCTTCCTTAGATCTAATCAAAATCTCCCCTCTTTCAGTTTAAAGCCATTGCCCCTCGTCCTGTCGCTACACACCCTTGTAAAAAGCCCCTCTCCAGTTTTCTTGTCGGACCCTTTAGGTACTGGTAGACTGCCGTAAGATCACCCCGGAGTTTGGGGGTACACGTAGGGATGGTTGATGGGTGACATTGCATGGCAGGCATGGCGTTATGGAAATGGAGAGAAGCAGCTTGTCTAGGTGGGAGAGAACAAGGGTAATTGTGGCCACGCTTCTTGGAACTGAGAAAGTAGCATTCCCTCTTGCCGTTATGGACCTTGTGAGAACAGGATGGTTATGGCATCCCTTCTGTAGGCTGAAAACAAAATCTCGGCAGTCTGTTGTTTAAATAGAGCAAGGTTGGTAAAAATACAGTATCTTTTGTAGCGATGTTGGGCGGCATCTGTCTGAGGTGTTCTGGCAGGGTCAGCAGGGATGGGAATTCATGTGTAAATACTTTATCCTGTATATGTTGGAGTGAGTGACCCCCAAATACGTTACTAAGAGAAAGTAACCTTTAATGGAGAGTTAGAAAGGACTGCAGGCCTTTCTGGGAGAGAGATGTTAGCTGGGATCACAACTGAATTAACGCAGCTACATGGCTTGTGGCATCTTTGAGGACGGGTGGAACAAATTTGTTTTTTCCTGGAAAAGACTAGTGATACATTTAATTTCATGCCACTTTTGGCATGCTGAGAGCCACATTGTTTTCTCCTCTTTCCCTGGGGATAAAGGTTAAGTGTGGATTTGGTTTTCTTTGGTGGAGGGACTGCTATTGCTATTGATTGACCTAGCTGAACTCGGAGCAAGAGCCAAAGCTGTGGTATTTCCAGGCAGCTGTGAACATTTTCAGATGTAAGGAGTGTAAAAGCAATGGAATAAAAAGCAGTGACATTTTCAATATGAAACCAAAAAAGCCCAACTCATATTTTATTTATTTATCCAAAATAGTTTGAATTATTCATTAAAGTCGATGTAAGTGTGTGAACATACAAGGTGTTTCAAGAAGCAGCATCATTAGGGGGAAGTTAATTATTTGGCAGTATTAATTTTGTAACAGATTAATGATATTTTTCAGTGAGGATTTTTTTTCTCCCATCAAACTCTTCAGGACGGGTAATTTTTGTACCTACCCTAGGCCTGAATACAAAAGAGATAGGGTAGTATGATTTCCATATATTTTTCCTGTTCTCTCTGTTCTCCTCTTTTTTTTTTTTTTTTTTTACAGGCAAAGGAAACAGCCGGTCATTATCCCTGACCAAGGCATAACCTGCCAAATCTCACGCTTATTTTCTCAGTTCTTATTTGTTTCATTAACGCATCGGTGAGGGGTGTTCGACATCCCTTCTCTAGGATGAAGGATGTTTATGGTGTGACTTTACCCATCCGTGGCTTCTGCCGAGCACACCGCGACGTGCTTTGTGCAAGTGTAACGGAGTCGAACAGAGGACCTCACGCAAGTGCTCTAAATACAGGGATTCTAGTTTTCAAACGCCGCCTTTTAAAGCTATAATTAAACCTAATTCTCCACATGTTGTGAAAGATCTTAAAGGATCAAGACATTCAATGTTCTGTAGGTGGGAGATAAAACGGGTGGAAACTGTAATGCTGTCATCAGAAACCTGCTCTGTTAAGGCACCTCGACCCATCCTGAGACGATCTCCCTCTGTTCAGTGGCCTCTGCAGCTGTGCCTTAGGCACGGCTCGGAAATACGCTGAATTGCATTCTGTGCAAATGACAACTTTTAAATCAATTTTTCCTGACTGCGCTAGAAATTTGGTGGGAATTAGTGGTATTAGGTGAGGCTTAAGAATTAGCGCCATCACATCGTTGAATTCGGACTCAGAGAAAACAATGAGCTGCCTCATAGCTTAACATCTTCACTTGGTGGTGGAAATATTAGAAAGATTAATTACTGTCCCCAAGTCAGTGCACGTGCTGCTTGTGCTGCTGTCTGGGTGCAGGGAATCTGCGGTGCCACAGCAGAGCCATGGTGTGGAGAGGCTACGTAGGTACCCAGTGCCTACAAATAGGTGTTTTGAGCCATTTTAGACACCCCAAAGTGTCTGAGATGTTGGCCTGCGGCTGGCTGGTTATGACACAACCTAAAGGAAATATCTTTCCTGCTGATGCAAAGTGGGAAGCTGCCAAAAATATCCTAGGGCATCTCGGGTGGCTTTGTTTCGGCAGTGGGATCCCATCCTGCATTTCTCAAGTCTCAGGTTACCTTCCTACCAAGTAACTCTTCCGTGAATCCTCCTCACAACGCAGCTTCTTGGTTGTATCAGCAGAGCCCTCAATGGAAAGCAGAGTAGTCACAGTCCTGAGCTCTGTCCTGAGTTAATTTGGGAGTAGCCCCCAGCTGAATTGTTTCCGTGGGATAAATACTGCAGGAGGTAGGCATCAGCAGTTCCTATAGCTGAACTATTGAGGACTGCAATTTAATTGGGCGTAACGGAAGAGCAATCTCTGTTTTACAGTCAGGATTCAACGGACCTTTCGCTGGGGAAAGTTGCAAACTTAAGCATTCCTGTTGTGTCCCTGTACCTGCTTGTGGGTTTTTTTTGTCCCATTCCCAAGCTACGCCACTAAAGAAACACTGTTGGGGATTTGCTAATGGAGTCATGGAGGGGATGACAAGGCTTTACCCTGACCATGGCTGGTGCCAGCACCTTCGGCTGTGTCTACATTAGCAGTTATCGAGTTCAGCACCTTGTGCCTGTGGCGGGCACAAGGCATCTCTAACAGGGAGGTAATGTTTTCTTCATGCAGATGGATTCCTTCAGCCAGGATGGCTGATGGGGTAGTACACCAAAAATGCCGCAGGCACTGGTAAGAGGACCAGGAGGAATGCCGGGGAGGAGGTGAGGGCACGCTGTTGAGAGCAAAGGCTTGCTAGTCCTTCAGTTAAATTTAAAAGCTCAGGATTTCTTGCATAAAAGGCTGATTGTAGTCAGATTTTTTTTTTTTTTTGCTTTTCACCCTGAGGGTAGTGGAGGAAAAGAGTTGCCATCACTTAATTGCTGTTCTAGATTCACATGGTTGTAGTCTACCTAGGCCAGAGCTGCTGGGTGGGCAATAAGGCTGTAACCCAATGGATGTGAGGATGCTGGTGATGACCATTAGCAGTACCGAGCCTGAGAGACAAAACAGTGGAAAAGGCACTAACTTTTCATGAATAATTGAATAATGAAAGCTGCTCAAGGAGTTAATGAATTAGGGTGCCATCTACCTCCAAGGTTATAAAAGTCAGGAAAGGCAGCCTCTGAGATGCGGTAGGAAAAGGCAGATTTACTTTTCCAAGGCTAGGCTGCATTTATTAGGGAAAAAAAAAAAAAAATCACTGTTGGACATGTGCGATATATTAAAGGCAGTGCTGTCTCTGACAGTGGCGAAATGTTATTTACCACTGCAATGTGGTCATTGAATTTTTACTTTCATATATAGGATTTTGTCTGCAACAGTTGCATAGCTGAATGAAGACTGTGAGAACATTGAGGTCAGAGCTGCCAATTAACCTCCTGATTTCGGAGGCTGATTACTAAATTAATCAAAGACCAGACCCAGCTGAGATGATGGGGAAAAGGTGGTAACAATCCAAGGAAGGGCTGAGTTAATCATGCGGTGATGAGCTTGGTAGGAATGGGATGACGGGTGGTCAGAAAAGACACAGCCTTTTCAAGCTCATGAGAAGGGGCAGTGTGTAAGGCACAACCCTTCAGTCTTGTGAGAAGAGTTTGGATACTCTATTTTCCTTACATACCCCCAGCAATTGGAGGGTTCCCTGTATAGCAGTAATTTAGTGAACAAACTGGTATATGATACTCCCCCAGACTGGCTTGCTCCCCTTGATAAAGCAAGATAGAGCTGGGGGGAAACCTGAAGCAAAGGAAATACTTTGCTCGTACATCATCTCCACAAGCCACTTGGAAAGGTGGAGCTGAATTAACCGAAGGTAAGGAGTTGGCCAGCGTTACCTCTCTCTGTGAGGATGCTCTCACTCAGAAGTAAAGGAACACGTAGTTCTCTTTAACCATTAAAGAGTTCCTGTCCTTGTCTGGGGATTAAGCTGAATTGGATTAATGCCAAAGTACTTCTGAGCAGGGTGGCCATCCTCAGTGGCGTTTAAGGCACTTTAACTTAACACACTGAATTATCCTTTTGTCCCACCCGGAGCACCTCACTAAAGCAGTACAGAAGATGAGAGGAGACTCGCATTCTCCTGATGCACTTGCAGTGATTCTCCTCTTCTCAGAGGTGAATCACAGGCGAGTCCATGGCCTTGCAGTTACCATCCTACATTCTTCCTTCACTACGCTTGGGAAGTCGATGGAAGCACTTTCTGGCAAATACTTGAGCAAAAACTTTTCCAGCTCACTTGGGAAACAGTAATCCTCTAGCGTGGGCTGTATAAGCCCAGCCAAAAACCTTCCTTCATTCTCAAGCAGTCATCTTGCCGAAGTTTCTGCTATCCTGGTGCTGGATTCTGAACTAGCTAAAATAAAGACATATGGCTTCCACGTGCTGCAATTATGTCTCTGATCACAGCACAGACAAAGCCTTAAATCTCTGAATGACAAAGAGGTACCTAAGTGAGGAAGTCTATTTGTTTGCTGTTAGAAAAAAAAAAAACAAACAAATTCTCTCTAACCCTGGACTGCAGTGTTGATAAAACAGACTGACTTGGGAGACATCTCTAGTGTATATTAAAGTAAAGCCAAGCTCTGTAATTAATGGGGGGATAAATCGAGGTTTAATTACTCAGAAGGCACCTTGGGTGAAGATTCATGGTAATTGTTGTGTATCCTCTTGAAGGATTCACAGTGCTGGCGGCTCCCTTTGTAGCAGTAAAACACCGGGTGAGTGGCAGGCAGTCTCACAGGACCTCTCTTCTAGGGACTAGTCCAGTTAAGGCAACAAATGCAAAGAGGCAGTGGTGCTCTTCAGGCTTTTTATCACAATAAGAACCCCTTCCCGAATCTGAAGGGATTCCTAAGCAATGTGTCAATTTGAGATCAAGGCACTTACAGTCAAATCAAGGGTAGGTTGGAGGAGGTTTCCCTTACAGGTCGCTTCCTCCCGATGCAACCACGCAGAGGCGTATTTCTTACCATTTTTCCACTTTCTTGTTTCCTGTAGCGTAACACCTTTCTCTCGGGTTCTGTGTAGAAAATAAGATGTGTGTGTGCGGGGAAAGGGATGCTATAGCTTTGCATTTTGTAGCACGTTGTTGAAAGGCTGGCTGAGCAAAAGAAAAAACCATCCCACCAAGACACGTCTGTTTTCCTTATTCCCCAGTTTATTATCTTCTGGTCTCCAGGGGCCAGGAGGAAAGGAATCTATCTTGCCTGTTTCTTTACTCTGCCTGCTTAATTCACTTTTTAAAAATTTAATTAACCTTTTCAATTCACTTAGTTTGGCTAGCACTGTAGATGCGGCACAAAGGCTCTGTGCTGATGACGTGTAACAAAGTACCTGTTTTCTTCCCCTACATAGAGCTGAAGAAGCAAGTGGAAAGTGCAGAACTAAAAAACCAGCGTCTGAAAGAAGTTTTCCAGACCAAGATCCAGGAGTTTCGCAAGGTGTGCTACACGCTAACGGGGTACCAGATCGACATCACGACTGAGAACCAGTATCGACTCACCTCTATTTACGCCGAGCACCAAGGAGACTGCCTGCTTTTTAAGGTAGGCTGTGCACCCCTCGCTGCACCTGCTTCTTTGGGTGCATGGGTTTTGGTATGCCAGACTGTATTTTCTCTTTCTCAGTGATTAGACTGGAAAATCACTGCCCCTCTGCTATGTGACTGGGTGTTCCTTATGGGGGAAGTAAAGATCATTTCTTCTTTTAAAAAATTACCTTAGAAGGTTTGGCATCTGGTCTCCCACTTATATATCAAAGTCAGGAGGAAAGAGAAGAGCCTCTATATGCATAATACCTAAGGCATCTGGCCTTGCACTTCACCTTTTTTATTATCAGTTATATATGCCATGGCAGTAAAACCTTATGTAACCATTGAGGTTTCATCCTTACTTCGCTGTGAGTTATATATCCTTACTGTCTTTGCTATCCTCTAGCTTGTCTGCATGTCATCAACTTGTCTTTATGTAAATTGGAATTCCTTTTGAGCAGCAACTCATCCTTGTGTCTGTGAAGTGCCATTTACGTGAACAGCACAGATGAATAGCAATAAAAGTCTGTCTTCTGCCAGTCTGATACCTTTATTGGTCTAGGTAGGTGGTCTGAGGTTGGATTCTGGCTTGATAGGCACTGTTTTCCTTCTGCGTTACCTTCCAGCTAGCACAGTTGGGTTGATGCATTAGAGGGCTGAGGTGTGACGTGAGAGTCATCGTCAAGCTGTTACGTAGATTCACATGTCACCAGCCCAGGTTTACAGGTCAGTGAGAGAACATTCTCCTTCTTGGTGGCAAACGCCACTGGCACTTAAAATCATACCTGACTCCCACAGAGCCCCCTGGGGTGAGTCTCATTTATGAGAAGGATGAGAGTTTTGGAGCCATTCAGTACAGGAGGGGACTCTGCAGGCAGGACCTGGAGAGGTTCTGTTTCCAGACCTACTGCTGTGTGCCGCATGTGGATTGCTGCAGTATTGTTTCTTTATATAACAGGACAAATGTTTTCCTGTTCTGCAGCTCTAGAGCATCAGAAAATAAAGCAAGTGAGGGTAAGTATAAGACAGCACCTAGGATCATTAGTAGAACTAGGAAAATGTTGCCAAAACTGTTGTATTACTTGGCCTTATGATGCTTCTGGACTGAGACAAATGACAGTAAGAAAATAAAGTTCACTGTCTGGGGAAGAGGACGGCTCTGTTAGTTTCAAGGTACCATCACTGAACCCTGAAAACAGTTCTCGTTGAGATGGTACAATGCTGTTAGCTCTAAGGCCTCTAGAGGCCTGTACTCACACCTGTACCCTTAAACATGTAGGGAACGAAACTTCAGCAGGCTCCTGGAGATGTCTGTTGGACGCCATGCCCAGACAGTACAACTAGGAGCTCTTTTTGCGTCATAGGAGAGATGGAGTGCTTGGAGAAAGTTAAGAAAACATGAGAAAATTGCATATGGGCCACATAGACAAGAGCTGGCTGGCTTCAGTAGTTTGTCTTCAGTAGGAACAAATATTCCTTCATGTCATGGCAATAGAAATAATTTACTTGCAGAAGAACGAATAATCAAGTAGGAATTCCTCTCCCTAAACACTCTTCTTTCTTTCTCTTCTTCACTCAAGTCTTTATTTCCAACTATGTCCAGAGGATGGAGGTAAGTGTCGCCAGGTAGAGCAGCAGCAGTTTCAAGATCTTGCATTTCCCAGAGCCAAGGGTGGATTGCTTATTGATTCATGGAATTCCTCAGCCTCTCTTACCTCATACACCTCTTTGGGTAAGAGAAGCAGATTTTCTAATTGGAGCCTGAACAACAAAATCTCAGACTCTTTCTCCGTGTTCAGTAAATTGCAGACGGTTCCCACTCTCTGCAGCTTAGAATAGTGGTAGAATATAAACAACAAATTATTTCCTTGCTGAGTCCAGGCAGCTGGTTCTCATGTATGTACCAGGCTTGAATCCTGGCTACGGCTTCCAGCAAGGTTGTGTGTTTATGCTGTGGAATTTCTGAGCCGAGGCAGGCTGTGGGTGTTTGTGTGCGTTTCATTAACCCACAGAGGTCACAAAGCAGGGATTGCTATTTATATTTATTCCATTCAAGCAATTTATAAAACGGGGTCTATATAATTAAGTCAGGGAAGTCCCCTGGCACTTTACAAGCTTCTGTAGTTTGCCTGTAAACTTTGGAGCATATTTCAGTAGCACTGCTGGTGGCATTTTATTTTCAATAGCAGGGATGCAATAGGAGCTACTGTAACGTAACCCCTTCAAAGTTAAATGAAGATGAAAGATGTGCTTGGTTTTCCTGACCAAGATATGCTGTTACTGTAGTAGAGCTTATTAGGTACATGCTGTATGTGTCCAGCCACTTCACATTAATTGGAATTACAGCTTCAATGAAAGGGTTAATCACAGTGCCATGCTGCGAATATAAATGACTGCTTCTATAAATGAGCACTGAATTCCAATGAAACCGTATCAGCGTGTATTGGCGATCCCTATTGATGCAACAGATGAGCTCATCAACTTGAAGGATGTTCCAGTGATTTTCAGACCCTCTGTGTGAGCGTGTGGGCAGCAAGGTGCATCTCGGGCTTCACAGCTCGCTCTCGCTTCTTTGCTCTTTTTTATTCTTTCAATTAAATGCTGTGGAAAGCGGCGTTGCAGATTTGTCACCAGGAGTTTAGTTTCTGATGATTTTGGGGGGGAATGTAATGCATTATAGGTACTAGGGCACTTGACAGTTTCATGTTCTGTTACTGTGGCTGGTACATTAGATGTGTTAGGCCATGGCACAGACTTTGTGTTCTGCGTGACACTTGGCTGGTGCGTCTAGGCCAGGCCACCGATGAGATACCCAAGAACTGTATTGACTCCCTTTGTAACAACAACCTATTAACACATCTGTTAAAACAAACAAACGTTGCTGGGGAGCCTCAAAATCAGCTCAGCCAACCTGGAATTAAGCTGTGGCAAACCAGGATGTCATTGCTTGGCCATGTGTACATCACGCTGTTTACCCTTGTTTCTGGGTAGATCCTGAATGAGAGTGAGGAAACGAGGTCTTTAGAAAGGCAATGACAATTGTTTCAGACAAAGAAAGTATTTTGGTAAACAGAAAGACTGGTCAAATTTGTAGAGTGGATGATTCGGAGACACTTGTACAAATGAACAAACAGTGTAGAGAAATTAAATCATGGGCTTTGTCTTTTTGTGTGCCTAAAGACACAATCCCAGCCAAAGCATTTGAAGCCAATCAATTTAAAATGAAAAGAGTGGAAATCCTTTTATTTTGTAGACCCTATGGCTTCAAGGTGCTGCTGAGAGCAGGAGCTCAGATTTTTTAAAATGTTAAGATATCTTTGTGGACACTTAGTAATATCTAGTTTAGATTAAATATTTACATTTAACTTAAGTAGGGACATGCTGAGCTCTCTGCTTTAAGGTGTAAAGGCAACCTCTTACTACAGATGTTACGAAGAAAATTCCCATGCAGGCTGCTTATTTTCTGGGTTCTGTCTACATATGGTTTTGCTGCTGCTGCTGTAGCTGGCAACATTTGACTCCATGCTCTGGAAATACTTGGGAAAGAAGACTTGAGAGAGGAAGAAGAGCGCTCAGAGAGAGGAATCTGTGCTTGGTTGTTCACTGTGCTACAGGTAAACTGTTTCCGCTGTTGTGGCATGAATGTGGTGCTGGTCACTATCCTTGATAGGATCCTGGACTGAAAAGGCAATTGATCTGAGCCTGTGTAACAGCTATATCAGATCTGGTGGTGTTTGAAATGTTTCTGGTTTCAGGTTCCTCTCTCAGAAAGGAGTGCTCAGATTTCTCAGTAATTCATGTATGAATTATTTGAATCTTAGTTGGTTGGTAAGGACGTTAAAACAGGCAAACTCTTTCCATTATCACAGCGATGTTATTTATCTGAGCTCTTAAATACTCTTGGCCAAAAGGCTGCCTTTAGGCAGATATTTTCTATATCCTCAGAGCCCAGTCTTGCAGAGGACAGAATTCTGTCTGCTTCCAGGTCTCGCCCGTGTTGTTATTTTCTGTCAAATATTTTCTGTCAAAAATACCAAGTGGAAACCCAAATGCCAGCAGTAGTTCATTGAAGAGCATCCCCAAGATTGTAGGCTTGATGCCTTGAAAGAGAATACCCAAGTTATCAGACAGCAAACAAAACCAGAAGCATCATGACAAAGCTGGAGAATGTTGCCAGCTGCAGGACTGGCACTTCTTGCTGCAGAATAAAACCTTTGTTGGTGTCCTGTTGGATTGGTAATACGGTAATAAAATCAACAGCTTTTCTGCAACCTATTAAATTAACAGCCAGCACACACACGCTGCCTTTGCACACCTCTTTAGGGAGTTACCTAAAGAGTTGGTTTGCAGGTCTATAAGGGGAACTGTCAGTCTTGAACTTCGAGGCAATGTGAAAAGTGAACACTTGCTTCTGCTGTGGTTCACCATGAGTGCAGAGACAGAACATAGCGAAGTGAAAGGGATAAAGGCTTCGTATGGAAGAAGGATGCAGTGGAAGGACAGATACCACCTATTGACTTCCCAGTCTTCCTTTGCTTGACTCATTGCTTGTGTACTCGGCCGTCCTGTTGCCTCTATGTTGACAAGGTGTGGAAATGAATAGGGCAGCTATGCAGACAAGAAGTAATAGTTTAATTCTCTTTTCTTGAGGAGGGAAATGAGGCTGGACTGAATAAGAAATACTTCAGAGGCTATTTTTCAAACACAAAGTGATGCTGACAAAGTGCTGGCTGAAAGGGGAAGACAAAACTCATGTGGTTAAACCTGCAGAGAGAATCCAGTGTGCTGGGATGCCAGCGCAGCCTTAGCATCACGTTGGCCAGGGCCCACCGGTGAACAATGTACATCTCAGAAGGAGCAGAATGGTTTATACAGGGATTATTTTTACTCACTTGAGTGCTTTTGTTCTGTCTTGAAGCTGACAGCACTGGTGGGAGCTCTGGATCCCAGTCCACATGCTTGGCATACCTACAATTTCAGTTTTTTTTCCTCCTTGAACCCAGCAGAGTATCTCTGAGAAGCCTGTTCTAGCTGTTTGTTTCTTTTTGCATCTCCATCTTCTCCCCTCTCCTCCTCCTCACCCTTGATGAGTCTCAAGAGGAGAAAGAAATCACAATTTTGATGGAGTGCTATTCTTCCAGCAGCCGTCTCGCACTCTTGCACACACAATCAAAAATAACAATGGGGCTCATCGGTGGAGCAGGCCAGGCAGCAAGAGATTGATTAGAGATTGTAGGCCTCTGTTAACTCCTCATTCTTGTTAATTACAGGTTATTTTATTTTTATATTTTGTTTTCAATTTGTCCATGTGGTTGCTGGAGACTTGATTTCTGTTCAGCTCCGGGAGCGGCTGCCATCACCGTGCGAGCGTGATGCCTTCCTGCCAGATGATTGTGCTGGGATTCCTGGAAGGGTCAGCAAGGACCCATCTTGGGTTGCACTAATCAGCAGCTCTAAAACAGGAGCTATTAAGTAATCTCTGGTGTTACAGCATCAAATCCTGTATTTAAACTTCCTATGCATCATTTTCTTTCATACGCTGTAGCAGCTTGATTCACGTTAGCACCTAACTTTAATTCTTGCTGCTGTCTTCGTCTTATTGTGCTCTTTCTCGTGCTTTTTTTCTTCCTGACACAGTTTCTCCCTTACTGCATGTGCTTCCCTAAACAACTGCCTATTCCCTAGGGCAGGGTGGGAGTATTTTTCTTTGTTGTTTTCTTCTTTTTTTTTTTTTTTCTCAAATTGAAACCAGTCACCTCGAGGATAGTGGAATTGAGGGAGATCTAACAGAAAGTTTTCTTTTTAGTGCACAATTTCAGAGCAAAAAGATGCTGCTCCAAGACTTCAGGAGGCTGGGCTGAAGCCTCGTTCCAACTGAGCAAAGTTAATGCTCTTCCTCTGCCTCTGTTTCCCATCTGTACGAGGGGGATGATGCTCCTGCCAATGTCACTAGACTGTTGTGAGGATAAACAGACTGAGCTGCTGGGGAACACAGAGCAGCTGTGGGCTGGGGAATACACTCCCCCGTTACCTGTCGGTCTGGCACAATACCCGTTCCCAGTCTTTGGCACCACTTGCTCCCCTTCCCTGCCAGGGTAGACCCAGCCATGCAGGTAATTAATGCTGATGATGTTGGAGAATTATTCCAGTGACTGAGTCTTTCCTGACTAGCGGAAGGATAGTACGTGTGAGGCTCTCTGAAAGGTCAGAGATTTGTCTTGCTGATGGGTGCAGCGGGTAACAGAAATGAGTTCAGGTTTTTCTCTGTTGGAGTGACCGGTGTGTTGTGCAGTGAGGCAGATACACAGCCCCCCACTTCAAAAAACGAGGCCTTTTTTGGGGCGGAAAATGCGAGGTTGGCTTGCAGTTGCCATCTGAGATTTAGGCTGTTCCTCTGCGTTTCCATGTTTGCTTCATAATCGTCAGCTGTTGGCCACCAAGTAGCTCTTGTGGTTTCCCTTCCCCATACTCCTTCCTGTCCCAAGGACATGGCAGTGCCGGTGCTGGATCCCCAGGTTTCTCTCACTGCAGCACCCAGCTTGTGTTGGCACAAGCTCTGCCTCTCCATCTGCGCTGCCCCTTTCTCAGCAAAGTAGCAGGGCACTGAAAAAGGCAGTTTTCAAGTTATTGCCACAAATTCTGCATCTGACTTCAGCCACCATGACCGACAGCATTGCTGATGGCCTCATCCAGGCAACAGGACATGGAAGACATCAGCCATCCCAGCTGAAGGACCCCAGCATCCGTTTCCATGGCTTCTGCAATAACAATAAGTGATGAAATTACTTTGATACACTTTTTTTAAAAACAAGTTTGCTCTCCGTTTCCCTCCAAATCCTCTTTTCCTCCATTAAAGTCTCTTATTTAATGAAGTGGGAGAAACAGCCCATGCTTTCTAGGGAGAGTCACGTGCACCAACATGGAGCACAAGTCGCTGATGAGAATTTAATTAAACCAGAGCATGGGGGCTGGTGTAGCCAGATGTGCGGCCCTAGGGGAGATGCTTGGTGTGGGACAGCGTGCGGGGCAGGTCGTGCCCTGGCTCTGCCTGTACCCCACACCAGGCAGCCGCTGACTCCGTCCTGGCACCACGTGGCATTACCAGGCAGCCCTGCACGGCACGGCCCCGTGCCAACGCGAAGCTGCGGCTGTGCCAGCCCGGGTTAGCAGGAGGCAGAGCAGGTCCTGGCTGCTTTAGCTGCTACAAGAAAAGCCTCTCCTTCCCTTCCCTTCCACCCCACGTTCCCAGCACCCGCGTGATTGCAGTTTGCTGAAGAAGAGTTGTTCTTGTCGCTGGCTGTGCCTGGTCTCCCCATGGGAGGTCTCGGGAGAGAAGGACGTCTGTGTCCGCCCGCTACTGTGTTTGAACAGCTTACAAAGGCCCCTGTGGGCTGACAGGACTGTGTTTACGCACCGGGAGACGAAGACAGTGTTAAACAACAGATAAAGCAGAGGGGACATAAGCAAAAACCCCTTCTGGATTCTTGTTCCCATCTCTGCCGCTAAATCGCTGCGTGGCTTTGCTCTACGTCACTCGACCTTCTGGTTTTCTCTGTCCCTCTCACCTGGGTGCAGGATGTTGCCGTTCATGGACTTCCACGGGGGGCTGAGAAGCTTTTCAAAACATTCTGCAGTGGGGAAGCCAAGTGTGAATGGGTTTGAGGTGTAACCAGCACAGACGGCTTTTGTCCGTGAATGGATGCAGCAAATTGTCCCTTGGACACAGTGCCACCAGCATGGACCAGAGGGCTTTTTCCTTTTCTGTGGGTACCCGCCACCTTCATCTGGCATTAAATCTCTTCAATTTTATTTATTTATTTGAGTCTCTGGTAGTTTCAAAAGATTCTGTACTCAGAGCCTGTGCAGTCGGTGCTCTCAAAGGAAGAGGCGATGCTGTTGTAGTTGGGGCGATGGGGGAAATGGGTTCCTGGCATCTCTGCCATCTTCCCTGACTGCTCCACAGTCTCAGTTGTTTGCCCCTCTTTGGATATATGGAGGGGAGAGGCAGTCTCTCCTGCCTTGGGTCAGCCCTGGGCATCTCTGCTGGTGCTGCTCTGCTCCATGGCACATGTTGTGCCACAGCAGATGTCACGACATCGTCTTCTATGCCATCCCTGTCTCAGAAATGGCGTCAGGGACTTTGGCTGTCCCGGTGGCCCTTTCCTCCGCTGCTGATCCCACATGGACATCCCTGAAGCCTCCTTTCAGCTTGCTGCGAGGACAGTCTGGCGGCACAGAGGGCACTCGCTCAGAGCATCGCCGAGGGAGTTCAAGATGGCTTTTGTACCACCCCCTCACCTTCTCCCTGTGTGTTCCAGGAACAGGGCTGTGAGCAGAGCTCTAGGAAAAGCAGTTAGCTCCAGGAAACAGCTCTGAGGCGAGACACAGCTGGTGACATCCAGCAAAGCACCCACCAGCCTGTCAGTGCCCCAGGCCATCGCAGCCCAGCCCTGGCAAAGCCACCAGCAGGAGTGAGTGACAGCCACTGCCTCTGCTCTTTCTCGAGTAAGCAGCACGTTGTTTAAATACAACTGTAATTAGGACTTATCTCTTGCTTTGGGAGTTAAAGCTGCTACCTGTCCTTGACTGGGGCACCAGATTTTCTGATCTCCAGGGGGAAAATATAATTAGTGAGGGAAGAGGGAGCGCGTTTGTGCGTGTAAAAACCTGTTCACAAATACGGAAAAGATTCCTGTGCTGGTATGGTTTTGGGACATCTATCATCTCCATCTGAAGAGTGGGTGTGGGCTCATATAAAGGTCTTCTCCTTTAGTTGTTGCAAATATAAATGCTTGTGTTGCGCCCTCATTTAGGATTTCAGAGCTAAAAGGTTTCAGCCTGAATTTAGTTTGGGTAATGAGATGGTTGGTGCTTTCCCACAAGGCTGGGGAGGGATGTAGTGGGGGAACAGTGAGGAGCAGAGAATGAGGTGTCGTGGTCACAGGTTGCCTTTGGTAGCCAAAGGGCCGCCATCAGGGGTGAGATGGAAGGCAGGAGCTCACAGCCGTACATTCCTCTGTCATCCTTGTATTGCTTCCACGTTTCAAAGTCTAAAAGCTCAATTACTTCATGGCTCTTAACCATGAAGTTAGTGTTGCATAAACCAGTTAATACGCTTTCTCCCAAAGTGGCTTGCCAGTTTAAGATAAGAGCCCATATTTCAAAGCTTGTTAGGCAGCTCTTCTTCGTGGGATCCCCATCTCTGCTGCATGCAGGTGTTCCCTGAGACCTTTACCTAAACAGAGGTCTCTTACTTTGTCTTTTTGAGAAACCGCTTGTAGGAAAGCAAAAATAACAACCTCTGTAAGCATATCTTTTGCTTTGCTCCAAGGCATCCCACCTCTGTTTGGAGGCAGTTATTGCTGGAGAGGGTTGGAAGCACATCAAGCATTCAGTTGTGGCACTTCTTGAGATTTGATGCACTTCACAGCATCAGGGAGTCTTAAGCACAACGTGCCACGCAGGCTCTCCAGATCATAACGTGTCTTGTCAGTGTTGCAATATGAATCTATTAATGCTGGTGTCCTTGCCACGGTGCTGTATCTGTGGAGCAATGACAGAATGCAGCAGTAGGCTGAAAATCCTTCTGGAGAGCTTCGTTACGGGGACTGGCTGCTGTGATTCTGGTGGAGTCCTGCCCTGTGCTACAGAACAACAGTTTTTGCAGCTCAGCTCTTTACGTTTGTATACCTAAGATGGATACAGATTAATGTTAGGATTTAATAATGTATCAACTGTCTTTATTCATATACATGGAAATGGTGAAAAACCCAGCCTGTTCTCACATTTGCTTCAAACAAACAGGTACAAGAATCATCCTAACTCCACATACAAAAAATGTTCCTTCTGCCCCATGTGAATGCTAGTGGTAAGAGCAGGTAACTTAGTACTATTTTAGGACTTTGGATTTAATGTATTTTCTTTTTTGTCAGTTGCATGAGAACATCCTTTGAGGAAGAAGTGCAGAAAGGTATTTTATGTCAAATCTGTCTTAGAAGGATTCATAGCTAAATCACATTGCTGCTTTCTCCTCCACGGGGGAAGCAGGGAATTTGAGAGCTGAGGATGACCTCCAGCTTTGGTAACTCCCAAGATTATCTTTTGATGGCATCATTAGCTTCTAGAAGAAGACAAGCCTGTCTGCCTGTATCTTGGAGGGAATATATCAAACTGAGAGTCGAAAATTTTTATTTGTCCCTAATCTGTATTCAGTTTCAGCTAAAGCTGGTAGCTGGTAACAGTGGATCTCTCTTGGCCATGTTCTGGGGAGCTGACATAAATTTCAAGCTTAAACTGAAGGGTTTGTCTGTCTTAATGGAAGGCTCCAGAGAGCGTTTCATGTGCTAGCTGTCGCTTTGCATTTCTGGGATATATCCGACTCGGGAGAGGGGACTGCCTGCAGATGATTTTTCTATGAAGCAGGTAGTGGAAGATGTGAATGCAGCACGAGGCGGGGGTTTGTAGTCGTGTCGGTGCATTCAGCAGCTGGTTCTCACGCCACGTGCAATGTGGCTACGATGAATCTGCAGCAAGAGTTACCAGTCAGCTGTCGCTTCGCCAGTCCCTGCAAAAGCTCTTGGGTTTCTGGGTTGAAAGGGCCCAGCTGACAGTTGCACGGAGGCCCGGAGGTTTTGGACATGTGTGTAAACAGCTGTCCATTGCTGGAGTTCCCAGGAGGTTGTCAGACATCTGTGCATGTCTCTGTCAGGCAAGAATCTCACCGCGTTGTCCTGGGAAAGCACAGGAGATGTCCTTGGCGTTTTGGCAGAGTCGCTACAGCCCAAAGTTGTTTTTCTTTGTGTAATTCCATTAGAGTGATGACAGTTTCAAGTTGGAACAGAAAAAGACCTGATGAAAGGACCACTCTGTAAGTGGGGAAGATAGACAGAGTGGAAGCAGTAACTAGCAAGGTAATAGACGGTGATGGATCTATAATCTCCGAGGCCGCTGTAAGCAGTAAATTCCTAAATAGTGTCCTTTCAGCCTTAACCTATTTATTTGCAAAGTGCTAAATTTAATTTTCCTTAGTCTGCAGGAAGGCAGCATCCCAGGAATAAACCTTTAGCCCAGCCAAGAAGCTGTGCCAAAGTGCTTGTTCCAGCATTTCCATTTCCTCTTTGCTCTGCACGGAGCGTCAGGGCCGTGCGCCCCAGCACGGCGTCTCTCGGGTGTGCTGGTGTCATGAGGCTGGAGTCAACGCTGCTGGAAGGTGGGATGTATCCTGCTCCGGAGCCTTTTCAGAAGGGGAGATTTAGTGGCCATGAGTTCAGTAAAACCACTTGGACTCTTTAAGAGCAGGATGAATGAACCTGTCTCGAGGTGGGAAGGCTGGCACATGAAAGCATGCGAGGGAGCTAATATTGCACGTACTGATGCTCTGTCTGTCCTGTAGATACAGGACCACGGTGCTGAAGGCTCTCAGCTCAGAATAACTTCAAGAGTTGAACAGCACATAAAAGCTCACGTATTCTGAAATCTCCACAAAGCTACATCTTGAGGAAGAAAAGCAGCAGGTTTTCCAAGCAACCAACGTTCTGCACGTTTGCTCTGCAAAGTTTCAGTGAATGTGGTAAAAAGTAGGTTTCTGTGCGTTGCTTTTTGTTCCTTGTACCGCTGTGCTGGTGATATACGCAGCGTGTGTTCTTCTAGAGCTAGCAAAAAAGATTTTTTTCCCCAAAATTCACAATATAGTAGAGTTTTTAGAAACATTACTTTGATAAAATATTTTGGGAGCAAACACCCAGTGTCTGAATCCAGGAGTTGCCTTTGAGGGAGCATTCAGTGTTCCTGTAGTTGTCATGACCCCAATGAAGCGCAACGTGGGCTATCACTGATCCTGTTGCTTCAGAGAACGTCGGTTCTCCATTTCAGAGCTTTGCTATCTTCCTGCCTGCAGAGGATTTCAGCAGAATTCCTCCCAGCACTCCCCCTTCCCATTTGTCCCTTTCTTATCCCCACAACAGCAGCACGAGCAGTGGTGCGTTGGCTCCTGGGGACCATCCTGCTAGTGCTGCCCTGAGTTCCCACCATGTTCTCAGTCTGTTGCTGATATTTCAGTGGAAAGATGCTGCTTCCCAGGGATGGAGGAGTTTGCCGTCGTTATTCTGCTTCAAGATTTAGTTGAGTCTTTATACTCAGTAAAGTGTCGTGGAAAAGGCAGTCTTATTTTTTGGGGGTTTGTTCTATTTTGCCGTTTTTTAGCACCTTAGGATGAAATTGGTATCTTTAAGTTTATATCCAGCCCTTCCTCCTTCTTATCTAAATCTGGAGAAAGGATTCTGAGCAAATCAGCTCCGTGTGCTGCTCAGAGCTCTGACTTCTCTCTCACGTTTGTTTTAAAATAAACAAAAATAACAGTGCCAGGAATCGAGGGTGGAGAATTACGCAGGCTTTTTGGCTGCTTCTTCCTTCGGTGTGGAGCTGATGGGCAGGGTAGCTCCGCTGCAGCCCGGGGAAGGACCTTCCTGAGCTGATACTGAATTTGCAGTGGGAGTCTCTGTTTTTCTGGAATGGGGTGAAATTGCCCCCCAGGGGCGGGTGCTGTGTGATCCAGCACCCTTTTCCTCACCCATTCACAGATTCCTTTGGTCTTCCTCTTTCTGCTGATAGGCATGGGGGCAGATGAGAAAGTAGACATTTTTTTGTGAGTTGAGAACATGTCTTTCTCCGAGGGCATTTCTCTGCTGTTCTTCAATTTTAAGCACAGTGTCGTAGCAAATTTCATTAGCCACACCAAGAGCCCCTTAGCCAACAGTCAGCTTGTCAGTGAGTGATAGATGTACAGTGTTGATTAATATTTACATTCATTTGGAGATTTTACCTTTCCCAGGGGATCATGTCGAAAGCCATGAGAACTTGAACTTTGGAAAAACATGGGATTTGCTCTCTGCTCTGAATTGAGCATTGATAAGGTGTTAAATTGAAATGGCTTCCCCACAAAAGCAGAACTCAATCAACTTAAAAACACATTTTCCTACCAGATTTTCCCCCTTGAGCTAGGTCTACAGGGAAGCTTCTCATGCAGAGGGTGAGCGGACAGCATACCAAAGGCCTTCAGACTGCAAAGGGGCATCTCCCTCTTGCCTGAGCTGCTTCCACCACTCAGGGACTAAAATTTTAATCATTGAATTAATTTTTCAGAAACCAAAGTGCAAATCTGTACCCCCAGTGGCATTAATAATGAAGGCAGGGAAGAGAGACGTTAGAAAGAGAAAGAAGAGCTAGGAAATTTGGGGTTGAGGAATAAACTTGGGGGAAGAGGGGTATTATTTTGCGGAGATAATGGATGGGATGTAGCTCCTGTCCCTGGGCCTTTCTACTTGTCTTGCCCATGCTTTGTCCAACACAGTCCTCTTCATTTCTGTCTAAGGCATCTTTCGAATGCTTTTCCTCCCTGCTTATCTTCACCTGGATTTCCTTTTCCAGGGTAAGTAACCAAGTCTGTACACACAGGGTCCCACTCCTCATCTCCGAAGCAGCACCCTGAAGTGTTGTGGGGGCTTCGGTGGTATCGCGGAGAGCAAAGCCGCGGGGTTCACCTGCTCTGGCAGATTTAAGGAAGACGATGCCTGAGCTTCAGCCAAGATGCCAGAGCTTTCTGCCTCACTTCTGGCTCCTTCCTTCCTCTCTCAAAGAGCAGGCAGATTTATTCCACACACACCACCCCCACCCCCCCCCAATTAAAAGTATTGCATACCAGAAGATTAATTAGAAATGAATGATTTTTTTTCCCTCCCTTTTTGTCAGTGGAAAGGGCCTGTGCCAGGCGACTGCCAGAGAGAGCTGGGATTTCTCCCTTTAATGGATTCCAGGCAATTTGCCTCTGGACAGCTATCTTATAAATAATGAATATTTGCACAGATTTATCCCAATTCTCAGGCAGCGCAGGTGGTCTTCCTTTCAACCATCCCAAACGAATCTAGAAACAGCAGGCCCTTCCCATCCTTCGTCGCCACGTGGAAGGGGCGATTCCTTACGTTCTCCCTCCCCGTTGCATGCATCATGAACACCACCTACAGTTATGGATCTGTGTTCAAAATCTCATCCAGCAAACACGACCGTGCTCTGTCGTTCTTCCTCTCTGTCACACGGTGCTGCCAGCAAAGCCAGTGCGGGCATTCCCAACAGATGGGTGCGTTTGCAGAAGCAGGAAGTCTCCTCATGGTCTGATGGATGGGCTGATGTTCTCAAAAGCGTGTAGGATTGTTGCCGGCAGACAAGACTTAAGCCCAGGTGCACATGTGTGTGGTTGCAGGATGTTTCCAAGGCTCGCAGTAAAAGGATGATTCTTTGAATTGATACTAATCTTCAGAAATGAGGATTTGGTTCAATGGGTGCTCCACAGAGGCTGGCCTAGAGGAGAAGTCCTCTCCCAGGAGGAGAGTTATTCTAGAGTTAAAAGCCCCTGAGAGTGATTTATGCAGGAGTGAATTTCAGCCTGGAGGACGACATAGCATGAGCGTTTCTCTTCACATTGTGCCACTTGCTCCATTTATTTCCTTTCCGTTAAAATTGATGTGGTGACTGCAGGAAGATGAAGGTGAAGGTCCCCAGCTGCAGAGAGCTCCCATGGTCATCAGCCACCTGGTTCAGAGAGAGGCTGGGGATTGCTCCAAGAACCTTTTCTGTGGCTCTAAATACAGCAGCTAATGACACCTTCCACTCAGCGGGAAGAAAACAGAATTACTAAACTTGCAATTTGGCACAGTGGGAGTGTGAGTTTGTCCTGCCAGTTTCTTGTTGCTATATATTTCCAAGATTTTTTTTTCTTTTTTTCTCATGCAGGTGGAATCCAGATCAAGGGGTTCATTTTAAGGACTCAAATTATGTGTATGGAAGGCATAGCCCCAAAAGAAAAAGACTGATTGCTGCTTATAAGTCATCTGACATAAAAAGGAGAATGTGCAGGGTCTCAGGGAAATGCCACATGTCTTGGCCTTATGAGTAATGTGATAGTGATGTCCCATTAGGAGCCATGTTCCCAGTACAGTGTTGAAGGAGATGTATATATTTCCATATAATTTTACTCATTTTGACTTATGATTTAACTTTGTGCTAGGCAGGCTGCGCAGAGGTTCCAGGAGAATACTATTTTAGATGGCTTTGGGGGCAAAAGAAAGAAGACAACTGAAGGCAAGGTTAGAAATAGCTGAACGTTTGCAGTTGAGCAAGTTTTACGGTCGTGTGCTGTGGTAATTGAAGGTTTGCTGTTAAATGCTACGGATCTGTGCTGGAAAAGAGAACACGTCTCCAGTTAGAGATTGCTGCAGTCTTTTGCTGCCGGCGTGAGGAGGGAGAATGCTCTTAGGGCAAGAGGTACTGGTTGAAAGGAAACGCGAGGAGCAATAATGACAGCTTTTCGGGGGTTGGATGTGCTTTGTAGATGAGCCATTCATCTCCAGGAGTTGTGAAGGCTCATCCTGAAGATACAGGAAAAATTCAGATTCGTTTCTCCAGCAATGCCCGGAACGGACCTGTTGAGCTGAGCTTGGCCTGGTGCTGTTAGGGGATTGTGGGGTAAAACAAGTGAATACCGTGGAGGTGAAATATCTGCCTTCCTAGTTCCCCTTCTACGCCTCCATATGCTGTTGCTCTAAATCTGTGTTACAACACTGGGGGACAGACAGCTATCACCAGCTCAGACGAGTGAGATGTGCTCAAAAGCTAATTTCTGCAGCCGGCGCCGGAGTGCTTAGAGCAAGCGAACGCGTGGTTTCTGGAGCAGCGACTCGCTTTAATGTTCTTATCAACTATTTTGCAGTCTTTGTTAAAAGAGGTCAAAGCTCATCCCCCTGGGTGGGGACTTCTTGAGCACAGTACTTATTATTAGGGCAGTACCATATCTTGTAATTAGGGATGTAATTCCCATCTCTGTAGAGAGCCAGCCTATAGCCTGGGTACCATTTCAGAGTTTCATGAGATGAATTAAGCAAGGATGGATTGAGCAATACAATGAATTTCAACAGAGATCACTTGCCTGAAGTCCTGCAGGTGTTTCAGACGAGATATGAAAAGTAAATACCTTCCCTCATCTTCCTTCCCTTTCTTTTCCGTAGTAGACAAGAACAATGGCATTGTTCTTGGTGGCACGTGGTAGCAACAATCTGATGACTTGGGGCCTGGTTATTTGAAAGGTTACCTCATCCCCTGGTCCCTGCTACAGCAGCTGGGAGAATCTGTATTTCTTTCCCTGTCTGACACTAAAGTACAAAGATTTTTCCTGCAAAGGACCTGTGTCTTAGAAAATTGCTGTTGCAGTACATTTAAAGAGTTAGGTTTTGGCAAGCTTCAAAATATGATGTAAGAGATTCTTACTTAATTTAGCACTTTAACTGCACTTTTTTTTCTTCCTTACCTACATGGATGATAACAGTGCTTATGGTATTCTGCAGGGAGTTCTATAGTTTATATGCTTTGTATAAAATCATTTACATAAGTGCAGAATAAATCAATCAAGCTTGAAAAAAAATAAGGGAAAGCAATCAACTTTGGGCTTGAAACAAGGAATAGGTGAAAGACTGAAAGAAAAGAAGGACAAAGAAGATGAAATGTGAAGAAAAATAGAAACAAAACTGCTGTACAAAACAGGAGAAAAGAGAGAAAGAACAGCAGTAAGACAGAAAAAGCAAGGGAGGCCAGACATGTAAGTTAATGCAATGTATTTTCCTCTGTAATTATTTTCATTTGATGTAGATTTGTGCCAGGCACTTTACAGCAGTGTTAATGAGAAGAAGGAAGGAAGAGTCGATATCCATAGTGGTTTAAAAGACAGAGCTCGAATCAAATTGCTGCCGTTCTCGGTGGGCATGGATATATTTAGCAGCACTATACAGTATGCTGTTACAGTCTTACACGAAGTCTTTTGAAGGAAGATCTAAAGCACGTTGTTCCAACGCAGTATTTCCCAAATTCTTACACAGTCTCTGGTGCTGAGAGCTACGGTTACCAGTTGTTGCTGTATTCGTATTTTTATACCGCACGTGTCAATGTGGAAGCCAGGTCAGATGTCCACTGAGAGACTGGTCCTGCCAGCTTCATGTCATTCTTGTCCTGCAGCTGACTTTGAAAAAGGTTTTGTTACCACCAGCTTATCTTCGGGTGAGAGGCTTTGCACAGTCTGTCTCAGAGGAAAGGAACCTCACAAATGGGGCATGTTTCCTCTCCAAATTTGCATCTGCCTTCCTCACTTTTGCACATCATCCTCCAGACAGACGATGGTCTTGTTGCCCTCAGCCCCTCCATAGTGCAGTTAATAACCTGGCTCTAACGATGCGCCGGGTGCTGAGGAGTCATGTACTGCACTTGTGATTTCTCAGCTGTGCAGCTTGCACTCCTTCATCCTGAAAAACCACAACATAGGTTTGACTGGGAAAAGGGGAAAGGAAAGGGTATTCCCAGGAGTTACAGAAAGTTTACTTTCTCATACGTATGGCTCAAAGAAGTGGAAAGCTCCTGAATGCATAGACTGCTGTATTACTGACATGTAGGAAAAACGCTCTGGAATTATTCACACTGGCTCCTGGCAGGAGCTCAGAGTCTTATGGATTATCCACCGAGGCAGAGACGAGGTGAACAATAGGGGTTTAATTTAAGGAATGCCTTCAGCGTGTCTCTCCAGCTCACATCTCCATTCCCTGATTGCAGTGTAATCTCGCTCTTTGCTCCGTGGCCGTAACCTCCTCTCCCCCTTTCAGCAGTGGAGAACCAGCAGCCGATTTGTGCCCAGACTTGAGGCTGTGACCCTCTCTGCTTCCCTCTGTGCTCGGTGGCGGCTGGAGGAGGTACGCAAACGCTCTCTACTAATTGTTAGAAAAGAAAAATTTCTGACCCTGAGTTGTTTGCAGAGATATTCTGTAGTTTATTTTCCTCTGTGCAGCAACAATTTTCAGCAAGAGCAGAGGATTGATTGCTCCTGGAGTTTATTGGAAGTGCCTGGTTTTAAAGGAGGCTGAAATATTATGGATGTCAGATAGGAGATGGCTGGTCACCCTCCTGACGAGGAGATCTGGTTGTCCTTAGTGCATTTCACCTGCCTTTTGGGAAATGATAGTCATACCTAGGAGCTGTGGATGACACTGCATTTGCTCTTACTAGTTTAACTGCTAATGCTTCAGGTGAATTGCTTGTTAGGGAAGGCAAAATTGTAGATTTCTTTTCAGAAAGAAGGATGGGATTCTTCTCCCAGCTGAATAAAACTGCAAGTTTGGGGCACAATTGACCCATTTGTACTCACAAATATACAACAGCTTTGTAGGTGGTAATGACTTCTGTCAAATTCTTTTATTTTATTTGTCACTTTGAACTATCAGCTTGTAGAGGAACCACAAAGACTGCTTGTTGGTAGAAAGATGGCTTTAAGTTGCTGAATCATTACAAGCATCTTAATGCAGAAGGAACTAATTTTTTTATCCAGAGCTAGCTTTGGGCTCTGCTTTCCCTCAGGACCTGGATGTTGTAGAGGAACAAGAAAATTAGAGCTAAAAAGATTACTTTGCTATATGTGAAGCAATCCTCCATGCTCCCCACATTTCTGAAGGCTGCTGCTTGCAGTGCTGAAACGTTGCGGTGTGGAACATACAGTTAAGATCTGGAGGAACACCCAAGATGATGTCTACAAGGACACAGAGGGCACTTCCCTTTGTTTTACGTTTACAAGAATGTGTTGTATGTAGTGTTCAAAACTGTGGGTGATTATATTTTGCAATGAAATCCATGAACATCTGTTCCTCTTCCTTTCTGTGCCAAGTCCTGACCTCAGGAGTCCATGTGGTCTCCGCAACAGTCAGATAGCACGTTTGCCCCCTAAACTAATTAAAGGTTGCAAGGCAGGAGAAGAAATCTCTTGGGAAAAGGATTTTTCTTTTAAAAATTTCCAGCGGTATCCAGGCGGGGAAGTGAAGAGAGATGCAGAACATGGTGGCAAGAGCAGACAGAGTGGTCCACCCTTCTGCCATGCCCCATTGAGCTGGGAGCAGGCTTCGTGCCATGCCATTCCCACGTCCCCTGCCTGCCTGGCAGCCACAACGGCAGCACCCACTGCTGCCTAGCACAGTGAACAGGCATGTCTGTCTTTGATCAGTATAAAGAGCAATAGTTCAGCCTCTGTGCAGGAGCTTGCTGTTGAGGGGCAGGGCACTGGAAGGAGTACAAGCAAAAGTTCTCCAGATGAAAGAGCCTACCTCCTCCTGTTTGTTTGGCAAAACCTCGCCTGCACCACTAAGATGGCCCAGCTGAACTGCTGTTGAGTGATGAATGATATTCATGGATTAACAACTTTATTGGAGTTGGGTGTATGCTTGGCTATGGGGTTCATAACTGCTGTGTCTCAAAAAAAAAATAATATTTGTAATGCCTCCTGTTTTAGCAGAAGTTTGAAAGTCTGGTGGAATTCTCTGCTATAAATATTTATCTTCTGACTCCCTTTTTTTCCCCCATTGGGAAAGCTCTTGGGTGATGGCAGAGATCCCATAGCAACTGCAGCTTTTCTTCTCTTAGCAATCACAGAGAAACGGTAATGATGGCTAGCATGTTGCAGGGAAGAAGAATGTACTCCATCTAGGCTAGACTTGCAAAGAGTAAATTGGAGTGAAAATAGATTAAATCTTTCCATAGTTCAATGGCAAAAGAAAATCACCCATCATTTACCTTCTATCTCCGAGATGCATTAAAATGTGGGAAATGCTCAATCTCTAAAACCCGTCATTTCTTGACAGACTTTATTCACTCTCTTTTCTCTGCTGTTTTTATTAATTTATTCTTTAAGGCAGTTCCTGCTGTGCCAGCTCCTTTTACTGTGTGTAGTGTAGGGAGATGTTGTTCATAGCTCTCGTACAAGGAATACAGGATCCTGAACTCAGGGCGCGATGGATACTCTCCAACTTTTCCATGTTTCTTTTCTGCCTTTTGCTTTAGGCTTTTGCAACATCCTTTGAAAGGGAACAGTGGAAACAATAATCGAGGGTTCAAAGAGTTACCAATCTTTTCTGTGCCTTTTGTGACACGTTACAGAAGTCCCAACTATTGCAGATAAAAAGAAAATAACTCTGAACCTGACCGGACTGTGAAGGACTTGGAGTGCTGATGATTAGTGATACAACAGGATGTTCAGAATGGGGGAAATCCCAGCCTCTTTGAGGACACTCCCAGCTTGGACCTTAGGGTTAAGCAATTTTAAAGACACCTCTGAAGACTGTGACCTTGTCCTTCTCCTTCCTTTTTCAGGCTTTGGGTTTATTGCTCTCCCAAGGAACTCAGAACAGTTGATTAACTCGTAACTCACTAGTTCTTGACACATTAAGCAGCAAATTTGACTCTAATTAACAGCTTTTATTAACCTGGGTTCCCCCTTCCCTCCTCCTGTTTCACTCTAGAGAGTCTTCAAGCCGTTACAGGTTTTAAAGTTAAATTCATTTCTAAATTATTTTTTTTTTAAATCGTAAAAGCGAATGTGTGCAGACATTGGTTTGTGCAGCTCAGTGGAAGGACGTGTGTCTGACAGAAGAACATTTGATTGTGGCGAGAGCTGGTGGCTGGCCACAGGCTTGGCTTGGCACAGAAGAGGAAGCCATGAAGCCATGAAGGGCAGGTTTGCCTCAGCTATCCTTACACTGCTTTGAACAGTCGCTTCCGAGCTGACGGTAGACAGGGTCAACCTCCAAGATCCACCTATGTGCACAACCTGGCGTAAAAAGCGAGAAGGGGCATTGGAGAATTGGTTTTGGAAAGTTATCTTGTACACAGTGTTCGTGTATATCCTATACATATCTCAAAAGGGTATGTGCTTCCAGCGAATGCTGTTCAAGTGCGCAGTTCCCTGGAGAGCCCTCCACTGCAGGGCAAAGCTGCCTGGATTCAGGTCATGGATGGGATGGGTGAGGGACTAAGAACAGCTGAGGATGCTCCTCTTCTCCATTGAGGTTTGCGCTGCTGCTTTGCGTGTTTCTCGTTGGTGAGCAGATTTGGTAGCCTCTTGGCAAGCAGGCAGCCGAAAAATCCGGGAATCCCCAGACTGTAATCCAGCCTTGCCACTGTTTCACTCCGTCTCATTCCCCATCTGTGAAATGGGAGCAGTAACAACTCTGTTGTTTGTCAAGGTGTTCCAATTCTGGTGTGCAAGTTGCTATTGAAGTGTTAATTTTTGTTGCTTGCAAGTTAGAGGGAGGTTTTTCAGGCTTGTTCAAACATGGAAAGATGGTCTATTTTCCATTTTCAAAACACATTGTGGTGTAACCCTGCCTAAGAAACTACTGTGGATTCTTTCTAAAAGATGTTTTTCATAAGCTTTGGTAAGTGTATTTCACCACTAGCTTGCTTTGAATGTATCTAGTCCAGTTCTGGACTTTTCTGAACTCTTGATCTGAGAGACAGTCTGCGACAGTGAGCTCCAGAGGTGAATTCAGGGCTTGAGAAAAGAGTTTTTTTGTATCTATTTAAAATTGCCATTCAGTTCCTCTGGGTATCATTTCCCCCGCATCTTGCAAGAAAAAAGTAAATATCTTCATTATTCTGCGCTTTCTCTTAGGTTTCTCCTTAACTGCTAAACAGCTGTGTTTTTATATTTTCTGTAACTAAAGCAAGAGAACCTCTCCCAAGATGACCTGCAGTGAAGATGAAGCATTTTAGTGCTCCTAAGGGGCAAACTAGCCAAGGTCAGCTCAACGCCCCCCAATCCGATAATGTCATACGCAGTCTCGCCACGTCACAGCTCACTCTCCTGTGCAAACAGCTGAAGAATATGTTAGGCAAAACCGATCCTCAGGGAATGCCAGTGTAATCTTTTGCCATGTTGAATATTGATCATGTGTTATACCGACCTCCTTTTTTAATTTCACTCAGTTAATTTCTAGATGTTGTAACAGCCACAGCCCTCTATCCTTTGCTTCACTGTTCAGACAGTTTTCTAGTAGCCTTCTTGCCAGTACTTGGTCACAGAGGCTTTGGAAATGCAAATAACTAAATTTAATCCTCGGGGATTCTTTTTTTTGTTCCCCCCTTCAGAATTTTAGGGAATTCTACTAGATAGGAGAAGAATAGTTTTCTTTATTTATTAGTATTATTTTCACCTGGGGGGTTTATTGTTTCTCGTTTAGTTTTATTTGGTACAGAAATAAGTTTTACGGGCCTCGTATTCTCTGGATCAGTCCTGGAAACCTTCTGGAGTCAGGCCGCAATATCGCTCCTTTCTTGCCCGCTGGTATACACATCCAATTTTAAGGCTGATTTATTTTTTAACAACTTCAATACTTTCAGGTCCTCAAATATTATCCTGCCTTGGTGATTCATGATCCTCTGAGGATAAAAGATGTGGTACGGGAGCTTTCAGATGATGTTACAAAGTGGGTAAAGTTGCCAAGGTAGGAGAGCAGTATGGTGAAATGACATCTGGGATGGCTTTAACAGCAAGGAGGTAAATACACGTCCCCATCACAGGGGACCAGTGGAATCCATCACCTCTCTGGGGAGAAGACTGAGCTCCCTTCAGCATGTCCCTTTGCTGACTTCAAAAAGCAGGATGAAAACTTTGTTTTCATGTTTCTATTTATTATGTTGGCAAGATTTAGCTTGGGTAGAGTCAGAGCAGAGGTCTTTTTATTAGGGCTGTGCAGAAAATAAATCAGGGGTGATCCTTGCATTGTGCCTATGTGAAGTTTGTGAAGAGCAGTGATGGATGGTTGTCTTTGTCACTTCCTCTCTGCCAACAAGATTAAGAAAATTAAGGCTTCTTTTCCCTTTTGCAATCCTAACAACTCCAAGTCTATGTGTTAAGCAGGAGGTAAGACTAGGAAGCAAGTTACCTCGAGGGCTTCCCTCCAGATCCAAGATACCAGGTAGGAGGAAACTTATTAGAGATACTTTGGTGAGTGGGTGTAGTGAGCACACATCTTCCAGGATGTGTTTTTAAAGGGTCTGTCTGAGGTTAATGCTGCACTAGAGCTCGTCTTTTGTGCTAAATTAGGCTAATATTTGAACAGCCTTCTTAATTTCTTTGTTAATTCCAGTGTTCATCATCTACCAGTGACATGTCTAAACCTCTATGTGTGTTTTACTCCTGGAGTTTCTCTGGTTTCAGGGGCTGGCCCTATACCATCACGTGTCTCAGCGTAACCTCTGTGCATCTTGTTGAGATACTAGAGAGAAATGTAAGCATGAAGCTGTACAGGTGTAGACCAGAATAGGTCACCCCTTGTTCCCTTCTCTTATCCTCAGTTCCTCTTTCAAGCTGCTTGTGGTGAGATTACCTTCTCCTGTTGGGAGTTTAGGTGATTCTGCTTTGGTTAGACCGCTGTCTGGTTTTCTAGACTGTCTCATTTTGTTGTCTCCTCTGTATTTCCCATCTCTTCAGCGCCTTTTTCCTTTTCCATCTCTTTCCTCAAGGCCACAGCTCCACACAGGTTAGAAGCAGCTGTTTTACTCCTGCATCTGAAGAGTAATTTAAATGAAACTGTGCTTAACAGTGATGCTGCTACTACTCATTTTGATCCCTGCATCCAGGGACATTTTCATATTTTTATGGTGTTCTCTTCATGACTTAGATTTAAAATAAGTAGTTGTAGGGTAGTAGTGGATGCTTTGCTCCACTGTGCTGCTTAGGGTAGATGTGCTACAAAGTGGGAGTGTGGAGGACTATACTGTTTTATTCTCTTAAGGTACCGTGTTAGCTTCCAAAGTTAGGTAGTTTCTAAGGGCTTGTAATATTTTTTTTTATGAACAGCTTTAAATAGAAGTCATTAGGCACTGTTGTTCAAACTTAATTAACTGTTCTCCTTACTGAATTACAGCACAGCAAAGAGTGACGGCACTGTGGGAAGGAGAAACATCTTACTAGATTTAAAAAAAAAAAAAACTAGATTTAACACTTAATTACAACACAGGACCTTTGGCAGCCCAGGTATCAGGTTGCCTTCTGGGAGATGAGGCTTTGGGGAGTGATGTCTCACTTTCCAGACTGCTGCAGTTAAACCACGTGTGCTTCAGGCATGGTTGGAGTACCTGTCCTTGCTTCGTTCATGGGGGTGGGCTGCTGCTTACAGATGCGTCCCCACCAGCAAAGGGAAAAGGTGATTGCAACATGTGCAAACGGATTTTTGCCTGCTTAATCTAGCAGGTACCTGTAGCAGTATTGAATAAAAACCAGTGGTCAGTGTTTCAGCCTGTGCTGACAATCCTAGTGCACGCTGCGGTCGCTGGAGAGCCCGTGCTGTGGTTGCCGGTACGTGTTGCCATCATCCTATCCCATCGCCACCACCAGTGTCACCAGTAAGGGAGAGCAGCGCAGGATCCTTGGAGGGAGGCGTCTTTCCTGTGGCTGAGCAGAAGATCGCTGTCGTGTCTGCGCAAGGAGAGGGTATAAAACCGTGTGTGTTTCTAGCAGGAGGCGCAGGAAACATTGACGTCCTTCTAGAATGTAGTTACGTTGAAGGGAAACAGAGTTACAATAGCATTATAATTTGAAGGTCTTGGAGAAAATAACGTAATCAGAAATGGATTTAGAGGGTGTTGACGTACATGGTTACCCAGAAGTGGGGTTTAGTCAAAATGAAGTTGCCTGGAAGCCTTTTCAGGATTAAATCAGGAGTATACTATATTTGGCTTTGATATTTAGAACAAAAGTTCTGGAAACAGCTAAGCCTTCCCATCACGTTCAAAAGGCTGCTGATGTTTTGGCACTTACTGCCTTGTAGTGCTGTGTGAGGTCTCACTGAAGTGTGGAGGAGCAACCTGGGGAGACCGTATGACCAGGTCCTGTTGGGAAAAGGCTTTCTTTTAAAAGAGCTTCCAGAGCTGTCTGGAATGTACAACAGAGATGCATATCCATCCTCTGAGAATGGGCGGGAGCACTCCGGAGGGTGAAGGAAACGCAGTAGGCTGAGCATCTCTGCAGAAAACAGGATTCATGGACTTGTATGGAAGCGACCCCTGTCATTAGAGCCAGCAAACACTCGTGTTTGCCATATGCTGGATCCACCTCTCCTTCATCCTGTGCCTTTGTCTGACCATCACAAAACAATTTGAGTTCTTAAACTTGGCTTTGGAACCACAGCAAGAGCTTACTACAGCTCTTTGGAGTAATTTTTACCTCCATTCCAGCCGACTAGATTAGTCTGCAGATAATGCTGGGAGTGAATAAGAGCCTGAGCTCCGAGGGAGCTGGAACGTAATTACACTAGATGAAGGGTACTCTCCACAGCTCCTCCAAGAGTGCTGAGATTAGACTGTAATCATTGTTTGTAAGCAGACAGGAATGAGGGGTAATCAGCCAGGCAGCCCTGACGCGTTATTCCAGGAATTAATATTAGCTTCCTGAAGTAGCTCATCAATTCACACTTACATGAAACTGCAGAAATCAACAGGTCCCGTCTTCCCACCGTGGGAGCTGCCGACCGGGCTGGAGGGAACACTTGTGGGGCACGAGCTTTTGGGGTTCTGTGGGTCAAGCCGGCGCGTGCAGAGCGGCTGATGTGGCTGTGCCAGAGGGAATCAGTCTTCCCAAGAAGTGCTGTGGGTCCCTCAGCTCTGCGAGGAGACGGGCTGCCGCGGCCCCTGCTCGTCTGCAAAGAGAGTGGTTCGTGCCACCACCGAAGGCTCTGAGCTTGCAGCCTTGGCCGGGGGTTGCTGCCCGTGGAGAGCGAGCCGGCTTCGCTGTGCTGGGGAGGGGAAGGCAATGGCTTTTTTTTTTCCTTTAGCCATCATCTTTAGCCTGCAGAGCCACGGCAGGAGGGAGGGAAGGAGCGGGGAAGTTTCCTTTTGGTTTTGAAGAAAATCTTGGCGAGCGCGCTTGGTGCTGCTTGAATCCTGGCCCTAATTAGAAAGCCTGCAGGTCCCAGTGAGCACAGCGAGAACATCGTGTACAGACACAAAGCTAACACTAGGCAGCGAGAGTCTTGACGTTCCTCTGATGTGAAACGAGAAGAGAAGGAATAAAGGAGCTTGCAAATCCAGGCAGAAATCGTTAGGAGAGTGAGTGAGGGCACTCATAAAGTTCTGGTCTCAGTAAAAAGCTGAAGGAAGAATTAGAGATAATAGAGGAGAAGCTCCAGTGTGAGTGATGGGATGACAGAGTAGACAGCAGTATGTCAGTGAAAGTCCACAGACCGTGGGGGTCATGTGGGTTTCAAAAAACACATGTATTGTTTTCATCAGAACTCGCGATTGCAAACCAGGCGGTAGGACCGTGACGGTGTGAGGGCGTCAGCCTGCCTTGCTTCCCTGCTTTCAGCACTTCTCACTGCTTAGCCCTTTGCCTCCGTCAGTTTTGGAATAAATCACCAACCAACCTATTGATTGTGTCTCTCGCGGTGTTTTACATACATTAGTTATGTGCTTGTGCTTTTTAATGATGCTACTGCTCTGACAACTCCCTAAATGTGACACAGCTTTGTGGGTGGCATTGCTAATACTCGAGCAGTCAAAGGTTAGCTGTGGTTATTAACCACGTTAGTACTGGCTCTTGTCTGAAGAGTAAGTGGAGGTAGATGCTTTATCCAGAAAGCTCACAGTATAAAAGCAAAACCTAAGAACTATCGAGGGAAGGAACAGCACGTGAGCAAATGGTCTGGGTGGTGGTTGGCACAGTGTCATGAGTTTACACTTGTGGTTGTTGGTTCATTTGGTTTGTTAATTGGCAGTAGAGGTAGGTCGAAGGTGCACAGCAGGAACCTGGCAGCCAGCAAGAGGACGAGGGACAGAGCCGGCTCGTCACCTGCCTGTCTTGATCGACTGCCAGAGTTTTGTAGCTTTCTCTGCAGGAGGGCGTCTGGAAAGATTGGAAAGAAGGATGTGTTAATGTCTGTGTGGATTGCACCCAAAAGGCTCTTCCAGGCTGGAAGGGTAGCACGGGAGGGCTCAAGGGTGAAACTGTCTTCTGGGCTTCAAAGCTGCAAACCTTCCTTAGCAGAGCAAGGTGTGACTGTGGCTGCTGAGGAGTACCTGGGTTGAGAAAGGGCATGTAATGGAAAGCCTTGATGGTAAAGAGAAATGAGTGAATTTTTGAATGCCTGGAAAGGTGGATGAGGAGAGAGAGGAACAGCAGGAAGAGGTTTTTTAAGTTAGTGGGTAAAAGAGCTGTGCTGAGGACGTGCAACCATGAATTCACACGAAACAGACATAATTATTATAGTCGAGATCAGAGAGGAGGAGCTGTCTAAACTAATTTTTTTGCTGCATTTCTCATTTAGATATATTTTTTTATCTAATGGATCTTTGTGCAGTCAAGCTTGGGAATGAGAATAGTCCTGTTTACTGTGGTAGGAGCAGCGACCAGGACAAAGAGGTGCTGTTTGCTGATGAATATCAGCTTCTAGAAACGAATTGTTTTTCTTGCTCCTACTGCTGCTTTCCTAAAGGACTGGAGCATATATCTCATTTTAGAGATCTCGCTGTGTGACTGGCATGTTTCTTAGAAAGGACAGTAGGGAGAGTAAATCTGGGGCATGAAGGGAGGTTGTGTCTGTGGGTGACTATCATCTGGTTGTGTATGTGTCCTGTGCTCATCACCATCCACGCAGCATAGAGATGTTCTGTCTTGAGTACCTGAAGATGGGTGTTGTTGTCTCTTCCGATGGACTATCAATGCTTCCCAAAGCCCTGGCAGCCTATCTAATAAAAGTAATGAGTGCCATGGTGCCTAGCTGCATGACTGCAAGGTTTATTTGCTACAAGCAGCAGAAAAGCAAGTGGGGAAGTAGAGGGGTTGCTCAAAGAAATTTTAATATCACAGGTCCCAACATTCCAGTTCATCTTTACCAAAGGAGTTATCAAATTAGAAGGTCTGGTAGGAACAGAGAGAAGATGTTATCAGTGGTGTTACAGTGAAGTCTGTGCCAGCACTTTTCAGAAGAGCCTTCTGTTTTCAAATGACTATAAATAGTTGGTTAAATGCACATAAATAGATCCTACCTGGGGGTAAATACTTGACTTTGGAGTGAGCAGACAGCTGCTTCTCACTTTTAACCTACATAAAATGAGGGACAGCAGTATTGCCAACTAAGAGTGTTGAAAATCGTAAATGCAATGTAAAATAACAATATGCTTTGAGATAATTGTATTTGCCATCTGGTTTTGAGCTGTCGCTTGTGCTTGCATCATGTTTTCTCTGCAACTGTGAAGTTTCTTTATTTTGAAACAAAAACAAAGATTGTCGTCTAGTACCTTGACTTCAGGATATGGAAATTTAAGAAAAGTTTTTAATCAAATCAATTCTTGCAAAGCTTGTCAGAAAGGGAAGAATGCAGGGACGGTTTGGAGAAGTCTATGAATCTATTTCAGTTTTACGTAAAAGCAGATTAACCTAACAGGTTTAATGAATGCATAAGACATCTCCATGCATTTGGAATTAACTTTTGCAGGTAGGCACTTCGAAATTAGAAAGTGTTACGTTTAAGCACATATTTTCCCTCTTCAGTTGCACCCTAGAGAATTATCTTTCTACACCCTTATAGACATTTGCTACACTCTTATAGCCACACGTAGCCTAATAATCTGCGGGTTTGTGATTAAAGCTTTTTTAATATTTATTTCCTGTGAGTTTTTAATATTTAATATTCTTGTCCCAGTCTTGTTTTTATGGAAAAAAGAAAAAAAAAAAACAGCAAAGAGAAGCTGACATGTACGAGACTTCAGCTGTAGTGAATTGGCAGAAAGACCAAAGCGCTTTTTTTTTTTTGCTTCAGCTTGTGGGCAGGCAGTTCGAGTGGAAGTAGGTTTGTGCAGTTTTCGGAGGGCTGAAGCAGCTCGTAATGAGCTCTGTGAACCATTTTAAGATGGGACAAAATGGTTTCCTTACTGTTTTAAAACGCACAAAGTGTTGATCATATTCTCAACTAGATGGCTGAAGCAGGGTCCCACCACAGAAGGAAGAGAGATGTTTAGAGCGGTACCTCTTCAGAAATTGTTTCCCAAATGAGAAAGTTGTTGTTGTTCTGGAATGGCTGCAGGGCATCACTGGGCAGACTGAACGGAGATGGAAGAAAATTGTCGTTTTCCATTGGGCTGAATTGTCCTGCTCCTCTGGTTTGCATTTAAAATAAACTTGGTGGAGAGGTATTTTGGGGAAATTGGTGCTGGGCTGGCAAAGGGACAGCATCCACCTCCCACCCTTTCCACCGTGCAGTTCCCAGCTCAGTCAGCGATGGCAGGCAGGGATTTAGGAGGGACTTGCAGACCATGAAGGCTTAGTTCTATTGTGTAAGAAGGCTGCAGACCTTGGCTGTGACCAAGACACGGGCTTGGCAGGCTGCAGACCCGCTGTGACCTGGAATGGGTGTCTTTTCCCCTCGCACCCCAACCGAGGCAGACCCCCCTCTCCCTGTCTTTGCCAGACAGCCGATCCATACATGGAGCTCGTGCCCACGCAGTGACTGCTTTGGGTTATTCATCTACTGTAAGAGGCTCTGCTGCCTCCTCCCACCCCAAGCTAATCACTTTGCAAAGCTTCCAAGGTACACCAACTTTGCGTGGCAGCTAACAAGCTTAGCTGATGAGTTCTGCCATCATCCTTCTCCAGAGCTAATCAGCTTACCCTTGCTCCAGAGCTAATGGGCCTGTGGGTCACAGCAGCACCGCGAGCTGCTTGCACACGCGTTTGCCACATCCATCTTTAATTGCACGGCTGGTGCTCTAATCGAGTTTCCTCCTGCATATGCTTCACTTATTTTTCCAACAGTTATCACTTGTTATTTTGCAGCCAATTCTTTTTTTTTTTTTTTTTCCCCTCAGAACGCAGTTCATTAAAGACTATTTTCATGCTATGGCTGAGATTTGAAATATCAGCTGCTTCCCAGTCATCCCACCCAGACTGGGTGGTGGCCAAAATGTATTACAAAGGGAAAATCACACTTGGGATAACACATCTCATGAGCACTCTCTGCTTTTACCGGTGCATCCCTGAAATATGTCGGTTCAGCAGAGAGGAGGATTGAGTGATGTCAGCTCTGAAAAGTCAGGATTCACAAAGTTGGGAGTGGAGTGAAGTCATAGGGCTGAGAGGTGCTGCAGTAGAGGTTCTGCAGCCGAAGAGTGACACTGCCAGCTTCTAACCCCATCATCTTTGAGTGCAGCAGCTGAGAGCTGCACCTGCACCTGCATCCCTCCACTAATTTGAAGTGGCTGTACAATCATTTCTCTAGGAAAAAAAAAAAAAAGTATTTTATCCTTTTCACTCGCTACATGAAAGCAGGTGGAGAAAAGTGACTGACAAAGAAATGCTGATGGTACGTACCAAAAATGCTGACTCTGCACTTGGTGAGCATCCCAACAACAAATAGAATTTTTCTTCTCCGCTGTTTTTTTCAGCTCTTATACTGGCAGGAGCTGGGAGCAGGTAACGAGTCTGCCTGAAACTTTGTGTTAAGTGGCTGTGTCCCACTCTTTAGATGCAATATGACAGGAAGGGCTTTAGGAAGTTAACCGATGGATGCGTTTACACGTTTCCCCACTGTGCTCCATCCCCACCTACGGCAGCACTTTGTGCCTGGCAGCGGGAAAAGCAGGGACAGGACAACCATCCTGGTTGTGACCTGCCCTTAAAGCAGAGCAGGGGCAGAGCAGGCAAGACCTTACCCAGAAAGAGTAACTCAGCAGCATTTCACCATCCAAGCTACCAGCTGTGAGCACTGCCGCAGAAGTTGTTCTCGACTTAGGAAAACATAATGAAATGCTGATCAGTTACTGCATTGTTAATAATGTGATTAAAAGGAGGTTTGTTTTGACTGTATCCTCTTCTCGAAAGCAAAATGGAAATGGCAGAAATGCCATTTAGAAAATGGGATATTGTTGTCTGTTCTGATTTTCATTAAATTCTGTGCTTCTGCTCTCCTACAGCAGTGGTTGCACAATTAATTAACACATATGTCACATGAAAATTAAAGTCCTTAAATTTTATTTTTCAATAGAGTTCTCTCCTGTTCACCTCTTCCAGAACAAATAGCAGTGCTCTTTCTTCCTTATTATAATCTCAGTATTTTATAGACCTCTTTTATGAGCCTCTTGTTCTTGTCCCTTCGTATGGTTTTCTCAGAATTTCTGGGGGTTTTATGAAAACCTCTTTCCTTCCTCTCTCTAGTGCTCTCAGTACTCTCCTGGGCCCATCTTAAATAAAGTGCACAATATTTCAGGTAAGTGTAAGCCACCAATTAAAAAAGTTGCACTATTGTATTTTCCAGGCTGTTCCCTATTTTCTGTTCAGTACGGTCCAGTACTTATTCTGCTGGTTTTGTTAACTTTTGGAAAAAATCACAAAGGCTCAGTTATCCTCTGCCCTGAGCCCCATCAAATTATTTCCCTTACCTGCCACAGAGGGTTCGCACACGTATTTAATAATTTTCTTTGCTCATTTTGCTGGCACAGGGGCATGGCTTGCCAGTCCAAGTTGGTAAGCTCCTTTTCAAGCCTTTATTTAAAAGAGAGGTTTGTTAAAAAACAATGTTTTGCCTTGCCCAGGAATCTTTTGATTTGAAGGCAAATTCCACCTGCGCAGGAAGGAGTCCTTCATGATATCTGGCAAAATTAATTGGAAAAAAGCACTTTGGGATGCTTTTACTCGATTCAGATGGAGTTGCCATGAAGCCTCAGAGAAGATGTTCGAAGAGGGAAGAGACAATGTCGCACTGCCTTTGGACACCGATCCAGACCATGGGAACCCAGGGTCTGATTTTTCTCTTCTGCTGTTGAAGACCTGACCTCACTTCTGCCTCCCCATAGAAATGTGCCAGAACCAGCAGCTAGCCAGTGTCCCAGCTGGGAGACAGCCATTCCTTCTGCTTACGCTGAGGTCTGGAAACATGAATATTCTTTGGAGTGGAGGCCAGTGTCCAAAAGACTCAGAGAGGGGTGCCAACCACCTGCTTGGAGGAGAGATGTAGGGCTTGGTTTCCTTCACTCCTATGTGTAAGAGCTGTTAATACCTCACTGAGCCCAACAAAAGTTGAGCAGCTCTTCGTAGTGGTTTAGTTCAAAAGCAGATGGGTCTGGCCACCAGAAGTAGGATGCCACAACGCAGTGCCCACAGCGGAGTCTGTATATTCTGCACGGAGATACCGAGGAGATGGGTCTGCTCTTGGTCACATCAACATCTCCTCTTCTGCAGACTGAAGTCATGTCTGAAATAAATACATGCACTCGCTGCCGTGCATCCTGCACAAAGCAGCGAACGTTTTTGGCTGGAATTTCTGATACTGCCTTATAGAGATGGGTTTAAAGCTCTGGGGCAAATTATTCTTCTTCCATTAGAACGTCATTAGTGGCTGCAGCTTTTCATGTGCCTATAGCGTCGGTGTGAGTACACAACCATCATCAAGTGAGTATGTTTAATAAATCCAGTCTTTTAGTTGGGATACTTGTAGACTTGCAATATGCCCATTTACTCTATTGAGTGTCTGGCCATACCTTGACATCTGTATCAGACATTCACAGGTGGCGAGAAAGAGACCTAAAAAGCACAGTTTCTATCCTGGCTTTGCATTTCTTTCTTTGCTCCAGCTCTGAGCTGTTTGCTTATAGTTTGACACCTCCTCCATCAAAGGTCCTGTTTTGCAAAACTGGTAGTCGCTGATTGCTGGTGGGGAGCACGCTCAGAGATGTTTGCCGGGCTTGATGTGGGGGGTCCCTGGTGCTCATGTTCCTTTATCTGTAAAACCAGCAGCAAAAGGCTGGGGCTGGGAGTGGCTTGCGTAGTGCACAAGTGTAATTAAGAAGATCAACTATGCCAGTTTTCTGACTCCCCTCTGCTCGTGTTAGGAACAATAGTGCTAAATGATGATTGTAATTCATTACAAATGCACCCTAATTAAATTACCCATCAGTGGCTGCGAGATTAATGATACCAACCGGCGTTAGAACATGATTAAAGTTAGGCTTGTCACATTTTTCAGTTGTTATAGGGAAGTTCACAGAGCAAAAGGATGGGGCAGAGTGTGAGGTGCGATTAGGTGATGCTCTGGAAGACAAAGGCTGCCGCTACCAGTGGTCCTTCAGACTTTGCTGGTGAAAAACCCTCTCGAGGTTTTTCTTGGGTCTGTTAGTGGTTGTGCACGGCTGTACCCTTGTCGGGGAGGGTTGTTAATCCCTTTGGAAGATGGGCAGGAGAGTTGTGCAGAGAGTCTGGCACAGCAAGGAACTGAGCCTGGATCTCCCAAACTTAAGTTTAGCTCTCCAAGTTTAGCTTGCTGAGTTGTCTTGCCTTTCTTCTTTTATATCTTTATATTTCGACTTGCAGATCAGCATCTGATCTTCCTTAAAAGTGCCTATAAAATAGTATCAAATACAGTGGAGCATCAGCCTCTCTCCCCTTCCTTAGAGGAGTTTTACACTGCAAATGGTTTTCAACAGCAAATATTTACAAGGGGAAGACAACAACACATCCTTGCCTCCAGTGAGAGGGAAGTGCAAAATTCAGGATGTTTTATAATGAAAGACAAAAACAAGGCACCAACTCACCTGATTGTGCAGCATTGGGAATTCTGCTGCCTCTGCACTGCTGGAGAAGGAGCCTGTGGAGGTGTTCCCAGGGCCCGGGTGAGGGTGAGGACTCATGGGTGGGATGTGTTTAAGCAGATTAGAAGGTAGAAAGGGATGCCTCAGCATAACTACTGTCTCTGCGAACACCCCAGGACAGACTGGCTGTGCTTGGCATCGGCTCTTCTGTCATTATCTGGCAAATAAGCAAGGAGGAATTTTTTCAAAGCAATTTCATTTTCCAATATTGTACATCTTGTCCTTAAATGCCTTCACCGATTGCATTGCCAGGGCCAGTCCAGAAATGGGCATTGTTTACCAGTCGGGGCTGAACTCTTAATAGGTCTTCTCAAACTCTTGGAGAAGCAGATCTTGGGTGCTCGAAGTAGAAATAAATTGAGCAGTGTGGTCGATGTGCCTTTTATATCAGTGGAATGGACCTCATCAAAACATCATACGCAAAAGCTTAGGGCTGGAACAGCAGAAACAAATGGAATTCCTGGAAATGAGAATAAACCATGGCTCGAATAAGATAGCTGCATGTGTCAGAAAGAAGGCATCTTTGTCTACGCAGTTGTGCCCTGGCAAATCATTCCCTTTGCCAGATACTTGGTCAGACCAGGGCTTGTGAAACACAGGAGGATGCAGGAGAGGGTGCTGGTACAGCAGGTGGTATGAGATGAGACAGCCCATCCTCTCCCATCCCGCGGAGTCTCCGGCAGCGTTGTGGCAGGCAGATGGCACTTATTAGCTGTGCAAACTTAATTAGTTCACATCAAAGTTACTGGAAGACGTTTCTCTGGGGAATGGATGGTTACCAAGAGGTTCAAATCCTGCTTGGAGAAAGGGAGATATTAATATTGAATGTAGTCATCTCCGGGTTTGGATGACCTTGCTTCTGTTGATAAATTGATGCATTTTCTAGATTTTCGCATGTTCTCTTCAGCAATGCTGTTGCTCATAATATTGAAATGACTTCCCTTGAGGAGGGCAGGGACGAATAACCTCAAAGAGTTTTCTTCCATAAAACTGTCTGCCAACGCCGTCTCGCGCTACGCGGCGGTTCCAGCGTGCGTGGTTTCGAGGCAGTGCTAAATAGGCCAGCGGTGAGCACTCGTGCCATGGGCACCGGTGGATCCGAGGGAGAGCAGAACATGGATTGCCGTTCTCCAGATTCCGCACAAATCAGCGCAGGGATCCTCTGCGGGTCGGCAGCCTGATGCTGGCTGTCACATCGGTGGGTGCCTCTCGCGCAGACCCGCTGCGCTCCTTCGGCTCCGGGAAGGTGGAGGCGTCGCCTGCAGCGCTCGGTGTCCTGGTCACGTCTCGTCTTTCTCCCAGAGAGTTCAGAGCTGCTTCCCACAGCCCATGAGCGTGTGGATACTGGTGCACAGGAGAGCCACTGGCCGGCTCAGCTGTCAGAGTGGCCTCACCCACAAATTCTGGATAACGCAGGCAGATTCTCGCGGCTAATATCAGAGTTTGTGCCCTAGTTCTTTCCCTCTGGAGGGTTTTCTGACCTGCCTGTGTAGCCTTGAAGCTGCGTATTGTTCTACTTGTTAGTGCCTTACAAAGCAAAATGTGTTTTTCCTCTTTCTTTCTTTTTTTTTTCTTTTTGCAAGTGTTTAGACATGTTGTTATTTAGGACACAGTCTTTTTTGTCTTTCTGGTTTTGCCTTTCCGAACCAGCTCCTGCAGACAGGGTGGTTGGGACGCAGGGGAATAGCTGACTCACATGGGCAGATGCCGAGATTTTCCTCTACAGTTGAGCCTGTGAAAGGGAAATTTCTTTTAGGCATTGCAGAGAAATGGCTCTGCTGGTGACACAGTCACTCTGAGGATGTTGGTGGGAAGGAGATGTCCTTTAACTGAGGACATGGGTTGAAACAGGAGAGTTCAATGGTGCTGTAGATCAGCGGTTTGGATCCCGCCTGTGCAGATAGAGATGACAAGTTGTTACGTCCTGCACTCTTGGTCAGTGACCCATGTGAAATGAGTTTGGGTTTAGTCCAGTTCTCTGCAGATAAGCTGTTTGCAGAAAGCAATCAACGTATCTGGCATGGACAGGCACCCTAACCAGCCATCTCAGCATGGGGCAAGGATGCAAAGAAGTCATGGAGACCAAGCTGCAGTTACCCAAAGTCCAGGTCAGGGCTTTTGCTGCAATCTACTACCTCGGTGCATATTGCACCTTCTCCATGGTGGATCTCCACCTTATCAGCTTCCAGGCTTCTGGCTGGTGCTTTGATGCATCCACAAATTGGAGGGGACAAATGGTGGTGTGCTGAGCTGGCCTTTAGTGTGAAATGAAGTGCTTGTTAACAGGGATTGTGTTTCTTGAAGTCACATCCCCATAGCTCCCCAGGGCTACCTCCTTTCACGTTGTTGGACCCACCAGAACAGCTCTGGGACCAGGTCCTCTTAGCCACCTTTCTCAAGAAGCCAGCTCCATCACCTGGAACTCTCTGATTGACTTCTGCTCAGCCAGGACTCTACACCCTTGCAATGAGGTTGTTGCTTCTTTCAAACACTGCAGCCATGAGCAGGAGATGTCCAGTGGTCACCAAGAACCGAGCAGCGTCTTGTGAGGACTGAGTCTTTCAAAGTCTCTCCAATGTGAAGATGTTTCTTTTAGAATAATAAATATCTCTCTTGATTCAAATGATGCGTATTCCAGGCTGATTAGTAATCTGAGGTAGCAGCAACACATGGTGTTGCCTCGCTGTTTCCAGAGACTGATCTCTCGAGGACAGAGCTGAAGTGATTTCCTTTGGAGCAGCATTGGAGGAACCAAGGAGTGGATGAAGGTGTGGATGGTGCTCCTCGCCACCGTACTTGCTCGTAGTCCTGCCAGCTCGTGGGTAAAGTTTCTTGGTTACGTAGCCTGTGATCGGAGTGGTCAGCAGATGGGCCCCAAGTTCAGCCTGATTAGTCCTGTTCAATCAGCAAGGCTAAGGCAAAGTTGCTTCATGTCTCATCCCATATGGTGACTCCTGCTGTCATTGTTCTTGTGGGAAAAGCTCTGAGCAGCCTCCTGGTCTCGAGTCCAGCCCCCATTTTCTCCTCACCAAGTAAAAGAGCACATTGGAAACACTACTGCTTCTGTCAAGTGCGTGATTGCACCCAAGGAGAGATGTTTGACACCCGGTACTACTGATAGGTGGGAGCTGGCATTGCTTTGTCCTCCATGGCTGCTCCCTTGTCACTTGGCAGGGACAGACGCCTGGTGGGAGTGAACTGCTCCAACATCCTGCAGATGTCCGGGGGCCAGGCCCTGCCTCAAGTCTGTGAGCAGAAAGGCAAAATAGATTAATGAAAATTAATTCTGAACAGATGCCTGAACGGTCGTTCAGTGGTTGAGGAAGGAATGGAGGAACTAAACTGAGTCAATTTGGGTAACTCCAGCTTGTTCTTCATGTTTTCTGTTGGAAACTGTCACTTGGTATTAATCCTCCCTTCGTGATGTAGTTTTTTTACATTTTTCTTAACCACAGCAACAAGCTGAGAAACTCACTTGGTAGAATTGCACAGTGTAGGTCACAAGTGACACAACCATCTCTGAGGGAAGGTTTGAAGTAGATGTATCCCTCCCTATGGGAGTATGGGGAGAGATGCAAAATTGGAGGGCTCTAGATTCAGGATTTTTGTAATGACTGCCTGTGATCCATGAGGGTAGTGCACGCAAAGCTTCTGGATGTCATCCCTGTTACACCTTTTATCCCAAGAACATCATAAACACCTCTCTGATATGGCCAGCCCTGGTGGTGTGTGCCAGCCTCACCAATCTTCACCAGTGCTTGGTTCTCTCCAGCTTCCTACACTGGGTGTCTCCTCGTGTCCTCTTACTGTGCCCTGGCACATCAAAACAGAGCAAGTCTTCTCGTGCTGCTCAAACGCTCCAATTAATCACCTGTGGTAGTTTATGCCTCTTATTAGTTTGGAAGTGCAGAAAAACGCCGAGGGGTTGGCACAGTCTGTTGAGGTGGAGCATGTCTGAGTCTGCTGAAGAGGAACTGGGCTCAACCGTAGCTGGTTTTGTTTGTCTTCACAGTTGTTACCACGCGTTCTTTATGATCACATAAATGAAATCTGAGTAGATCCAATTTCTGTGTTTTCCCCTCCTCTCTGATTCTGGGCTTATTAGCCCTGACAGTTATTTATTTGTCCTTAGTTGTAGGCTGAGGCAGCTTTGTGGAGAATGTGGGAAGCATGTCTTTTCTAATTAGACCACAGTCTGTTGTCTGTCTGCCTTATGGGCAGGACACAGCATGCTGTTCTGCAGAGTTTATAATAGCAAGAAGCCCTGGGTGCAGGAGGTCACTCTGGACTTGTTTCTGAGAGATTTTACAGCAACAGCTCCCATCAGTGTTCCTGAGATTAAGCAGGAAACAAAACCTATGGACTTTATTCTCCTTTTATTTCCTACATTGAACTGTTTAAATTGTATTGGGTCATGATGAGGTATGATAGGAACCGAGAGCAGCCCACCATGCCCAGACAGACCACAAGCTGATTTTGCAGGAACTTCTTCCAACTTATTTCCTGCGTCTCCTCACAAGAAGCCGGCACACATGTAGCGTCCCAGCTCCGGCAGGAGCTGTTCTCAGAAGTATTGCAGCAACTAATGAGGAAGGAACATTGGTTTCATGGAAGCTCACACCTTTTCTTTTCCCAGCATGATCCCCTGTAGAATATGTGTTATGTCACAGTTATGAGACTGGTGGCTTTATATAGCCTCGTAGCTTGTATGAAAAGTGAAAGCTGCTGTGTCTCACTCTGAATTCTATGGAATAATCTTCTTGCATCTTCCTTGACAGCGACAGACAGGAAAGGTAACTTGTGCAGAGCAGCTCCTGGTTCTTTGCTGGCAAGGAAGGAGTGAAGTTTGTTCTCATTCCCCCATGGAAACTAAGATGGAGAGAGAGTTGTCAGAAACACATCACCAGTCTTCCTCCTCCAAGTTTGACTGAGGACAGAGTGCTCGGCAAAGCTCTCATCTGTGCCTTTTTCGTTTGCCCCTTATTTTAGCAAAGGGAACTGTAACAAGTCATGTTCATTACCAAACCTTGCAATTCGAGATAACTCTTTAAATAGCAACTTTCCTCATTCTTCAGTCGCTGGCTCAACGCCCAGGGAAAATAGTGGGTTGAGAATATGAAGCAACAACTTTTCTTCTTCCTGTAATAGTGCTTTCAAACTGTATGTCTGTTTAGAAACATTAATCATTGTAACTACGGGGTAAAAATCTCCTGCCTGTCTTTAATCTTACCTGTGCAATGAGATGGCAACAGTGAGCTGTTGCTTTCTATGGATGATTAAGAAGGGTAAGCTTCAAATAGTTGCCTATTTCTTTTTCTCAATTTGCTTTTCTATCGCTTTAAATTAGAGATGGTCTTAGCTCTTCTGCTGCAAACTCTCCTTGAATTGTGATCTTTTCTGCAGTTGCAAACTATGGAGGGCTGGGCTGGGTTAGCCCTGCTGCGGAAAACCTGGAATAAAAGTTTGTTAGAAGGTTTTGCATTAAAAAGCACGCTTATCTGAGGCAGCCGTGGGCATAGTATGCTGTCAAGAGATGTTGCACTGCCTAAGGGTCTGCCCTGTGGAAGAGACATAGAACTGCTTGTGGTTTTTTGATTTCTCATGGCGTTTTTATGAAAGTAAGGGTAATTCTTGACAAATATTAATGTAATTACATTGTACCTATTGAAAGTTCCCTACCCCCACGAGTTTAACGAAATGTGGTTGGTATTTATATCTCCTTTCCAGCTGTGGTAGATGGTGTTAAACAGGGGCTGCATGATTAATAGCGTAAGTGATACTTCAAAGTGTTTTCCAGACAATAACTAACTATTCCAGTTTGGTGCTTATGAGGGGAAAGAGATCCCACAGTATTATTTGTAGCATTTTCAGTTTGTAAATCCCTTCAGAATCTCCGAGAGGCTAAAGAAATCCCATGCACATGATGATTATGTTATAAATGGTATAAGATACCAGCCAACCTTCCTGCATGTCTTGGATGCCTACTGCATGTGCTGCTACCACAGCTGCCTCCTGCGTGCCAGATGTTCTTGTTAAAGGCAGCAAGGGAAGTGTGGGCATGCAGAGGTGGAGGCTTCTTGTGTTGTACAAAGAGCATACAAGCAGCTCGTGGACCGTTTTCCTACGCTCGGCTCTTCGCCCAGATGGTGGAAGGCCACCGAGTGCAGTGGGTTACCTGGGGCACTGAGGAGCACCTGGTCTTGTCTTCAGAAAGAGGGTTGCATGGATGACTGGGCTAACACAAAAGGTTTTGACTGGTGCAATAACTTGCTCCTGGATGAGCATTTGTGTAAACTAGACACACAGGAGATTGAATCTTTGGCCATGGGTTGTGCTTACGCTGTTCTTGGGTGCCGTTGGGGACGTGCTCTCTTTCATCTGCCCAAATTCCTAGCAGAGACAATACATCTGAGCAGTACGTGTCTTCATGAAACTTTGACTGCTCCTTATGTCCATTTTTGCAGTAACTGCTTCCGTCTCCATTCCCTTATGAGGAAAAACTGGGGAAAGTTTCTGAGGGGTGTGAGTCAATCCCAGCCCTTTCCATTGCCATTCTTGAGGCCAAGTCCCATTTCCCAGAACAGCTGTCTGGGACAACCTCTGTTTTCTGCAAGCTCCCTTCTGCTGTCTACTGTTTGTTTGCAGGGTTCCCCCAGACATGACCATGTCTCCTTTCCCCCTTGGCGCTTCAGCTCATGACTGCTCAGTATCTCACCATCTTCTGATAGCCCAGGAGTGGCTTCCTTGGGCTTTTCTTTCCTGCTTTGTTATTAGCAAAGGAATTAAACACGGCAGATTGGTGTCCTTTATTGCTGGCTCTGTTCAAACAATCTGCAGGTGGAAGAACACCGCAAGCATTGCTGTCCCTCTCTCCATCTCCTCTGAGTGGTTTTAGCTGTCAGTAAGCTTTGGAGAAAACCACAATGGTAAGTGACAGCCACCAAGCCAACGCAGAAAGTCAGAGATTGGAAAGGAAACCCATTGAATAAAGAAAACGGTTTTCAGAGAAGTGAAGGGGAGGACGGAGTGGGTGCGTAGAGGAGGAAAAGAACAGAAAGCTGGTGGCAGGAGCTGGGCAATGTAGCCAGGGCGATTAAATAGCCAGACGGCGTGTTCCACTGGCACGTCTGATTTGTTCCTCTCTTCCAAATGGTTTAGTTAAGGCCCGTGGTTTGAAAATAAACTTTCCTTTTGTTTTTTAAACAGTTCAGTGCCCAGGAGAGCATCAAATAGCTTCGGTTTCAAATCAAAATGAGATTGCAGTGGTTGTGTTGTCATCGTACCCGTTCCGCTGCTGTGGTCTTTGGGAGGAGGAGGCGTCTTTGGGGAGCGGGTCCAGCTAGGCTCGTTGCTATGGCAAAGCCTCTGCTGATGCCTGCTCGCTGCCTGTAATTGCTATTCAGCAGCTGTTTCCAGTGGTCGTCTGGAGGAACTTGCACAAGTTATGGGCGTGAAAATCCCTCCCTGTATGTTGGCCTTCGCTGGAACCAAGCTTTGACAAGAGAGATGCATTAGCTTCTAAACTCACCAGTAATTAGGTTGGTTTGAGTGTACTTTGCTGAAAGTTAAGGCTTTGGAGCTGGGAAAGGAGGGTGGAGGGGGAAGTGGCAACTTTAAAATCAGTATTGCAAATGCAATGCAAAAGAGTGTAATTAGCATGTTTTGCAGGGCCTATTAATTCCTCTGAAATGCTGTTTATTAGGCAGAAGAACTTGGGAGCCCATCAGTGGATTAAACAGGTTCTGTAATGAAATGTAAATGGTGTAATTGGGCTTGTTCTGAAAGTATTTATTCTTCACCTGTGACCCGCTTGATTGCGGTTTGACAACACGAAGGAGTGTGCATCTCTTCGTTAATGACAGCTAATTCCCTGGAGCTAATGGAGTGGGACGCCCAGGCGCATGGTGCTGGGAACGGCAGGTCGTGCCTGGAGCTCTGCAGTGATTGGCACCAATCCGAGCACAATGTAACTTTAATTACAGTAATTCCAAATCTAAAGCAAGCATTTAGCTGCTGGAGAGAGGCTCTTAATTTTGCAAATAGATGCCGTATAATGGGCTGACCTTTTATTAGACAAATATTGGGATGGGTGGGAACGCTGTCCTCCGAGATACAGGTAACGTTATTGGCTCCCATTAGCTCAGTGAAAATCACAGAGGCACGTTTTCCCTGCCAGGTTAACCATATGGATTTTTTTCAATGAGCAACGTAGCGGAGCTGGGAGGGAAATGTGGTGCTGTATGTTATTTAAATGCAGTCTTTGCATCAAGGCTTGAAATTCATCTGCTGCTCCTCTGCCTTATGTGTGCGCTTTTGTCGGCGCAAACTGAGGTTGTTGTTGTTTTCCCTTTCTACAAACCCTCTTTATCCAAACTGTGCAGGGCTAAGTATCTCCAGGCACACAGGAAAGGTCGCACTGCTCTCTGGGAGCAAGAGAGCTAAATACTCCGTTCTATCTGGCATTATGGTATCCTGCGTTAAGTGCTGCCACCGGTGCCTGTTACGCTCTCTCCTCCATAGGATCGAGGTGTGTGTGCGCAGCCACAGCCTCCCTTCGCTCACACTGGAGAGGACCTTCCAGTGCAGAGACCGGCTGTCCTCTGGGAGCAGAGGATGGTGTGCAGAGCACACCCCAGCAGGGACTTGCAATTCCCCAGCTCTTCCCAAATCCATTAAGCCCTGCAGCCTTTGGCCTTGCCTTCTGTTAGCTCAGTCTCTCTCTTAAGTAGGGGTCTTGTTAGAGTTGAAATAAACCCAGGCAGGGAAGATTTTATCCAGGAAATGTCCAACTCTGTGCGTATGGATTTGGAATAGATCCCGGAGGGTGTGCTGTGGGCTGTTGTCTTTAGAGTTTAGAGCAGAAGCAATACAATTTCTGCAAGCAATGCCTTTCTTTTCTGTTTCATTATTCTTCCTCCTCTGCCTCTTTCCATCTACAAGCTGAGAAGCAGAGAGGCAGGAGTGACAGCGTGGTCACAGGTCTCTTTACATGACTGAGCTTGGGCTTGTCCCCTGAGTCAGGATGTGCTGCTCAGGGTGACCGTGGAGAGGGCAGGGGGGCAGGCAGGTGTACGCAGGATGGGGGACAGCATGAACGGCAGATGTTTGGCCACCTCAACAAATGAATGAAGATCGTTGGGTGGAAAATACATAAAGGATGTTGGAGAGAACTAGAAACGAGGGAGTTTTGATGCTGCGGTGGAGTGGTGGCCAATGCATGGCAGTTGTCTGAAACCAGTCCAGCAGAGATGAGAACAGCAGCCAACAGGAGGGACCATCCTTGTGAGGTCGGGCACATTGCTCCTTCCCAGCAGATGGCTTTCCATGCACACTGCCTGATCCCGGCAGGAATAACACCTTCTCAGGGTGAGCTCACACTCCTGTTTGTGTAGAGCAGCCTCTTTTTGCACCAGCTTTGTGCTTTGTGGAGAGTCAGTCCACAAAGAGCCTCCGGCTGAAGTGTAGCTGCGTTGAGTAGGTTCTCCTGGTTTCAAATGCATCCGATTCTCCAGCTTCTCATGGGGACTGTGCAGCTCTCAGGGGAATCTTGCTGGGAAATTATATACAAGGGGACAATGTTAACATTGCAAAGAGGAGATTTCCTTGGAAAAAAAAAGCGATAATAATTCTGGTCATTGTTAGAAAAGTCAAAAACCTTCCGGTTTACCTACCTCTCTTTCCTAGCCTTTGCTAACGTGCCAGTCCACATCCTAAAGATGCCACCACCTTCAAGGCTGGGTGGCCTCTCTCAGCCTCTTCTGCCAGGTCTGCTCTCAGCTGGCCATCACCACAGCCTTCAGTGCGCAAAGTATTTTCTGAAATAGTTTTTAACAGCCAGCCCTAGACCACAGGCAAACTCAGAGCAGATTGCATGTGGCCTGTAATGCTGACAACAAACCCAAAATAGAAATATTGTCCATCTCTGCTACAGAAGCCCAATTTTTGGAGTTATTTAATCTTGCGGCTTCCAGATGCCTGCTTCTGACTGCTGGTAAAGCCCAATCTGGCTTTCTAAATTCAGATCTTTTTCTTTTTAGCACAGAGATTCTATTTACCTGAACTATCCATATAAACATTGGAAGTGTTCAGCTGACTGGTACAGATGATAGAGTTGCCTAAGAGACAATCATAAATGTTGATTTTTCTCAGTGACAGTGGAACCTTCCTGAGCAGTGCTGGGGTGCAGACCACGTGCGGGCAGCCCAAGAGCGAGACCGCCGTGTCTCATGGCAGAGCAAAGCCAAGCTGCCCGGAGGCACCACCTCTCTTCCGTTTGTGGCTTTTCTCTGAGCCTGGAAGTCTTGTAATGTAACCTGTGGAAGCTGCTTTGAGTTCATAGATATCTAAACGTTTCCTGGTGGAGATACAAATGCTGTCTGGTGGCTATCAACCTGCGGTGACAACAGGTCACTATAGAGCTTTAGAGTGAAGACCACTGCCCCATGTAAAATAGAGAAAAATGCTCTTGGGTTTCTTCTGAAGCACTTGTCAGCACATATATTTAAAAAATGCTTGGGGAGCTTCAAACTAATCCTTGTATTTGTGGAGGACAAAAGTGTGGATTGCTCTCTGGGGAAGGCTGTGCCAGTTCAATAGTTGTCTAGCTGGTTTTCCCCCTTCTTTTATCTTTGGGACGTGGGAAAGATGGGAGATAGCACAGCTCTGCAGGAGTTGGGTGAGAACTGCCAAATTTTAGTATCAATGTGAAGCGCGGCAGGCAGAGGGAAGGCAGGATGGACAGGTTCTAGCTTCGCATGGGGAACAAGAGGAAAACTGGACATTGTTAGCATGGCCAAGTGCCTCAAGGAGAGCTTGGAAGAGGCTTTCGGCACCTTGTCCTTCCCATCTCTCCACCTGTTTGTTCTCTTTGAAGTCCATACAGCCACTTCCCCTTTTTTTCCCTTCTGTCTCCTGTTTTACATCCAAGTAAAGGAACCATCTCACTGCATGTGTTATGTGCATATAAAAAGCTGTATAAAATAGCTTGGTGAGCATGGGTAGTGAGGAGCAAGTGAGTGCTTCATCTCTGCAAGCCCATCCTACTTGTCCATTCAACACCATTCATCTCTTTTATCAGCCTGAAGGCTTTTCAAGGAAGGGACTCTGCCTCTGTCATGTCCCCACAAATACCTGTTGCTTTTTGGGCACTAAATAAATAATAAATAATGACTGTATGGGAACGCCGTCAGCCAGATTAATGCTGCTGCTATAAACAGTCAAGGCTTTTGGCTGGGAAGGGCAGCAGGTTTCTTGGGCAGTCTGAGCTCGGGGTGAGTGGCAGCTCCCGGTCATTAATATGGGACTTTGATCTCTGAAGTAAGAGGTTATTCCCCTGTGACCCTTTGGCATGAGGAATCAGTGATAGACTGACAGCAGTGAAGCATGGCCATTTGAGAGGCTTCTCCAGCATTTTACTGAGATTAAATCTCTGAGAGGGGCCATTAGAAAGGAAGAAATGATGGAACAGTGGGTTATGTGACCGCTGTGACTCATTAATATAACAAAATTTATGTCCAGAGTGCTCTCACCACTGGTCCAAACCAACTCTTAGGAGCTGATTTCTTTCTTCTCCCAGTGCTGCTATTGCCTAAAGGCCTCGGTAGGAGATGTGCTGAGGCTCTTTTAACAGCCTCCTGCATTTACTATGATTCTCTGGACTCAGTTCATGGAGGCTTGGCTGTGCCACCAGCATGGATTTAATGTTCGTTCTGCACCTGGGACGGTCTCTTTCTCCGCAGCCTCCTTTGTGAGCGGCGGCTTCGTGGCGTGACAGCCAGTTACAAAATGTGGTTGCACAGACATGCGTATCTGACAGCCTCTGGTCTCGCTGGGACTGGGCTTTGGGTTTTTTCCCTGATTGTCTTTGTGAAATTATCAGAGTATCAAGGCACAGTTGCTGGGAGGTGATGATGGAGAAGCTCGTTTTATTGGATTTCAACCTCTGTACCAATAAATCATAACCCAAACTGATGGCAAAAATTGTCTTTCGCCAGTGTTGGCAGTGCCAGAGACAAGTCAATAGAGACCACACTTTTTCACCTTCAGGTCCCCAGGCCAGGTCTGGGTCCTGGCCAGAAGTGACAGAAAATCATTGACACTGAGCAGTAGTTTTTCTTTCCAGGAAGGTTTTTGCCCTTCATCTAGTTCCTGTTAAACAGCAGGTGCATGAACAAAACAGAAACCGTGCTAGCTTTGCCTGCTGTGAGTGGCCTAGGGTCCACCACGCTAATTTTTGTTATCTGAAGAGAAGGGGACTTGAGCCTACCCTATCCATGGGACTCTGGGACACGTAACCCCTCATGGCAGAACTGGGACCAGCTCTTCTCCTGCCTCTCCACACTTCTTCTGGGGATAGCTAGTTTCATTCTTGCTGCTTGCCATTAGTTCCGTCCCATCAGCACTAAATTCACTTCTAATTAAGACACTTGAGTAGACCAGGAGGAAGTAGTGTCTGTGCTGAGCGTTAGGGTTGTTGCTGCCAGTGGAGAGAGAAAGCTCAGTGGGTAATTACTGGGGAGAAAGCCGTGGGAGCAGCCTTCGGATCCTGCCCCACAGATGGGCCGAGCAGTGTTTGAAACCCACCATTTCCCAGTACTGCTGACAGCGGTACGCAAAGTGTTGGGTTATTGTTTGGGGGAGAAGGTACCAAAAGACAGTAGAGAAAAGAAACAAATGACAGGATTTTTGTTTTCTAAATTCATCCTCTGATGTGTGCTGGTAAGATTTTTTTTCCCTGCTTCACCACCAAGGTGACCCCAGCCTCTTTTCCCAGGTTTTCCTTGTTCCCAGAAATCAGATCAGGATGACAGGGAAGCAGCGTGAGCTCTTGCCAGCCCCCTCAGCCTGATTGCTGTCTCCCAGATGTTTTCTCCTGCGGTGCAGCAAGGTGGATACTCCTTCTCTCCACCTAGAACTCATTCATCAGGGACATGATGCCGTTAAAAGACCTGGCACCTCTTCATTTGTAGATACAGTTTTGCACTTTCCAGTTAGTGGATTTCTTGCTGCTTCCTCCCCAGATACCTACTGTGATGCCCACTGTTCCCCCCACCAGATCTCTACCATGGCATTGTGCTTGCTCACAGCTGGCATGCCACTGCTCAGCACCAACACAGGCGTAATGAAACCACCATTAGTGCTCAATTTAAAGCAAATCAAAACGGTTTCCTGCAGCACTTCGGTTCACAGACAGGAGACAATTGATGGTGAAGGAAGTCAGCCAGTGTTGAGCATCAGTCCGAGTGAGATACTTCTTGAGAAGAAACATTTCTGTGACTGTGAAGCAGTGTGAGTATGGGAGGAATCAGTCTTGAGGCAACTGCACAGCTGTTCCCACCTTCCTTTCCCAGCAAGTGACTCACAGAAAGATGATACTGCTTGGAGATCTCACTGGTAAGCAAAGCAGTTTTACCCTGGAGTTGTGCTGCTTCGTGTCTGTGCTTATAGCGATGCTTGGAGGACAGATCCGTTCACACCTAAACCAGAGAGAAGCATGACAGGGCCGAGCAGTTGGACAGGAGTGTTGCAAAGGGCTGGAAAGGAAAAGAAGACATGCTGGGTCTGGATTTGGAGAAGTCTTCATGTAACCTCACAGCACTGAGAACCGAAAAAGCTTCATTCCTGCTTCTTGTTCAGAGCAGGATTTGAGAAGAGGCATCTTATGGCATGCAGAGGAGAGCACCAGCCCTGTAAGTCCTCCCACGGAGAAGATGTGAAGCGAAAAGAGGAAGGGAGGGGAGAAAGCACTCTTTAAGGCAATTTGGCAAGGAGGGGAGTGAAGAGAAGGCACGTGCGTGAGAGAAGGGGGAGGAGAGGGGAGAAGTGATCTAAGAGCTCCCATCAGCATTAGAGGAAGAGATGACTGTGTAGGTAATTTGCCACACAGGCAGGAGAGAGCAAAGCAGCCTTGGGAGGAGAGATCAGCTGGCAAAGGGCCTTCAGAGAAGAAGACATGTACCAACTTAGAAAGGAGCCTCTTGACAAAAAGTAGCATGCCTCTTTCTGGGTCTTCCAGCAGAATCTTCTGGCACGTACATCTTTGCCTCCCTCCTTTTCTGTCTCCATTGAGGTAGGGTCAGTGATCTTTGAGAAGATGTGCAAATTCAGCTCAAAACCAACTTCCAGCATCACCTCCTACATCAGCCTATAGCAGGACAAGAGGAGGCAGGAGGAATAACATAAAGATGTAATGGACAGCATAAAGCACTGGGCCCAATCGCCTCCATTTTATCACATCATTGTTTTAACCTGTTTATCTCTGAAAAGAGGGGAAATTCTTTCTGGGCAGCCTCTATTTCTCCTGCCTCACCTCAAGATCTAAAACCAGTGAGAGGCTGGAGAATTTCCTTCTAATTAACTTAAATAAGTAGCTTGATCATAGTCTGAGTTTCTATATGGGAAGGAGATTTTGGCTAGTGAAGAGCTCTTTAATCTGTCGGACAAAAGTGTAACAAGATCAAATACTGGAAGTAGAAACCAGGAAAGATTAGAAATAAGGAAATGCTTTTGTTACAACAGGGGTAATTAGCCATTGGAACTATTTATCTCAGTACGTGGAGGATTCACCATCGCTTTGAAGTGTCTAAGTGAAGATGGGATATTCTTGTACAAAAAATGTTCTAAGTCAGCTGGCAATTACGAGCCTGATGCAGGAACTGCTTCGCTTAATTCACCAGCTTGTGCTTTTCATCAGATTGGCTGATTCTTACGATTCTTCTGAGCTCCACAATTTGTGAACCTATGAGAAATCACAGATACTGCTGATGAGCAGAGCAGCTGGTAGTGCGAATACTGATACTGGAAAGTAGTGGAAAAGTGCAAAGGGCTCTTTTGAAGTAGGGAAGAGAAATCCATGATAGCCTTTACTAACAACTTGGTAATTCTGCTGATGAGAAAATGGCTTTTCTGGGCTTCAATAGAGATCGGGCTGCAAACTCACTTTACATCAGAGGCGGCTAGAGATGTTGTCATCTCATCAGATTCATCATACTGTGTGTGTACTGTCACAGGACTGAAACTGCAATGGCTTTGTTTGTCCCAGCTCATAGCATTCATCTTTCAAGCAATTCCCAAACATAATTAATCCACTCACTGACATACCTTACTGGCTTCTTGTTATCATCGCTCGTTTTATGGGTAAGGACGGTTGGGGTGGTGTGGAGATTTCATTCAGGCAATTAAGGAAAGAAGTTGTCAGAGCTGGGATTAATACTCAGGGCTCCAGAGCACCATCTCATTTTAAAATTACTAATGGAGCACTAGGAAACGTATGTCTGCTGTTGGCCTGAATTTGATCTTCCTTTCTTAAATAAGAATAATAAAAGAGGGAAGGGGACTGGAGGAATGCAGAAGCACCAGGCGGGCTCTGTTGGGAGGCCGGATGGGGAGTGCCAGAGGCTTCAGTGCTCGTTTGTGTCTCTGGCAGCCTGACCCTGCAGTGAGGATAATCAAGTTGAAAATTAAATCAAATTTCAAATGTTAAACCAGCCAATTAAAGAAACAATCACATCAAAACATGCATTTTTTAAAAGTTTTTGTTTACTCTTTCATAATTAATTTATTTAGCAAGAAAACTTTTGTTTGTACAAAATACTTGTTAAATTGATCATGAGCAGTTGAGGGAGCAGAGATGCAGGAACACAGATGTAGCAGAGCAACAGTTAACCAAAATGTCGCCTGAAGTTCCCTAAAGGTCTGGCTGAATAAGTTTTATGGGGAAGGACTTTTCCTACCACGAACCAAACATGACGCATCTTTTTTTCAGACCGCATGACTGGAGGCATGATTGCTGTTTGTGGCCTGTCCATTAACCTTAAAAGTGTCTTTGATCAAATAACTTACCGTCTCTTTGCTTCGATTTCCCTTGATGCTCCCCTTTAGAAGACTGAATAGCTGGTGAGTTGAATACTTGGCTCTTTGGAAGTTATCACTTACCTGTGTGCTCTTAGCATCAATTGATAGCATGTGAATGATTTTCTCTGGTTTCGTGCAGCTCAGCGTCTCTAATCTTTCCCATATGTTTAGGTGGGTTGGTGGGGTTTTTTGCCTGTGGCCTGTTGCATCTGCTGACATATTTAGGAATATATATTTAGGAAGATACTTCTTTTTTTTTCTCTCTCTTGAGATTCCTCTTGGAATGTCGTTGTTTGAACCTTGGTGAACACCTTTCAGTGATGAAAGGAGGTGGATTGCTGGTATGTCGTTCCTTTCACTTGTTACAATACAAGATGAGGGTTGCAAGGTTTAGTGTGTCAGGAAGTTCTTGCAAGCTTCTTCTTTCCTATTGTTACCACCTATTGGTTGGATGTTGGTTATTCTGCTGGTCTTGAGACTCCATTCAAGGAATGATAAGTGCAAATGTCTAAAATTAAAGCAATGAGGCAGGAGTAGCTGCTGAAGAAGCCTCACAAAAATATGAATCTTACAGTACAGGAGCACTTGGAGAGGAGCATGGGCACCAATGGATCAACAGCTGGTAGAAAAAAGGCAGAGCTGGGGTCCCCAACCTAAGCCCAAGGTGGATGACCTGCCGCTTTGCTTTGGCTATGATTAGAGATCTCCCAAATGGCAGTAGCCAGGGGATGGTGACACCGTTCTCCTCTGTGGGGCTGCCGATGACACAGTGGTGCTGACCTGGAGAACTGCTTATTCACAGTTTGATTCACAGGGTAGCTGGATCCAGTCTTAAGAAGAAATTGGTTGGGAAGTGCTGAGGTGAATGTCTTAAGAGATAAGAGTTTGCTTTCCATCACCCAGCAGTGGTTAGTTTGTGAGGAAAGGAAGAAATTTCATATTCCAAGACTTGAATTCCTGATGCTTTCTCCCTCCCCCAGCCTCCTTTTTGTCAGGAATAGACGAGGACTGGAAACAGCCAACGCAAGTTTGCAGTTGCCTGAACTTTTAGTTGTTAATTAATCCCATCTTTATTCACACAGCACTCTCTTTGTCTCCGACCGCGGGTAATAAACACCGATCAAGCAAGCAGTGATGATAAATTATCTATTTAATAATTAACAAATTAGTCCTAACAGATGGAACCAAAACAAAATTGTCTGTATGTGCACACAGCACTCGGCTTGCCTTCCCCTGTTTGTCACACTGACACAGCACCAGAGATTTCGGCACGTCTCCACTGATCTCAAGTTGGTCACCTTCACATGCCACATGGGCTGGTCGTGAGTTTGGTGTTCTCCATGTGCCTGCAATGAAAATGAATGAGATGAAACAAGAAGATGTCATGGAGGAAGCGCGTGATGGAGGAGAGAGAGGGATTCCGGCTTTTTTGGCATTAATTAGAATGCAGGAGCATCCCTGCAGAAGGATCAGCTGTCCATTGTGATCTGTTATGTTGAATTAATAGAGATTATAGTCCCTGTAATTCTTTCCGCTATTATCTAGCAAAGAATAAAAAGTCAACGCACTGCTGAGTTAAATAAACATGAGGCACTACAGTCGTATGAGCATAGTATCCTGTGAGCTAACTGGGCATATATTATTCATCTCCAGTTATTATTCATGACCCTTCCCTCACACCGTCATGGCTCCATCACTTGTGAATTTATAAGTTCATTAATAATGAGTGAAAATTAATAATGTATTTTCATTATATCCATCGGGTGTATTTACAGCATTCATAATGCATTCAAATAACTGATTCGAGGTGTAAAAATATAACCATAGCTCTTCCACGGGCCCTCACCTTTTTGATTTTGAAGAGTTACTATTTTTGTTAATAATCCTTCCTGCTCCCATTGCCGTGCGGCCATGCTGTGTAATAGCCTGCCATCTGCCACCATCATGCTTAAAAAGGCTTGAATCAAAGGAGGAAATATCATTATTGTGTGAGATTAGAAGAAGAGGATCCACAAATTAATCATTATTGAAAGCGACACCGAAATTATGAGAGCGTGGGATAGGTTTGAAGTTCAGCTTTTACCTTCTCTTCTCCCTCACCGGTTGTGTTTGGTTGGTGCTGAAGAGTACAGTCAGGTGGAAAGAGGCACATCGGATCCATCTGGGCTCCGGGAACCGCCGTGATACTCTTAGGAGCACAGAGATTACTCAGGGTGTTGCCGTACCTCGGACAAACGTGCCATAGGAGGTCACACAGTTATCCTTTGTTTGAATTGGAAGACACCTACCTCGTCTCCTTTCTCATCTGTAGCAGTTTAATACTCTGCTTTTTTAGAACTTGTAAGTTTTTGCAAGCTCTCCTAACCCATTTTCATTTTCTTCTCAAGAAGAAAACTTGTTTTTCAGAAGGCATCTTTCCTAGACCACTGGCTCTGTCTAGGAAAAGGCCGGGCATTGACGTGCGGGCTGTTCACTGGCTTTAGACACCAGAGTCTAAAAGTTGGAGATGCAGCAATAGATAAGCAGTTAATGTAACTATTAGTGTTTCAGTTCCACTTCTTTCCAAGTATTCTGATTATTCTCATTTTATTTTGTCAGCTGTACTTTGAGTTGCATTTCTCTGGTTTTGTTTCGGTGTTCATAGCCCCGTGGTAACGCTCTACTGTAAATAAAATTCACCTTTTATCTGCTCCCCATTATAAGCACAGGCTGCCTGCTTTTAAACAGCTGCAAGAATATTGAGTGTAATGAAGGTACCGCCTTCAAAGCACGTACATGATATTCAGACAAGACAGGGAAGGCTGCCTCTAGCCCCATGGAATTGGAAACACTTAATATAAGAGCCAGTTGGATATCAGTAAGAATGTATATTATTTTCTATTCCAACTAATAGGATTTTTAAATAAAGCTAAAGCTGATACGTCTGGCTGAGTCCCTGCCCTCCATGAGAGTTGCAGCTTCACCAAATGGCACAGGATTGAACAATGTGAATTCTGGGGATCCTGTGTGCTTGCTAGAAACGGCTGCAAAGGAATATAAAAAGGGAAGCAGAAGAAAGCCACAAGCGAGGGACAGTAAGTGATCTTTTTTGTATTGGCTTTAATCAAAACATAATGACGAGAGTTAAAGCATAAAGCAAAGGAGGGATTTTGCTTGTGTCAGCCTGGAGGAGGGAGCCATTCATTTCACTCCATCATTCTCAATTGCTTTCTGGAGCGTTTACTCATCCATCTTCTCCAGCCAAACACTTACTCTGCCTATCACTGTTCTTTCCTTTGGATTTAAATTATGAGTCCGTATTAAATTAAGTACCTCTCTTTGCTTCTTGTTTTCGTGTTTGCTTATGAAACTCATTTTGGACCCCCAGAACAGTTTTGTGCGCCGCTTAAGTGGCCCAAGTTAGCTGGGAGCCTGGGCAGACGCTTTTTCCTTTGGACAACATTGTCAGAACAAGGCATCCAGTGAGTGATGTGATCTGGAGTCAGCGAGTGTGTACAGTGGATAAATGTGCCTGGCGCTTTGTGATAGAGCTGGTAATTACATTTCACAGTGAGTGGTATTAATAGTGAAAGGAGGCTCCGGCATGCTGCATGAGAATTGGTAGGGAGAATTGGCTGCATGAGAGAGGCTGTAGGGAGAAGAGGGAGTCATTTATTAACCTGACGAATGATGGAAAAATGAACTTTTCCTTTGAATGCAGAGATGCTCTCCTGGACATGATGCCTTTTGAGATACCTCAGGTCCTTTGGTGAGCGCTGGTGGTGCTGAAACCTCCTTTCTTTAGTTTTACCCCATCATGCCACCCCTGACTGTTAGGACTTCTGTCTCTTTGCTTTTGCTCAAATACTATGTCACTTGGTTTTATGCTGCGTAGAGATGATGCTGGGCTAGGGATTCACAAATCTTGAGATCTGAACATCAAAAGTTTTAGAGGATTTTTGAACCTGTAGAAGAAAAGTTGGTGAACCTCTGAAAAGGCAGAGAGTCAGCTGTTGGTGTCCGATGATTATCAGGCATGTGGGACAAATGCCCTACAAAACAGGATTGTCCATCAATGTGGTCTTGGGGACAGATCTGTGCTTATGAAGGAGACATTCCCATTATGGGCGACTTACCAAGATGCAACAGAAACTTTTGTACTTCAGTCTCGCCTAGGTGATTTCTTATCTTTGCATTTTCCGTAAGAAATGCCTTTGAGTGAGAAAAATAATCTCTCTCAAGCTTTCCTTTTTATGAAAGATCTTTTCTTCTGGATCCTTCCGCTCCTCCCTACTCACATTTCTTCTACATTCCAGCCACTCTCTTGATTTTCCTACGGTTTGTGAGTGTTCACTGCATACCAGCGCTGCGTCTCACCTTGGGGCTGTTTCCCGTCCAGCCCAGCAGTAGTGCAGAAGGGATGGTGCCGCTCCAACTGGTCCATTAGTGCTCAGAAGGGATCTAACATGCCTTCAAGCAAAGGTGTAGCTGTTGACATAGTCGATGCACAAGTGCCCAGGCTGCTGCGCATGCTGCCGGGTTGTGCAGCTCTCTCCTGGGCTTCTTAAAAGGAAAAACCTGCCAGGTCTGGGAAGGAGGACAGCACAACGATGGAAACGAGCCTGAGCAGGAGAGAATTGCCAAGATTTGAAGTTATTAGAAGTGCTCCAGAACCAAAATGATTTAATGGTGTGATTACTTCTTAATGCAACGCTCACAAGGTTCTTTATTAGATTCCCCCCACCCCATTCTTTCCTTCTAAATGCTGTAGAAACAGCCTAGCTTGAAATAAACACCTGGGGCTGTTACACTATATCACTCAGTTTAATTAACTTTTAAATCATATAATGTCACCTGGATACCTGTCTAAATTCTATAGGCCTAAGAAACAGCAATAGCTGTAGCTCTGTTCAGTCACTGCCTTTGATGAAATCACCTCTGGGGGCTACAGGGTTCTCCTCTGCCCTTCCCTCCCTACCAGACGTGCTCTCCTTCAAAGAGAACGGCTGTAACCAAGTGACTAGTGCCTTAAGGGCTCGAAAGTATGGTCTCATGGAGTCAATTCGGGTGATATCCTTATGACTTCAGGTCAGTGAAGCAGCTCTCTGGTGTCCAGAATAACTTTATCCTGATGGTTTCATAGGCTGTGTATCCACACAACAGTTTTATGCTCTTGGTCGTGAGATGGTCTTGCTCAATGGGTGACAGACAGAGGGGACCGTGCATTAGGAAGGGAGGAAACGTGTCCCATGGTGGTTAAAGCTGCTTGGCAAGGAGTCTCTAATATTAATTGGTGCTCTTCTCTGATACAAGTTGCTTCTCTACTGGTGTTTCTCCTACCCTAAGAAAGCAGCAGCTGTGCGTTTTCCCTGGGTGAGGGCTTTTGGAGCCAGTAAATGCATATGGTAACATCAATCCATATGGCATTTTGTAGGCGTTTAGAGCAGAATAACGGGGGAAGGAGCTAAAACATGAGATTGGTCCCTTCCTCAGCCCCAAGGAAGGAGCAATCCAAGTGGTCTGTGTCTCAAAGCTGAGCTGTTTGCACCGAGCTGAGTCCACCCTGTGCACAGGAAGCTGAATCTCAGAGGAATCATACATTAACTGTTGGGCTAATCCTTCAGGGTATTCATTATTCAAAAAAAAAAAAAAAAAGAGTGAAGTTATTAGGGCTGATGGAGAAGAGGAGCACGGAATGATTAGGAGGCAAAAAGATGAAGGTGCTGGGATTTGCTGAGCACTTCCAAGTTCAAAGTGCCCCAAAAGCACCAAGTAGAGTCCAGATAAAAGGAAATGGTTGAGAGGTGCCTTTGAGATGTCTAAGCAGAGAGCCAAGAGAAAATACAGAGCAGATGCGAACTAAACCTGGAAATTATTGGCACAGAAATGATGGCTGAGTGTGGGAGGGGGTAAATCCACTGAAAGGAGCAGTGTTACAGAAGAGGGGACAGAAGACTGCCCCTGCCATGGACATGACGAAGAGGATTCGTGGAACAAGAAACAGCAAGGTCAGCATTGGGTTAAAGGAGTGCATGGACAGAACAAATGGGAGGAGAGAAGTGGGAAACTTTAAGGGTTAATAGTCCAGATATGACTATGAAAAGACCTGCTGGTGAGAAATGGAGGGGTTGGGAAAGGCCACTGAAAAGGTCTCGCTTCTGGTAACCTCTGAGGTGGAGATTGAATTCATCGGCCGTGCCACAATGTCGCTGCGTCCGCTTCATCTCTATTTAAAGTTCTTCCTTTTGTGCATGAGCTCTTTCCATAGCCTCAGCAGTGTGAGCGAGCTGGGCTACTGTCAGCTCTGCACCGTCCTGCTGTGCTTCTGGTCCCTCCTTTGATGGTACGTTTCTCACCATCCAGGATGTTACCCTACAACTCAGATGATTTGCAGAAACTCAAGTGATTCTTAAGCTTTTTTGGTGTTGTTTTTTTTTTTTCTTCCCTGTGCTCTGCTCTGAATGCATGAGAAACAAGGAACTACATAAGTGCAAGTCAAACCAAAAGATGCCTGAGACCATTAGTGTGTAGTGCCAACATCATCCTTGCAAGAGTCTGTGGGATGGTTGTTACAAGGCCCTTGGCAGCTCAAGTGATGATGAATTTGCAGGATGTCATTAAGCTCCCAGGATTTCTCTCTGCCAGTCAAGGTGCAAGTTAAAAAGCTTCATCATTTCCATAAAATAGGGAAGGAAATGGCTTGGGGCATGGCAAATACTTGGAGCGAGCCACGCTTCAGCGATGCAAGGGCACGCAGTCAGCTCTGAGCAAGGGAGCAGCTGTTCAGTTAAGATGCTGTATTTTGATCTCTTTCCTTTGCAGCTTTTCCAACCACGTTTTCCATCTTTTTTCCCCTCTATCTGTGAAATGGGAGTGAGCTGCAGTGGCCGTTCCTCATTGCTGCGAGTCGCCTGACATTGGTGCTTTGTTTCATCCCAGAGAAGGTCAAACATGGTGCTGGGGGAGCAGCCGGCGGGAGCTCCCTGGAAATAATCGATAGAGGGAATGTGGGGGATGAGCGAGCGGGACTGAGAGATAGCATCTAGCCCATGTTTAATAAGAAGGAGAGAGAGACGCAGGGCCAGGAAGAGGAGGAAGGTGGTAGGAAAGCCAAGACCTGGCGAGAAACTGCATGATAATGAGGCAGAGGTGATAGCAAAATGATAAGTCAGCAGAGCTGGACGAGGTGGTAATGTCCAGCTTTTCAATTCCAGGCAGGTACTGCTGCGTTTGCAGCTGTGGCTCTTCGGGAGCAGGAGGCGCACGCCTGTGAATGTGAAACCGAGAGCACGGGGACAGCGGGGTGAGGGGGAGGAGGGAGCTGGGACCACGTGCCCTCGCTCCCTGGTGCTTGGGGCACAGAGGGGCACGGAGGCAGCGGGACGCCCGGAGCTGGAGGGAAGGAGTGGAGGGAGCGTTCGGCTGGTGGACATGGGGTCCGTTGGAGTAGTGCTGTTGTCCCCCCGGACAGTGTCGTGCCGTATTGTGGTGGTGCAAAGTGAACCCAGAGAACCCAGTGCAATTACCCTCTGTTTCCAAGCATGCAGCTTGGCAACATCACAAGGCTCTACAGGCTGGTTATGAACGGGTCTGCGATAGACCTGTACGCACAGAGCCAAAAATTAATAGCCTCGTGAGAAAGAGCTGAGTTGGATAAGTGCATCTACTGTAAGGCCACTGGAGCAAGAGAGGGATGGAGAAGTCTGTATATTTTCATTTCAAGTTCAGGAGTTTCCAGCCCTTGAAGCTGTAATCTGCTGACAAAGGCCTACTGAAGTTCAGAGTTTCCTGTAAATAGGAATGACACAAAACACTGTTCCACCAGGCGCCGTGTCTCTGCTCTTAACACAGGCTCTCAGGGAGTCTGATGATGGTCTCTGGGTCTCCTGGTTTTCCAGCAGCAGCCCTGTAGCCCAGGTGCCCTGAACCTGGGACCCTCTCTCCACATTTCTGTCCCGTGTCAGTATGGCTCGAGTGGGCTCCCGTGAGTGCAGACCCTTTTGGAGACCCTCCCTGAACTACTCATCTGACAGCCAGTGCGACTCAGTGGGGCAGTGGGCAGGAGTGGGAATGCACGGGCACACTGGCAGCCTTGGCTCCAGCCTCACACTTCCCTGGAGCCCATCCTGGCCACCTCTCCGCTTTTTGCAGACTCTGCTTTGGTGTCCCCATCTCTCCGGTATTTATTGTGCTTGCGCTGTTGGATCATGCTCGTCCTCCCTGGCCAGCACTCATTAAAAGGTAATATCCAAGAGTTGGCCTTCTGCACCCTCTCCAGGGAGGCTGTTCTCCTGTGTTGGCACATTTCAAGGGTTCATTCCTACCAACCCAGGTATGCATAGATACCAAGAAGAGTTAACCCCGTTGGTGCCAGTGGGTAACTGTTGAAAAGGCAGGGAATGGAGCTGGCTCTGTGGTTGCTGGTTCTATCAGCTCTGCACAGTGCGATGGGAACTATGTGTGTGTGGTGTTTAACCACATGCTACAGTCACTCTGATCTGAAATAATACAGAGAAATACCTGGTTTTGCCAGAAATAGTTGGAACGTGCCTGAGCATCCATGGGGATGTAGGAATGAGAGCGTTGTGTCTGTTGAGCGATACGGTGGCTCTCCTCGATAATCCCCCAAGGGACCCGTGCTAATATTGCGACTGCTCCAGCCATGGCACACAGATGCCACTTTAGAAAGAAAAGTTGCTCTGCTTAACGTATTTTGCTTCATCTATCCCTCCAGCCTCCCTCTTCCTAAAATAATTTTGACTACTCAAGTCGCAGAATAGACAAGCTTGCTGTTTCAGACTGATTTAAAATCTTCCCTTCGGTGTCGCACTCGGGAAACAGACATTCATCCTGTTGGGAAAGGAAGAGGCATCGCTTTCCAGTGGCCCCAGAAACTGCATCTAGCCAGGAAAGTCCTAGATTTAATGCACTGTACTTTAGTGACATGTTTACCTACAGATAGTCTACTTGCTCTTGTTTTTAAAGGTCTCTGGACTTAAGCTACCAAAGGAAACTCAGCATGACAAGTGTAGACGTTATATACGTATAATTATTTTTATATTTATATGTGTATATATATACATGGAATAAAAATTGCCCAATCTTAAAAGCATTTATAAGCTCAGGTTTGGAATATCCAGTCTCTTATGACTCTCATTTCCCTATTTCTTTTTAACTTGATGCCATGTTTCAAACTCAGGACAGGAGGGAGACCAGCTCGAGGTGGAGCAGCTGTACAAGCAGGTTGCACCACGAGGCGATGCTGCCGTGGGTCACCAAGTCCTTCGCTTCTCCACCCAGTGAATCCTCCCCCTACAGAACCGAGATGCTGCAGGGCAAGGGGACAGGTAGAGCTGGCATGACCCTCATTTTTTGGTATTTTATTGTCACAGTCAACACAGCTAGATGTGTGGATTCAGGAACAAGCAAAATGTTCCATTTTTTAGTCCCAAGATTTTCTGACTGTCTCTTGATGCTGGAAGGCAGAATCTCTTGAATTGTCTTTTTTTTTCAGAACAAGCTGTTTAATATTAACGCTGATTACCCAATTGCTCATTTCAAGGAGAGCAATAGCAACTTCCAGAGCTTTGGGGACTTAATTTTCTTCTGGATTTATGGTCAGCCGCCCAGATCTCTCCAGCATGGTTTCTTTCCTCCATTTTTCCAGAGAACACTTTAAAGATATTCAAGTGTAAGCTATTTCACATCAATCCTTGACTTTTCCCATCTTTTCTGTCTCCTTATTAAATAGAACAGTGTGTTTATGATCTTTTTAATATTTTTACAGAAGATTAAGCTGGTCAGGAAACAGTTACTAATACACTGGAAAGGCAGACACGTTTGACAAACTTGCCTTTGAACCATCAGCATCTAGGGGGTGATAGTGGATAAGGTACGGAAGAATTGCCTGAAGAATGTTTTCGGAAGAGAAAATGAGAGAAAGTTCTGTTCTTCCAACGCATTACCTGAGGAGGATGGATCTACTGCAAATTACCAGCAGACTGTATTTCACCAGCTCTGAACTATAAATGAGTTTTATTTACGTCTGAGTCGGCGTGTGGAGGTTACGGTGCTGATGTCCCTCCACCGTTCAGAGCAGCCGTTCCCCTGGTACCGCCGGCTCCGTGCTAGAATCAAGTCCGCGTTTTGAGCGGGTGTCGTGGGGTCTGATTAAAGCATTAACGCTTGGAGAAAGTGCTAAACCCTGATGGGTTTGTGACAAGCGTCCCCCTGGGAAGAGGGAGAAGTGTCACAAAGTGCTATGTCAAGGGGGGCTGCGTAGCTTGCGCTTCTCACGCCGTACATCATTTCGTACCGGTACGTACCCGCTCTCCTCCTGATAGGGTGAGAAACGTATGAATCAGTCACGCTGCCTGCTCCGTGTCCTATAAATTAGAGAAAGATGCAGCTGGTTTGCCTTTTGGTTTTCTGTGGTCTTTAATTGCCTCTCCATTATATCATCTAGCGTCCCTTTCTCCAGCCTCTTTCGTATCCATCTTTGAGAATGATGAGCAGTCGAGTGTGATATGCCCCGAAGGTGACTGTCAAAACACGCTGAATTATGCAGTGGTCCGGTATTCCCTTTCTTCTCTCTCTTTCTCCTTTGAGTATTGCTAGAAGAATAGTTGCAGCATTGGATTGGGATGTTAGGATTGCCTTTTAGATTAGGTGGGAGACTTCGAATTTTGCATGATGTAAAATGTAAACCTTGGCTAGTGTTTCTATGCATGGAGACTTCACGTCCTGTCGATATAATGATATAATCCTATAGATTGCTCCGCTCATCCCACTGTCAGCTCCGGCTTGTTCCCTGCACTGTGTTTCTAAATTATTTTTTTTTGTTTAGTTTCAAATGACTGACTTAATTAGCCTTTCAATGGCCAGATATTTTTGTGTAATGACATTTTCCCAGGGATTAATCTGATTTTTTCCTACTTAATTTTTAAGGTCCCTGGCATTAGCGTTGTGCTGGCCTATGCGGTTCCCTTCTCTCCCTGTCTATCACTGCCATAAAACCGTGGTTAAAGAAACCTTCTCTCCCTGAAGGCAAAACACGAAGAGATGCGTGCAGGCTGCGCTGACATTATCTCTGCTAGCCCTGCTCGAGTTTGGCGGCAGCTCGCAGAGCCAGGTGGCTTCATCCAGCTGCCTCCATCCCCAGCAGAGGCAGAGCTCAGCGGAGCCGACGGTCCCTTATGTCTGAGCATCCCTTCCCGGGGAGCCAGTGGGCAGGATGCGGGCCAGAGCAGCGTGCGAGCCGCCTCACTGGCGGCATGGGGAGGGAAACTGGCCGTGCCGATGGACCCTGAGCCAACAGTGGCCTCTGCCTGGCTCCGAGCTGGGAACTGAACCAGGGTTGGATCCATCCAACCAGACTGTGATGGCAGGGCTGTGCTGCTTAGGGGTGGGCGTTTATCTGGGGATGTGGGTTTTTAAAGCACGTTGCAGTCCCAAAATTCAGTTGACACGTTTCACAGTCTGAAATACAGACCTTGAAGTATAATAAATGAATAAATCTGAAGTACAACCTGGGGGAGAGGGAGTAACTTTTAGCCTTCTTTAAAATAACCCAGTATTTTATATTATAATAATAATAATAATAATAATAATAATAATAATAATAATAATAATAATAATATTTGTCTGGGACCTACACAAAATCATGGATGTTTGCCTTTGCCATCCGCCTAATGTGCATTTTGCTGATGCACAGCTTCTGGTTGATACTGTTGCATAAATAAAATAAGCCCTGTTAATTTCAAACTCCTTGAGAAACATATACATGCAAAAATGTAAAGCTTACTCACGGAAAAAGGGCAAAATCAGCAGGAAAAGAGAGAGATTATTTTCAACAGTGTCCTTTTAATTAGAGCGATAATTAATTCTTTTCCCTGACATGCACATACAGATTACTCTTTTAAAATATTCCTGCTTGAAATAAAATGACTTAAAGCCACATACCAGAGGAGCAGATCATAAATCTAAAGGAGAAAATTCGGGACTGCGTATATTTTGAGCACTCCTTTTGAATCCAAAACGGTCACTGGAAAGCATGCCATAAAATCTAACTGCAAGGTGAACAAAATACTCCTCAAGACCTGAGTGCTGAGAACAAGCAGAGGCTCCGTGCAGGCGCAGGGGGCTGATGAAGTGGAAAATGGAGTTAATACATTTTGCACATACACAAATTACATCAACTGTACTCTTCTCCCAGGGACAAAATGCTTCCTACCGTTGGTCTAGATGCATTGTATTTCCAGAACTTTTTCTGGCATTAATGGGCTTTGAAGGTTACTCTGGGAGGGATCTTGTTTGGAAAATGGATGTGGAAGCAAGAGATCACTTTAGAAAGGGTGAGAGAAAGCCAGAAGCAGGCTTAGGTCAGAGGTGGAGGTGGCAGAAAGGCCCGTGACAGTGCAGGAACCGGAGCTGGGTTGGAGGTGGGGTGGCCCAACGCAGACCTGCAGTCCTCAGCTGGGGGCAGGTGGCAGCAAGCCGCCGGTGAGCCCGTTTGGCTGGCTGTGGAACTGAGATGGGTAATTTGGAGGGGAAACAGGCTTGGTGTGAGAATCTGAGCTTCAGTTGTGGTGATGAAGAAAACAGCAGGGAAGGGTGGAGAAAGAGGAGAGCAAGATGTCAAGGGCTGGCATGGAAGCCGAAGGTGAGTAGACAGCAGAAAAGAGATTTGGTTCTGGAGGAATCCCAGCATCCATTGCTCCTCCCATTTTTTATTAATTTGTCACATAATTCCCTTTATAACTCCCTCAGCCGCGGCGGAGGAAGCCCCTGTGTATCGCTGCATGCCAAACCCCAGCTTGCAGCCGTTTGCTCCCAGCTGACATCCCCGCGAGCCTGCGCCGGCGCCTGGAGCTCAGTCTCTCGGCGCCACGGAAATCCGGTGAAACGCGTTCGGCACAGCAGGGAAACATCTCGCTGCTTCCCTGTAATTACACTTGTGAAAATGCCTCCGTGGAGAAGGTAAGCCTGGAGGACCTGCTCCTAGGTGGGAGATTTCTCCTAAGAGCTGATCCTGCCCGCAGGTAGTGCCAGCCCCGCTCAGAGTACGGTGTCGTTGAGTTGTGCTGCCCAGCCAGGGTTTAATTTCTTATGGCGGTGATTAAGACTACTCATTTAGGGACATAAAAGGAGTTGGCTCTCTAATTGCTCGTACAGATGTTTCCAGACATAAAGCAAAATGACGCAGGGAGGCTAGAGCATCCCGCTCGCCGTTCTTTACAGAGAGGCCAGTGCCAAAGTGAGGAATTAAAAGGACAGAAGCAAAAATAAACCTAAAGAACTTTTCTTCACCTTTTTTTCTTCAGGAGATAATCCTGGAATGATCATGAAAGGAGAGGTGGAAAGAAAATGTGGATGTGGGAGGATGGGGGTCATATTGTCCATGCTAGGTTATTTTGCCGTACCCAGGGCAGGCTCCAGGCCACGGAGCCATGGTCAGCAATGCAGCCGCAAAGACCTCACCAGTGATGCTAATTAAGAGAAAAGAGTTTCCTCCTTTTCCTTTTTGACAAAAGGATTTCCACACATCACTTTATTTGATTACTTTTTTCCGGAGATCAGCAAGCCAGGGAAATACTGTTTCCTTCTTCATTGCAGTTAATTAAGCTCAGTCTGAAGGACCTTGGTGAACCTCAGGTGCCTCTCAATTTGCGGAGGGCTTCGCAACACTGAGACAAGCTGCAGGGCTGGAGACACATTTCACCGTGAGCCCCAGAGGTCCACAAAACCCTTCATTAGAGGAGAGAAGTCTGGTTCATCCAAGCTCTGTCTAGAGCTACAAAGGAGATGTAATCATGTACTTCCACCTGACAGAGTGGTCTAAAAATGACTTTTTTTTTTTCCTTTAGAGGACACTGAGTCTTGTACTGTTCATCTGAAGGCAGAGAGCACATGGTGTAGTAGGGGACTGCAGGGATGCTTCCTGAGAGCACCCCACCAAATCTGCTCCTTAGACTTTCGCCTCAGACACATGCTGCACGCTGCCCTCCCTTCTGTCTCTTGTGGTCTTAGTGAAGTCCCATGTGGCTGGAGAATCTGTTGAAGGCCTTTGCAATCCTCCTTGCTGCTCGCTGAGTGGAGGAGTTTCATCTCCTTTGCAGAAAAATTAGAGGTTTGCTTTTGTCCTCCTGTGTCTATGTGACCTCTCAGCCTACAGTGCGACAGATCGAAAGGAGTGTTTTCTTTGCCTACCAGTCTTCTCTGCAAGTTGGACATATGATCTGAGGAGGACTGGTGTGGGCACATGCCAGATTTCCCTGGATCGTTGGGATTTGCCCTTCATGTCCATCTAGACAAGTGTATCCTGTCCTCGTTCAGTGCCACATTTCAGCTGTGAGTTCCAGTGCTCCTCCAGGTATCAGAGGCTGCAGTTTTCAATGGTGGGACCCACCCCTCCATAGCTACCTTTCTTCTTTTGCTTAACAGCTTCCAGTTTCATTTCTTGCTTGCCCTTGTTCAGCACTTGGCACTGAATCTGGTCTAGAGGGGTTGTATAAGTAAAGGCAGTCACAGCACCTGTGGCGTGCGGGAGATAAATGGTTAAATGTCTCAGCTTCAGCTCGAAGCACTGATTTTTTGGGGTCTTTTTGTTTGTTTCAGGGCACATCCAAGTTTGCAGGACAGCTGAAGGTGATAGAGATGGCACCTTAACTGAAAGGAGTCAGTGTTGCGTGTTTCTCTTGCATTAACATTCTGTGCATATTCCTTTTTAAACCCGGAGGCTCTGTCCACTGTTCCTTGCTGGCCTTCGGAAAGTGAACTCCTGGTAAAGGGCTTAAAAGGCAATATTATAAGGGGAGAGAAAGAACTGGAAAGGGGATTACAAATCCAATAAAAATTGCTCTCAAGAGTAGACAGTATCTGCTGGACAGGAAATATATTTGAGTTTGTGACTAGCTGCAAAATACCCCAGTCACAGAAAGTCTTGAGCGGAGGGTAAAGCCTTTTGCTCAGTTAATCATCAAAGACAAGCAGAGGACGCCCAGCTTGCACAGGGATCAAGTCCAAAGCCACCTCATGCATATTGCAGCGGCTCCGTCCGGGCGTTGGGATGCTGATGGAGCAGCAGCCGCTGGGGAACAATTTGCTGATAACTCTCAGCATGTGCAGCCTGCAGTCATGGACACAAATAGCTTGGGTTTGGAATTGTAGAATCATAGAATGGTTTGGGTTGGAAGGGACCTTAAAGATTATCTAGTTCCAACCCCCCTGCCATGGGCAGGGACACCTTCCACTGCACCGGGTTGCCCAAAGCCTCATCCAACCTGGCCTTCCAGGGATGGGGCATCCAGAACTTCTCTGGACAACCTGTTCCAGTGCCTCACCACCCTCATTGTAAAAAATTTCTTCCTTATAGGTAATCTAAATTCCCCCTCTTTCAGTTTAAAGCCATTGCCTCTTGTCCTATCACTACATGCCCTTGTCAAAAGTCCCTCTCCAACTTTCTTGTAGGTTACCTTTAGGTACTGGAAGGCTGCTAGAAAGTGACAGCTGGAAGGTGACAGCCAGCCTGGGCCGCACTTAGTTCACCTGATGCTTGGGGTGCGTGGTGGTCACACGGAGGTCTCTGCTGATCTGGGCTTTGACGAGCTCTGAAAATGGGAGGTTCTGTGCTTTTGACTAGTGCTTGGGTGAAAGCATCGGTTGCAGCTTTCCTCAGGAGTGAGGGCAAGTTGTGTGAGCATCGACAGCAGATACTGCTTTTAACGTTCCACTGGTTTGTGAGGGGTCATTCACTATCACGTTCATCCCATGCAGACAATTGCACAGATAATTTAAGAATTTTCATCACTGTTTACCTATTCTGAATCGGATTATAGAGGGGAAAATGCTCTGAATCCCATCAGCAGACAGCAGCTCTGACACTGCGCTTCTGCCTGCGCTTCGTTCCCTGAACGCTTTTTGTTACAACTTGTTTTTTTTTTTTGTAGTTTGGACCTGTTCTTTTTGTGGATGCTTTTTATGCCGACGCCTTTCATCCGAGCAGCAGAGCGAGCGGGGGTGGGAGAGGCAGGATGCCGGCACAACCCCCTCTCTGTGCACTATGGATGAAGCGCCTTGTGTAGACTTTGTTGGAGTCTTTCTAAGAGCATCTGCCTCCAGTTGGGGTAATTGCTACTCTCAAGCTGTAGTAGTGAGCATCTCGCTGATGGAATATGAAAGTGAGCAAAATGTCAGTTCAGCACTGCGCGGAGGCCTCACTGACACACAGGCTGCTTCTGAAATTGCCGGCGTTTTTTTCACTTAATTGCCTTTTTAATCATAGTGAAATTGCTCCTATTTGCATGAATATTCCAACAGCAGGATCGGTTTGCTCTTGTCATAGATACTCACTACGTATCTCATTCAGTTTTGCTTAATGTGCCTCATATTTAGAGAATCAAACTTTTTTTTTCCTCCCGGTTCCCTCTGCCTGCTGCCGGATGGGCCAATGTTCTTTTATTTATTTCAGGAAATATTCTTTTCCTGCCTCTTCCCTGCAGGCACCTCCAGAATGGATAAAGAAAATTGTCTTAAAGCAAAAACCCAGACGACTCATCCTAATACTTAAAAAGCAAACCCCGTGCCCGTGTACACAGCCTCGCAGTCAGTGAATGGCATAGAATCACAGAATGGTTTGGGTTGGATGGGACCTTAAAGATCATCTAGTTCCAAACCCCCTGCCATGGGCAGGGACACCTTCCACTAGACCAGGTTGCCCAAAGCCTCATCCAACCTGGCCTTGAACACTTCCAGGGATAGGGCATCCACAACTTCTCTGGGCAACCTAGTTCAGTGCCTCACCTGTGAAAAATTTCTTCCTTATATCTAATCTAAATCTCCCCTCTTTCAGTTTAAAGCCATTGCCCCTTGTCCTATCACTATATACCCTTGTCAAAAGTCCCTCTCCAGCTGGAAGAGTGCTTTAAGATCACCCCGGAGCCTTCTCTTCTCCAGACTGAACAACCCCAACTCTCTCAGTCTGTCTCCAGAGCAGAGGTGTTCCAGCCCTCTGATCATCTTCGTGGCCTTCTCTGGACTTGCTCCAACAGCTCCACGTCCTCCTTGTGTTGGAGGCCCCAGAGCTGAACGCAGTACTGCAGGGGGTTCTCAGGAGAGCAGAGCAGAGGGGCAGAATCCCCTCCCTCGACCTGCTGCCCACGCTGCTTTGGATGCAGCCCAAGATACTGCATATGGGAGCAGTGTCCATGGCAGTGGCGGGTACAGCTGGAGGATGTCACACGCGTGCCCTGCTGCCTTGTCCCGCAAAGGTGAGGTGTGAGTGAGCCGCGGTTGTGGTATCGCGGTACTGCCGCTCGCTCTGCTGGCGTCGGTGTGAAGTGCTCCTGATGTACCATTAAACGGCATCGCTTGCACATGAATAGTTGTTATTACTGCCAGTGTCACACCATATTGGCATAACTGTTGCACCCGGGAGTCTCTGCCGTAGATGGGAAGGTGGCTTGTACAAATCACACAGCAAAACGCAGTGACAGCCTCTTTATAGGGCGACAGGTGGGGACAGGGAGCTAAGGGACAGCGAGGAGCCATGGGGTAATGATCATGGCAGCACGGCTGGGGTTGTAACCTGGGGCACAGACCCTGCTCGGGGTCCCTTCTGCAAAGGAGATAAGGCCCCTCCACCCAGACAGGGTGGAAAGAAGGGCAGCACTCCGACCTGCGCTGGAGACCTGGCTCCATCGCTATCCTTGGCTCATTAGCGGAAGGAGGATCTGCATCCCCGGGAGATGTTGGGGGGGGATGTCGGAGATGCACGTCGTGCTGCCGCGAGTGTCCCAGCTGCTTAGGATGGATGCGCCCGAGTGTTGGTAAGGTGCAATGAAAGCGTGGCTCAGAGTTAGAGGCACACCAGGACGGACCCATTGCGCTCTGAGGCGGTAAAGCGATGGAAACAGGCAAGACAATCCGTCATCACAAACTGTCAAGTTTTAAGCAGAAAACATTTATTTTAATGGTAATTTCTGCATAAAAATTAATGGTGCAATAAAATCTTAATTTGGAGTTTCAGAACAAATAATGTAATAGTAAAAGGCAACATCCTGGAGTAATTTGAAAATGAATTAGGCCAGTGGAATCAAACTCTCCCCACTGAGACTCCTTTAATTGATCATCCCCGTAACAGCTAGTCTACAAACACATCATGAGAGCGCTCGCTGCCCTGGCACCTTCCAGGCAACGCGTCCAGCATCGGTACGGATATCAGTACGTCCTCCCGTGTTCTTTCTGAGTCCCAGTGAGGAGACGACGGGGAGGAAATAAATCAAACGCAGTCATGTGGTCAGTTCAACATGCGTCTTTGAGCTTTGATCAGGGGAAAAATATTCTTCTGCAAGACACAGAAACCGCGAGTCTAAAATTAGCCGAGCCCTTCAGATTGGCAATAGGCAAGTGGTGAATCCCTGTGGATCCTCCGTGCTGACAGCGCTATTAATACATCAGCCGAGTGCTTGGGTGAGGGTGGGGAGAGTTGTGCATACATTGGGAGCAATGTGTTTTCGACGTCTGGTCTTGTTCGTCGGAGTGGTACCAGGAGCTGAGCTGTGATACGGGGCAGGAATGGTAGAGACTTGTTCTGAAATGTAAAAAAAAAATTTGCTGCTTCTTACTTAATTACAGTCATGGCAGTTGCTATGTTGAAATGCTGCTTTAAAAGCCTTTGTGAGTAATTAGTGTCAAAAATATAAGATCTACAAAGCTATAAACTCACAGCTTGGTAATATTACCAAGTACTAATTAAAAAAAAGAAAAAAGAAAAGTCTCTCTTTCATGATAAGATTTCCAGCATAGCCAAAGATAAAAACGATGCAATTTGCAGATGATGGGGAGGGGGGAAAGGGAAACCTGAGAAGGATTGAGGAGAGAAGCAAGTCAATATCAACAAGGCTGTAGATCTCCGAGTGATTTGATAATGGTGAGGGTAAGGGTAGGGAAAGTGAAATACTGGAGTCTGAAGACAGAAACATAGTCAGGAATATATCCTGGGAGCATCCTGTGCTACGAAACAGAGATAAGGTTGAAGATCAGGCATTATGGACAAGAGGAATAAAAATACTGCTGTATTTGGGACTAAATAACCTGGCACAGCTCTCAGGAGCAGTAAAATATTTCAGAAATGTCCTAACTGGCAGAAATAGAGATGTATCGCATGCAAATCCCCAGGTGTACTGTGGCATCTTGTGAGGGATGTGTGAGATCCCATCCATATTCCTCCTGACCGGTCTGGACCCCTCCCTGGACTGGGATTAGAGAAGCAGACCCAGTCTGGCAGAGAGAAACTAGGCTCACACGTAGCAGCTCAGAGAATTTGGTTATACTTAGATGAAGTGTTTATCCTTTGGAAAAAAGATTAAGAAAAGACCTCATTAAGGTGTAAAGAAAACCCTGCTGGGAATAAAAGATCAAGGCTGTTTGGGTTATTGTCAAATACGTGTGTCAAGGGACAGAAAGTTAAGTCTGAAGAAGGACCTGAATTCTATGATACGTAAGCTGAATATTTTTTTTTTAACAGCACTTAATAATGCAATTATAATAACAACTCGTGCTTTCTCATGCCTTCCAATTTAAGATCTGAAAGCACTTCACAAACATGAATTAAGCCTTCCAGGACTGTCGTGAGGTACAGCAAATATTCCTCTATTTTACAAACTGAAAAACCGAGGAACAGCATGTGTACGAGGCAGCACGGCATGTGCAGGAACATATCTTCATTTGAATCACGTTGGGCATCACCTCTGGGCATTGCTGCTCACCGGGTACAGTCCTGTGGCTGGTGCAGAAGGTGCCTCCTGACTGGCTCTGCGTCGTTCTTCGTACCACACCTTCCTGATACCTTGACCTTTGTGGAAATGGAGAGGCATTTACAAATGGGTAAGACAGCAGTGGAAGGTGGCCACATGGCCATGTGCTGCCCCATTGATGGCTCACGCTGCTCCAAGATCCTGGGTGTCTCTTGGCACCAGCGTGTTGAGTTTTTCTGTCCTCAGCCTCGTTAGTGTTACGGTGTGTACCAGCAGCATCACAGGAACCCAGGGCAAAGGGGACTTCTAGGCCATCTACATCTGATGTGGCTTGCAAATAACTGTGTTTGGATTATTTGGATTGCCGTTGTGCTGTCAGGGAAGCCCCTTCCCCTGGCGCCCTGCACTGTTCCAGATACACAGCTGAAGAGCAGGGGAACCAGAGGCTCATCTTTTGAAACGTGTCTCAAAGGTTCCTGTTCTCATTTCCAACCTAACAGAAGCGTCTGCAGGCAGGTGGCTGTTCGGGACTGGGAGCTGTGCTGTTCCGACTGTACCAGCCGGGAGAGTGAAGCTGCAGATGGTTTCGTCGCACGCCACAGGCTGTCTTGAGCCTGGAGTTGTGTGCTGCTCTTTTCACCTTGACAGCGCTCTCACGGAGGGACCATTAGTATGGGTGGCGAGTCAGCGGGAAATAAAATTGTCCTGCCCTTAACAAGCTGGCCCCACCTGACCTTGAAGACGTTATTTTGTTTCCTGGATGTTTTAAATTAAGTGGTATCTCGACTAAGGTGGTTACATATAAATTGGTTGGGATAAGGCTTGCTTGAGCGGAACATGCCCAGCCAGTGCCTGTTAACTCCCCGGTGCCACATCCCATGCCTGCCATCCTGTTCACCAACGCAGGATTCCTCCAGATAGTGCATTTTCTCCTTATTTTTCCTCACTCTGCCCCTCTCTGTAGCATAAGAATACAGGCCAGCCTGCTTCGACAGGCGTGCCGTGCACGAAGCTTGGGGTCCTGAGTTTACTCCGTTTTGATGACGTGTGGGTAAGCAGGACCCAGGGCAAGAGACTGCAGGAGGGAGCTATGCTTAGGAGGAGATATTTGCACAGGTCCTCCATGGTACATGTTGCCTGCTCTATTTGTTTCTATACCTTGAGCTCATCTCTAACACTGAGACCACATACAGGAACATTTCTGCAGGTTGCAGAAAGAACTAATTTGTGGTTTCTTCTTCATCATCCAGAGGACCGAATATCCCTGAGATGTTACTGGCCTGTTTTCTAAAGGATGCTTCACAGGAAAGCATTCCTAGAAAAGTTATCTACCTTGTTGTTATTCATGCCAGAATGTTGGGGCAATCTTACTTTTCTTCCACCGTGCAGCTGATCAGTGCATGGAGCTGTGCTTGCAGCTTCAGCGGCTCACCGTTGTTTGTTAGCAATTAAAAAATAACAATTGGTGGAGTCATCGGTGCAGCTGGTGACATCAAAGCCTCAGACACAACCAGAGGTTTTCATGTCTCTCTTTTTCAGCTGCAAGAGCAACGGAATAACCGTGTTCTCATTGCTGCTCTGAGCCCATCAGAGACATCGGTGGGAGAAATTGGAGTGCTGCATTGCTCCGGTCTGTCTTTTACGCTGAGAGATGCTGAACATGTCAATAAACAGAAAACAAGGAGGGCGTGTGTTCAGAAGCACTCCAGGCTTTGGGCTAAGTATTTCTAGAGAGTTTGCTAGGAACAAAAATCTAACTGAAATCAATGGCAGCATATCTGCTACTTAATGGCAAGCCGATACGGCGCGGCACTGGAGTACAGCGTGTTCTCACCTGCCTCTGTGCTAAGTGGACAGGCTGCTGTGAGCTGATCCAGATGAGAAGCGTGCGTGTGAATTATACCCTCCGGAAGAGAGGCAGCGATCCCGCTAGCTAAGCCTACATTGGAGTGAAAAGGCTGCAACCTCCTGGCCGGTCTGAGCTGGGGAAGAGGTGTTTGCAGCCACTTTTGGTGCGTATCAGTAGCAGTGGTGTGTGCAGAAGGAAATAAGGGCTATTCATCTCCCAGATAGATATGGCACTTCAGTGGAAGATGGGGTTGAATTTTCTGGCAGATCCTCTCGCTGCCGGCAGCACCTCCGCAACGTCCGGACTGAGCTGGAGCAGCTGTTTTTCATCCAAGCACTTATCTTACCCAGGCGCTGGGCTCTTTGAGTGATGGCTACGCTCATCTTTAACGTAGATGTAGGGCTGGTTGTCAACGTATTGTTGAGAGTGAGTTGTAGGCATCTCCCAGGCTCCCTTGGTCTGACATTATTGCTGTATTAGGAGGGAAAAAGAGGATAAAAATCTGCAGCAGCTCTGGCAGCCTTGGGAGATGGAACAATTGTCCGTCACAACCTGGTCATTATCTGTCTGAGCTTGGAGTCAGCTTAATGCCGTTTGGATCGCTGCTGCCAGGTGTTTGGGCCAGCCAAGGATGGAGAGACCACAGACGGAGACAGGCTGGGCTAGATAGTGTCCTGGTGTTGGTGGCTGCATGGTCCCAACGCTATCTCTGTGTGATACGCTGACTTTTAAGATGGAGAGTGACAGCAGAGGTGAGGTGGTGCTGCAGCACTTTTACGGATGGTCCTCTGTAAAGAAAGATTAGAAGCAAGCTGGTGGTAAGTTATGCAGCAAGTCCATGTTATGGTTGAGAGTCAGTATTCAGCACTGGGGACACGTGGAGAAGGTTCAGGTGTCTGAGTTAGCATCCAAGTTAGCTTCAGGTGCAGCCAATGCTTTCAGGACATCTGTTTGCATAGCTGAGCCAAATTCTGTGAAGATGGTCATCATATCTGCCACCAACCTAGGCAGCCCCTGCTATGGACCTTGAAAATTTGTCAAGGGTTTGGGTTTTTGCTTCTGTAATGCATGCTGGCAAGCTGTGGCAGGAGAATGTGCTTGAATCCGGGCTGAACTAAACGCTGAATGAATTGATGAGTTGATTTGCTATCCTGTCTCGTTCCAGCTATTGAGATTTTGCAGATCCCACAGCCAAATGAAGGGTCGTTGCAGTGATGGTGAGGGATAAGCCAGGACACTGTGCTGCCATTGTTAGTATTCAACTGGAGTCGTGCAAGATCAGAACTCTAATCTCTCGTTCGCGCGATTCAACCGTTGTAGGTTATCAGGGAATCAAGGTGACCTCTAAAGCAGGGAGACCGCGTGGTGTGTATCTCTAGCTCTGCAACTCCAAAGACAGAGACCGGTTGCATTGCACGGTGGAGCTGGTGTCAGCGTACTCGTCCTGCAAGTGGGCATCGGCATGTTTGGAAGGTCCAGTAGGTCCATCAGTCTTCAGGAAGGAGAGAGAGGGGAAGCTGTGACCTCTTTCTAATAGAAGTAAGAGTCCTGCTATCATTTGTGTCCTGCCAGCTGCTTTCCCCACTGAACTGGCCTACCTGGACCCTCTGATGGAGCAGCAACTCTTTCCTTACACCTAGGAGCTCCTTTTTAGCAGCTCCCCATGCAGCCCGGCTGTCATGGCTTTCAGTCTTCTCATCCTGAAATGCTCTTACAATGGTCCTGGATTTCCCTGGGAGAAATTCCTCATATTTCTCCGCGCACTCAACAGGAGTGTCAGCATCCGCATCATTTCTTACGGCTCCAAGACTGCCTTCCTCCGGGAACCTGCCTGCACCAAAGTCCCTGGCACAGTTTGAGCTGCAGTTTTGTCTGATCCTTTTAAGAGTTGGGAATGGCTGTTTTGATGTCTGATATCTGTGAACATGAAAGGCTCCTTTCCCTCTAACTGTGCATTGGGCAGGGCAATGCCTGTCTCTCCTAATCAAAAATGTAATCAAAGATCTCACTTCTCGTAAAAAATGTATTAAAAAAGAAGAAACGATGCAGCATATTTCTATTGGCTTCGCTGCTGGTTTGCTCTGGTTTCTACTTCTGTGCTGCCTTTCACAAAAGAACCCCCACCTCAACTTTCCCCGTGTCTTGAGAGGTTTAATTGCAAAACGTTGAGCTTTGAAAACAAAACAAAACAAAAAAAATCATTGTATTTGATTCAAGTGAAATATCGATTGTCCTTGAGTTCCCGCACCGCAGATATTGGCGGCGTTTTGTCAGCGCAAAGAGTGAGTAGAAAGATCACAGGAAGGAAATAAATATTCCAACTGGAAGGAGAAGCAGCTGAGTTAGGAAAAGAGCTGTGCCCCATCGCTCCCTCTCCCGCAGCTGCTTCTTAATAAATGGTCTGTTGACCTGATGTTAACGTTCCCAGTTTACAGTAAGCAGCATTTCCCTTAAACAAGATCCTGATAAAGTGAAGCGAGGGAATAGAGGGGGTGGAGAGCAGATTTGCAAAACATGCTGGAGTGAGAAAGTTGGAACATACCGTGTGTGTCTTGGGAGTGGGAACATGCCTCAGTGTGTGAATAAATATATAATGTATAGACATATGCTCTCGCTTCTCAGAAACAGAGTTTTCTGAGTAGTCCCAGATTGTGCTGCTTTCAGCAGCGTGGCAAAGGAAAAGGCAGGGCTCTTGCGCATGGAATGTCGGGGCTGGGGATTGAGGGGTCCGATGGAGCATCCTCGTTCCCCAGAAGAGAGACTGGTCACGGAGAGGGGGCTTGGGTGTCACTGGGCCAGCGTGCGAGGAGCGAGCAGGCTGTCTGGAGAGACACAATGTGCTCGGGTTTGCTCATTTTCGTCTCACAGGCGAGGGCTGATACCTCGCTAATGGAGATCAGATTTTCATACAAATTCGGTTGAGAAGAGCGAGCACGGGAAGAGGAATCAGATAAGTGTTAGCACAAAGTTATTTGTTAAATGGATTTTTTTATTGTTTTCCCTGAAGCCTGCACAGAGCTGTTGTCCTCTTTTAAATTCCTTTTCTGGCATTTGTTCCCCTTTTCACAGCCTCCACAATTCTCCCATTCAAGTCGAAAAAGCCACCTCCGAAAGACCAGTGTAACATTAGCAGAAATTATTAGCAGCAGTGATTTCAATATTCAAATGGACATAATATTTAGTAATAGACTGGGAGTTGTATAAATAGAGTATGAATGCCTAGTAATGAATCATATCAATAATTTTCACATACAGACTATGCCTTACATTTCTCAAAGGCCTTTACAAACACCAATTGATTCTCACAGCATGCCTGCTTGGTGGAGGAGTTGTTATTAGTTCTAGTGGAGGGTGAGGATATTGAGATGCAGAGAAATGATGCTGCTTGTGTAGTTCATGCTGGGACCCAAAGCGGGGAATAAACTCAGAAGCTCCTGACTCCTGGGTCTTAAATCGTGGGAACACGCAGCTGTGTATGATTTCTTTGACGTGGCTGGGAGCAGGGATCCTCATGGGTCGTGGCATGAGGAAAATGGTCTTTTTGGCAGACGCCAAAGTCTGGGGCTGAAGGGATGTAAAGGCAGGAGTAATGCATAGTGAATGGCAGAACTGGTCTCGATGGTGCTGATCTTTAAGCTTATAGTCAGGAGTAGCACCCATGCCCCACATAGGTGGGGGCTCGGGGGGTTTTTGACCTATGGAAACATGGTTTTCCATGCAGAAAAGTGGCAGTTAATGCAGACATACTCCAGAAAGAGAAAGGAGCATCTTCAATCCCGCTGAGCTTTGTAACTCCCACCCGCCTTAGTCAAGGAGGGTAATAGCTGAGAAGTACCTGAAATACGGGAAGTCTCTTTTCTAGCCTAGCATCCCACTCAGCATTCACCACGTTGCCTATCTCTATTTTACTGTTGGCCTTCTTAATTCTGCAGTAAATTGTTCCAGCCTTTAACGTCTCTCCCGGTGACCCAGGGATGCAGTCAGTGATGGAGATCTTCTTCAGAGGAAAGAGGCAGGTTACATAGCACATGCCTCAAATAAGGGAAACCTAATTTATCTTTTGCCCTCATTTTGTACTGAATTCGCCAAGGCTGACTCACTGCCCAGGAGAAGAGGACATGCTCTCAACTTGTATAAAAACATGACATGGTACTTCTAGCCTTTTTTTTTTATTTAAACACATTTTATTTTGACATCTTACTTGCTGTTTTGAGTGACACTGTGCACTAAGAAGTTGTCTTTAAGCTGGCCACAGTGGCACTTGGCTTTTTATTCTGAGAGGTTACATCATTTCCGAACCCATCAGAGTGTTAAGAGTCCTTTAAATTGGCAGAACAACATGCACTACGCTGCACTTGTCTGTGTTGAATTTCTTCTGCCATAGCATTGCCCAATGACCCAAATTTCACAGGTCCTCCCAGTCTCTCACAGTTCTCCACACTCCTGACCTACCCAAGTCATTTTGCCATCTTGTTGTCTTTTCTGTCTCCTAAGTCATCAATCATTGGGCTGCAACTATCAATTCTTGTCATCAAGTTGCCACTCTCCTCCCCAGACCTTCATGGAGGTTGGCAGGAGACCAAGGGTAGAAGGATCATCCAGGTTCCTCTGGAGCTGAGAGGCAAAGGAGGGATGGGCAACCCAAAGCAACATCTCTCCAGAGCTTAATTGCTGAGCCCCAACCCCAGTTCAGCAAACTCCCACCACTCTTCGTACAGGAACCAGAGACAGAAGGTGTCAACCTGGGACCTGAGTCAAATTTTACACCTTAGGCCTGTGGCCTTTGCAAAGAGCATGTGCGTTTCTCAGCGCTGACTCGCAGAGCCAAGTTTTAGCTGTCAAGCTTGAAGGACTCTTTTGACAAGCTTATTGAGCAACTTTGTTGTCTCATCTTCCAGGTGAGACTTGGCCACATCTATTCTTTTAAATCCTTTTTTCCCTTACCTCCTTGTCAATTTTTAATTCAACATGAAGTTTTACCTTTCACTGCCCAGTTTCTAAGATACTTTAATACTCTTTTTTAATGATCTTTACTTGAAGCTTTTTGATGTCTGTCTAAATAGTATTTGTAGTTTCATTAACTCTTTCAGAGAAGAACATATATATTAGTGTTGATGACCTTCCTCTACTACGCTCTTCCAGACAAATTATGTTATATTCCCCTAGGCTCTACCTCAGGTATTTTGTTCTGTGAACTGTCTAGCATGTTTAAGGAATATTTTTTTTTTTTCCCTTCTTAAGAAAAAGAAAGAAAAAGGAAAACATAGCAACGCCAGCATGGCAACAGCAGCTGCTGCACAAAAGGAAAATAGGCAAACAGACTTCCGAAACATGTATTCACTGTTAAGCTATTTTTACTGGTTGGTGAGTGTGTGGGAGTATTATAACAAAATAAGTGAGAAAATAGCTTACAAATAATTCATAAGAAACTTTAGATGAGAACATATCTTAATGACTTCAGGCTCCTAGCTAGCCCTTATGCCATATGAATATCCACATGCACAAACTTAAAGGTCACCTTTGATCTACGCTATTTATATATTGCAAATTTGTCCGTAGACACATATATAAAATTCCGTAAAATAAATAACGTCAATGGAGCATTAAGGTTAAATAACTAGGGACTAAAAAGTAAAGAATTGTGCATCCCTGCACAGTGACTTAAGAATAAATCCATCTCATTACGTCCGCCTCTGCCTTCGCACCGAGCAGCAGAGGTTTCCTGGCCGTGCACAGCGGAGGGGCCCGGCAGCCGCGTGTTTCTGGAGGACTCGCAGGAGCTGTACGTGGCTCCCGGCTCCGCTGCCGACCTGCTGCGTGGCCCTGGGCCCTTCGTGTCGCTTCTCGTGGGACCTGTTTCCCCATTCACCTTTTGTCTGTTTGGAGCACACAGGCAGGGACCTCCAGCACAGAAGCACTCATGTTCGCATCTCTGGGCAGAGCTCAGCCGCAGGTGGGACCACGTATATGGTGAAAAGGGACCAAATGAGAACGGATAGCATCTTCCCTGATTAGCCTGAGAAACGTTACGCTTCACCGTCCCCTCCCCAAGATGCCCACTCTCACTGCAGAGCGGTAAACTGGGGGAAGTCTTTAACTAAATTCCAAATAATTCATTGAGAACTTGAGAGAAGCAGCCTCAAAAGCATTGAGCTTTGCAGTTGCAGCCTGATCTGTTGTGCTGCGTGAGCCCTTTTTTCGGCTGCGATATGATCCATGGGAGGCTGAAGACAAACACAGGCTCTTCAGTCTCCTCCGCAATCCCGATGCTTTTATTGGCACTGAGAGAAACACAGCTCAGCCCTCTGCAGCCAAAACTAGATTCGTTTGCCTTTAGAAACAAAACAAATCTGTTTTCCTGCTTAAATAAAGTCATTTGCAGGGTCCTGTTGTGGGAACGATGTGTCAGCTCTTCCTGAATGGAGCAGTCAGTAGGATGAATAGGTTGGTTGTTGGGCTGGAACAGCCCTCTGCACACTGAAGGGCCCTTCCCAAGACAGACTGAGCCCTCGCTCCGGGACTGCGCCCGCAGCCGGCGCGGGATGGCTGCAGGTGCCTCTCCCCATCACTGCGGGCTTTATTGCGGGCAGCCCCTTTCTGCACCGTTCCGCGGAGTTTGCGGTTGATTTATCACAGAACGTTATTAATGCCACATCTCCCGCGTTCCCTTCCAGCCCCGTGGTTTGAGAAAGCTCCGTTTTCTACAGCAGAGGGGGCAGATGGGACTCCAGCGGCGAGTCCTTCGCGTGGTTCTGCGTTGCCTTGCAGACGTAGGAAGCCCGTTTCTTCTTGTCTCTCAATCTCGGGTAATGCTGGTGCTTCCCTGCCCTTCAGAGGTGTGACAAGAAATGACCAGCTGATGTTTTTAATTCTCCTCACTGCTGTAGACTTACTTGTTCTGGAAGGTTTTGTGTGTAATGGGTAGGGAAGGAGGTTGGTGAAGTTCTCCAGATGATATCGGGAATGAGGAAGCAGCAGCTAAAGTGGTTTGGTTCCCTCTGAGGCTTTTTTTTTCAAATGAGGTTGAAAACAAGCAAGTGAAATGCAATGCTTAGGAGCACTTTGTTTGTAAGATTCTTTCTGTTTTAAATTACTTCATTTAAGCATCTTTGTCTGTGAAACCTCCAAGGAAACATCCGCTTGTTTTGTCATCTGCATCTTCTGCTTTTGGGTGGTTTTTACACAAGAAAGAACGTGAGTATCATGTACATTTATATATACACAAATAAATGTTACTTGAATTGTAAAATACAGGCTGGTTGAGCAGGACAGAGGTCAGTGATCAAAAATAAACCCGCCACCTTAGTTGGGGCACGCTCTGTATTATGGCACTCATTGTTTGCTGAGGTCTTTTCCTGTGGCCTTCTGTAACATCTGAATATATATTAACACTGTTTCTACAACGTATTTAAAGCATAAATAGCCTAGATTCAAGGCATTTGAAGAAATACTTCTTGACTCTTTTGCTGTTTTGTTTGTATTTTTAGCTTGTGAAAACAATTCTCAAGAGCATTGTTAGGTGTATCATAGCAGGAACACCTCTGGGCGCGCTGGGGAAGGTGTGAAAGCAGATTTCGAGAGCTTTTATTTTCACACCATGTTTCAGTTCTGTAGTGATAAATGTTTCTGGAGTACAAACCTGGGGCCCCTCCCCTTGCAGGTCTTGCTCCTTGAAACGTAAAAAGGTTTTTTCAATTTCAAGAGTTCGCTTGCAGTAGGGTTGTGTCACCCTTAGCCAGTAACAGCTGATCAGCTGCATGGCAAGCAGCACAAAGATGAGTCTGCTGTTGATCTGAGCAGCTGATGGCATTAGAGAGGCAGGATTCGTATGGGACCTGTGGCAGAGAGGAAAGGTAATGGCATAGCATGGGAAAAAATGAGGGAGGAACAGATCTTTTAGGCAATTCTGCATTGGCAGTTGGCCTATGGCTCAAGACAAGCCCGATATTCTCTACCAGAATCTTTCACTGTGCTTTCCTGGCTGTGTGCTGGATAATTCCCATGTCCTTCTACGGGTGGGATGAATGCTGCTGAGTGCGGACAGCTGGGAGAGAAGCATTTGGAGTCCCCTGAAAATCATCTCGAATCAGGGCAGGACTTTAACCTTGTGGGTGTAGGAGAGGAAAAATGTGTTCCTGCTCCTTGTATGCAGCGTCCTGGATCTTCCTCTGTCCCTGCAGGTGGAACCAGCCCGTGCAGGCACATGCCTGGCTTTAAAAGCCCTGTTTCATTACATGCCCAGCTAGTAGGTGCTCCCTTCGGCCAGACACAGAGCATTCTGTAGGGTGAGTGAATGTTAGACAGTGGCTTTATTGCTGCAGTGTCGTAACCACAGACAGCCCAATTGTTTCAAATGGGCCTTAGCCACTATGTTCAGATTTGATTAAGAACTTTTTGAAAGATAGAAGCATTTAGAGCTAAGGGTTGGCTCCAGCCTTAGTTATTTACATCAGGATGGGGGGGATAAAATCTTTTATTAGTGTCACTATTTAAATATTTTGGCTCCCTATTCCAATATTGTGGCAAGAAGGAACCATATGTGTTCCTAGAAAGAGAGCCTCGTACAGCCGTTAATCAGGAGAGGATCTATTAATGTATTAACATTCAGAATAATGAGCAAAAGCAGCACACACTGGAGAGACTAACACAGATCTTTAGTCTGCGGTTTTCAAATGTTTGGAAAATGTTATGTTCCTCCATCTTTCTAAAGCTGATTTTCTGCCAAAAGAAGTTCTCTTCTGCTGTTAATTTTAGAAAGGTTACATCTATTTACAAAAGCAAACATAAGCATGAAGTGACGAAAACCAGGAGGACGTGGGGAATAACAGGCTCCCAGGCTGCGGAGTTCATGGGGGAAGCTGATCTGGCAGGGAAACTTGTAGGCATGTCCTTTCCTTTCCATACCGTTATGCAGAGTGGGGGACGTGTTTGGAGAAGATATGAAGCCCAAGATCCATACGAACTCCCCACCACCACCTTTCTCCAGAAGGCAATGGACGGCATATGTGTGTGTCTGCAGATGGCTACTGGGCTTTAGGGACGATTGCCAAAGACTTGGCACAGGAAAAGGGCAAATTTTAAAGAGCTTGAGAGTGGGAGAGATTGCCGGTTGAGCAGCTTGGTTGCCTCGAGGTCATTGCTAATTAGCAGCATCTTGCCTAAAGAAGTGAACGTTACATTTGAGCGCTGCTATGAAAACCGATGACGCTGTTTCCCCTTTGCATCCCATGCTACTGCCTGCTTTTGCTGTGGCATCTGGAGCACACTGCGCAAGGGGAGGGAAGAAAGCCTTCTTTAAGGATGTGGAAGGATGCTGAAGTGATAGCGGAGCTCAGATGAGAGAGGCTGGAGCATGACAGCTGTTACTGGATCATGCAAAAAGCCTGCCAGCAAAAATGCATCAATTTGTGTGATAGCCGGGTGTCTTGTCTTCTGTTTTCATAATTGCATACATGGTGTCTGCATAAATCTTCCCCCCTCCCTTGCACCTCCAGCAAAAGGAGCTGACTGGCGGATGGCAGCACATCAGTGGGAGAACACCAGCAGGAAGAGACAACCAGTCAGATGTGTGTCAGATGGGGAGGGCCAGGGCCCGAGGCGGGTTCCTCGGAGGTTGCTCGAACATGGTGCATTCACTAAAGAGGAAACCTCTCCTTTTCCCTGCGGGAAGAGGAGCATGTTCATCCAGACATGAGAACCAGCAGTGCTGTCTTGCCATGTTCTTCAGGAGGTTAGTGCCAAATGACAGCACAGGCAGCAACAGCAGAAGCTTTCAGCAAATGCATCGTAGCCCAAAGGTCTGAGCGTCGCCTCGAGGGACACAATGGAATTTCTTTTCCTTTTTCACTGAATACTGAAAATCTTCCTCTTTATTCACTCTTCAGCTGCAACCTCGGTCTCTTCAGTTGTGAGCTTCCTTCTTACGGCTAGATTAGATCTGCCCAAGGAGAGATGGTTTCACACTGGGTTTACCATTAAAAGCCCATTTCTTGAAATCAGAGTATACGCAACCTGCACAGTCAGTTGATTGGCTTCGTTACTGTCTTGGTGTTCAGTTCTTCCTGCCCGTGAACTACCCATCTGGTTGGGTAACTCCACAAATACAGCTACTTGTAACTGCCAGCTCCATGCACTCAAAAGTCTTGAAGTTGAGAAAGAAATGGTGAAATCTGTGAAATTATGACATCTTCTACCCCAGTATAAATCTTGAATTGTGGCTGTAGATCTGAGAAATGTGCTTCCCCACAGCAGATTTTTGAGCTTTTCAGGGTTAAGACTTGTTCTTGAAGACACAAGAAAAATGTTTTGTGTGTTCAAAACCAACTTTCCTTTCCTTCTTTGACTTTCTGCGAAGTGACAACTCATGCTCACTTTGGTCCTGTTGACAGTCGTGCTGATGACAGCGATTTCAAATGAAGAAAAATGAAGAAAATGTGAGCCAGCAAAAAAGCAAGAGCAGTAAAAGCACCTTCCTCGACTCACGCTAAGACTGTGAAATTTGGTTATTGATGTTGCAACAGTAACTTACGTTATTTCCAAAGCCAACACTGAAATTCCACCTTGGCAGATCGTAACTATAAGCGAGTCACACAGTCTTGTAGGAAGAGGTAATTATTGACCAGTTCTTCCTGCTCCCAGTTGAGTGGTGGCTTTGGTCTCCGTAGCGCTGACTGTAGTGCGGAGCACTGGCTCTGCGCAGTGGTGACTAATGTGTCACCAATTTCCTTGATGTAAGGCTTAAACTTGCATTTTAGCCCAGGGTGCCAGACTATGACAAACAAGAACTAGAAGAGGGTAATGAATAAACATGGTGAGAATTTCAGCTGTGATCTGCCATCAGGTCCATCTGTTACTCCTTCCCCCACAAGCCTTGCAAACTCAATGAGCCGGGAACAGGCATGCTCCATATACTGTCCCATCCTTCAGCCGAGTATCCAAGGTCTAATTGTCTGCTTGTCGTTAAGTTTATTACTTATGGTCTCTTGAGCCGTTATTGGTCACAGGATCTTCTCGTTCAGTTCTTTAGCCTTCCGTCTGCCCCGCTTATGACAAGACTTCCAGAAGGATACCAAAAAGATGAGGATAAACATATTAATCACATGCTGGTGTCTGCTGTATCGTGGAGTAGCGGTCGCTCCGGTGAGACATGCCTCGCAGGCGTGTGTAATCTGCTTATTTAACCGTTCCCAGCCTCCTGCACTCACCCTCCATCTCTTGCAAAACTAGATACCCAGCTCCTGGTCAAGGTGGCTCTTTTCCAGCTAGTGAGTCCTGAAGTCCATGTGACCTCTATGCACCCTGTGTCATGTGCAGTTGGAGTGAGTCTTGGGTTTTCTTGCTTCTTTGGTCTAAGCCGGAGAAGGGAAAACAGGCCCCTGGCAGGGGCACGATGCAGAAGCAGCTGAGCCGAGGAACGGCGCGTGCCTGAGGTGAGTCAGCGAGCGGTGAAGGCTCCAGCAAGTTCTGCCTGGTGGTGAGCGGTGGTTCGCTCTGGGGAGCGGATGCCTATCTCCCAGGCAACACGGCAGCTTGCAAAAAGTTGCCATCAAAATTCACTGTGGTTCCAGCCGTCTCTCGTCGATGCAGGGTTTTGCAAGCTTAGCTGCTCATGTTCTCTTGTAGACCTCATGCTCACAGCTGCGGTTCACAAGTGGAGTATCTCTCCGCTTTGGGAACCAGCCCATCTTAATTAAAGCCCACACAGATGATTTTTTTTTTTTGCATTTCTCCCATAGGTGCTTCTTTCTCGTGTTCCAGAAAGTCCATGTTCTTGGTTTTCTGCTCCTGCGTTGCTTCCAGCTCTCCTTCCAGCAAGGGAGATGGAGAGACGTGATAAGCAACTTGGCTGGTTAGTGAGATGAGTTCACTGTCTAAATGAGGGATTCTTGTGTGCTGGATTCATTTCTCAGTCCCCGGTGTCTCCCCCAAGTTGTCTGTCTGCTTCTGGCTCTCCTGGGAGAGAAGTTTGGGACCTGGTTTGAGATGAATCTAGTTTTCCCTTTGTGCCAAGCCACCGTGCTCATCAGGAGCAGGCGCAGCCCAGAAACTGCCTGTGGATGGCAGGGCTGGAGAGCTCCGTGAGGCTGTGATTTTGGCTGGGAAAACCGAACTTGAATAACACCCAGTCCTAGCCTTGCAGGCTACAACTGCAGAGTCATTTCAGAGAAAGTAACGGGAGATTTTTCTCTCCCTAATTTATGTCTCTCCTGCATATGGCTTCTATGGAGTTGCTAATGCTACAGACAGATGGGTTGGCATTTTACTAGACAGAACACATGGGCTAGATGTTGTTAATGCTTGTTAGCTACTCACTCTGCAGCTTGACCAGTCCAATACGGTCACCTCACAGATGGTTGGGAAGCTGCAGCCTGGGTGCTGGAGCGGTCCAGCTCTGCAGCGCGTGGTTGCGACAGCAGTTGGGATAACGTGCGTTTGGCTGCTTTTTCTGAAGGGCTTCGTTCTTGGTCAGAGATACCTGTGGCCGGGGGATCAGCACGACATCCCCATATGTCAAGGAAAGACACTGATTTGTAAAGATCCTGATGAGCCTTTTGTTGAGGTATTGGCTTTAGAGGCTTAATTTCATAGTCTGGCTTCTTCTAGGATGGGCTTGGAAAAATTCTGTGAGCCCTGTGCCTTGCTCTCATCTACGCTCTTTCATGGTTGATGTTTATAAACGTATTTGGTGGTGAACAATATTTAGCAGTTCCTGAGGCCTGTTAGAAAGTTGAAATTTAGGATCTCAAGCTCTAACTTACGGCTGCCAGTATTAGTTTAGAGTGGACATCTCATGCAATTTTCCTTTCTCTGTGATGCGAATAGTCTGCTGTGATTTACTCTCACCAGTCTTGTGTTCAGCTGAACCGTTTCTAGGTATCACCTCAACAAATCTCCGCAGGGTGAATCTCCTTGATAGTTGGTTTGGAGATCTCCATCAGAATCTGTGAATGCAAAAGTAGATGCTATGGGTGAATCATTTATGTTACTCTCTTCTCTCTTTGACAATACTGATGTTCAATTTACGGCGTAATGGTGGGAGGCTGAATGCATCCTGCAGATGAGACGGGGAATTTTAGTTTCAATACTTGTCCTTTAAAACTCTCAAAGCACTTTTGGAAAATGCATGGGTATTAATCCGCACTGAGCAGTAGTTCTTCAAACCTATGATTTAAATTGGATATATTTGTCTCTGTCTGTCCTGAACTGTTGAATAACATTAATGCACCCTGATAATAGCTGTCACATTTTACCCCAGGGGTTGCTCCTCAGTGATAGGTGAAATCACAGCAGTTCAAAGACCTGTCTTACAGGATGAAAAGCTCTATAGGAATATTCAGATATAAAATAGTAATAGTATGAATCAAAAAATATGCTTCCTTTATTTTAAAGGCTTTGATCTTATTTTTATGGTATCACATTTGACAGTCTAAAGGGCATTAACCTGTAGGAGAAACCTTTTGAGAGAAGATGCTGACTTGCCCTCCACTGCGCAGAGCACCGTCCCCCAGGATTAATACCAACCGGTTTCCCCCATCAAGAGGGGTGCAGGCGCTTCAGCACATGTGCTTGCTCTTTTTTACATTTTTCATCTCTTTACATCGGGTGCAGGAGAGCTCACATAGATCAAAACACGTAGCTGTGGGGAGAAACTCACTGCTACGCCATACGCCCCGCTCCGTGTTTCTTTGGTGCTGAGCTGGTGCAGCATCCAGGACCCCATCGCTTCTGTCGCCCGTGCGCGCAGTGCCTGGGTCGTGTTCCTGATTAAGATGGAAGTATACGAGCTGACCTCTCGCGCAGAAGACGTTGTGGGGTCGTGGTTCATCTCAACGTTGAATAATAAGAAAGAGAAAGGAAATGTTTGCTATAAATCTCGGTGCACGCAGGGCTGTTTCTCACTCGTCCCACCTCAGCTTTCAATTTTCTTCTTGGCATTGCCAGGCGCTCGCTTTTGTTTGTTCAGCAGCTAAAAGCAGCTTTTTCATTACATTTCCTGGAAGGCCCTTTACAGGCATCCATCCCTCTCTGCCTCATAAATTCACTTTATATAGCAAGCTGGCAACACGGAGGTCAGAGGTCTTGGCAAGAAGCAATTATTATAAAGAAGTACTCTTCCTCTTTTGGGTTACAAAGAGGATATTAAAGCGAGAAAAACTTCGCTGCAGATGAGGAATGGTCATTTGTGAATGGTAGATGACTTGATTGATGAAGAGCTGCACATCCTGCAGGAGCCACCTTGGGCAGGTATCTTGTTAGGCCAGCTGAAACCTGCCCGTTACCACGAGAAAAGAAGGAAACCAGTAAACAGTTTGCTAAATAACCTCATAAATATTTCCAGCCGTAAGCACATCTTGTGGTACAATTTGGGGTTTTGTTTTTTTAATATTTCTCTAATTTTAAATGAACAGCCTCTAATTAAAGTGATTTAGTGGCTACCTGGGGACCTGGTATTTGAGCAGCGCATGTTGCTTAGGAGAGATTGATTGGTGAGGCGTAACTCAATTGGGGGATTTTGATAATGATATCATCACCCAAGAGAGCCAAGTTTGAGCAATTAGATCTCAAAACCCTCATGTTTGGGTTGTTAGAACTTCAGCAGTCGGTTTCCACATGTACGCGCGCGCACACACACACACACATGCTTCCTCTGGATATTTCCTGGGCACTCCAGTTTTTTGGCTGTTTCTGTCCAGAGTGACTGTAGTGGTTGGTGATCCATCAGCTCTGCAGACCTGGGGAGAGGGTGCCAGCCCGCTCAGCATCTGTACATCCCTCCTCAACATCTGCATGTGGACAAGGCGGCCTTTGACATTTAGAAAAATCTCAGCATCCAAAGCAAGAGGCAGAAACAAAAGGATTTTCTCGTTTAAAGGTCAGAGCAGGCGGCGTCTTAAAAGATATTTTCAAATAGGTTTGTTGGGCTGTGACAGGGTTTATGTGTATTAATGGGTGCCAAGGGAGGTGGTGGGTGCTGCAGGGAAGGCGTCAGGGGGAGGCCAGGGGCCGTCGGGACCACCAGTGTGCTCAAGGCACGTGGTGGCAGAGGCTTTGTGGTGCACACAGTGATGGTGCTGTGGAGGTGTCGGGAGGTGATCAGACACCATGGCTAACCCTGAGGACTTCTGCTGATGGAGGAAGGTGTTGGGGAAGAGGGAGTGACTGTCCCATGTGAAGAGCAGATCTGAGAGATTCAAATGATGAAGGCAAATTGCCAAAAGGATCAATGTGGTGAGGAGATGTGCATAACCCATGTCAGAGTAGGCTTGAAGGTGGAATGAGGAACACAAGGACAAAAGAAATGGCAGTGAGGACTGGGGCAGGGAGAGGAAAGTATGGCCACAGCACGGTTCATCACACCAGAGGCCTGTGGACCTGAACGGAGCAAGGAGAGGCACTGCATGGAGTCTTGGTTGTGAAGCCGTGGTGCCCCTTCGCTCAGCACGCACAGGGCTGTTTGCTGTGCGTATTCAGAACAGTTGTGCGTAGAGACGCAGCACGGACAGTGATTTATGGAAGGAGCATAGCAGATGAGATGGAGCCTCCTCGATACATTCGCTGGATAAATGTCACTGGGCAATGATTCACTTGCTTGTTTTGACCCCTAATACATCTTAGCCTTGAAAAGTACCATCTACCATAGAGCATGGCCGAGCAGCATCTGCAAAGCAAAGGCTTGTGACTGTGCCAAGGGGTGGAAAGCTACTCCAGCAGCCCTGCCAAAGCCCTAGACTTCACCCTTCCTCACGCTGAGGAGATGTTAGAACTGGGGTTCCCGAGCTGAGGCACAACTCTCTCACCTGCTGCGCCTGGCACAAAGCTCCACCGTCACTGCTGCCAGCTCGCCAAAACCCATTTGGGAGCTCCACCTCTGTCACTTGGGGATGTGTGTTTGAAGATGCAGAAGCACACGTCCTCTGTGGATCGCACCCCGGAGGGCAGTTGTGCTTTCTTGGTGTGGGAATGTGAGGTAGAATATCCCTACTTTAAGCTGAAATCTTAGAATCATAGAACAGCCCAGGCTGGAAGGGACCTTAAAAGATTATCTAGTCTCACCTTTCATGGAAAAGGAAGCCTAGATGAGATTATCGGGTTGTATTGAATGCCGAAGCCCTCTTTTCCCTTTTTCTGCATTTCTACGCTGTGTATTCTCATGATACCACATCCTCATGTCACTCTTCTCCTTGAGATATGCAACCACCCTCTTTTCAATCTTATTCCAAAGTCTGAAGGTCTACAGGACATTAGGTCTTACGGTCAACCAGTATTTTTCAAGGAGCATCCTTTGCTTGATTAAAGTCACACTGCATGCCAGTTTATAGGTGATGGCACTTTTGGAGCCAGAGTGGGGGCATCTGTTGTTTTTAGCTACCAAAACATGTCAGAGAGAAGAGGAGAAGGGCATACAAGAAACTGAAAATTGGTGTATCTAGTTCAGAGTGCACTTCTGAACCGTACGTTAGCTTGTAAATGACCGAAGGAGGCACTGCCACACTTTGGACATAGCTACCTCTCCGCTGGTGGAACAAACAGAGAAGTAAATGCTGGGACTTGGCTATCCTGTGCAATGGCAGCGTGGGGACAAGGAGCCATCTCAGTAGAACCAGTGCAGTCAGAAGCCCTGTATGTGTTACGTTGAAATGACAACAGTTGAGAGACCCTCCTTTATGTTCCATGCGTTGTGGCGTTACCAGCCTGTCCCGGCCAGCTGCAGGTCCGTCCCCTAGCAGGGACATTTGGGAATGCCTATTGCTCCTCCACATCTTCTGTGTTATCTGCTCCTTGCTGAGGAGGTCCCTGTTGGAAAGAACTCACTTTTCTACCACACTGGTGGTTATTTGAGAGACTTTTATATGTATATCTAAACTATAAAGCCTTGAATAATTTACCAATTTCCAGGGTTAAGAGGAAGATTTATGATGTTTCCTCTGGCAGGCGGCAGCTGATCTTGATTCTCATGGGAAAAAAAAAAATTGTACTAACAGCTCCTTTCTCTGAGCAGATCCAGGAGCAGCTACTGCAAGTTTATGTCGCCATGTGGTAAATAGACCTGTCGTCTTGTGTTTTACAATCTAGTGAAATCTGCCCGCTGATCTGATGGCTCTGTGGGGTAGTGCAGCCTGCGAGGAGAAAAACGGGGTGTCACCCTTCAAATCTATGGCAGGAGTCGCGTTCCCCCACCAGCAGAACGGAGCGTGCGGTAACACGGGACCAAGATTGATTTCCATTGCTTTCCTAGAAAGGGTCCCGATAGGCCTTAAATCAGACTGAACTGGCAACGGAGCTTAGCAAAAGCCGGAATCTTTTCCTTTTGCAAGTATTTGAGATCTGAATAAAACATAACATAGACCTGAATCTCAGTAGTTTGTTGAGCCAGGGAGATTTTTTTCCCATGAATTAGAAGAAACCAACATAGGTGTATGTAAAGAGTACCTGTGAGATGGGATTCTCATAGTGCTTAGCTTCAGCATCCTGGGCTGCTCTGTGCTCGGGGAAACCGGGGGGATGTGGGGGAATATTTGCATCTGTAGTGAAGCGCTGCACTTGGCTGTATCAGCACAATGGGGAAGGGGGGAGTGAAGTGTGGTGGTGGTCCCAAGAGTCTCCTCTGGCATTGACTCCTCTCTGCATTGACTGCGGGGCGCGTGGCAGTACTCACAGGCTCAGTTCTCCCTTCGACCCCGTGTATTGAGTTTGCCTCTAAATCTTGAGGCTTTTTCTTTCACGCTTGTTTTTAAAAGCCACGACACACGATAGCGCTGTAGCTCCGAGTAAGATGTGTCTGTAGCGTTGGGTGCAGAGCAGTTAGGGCCAAGTTTGAATATGCTCTGGTCTCCCTTGTGCCATTCCCACTCATGGACTGTCCCTGTGGATCAGTGACACTTGTTCAGGTTCCTCAGCTTCACATTTTCTTCCTAGATGGGTTTGGGTGGCTTTTGGCTTCATCTAAACTTTGGATTCTTAGGGATGAATCACTGGGGCGAATGGCAATTGCATTACGTGGAGTGTGTCACATGAATAGTTGGTATGTGCTGTCACCTGCAAGTTCTTGTTAGCAGCGGTTGTGTCCAGGAGTTCTACTTTGAGGGTTGAGGCTTTTTTTTAATTTAAAAAATTGATGGAAAAGGAGGCAGTCCTGGCTATGAACTGTGAAGAGAAGGACTCAAGCGCCCTTACAGCTTTGAACCATTGGAAATTTCAGCTTTGTGTCTTTCATCAATCCAGTTTTTAAAGTTGGAGTTGCAGATAGCATAGAATCATAGAATGGTTTGGGTTGTATGGGACCTTAAAAACACCCTTACTGTAAAAAATTTCTTCCTTAGATCTAATCAAAATCTCCCCTCTTTCAGTTTAAAGCCATTGCCCCTTGTCCTATCACTACATGCCCTTGTAAAAAGTCCCTCTCCAGATTTCTTGTCAGCCCCTTTAGGTACTGAAAGGCTGCTGGAAGGTCTCCCCAGAGCCTTCTCTTCTCCAGGCTGAACAACCCCAACTCTCTCAGCCTGTCTTCATAGGAGAGGTGCTCCAGCCCTCAGATCATCTTCGTGGCCTGCTCTGGACCTGCTCCAACAGCTCCATGTTCTTCTTGTGCTGGGGGCCCCAGAGCTGAACGCAGCACTGCAGGTAGGGTCTCACGAGAGCAGAGCAGAGGGGCAGAATCCCCTCCCTCAACCTGCTGGCCACGCTGCTTTTGATGCAGCCCTGGATACGGTTGGCTTTCTGGGCTGCCAGTGCACATTGTTGGCTCATGTTGAGCTTCTCATCAACAAACACTCCCAAGTCCTTCTCCTCAGGGCTGCTCTCAATCCATTCTCCACCCGAATATGCTCTGCACTGATCCAAACCAGTGTGAAACAACCAGACCCTGCAGCGTTCATTCAGCAGATCATCCCCTCCAGTGTCCTCCCCCTCCGTGCTCCCGCACACCCCTGCCTTGCCGTGATCCCCTGCTCACTCCCACGCTGCCCACCTCGGCACGTCCCTCTCTGCCTGCGGCTCGCCGAGCGCACCAAGCGGGATGCAGACTGACATTTGAAAAGAAATCCTGCCAATTAATGGGAACGTATTGCTATTATTTCGTATAATCACTTTATTTGTAAACCACATGCTGCAGAAGTATTCCTGCTGTTGAACTTGAAGCAACAAATCTATCTATATATCATGGTCTATACTACATTATGAACAGATGGGTGAAGAAAAAAAGGCAATAAAAACAAGTAATAAGAAGGGTAACAATGATAGCCATTTTAAAACACTCCCAGGAAAAAAAAAATAGTTTCTAAATTTTTTTAAAAGCAGTGTGAGATTAAATGAACTGAACTGCAAGTGCATCCGTCCTCAAAGTTCGCATGTAAACATGTCCCAGCAGAGGAAGGATTGCCTTTTTTCCAAGCGGTTGCCCTCTCGCCTTGTTCCTGTTACGGAAGAGATCATAAGAAACCTGGGTGAGATGTCTGGGGTTTGGAAGCTTTTTGGGGTTTTATTTTGATTTTTTGGAAGTTCCTGGGCAGAAGGAAACCATGGCAGGGAGGAAGGATGGTGCTTCCCTTGACCATCCAACCATGAGAGAAGCCACAATCCCATTGAACTCAATGGGGAATAACAGTCTTCTGAGGCACGTATTTGTTCACATAACTTTCTCTGAACATTATTCTTCTGCCTCTGCTGAAGGAGGAAACTTCGGTTATGAAGAACGGTGGAGAGAAATTACCATTAATCTCATAAAAAAGAAATTATTCAAATGCAGCCTTTCCCCGCGACGCCAGCGAGCTCCAAGTAGAGGAGAAATTTAAAACGTTTATGTTACTCCATTTCCAAGATCATAAACCACAAGCAAATGGTCTGGCACTGGATGCTAAATTTCTTAAGGAACTCGCTTTAATTAATTAAACTAGTAAACCAATTAATGGATTTACTTGTAAATTCTTAGAAAATTAATTCTGTGCCCAAAGAGTGTTTTAAATCTGCAAAGGAGGCAGTGTTTATTTCATGCAGAGCTTGGATTTCCATTTTAGAGGAATCCAATTCAGCGCTGACTTCGGAGACACAAGCAATGCATTCATCGTACTCGGACCTTCCTCCGAAACCGATGCTTCCCATCAGCCAAATCCAGGGAGGGGGGAATTTGCCAAACAAAACCTGTGCTGCTTTCGCAGCCCCCAGCCCCTATACGAACTCCTGGCTGTGCCACAGCCTCATTGCACCTCTGGCTTTCCATGGACTGCGGATGTACGGCCCTCCCTGTGCTTCCAACTGGCTTCTCCATCTGCCATCCCTGCCCTCTTCCTTCTTAGCCTCTTTAATCTGACCCGGTGGAACATCGGATGTGGAGAACGCGAGTCAGGTAGCTCTGGTAAGCAGCGGATTAAAGCACTGCACATCCTTTGGAGTTGCTGAAAAACAACCGAGCCGAAGTGGAGGAGATTTAAACTGAAACTAATTTACTTTTTCATGCAGAAACCTTGTTTAGATTCCCAGCCTGGCCCAGGGATGACAGGGGCATCCTTGGTACCTCGCACTCTTTGCAATCCAAAGTGGCACATACATGAAAAGTTCATAATCAAATGTATCCAGGCTCCTGAGAACATGAAACTAGAAACAAGTGGGTTCCCCATGGCTCTGGCACTTATTGCTTCCCTTCTCTCCCAGCAGGTAAAGCCATGTTTTCCCTTCACGTGGCAATCCTGCGCTCTGGCTTTTGGCATCCCTAGGTTGGGATGGGGGAGTCTGACCGCACTGTCCCGCCTCAACTCCAAGGGGAAGCAGAGCTGCAAAGTAATTAGGAATGGGAGCATTTTGAAGAGGAAAATGGCAGGGGAAAAAAATTAGCATTTGTGCTGTGATGTTTTTGCTGTTTATTAATAAACAAGCAGCTTTCGTGCCTCTGGGGGCAGGAGAGGCTTCAAGCTTTCCTTATTTCTCTTGCGTCGAGGGTTTTTTTGCTTGTTTTATATGTTACAGGAGATTTGTAATGTCTTCCCACGTGTTGAATTTCCTTATTTTCATGAGAGCATCTCTGGAATGATTCCTCTGGAGCTCTCGGCTGTGCGCTGCCGGGCTGATTTAAACAGCCAGAAATACTTCAGGGATGTGGCGTGGATCAGCAGCTTGTTGGGAAGGAGTCTTGTTAATTAGGAGCAGGTCTGCTTCCTCCTACAGAAGTGGAATGGCTTCAGGGATAAGTGTTTTTACGGAGAGAAAGCCCTCGCGTGTAGCTCCTGCCACCCGAGATTTGGGTGGTGATGGCAACGGTGACCCCGAGGTGGGCACCCTGGTTCCGCAGCCGTGTGCCAAACACCTGCTCTGAGGAACGTAACCTGTCTTCATTCCAGGCAGGTCTGCACCAAAGGCTTCAGGAGGACGACTCTAGCTGTCTCCTGCGTCGCAGGGGGTGAATTAAAACCCTGCTTTATTAATGGGCTTGTTCTTCTTTTCCCTCAGGCCTCCAGCTCCTCTGGTGGAAAAATGCAGCTTCTGGAAACCGAGTTCTCACGAACCATCCGGGAGCTCATCGAACTCCACCTGCTTCGCCAGGACAGCATCCCGGCCTTCCTCAGCGCCCTCACCCTCGACCTCTTCAGCCGCCAGACTATCGCTTAGCGTCCCACCACCAGCCAGGTGTGAAGAACTCCTGGGCAGGACACTTGAGGTAGCGAGGACAAATTCTCCCCTCCCACCCTTAGTTTGTGGTATTGGGTTGCTTCTGTTTTGCAGGGAACTCCTCCTTTCCCCTTCTTTCATGCTGGTTCCCAAATCCCATCAATTACCCTGAAAAGTGTCGTTTCCCTCCTGGGGGAGGGCAGGTCTAGCTCCATCCCAGGGCTCTCCTGTACCAAGACACAGTTCCTACCTTTGAACTGGGAAATATGTTCAGCACTGCCCAGGCTGTCTCAGAATCTCAGGAATATGGTGGGAACTGATGATTTGAGAAGCCACAGCGTCACCATTCCCAGCTTTTCCCGAAAGGTTCCCCCAAATCTGGGCCCCAGCAGGGAGATGAGCCTTGCAGCAGGCTAGTGCTTCCTGCCCTCATGGTTGTCCTCTCCCAGTGGGAGCCAAGAACTTGGTCCCTGAGGACAGGGACCTGGGGAAGGATCAGGGATGAGTAACAGGTTCTTTGTGGATACCTCCTGCTCTTGCAAACAGCTCATCGCTCAACAGGGTTGAAATTATTTTCAAGATATCCAGTTACCTGAGTCTGCCATCACTCAGCAGACAAGCACAAGCATAAATGGCCATTTGAAGACCCTGCACCTGTGTTGACACCTGTATGTTGTCTGATGTGCTCGGATGTTCCTCACCGAGACTCTTGGGCCCTTGGTTATCTCAGGACTCCGGAGGGTGGGAGGGAGTTGCTGCTGGTATCTGCTAACCTTGCTGGGGATCTCCTTCCTCTGCTCCTCCATGGCGGATGGAGCACCCCCTGAAGGGTGACATTTGGTGTTACAATGGACATAGCTCTTCTGTCGTAAGAATAAAGTGTCACTGCCCAAACTGGATGCATGACTCCTTTATTTGGGATACACACTGTGCTCCCCCTGCTCTCTCCCACATGTAAAGTGTGATTACAAATCGTCCATCGATGGTCTGATGCTGGGTCTGCTTTCAGAGGGGAGGACATCATTATCTCGTTTTTTCCAGGCAACTCTCATTCATGCTGTAAACCAGATTAGTTTGTTATGAACTTTTGTGTATATTGATTTTCATAGATTCATAGATTCATAGATTCATAGATTTCTAGGTTGGAAAAGACCTTAGAGATCATCGAGTCCAACCATCCCTAATCCCCATTAAACCATATCCTCAAGTAGCTCATCCACCCTATTCTTAAACACATCCAGGGATGGGGACTCAACCACTTCCCTGGGCAGCTTAATCCAGTGGCTGACAACCCTTTCAGAGAAGAAATACTTCCTAACATCCAACCTGAATCTCCCCTGACTAAGCTTATGCCCATTTCCTCTTGTTCTATCTCCCATCACTAATGTAAAGAGCCCTTCCCCTACCTCCCCACCATCTTTTCTCAAGTATTTATAGGCCGTAATCAGGTCTCCCCTCAGCCTCCTCTTCTCCAGGCTAAACAGCCCCAACTCCCTCAGCCGCTCCTCATAAGTTTTATTTTCCAGCCCCTTGACCAGTTTAGTTGCCCTTCTTTGGACTCGCTCCAGGAGCTCAAACTCGCTCCAGGAGCTCCAGGAGCTCATTTTCTCTTGGTATGAGCAGGAACATACTTCCTAAGCATGGAGAGAAGGTAGCACTAAGCAGGCGAGAAAGTTAGCTTAGATGCTCACGGTGACTGCAGGGTTGGCCATGCGTGCTGGAGTCACTCTGGGACCTGTTGATGTGTCTACAGGCATGAAAAAATAGCTGCTATAGACCCACCTGATCAGAGGTGGAGGGATGAGCGTGTGCTCTCGGGAGGCTGCAGCCCCCATCTCCCTAGCCCTCCTCTCCGCAGGGTTTGCAGGGAAGTGCAGCAGCAAAAGTTTGGCTTTTTCTCTTCTGCTTGAAGAAGTCCTGGTAGAAGATGAATCGCCTGGCACACTGTGCCAGGGGAACGCTGCCTGATTCATATGCACGACGTGGCACTGAGAGTCGCCTTCCTCAGTCATGGGGAAAATGAATCATGACGTCAGCCGCGTTCGGCTCCTCCACCAACACAATAGCGGATCCTGGCTGCCTCTGAAAATTTTTCTCCTGACTCCTCGCAGGAGAAATGAAGTAATTAATAAGTTTACAATAAACCCTCTATCTTAGCAAAACACGGGTGAGGCGAGAAGCGATGCTGGAGAGCGACAAGGGAAAAACACGTTCTGCCCGTTGGAAAGTTGCCTCCCAAGAGTGAAAGGATGATAAGTTGGGGTAGAAAACACAGTAGTCTTCTGAGACGCCTTCGGTGGGGAGGAGAGACAGATGGATTACCACTCTGCACCCCGTTCTCCCAGCAGGACTGATTTGTTCAGCTGAGTTTAATACCGTGGCACGGCTGGGAGAGGTGTGTCGCGAGGACAGGTGCTTGGCAGGATGTGGCGGCGTGGTGCACGGCCCGATCCTGCTCACGACTTGGGAAGCTGCTGGGGAAACTGTCCTGCTTTGGCCAGCAGCAGCCCTGCCCTGCTCGCAGCATTACGCTGTTGCGCAGCAAGCAGACTTGGGCACTACGTGGAACTGGGACTTTGGGAAGTTTGGCTGCTCTAGGGCTCACTGATGGAGGCCTAGGAGCGTTCGTGTGGAAGTGTGAGTGTTGCAAAGCCACCTGGGCCACCTGTGGGACACAGGCTTGTGGTTGGGGATGGGGAAGAGGAGCTGAGACTCCCCAGTTTCTACCTCCAGCAGCGAATTCAGGATGAAGCCCCAAACCTGTGGCTGTACCCTGCTGCCACGGCAGCTCCCGTCTCTGCTGCCGTCATTATACTGCTCGTCTCAGCCGTGACGGAGCTGCGAGGGGTAACCGCAACGCTGAATTTCTCAGTGATTGCTCCTTCCATGCCAAGCTACATGGGGCTCAGCAGCCCATGGCGGGGCCCTGCCACCGTGTTCACCACCCCCGGGCATCCCCCCTCCACGGATGCAGCCCCCCGGGACGGTGCAGAGACCCTGGTTGCCACCGATGGTGCAGCAGGTTTCAACCACCCCAGGTGGTGCGGGCACAAGTCCCATCTGGGTTTGGCTTATCTCTTGCAAAGCTCCAGCGCCGTTGGCAGAAAATCCTTTCAGAAAATCTTGGGAGATCGGTAATAAATCTGCAGTTAGTCGGAGGGGAGAGGCGAGAGTGTTAACAAGTGTGCGTACGCTCGCTGGGTCTCTGTGCACGCTCGCTGGGTTTATGTGCTATCAGCTGTAAAATATGATTTATTAATGCACGGCTTGGGGACCGTGTGTGTGTGTCGGAGCACTGTCTGGTTCGCAGCATCGCCTGAAGGTTCCCTTCACTCAAACTCCTCGTGAGCCTCCGCTCCTCTACTGATCAACCCTCTTCACCTGCGTGCATGTATAAATAGCAAACAGGGGCAAAGAGCTGTCAAGAACTGCCATATGGTCCTGGAAAGCCGCAGAGGTCTTGGCTAAGGCAGGTATGGTGAAATTCATGCCTCTCCTAAGGTTGCATCTCCAAACCTGGAGCCTTTTGCTCGTCTTTGTGTGTCTTTTGGCATCGTTACGTGTTGTTTGTGTGAGCCTGAGAGCTGTCCTGGAAGTGTGTGATGCCTGAGAAGAGACTAGAGAAACCTTTTTGGGATAAGTCATGAGAAGTTTGGGGTTCATAGACATTAGTTATGGATCATCTCTGTGTAACACTATGGGAGGAGGGAAAGAGAAGGAGGAGAGAGGATGAAGCTGTGGCGGAGGTGGGTACGTGGGGAGCAAAGGGCAAAAGCGGGGCTGGGCACAAGTGGAGAGGAAGAAATGGTGCTGAAAGGAAAGGGAAGCCACAGTTTCTAAACTAAAGAAAGAAAAGCCATCTTCTCCCGCTGGCCAGCTGACACCACCTCCAGAAGCTGTGTGGCAGCCTGGGCCCAGGCTCTCCCCACCTCTGGGGCTTGAAAGCCGCTGGTTTTCCCTCACACCCCTGGCCGCAGCGGGGTCCCGACTGGAGCCCCCTTCCTCTCCCCTTCCTCGAGCCCCCCTTCTCTCCCCTTCCCCGCCGCCTGGAGCAGCAGCTGCGGCCCCGTGGCTCAGATCACAGCCCTCCCAAGGGGGTGCAGGGATGCTGTGCAGTGGCTGTTGCTTTGCACCCTCCCACAAGCCCCCAGGGTTTTTCCCATCTCGCTAAGGGCAGGGAGGACTTTCCCTCCCCATTGCATCTCATAAAGTGCCCCTTCCCTTCTCCTGCCTCTCCCGGGTGGTTGTCACGGTGGCCAGTGCAGCCACTGGGCAGCCACTGGTCAGCCCCAGGCTGCGGGTGGGCAGGAGAGCTGCGATGGAGGGGGATGAGCATCCCCAAATACCTCCTCCCACTGCTGCTGGGTTGCGGGGAGAGCTGCACCAGCTCGTGGGGATGCAGAGAGGATTGGGGTGCGGAGAACAATGGGACAGGAGAAATCCTGCTCCTGGCTCTTGGATCTTCTGCCCACCCCAGGACGAGCCAGCAAGCCCTTCTGCACCGCGGGCTCTGTAGAGTAGGAATATCACTTCCCAGTCCTGCTCTCCCAACACCAGCCAGCAGTGAAGGTTATTTGACACCGACTGCAGCCCTACGGGGAGCCCAGGTGGGCAGCAGCCTCCCTGCAGGGCTCAGCGTCGGACACCACATCCCACAGCTGCGGCACCGCGGTTGCTGTCCCTTCTCCATCGCTCCCCTCTGCCCACTCCAACATGCCAAAGAAACACGGAGCAGCACTCGCCCTTTTCAATTCCCGACTCCGGCAGCGGGTTGAGAGACACCTGAGAACAGCGTGAGTTGGGCTGACGGGCGGACGTGTCAAAATAAGCCTCGGGAGAGAGAGGCAAAAGCCTTCCTAGGACATCACCAAGGTAATGCCGGACCACGGCAGCCAGCGTTGCTCGGTGCGGGAGATGACGCAGCCAGGGCAGGGTTGGGTCTGTTAGAGCTTTTGGCTATTCAAAGACGTTGGGAAAAGGATGAGGGTGTCAGATGCCAGGTGACCGTCGCTAACGACGGCGCGCTCTCGGCGAGGCGAGCGTAGTAGCTGGGGAGGACGGAACAGGCTCTACACGCTGGTGTAAATCACATTCGTGCTGCCTGCTGTGACAGCGGATTCGGATTTAATAGCAGCGGTGCTAAAATTTGCATGATATTTAAAAGCTACAAAACGCGCCCACTCTGATCAGGGGCGGGATATTAAATAAATAAATAATAATAATAAAAAAAAAAAAAGAAAGAGATCAGCAAAGCTTTTTATGAAGTCTTTTTTAAATATTAAAATCCCATCCTTCCCAACAGGAAAGCTTTTTTCAGGCTAAGAGGAGCGACTGAACGGCATCTGATGATATCGCATTGACACAAGTGTCTAGAAAAATAGGGTAGGAACGTATGATCTGTTCCGAAAAAGGAGCCCCAGCTAATAGGAAATATGCTGATGCTACTTTTAATTTCATGACTCAGGTTTGCTGCAAAATTGATGGCAATCTGTGTTGGAGCTCGGTTACATTAAAACAGTTCTCTGCTGCTTGGGGTTTTTCCGTTTGTTGTTTCTCTTTGGGGGGATGATTATTCTGAAATTTGTCTTGTGCTCCAGGGGCTCATAGATGTTACTCGGAAGGACACAGGAGGGACTGGCATCCAAAGGAAACGGGAGATCTTTGCTCCAGAAACGTTCTAGGTAGAAATCACTGGCTGAAGCCTTCGCTCAGGGACCATTGCAGACCGCAGCCCTGGGCAGTCGTCCCAGCAGCTGCTCCTGCTCCTGCTCCTGCTCCTGCTCCTGCTCCTGCTCCTGCTCCCACTCCTGCTGGGTCTCCAGCCTTCCTTGTGTGCGCATTTTCCTTTGAAGCAAATACAAGGGACAAACCAGGAGGAAAATACACTAAAAGAAAATGCTGCCATGTAAAGTAAGAAGCACAAAGGCAGGTCCTTGATGCTACAGGACTCAGGCACAGCCCATGTCTTCAGTCTCCACCCAAAGCACCACAGAAGCAGGTTCCTTCAGGTCATCTCAGTTCTTTCTTCCGCTTCCCCAACATGGGATCAAGCATCTCCCAGTCCCTTCGTCTTCCCTGTGCTGTTTCCTGGCCCGGGCTCCAGCGCTGATGAGTTTATTAGTGTTGCTAATTTTACCTGATGCTGCTTCCTTCTCTTTGTGACAGGTTGTGTTTTTTTGAACTCTCCAGCTGACTGATTGAGCTCTCTTTAGTATTCCCTGTTTTACTTTGAATTCTCTTTGTTGGCTGTTGCTTGTTGTGGTTTTGGTTGTTTTCCTTTAATCCTCACACTGTCTTTTTCCTCTCTGGTCCCTCTGATGCCTCTTCAACCTGGAACAAAGCCAGAGACCATCAGGAGGTCATTGAAACACAGACGGTTGTTGGATTTAAATAAGGACTAGATAATTTTATGACCATTAACAAGACTTGCTGCTATGCAAGCTAAAATAATAAAGGCAATCATATCTCGTGGTTTGGGGAGCAAGTTGATTGCCTGTAGGGACTGAGGAGGTAGTTCTACATCCCTGACTCCCCCCAAAACATGATACAATTGACAAGAAGCACTGGACAAGTCAAAGGGCAGGAGGATGCACACGCAGGAGGACACACAAGGTGCAGGGTTTGGCTAGAGGGCGAGAGCATTTCGCTTATCACCTCTATCATCACTCTCCTTTTATCTGGTGATTGAAAACTTCTGGTATCAACGTGATGGAAAACGTTCTCCAGGCAGGTGAAAGGCTCTGAAGTTTGGCAGATGAGCCTTTGCTCTCTCCGTGAGCATCTACTGGGTAACATTTATGCCGTATGATTGCAGGCACTTCACTTTGCTGGTGATGGTGGCAGGTTCATCTACAAGGCTGTCCCCATAGCCACTACCAAGAAATGGTCTCCCTAAAGAGAAATTAAGAGCATGAACCTCACCTAGGTCCTTCAGTTTGGAGGTGCCTCCCACTCCCCATTGACCATGGAGTGCATGAGGGAGACCAGCCTTGCACGTAATGAGGTGATGGCAAATCGTGCTGTCCCTCCTTCACCCCTTCTCCCTGCTGAGGCTCTCCCAGCTCCTCTGCGTGCGTGTGTCTTTCCGCAGCTTGTTTTGGGAGTCACGCTCCAGCCCTTGGGCTTGTACGTGATCAGCTCCTGCTCCGATCCCGCTGTTACGAGGCAGAGCCGCCCATGAGTGGCATGCTCTGAAGTGACAGCTCCTCTTGCTGTGAGTCCTGGGAGGGGAAGGAACAACCCTGGAGAGGAGGCGATGGCAGGGAATGAACCAGACCCACAGGGAACCGAGCCGCTCATCCCGCCAGCCGCCCTGAGACGAGGAGGAATGAGAAAAGCCCCCCAGATAGCACCGATCTCTTGGGTGAATCCATCCTGCCGATGACAGATGGCTTTGGGTAAGTCTATAGGTAACGCTAGCACTTCATTTCAATGCTAGAGTCTCCTGCCCAGTGCAGCAGTATCCTGGACCCGAGCCCTGGCCTTGTGGGCCGAGCATTGCCTGTGTGCTTCCAGCCAGATGGTGGGACTTGTCATCCTCTACGGAGATGGCACGAGCCCACCATGGCGTGCTGCTGTTCCTGAGACACCAGCCCTGAGGTGAGGATTATAGCTCTGACACATCCCTCGTTAACTTTGCTAACTCATTAGAAAACACCAAGGGCAGAATAGATCCTGGGCATGCTAATGACTGATTTTAAGGGATCGCTGCGGTGGTAAACCATAATTAACAGTCTATAGCAGGACTTGTTATTTAATTACACACAGGCAGAGCTGGGAGGCACAGGAAAGTCGATGGGCAAGTCGGGAGCCACCAGCACTGACTGCCCAGCCCCAACGGGTGACCCTGAGGGAGGTTTGGGTGGTGAAGGCTGAGTTGGTTGGGTTGACATCTCCCAAGGTATGCTGGCCACATTCAGGATCTATGGGGGCCAAGGGGGGTCACATCCTATACCTCTGTTTGCCCTCGGTATGGGTGTGCAGCGGTGGTTTGTAGGTGCCTTTGCAGAGTCTTGTCGTGGGTCTTCCCCAATGGCTTTTCTTCTGCAAAGGGAGTTGTCAGCTTTTGGGAGGTCACTGCTCTTCACTGGCGAGGACAGGATCACAGCTCCTGTGGGAGAGTGGGACATGCAGCCCATGTCCGTGGGACCTGTCTGCTCCCGTGTGCTTCCAGTTGAGCCAACCACCCCTCTGCACCCCACGTGCATAGTTCTGATACAGAGAAAGTGCTCAGGGAGGATGGAAATCCCACCTGCACGGGACGCTCAGCCCCAGCGATGCTGGCAGATGGGGTGATCCTACACGTTGCCCTGAAACCCCAACCCCAAGTGCGTTCCTGCCCTATGCAGAGCCCTCACAATGCCTGCGACACCATCCAGCCTGGCTGCACCTCCTCTTCCTCGCTTCTCTCCTTAGGAGGAGGAGGAGGATGGCTCGTGGGGCTGAAGCAGAGGTGTTCCCAAGGCGAGGAAGGCACCAGGCCCCCCCAAAGGCCACAGCCTCTGCACACCCACTCCGTTTCCATCACACTCCGTTTCCTCACTTCACAGTTAACTCTGGCCTTGCACAGTCCCCAGGTCCTGTAACTGGTGTTAAATGTAATGAATGATCTTGTCCTCCTTGTTTGTCTCCTCTTTAGTGTAACACTGTAATTAGCTTAATTACCAACAGATTCTTTTTTTTTTTTGGTAACTTAAAATGGAAATTAAATTTTGCACCAGGTTTTACAGGCTGTTAACGGGAATCAAATAATCAAGCCTGACTCCAAGTCCTTGAAAATGAGTATTAAAAAAGGTCTGAATTTGCATATTCATGTTTTTAATAGGGTTCAGAAGGTATATTTGCAACTGATGAAAAGGATTAATTAAGCCTAATTTGCATAGGAAGAACACTTTAACCCCTTGCATCCTAACAAGTCGGAGACTGACAGTTGGAATACCGGGGCTTGATATTGGAGACACTTGGGCAACGCAGCACCCGGCCCAGAGCAACAACCTGTGGAGCATCTTCCTTCCACTCGAGGAGGACAGGACCTGGGGGAATCCAGGATCCCAGCATCACCCCGGCGCGGTCGGTCCCCCTATGCCCACAGCCACCTTGCAGGTTTGGCCTCTGTCCCTCTGCCGTGTTGGTTTGTGACCTGGGTCTCCCATGACAATTCCACCACATCAGACCTTGAGCAAAACATGCAGCTTCTCCCAGCACAAGCTGGGCTGTGCAGCTCTAACAGTTTTAAGAAATAATTTCGGTAAAGCCATTTCGGTTCCCTGGTCTGTTCACAGCAGGACTGCCCACAGCCAGCACAGGGTGGGAGTGCTCATGGCTGGTAGGGGCACCAAAACCTTCATCTCCTGATCCCATCTCCAATTTCTTTTTTTCTCAGTGAGGCTGATGGTCATCAGGGGTTAAAGGCTCTATGGGAACATCAGACCAGGGTGAGACTCGGTGTGTCCTGTCCTGCTCCCAGCCATCGGTCTGAGGCTCTGCTCAGGAGGTGACAGCATCCCAAAAGCCTGGGAGTCATGCAGCTTCAGGGAAAGGGACATAGAGCTGCCTGCAGCCTAAATCCCAGCTGGCATCCCCGGCATGTTGAAATCTGCAGGGTCTTGCACAGCTCTGTCCAGTTGTGATCTAAGAAAAACATATAACCCCCCAAAAAATCAATCATACCCCCAGCCCGGAAAGCAGAGCAGGAGCATGACACTTCCCAGGACCCCGTAAAGCTGAGAACAGAGCACAGCTTTGAGTCAGCGCCTGAATGTTGCTAAAAAGTGGGAAAAAATAAATAAATCAGGCATTCATTTTGCTTCAGCAGGTGGTGTGCTGCGTTCCCCTTGTAATGCTTTGGTGGCGTGTGTTGCTAATTATTTTTCGGGTGGAATTTGCTGTGCACAGCGCATGGGGTTCATTAGACAGAGATGGCTTTGAAGTGGCGTTCGGAATTAATGCTGGCATATGTAAATGTTTCTTGTGCCATGGAAAAGCTGGCTATAAATGATGCATGAGGTCCAGCGAGAGAGATGCTTGCTTTGTTTATACACACCCATTGGGCTTCGTTATGCCAAAACGAGCAGAGGAAATTTGGCGGTGTCTTGCACAGTCCATATATCTGCTATGCGCCTGTACGTGAGCGTTTAGCAGAAGTTAGCATAGCATCCTTAGCACGCTGAATCCCAGATTTCCTCCGGCCAAAATCACGTTAGCAGCCCAGCAAGGCTGCTGCTGTCTCTGCGCTCAGTGTCTTCCCCAGGTCCCCCAGACGATGAGGAGGACGCATCCTGCACTGTAAATCGTCGAGGTCCTGACCCATACGCCTCACTCAAGCAAAACCTGCCTCGAGGGAGAGGCACTTAGTGGTAACACTGGTTTAAGGAGTCCCTGCTCACCTCCTCCTGCTCTCACCTGACTCATCCTCCCATCACAGGGTCCATAGGGCCGTGCCAGCAGCAGAGATGCGGAATGTTTCACTTAAGAAGAAGAAAACCTGAAGAAAGAGAAAAAACACAAAGCCCACAAGCACAGCTGAGAGAGCAGGAGGCAGTGCCTGGGGCAAAAAGCCAGGGGAATGTAAGATCCCTCAACCCCTGTCTCCACCAAAGGCTTTTGATGGTGGCACTGCTGCTGCTGGACGTGTCCCAGGAAAGCTGAGCTCAGCCTTGGGCTCAGCTCTGCTCTGGGATGGGGGTAGGGGTTGTATTTTAGCCCAGCAAATGCATTCAGAGATGAGTACTTGTGCATTTCTTCTATAAAGCAGCAGGATCCCTCTTGGATCACCCAACAGTGAGGTGGGGAAATAGCTCCCCGGTGTCTTCTAGGAGCTCTTCTCTGCTGCTGGGGTTGGGCGGGTCGTGGGTGAACCATTGCCCTCTCTGACTGCTGTCCCAGCAGCTGGTGGGTGGGCTGGAGACCTTGCAGGGTCCAGGGTGGCAGGTGGGACCCCATGGAGACATCCCTCCAGCACAGAGCTGGGACACCTGGAGCAGGATGTCTGGGAGACCTGTGCCCTGGCAAAGCGGGGTCTGGAGCATCACTGCACCAAAAGTAGGGCAACTCTACGGGGGCAGCTGAGCATCTGTGCTGTTCCCTTTCTCTGAAGGGACGAGGCCAGCGTTCTAGCGCGTATCGAAGCTGATGAGGCCAAAAACCATCATGAAGCGGGTGGCACAGGAGAAATAGCAGCAGGTGGAGATACGTGTGGAGAATGCTCTGACAGCCCATTTACAGAGCCCTATAATCCTGTGACAGTTGTTTTAGGTCAGACAGAAATGAACTCTGTGTTGGTTCCCACCAACAGCGATACCGAAAAAAGGGTTTCCAGCCTGGGGGCTGTGGAATGGGCGCACTGGCAGGGGGAGGCTCAGGCAGTGCCCGGTGTTCGAAGGGCTTGTTGCTCACCCGTGTCGGGGCTGGGCACGTGTCAGGCTGCATGGCTCCATCCTGATGGGAGTTTCCTCCTCCTGGCTGTTTGCCTTTGGGCCTGACCAGGAGCAGCCCCCAGCCCCTCGGCCACCCCCAACGACCAGGGAGTGTGCGTGGGGCAGCCACCCGAGCGCTTATCCGCTCCTCCGCAGCCGCTGCCAAGAAAACAGGCTGGAAATCACCGAGGTGCATCTGTGTCATGTTTTCTCTGCAGTGTTTACGAAACCGCTTGCTCATCAAACACAAAAGGAACTGTTTACTTTTTAAGTAAAACAAACATAAAATACCTCCATCTTTATTGCCAGTGGAAAGGCGGTTTGTTCCCTCCAGCCTCCGCGCTTGCCAAGGTGATAGAGCTGCGCAGCCAGGGACTCGCCGAGCACCCACCCCACCCACCCACGGACACGTGCCCACGCTCCTGCCCTCTGGACACCCCACACAGACACTGGCACGGGAGCAGTTCCCGGGCAGGAGACACCAACTTTTGGAACTGGTGGAGACTTGGACCCATTTCGTGGTATGCTCCCCAGCCAGACCTCCGGACAAGCTCCCTGTCACGGTCTGGACAAGCTCGAGGTGAGGAAGGAAGGAGCCGAGCGAGAAGCTGTGACCGAGTGCTGAGATGTTGTTGTGTTTCCCTACTTCCAACTGTTTATTTACCAGCATGTTGGAAAGCAGCGAGCTCTTCCTCATGCCTTATGGAGAAGCTCAGCTGTGAAATAGCTAAATGAACCATCCCTTTTTATTAGCCTTTGGACTTAGCAGAGGAGCAATCAGTTAATGGCTGACCAGTTTTTGAAGATGCTAAGTACATTACAAGTGTTAAGTATTATTATTTTCCCTGCAATGCTTTATTTTTCCCTCTGAATATTCAGTTTAAATAACCCTTTCAATTGCATTATCCGGTTTCATGCATTCCGCTCAGATTAAATGCGGTGCCGCTTACAATTCACTCACCTCTGTGATTTCCAGGTCTCTGCAAGCCTCATCCTAACCTTTGCCTCTCAGTCCTGGTCTGAATCAGCCTTTCGTTCTGGGTCCAGCACCTGCCCCAGCTCTGCTTTGGCTTCTTAAAATCAAATGCGTCGCATCGCTGCCCCACAGACGCTTCGACCTCTGGCTCCTTGCTCTTGCATATTTATTTTTACTTCTTAACTGAGGAACATCTTGCAACCTTTCCCTTTCCTTCCAGCTAAATTAGCTCCCTGGATAAGCTGTCTCCTCCCACTCGCTGGCATCTTCCTAAGATGCCTTGTGCTGTTTTGGTTTTTTCTTCTTTGGGAAAGGGCGAAAGATCAGCTATCCAAAGGAGGGCTTCGGACCCTGGTGCCAGCCAAGGGCTTTGGACCCTGGTGCCATCCAGGGGCTTTGGACCCTGGTGCCGGCCAAACTACCTTGTCTCCCCTGGAAATCTCCAGCCGCAGATGTCTGTTGCTTTGCAGAGGAATGGGACTAGCTCAGACTTCACACCCAGTGGGTGAATCCACCCCTTCTCCTGACAGCTCCAGAGCAGCGATCTGTGGCTGAGTCCTTCACAGCCACGGATGGGCTCTTCTGGGTGTCCTGTTCTCCAAAGCCAGCCTGGAGCAGGGACTTCTCAGTCCCCTCAGCCAGAGGAACCTCCCAACTGTATCAGAAATGGTTTGACCATCTCCGGTGGTGAGTAGCAGCTCCCAGCTTTGCTCCAGCACCTCCATCTCTGCTTCCCTGCTCTCCTGACAGCAGTGCCAGGACCCATCTGGTCTCCAGGACAGAACTGCAAGATGGGTGGGAGATCAGAAACCAGCCCACATCTCAGCTCACCCTCCTTCCCAGCTGCGAGCTCCGCCACAGAAATAGATTTTTGGGGTGGCTGTGCCATGCGCCCGCTCTCCCGGCCTCTGCTGCCAGTCTCCTGGTCCGTGTTTTACCCCGAGCCCCCGTGTCTGCATTTGGCTGTCTTTTGGAAGCTGTGATCACCCTGCGAGGCTGGAGGAGGCTGTGGAGCAGCTCCGGGGCTTGTCAGCTGTCAGCGCGGGAAGGGTTTCTCAGGCGTAGGGCTGCCACGTTCCTGCCTGGGATTTCCCCGGCAGAGATGTACGTGTGCAAACGCAGGAGTGGGTGGTAATGTTGTTACAGCCGGAATGATCTAAGGATATAATTGAGATAAGGTTTGTACAGAGATGTGGTATCTCTTATTGCAACACCTGAGATGGCTGGGGAAGGAAAAACAGCGCAAGAACTCTTGTGCACACATGCTTATGCTCTTCATCAGCCTGAACTGAGCTGAACGCGTCAGGGATGTTTCGGATGGATCATGGTGCATGGTTCGTGCCCATGAACTCCATGGCTGCTCGACCAGGAGGTCGCTGGCTCTGCCAGCCCCTTGGAGCGACTCCCAACATCTGCTCTGCTCCTGCTCCTCAAACCTTACTGCAACACCACTCCCAGGTGGGGCAGGAGGAGGAGAAGCAGGCATTAAGCCCCAACTGCTGGGAATGGGAATCTTTGTGTCTTGGCTACAAATGTGGTGGAAGAAGATTAATTAATTTAGCTGCATCGCGTGAAGAGTGCCAGTGTTTACTTATGAGACCACAGAGGAGCTTTCGTGGTACCCAGAGAGGCCTCCTGCCGCTCAGATGGGCTGGGCAGCTCTTGATTGCAGGGCAGGAGATGCCCAAGGAGAGCTCTGCTGTGTAAAAGGGATGCTGAGAGAGAGGAAAAGATTTAAGAGGCCCCCAGCAGAGACAAGCTGCAGGCACCTCACACAAATTTTGAGGCATCTCATCACAGCCCTGCAGATCAGGGCAAGGTGGCCAGGGGCTCGTGCGAGGACGGAGAAGGCCGTCAAGGCTGGATGCTGTGGTGGGATGAGCCAGACCAGAGGGGTGAGGAGCTGCAAGGCAGGCGAGTGGAGTGAGAGGAAAGCATGGATGTTGTATGTGGGGCTAATGGCTTCCTGTTAGATCTGGAAACACTAAAGAAATATGGTAGACTCAGAAGAGAGCCAGATGAGCAAGACAACACGAAGGACAGCACTCATGTAGCTTAATGGAGAAGATAGACCAGGAGAGAAGAGCTCATTAGAAAAGGGCATTGTATGGTGAAGAGAGGAGAGGATATAAACCACGAGAAAGCTGATAAAAGACAGAAATGGAAATCTTTTAGTCCCAAAGAAAGCAACGATGGAGTACGTTAATGAGCTCTTTAATGGTGAGGCAAGCAAAGGTGAGCAGCAAATGGCTATTTCCAGACAGCTGAGCTGAGTGTGAAAAAAACAGATGTTGTTGGGATGTGGGAAGCGATTGGCACACACAGGAAAAACAGCGCACCCCGTGTCGTTAATGTCCCCACTGAATTATTAAGAAGGCACACACAGGCAAACTCAGAGCCTGGACAGACTCTCTTGGTTCCTCTACAGGGACAGAGAAGTTGCGGAGGGAGGGAAACAGGCACCTTCACATCCAATTTGGGCCAAAAGAAAGGGCTGCAAAACTAGAGTAAAAAATTAGCATCCTGCTTGTCTGCTCCTCACGTGGTGAAAATCCACATCACTGATACTTCCGTGTCTTCTCATCCCTTGCCTGGAGGAAACTTGAGTCCAGAAAAGTGGCTTCACTCTGGATCAGATGGTTTCCCTTCATTAAGTACTGGGCGGCGGGAGAAGGTGGGAATGAGCAAAACTCTCAAGGTGGCATTTGGATAATCTCTGCCACCCTTTTGGTGGTGCTGGTGAGCTGGATGAGCGGTGAACCAGAGGATATGACACAAAGATGGGAAAAAGTGGAGTGCGAGTAAAGTCAAGTGAAGCCAAAGTCACAGCTACAAGCCAAGAAGCAGCTGTTGGGTTGGATTCTTCAGCACCACCGATCATCAGTGCCTCAGGGATCAGCTGGCAGCAGTGGTTTGGACATGAAGGAATGGCAACGTGCTATACATCTCTCTCTAAAGAACAATTTCATCTCCAGGCACCTACCCAGCAAAACCAACTTAGGGCCCATGACGGAAATCCTGTGGTGAGTAAATGGGGAGGGAGGAGCTGGAGAAGAGGGCTGGGACACCTCCGAGGTCCCACGCCTGCCTGGCACTGCTCCACAGAGCCAGCTGCTGCAGGACAAGACCTCTTCACATCCCTGGCACATTTTAGGCAGGATTGGGACTTTTCCCAAATAACCCCTTCATCCCCAGAGCCCACCCCCTCTCCTCCGCTCTATCCCCATCCCATGTCCATGTGCATCCACGTGCTCACAGCCCCAAGCCTCGGGGTGGTGGCAGTGTCCCTCCAGGGCACTGCGGAGGAGAGGGACGTGGTGCGCACCGAAGAGGAGCTGAAGCCAAGGTGAGCCGGTCCCAAAACGGGCAGGGACGGTGCTGCCGCATCCGGGCAGCGCGTTGTTGGTCCTTCCCCGCGATGAGCACTCGCAGATGCAAATAAATTCTGACTCCCAAACTCCTGCTCTGCCGGCTGTGCTAAAAATAGCCCAACGCAGTGCGCGCTGGCTCCGATCACCCTCATCGATCCGCCGCTGCCGGGTCCAGTCCAGCAGCACTGCAGCGCACCCCTCCGCAGCTGCAGCCTCCCCAGGACCCCTCCTCGCCAAATGGACGGATTTGTGTGATCGGGCCACCTGCGCCACGCTGTCCCCCATCCTTGGTAACTCCCTTCTCCTGCAGATGAGGTGATTTATGGCTCCAGAGCCCGACAGGCAGCCAGGCTGCAGCACGCGCATCACCGGCGGGGGTTTATGTTGCAGCTTCTGGTTTCTGCAGAGCCACGTCCACAACGGTGATGAGCGTGGTGGTCTTGGGCAACAGAGATCACAGTTCGGCAAGACCCAAAGGAAGGGCTGCTCCAGGAGCCGGGCAGAGGAGGGCATTTGGAAGGGGTGAGCTGGGGTCACTGGGAGCAAGGGAGTGTGCAGCTGGTTGGGCTGCTGGAGCTTGTGCCCAGGGCCCCGCTCTGCCACTGGCTATCCAGGGACCCCAGACACCACCTGGGTGTGGATGCGTGGACTGACCCATGGACATCAATGGGGCTGGAAAAGAGGTGGTTCCAGTGGCGCTTGTAGCCCTGGGAAAGGTCCCACCACCCAGCAAGCACCACAGGTCACTGGGTTGATTTGAGCAGAGCCAGCACAGTCCAGCTGTTGTCATGGTCTGGGTGGCTAACAGGGGGCACTTTCTTCCCTTAGAGGCCCCGTGCATCCTCACAGGTGCCCTCCCATGGGATCTGCACCTGCTTTCATGGCAGACTCAGCTGAAGCTGGCAGGAGACCAACAACACCAGCACCTCCAACATGCACCAGCTGTGAAGTAGGCAGCCACCAGGCCCAGGGCTCCCACATCCCTTCCCAAGTGCTCTGCTGCCTCCGGGAGGACTGTGGCCAGACACTGCCACCCTTTGTTGTCCCACATTTCTATCCATGGACATTGCATTTCCCATGGGCCATGTTCTGAAACACATGGACGCAACTAGTGTGCACACTGGGGCAGGTGGGTGCCCTTAGGAACGCTGGGCTTAAACAGCTCATGTCTGTACGGAGAGATGCTTCTGTCCTAATTTACAGGGTTTTAAATAATATCCAGGCTCTAGATGTCACACAGACTTTGCAATACGTGACAGGGTCCTTTGCTGACTCTCGGCCGGAGCACGGATTGAGATGAATTTTTAGTCCTGCCTTGGTTTTCTCCTTGAAGACCAATGGTTTAAATAACAGCCATTTTGTGGACACAGAAAGGGCATCAGCAGAAAGTGTTTACATATGGCCCCAGGGCTACCAGCATCATCCCGTAGGGAACAGCAGAGCCCTCCAGGAAGAAGGGGATCCCCATATAGCAGCTATAGGTGGTGGGCAGGTTCACAGGAGCAATAATGGGGAGGAGATTCACAGGCTGCTGATGACAGCCGGGAAGGGGGCAGCGGGGAGCAGGGGCATGCAAACACTCCCAGAGTTCTGGGGGAGCCAAGGCTGGGCAGTGGTGGTGGGACAGCACTGTGCTGTCATGCATCGGATGTGTGTGTCCCCTCAACGCCACAACCCCTGCTTGTGACAGAGGAAGGCCTGAGTGGTGCTTTCTGAGGTGGGTTTGGGTCTGGGTCCCCTGTCCCCCTGTACACACCTCACGCCTGGCAGCCAGCCCAGGGACCCTGCAGTGCAGGAGGGCTCATTCCCTTGGGCTTGTCAAGGGCATCCTGGAGAGGTGACGGCGGTGATGGGGCAGCTCGTGGGCAGCTGCCTTTGAAGCTCTCCACGAGCATCTCCCAGGAGCAGGCATGGCTCCTGCCAACCTCAGCTAGCAAGGAAATGTCTGGGAGTGGTGCAGGGCAGAAGCAGCGACAGGTCCCTCTGCTCCTTCTCTCTGTTTCATCGCCGCAGGGAAACAACTGCTCTCTCTTAAAAAAAAAAAAAAAAAAAAAGCTGCTCTCTCCAAGCAGCTTTGCTCGATGCCTTCACTGGTCTCTCCAGGGGCTGCCACTGCCGCCCGTCCCACGCCAGGCACAGCTGCTTCTGCCACCTCCGCCTTCCCCTGCCTCTCCCCACTTTCCATCCCTCTCCCTCCCTCTCTCCCTCCCTTTTCCCTTCCCTTTGTTCCTGCTCTCCAGCGGCAGAGCCCAGGCTGCTGCAGGAGGGGGATGTGGGAACCTCGGGGTCCTCAGCACTGGCACTGGCTTCCTGTGCCGGCTCCTGGGTCACTGGTCCCCGTTGCCCCTTGAGGTGGGGCAAAACGAAGGAGCACCTTTTCCCCTGGGCTCCCCTCCTCTTCACTAGGATGTGTCATTCTGCCACCTTTCTCTGGATGGGGTTGGGGCAACAGGAACAGCCTGGCTGGACAAGGTATCATTTCTCTTTGCAGAAGCAGCTTGAGAGCTTTGATGGTTGAAGAGGAGACAAAATAAAGAAGAAAAGCACCTGACAGGTGGTCACAGGTGATGAAATTCTCCCTCTGCCCCCGGAGGGGTCTGTAAAGCAGCTGCCTAAGCAGGGGGTGAAGGATGCTGTGGACAGAGGTCACCAGACCCTGTGCCGAGGCACCCCAGGAGGTCCATGCATGAGGTGGTGGCTCTGGGAACAGTAGGACTTACTCCCTTTTCTTGCCTGGCTTTTGTCTCAGCTCATCTTGTGGCATTGCATGCCAATGGCATGGACCATGGCTGCCAGGCCTGCACCCTATCTTGGAGCGAAGGCAAGGAGGCTGAGAAGTGCTCAGCAGCTCCATGCTCAGCAGCACGGCCTCCTTCATCACCTAAGGAGCCATCTGGAGCTTTCTGAGACCTACAGCGAAGCCCCACCAACTGTGGGGTACAGGCGCTGCATGTGGGTACCTCCCTTGGAGGCACCTTGGAGAAGAAGGGGTCTGGACCTCTTCTAACCCTCCTTCTCTCCAACTGCAGAGTGTTTGCATCTGGGAAGTGTTCAATCCAGAAAGGCCAGCGCTGCCGGATCGCGTTTCCTGTGTCGGTCTCTGTTGGTTTATGACCGATGAAATCCCGGTGTGAAAACAGAATCAGGCTTTGATTTCATCTGCCCCTGCTGTTTTACGCCACTAACAACTTTGCATTTCTATAGCGGCTTTATTCTAGGAGCTAAACGGGCTTCACAGACAGGCAATTAATTAATGGAGCCTCCCCAACCAGCCTACACCCTCTGCACCACACAGAAGCGTTTTGCGGAGGAGGAAACAGAGGCAGGAGGGAGCAGAATGGTTCGCCCCAGATAAAGAGACGACCTCACTGCTGACGTGCTGCTGCCTTCACAGCCAGGTGTTACGTGCTCTCGGCAGCCACGGAGATGGTCATGATGTCATTTCCAAACTGGTATGGGAACTGGTCTCAATGGGATGAGTGACTGAGGGAGATTTCTCCATGTTTATCAGAGACTGACATCGCTGGAGCATCTGAGCCCACATTAACTCATAAAGTGCCACCACCTTTGATCATCCCAGCCTCTTGCTGAGGAATCCCCTGAGACCATGAAACAGTGCCAGTAGGTCCCGCCACCATTTCCCCCATCCATCCTTGCTGACCAACTCCTGTTTCTCCAGGAGGCACTCAGGGTTTGCAAGGGAAGGTGAGTTCAGCTGAAGGATTTGCTTTAGTCCAGGTGCTACAGCTGATATTTGGCGAGGGACCTGCCATAGTGTCACGAGACAAGAGAGGAGTGATCCTCAGCTCTGCTTTCCAGGTCCTGCTCACTGACCGGTGAGCAAGATGCAGTCCAGGGAAGCTGTGTGCTGTGGGAAGGATCTGGGGCACCTGGAAGAGGTGGAGAAATGTGCCTTTGCTCCTGCAGAGTGAACATATTCCTCGGGAAATTGCCTGCCTTTTATTATGAAACCCTGCTAATGGTCTGTTGTCTACACAAATAACCATGGGGAATGAACTCGTGCGCTTCCCAGCCTGTTCCACGTCTTCCTGGCTCAGCTCCTTTCTGAACAAACATAACCTTTTGCAAGAATACCTGTCAAAATCACTTTGAAATATTGAAATAACGGGATGGAATATGGTTTGCTCCTGGGCCTTAGTGCTCATCTGTCAGGACTGAGGATGTCCATCCAAAGAGAGTTGTGAGCAGGATGCAAGGGAAAGACTCTGGGAAGCAGCAGGACCCCACAGGGCTGCATTTGGGGAGCTCATCGCCACACCGTGCTGGCTTGCTGGGCTCCCGCACACCCACTGGGGAAATGTAGCAGCTCCCCAGCCCCAGGGTGGCCATCGTGAGACAAGGGGGCTTGTGACTCAGCTGGAGCTATCTGGGGCAAAATCATGTCCTTCAGCCACTAGCACGGCCTGGGATTGCCTTCACAGCCTCAACGCTTCCCTCCTCCTCCACATGAGTAAGGCAGCATCTGTGAATATTTTAGACGTGGTAAAAAACTACTGAGTCTTGGACGGGCATTGGAGAGCAATGGTTGAGGGGCACATGGCTGCTTGAGTGGACACAAGACATGAACACAAGGCCATCTCCTTCCTTTCCAGTCTTGAAGTCCCAAGGGTTGTCCAAGGGCTCCCCAGGGTGTCCATCTCCAAAGCCACTCATGTGAAATGGGAGCCAAACTGGGCCATGGGAAGCACTGGGGCTGCAGGCAGAAGGTGCTGCCCTCCCTGCCTGAGGCTGTGGCTGCGTTTGGGATTATCCACAGTGGACCTTCTGGATTTCGGGAGGTAGGAGTCCCAGGAGTGAGGGGCAGGATGCCTGGGTCAGGGCCTGTGTCTACTGTAATAGCTCTCAATATGGGCAAGCTGTAAATGCTTAGTGTCTTCTCCCTCAGCTAAACCACCTCTCAATGATATCCTTCTCTGGAGACCGACAAGAGGGTTTCTACTCAAATCTATCACTGTCTCCCCAGCCTGCAAGGTAAGGAGATGACCCACCCCTCACCAGCTGGCCCCAAGGACAACCGCTCTCCAGATATGTCTGTTTAGGGAGAGAGACTGATACCTTTTAATTTGCGGGAGAAATCCCATTGCTTGGTGGCACCTGCTCAACCAAGAGCTCTTCACTTCTCATCCCCTTCCCTGTTCCAGGGGGTGGTAGTCTCCCATCTGGAATAAGACGGGGAATTTTGCTATTCTGAGTATGTGCCTTTTTTCTCAGGGTACTTGGAAGTGATGAGAACTTGGACACAGACGCTTGTTGGGAGAAACCAAAACCAACACTTAGAAACACAAACAGTCCCCTGCCTCCAAAAAATACCCCATCAGCCAACCAACCAACCAACCAAAAAGTATTTCAAACCAAACTCCATCTCTTTCTCTAAAATCCATGATTAAAACCTGGTACAAACAGGTGAATATAGATATATATATATATATTTTTAGTAGATGTAGTATTGGGGTTTTTTTTCTCCTCTCTCTTTCTCATTATACAGCAAACATTGCAAATATAGAAATTTTCTCTGTACAATTAACGACTTCGGTTTACAATGCGATGTGTGGTAAAACCTCTCAGTGAGTGAAAATGTGAACGGGCCTTCAACCGGGTAAAAGTCTAAACTGGAAGACTCCGTTTGCAAAAACAGCCCAAAGGATGGATCTCCTTCTGGTCTCTTTTTGGTTTTTGTTGCTGTTTTTGTTGCCGTTGATTTTGGAAGGGAAGGAAGGAAGAACACAAACTGTTCACAAAGAATCCACAAAATCACGGAATAGGGACTCATGCAATGCAATATTGGGAAACGCCAGACCTCAGCTCTCTGCCCGCTCTTTCACTTTCGTTTATATTCAATTTTTTCTTTTTTCTTATTTTTTTTTAAAAAATCAAAACTAAACAAAACATTTTTTTTGTTTTCACTCCACAGTTTGTTTGTTTTGTAAAGTTTCTTTTCAAATTTGGTGCATGTCTCACCAATGTGAGGACATTTTAATATCTCGCTTTATATATTATATAGAATATTTATAGATTTTTTTTCCATAATTTGTTCTCTCTTTTATTTTTATTGATTCTTTTTTTAAATTTTATTTTGCTTCAAAGACAGTCTGAATAAAAATAGCTGCTGCGGATTTCTTTTGGTCCAGTTAGTGTGTTAAGTCACGAGTTTTGTGAGGACTCAGGACTTTTGCTGGGCGGAGACGCCCTTCCAGTAGTCTAAGATGTCATGAAGATCCTCGTCTTTGGCAAACTGGACCTTTTTGCGTAGGGCGTGGCCGGCTGCCATATACTCCTCCTCGTCTTTGTGCCGCTTGCGGTTGAGTTTGAAGCGCTCCCAGATGCTGTGCGATGGTTTGCAGGTGTACTCTGGGCTGGAGGTGTAGCTCAGGTTGTGATACTGAGGCGAGAGTTGGGAGTAGGCCAGGTCTCTGGGGCGAGGACGGGTCAGAGGCTCCAGGATGGAGGGCTTTCTCCCTGCCATGCTGTCGTGCTGCTCCCCTTGGTGCGAGCCGGGGTAGGAGTGCCGGTGTTCGCTGTACTGACGGATCTTCTCTGCCTCTGCCCGCAGGATGGCCGCGGCCGGTGTCACAGTGAGGATGGTGTCGGTGGTGGGGGACGTCTTCTCGATGTATTTGGCTTCTGATTTGTGGCCCGATCCCTCGGAGCGGTAGGACCTGGGGCTCCGTATGGAGCCGCTGGAAGAGGTGCTGGAGCGTTTGGGGGCCGCCTCCATGCTGTGGTGCCGCTGGAGAGGGTGGTTGTAGCTTTCCTTGTAGATTGGGGAGAGGAATCCATGCTTGCTGGGGATCTGCTCTGATAAGAGCACCAGCTGAGGCTCCACCGTGGAAACTGCCCCCGATTTCACTCCTTGGAAGGAGGTGGACTCAGATTTCAAGGCATCGATACAGTTGTTGATGATCTGGTTCACCTTGTCCACCTCCTTGGCAATGGTGGAGATCTCAGCCACGGAGCTCTGGGTGTCTGGTGGCAGCGACAGCTCACAGTCTCGCCTCTCGGGCTGCTCACCTGTCCTCACCTCCATGTAGTTGCCCTTGGTGGCCTTGGGGGTCTCGCTGCTGTCAATCAGCTTGTACTGCTCGACCTCACCAGCAGAAGGCAGGTAGGGGATGCGGGTCACCGTCTCCCCACCCAGTATCTGTCCCTGGGACAGCTGGGTGATGCTGGTGGTCTCCATTTCTGGCCCGTATTTCAGCTCGATGATGGTCTTCTTCATGCTGCCGGCAGCCTTTTTGTGCTTCTCCTCCTGCTGGCGCCTCTTCCGGAGACAGTAATACACAACACCCAGGACGATGACCATGCCAAAGAGACAGCCCAGGATTGTCATGATATAATGAGTGGCAGTGGAAGGGGTGGGCACCGGCTCCTTGCGATTGGGTCTGGTGGGTGTGATGGTGACACAGGTGTGGTTGTACTTGGAGTATTGGTGGACAGAGACTACACAGTAGGTGTAATCTCTTTGTGCTACTAGGTTGCTCACGGTGATGTTCTCCTCCTTCTTCCTGAGCTTGGTGATCATGGAGGAGAAGCCGTTTTCAAATTGGGAGAGAATGTACATCTTGCTGAAGGGGTAGGGGATCTGCACGGTGAGGACGGCTGAGTTGTGGTTGAGGTGCTTCACCTGGATGTTGGGGCGCACCTCCGTCTCTCCGATGGGCGTGAAGAGGGAGAACTGCGGGGTGGTGCCGTCACCGGAGGAGCACTCGTCCTCGGAGCAGGGGCTTTCAGACGGCGCGGTGGTCACCTGGTACCTGGGAGGGATAAAACGAGGGATCACAGTGTAGGAACTCCCGGTGCAAAGGGAAGAGAGCATGCTCAGAGCATTGCGGTAGCCAGTCCGGCCTTGGCCTAACAAGTAGTAGCCTGTGTAGTCGGGTGGGGAGTCGCACTGCATCCGGTCATACGTGCGTGTCATGTTGGTGAAAGCCTCCAGCCATTGCAGGAAGCCGAGGAGCTCACAGGAGCAGTAGAAGGGGTTACTGTAGAGTTCACAGACAGAGAGCTTGTTTAGGCCCCGAAAAGTGTTGCTGTCGAGTCTCTGGATCCTGTTCATGGACAGGTCAATGTTCACTATGTTGGGGCACTCCCAGAAGGCATTGGGGGTGACGGACTCGATGAGGTTGGCCTGGAGATAGAGGTACTCCAGCTTCCCCAGGCCTCGGAGGATGCCCTCGGTGAGGTTCCTCAGTCGGTTGTAACCCAGCTGCAGCACCTGGAGGTTGAACTGTCCTGAAAAGGCACCGTCCTCGATGTAGGAGATCTCGTTCTTCGTCAGGTTGAGGTATGTCAGGTTGCCGAAGCGGCTGAGCGAGGCGTACTGCACACTCTTGATCTTGTTGTCGTTCAGCCGCAAGTCCACAATGGTGCTGTTGATCTGCTGGGGGATGGACTCGTAGGGAGGCTGGTTTTGGCTGCAGATGGCCAACCAGACGAAGCCCTTGTCCCCCTCGATGAGCCAGCAATCCGCCCGCACCCCGCCAGCGTGCAGGAGAGAGACAGCTGCCACGCACACGCAGAGGGCTGACGTCGCGTCCCACCGGCGACCTGCCATCTGGAAGGGCGGCGCGGAGAAGGGATTCCTGGTCTGCCGGAAGCGGGAAACAGGACGGGGGCTGGGAAGATGTGGGCTAGTGCTTCTTCGGCAGCTTCGCTCGCCTCTCCCTTCTCCTCATGGCTTGGAGACAGGGGGGAAGCATCCGTGCAGAAAGTGGACTTCGGTGCCCACGCTATGCAGCAGCCACCGGCCGGGGGCGACTACCAAGGCCTGGGTGGCTGAGGCTGGTCCCACATCACCAGGTCTCTGGCATCTTGGGGAGGGAGTCATGAAGTTAGGTGCCCGTGCGGAGGAGTCCCTCTGGCTCAGAGACAAGCCTTCCTCTCACTTTTTACAGTACATCTCCTCGTTTTCTTTTTGCTGCCCATCGCCACACTGATCCCCATCTCCATGTGCCTCTGTGGGTCTGGCTGTCCACACTTGGTCCCTCGGCTCACCTGCACAAAACAAAACACAAGCACAAACTAAACACAGAGGAAAGACAGATAGTGTTTAGAGGTGCTGGAGATGCATCCAACTACTCTCTTAATGTTAGGTACTTGCCTTCTAACTCTGGTTACCACCTTTTCAGGAGCCTTTGGTTTATTCGGGCGCTGTCGCCAGCAGCGTTTGGCAGCACAAGGAAAGGTGGCCGCTGACCATGGAGGTCACCCCACTTTGAGCACGTTGTCCAATGTCACGTTATAGGCAGGGGAGAGACCAACGCACATCCAGGGCACTGTTCATCTGACCTATTTAGGTGTCTACTGTTAGGAGGAGAGGAGTGATGCCCCAGAAGTGTCTGTTCCTCTCCGCTGAGAGCAGATGAAGTCTAGACAACTCTCTCTGATGTAGATTTGATGCTGCAGCGTTTTGCTGAGGGGAATCCTAACTGTCTGGCATGCTGGTGTGCACAGCAGCAGTGCCCACAGAGGGGGATGCTGATCGAGGACACCGTGTCTCTCTGACTGCATTGCTGCGTAGCATCCAGAACACAGCCCAGCATCAAGCACCTGTCTTGTTTCTGGGAACCTGAGCAGTAGTTTCAGGGCAGTCTTTGACTGCAAAACACACCAGCGTGACTGTCCAGCATCTGATGTCCTCGTCTGTGGTTGAGGCTTGCTGTCTGTCTCCAGGACCTCTCTCCCTCCCAGGTGAAATGATGCCAGAGGTGGGGAGGATCCTCAACTGTTCAGTGGCATAACAAGAGTATTTGCAAAAGACAGGACAAGACCTTCCATCCTCAGCCAGAAACAGCTATTTGAAGACCACGAAGAGTCTTCAATAGACACAAACCTATGGGGCTGCCAGCAGCCTCACTTCCCATAGAAGAACTCTCATTCCTGGCTCACATTTTCTTGCATTTTTGACGAAATAGAAATATTCATGGACAGCACTTCTACTTCCTTTTGTAATTCCTTAGGGAAACAGGAAGGCAAAACTGGAGAGGAGGAAACTGCATGAAACTCAGCATCTCCTGGGTCATGCTTTTCCACAAGATCCACCCAGAGGGACTCAGATAAGCTCGAGAATTGGGCCCATGTGAACTTCATGAGGTTCAACAAGGCCAAGTGCAAGGTCCTGCACCTGGATTGAGGCAATCCTTGGTATCAATACAGGCTGGGGTATGAAGGGATTGAGAGCAGCGAAGGACTTGCGGGTACTGGTGGATGAAAAGCTGGACATGACCCAGCAATGTGTGCTTGCAGCTCAGAAACCCAGCCATATTCTGGGCTGCATCACAAGAAGAGTGGCCAGCAGGTCGAGGGAGGTGATTGTCCTCCTCTGCTCTTCTCTTGTGAGATCTCACCCAGAGTACTGCTCTGGAGTCCTCAGTACAGGAAAGACATGGACCTGTTGGAGCGAGTCCAGAGGAGGGCTACAAAAATGATCAAATGGATGGAACATCTCTCCTATGAAGACAGGCTGAGAGAGTTGGGGTTGTTCAGCCTGCAGCCTTTCAGTACTTAAAGGGGGGCCTATAAGAAAGACGGGGACAAACTTTTTCGCAAGGCCTGTTGCGACAGGACAAGGGGTAATAGTTTTAAATTAAAAGACAGTAGATTTAGACTAGATATGAGAATTTTTTTACAATGAGGGTTGTGAAACACAGGAACAGGTTGCCCAGATAGGTAGTAGATGCCTCATCCCTGGAAACATTCAAGGTCAGGTCATATGGGGCTCTGAGCAACCTGATCTAGTAGAAGATGTCCCGGCTTACTGCAGGGGAGTTGGACTAGATGACCTTTAAAGGTCCATTCCAACCCAAATTATTCCATGATTCTATGATTTCATGATTCTAAGATGTTGAAAATATCATTTGTGGACATCTCTACTGCCAAACAGCAATCTGGGCTGGTAGGACGGATGCAGTGAGGTGTTGTGGCAGAGATGGAGTTGCCCACAAATAGGGAAGAAACATCACAGCCTATCTAGAAAAATCCTTCTTGGGACTTTTGCTGGGAACAAGAGCTCTAGTTGTCTTCCTTGTCCCAGGGCAGACCGTAGGAGGCAGGGAAGACACCACCAGCACTCCTAGGAAACACAGCCGTAGGAATTGGAGGTTTCTGGGGCATCCGCGAAGCAGAGAGGGGCACATCTTAAATCTAAACTGTCTTTCATTGGATCTGCAAAATAGTATAAATCCAGAAATTGATTTCCAAACCATTGCCAAGTGCCCAGCCAGTGAAGGGACAGTGCTGGGTGCTGCACGCCTGAGAATCGCATGAGGCTCGTTGTCAAGAAGCGCTTAGAGGCAGATACCATACTCTCGTCCTTGTCCTGAAGAAACCAGGTTCTTTTCCACCCGCGATACCAGGCAGTGACGCAGACCACATTTCGCTGCAGAGATCCCTGTTAACCATTCGCAGTTTATACCTCGATAAACAGGCCAGTAATAATAAGCAGTAAACCAGTTTATTTGTTCTTTCTGGATTGTGAACAAGTCTATTCCTAATGGCACAGTTGGGTTTCCATTACATGAATAACAAGGTCTGCTCTCGCGTCAACTCTCCGCACAGGAGGCTCTCAAGCCACCTTGTCCTCCAGCAGACGCCTCACCAGCTGCCAAGGGAGATGAGGCTGCAGGGGAAGCCAACGGGCAGACCCCCAGTGCCCCCATGGAGGGCAGGGTGTGCGGTACACCCTTCCTGCAGACTGTACAGTCTGTGGTGGTTGTGTAGTCACGCATGGGTGAGACATACTGGCCCTAAGTCGATGCTTCTGTGGGACCCTGCCTGGGTTCTTGCAGGTCTCTCTCTGCCTCCCCAGTGCCTGGTGCTGTCCTATCACAGCTACATTTGGCAGAAGGCTCAACAACACCAGGTTTTCAAAAGTTTACTGGAAATGGGGCTTGGGTGGAAGGGACGCTGAGGGCAAAGCAGCTGAATCTCAGGTCTCCTCCTTCCTGGGGCTAGAAACCTGGACTCTAGCATGCTTTTACATTGCTATTCCAGCTGAAGCCCTCGTTATCACCGCAGTGATACTGATATTGTGGGTAACTCCATTTTGGGGAACAGTATCTGCTGCACTGGCAGGAGCACATTCGCAAGGATGTGCTGTCCCTTCCCTGGGATGCTTTGCCAGGACCTGGCAGCCCATTTTAGCACAGCTGAGTTCTTGGAGCCAGTGAGGAAGAGAAGAGGGACTGTGGTCCCTGGGGTGTCACAGGTGAGTGCCCCCTGTTAACTCCTCCCAGCTGATGGGAGGCACAGGCTGCAGTGCCAGGCTGGGAGCTCTCTGGTGCTACATCTCTCCTGGCACTGGACAACTCAATCAACCTCTCTGCACTCCAGTCTGCCCTCTGGTACTGTGAGATAATAGTAGCCCTTCATGGGGCCGTGAGAGACTGAAAGAAAGTGCCCCAAGCTCCCCTTGTTGGGATGAAAATCCCAGTGGATGGGTTGTGCTGCAGGTGGAGACTTTCTCTCCCTGCAGCTGCAAGCTGGGCTCCAGATGTGCCTGCTCTCCTCCGCCACAGGGACCAGCCTGGTCTCCAGCTCCTCAGACCGCCTCCTGTGAGGGTGCATGTTGCCCCTAAGGGTGCAAGAGAAGGGTAGTCCTGGCCTGCAGAGTCATAGCAATGTCTCGCCCTGGTTGTCCATTTGGGATGGCACAGAGGGTGCTTTCCTTGCCTGCGGCCCTGCATTGCTTGCCCTTGGTGCAAGCATCTCCCTGCCCTCCTCCATGGGCTTGTGCATTGCAGGGACCTCCCGCAGGCAGGGGAAACCCTGCTGAATTGCAACAGCACAGGCAGCAGGGAGTGATGCATTTTGGCATGTTCTCCTAGCAAGCACCTATTCTGTCTTCTCTAACTCCCATTTTGAGCAAACCATCCTCTCTGAGCAATCTGGTGTTTGAGATTGCTCTGTAGAGCCAAAGCAGCCTTTTTCTTGCAGAGGAAGGTTTCTTGTCACTCCTCCCTGGGGAGGCTGTGGGCTGCAGCCTGTGTCAGAGGGCATTAGCTAATGGAGCAGGACCATCCTGTGAGCAAAGAGCAGAGACAGACCCTCTATGGACCTTGCCAGGCTGATCCCCTACAGCCTCCTCATCACCCATGTGCCTCCCTCATCTAATTGGAGGTGTCGGGGGTGAAGAAGAGCAACGGTAAATGACTCAAACACATTCAATAAGGCTCCCGCTGTGTGTTTTCTTTTCTTCCCTGAACGTTGTCTATCAGATGAGTCCTTCCCAACAACAGAAAGGGGAAAAGGCATTTTATCAGCAGCCTGAGTTTAATTTTGGCTCATTAAAGCAAGCAATTTGCTGGTTTATTTGCTTTGCAAAGTGTGAATAAAATGACAGCATTAAGGAGACGTAAGAGAGGAAAGAGGGGCTAATCTCCCTTTTTATTAGATTGCCAGGACATGACCGGGGAGTGGAGAAGTAGGTCTTGTTGCTTTGCATGGAAGGCGTAATTGTTCATCTCGTTGGCTTCTGAAAGCCTCCTTCCCAGCACCACCAACGCGGGTGCGTGTGGGTGTGCGCCTGTGCGTGCGCTACGACATCAGCCGAGCGCCAAGCATCCCGCAAGGCAGGACAGGAGCTGGGGCACTGGAACGTGGTTCCCGACTCATCTCCCTGTAAAAGCAGATAACAGACATCCAGGAGGTTCCTCCTCCCTCCCTTTTCTACCTTTTACATCCCTTCTAATCTCCCTTTTCTGTTCGTTTCTGCTTCTGAAATCCCAGGCTTGGTTCTGGCAGGTTAGAAATAGAGTAGCTGGTCGGCCAAGGAGCCTTTGCTGTCCCTGACCTCCTGCGGCTGCGACACGGCTCTGGAGAGCAGGGGTGAGATCCCCCTTCTCTTCTCCACAGACTCGATAAAAAACAGGGAGAAAAGCTAGTGTATTAACCCTCCTGCCTGACTGATTCGTCTTTGCCCAGCTGGTTATATTCTCCTGGTAACCCAATTGAGCACCACTTTTCCCAGTCCTCTGACCCTCCACAGTGCTGTCTGGGAAAGCCCGGGAGCAAACCACCTACAACTCTAATGTGAAAAACAACCAGGAAAGTGGAGATTTGGGGTTCTCCTTCACTGATTGAGAAAGAAGCAAAAGAGAGGAATGAAGATGATGCGGATTAACAATAACAACAATTTGAAATGACAAATTTAATCTAAACTGGAGACACCTTGAACATTGGCACCATGCTGACCATGACAACAAGCCATGTCCATGGGGAGGCCATGGTACTCAGCCAGTACCTTGCAGGAAACATCACTCCTGCACAGTTACCAGCACACTGCAAACATCAAGAACCCAGCGGCAAAGAGGGACCACTGTCATTTCGTGACGTCCACGAGGCCGCAGCCGGCACTGGATGAGCAGCAGCAACCTCATCCTGGCTGAACACCCACAGCAAGGGAGGTGGAGAGGAAAAGACAAAGCTGGGGCTCCAAAAAACATTGCAGGCCAGCGAGTAAGTTTTTGCTTCCATCTCCCGACTAATGGCATCTCTGTAAATTAAACCAGAGCGGCAGCTGCAAGGCAGCAAACAAAGCAGCCGTGGGGGCTGGGTAGGTGGAGGGAGAGCGAGCTGGGCAGCACATATAATAATATGCTGTCCTGGCACTCAATTCCTAATTTTGTTGTTCTACTGAATGAGTTATTTCAGACTGTGGATTAGATTTACTGAGCGAAGGCAAGGAGCCAGATTAACGTGCACCCGCGTGTGTGCAGATACACGCGTACACGCAGCAGCGCTCCTCTCCTTGGCATTTCTGCGTCTCCGTAACTCCGTTCTCCCTGGCTGCTCCATCTCCAGCTGTCCGTGTTTCAGCTCCTCTTAGACCCTCTTTCGCAGCCGCTCGGGCCACCTTCTCAATAAATGGAACCCCACTACAAGGAGAGCAGTAGCGAGACAAGAGCGATACACTACAAACGAGATATGGTTAAGGACCCAAAGAAGTGGGAGGCAAAATTTGGCTAACAGGCACCAAATTTTAAAATGAACCTTGGCTTTTTGTTATGCGTAAAATAATCCGAGGAGGCAGCGCTAAGACGGCAGAGAAAACATTTATTAGTGATGAAGTGTCCCCTAAATGGCTTGATGTCCATCTTGTATATGTCAGGTGGGGGAAGGAGGCTTCCAGGCAGGTTTTTTCTGCTCATTCATATTCCTGGTGTTTGCTACATGCCTCCTGCCGGGTGATGGTGGTCAGAATCACAACCACGCTGAATAATAAATATGCTCAGGCCTGTAAAATTCAAGTTCATTTTATATCCAGAGGTCCCGGTACTAATATTGCCTCCACAGACAGGGTTTAGGCAGCATTTTGTGCATCCCTTATTCCCAAATGCCTCACCGTGTTAGATAATAGAGTCCTCCAGTCAATTGTGCTCCCTCTCCTGCTATTATTTATTATTTAAGAAAAACAGGCAAAGGAGAAGAGAGATATTTTCCACTGAGGTTTGAGGAGAAATAAAGAAGGAATGAAGCAGAAAGGTAAAGGGGGGCTGAGAGAGAAGCGCCCAGCATTGCATGCGAGACAGCTTTTACTGAGACCTTGGCAGGTCACAGGCGAGATGACAAGTAGCTGGGTGGGAAGGATGGGGAAGAGATCCCTTTCCTGGGGTAGACTGGGAGAAACAAGCAGATATTATACAACTGATGTCTATACAGGGGCATTATGATTACCAGTGCGACACTCGTGGGCTCTATACGGTGCCAGGGCCAATGCTTCTCTCCATGGGCTGTTCCTGCCAAGGGGAATACAAGTCAATAGAGAGAAGACAGTGATGGCTCTTTGGTGCCCACAGACTCTCCCTGGCTGCTGGATCGTTTTGCAGTCTCTCTGCAGGAGACATAGGACACTTTCTGCAGACCAATAGCCAAATGAATGTCATTCTGAGGAGCCTGAATTGCATCTGGTTGTCAAGGTGATGAAGACACTAATGACCCTGACCAGCCTCACCTGGGGCCTCCCCCACACCCACTGCCCACAGTCCCAGGAGCTCCATATAAGCTCAGCCCTGAGCTTCTCATACCCTCTTGAATTCTGCTACTGGTGTGCCTGCCTCTGGTCCTGCTTGTGGGCCTGCCTCCAGGATAGACATCAGGCCTGCATGGTAGGTGCTTTATCTCCTGAGTGGACCCCTCAGGCATGTATTGTAACTTGTGTCCAGTGCTGCCCCTGGCCCTATCTCCTTTTGCTCCTGATTGGCCTCCTTGGATGGACCCTGGATATGGTTTCTTTCTTGTCTTGCCTGGGACTGTCAATGGATCCCGTTGCCAGCACCTTGCCTCCTGTGTTCATGTGCTGGGAGGGAACCCCCTGTGCTGGTGTCACCTCTGGCTCCTGCCCTGCCTTCCCTTTGAACAGCCAGCCCTTGCGGCCACCTGACATGGTTTTCCATAGGAGACTGCTCACTCTGCAACTGGTTGCATGGGGAATTCTCCAGTAAAATAATTTTTTGGTGGGAAATGCACTTTCTGCAAAATTAAACCTTTGGCTGAAAAGCTATGATCTTTCCTGGAAGCTGAGATTCAGGCCAATTTAGCTGTAAACTGTGGGTGCTGTAGTTTCTGATGGGATCCCTAGTTCAAAGCCATTGTGCCTTCACCAGCCAGGCTGAGGCCAGCACTGCAATCTGGGAACAGCCAACACAAATCTGTTTGCACAAACATTTTTAAGAACCTTTTTGTTCTATGGCAAAATAAATTCTGTGTTAAGATGACAATGTTTTCAAGACAGGTTACCTCTTGGGATTTCAGGGAATGCAGATATTCTGCTTTTCACTCAGTTGCAGTCTGAAGTCATTTACATCCATCTCCTGCTGCTTAGCTTCCAGGGTCTATCAAGATGACAACCCTATCGAACGCTGCCGTGGGCCACTGAGCAAAATTCACCGCTGAGTTTTAGTAAATGCATAAATGATCTTCCTGGTGAACAACCTCTTAAGCCCGGATGGGTTACCTGTGCATTAAACCAGCCTTCTGAAATATCAGCATGGGCAGATAGGAAATGTCAGCTCCAGCCTGTGACAGTGCAGTTGAGCCACCAAAGAGTGCAATTAGAGGGGCAGAGTTAGAGGAAGGTGAAGAGGAAAAAGATTTCAGGGGATGTAGAGAACTAAGAGCTCTGATCAGGTAGAACAGTAGTAATAAGAAAAGTGTGTTTCCATGGAAGAAAGCCTCTCTAGTATTTACTTGATGGGGTTCTTCCTTAGAAATAATCAGCCTGAATCACAGCTCCATTATGTGATGGTTATGCTGACGTTAGGCTGGGGGAAAGCAGAGGTCTGGTGTGGAAGCAGGACTCCAGTTTTCCTTCTGTAAATAGTGCTGAAGATCAAAGCATGTTTTTCCAGCACGGATTCAATGGAGGGAGCCAGCCCCGCGCTGGGAAGCGAAGCCGCTGGTGTTCCTCAGCACTGACAATCTGAACTGTGCCTCGTCTCTGCCGCATTGTCATCCTCGCTCACATCTTTGCTGGTATTTGGAAGAGGGTTTTACTGCTTTCATTCTTTAATTTATTTTTGCAGGAGACCCACATAACCCTTTGCATCCCAAACAGGAAAATCTGCTTTTTTACAGAATGAAAGCTGGTGGTAGATCCATGAAATGGTTAGCTTTGTTAGAAATTACTTTGTGGTGCAAGTGTTTTCTTTGCTCTGACTTTTTTTTTATGGTCGTATTTTCAAAAGGAATCTTTCCTTTCTGTCCCATTCTTGCCCTGTGAAGGGAGGTTCAAGCCAGAAAGTGAGGGTCTCCAGCCAGTGCCTAGCTCAGTTGCGGTTTCTAGGTGGACTGTACTGCTGAGTGGTGGCAGATGGACAAGAAAACATACAGCATGTTCAGGACTTCATGGTAATGGCCTGCTGTCATCTCCATGTAGGCAAAAAGGAATTCACCTTTTCACCAGCAAGCGTCCTGCACCCAGCAATCGCTGTAGGCAAACACCTCTGATAACCTCTTACTGACTAGTTCACCTTTGAAGTCGGTCCTGCTTCTCTGGTTGAAGACAACTTCCAGATGTCTCTTCCAACCTGAATTACTTTGTAATTTTAAGGATATGGCTCTTGTCCTTGCGAGCTGAGGAGCCCAGCTTAAGGCTGAATCCTCTGTCTGTCCACTTTCTGAAGGGGGATTCTGCCCAGATATTGCTATATCTGGTAAGCCCCAGTGCCCTACAGTCTAATTTTAGCTCAGTGCTGCAGGCTGTCATCCTGTCATGGGCCAGAACAAGGTTAATGATCACCTGGGCAGCTCTCCAAAACCAATCTAATGTTTATTCAGGATAACAGCATTGCAGAGGAAACCAAGCATGACCACCTTCCACGTTCAGCTTACCCAGCACGGCCCCGCTCCTGCACAAGGCTCTGCTGGAGGAGCTTGGGTTTGTCAGCTCTTGGAGGAGGGGCCCTCTTCTCCTTCCCTAGGTCAAGACAGGTCCTCTGCAATATTTCCATCACTGCCTGTGTCCTGGCCTCTTAACTCAAACAGATGCTGTGGTTCTAGAGGAAAAACACTTTAACAGGCGGTGGGTCTGTTGTTACAGCAGCTGAAGTATGCGCTTGCCCTTCCTGCTAAAATTTTATAGGACACTGCTCATGGGTCAAATACCCACGCTACAAACATACACCCATGCCACAAGCACCTTAGTTTACTGGCCCCCATGAAGGGGAGGGTGTTCAGCCTCACTGCACCCTCCAGGTCCCTGCAATGCTAGGAGGAGCTGGATCTGAGGGATATGGGACAGTGGTCCCAGCCTGGTGGTGGTGGCGGCTTGGTGGGCCTGGATGTTGCACGTCTGTGCTCCAGCTGGGTCTGGGATGGCGGTGAGGATGAAGGGCTGGTGCAGACTAGCATGTGAGGTGGCGGGGAGGGATGGGAGATGCCAGCAACTGTACCCTTGGGCAGAGCCCATGGTAAGATGGTTGTGGGTCTTTATTCACCTCAGATGCTGTTTAACAGCTTAATTTCAGCCATGGACTTACAGCCTTTTCCTCCCACTGGGACAGTCCCTGCAGTTATTCTGCTGTTCTTTTGACACAACTGAAGTGGACATGCAATGGACTCATCCCAGAGATAACCCACACCTGCAGGGAGGTGAGTACCCTGCTCATGTGGGGCTGTACATGGGCTCCCCTTGGATCTCTTAGGGCTTCACTCCATGAAGGGTTTGGTTATGAGCCATAAAGCCTGAATGCCTGGGATGTGCTCTGCTGAGGGAATGACTCTTCCCTGCAATGAGCACTCAGACATCCATGGCCAGCAGCAGAGCTCTTGCTGCTTCCCTCGGGGTGTGGAAAAAATGGTACTAATAGCAAAAAGTGTTTTCTGAGAGAGCCCTGAGATGCCAGTACTGGCTTTACCATCAACATTCCCAAAATATCTAGTACTTGCCAGCTTCCCAGGCATGCTCCGAGAGGCATCGTGAGAACATCTGTTTAGCAAGGTCTCTGGAGAGCGCTGGGGATGTGCTTCCTCCCACCTGAAACAGTCAGGGAGATGTCTGGGCAGCCAGATGGCCATATTCGTGTGGAGCTGATATTAATGTCTCATTTGATTGTGTTTACAGCATGGTTAATGTGGCTCCCGGATTCCTGGGCAGGTATCTTTATTATGTTAAATCTCAACAGAACAAAGATGCGGCTTTACTGTGAGCTTGGCTGGTTAAACCAGATGCCAGTCAGTGATTCTCTCAAGGACAGCTGATTTCCCACTGAAATATGCCCATGTACTTGTGGGAATAAGCAAAGACCATCTTTGCCCATAGAAGATGCTCAGTCACAGATGTGAGGGACCATTGAGTCTCCTCTATGGTGCCAGCAAGCCTAAAACCCAACCAAATGGCCTTTTACCCAAAAACTGTGTGGGCAGAAGCAGAGAAGCTTGGAAAAATGGGTCATTTATATGCCAGGTTCCATCCAAGAGATACTGTTTTTGTCTGACACATGGTTAATGCCAAACTGCTGGGGGAAAAGCAGTGGTAGCGTGGTGTGTTAGCGTGGGCTTGAGGCACACAAAAGTCCTTCCTCAACATCATATCTGCTCCTCAGCAGGGTCTGTGGCTACACTCTGGACTACTGGATTTCCCCACTCAACCAGAGACCTCCAAAACATGTAAAGAGTGGGAAGGAAAACTTTGGAGTCCGAGACAATAGGAGCAGGGATCTGTGCCAGGATTTGGATTGCCTGTCCTTTTCATAAACATTTCATGTGGAGGTTACCCAAGCTGAAAAAGCAAGTGAACCCAGAACGCCCACCCTCTCTGGAGGAATGGAGTTTATCGTTAATAATCTACTGCTAAAAGGGTAACATCTGTTTTGGACAAACTGTAATGAGATTTAAACCCCAGATGGAGGGAGGACTTCACAGTAATAAATGACTTTCTGTATGTCTAAATAGTTTTAATTTTTTTTCTGGCAGAAATAGCTGCTTTTCACCTCAGGCTTCCTTTTGCCAGCTCTTTTTGTTTAATGATTGCTATTAATTTCCAGGGTGGCAGATGGATTCTAGCCTGGTGTAGTCTGAAATGAGGAAAAACAGCCCATGAAGGTGTGAGCTTGCCGTGAATGTGTGCACAGGTCACACGTGTGCTGGTGGGATGCCACGTGTGGGTGTTTGCTTTCCAGAGGAACTACTGCTTTGTGGTAGCTGCTCCCCATCCCTGGGATGTCTGAGTATCTCGTCTTCAGGTAGGAAGGAGAATTAACTCTCTTGGTCACTACTAGTAGCTCTGTCTGTCTAGACCTTGATTCAGCAAAGCTGCTGAATTCAGCAAGGCTTTGGGAGGGACTCAAACTGGCACTTAAGTGCTTTGCTAAATCCAAGCTGAAGTGAGCTGGAGAGCAGCACATGGTCCCTAGAACATGGGAAGGATCTCCCTTCCCTGTCTGGGCAATGCCTGTAGCTGGGTGCTGCCAGGCGGTGGGAATTCCTCCTTGGGCATGAAACACAGACATTTTTTCAGTGCTTTTACCGCTTTGTTGTGGTTTTATTTTTTTTTTTTATTGTGTGGGATGCTCTGAACAGGCAATCCTTCTCCATTCTCTGACTGTGGACACAAGTGGCTGCTGCTGAACCCCAAAGTCCCTGCCACAAGCTCCTAGTGCCCAAAGGGACACCTTTATCCTCTCTGCCACCACTTCCTTCTCAAGGAGAAGCCTGCTAAGCAGCTAATCCCAATTAGTGCTACAGTGCACTGGGGTGCCCTCCTTTCTCTTTCCCCTGCTGTTGAGCATCTCTGGACTTGGATCAGGATGCCAGCATGCAGGATATGTGGGTGGCCAGGTGAGAAGCTCGGTCCAGAAAACGAGGCTGATGATGGACCACCACATGGTAGTGTCCTGCCAGGTAGCTGCCCCAAGACAAGAGCATGGCAGAGGACAGAGGAGGGAGGGATTTTGTTGCCTGGGACTGGGTGAGCCCCAGGGATGGAGGGAAGGGGGTAGAGATAGAAAGTGCAGCATCTCAGGTGATGCAGATAATCTCCTTTAATCTCCTGCTCAAAATAACCCAAAGTCAAGTAAAGGAGGGATTATATGGCCTAAGCCACTGTTATCGCCAGGGTGTAACAGACTTAGGTTGCATCTGAAGGGCTGCCGAGAAGGAAGAGGAGCTGCAGAAAATATTGGCCTGCTGGAAATGCCTCCCCAGCAAGGGTGACTGGTGGGCTGGGGACCCCCCTGGGGTAGCCCAAGGAGAGCAGGGGCTGCAGGGTGGGCAGCTGCTGGCAGACTCAGGAGCCTGAGCAGGGACCTGGTCCCAGGGAGAGACTGTCTTAGATGCCCACTTGTCACCTTGGCATTACTGATGGGTTTATTCTTAGTGCAAGATCCAAAGCGCTTTATAGCTGTTAATTATCCTAATGGGGAAGCAGTGACCATCAAACCCATTTTACAGATGAGAAACAGAGCCCACGAGGAGGTAAATGACACATTGGGTGCTGGTCAGTCCCTGCCCTCCCAGCTCCCTCTGATTGTAACATCCCTTTTCTTACACCCTTGTGGATGCATGTTCATGGCAGCCATGAGGCACTGGTAGGCTGAAGGCATCTCCTACCCTTGGCCAAAAAGCCACAACAAGGTTTGGCTGCTGTGCTGCTGCCAGAGAAAACTGAATTGCAGAGCTCTATTCATCAGCTCCTGGCGATGCCTATGAGATAGCGGCAGCACAGAGACAGTGTGAAGCAGGATTGCAATGGGGAAGGAGCAGAGCATGTTCATTTTAATGAGCTTGTCCCTGCCTAAAGGAGAGAGAAAGCGAGAGGCCAACCTGGTTTAATAAACTCTAGCATGTGGATTTAATCAGATGGATCATTGTTCCCCTGCACAGGGATGAATATATTAAAAAAAAAAAATGATTCAAACTTTTCCCCTTTGTTTTTCATTTGTATTATGTGCTATGGTGTGATAAAACATCCTGGGGCCAACTTGCAAGGCAATAAAAGAGACAGTGAAGGAGAGGAAGGCGCTGATCTGTGTGAGTGAGCCCGGGCGCTGCGGGGAGGGAGGCTGCTGGTGGGCAGGGCTCAAAGCGAGAGGCTGCAGCATCCTCAGCCCTGCACCAAGACCTCAGGGGAGATGTGGCTATGGGGTCTGACCTGCTGTTAGCTCCTTTTAAGGCTTCCAGCCCCACACCTTGACAGTGCAGTAAGGCTGTGAACTGAGATAGCTAATAGTTTAAATCCAATGCTAAAAGCTGTCCCTGGTCAACCTTGAGACCTCCATCTCACTACAGAAATGTCTGTGCATGAGCATACCCCCATGCTCCTGCCCCAGGGAGGAAAGAGGGACTCACCCAGTCCCTCCCTTCTGCAGGGATCCCAGCTAGAGTGATACACTGATGGTGCTTTGGGGTTGGATGGCACTTGCCTTCAAGGGAATGGTGCAACAGGACAGTTTCCTCTGGATTCTCCTCTCCTCCTTACCAGGAGTCACCTTATCACCACCTCTCCATTGCACCAGGCAACCAGGAGTGGGGTCCTGGGTGCTGCTTATTAATTTAGAGAAATTAAATGGCTCTGGCTGCAGAGCTGCCAACTGTTGTGTGCGTGGCAGCAAGGCGAGGGCAGCATTCTAGGAGGGAGCAGGGCTGAATGCCATATGGCTGTCCCTCTGCCTGGCCCTGGGGACAGCGGGCATCGCAACGAGGCACAGGATGCTCTTGATCCTGCACAGCGAAGAGTGAGATGGGTCTACAGACAGCACAGGCAGGATTGTATCGGGGTGTGCCGCAGCAGCGCGTGGCTCTGGACTTGCAAGTCTCTTGCTATGTGGGTGTGAATAAAGCCAGCTTAGGCAAAATAGTCTTTCGTATTAAATCCTGGACAGACCACCTGGAGCTGTGGTCAAGGACAGACCTTAGGGGCCTCCAAGCTGCCTCCATGGAATTCACCTCCTTTGCCCTGCCCAAGCTCACACCCTTGGCTCAGGTACAGGCTTAATAACCTCCAGCCCTTGCTTTGCTCTCTCTTTTCTGGCCTGTCAGGCTCTGTGCCACCCTGAGACATGAGAAATTGGCTCTCCAAGACTGGGACAGGTCACCCAGCTGGATTTTAATCACTCCCATTAATATTAAAGCCAGAGCTGTCCAGCAGTGTTGGTGTGTGGGGAGACAGTCCTCAGGAGGACAGACAGCCTCCTTGGCAGGTTATGGATGGACATTTGGCATCTTTGGCAGGGGTCTACAGGTCCCTCTGCCACAGAGCAAGGCTGTGCCTGGCATGTTTGCAGCCCAGCCCCACACAGAGGCAGGGTTTGGGGTGAGAACCCAGGAATCGCTCTTAGCTTGGTCCCCACCTTCCTTTGGGATGGATCACCTCCACCAGTGACTGCGGGAAGATGGATTTGGAGGAGGGAGAAACGATGTCTCTTTCCTTTGGAAAGATTGCTCTAAATTGTCTCATTGACCCGTTTACTGAAAAGTCACTTACGGGCACTTGGTGTTAAATATCACAAACTTTGGCTTCTAACCCACCCCCATGCTACTGCTTCATTACTTTATCCATTATTGTTCATAAACACTAATAAATAATCCTATTTTCATTCCTACCATTGTTTAAGTGGTCATTAATTGTGGTTTATACACTGTCTTTGTATATTTGTGTACGATAGCTTCTTCATGATTCCTTGATTAACTGTGATTGATTGTGTATTTTAAAATCAATTAAAAGTTTCAGCACTAAAAGGTAGAGTCTTTAGCAGTAATGCTCTGAGACATTGCCATTTATAATGGAGCTATTATAGTGCTGGGATCCATTAGTGTGGCACGCTGCGATCTTTATTTTCCAGATCTATGGAAATACATACGTTTGTGTGAGTGCCCATATGTCTGTGTCTCTTTTATGTGAGTTATATGTCTGGAAGAGGATGTATGGTACGGGAAAGAGGGTCAGCTTCTCACAGGGTTGCTGGACCACATAGGGTGGTGGTCAGGCATCACCCACTCCCTTCCTGAAGACACTAATGCAAGGGCTGAGTCCCAGGACTTCATAATTTCCTTGCTGGCATGATAATGCTATGTATTTTCTATTTGTAAAGAGGAGCTGGATGCTAATACTGTGAGCTGCACAGGGCACAAAGAGGGGTGTGTGTCTTTCTGCATTGCAGTTTTAGTGAATGTATCTGCGTCTTGGTGGGGTGGAGGTGGGGAATACATGGGAGGATAGAGGTGACCATGAAGGTATACGCTTGTGGCAGTGCTGATACAATGCTGATATGATGGAGGAGGTGGGATGGCCACCAAGACATGTGCTGGAGCGCAAATCTCTCTGCCCTAAAACATCATGCCTGTATTATATGAGTCCTCAGCTCCTCAAATTGCTGTTGCACTGGGAAAAACGTGTGTGTCCAGCACCAGAGCAGGAGAAAACAGGGTTAACACCATTCTCTGCGTGCTTCCTTCCTTGCCCTGTAAATCTGAATGCTGCATGTCTATGTCTCTGTGCACACCAGAGCATCTCTGCCCAAGCAACTTCTCCTGGCCCACGCAGTGAATCAGGGGTGAGGACATCATGTAAAAGATTTTGCGCAGGTGCTCTGAGTGGCAGCAAAATCCTCAAGGAGCCAGCAGGAAATCAGGCCCTTGTAGTCCCTCCATCCTCCTGGATCTCTGCCTGCTGCAACGAGCAGGGCCCTCCCAGCCATCTGCCAGCTCAGGCAGAGGATTCCTGCGTGCTAATCTGCTCAGAGACACTCGTCACCCACCCCTGGCCCAGATGCATGCTGCAAAAAATGCCTCCGTGCCCCCAGTACAGCTGCTGGGAGCACTTGTCAGGGGAAGTCACCAGTCTTGTTAAATGATGGAGGGACCGTTTGGTGTAAGCCCTGGAATGGGATCGCGCTGTCGTAATAACTCGCCCGCTCGCATTGATGTTAATGAAATAAAGAAATATAATGGTTCCAGACTTTTAAACTTCTTATAGCCCGATTTGCATAATGGCCACCGCTACCCTGAACAGGAACTGATCTGTCGAAAAATATTGTTCCAGTCCTCTATCACTCCACTCAATGGAAGGCGCAGATTGGCCCACAGGGGCTGGTTTTTGCTGATGGAGTGGAGTTTGCCTAGTGCCGAACATAAAAAGCTAAAATTAGGACGCAATCCAATATTGTAAAAAAGAAATTGGTTAAAAGTTATAGATCAATAACTGTTAACGTGACTCTATTTTTCAGACAGCTCATGTTTACTGCTGCTGGTGACGTGGAGACAGGCTCCTTCCCGCTGGATGAAGCAACTCTGTGGTTCCCCCTCGGAGGAGCCTGCGGCTGCCAGTCAAGGCTCAGCTGTCCTGAACAATCCTGGGATCTTACTATGCTGCGTGGAGCTTCTCATGGAAGTGAACCTGGACTACGGAAGGTCGGTCAGGGCTGCACCCATGGCCGGGTGTCAGTCCCATCTCCACCTTCCTGCATGACTCCAGGCATCAGGCTCTGAGCCTGGGAGTGATGATGGTGCTCTGGGAGCATCCCTGTGAGACAGATCATGTCTCACTCCTCAGTGCCCCAGATCTCTACTCCTTGATGCCCTAGAGCAACCCTACTTGATGCCTTAGACCATTTCTCCTTGATTACCTGGGCCTCTGCTCCTCCATGCCCTAGATCGCTGCTCCTTAATCATCTAGGTATCTGCTCATTGATGCCCTAGATCTCAGCTCCTTGATTACCTACATCTCTGCTCCTCCATGCCCTAGATCTCTTCTCCTTGATTACCCAGATCTCTGCTCTTTGATGCCCTAGATTTCCGCTCATCAGTGCCCTAGATCTCTGCCTACTGCAAAGACCGTGCCTCTCCCAGTGGACGACTCCTGCAGTGCTTCCAGCTCGTCGAGAGCAACTGGATGCTGTCACCCGTGTGGGGAGCAGGCCTCGGTCTCAGCATGTGTACGTCCCATTGAGTGAGGTAAGCATCCCTCCCCTCCAATGTGTGTATTGAAACTACGGTGCCCACACAACACTGTGTCCATCTCTGTCCATCAGGGTGTGTTTAGGGTGTCCAGACCCAAACGCTCAGCTACGATGCCGGGGACAGGGGAGCTTGCAGGAGTGGGGAGCCAGCGTGATGATGGCCCTTCTGCCCCTGGTGACCTTGGGCTTGCCTCCGATAGCTCATCACAGCCTGCCTTTGACCACTTGCCTCTCCCCCTCTCTGTACTTGGAAAAGCTGGAGAGCTTTCCTGACCGATATCATCAAAAAGGACGTTTTTATTTCCAAAATATACAATGTAATTAGAACTGTGAAGGGAGAGAGCAGCCAGTCCATAAAAACACCTGCTCTGCGACAGTCTCTGTCCTGATCCTGCGGGAAGTGGGGACGAAAGACTCCCATTTTTCAGCAGGATCAGGGCAATTTCCCTAATATTGGAAATACCCCTCAGGTCCTCACCAAAAAGAGGTTCTCCCACTGCATGGGAAGGGTTTGGTGTGGAAATGCCCTCACCTGCAGCCGAATGTGCTTTGCTGAACTGGGCCCATTGCAAGCAATGGATTGAACATCTGCCACCAACAGCATGGAGACCCTCATCGAAGCTGTCGCCACGTAAATGTACCTCCTGAATGAATGGTCAAATATCCCTCTGCCACGCACAATCTTGCTAACACGCTCACCGAACTGGGACTGTTCCCAGATTTCCAGAGCCCCCTTCCCGCAGGCAGCCAGGCAGGTCCATCCCAGCACACAGGAGGAGCACGTCGCACCCCTCAGCCAGCTGCTGGCTGTGGGCAGGGGCTGCCAAACAATCCAAGGTCCAGTTGTTCCCATCTCTGCAGCCGCCCCATGAAGCAGCTGACATCTTCAAAATTGATGGGGTTCATTTCCTGCCTCCGTGCGCTTACTTAAAGCACCAGCTCTGCCATTACCAGCGATGTCCATGTTAATTACTATCAGAATCCGAATACCTTTGCGTGCACTCCCTTGCCTGGAGAGTGTGTCCCAGCAGTGACCTGCATTTCTTTCCCCTCGAGACCTTTCCCATGGCTGGGATTGCCAGCACTCCTGCCTGCAGGAGAACAAAGCTGATGCCAGGATAGCCCCAGGGGAGGAAGACCTGGGTAGTGATAGCACAAGGGGCACAGGGTTTAAACTGGAAGAGAGTAGATTTAGATTAGATATAAGGAAGAAATTTTTTACAATGAGGGTGGTGAAGCACAGGAACAGGTTGCCCAGAGAAGTTCTGGCTGCCCCATCCCTGGAATTGTTCAAGGCCAGGCTGTATGAGGCTTTGAGCAATCTGATCTAGTGGAAGGTGACGCTGTCCATGGCAGGGGGTTGGAACTAGATGATCTTTAAGGTCCCTTCCAACCCAAACCATTCTATGATTCTATGACCGGCAATCAGATAAGGCTGCTGACAGGTCAGATCTAACTCAGGCTCTGAGACTCACCTGGAGCACAGGGATTTCCTTCCCCTCCTTCTCCTCTTGTCTCACTGGGCAGCAACAGTGGTCCTGCCCCGTCTCTGGGACTGTGGCTTTTCCACTATAAGGTGTAAATGATTTAAATGTTCACTGAGAGCAAGAGACTGACTCTGTGCCTGGGTGGTGGAAGTGCTTCCCCTGGGACTGTTTGGAGTCCCCACATGGAGTCGTCTTAGCTCTAAGCCCTGAGGACCTGTCTTCAGCTTTCTACCAGTGAGTCCTTCTGAACAGAAACCTCCAGTGTCTAAGGAAAAAAAATCAAGTCATGGAAAAACACCCAGCTCACTCTAAACACAGCTCCTGGGGGATGGGGCCAGGCTATTCTAGTTTGCTTTTCAGTGCCCTGTGGACTGCAGAAAATCACAAATCCCTTTTTTTTTTTCATGAAATGCTGATTATCCAGTGTTAAACACAAGCATGTCTTAAACTGTGAAAGGACATGCATGAAAGAGATAAAACACTAGAAATGATGAGGCAGTAAGAGCCAGCAACTTAAAGGCTCATCGATAAAGCCTCTTCAGTATGGACTGAGTAGCATCCAACCCAGGTGTCACACAGCCGAGTCAAAAGCCTGACCAAAGATGCACTTTGAATGCAGGAACACACCAAAATCAGGATCTGGAGGACAGTGACAAGTACAAGAGAATGGAAACTTCATTCAGGATACTTCATTCCTGCCTTTTGCTATTCACCTCAAAACCCCATGGGAAACACCAAGCCTACAAACAATCAGCAGCAGTTCCTCAGGAAAAAAGTCTACAAATTATAGTGGGTCATGAGCCAAACATGACATATTAGTGTCGCATCGAGGGGCAGACGGTGCCCTGGGATATACAAGCTTGTAGGCAGCGTGGCCTACAAGACTCACAAAATCATCTTTCTTGTCCATTCAGGGCTGGTGAGGTCTATGCTGGAGTAGATTCTGGTATTGGCAATTTGTATCAAAAAGGAGGTGGTACTGCTGCAGGCAGCAAGGAGGAAACAGAACGATCAGAGGTCTACAAGACATGACCTACAAAGAAAGATTGAAAGAACTGGGTTATTTAGCCTAAAAGAGATGATGGAAGAAGAGACATGATAACAGTCTTCAAGTGCTTAAAAGGATACTGCCAAGGGGAAGAGAATAATCTGTTCTTTATGTCCATGGTGGACAGGACAAGAAATAATCGGCTTAAATTACAGCAAGAGAAATCAGGTTAGACATCGGGACAAAGTGGAGCACAGCAGTGGGTTACCTGGGAGGCGGAGGGGCTCTGTCACTACAAACACCCAAACACTGCTTGGGGACAGGTTGGCAAACATCTCTTGGGCTTTCTATGGGGAGAAGGGATGTGCTGGGGCAGGACTGTACCCTCTCCATGTCCTTGTGGTGCCTTCCACATGAGGTCTGGTGCTCCTGGACTGTCCAAAGTGAGATCATCCTGCAGCAATCGCTACAGCTGGCTGGATGAATCCCAGATGCTTTGGCTTGTGAGAACTTCCAAGACAGCAAATTTTGATTTTGTTGCAGATTGGGGGCACAAGTCAACATTTTGGGTTATTTACTTCAAAATGCATTTTTTTTCCCCCCCATCTCTTTCAGCCGCTCTATCGCAACACAAACAAAGCGGAGCGTCCCAGCCACGCCGCACAGGCAAACTGAAATGACACCGTCCAAATGAAACTTGTTTGATAATGTCCTTGCTGAAAACATCAATGAAATCAATCTCTCCCCTCCGAACAATTAGGTGGAGTTTCTGAGTGAACAGACTTGCCTTGAGATGTTTTTCAACCAGCTTGGAGGATTGTTGCTACTGGAGAAGCAAAAAGAAAATGAAAAAAGGACTCCTTCCAACCCAGGTGTGCCCACACTGGGCAGCAGCCGATGTGCTAGAGGCCAGCACAGAGGATCCACCATGATGTCCAAGAGCAGCTTAATCCACTTCCACTCAGCAATACCTCCGCCGTGCTGCAGAGCATGCACCTTTGGACTAAAGATAAAGAGATTCTGCATTCTTGGGAGAAAATATTATTATCCCTGGATTCCAAGAGTAATCCTTTATTTTAAAACCTGCCTCCTAATTCATTTTATATTTACCCATAAAATCTTGGCTGGAGTTTCTGAGAGCTGCGGTCTTCGAAAAGGCCAAGTTTTAAATGGAGCTGACTCAGCAGAAGCTAGCTTGATTGAAGCGGTGCCTGTTCGAGTTTATACCACTCCCGGGCAGGGCTGAAGACAAAGAAGCACAAACTAGACTCTCCCCCGGCTTTGTTTCCTCCACAGGCTCTTGGCTACGTGCAGCAAACCCTGGTGCTGACCTGCAGGGCTGGGGCAGGTAAAGTGGTGGAGAGCAGAATGGAGCCCACAGACTCCCTGCTGAGTATCCCATATTCTGTTGACTTAAAGTTTAGTATGGCTGAGATGAGAACTTAAAAAAAAACAAACTAAGAAAAAGGAAGAAATAATGAAAAAAAAAAACAAACCTGTAAGCGATTAATTTTCAGGCTCACTGCCCAGCATCAGTCTCACGGAGGGGACTGGGGATGCAACTAATACTTCACTTATTAAAATATCACTCTGGTTCCCCCAGGATGCTCTGGGACAGGCAAGCCCTGCCCAGGGGAAGATGGTCCCAGCTCTCTTCCACATCACAACAGGGGCATGCCAGGACTTGGACTAATTTTAACATAGCCCATGGTGCAAAGTCTGCTTCTGCCTTTCTTTTCCCACACTGCGATCGCCTGAGTTGTGCCCGCGGTGCAGTCTGGCCTCTGGGCACGATGGCAGCATGTCTTGCTTCTTTATGTTCACAGGAAGGTGCTGTCCCAAGCAGTTCTTGCTTGGCATACGAGCATCTCCTCTACAGCGCTAGAACCTGGCCTTCATCCTAAGGCTCTACTCCTCATCAAAGACCTGGAGCCAGAAGGAGAAGATGGGTCACAGAGGATGCCCAAGCTGCTACACCAATGTAGCACTGGGGATTGCAGTGGGATCCTGTCCCAGGTGGACCAAGCTTCCTCTACTTCATGGAAAAAATCATTTCAGGCTCAAGGGAGAAACAGAAGAGTGCTGGAAGTCGACCATCTTCTCACACTTTGGAGTGTGTCTGCTTCTGATGTCGTCGCTGTTACAAGGCGTTCAAGTGACAGCCAGGCTATGAAATACGGCCAAGGCTTTTGAATTGACAGCTCATTCCATGTACAAGTAAAGCTTGAAAGACAGTCCAGAGCCACTTAGCTAAGTATTCCACTGTGCTGGTTTTGGCTGGGATAGAGTTAATTTTCTTCACAGTCGCCAGCATGGGGCTGTGTTTTGGATTTGTGCTGGAAACAGTGTGGATAACACGGGGATGTTTTGATTATTGCTGAGCAGTGCTCACACAGAGCCAAGGCCTTTTCTGCTTCTCACCCTACCCCACCCCACCAGCGAGGAGGCTGGGGGTGCTCAAGAAGCTGGGAGGGGACCCAGCTGGGACAGCTGACCCCAGCTGACCAAGGGGATATTCCACACCATGATGTCATGCTCAGCATATAAAGCTGAGGGAAGAAGAAGGGAGGCATGTTCGGAGTGATGGCGTTTGTCTTCCCAAGTGACCATTACGCATGATGGAGCCCTGCTTTCCTGGAGACTGCTGAACGCCTGCCTGCCCACGGGAAGCGGTGAAGGAATTCCTTGTTTTGCTTTGCTTGCACACACACAGCTTTTGCTTTACCTATTAAACTGCCTTCGAGATTTCTCACTTTTACTCTTCCAATTCTCTCCTCATCCCACCAGGGCAGAGTGAACAAGTGGCTAGGTGGTCGTTAGTTGCAGGCTGGGGTTAAACCACGACAACAATGAAAACCTAATGGGAACATCAGTGTCTCCTAACTCCAGCTTCATTCAGAAAGCCAAGAATACAGAAGTGAGTCAATTTGTGTCTGATGGCCATAATGAACATGTCAGTGGAGATGCCCAGAAGGAATAATACCATAAATTAGCAAGGTGGCAGCGGCATTCATCAGCTCAAACAAGAGCTGGTCATCCCTAGTCCAGCAGTATCAAAGACCACTACTTCACTCCAATGTTAATTCCACCTTAAATTATGGGTGGGAATGCTTGAAATTTGCCAGCAGCCCCAACAGATGTGTCACTGCTGCTGAGAGCCAACACCGGGTGGCAATCCAGGGGTATGAAATGTGATTAATTAATTATAGCAAATGCTGAGAATCATCGTTTAAATCATGACGATTCAAAGCGCCTCAACCCTCAAGTCCTCTGGAGAAGGCATCAAGCGTGTGCCTGGGACATGCATCAGTAACGATGATCAATGACCTGCTGAAGTTGGGCAGCCTCAAACCTACATTTTGGGCACCCTACACCTGGGCTGGAGGTGAGGAGGAGCTTACACCAGGCAGTGATTTGGGGCGAGTGCTGGCACAAGCCAAAGCGTGGTGCCCGTTGGGTTTGTGCTGCAGGGACAACACACAGGACCCTGCTGTCTTCTCCTCTGTGCGTGGAGATCATCTCATTCAGCGTAAAACCATCAGACAACCCACCGGCTCCCATCCTTCCCTCAGGAGATGGCAAGGAGGGTGAGAAACATGCTGTAAGTCCCCAGTAGCTCACGCCTGCTTCCGCCTGCTTCCAAGAGCATGCCATCAGCCGCGCTGTCGTTGCCGACGGAGGTTCACTGCTGCCGCGCCGATCCCCACGAGAGAGAGCGCGGCGTTATCTCTGCACCGCCGCTCGCGTATTTAGCAGGGAGCGATTCGTGCGGGGAGATAACTGCCCTCCAGGGTCACATCCTGCCTTCCCCTGCGCAAATGGGACTCCTGGCCATCACGGGGCTCCGATATCCTTCCCGAGGGGAAGCGCTGGGTGCAGCAGTGGGGTTTGGTGGCCCCAGGGTGGCCCACAGTGCAGTGGCTGCAGGGAGAGGAGCGGTGGGTCCCTGGTGAGGACCTTCTTTTTTTTTTTTCCCCTTTGCAGGGGAAACAGGGTGATTTGAACCCCGTGGGCCTCCGAGAGTCGCGCAGCGTTATTCATGTAGCAGCTAATGGAGCTCACTCAATCCATAAAGATTTTAAGTCAGGGGTTTGATGTTAATTATGGACCAAAACATTTAATAGCCCGTTACACTTCCACGAGGCATTTTTTTAATTAAAAAATGATATATTGCACAAAAGGGGGGAAAAGGGAGAGGAATAATTGAAGATTGTTTTATTCCAGAACGACCCGAGGCAGGGAAGGCAGCAAGCAGCCGGAGTGTCGGGGAACGTGATGGCAACACCATGAGCTGGCAGTGCAGGAAGCCAGGGAGGGAGCAGCCTCATCCCACCAGGAGAAAGTGCCCAGGGAAGGGGAGAACAGCCTGGCCAGAGGCAGGTAGGTGGACATCCAGGTCAGGTTTTGGCCACCACATTGGCTTACCCTTACCTGTTGAATCATTTGGTCGTGCTGCAGAAGTCTTTGTTTCAAATCCCTCTTTCTGAATCTCTATCAGCTGTCTCTCAGGAAAAACAGCTAAACCCCTGGGGTGGAAACTAGTCTGGAATAGGTCAGGGATGAAGAAAATCTGACACGTCTCGCTCTGACGCTACTCAATTTTTCATTCAATATTTAAAGATGCATTTGAGCAGGGGCTGGCCTGAGATGCATTCAAAACAGTCTGTGCAAAGGGAAAGGTCTTCAGCAGAGCAAGGCAAAGCTTCCCCTGCCTTGGGCAGTGCCCGTCGGCTAGTGGTCCACAGGGCAGGGGGCAGCAAGAGAGAGCCCAGGAGGGAGCAACTCCAGGTGGAAGGTTGTTATTTAGCTAACTCGAGACAGGAGGAAAAGCAGTGGGATTGAAACGTGGCCCTGGGCTGCCCAGGAAAAGTTAGGGTGACTGCTTAAAATTGGAAGTAACAGGAGTATGACCCCCAAGTCCATGGCCGTGGACAGACTTGTCCAAGTCCTCCTCCATCTCCAGCTCTGCACTTTGATGTTGTTCACTTCCCCCAACTCTACAATGGGAATAATATTATTCCCTCCTCACAGGGTTTTGAGATGCTCAGTTACTATGGTGATGGGGCCATAAAAGTACCAAAGATAGCAAGAACAATAATAATATCAGACATGGTAGGAGCCAAATAATTGCATTTAGGGCACGCACACAACACTGAAGGGAGAGCCACCTCCATGCACCACAGCTCTCAAACCCTCAAGACAAAACTTTTGTTATACTAATGGGCTCGCAGCCTACTTAAAGGGCTAATTTCCAATTCCTGCAACATCCACCCAAATGTGAGGAACAGCCACCAATAGCCACAGCTCCAGGACTGGTCCTACCTCTCCCCAAGGCCAGCCAGGAAGAGGCGGGAGCAGCAGGACCCAAGGCCCCTCGCCAACACAGAAATCAAACGTTCCTTGCACCAGCACTGTAACACAAAGTCCCCGCAGATGTTCGGCCGCCGCATTGTTTGACCAGCTGAATGTTTTGCCACCCAGAGCGGTGAGCGTGCCCAGCACAATGCCTCTGATGGCTTGGTCCTTTGTCTCTGCTGAGCATAGGGCTTGCCTCATTTTTTTTTTAATTTATCAGTTTTTAATGTATAACATCTGTGGCTGCTTAATAACACCTGTGCGCAACAAGGCTGCTTTTCAGCAGCAGTTGTCACAGCGTTCTCATCTGGTCAATGCTGAGCTGGTGCTATGTGGCCTCCTCTGAACTGCTCGGGCAAGAAAAATCCTTGGAGGGTATATAATTAACAGGTGATGCAAAAAAAGATGCCGTGAAAAAAATATGAGAGATATCCCTTCTAACAAGGGGAAGGCTTGGAGATAAGCAGGTGATGAGTTTGAGATGCCTCATCCCAAGAAACATTGGCTGGCATTCATGTGGAGAGCTGGGCTGCCAACCCAACTCTGCTATCACGGTCAAGGGAGGTGCAGTCAGGATTTGGCCTTTCCATCAGCATCGTGGGCAGTGTTTGCACTCCAGTCCTTGTTGGGCACCCACCTTGAGGCTGCCCCTAGCTCCTGCCCAGGACCTGCCGGCTCCCTGCTGAGGGCACGGTCAAGGATTGTGTCCTCCCTATGCCAGCTCTTTACAGCAGCGTGTGCCACCGGCACCGACTTACTCCTCCGGTATTTGCTGAGCCCGGGGGGGCTGTCGGCAACGTGAGCACAAACTGCCCTTCTGCCGTTCACACGGCAGCTCTGCGACAGCTGCGGGGACCCACCACACGCGTCCCTGCTCTGACGGACATAGGCACATTTGCGGCACCCCAGGCGCGGGCTGGGAGATGTCACCTCCTTGCAGCATCTCCTGGGGCTTGCTGCACAGGTGCTGGCTATGAGCAGTTTGGCTGCTCAGAAAGCACAAGGCAGCCTGGGAGGCTTACAGGTGCCTCCTACATCTATACATACTGGTGACAAAGCTGCTGGAGCATGCGTGAGTGAGGAGCAGGGGTTTTATCCACTCCTCACTGCTCCAGGAAGCTCAGGCTGCCCTGAAATCCCTCTTCCCACTCTGACTTGGTAAATAAATAAAATCCCATTTGCTGCTGAGCTCAGTAGTGGAAACAGGGCTGCTGGGGCTGCAGACAACCAGCTCTCCCCTCCTTGGGCTTCACTGGGACCGGCGGATAGAGAGCAGGGACCGGTGGAGCGGTTTGGCCAGGGAAAGAAGGAGCAGCAGTGCAAACATTTCCATGCCCAGCCCCTTGTGGCTGCACCTCAGTAAAGCCCCCGTGTAACATGGGGTGCTTGAGCAGATCCCCCCCTTGCACATCCCTGGTGCAGCCCCCACTGCTCTCCCCTCCGGCTCTGCGAGCATCAACATCACACCCCCTCCCTCGCTCACACAATCAGACCATGAATTCCCCTCACCTCTCAGACTACATTAAAAAAATCAATGTAATTACACAGCAAACATTAATTATGATCAAAAAATGCAATCGAGAGGAATTGATCTGGAGGAGGGCTGCAGTTAGCCACCAAATTACTGAAAACCAAGTCAGTGGGGTTGAGGGCAAAGGGATGTGTGGCTGGTTCAAACAGCAAAGCATCCTTGGAGAAATCCTGGCTTGACCATTTCAGTCTCTGGTTTCTTTTATCAGCTTTTCCAGCCCATAGTGTAAGTCAGAGGAGTGAATGAATTTAACGTATGTGTAGATATATCTAGGTGCCCCTGGTCATGACAGCCAAATCCTAAAGGTTTCAGCACAATCAGGTATGGAGTCACCGCGGCCACATCAAAGGAACGGGTGGTACAGACGACCCTTCTCAGATGGTACTGTAAGACACAGGAACAACTCAAGTTGATGATTTGCTCGCTGCAAAGTCATGTCTGTCTCCATCTTCTTCCCCAGTCTTAGACCTCAAATAGACTCTTTAGGTATCTCAGTGATGGACAGAAATGCAGTTATGGTCCAATAGCACAAGAAACTCAGAGCAGAAGTGTGCCTGGGAGCATCTTGCCCAGACATGTGAGGGACACAGCTGGCAAGACCCTGGGTGGGATGAACTGGGCATGCCAAGGACCTTACCTCTGCGGGCACTGGGAGGTTGGCCAGGACCTAGTATGGCTCGTAAGACCACATGAGACAGCAGGAAGCAAATAGCTTGTCTCAGCCTGGTAACCCCAAGGACGTGGCTAACCCTGCTCGGGGTGCTGGCAAAATCTTGTCCCTGTGGTGGGAGAGAGTGGGACTTCCATGGAGGTCACATCCATGCAGACGCTCCTTCAGTTGCTTGTTGAAGCCCTCCAATAGGGCTCCCACACACCTTTTACTGCCTGCACCAGCTCTCAGCCAACCTTACCCTTAGGAAGCTTTTCCTGAGCATCTAACTCAAGGTCTCTTGGCTGCAATTTAAGCCTATTACAGCTTGTCCAACCCTTGACCAGTTGATCACCGTCATTTTTATTACTGTCTTTTCCACACTGAATGAATGTCACACACCTCCCCGACTTCAGTTGTCTCTTTTCTGGAGCACAAACCCAGCTCCTTCAGTCCATCTTCCTGGGGCATGTTTTCCATACTCTCTGAACTCCCTCAATTTGTTTGAATCTCTCTTAAAGTTGTGATGGCCAGACCTGGAGATACATGTCTCCCGCCAATGCCTCACTAGCACTAAATAGAGCCAAATAAATTACCTCTCTACCTTCCATCTGAAACTATTAATACATCTTTGGGCAAGATGTGTCTTTTCTTTCCCTTCCTAAAGCACCAGGTTATTGTCTGCTGCTCAGTTTGAGGGCTACTCCACCGCTGGAGCCCCAGCCGCTCTCCTGCTGGCTTACCAGTTCTTCCCCATCTTATATCTGCAATTTTGATATCACCTTCCTAAGAAGTGAACCACTTTGCACTTGACTTTATTGAATTTCAGTGTATTGATTTCAGGCCATTTCTCCAATTTATCAAGATCATTTTGCTCTGAGGAATCTCGCAGCAGCTTGTCTTGTATCTACTCTGTTGACAAAAGGTCTTTAGTCCTCAGGGCTATCAAGCCAGGACTTTGCATTAGTCCTTGAAATAATCGGAAAGAACCACATGTAAGGCATTGGGACAGCAGAGGACAAAAGCATCAGGCTGGCTCAGACAGAAATGGCCCCATGCTGCCATCTCAGCCAGGCAAGGTGCAGAAGCAACAGGAGCAGACGGGATGAGCATGGTGGAAATGCTAATGGGTCCCCGAGGGTGAGAGTGGGGCTGCCTGCTGTGAGATGCTGGGACCCTGCTGCAGCCTTGGGGACAGCCCTGGAGCTGGGGGGATGGAAGGGAGATGAGCACTGAGATGTAATGCTCCCTCCTTCTTTTCAGGTCAGCATGTGATGAGCTGTCCCGCTCCTGTCCAGGGGCTTCGAGTGGACCAGCAGAAGCCCTGCAGCACTGGGCATTAATGGCACTAATTGGGGACACCAAAAACTAGACTAAGATGGAGACAGGAGTCCACCCTGATGTGCACAAATCAGGTCAGAGGTTTTTATCATTATTGTCACTGCTGCCCAGAGGTCGGAGTGCTCTACTGGTTAAGGCAGAGAAAGACCCTTGGGAAGCCACTGCTTGCCTCAGGGTGGAGAGAGCAGCTCCTAACCGTTCTGCTTGGGCACACTGAAGAAGCACAAGGCTTTGGGAGAGCCTTCTGGACCTACAGCAGCACTCACCCTCCCATTTCACTTTCCTTCCTCTGCTTCTCCCATCAGCTTGCCAACAGCACCTTCCCCTACCTCCTCCTCTGTCCCCTGGACAGGGCTGAAGTTCAGGTGACAATTACCCAGCTACTGAGAGGAATTTCCTAGAAAACTTTGCAAAAAAGCACCTCCTGTGGAGCTGCCACCTGACAAGTCCCTGTTCTTCATTGGAGGGCAGGCGAAACGGCTGAGCTTCAGCTGTGGGCACAGCGGGAGAGCTGGGGAAAGCACTGGGAGAGAGATGCAAACAAAGCTGGGGAGGGGGCAAAGCAGAGGCGTAATGGAGGGGCCGGAACAGCTTGGGAGACTGCAGTAAAAATGGTTTCCTTGGGAAAAGGCTGGCAAGCCTCAACTGGAAAAGGGACAGCAAGGGAGAGATGGGAGAGCTCCTCCGGGTGCAGAGAACACGGGGAGAGAAGAGGATCAAGGTTCGGGTGAAGCCCTGGCAGCCATAGGAGCTCACCCTAGCCCTTCACATGGTAATGATGCAGACACAGACTTATGGTAAACCCTGCTCTGCACACACTTTAAAATCTAAGTAGCTTATGAATAAGTAATAATCCCTTATTCCCAGTGCCATAATCTATATTTAATTAAGAAAATAACTAAACGGTGGGAGTAAAAGGGGCTGTGTGAGGAAATGGAGACAGAAAAACACAGCCAGATAAGCTGCAGTAAGAAGGGGCACAAATGGCAGCCTTGGCATGGCAGAGACAGCAGAGCTGCGGCCTCCAGCTTGGCCATGAACTCAAGGCAGTCTGGCCTGCAGAAGGCTTGTCTACAGCAAAGTCTGCCACCAACAGCTTCTTGGGTCAACAGGTGAGCTGAAGGTTGGCCAACAGGACTGGGTCATTCCCATGCAAGCGTGAATTTTCCCTCCTGTTCAGTCCCAGTGGTGATGCTGGACTCCGCACAGAAAGAAATGCACCAATGTGCCAAAGCAGCCCGTGCCCTAAATGGGAGCATTCAACAGCACCCAAAGCAGAGCCTTGGACACTGCTACAACAAGCTGTTTGGTGCCTGCATCTTATGACATCTCCGTGCTAAAGCATCCTTGGCCAGGATGCTCCAAATGTCTTGTGTTGGCAAAGGAAAGCAAGCCCTGCTAGCTGACTAGCACTCCAGGCTGGCACGCAGAGTAATTCACACTGTTAGCCTGGAAGGGGCCGTGCCAGGCCAACGCTGGGCCCGATGCCCAAAGCACGTAGAGATGTTCATATTACATATGCAAGAGCTTGTCAGCCCAGGCTAGAACCTCTATCAGTGTTCTGCTGGATCCTTCAATGTATCCCTGGGACCACTGTCCTCACTGTCACCTCAGCACCCATGAGCATTAGATACTTTTCAGAGGTCTTTGCCAACTTGGAGCCAGTGCAAAGCCAAAGACTGGAGTTTGGCTTTTCTTCTGGTCTCTGTGCTGAGAGCACTGCAGACAGTGCCGATGTCAGCTCTGATCAACCTCCGCTTTGGACAAGAGAGAAAAAGATAGACAGCAGTGTGGCTGTAGATACTCCAAGTACTCTGCACTTGTGTCCAGAGCCCTCCCAACACCACCAAAAGCACCTCCTGGCTACAGCCCCAGACCTTTCCCACCTGGCATCTTCCACTATTTCCCCAAAGCATCACTGCAGCCCTGTTCCGTTAACTGTGTTTTGCTTTATCATTTCACTCGTGGGGTCTGCAGGTGACAGATCCCCCTCTGCTTCCTCAGGTTGTCAGTAGTGGAACTGAGAGCAGGTTTTAAAGACTTCGTTAAAGAAAACAAAAAAATCTCAGTCCACGTACTATACATTATAAATAGACTGTCTGGTTTTTAAATTGAAAAACAACAATAATCACTGCTAAGAGTCTGCTGAACAAAAGCAGCCTTATTACCACTGGGACAGATTCATTTTTACCAAAAGAACACAAATATTTTTCACGCTGCTCTTGAGCTCCTGAAGTTGCTAACGTCCTGCTGCTTCTCATCTCTGTCCCGGGGAGCCGCAGGAGGCCCAGAGCAGTGGCAGGGATGGGGATGGGGAGCGTCGTGTGGGCAGTGCAAAGTGGGGACAATCCCTTGGGCTGGGGGCAAGAGAGAGCGAGGTACTTTGGAGGAGGCTCAGCTAAGCCAGGCTGCAAAGAGAGAGATGCTGTCAGTTTTTAGTTGCACTCTTTGCCTCTAACTGCTGTTTCACGGCAAGGTGACAGGTCTGGAGACATCAGTGGCTTATCCCGGGTGGAGCTGGGCAGCAGGGATAGGACAGGCTACATTGCAAGGGCCACAGCTTGCAACAAGACAAGCTAAGCTTGTCTTTCAAATCCTGTTAAGTAGGAGAGAAAAGCACAACTTCCAGAGAGGACCTGGTATGCACAGAGCCTACAAGCACACAGTGAGGACCTCTCACTGTGAAGGTACCGTGGTGAGAGTTATGGTCCACAGCAGGTTGGTGGGCAGGCATATGAGATGCAGGGACTTCTTGGATTTGGATTGTCAAGGGGGACAGCTGAGATAACTTTACCTCACTGTCCCATCAGAGATGTCACGCTGCTGATAGCAAGGTCCAGAGATGGGCAGTGAATGTGCCTTCAAAGCCTGGCAGTAGAGCGATGGAATCCCCAAAAGTGTCTGCCCTCCACTCCTTGACCAGAACAAGTGATGGGAGTAGGGAGATGGGTCTGTGGAAATTGCCACGCGGAGCAAGGTGCATCTCAGTGGGATGCATTGCCACCAGGCATCAGGGCGGGGAGAGAGCACAGCAGCTGAGCACGGGATGGGGATAACCACCACCCCTGCAGGGGGCTGCCCCTGAGGCAGTCTGCACTTAGAGTGGTGGGCTGAGATTTATGCCCTGCAGGAGCATCATCCTGGGAACCGCAACCAGTCCAAGGACTGAGCAGGCTGAGTTCTCATAGAGCACACACACAGGAAAGGAGAATGAAAGAAGCCCCATGACAAGGTCCTGAGATCTTTCTTTCCTCTCTTCCCAGACCAGAGTGCAGTGAGATCACTAGGAGCCAAGTGCTGGCTGCTAAATCTAACCTGCCATGTACACTGGGAACAGCACAGCACTGCGGAAGTCAGCAACACGCAGTGAAGGTGGCCACCAACCCAGAGCCAGGAGCACGGCTTGAGCAGGTGGGAGACTGGAGCTGGTGGAGCTAACGCTATTTTATCCAGGTTTCAGTCCCTTAACCAGAGGGCTGGACAGCATCAGCCACTACTGATCCGGAGCCAGCATCCGAATGACTGCAGAAGAAACTCACGCTTGCTGGATCCCTGCCTGGATGCTGTTTCGGGCACGGCTGCCAGCAGGTCCATGCAGTTGGCGTGTCCTGTGTTACGATCAGAACAAACAGCATGGGACTGACAGTGTCCCACAGCCCTGGCCACACCAGTAGTTACCCTGAGCACAGTGCTGGAGCAGCCATTCCCTTGGAGATGGGGGCTAAGAGGGTCTTCTCCCTGCCAGAGTCTGAGTGTGGCCTCCAGGGAAGAAGCATGGACTTGTAAGGTTGACCTACCAAGTGATGGTGATTGCCCCATGTTGGAAGTTGTCTTTCTGAGTGCAGCATGCAGGTTCAAATGTTACAGAGAGATAGGAAAGGTGCAGCCTTTGAGGTGGAGGAGAAAGGAAAGGAACAAAACCAATTTAATCATGAATATATTATGTAGACATGTCATGCCTCTTGCCTGCTGGCATGGATTAATATCCATAAATCAAAGAGGAAGGGACTGTTTTTAATGCTGGAGATGGAGGCTGGTCCTCAGAAAATTGCTAAGGGGGCATTAACGAGGAGAGACATCTGGGAACAGCTCCAGATGCACTGGCTGCATGCATGGGAAACTCTGCAGAACCGTTGTCAGCTAAAATTTATTCCTGTGCTGTGGACGTACGCGGTCCATGAGGATAAAAGCGTGGGCACCATGGGTCCCCATGTCCAGGCATTGGTCAAGCTCAGGACAAAGATGGATAGTCCCTTGGTTCTCTGCTCCACAAGGCAGCTTCTCACCTCCCTTTCTCCAGGCTGGGCTTGCACACCAGGAAAGCTGGCCCCATCTTTTGACTTTGCTCTGCAAAACGGTCCACACGAACTAAGTGGCAGGACAGCTTCAGCCTGTGAAAGCCGGGAACCAGACTAAGGTGAGGCATGCTACTACATCTGTCCTGCCTCTGCCAGGCATGCAGTCACCAGAAACAGTGTTATCTGACAGCTACCACGATTGCTGTGACCCAGAGAATGAGCAGCAGCACCTCTTCCTGCTGTTTAAATAAGCATCAGATCAGCCAGAGAGAGGACAGCCCCATGGTACTAGAAGGAGCCCTCCAAATGTGAAAGAAGGAGCTCTGGCATTACATGGAAGGGACAGAGGGCAGAGGCTCAAAGCCCGGAGCATCTCTCTATGACATTTCTGGAGCCCACCCCGAGGGTGGCTGGTGGGTATCTGGGCAAGAGGCAACTGCCCTGTTGAAAAGCACAAGCCCCCAACACATCAATCCGGTTCTGCCCCACTCAGGATGTTCCCCTTTCAGCAGCACAAGGCCCCTTCCAGGATTTCAGAGGGACATTAAAATCGGCGGAGACGGCACAGTGCGACCTCTCGCATCCCCAGGAGAGCTCTGCGCAGCGGGGGCTGCTGGAGGGGAGGAGGGGGGGGTCACTTCTGCTGTCAGTATTTTCTGCTAAGGAGATGGCATTGAGTGCCAGGATTTCATTAATCGCATTTCACGTGCATTTTAAAACCCCGTGCAACCGTCGCTTTTTAAGAACATCGCCCTCGCCTTCTCCTCTCCCACCCGCCCTGTAATCCGGCGCTGGTGGCCTCTTGTTCCTGCTCTCCCTCTGCCCTTCCCGAGACCACCTCCTTCCACTTCCACTGACCCACTTTAGCCGTCAGATTTACAGCTGAGCGGCTCACCCGAGGAAAGAGGCTGGATTCATGGAATAAATTTGCAGAGCCAGGGAGCCAGCCAGGGAGGAGCGAGCAGAAACTGTCTCCGGGAGAGAGACACCCACACCCGCGCACACAGGGAGAGGCGAGAAACCTGCCGGGGAGACGGCTGAGAGCAAAGGATGCTAAGAAAGCATATGTTTGCAGTAGGAATGGATCGGAGAGGGAAAGGGAAAAGAAAATGAGGCAGGAAGGCAGCGAGGGAGGGAAGGGCATGGCGGAGAGGTGCAGAGGGCAGCGGGAGGGCAGCCCAACAGCCAGCCAAGGAAACGAACCCCACTATGGCACGGCTACTATTTTTCAGGTTGCACTGCAAGGAAAATGTGTGATTTGGGTGAAAGCTTGGTCCCAGCAGGAGGGGAAATCTGCTACCAGGAGGGTGACAAGGGCCGTGGGTAGGGCAGGACAGGGAGCAGGGAAGGGGGAGGCTTGGGGGATCTCGAGGGCTGCAGGGACTGAGCTGTGCAGAGGGACAGGAGGGATGGAGGAGGCTGAGCAGCTGGAGATGCCTCAGCATTTCAGGGCTTCTTTCAAGTGAACAGCCAGCTCCTTGGAGGTTCACCTCTCATCCAGTGGAGCAGTCCTGGTTCCTGACACCGGAGCAGAAGCAGCTGCCGTCCCCGGGTCCCGGCAGAGGGATGGAAACCCCAAGCATGAGATCCAGAGGGTTTTTACAAGCAAAACCCACGTGGCGACATGAGCAAGCTGTGCTGGGGCCGAGCTCGCAGCCAGACAGCCTTAGCCCTCGGAGAGCGGGGAATTGCTGTCTGTCTGTGTCTCTCTCTGTTTTCCCTGATTTTATTGTGTTTTGTTTAATTGAATCACACACACACATGCACACAAAGCCCCAACTCGTCATGTAAAGTCTGTTAGGAAACGAGCAGCAAATTAACGCTCCAGGAGGAGTGATGCCGAGCAAACGCCCGACACCCGGCACGAGCCGCAGGCAGGAGGGAGCGAAGTGGTAGGAGGAAAGAGGGAAAGAGGAGAAACGTGTGGGGAGGGAAGAGGGAGCTGCAAGAGGGTCTGCCATGGGGAAATGGAGCTCCAAATGAGCAGAACAAGGGAAGGAGGAAACCCGAAAAGGAGAAGGGAGGGGGGCAGCACGAACGATGCTGGTGTTACCTATAAGGTCGCTGTGCCCAAACTCTCCCCAGTCCCTGTGCAGAGAAGTTTGCAGGATGGGACGAGAAAGATCCCACAGCTCAGGGATGGGAGATGGCTGGGCTGGAGGGACAAGGCTCAAAGCGTCAGGGGTCCTTTGCTGCTCCAGAGCTCTCCTTCCCAACTATGAACAAAACATCCCTCTGGACACTGTACCATGATCTAGGCCACCTACACCTCCATCATGACCTGGTCAGCCTCTCTTGGCATGGCAACCTTACCCCTCCCTCAGCTCTCGGCTCAGCCAGGACCCCCTCACCCCTTTCTCTCATGGTGTCTGGTGTATCTGCCACTCCATGCCAAATGATTATCCACAGGAAAATATCAGATGTTAAGGAATGATGGACATGACCTTTAAGGTCCCTTTCAACCCAAACCAGTCTATGATTCTATGTGAGATGAGACCATGATGTTGTTCTGGGGGATGTGCTCCAGCACTCTCCAGGCTCCTCATCCCCAAGGAGCAGCACCCCAATAGCACCATCCAAACCCTGGATGACCAGTGCAGCCCTCAGCCCAGGACCAGCGATCTCCTTTGCTGTGACCACAGTACAGAGGGCAGGAACACCAGAGGGGAAGGAGCATCTCTAAGACGGAGGGCGGACTGTGCAGACAGCCAGCTCGCTGGCCTCTCCCCACCTCCCAGCTTGCCCCGGCTCACGAGGTGCTGGGACGTAGCACAACCCTGATCAGCCACTCCGTGAGATGAGATGCTCTTCAGCGCTGGAGAAGTGGGAGGTTAAAGGACATGAGCATCCTGCCCAGGCTTGCTGTGACAAGCCTCACATGTGTTTAGTCACATCCAGCTACGAACCCGCTCTGGAAACCAAGACATTTATTCAAAGGAGCAGCAGCGTTGCACACACATCTGCCTATGTGAAGGAGAACTTCAAAAGGGCTGACAGTCACGGAGCCCAGCAGTAACCTTTGGCTAATTAGCTGTCTTGATTTCCTTGCAGTTTATTTTTACACTTCTCGGGCTCTGAAATGCATTTACTGTAATGTCAGAAAGGTCGTGGTAAATATAAAGCTTCCGAGCAATAACTATATACCCCCCACTGGGCTTTTGGGACTGACAGCTACAGCTTCGCTTGGGGCAGCCAGGCTGACAAAGCTTTGCCGAGGTTTTTGTCTTGCACAGGACTTACTGAGATCATGCTGGTGGCAACGATAAAGGCTCCTGGGGCAAAGCAGGTATTTGCATGGAGCCCGATGAGCCCAGAGCAGAGGGCATGTGTGAAAGTGCTTTCTTGGTGGTAAATCATAGATGAGCAGGAAAGATGGAGGGAGAAGGAAGCCTGCAGGATGCAAAGCCATGATCCAGCTCAGGAAGGAAAGGTGAGGTCAAGGAAAGCAGGCAGCTAGAAAGGTGAGAGTGATGCTTAACCTGCAGAGAGAAGCAGGTGGGACCCCATTCTAAGCATTAATGAAATCATCAGCTGGAGCTGCTGCCCAGAGAGCCTCCCTGCTGCCAGGCAGAAGAGGAGGGAGCCGGGAAAGACACTGTTGTGTAAATCTCATTCAAGAAGGGATTGGAAAGTCCTGAGCCCCGCTGGGATGGAAGATGACTGTGGCTATCAAAGTGGGTCACTCTGCTCTCCACCTCAACTGTGCTTCATGCATCGCCGCGCAGTGCCACAGTCCCCCTGTGACCCTTGTCAGAGTGTGGGGCCTGTCACCGGCTGGGACCTGACCTCCCCTAGCAAAGCCCACCCCTCGGCTGCTGGAGGAGCTCACAGCCCCGCTGGCACCCCCTCCATCCGAGGAGCTACCTGCACTCTGCAGACCGGAGCATGTTTGCATGTCAGCACTGGCAACTTCCATTTGGCCAAGGTGTTGGGGTAATGCTGAGGGTGACCACAGCCGGAGCTACTCCTGCTTCTCTCCATAGGGCCACGCAGCCTGCGCTGCCGGTAGCTCGCAGAGCATCGGCCTCCCACCGCCTCCCATGGGCTCCGGACCCGGCGCTGGGCAGAGCCATGAGAGCAGGCTGAGCTGCACCGTCAGGAAATGCAAAGGGTAAGGAAACAGCTTCATCACCTTTGCGCTGTGATCTCCAGCACAAACCACTCCACGTGGCTCCCATGGGCTGCGCGCAGAGAAGATCAGTGGAAGGAAACCAGAGAAGAGACCGTTGCATTAATGATCAGAAACGAAGCAACACTCCTCTGCCTCCAGATCAGCGCTACGCTGGCGAAGAAACCTCAGAGTACCTGCAGACAGGTGGCAGGCACCCAGACTTCCAACAGCCTTATCCCGCCTGCCTGGCCAGGTGTCAGTCGCCAGGGCTGCCCCAGGAGCCAGGCGGAGAACTTGGTGCCAATTAAAAGCCAGACTGTCCTATCATTTGAACTGCAGAGAAATAAAGCCTTTGCCTTTCCCCTCCCCCCCCAAAATGATGTCAGGAGTGGAAGGGACAGGACAGCACTGAGTGCAACTGCTGTCGAAAGCTGCTGGCTGTTCCACCGTGCTGCCTGAACTCCACTGGCGGGGGCTGTGCTGGAGTTGGCAGCCCAGCCGCTTGGCTCCAGATCTTTAATTTTAAGGGTCAAATCATTATGAACTCTCTCAGAGAAGCTAAAAGGATGTTTACCTTCGCCTCAGCTATGTAAAACCAACAAGAAATTCCCCACTGCCCACGCTGATACACCGCCCTATGTCCAGCCCCAAGCATCCCCTCCTACGAGCTGAGCCCTGGTTATATTTTCATTTTTAACCCCACTCTTACAATTAGAACTTATGCTGCTTGATCAGAACCATAATGTTTCAGATGGCTGGCAATATGACAAAGGGCTTGATTTCGGGGCTGACATCAAGCCAGCCCTCAAATCTAAGACTCCTCATTTCTTCTGCTGAGGTTGAGGTATTTCAGGACTGACCTCTCTGCTGGGACGATGCACCTGCATCTTTGAAGGCATGACATGCCTCCACCGAGCCCCTCAGTGTGAAGCCACCTGGGCCTTGAGTGCATCAGCAAACCTCTTTGGCTAGCACCCAAGCACCTTAAAAGCCCTTTGCAGCTCCCTGTACCAACAACCTACACCTGGGTTGCTTTGAAGGATGAACACCACGGGCGCAGTTTCAAAGCATCTTATTGACCATAAGGCTTGTGAGCAGAGGAAGGCACTTCAGTACCTACAGCCTTAAAATGACACACAGAAATGATGGCAAGCAATAAGCAGTGAAGGTTTCTGCAACAAGGAAGGAATTATGTTGCTCCAAGAAGGCAAGGAGGGACCAGCAGCACTGAGCTCTCATCCCCATCGGTCGATTTATTGCCCTTCCCCTGATACCTGGGACAGATACAGCGGATGCCTGTGTATCTGAGCCCTCTGGCATGGCCAGATCCGTGGCATCATGCAGGGATCCTTTAAAGCACTTGATACCATTCAGGAAAGGAAGGTCCTGAGCTCGTAGGTCATGCATATATACGTGCATTTACATTATTTATACCCTCCACATGACAGCTGCTGGCTGTATCTACAGACTCTCTCCACTGACGCCTCTCTCTGAGTCACGGCTGTGCAAAGCTCCTTGACAGACCTGAAGGATGAGAGATGTGGTAAAATCCCAAACACGAGTATTGCATCAAAGGTACAGTGATTATCAGAGCGCAGATAAATAACAGCTTCCTCACAATTTCGGGGGCGGGGGGAGAGCTGGGGCTGTCTAACCATCCTCCTGGAGCTTTCACCTTGGGGGGGTGGCAGTAGGACAGAGTCCAGACGCAAGAACACCATATGTCTGCGCCCGTGGCTCCAGGGACGGTCCCTGACACTCCGTTGGGGTGCGTTAAGGGTGTCTGTCCATGCTGCTGGCAGAGGAGCTGGGGAGCTTGGCAAGGAGCTGGTGGGTGGACTTGAGTGGGATTTCTCCTGCACAGAGAGCTCTGACAGTCCTCCACGCATGCCTGGCTGTGTAAGTCACTCTTCGTTGGGCTGACACTCAGGAGAAAGCCTCATGCGAGACTTGTAGAGGATGTTGCATTCAAACGGTGGGAGATTGCTCCATGTATCCTCACAGACGGGCTGTGGCGAGCCTGAGCCCGTGACGCTATGCAGTACAAAATGACGAGAGGTGGCTGGGACAGTACCAGCAACCTGCCCTGCCACTGCAGCACCCCTTTCCCAATGATTTTCCTTCTCTCATTACCGTCTTCCTTATTTTCCCCAAGACTTTGGCCTGCTCTGAAACCACCACTGTGTCAGCTGCCCAAGATGTGGGAAGGATACAGGAGCATCCTGACGGATGCAACAGCCAAGAGCAGGGACCCTCCATTGCAACGGGCGTTCCCATTTACAGCCATCATTTCAACCAGCCCTTGAGGTCAGACAGGCGCTTTTCCAGCAGTGTGATGCTGGAGCCCAGCTCTGGGAGATGACTGCAGCCCCAAGGAATCAGTGCCCATGTACAACCCTGCCCAGCACCACTGGGCTCCAAGGCCTGGTGACCAGCACAGAGCAAAGACTGCCCCATTCTACCCCTTTCCGGGAACAGGGACAAGGAGCAAGACATCAGGGAGGATCATTACTCTCACAGTGGGTTTGCTAGCAGGGAAATCTGCTCCTTCCAACTCCACCTCTCTGCAGAGTCAGCGACTCCCCCCTCCATGTATGACATTTTATTCTATAAGTGCAATGCAATTTCCATTGAGGATAAGGACACTGAAGCACAGAGAAAGAGGAGAATAATATCTTATCTCTCTTTAATCCCCACCATCCCGAAGGATCCCGGTGCCGTTTGCTTTACTTTCTATATGTATGCACAGTTAATTAGCATTACCACAGAACTGCAGGTATTCTCAGACTTAGTAGAGGGAATATCTTGTAATAGGAGGGTAAGCGAATTGTTTCTGCTGTTTCTATTACAGCCAACTTTGATTATCCAGGGTAATGGGATAACAGGGACAAAGCAAAAACATGGATAACATGAAACCTATGCAAATGAAGCTAGAAAAAAAGTGATGCTGAGAGTAATGGAGGAAAGAAAGGTCAGTGATACTGATTAAGGAGCATGGAGATCCCTGCTCTAGCACTGCCCTAAGCTCATAAATCCATACTCAATGGTACCTGGGCACAGCAGTTATGGAGCAAATCTATAGGGTCTGTCACCACGCAGGGGAAGCAGAGACATCCTCTGCACAGCAAAGCCAAGCTGCAGCAGAGGGAGGCAAAAGCATTAAAGCCGAGCGTTTCAAAGCCTCCGTGTGAGGGATTTGTCATTAAAATGAATAAGATTCGGGCACTCAACCCACCTCCTCCCTACACGAGCAGGAAGAAGCCCAATTTAAAGGTCAGCATCTTAATGGCTTGCGCTGTGTAGATACCAGGATAACTCCTTTCCAAACAGAAATCCAGCACCTGCTCGGTGAGCCTCTGCCACTGTTTGATGGAGCACGGCGAGAGCATCCACAGCTGAGGAGGTACAGGTGTACAGACAGGTACGGCTCCTCCGTTCAAACAGGAGGGGAGAGGCTAAGAGAAGAGAAGAGCTGATTCCAACCGCATCTCCTTGCAATATGGCCCAAGCCGAGGGAAGGAAACAGCACTTGAGTTCCTCTGTAGTCCCCCGTCTCAGCAAAGACCAGATTCACTCCGCTCTGCCAAAGGGGATTTTCAAATCCTCGGCACCAACATCGTGGAGGCAGCTCTGAAAAATCGCTGGTGGTGGGTGGATAAAAAGGGCATCAGTGGAGATGAGACAGAAAGAAGAGAGGGAGGAATCTTAGAGGAAGAGGAACCTTCTTAATAGGTTTTATTGATTTAACCCAAAGAGAGAACAGTAGGGGGAAATTGATGCCATTTAAATGCAAACCAGCAATAAAAATAATCATTAGAGTCATAATCTCAATCTGTTAGCATTTTATGTAGAAGTGAGCTTAATGGGAAATATTTTCCATGTAAACTATTTGCATTTACTTAGTACGAATGAGCCTCTTAAATATAATTCAATCATTATCACAGACTTTTTTTAAGCGGTTGGTTTCGGTCCTCAGGTCTTTAAAGTACTTCATGATTTCACAGCCCCCATTGAGCCTGACTTGGAGAAGCCGCTGGCCCACCCCAGCTGTAAGCTGGTATCCATCATCCCTGTAGATATTCCTGTTTCCATACTGGAAATACACATAGATTTTGATGACAGGTAGAAATCATCAATCTCCACCCAAACGGTGCTGAGATTTTGTGACCAGCCAAGGAAGCTGCATCACTCAGTCAGATCTTGGGACCTTTGATTGAGGAAAAGTGACTTCTGAGCACATTCCCAGACCCTTCATCTTCCAGAAGAAGTGAGAAATACCTAACAATCTTTCTTAGCTTTTCCTCTTGTAAAAGAGGAGGAAAATACGGCTTGTTCCCTTTGCAGAGGAGCTGGGCTGGCGGTGAAGATGCCAAGATCCCAGCCCAGGTGGGATGCCCTTCTCTGGTGCAAGAGAGGAAATCGGACTTGTCCGCCTGCATCTCAGAAGGAGCTTTTCTGGCCAGTGCCTTGTCCCCAGGATGAGCCCCCACGGGGACACGGTGCTGCCCACGTGCAGGTTCTCAGCGGAGGTCACTGTCCCTGTGACTCCTACGCCACACGCATCTCAGCCGCAAAGAAAGAAGTAAATACCCTCTTCTGCCTGGGGACACCTTTTAATCTTCTTGCTAGATTTTCATATACTAGTCCAGCGTCTCAGCTGGACCAGGCATGATCTCATTTAGCATCCCATCCACAGGGCTCTGCTAAACCAAGCCTGCTGGTCTATGCCACGTGCTGACAGCAGCTGGGGCCGCTCTCATTCATAGTTTCTACCACCCCACAGCATCCCACACCCTGCCCCAGAGGGGAAAACATCCCATGGAGGTGGCCACCTGGAACAGCACCCCCAGTGCTGGGAAGCTCACAAGCGCCTTGCAGACCCACTGGTGGCTGGACGCTTGCAGGTGCCAGAGCGGTGGCTCTCCAGGTGCCAGGCAGCTGCCAGGGTCCCATGCCAAGGGCTGAAACCACCACAGCTTCTCGAGTGGGTCTGGCCCAGCGTCCACAGCCTGGGGAGCTGATCCAGCCCCCGATGTGCTGCTCAGTGCCAGATCTCCAAACACACACCCACACCGGACCTCAGGCTGCATGGGTAATTCGGGCTTGAAAGGGGGTTATTAAAATCCATTCAAAGCTAATGTCAGCCATTCCGGTGTTAATGTCAGTGGCTGAGAGGCACAGCAGGAGCCAGTGGAGAAGGACTTTGATGTCCCCACTTAAATTTCTAAGTGGGGTGGGCTTGGCAGGCAGCGATGAGAGACTGGGAGCAGCGGTGGGTGCCGCATCTCCCGCTGCAGACGGGTGGGATTCACAATTTAATCCCATCGGCCGAACATTTTACTCCATGTTTTACTTGACAGCATCTATCCCTTGCTGGCTGTTAGCTGCCAGGATCCCAGCAGGTGAGTCTGCCCGAGCGCTCAGCTCCACCGCAGCGGCCGGAGAGGGGCTGACGGTGCTGCTCTGCACCATCGGGTCTGGCAGGTGGGATCGGACATCACATCCAGGCACTTCCCATCAGGTGCATTTGGGGTTTCAAACCTCTTCTCGCAAGTTCAGATCTGGGTCTGTGCCAACTCACAGCCCCTCAAACCTGCTGGAGGTGAAAGCAGAGCTGGAATTTGCTCATGTCAGTTAGGTGAGTCCAAACCAGCCCCTGGATTTTGAAAAAAGCTGGGTAATTTCAGGATGTGGTTACCATCATGCAGGCTAAGATAAGAGTAATCAGAGCTTCGCGCCATAAGCCGATTCCTTGCAAGTCTCAGGAAGGAATTAGCCCCATCTACTCCACCCTGTGCTGCCCAGCAGCATTTGCACACATGGGCACACACCTGGCAGGACCCTGAGCCGTGGGGACATGCACGTCCCAACGCTCTCTGCAGATAGGGTGACCAGGATGCTGTGCAGGCTGTGCAGAAGTCCCACGGGCAGAAGAAGGTGCATGAAGAGCAGAGAAAATCTGCTCTGACCGTGGTCCGCAGGGCAGGTATTGCCCTACCTCCTCGCACCAGCACAGTGGTTCTGGGACTCCAGAAGTGTCCTTCCCCAGGAGGTCCCTGCCCTGCTTCTCCTCTGGTTTCGGCATCTGTTTGCAGTGGGGATTCCCCCACGTTGGCTGAGAAAGGCATCGCAGTCTCTTAATAGCTCATACTGGCTGGAAGCTTTTCCTCCTATGTAAATACTATGTGTGTAACAGTGCCTTGTTTCATACTATGGAAGTGCGTCAGATGCAGCTAAACATACTGAAGATGGCTTAAATGATCCAAATTTAACATTTAGTTACTTAGTCTGAAGATTTCATTGAGGTTTTAGGTTAGAAGGCACTGTAACTGTAGTCTGACCTCCTGGATAGTGAATTTTACCCGTGAATTTTACCCAGGGATTTAAAGCAACTCTGACCATTAAGCTTCATCCTTCTAATAGACAAAAATTAGCCTGGTTCATAAGCAACCAGGGCGGCTGCTGGAGGCAGATTGATCACAAGTAACCTGTCCCAGTGGAAACCAGGACAATGCCAAAGACGTAAACATTGACCGGCATCTCTGAAGGGTGGCACGTCCTGCCTGCTGATACTGCCACAAACTCAGTTATTTTGCTTTAGCGTGTCTGATTTGTGAAATGAAGGTAGTGAATAGTTCTGAGGTCAAAGCTGATATTTAAAAGCAATACCGGTACCACTGTTCTCATCTAGAAAAGTGCTGCTATTAAAAAGTCAACAATATTAGAGAAAAGCAAAACTCTAGTGGTTGCCAGCAGTTGGCCAGATGGGTCGATGAGGTGGTTTAGGATGACAGGACCATCGAGGAGACGCGTGCAGCCCCAAGTCCCATCCCATGTCCCTACCCTCCTGCCCTGGTGCTGAGGTGGCCGGGGGAGAGCAGCCAGGGAGGTGGGAAGGAGCCGCATCTCCCTGCGGCTGGCATCTCGTGCCACATGGCAGGTTACCAAGCAGCTGAGAGTGGGCAATGATTTCTTTTGCCAGTTTTCTAATTTATCTAATGAGCAAGAAAATAAATCAAGCTGACAGTCACCCAGGTGGTTTGGAGCCTCAGCTCCTCACAGTCCCCTTGTTCTTCCAGCCCATTTTATAACAGGGTTACAACCCGAGGACGCAGCAATAACTCCTGCTATAATCTTTTCTTTACTAACGTCACTTAGCAGATGGAGTCATTTAGAGGTGCTCACGTTTAAACAAGTGGCTTGCCCTGAAAGGGACGGAGCTAGGGCTGCTGGCAAGGTTTTCAGGATCGTTAGCCTAGAAAATGCTTAGCAGGGGAAGCAGTTGGCAGGCAGATTTCACGGACATGGCGCCGTTGTCCTCTGCCAGCAAAATTACAAGGCTGAAATCCTGGAGCTGGATGGGGCCAAACTGTTCACAGCAAACAATTTAATTGATGAATGAAGTGAATTGCCCAGGAGATGATTTTTAGTCATCTGCTCATTGCATGAAGCCACTTGGAGAAGGGTCTGTGCAGACGGGTGTCGCCGGCTACCTGCCCACACCAGGGACAGACTGGCAGGGGCTGCCCATCATGTGGACCTTCACCAGAGCCACCTGGGCACCTGCTCCCTGAATGATCAATCCAGTGCTGAAAGCATGGCTACCTCCGGGCTCACTAATCCAAAAATGTTATGCTTCCCTACAAACGTTACTGCTCTTAAGCCTTCGTGGCTAGACCAGTGATGGGACCATGCAGAAGATCTCAGCATTGGCTGTTTGAAAGGGAGCCTACACTATGTAAAGAAGAACAGCACCAGACTAAACAGCAACACCTACTTTTCAGCTTCTGCAAGAAATTCAGTGGCAGCCTCAGAGGACTTTCCTCTCTAGCTCCCTGACCCCCTGCACAGTGCTGCACAGGCTATCTTCATAAGCTCCTTTCATTTGGTCTAATAAAGCAAATTAGCTCTCCAGCTCTTCCAAGGGGAATAGCCATGAAAACGTACATTGAGATGAATGCTTGCAACCCTTGAAAATACCTCTTGCTTGTGAAAAGGCTTCTGAGAAATGAATAGCAGGGCCAATAAGTACCAAAGATGGGGGAAATATTGTTCATGCTGACTGGGCAGCAGTTGACCCAGCCCTTGCAGAGGCTGGGAGAAGAAGAAGGAAGAAGGCAGGGAGCTGAGACATTAATGGCAATCATTGTTCTGCAGGGAGCAATATCCCACAGTGACCATGGAGACCAATCCCAAATTATTCAGCCTAATAGTTCTCAAAACAAACTCTTATTCTGCTCCTTAGTGGCCGGCATGAAGCTTTCTTTGCAAGTCCCATTTACATCTTTGGTAACTCAGTGCTGGATGGTGTAACACTCAATTGTGAAAACCCTGCAGGAGCCTTTGATGCAAGCATCTTTGAGACAGCGGGGCTTATCAGCTCAAATAACACAAATGTCTTTTATCCTTTCTGTCCCAAGCCTGCTGTTTTGGCACTTATATTTGTAATTCATTGCCCGGCTCTGGGTCTGGATCCATCAGGACAGGCAACGCTGTCTATCTGTCTGCATTGCTGAGATATTTGTGTCTGCCCGGAGGGACCTGAGCACCTAAGCTCTGCTTATCTTCAATGATGCTTAAGTTCCTAATTGCTTAAAAGTCAATTGGCAAGAGGGTCTTAAGAGCTGTAGATGCTTTCAGAATTACTACCCCTAGGCCAGGCTATCCATCTTTCCCTCCCTCCCATCAAGGACTGTATCCTCTCAGTCCCATCTGGCCTTCAGAAATGCCCAGGCACCTCCAGTACCGCCGTTCCTCCCTTCCAGACCAGCTCCAGCCCATGGACCTGCATGCCTTTCGCCAGCACTACATTTTCTTCAAAAAACGACAAATGAGGTGGACGAAGAAAAGGTGAAAACATGATAATAGCTGTGGGAAAATGTCGCTGCTATAGACTTGACAATGCTGGAAATGGAGGCTTGGAGAAAAGTTTTTCTCCAAAAATTACTCTTTTCAATCTCAACAGCACACTGAAGAGAAGTTTAAGCCCACTTTTTAACACCTTTTGTACTCAAATTCCAAATCCACCTGTCTACCCAAGCAATAACAGAAATAATCTTTTTTTATCCAGCTGCACATTTTGCTATAGAAATTTGTTTCCATTAAACGATTCCCTTTTGTCCTCTTAAAAAGCATATTTTAAATAATAACAGTGTAAAAAAAAATTATACACTACCCAAAAAACTCAACCCTGTCGACTGTGCGCTTTTATACAAAAGTTATCTCTTTCTTTTGGTGGATTGATGAAAAACCTTTTCATAATGTCAAGGTGGAGATGAGAAAGAGGGAAAAAATTTCTGAGTGCCCAGCACAGCTAGTCATTTCAACAGGAAACATGGCAAACTCAGGTCTTCGAAAACTATATTACAGCACCAACATGAACCTGATGTTCTCTGTCTGCTTTGTAAAACACAATTTTGTAGAAATTGGGATGGAGGCACACACTACACTTCTCATCTAGGGGAAAAAAATGCACTTTTTCCGTATTTCTCGAATCTTAACAGCAGATATTCCTTAAATCTTAACAGGAGAATATGAATTCAGTCTTAAAAAATAAAAATTATAACCATGATAACTTTCACATCTACCACACTTTCAGGAGTGCAGCAGCCACAGCTCAGCCACTCAGGGTTTCCCCAGGAAAGTCCATGCTTTGCCAGGGCCCAGAGAAGAGACCCTCCATAAATCACCCCAGGAACAGCAATGTGAGAAACACAACCCCGGATCACTGTCCACGTCTGCACCAGCCTCTTCCCTCTTGGAAATGAATGCCATGAGGCTCCCCTTCACGATTCACTCCTGGGGAGGATTTCCAGGTACTTGAACGCTCCCAGAGAGACTTGCTCCATCCATGCCATCCCTGTTGGCTCTTGCCCATGGCCAGCTGTCTCACACCAGCTACTTCTCTCACTCTGGAGATGCAACTGAAAAGGTCATCCCTTACCTTTGCGCCCGTCTGTCGCTGCTGGTTTCTGCTACGGTCATGAACGTCTCCTAGTTGCTGTCTGCAGGGGCTGGGAGGCACGCTGGACACAGCATTCGGGATCCCGTGAGATGGTCACTAAGCCCAGAATAACTGCAAGGAAAAAAAAGAACAAAACATAAGAAGGAGTTTCATCAGGAGGTATAAAAGATTAATTGACAGCTTGATTAATACGAAGCCATCCCAGGGACAGCACAGCTACTCAAGTCATGAATCAGACACAGGCATGGACTGGACGTGAACAGGAAGAGGACCAAGGGACATACTCAATTAGATCAATGTAGTATCTCAAAAAGAAAAGAAATCCACTGTCAGCGGAGGAGGAACTGTAAGATATGCGGGAAGGGTACCTGGGACTGAAGTAAGAAGAATGTGACAAGTGCCAGACGGGGACTGAAAGAGATGGATGGGTAAGAGGGATAGCTCTGGGCATGCACAGGGCAGACGGTACAAGACAGACATCATTGCAGAGCTCCTGGAGAGTGAGAAGCCACTGTCACCATGACCACCAGCACGGACAGATTTTAATAAGCTTAATAATCACCCTTACACCTGGAGATTGGTCTCATAAACGTGTTTTTAAACCTTAATTGTGATTTTATTGTCCTCATTGGTCATCTCCAACCCCCTCTCTGTTTTTCTTTCAGTTTTGGATGTCTGGCTGGCCAGGGCTCTCTACACTCACCACTGCTGTCAAGCTCCTGCTAACCTGTGATGTGAGACAACCGGTATAGCACGAAGAAGTGACACTGATGGTAACAGTACTCATCTTTGTGATATTCAATGTCTTGTTTTATTATCATCAACATAATAGCAATAATAGCAATATTAGTGACAACCATTCTATTATTCCTCCTGTTAGTAATATTCAGACATGACCTAAGAGGTATTGCAGAAAGACAACACAAATCCAGTGCAAGATTCAGGAGAACAGGGTAGTTAATTAAACGTCAGAGTGATGGACAGAGCTGGGGCAAGCCTGGAACAATATCAGAGAGGTAGACAACCTCTGACAAGTGCAGGGAGATGGATGGATCTGGGACACGTCCCAGACCTCTCCCCTGGCAGAGGCAGAACCCTCCTACCTACATGCATCTTTAAACACAACATCACTCCCTGCTCTGTCGCTGTTTCATTGACTTATGCAGGTGAGGAAATTTGCTGGAGAAAGCTGCTTTCCAAGTCGTGTCACCGATCGCAGTCTGATCTGGTGACATTTTATTACCTCGAAATGGTGCAAAGAAAATAAAAAGAGCCCCACTGAAAACAACGGCATCTTAAACGCGGTTTTTAACCAGCACACGTGTGAACTCACGGCAGGTAGGATTTTTTTTTTTAAAAGATTTTTTCTCCTTTTTCCAAACTAGATATTCGCAAGAGCGGCAGGCAGAGGACAGTGCATGGGGAGAGAGAACAGCAGCCGGAGGGCGTTGAGAAACTCCAAGAATAAATATTATAGAACAAAAGGAAGCCTGTGACAGATACCGGGCAATCTGTAAGTCATCAGGAGAGTGGAGAGCATAATAGACTAATCAATCAGGTAGACAAGGGTGAGAAGTGTCATGGGGAGGCAATAGGTAGTTGGAGGTCAGTTATGAAATATAATCTTTAAATTGGAAGGAGAAGGACAGTAGCACAAGAACAATGACAGGTATTTGAATGCAGGCAGGCGAGTGCTGGATTGGTGATTTCCAGGAGAGTGAATGTCAGATGAGAATATTACGGGGGTAAGAAAAAATAACCTGGTATTTTAGAGACGGGCAGATATTCTGCAAAGTGAAAGGCTGAACTGGCGAGACTTTAAAGCGTAGCTCCATTTCAGAAAGAGCTGTTGAAAGACAGACGGCGGAGCTCCCTGTGGCTTGTTCCTCTGGGTTTCCAAAGTTTGTCAGGTCAGAAGCCAAAAAAGTGATGCTTTTCCTAAGTGTAAATCCTGCAAATACCACCTGGGATCGGAAGGCCAAGCCAGATCCTTTGCAGCTTGTGCTTTCTCATCAGTGACCCTGGCATGAGTAATCTCTGATCTAGTTAGCCAAGGCGCAGGGAAGTCTCACGCTGCCATGCATGAGGAGACGAGGGTTCTACAAGTGAATTTAAGTATTTCTTCTATAGAAAAAGTGAGAGTCAATAAAGCACAACTCACTCTCCATTAGCTCTCTCGGCTGCACAGTGACAACAAGAATTCAGGCAGCATCATTTACTTCTCTTGCTAAGCCAAGCAGGTAGAGTAGCATTACAGCCAAGGAAAAGCTTGACTTAACATGAAGTCATTTCTACCAACACTTTTCTGAGCTTAACTACACACTACAAAGGCGTCACACAGTCCTTCCAACAACAGCTAGACTCAAGCAATTAGAGCTGAATGAACAATTTATAACAAATAATCTGCTTGGCAAAATTTACCTCATTTTATGCTCACGAAATGTTCACATGCAGATTGCAAAGTTCTCACATTTCTTTATTAATGGAAATAATTTGCCATTTCTTTTCTCTAAGCAAATAGCACTGTAAAAGTTCACTGAAAACAATCTATATCCAAAACGTAGGCTGTACTGATGGGTTACGCTGGCCACGTGGTGCTGTTTCCGTTCCCCATTGGGTGAAGGAAAAGAGCAGCTCCAAGAATTGTAAATCAGGACTGTTACCTCTCTCGTTTGAAATTCCCTTTTGCCAAAGCTGTCAGAGTTCGAGTACGTTCGCTGGCCTGAATATCAGCCTTGGATATAGGTAACATGGGAACAGAGCCAGCAGTGGTCCCTCTACAGCTGATGGAGATGGCCAGGTACCTTCAGAGGCCACGGGAGAACTGGACATGTTGGAGAACCTGGAGACCCTAAGATGGAGAGCCTGACTCCCTTAAACTGTGTACTTAACTCTTCATGCCCAGCACTGGCCAGGGCTGGGCTAGATCCTGCAGAGAGAGGGGTACCAGTTTGTAGCCCAAGAGGCAACACACTGCTGGCATGAGGCTGGCCCAAGGGCCTGCAGCCAACCCGCCTGGTTGCTAATGAAGCCGAGAACAACGTGTGCTCTACCGGACTGAGACACGCAGGGAGATAAGAGAGCGTGGGACAATAAATCAGGCTTTCAAAGCACAGCATATTAGGAGATGATCAATGGGACAGATATTAGACTGAAGGAGCAAGCACTGGAGAGACAGGAGCAATTCTGTTCCTCCTCCTTCCCCCTCCCTGTTGCTAAGGAATTTTTTTTTTTCCATTTAATAACATCCTCATTGTTTTGAAATGAGCAGTAAAGCCAGTGGGTTCCACGTGGCGTTAGCAATGTGTTTGTGAAAGGGAAAGCAACTGGCTCCTTGCAGGATTTGATAAAAGCCTCTCCAAGCTCCAAGTGATTTACAGCTTGAGAAAACAAACACGGACTGATACAAATGCAGAGAGAGGCAAAGACGGAACCGACATCCAGGTACACTCAATTACCAATTCATCAGCCCAAGTGAACTTGAAGGGCTTTTCAAACTCTACATGGCTCTAAATTAAAGGAAATCTTTAGATGGATAGCGTTCTGCAATAGGAGGAGAAGAAGACTAATTTGTTGATCTTCAGCTCAGGAGCCCTCGCCTTTTGCAGGCCAAGGGGGCAGGTGGCAGCTCCCACTCCCCACGTGAGACCAGGGAAAGGACCAAACGTTGGGATGCCTTTCAGGTGCTGCTGCAAAGCAGAGCACACACCTCTCTCTCTCCTCCCTCCTCACCATGCCATGCCCCAGTCCCCAAACAGCCTGTTTTTCTCTGCTAGAAACTCTGCTTTTGTCTGCCCTGAAGGTATTTATGGCAAAGCTGTGAAAATAACCGATTTTTTGCATCATTGGCTAAACTAAAAAAAAAATGGAGGAAAAAATCACTGCACAGTGACCCCAAATTGGAATTGCTCAGGCTCTCCACAGCAAAATATATATAGAAAAAAACATATATATCTATGGTCAACCAATTGTTTAATTCAATCTGAAACTAACTCATGGGGAATGTCATTTTTCCCTCCATCCCCTGCCTAGAAACCCATTTTTTTGCGAGAAGAGATGATTTACAGCTTCCCAGCGCCACACTCCAGCGGCGCTGACACCGACGTGGCGTTTGATATCTTTCCCCATTGCACGACGCTCCTCAGCGGTGGGGGGACGGGGCCCTTCAGTGCTATTGTGATAAAAACTGGAAGGCAGCTGCGGGTAGCGACAGCATCGCAGGAACAGAGGGAGTCCGGCTGCCGAGAGGCTGCGGGAAACTCTTTGTTAATTGTTCATGCAGAAACTGTTTTCATTTCGGTGTCTAATTGATATCTTGGGGAAACAACATCTTTGGAAAAGCAGCGCATCCTGCCCAGGCTCCGCCTGTGCATGCCCAGGCGCAGGTGCCCCGCGCTGCCCCCAAAGCTGCAGTGCTGTCCCTGTATGTCCCTCGGCCCCACATCCTCATCCTGTGTGTCTGGGGAGCTGAACCAGCACCAGAGCCCTGAGGTGGCTGGACAGGCAGGTGCTGAGCTCAGCTGCCTCTCAAACCTTTGACAGAGAGGAAATTTTGAAGAGTTTTGCAGCAAGAGGTGCTCGTTCATCAGGAAGGAGAGCTGTGTCCATCTCCGGTCTCCACTCAGAGGTAGGGACTGCCCACATCCCTATGGGAGATGCCACCACCACCTCTCCTCCTGCCAGGAGCATTGAACCCTTAATTTTCCACTGAATATCAGCCCTCCTCCCTCCTTGTTCCTTAGGCCTCCTCCAAACACAGCAGCCATCACTCACACATGCAGCTCCAAGGCTGGCTCTGAACTCTTTAAAAGCACAGCAGGTATTTTAATTATTCACGTCAAGTGCGCCTTGCTTGCTGACGACGCTCTGAAGCTGTCATAGCCAGCGTGGGGTGGAGAAGAGCCCTGCCAGGCAGCTTCCCATGGGCCAGCCTCGGGGCAAAGCACGGGTCTGCAAAACAGCCCTGATCCATTGGTGTCACTGAGGGCAGAGGTGGCATGGGGACACTTGGGTGAGGAGCACCCTGACAGATGTGCCTGGTCCCATGCCCACCCAACCCATCACCCAACCGCCTACCCAGCCCACCCTGTGGCCACCATTATAGCACCTTGCACGCTCCAGTATCTGCCGAACGTTTTGCTATTGCTGTGAGCTGCTGTGCCCCGTGCTGACAGATCAGCTCTCGTAATATTTTAAGGGCACTGGAATTACCAAGATGCAAGGAAATAGAGGGGTACAGCTGGGCGGCTTCAGACGAAGACAATAGCAGGTATGGCACGCTTCCTCGCTGCCTTGAGCTGCTCCCAGGGTTATATGCAAAGAGCTGCTTTGGAAATCAAGCCCTTGCCACCCTGCAGCAACATTCTCTACTTGCTTCTTCCTTCCTGGTACCATCAAAAATATTTGCTGCTATAGCATCCACTCTTCTGACCCACATACCTCCCTGGGGCCTGGCACTGGGGGCTCGAGGCAGAAGCAGCTCATCTTTTGCAAGGGGAAATAGGTGCAGAAAGGATGGTGTCCCACCTTCATGGTTGGAAGAAAGACAGCTTGTATGAGCCTTGCACCAGGCTCACAGAGGCTGTCCTTAGCTCTGGAGTACAGCTGTGGGCAGAGATGGGCATCCCACCTGCAGAAGGGTCAGGGCTGTGGGGTTCTTCATTTTGACCCCACTGAGTCTCAATTACATCTGAGCTTTCTTTTACAGATCTGTCCTTCCGGGATTTCTATCTGAGGCTCTTCCTTTCCCTTGAATGTTGCTCTCAATTATTTCTCTTATTTCTGATAACTATTAAGTAGCTCTTCTTCCCTGCCTTTGCTCACCATTGCCTCAGTGTAAATTTGGAGGATTTCCAAGAATATTCAGGATCTGCTTTCCCCCGCCTCTAGGTGAGAGCAAGAGCCTCATCATGAGTAACCCTGAGCTTCAGGGCTCTTCTCTAGCAGAGACCGCCCCACAAAAGCACATCCTGGTTGCAGAGCTGGGATCTTCAACCCTCCTAGACCGTCAGAGCCAGCCCCTCTTTCATACCTATGTGGTTTTTTAATGCTAATTTCCACCACATGCCCAATTCGAAGCTCTAATAATGAACAACTGCTTTCTTCCTTTCCTTCTGATTTCATATTCATGAGTCAGGGTTTCCTGGCACTAAGCGTAAATGCTAAACGGAAATCGCTGCACAGTGACATGTCTGTGTAGCTTCACTGTCCATTTATTTGCCTTTTCAAAGAGCTGCTGTGTTAAGCAAACATCTCTGCCTGGATCCTATCTGGAGGAGTTTGTCTGGTACGGCATGGTGCCTGCCGGGGTGGGGGAAGCGACTCTGTGTGATGGTGTCTCGTAGCTCTGTTTTCGCTTCAGGGTATTTCTTGTACAATAGTTCGAGCTTGGAGAATACCTCAACCTTTTCTTGAATATTTGCTTGAATCTTGGCAGGCTGCGTTCAGAACCGACACAGCAAGGACTGAAGCAGGGAACTCCCAGAGAGAAACACATCCATCGCTCCGACTCGGACTCCACCGAGGGCTCCCGCAGTGGGCAGATGGCTTGGCAGGGAAGGCAAAGAGACACCTGTAACATCACTGGGCAAATTATTTTTTCTGGCAACTCGAAAATTCACATACAGATGCAAAAAAAAAAAAATGTTTCAGGATTCATCCAAACTTACTGGCCTCTCCCAAAAAAGAGGGACGAAAGGCATCTTGAAAAAGGGAATGTTTTCTGTTAACTATAGTAGTCAAAATGTTTCAGTATTTTCCTTGAAGACCGTGCTTCCATGTTGAACTGGATTTTTTAAAACAGCAAGGGCAAAAAAATAATCTAAAAGCAAAAACCAAAGGAATTCAATCTTCATGCGTTTCAAGGTGAACAGAGATGTTCTTCTCTGCAGAGCTACCAAAGGTGAGTGGTCTCTCCTTCTTCTAACCTGCCTAAGATGGAAGCTTTAGACACACAGACTGGCACCCTGAAGTCCCCCTCCAACAGTCCACCCTGCCCGCAGAGCAACATGTGTGTCCACCTCTGCTGGTAAACCATGTTGTTCCATTGGAGACATCATCATCCTCACCTATCAGCTCTGCAACCAAACAGGAACAGATATCACCACCCTGGGAGCAAGGACAACCACTTGGGGCTGGAGTTGGGCTGTGCTTGCCTCTGTTCACTGTCCTTTTCACAGAAACACCAGCTGAAGGTGGCTTTGCTCTGAGACGTGGGCTGGAAAGGGGAGTAGCTGATGTTCAAGTGCCTTGGGCTGCTCTGCTGGTTTAGCTCCTGCAATGATCATCTCCATGGGGCAAGGTGGGCAGTGAGGAACTGCAACAGTGCATATGGCAGCTTGTCCAGTGTGAGAGGCTTTATCTTCTCTCAGCTGCCTCCATTGCAGCCTCCTTCTCTGGGGCTACATGGATGCACTCTAAGTCCTTATGGTCTTGTTACTCTACTGCCTTCTCCCTTTCCTTCCGTAGTCATCCATTGCCTTTCCCTGTCTGTCTTTTCCTGAATGCTTTAACAAATGAGCTCATATGAAGGCAAGAGTGAGGATGAGAAATGAATTTCAGACCATGAGAAATGAACTCACAAACGTGAGTGTTTGCAACCAATCAGCTGAAGAGCTGCGCTCCTGCTCATGGAGGACACGCTGTGTGGCATGTGTTCAATCAAAGTAACCAATGGGGACCACATTTTGAATATTATCTACATGGAACAGACTCCTTGTGAGGAAATTATGCAGCAATATTTAATGGTGGCAATGATTCAGCAAGTAATAGAAAGAAATATTCTTCAAACCATCATCAACTTCTCATGGGTAACTCCCAGATGGGACTGAGGGTAAAAACCCTTTCATTAAAAAGCTATTCGGTTATGGTAAGGCTGCCATATGTGTCTCAGTGAGACAGAAGAAGTCTGATTGTCAAAAGTGACTTCAGCTTGAAAGCTGCAGGGAAATCAGAAAGCTACTTCTCATTTGAACAGGGGTTTTGAAATCTGTCTTTGGGGACCTGAAAGCATAGCTAGATCTCACACAGCTGAAGGTGTCTTACAGCTGGATGTCTAGGTTAAGGTAATTGTCTAGACTTCTTTTATCATCAGTGAACAGAGAGATGTGCACCAGCCCCCAGAGAGTGATTCATTCTTCCTGTCTTAGACATCTATTTTTTGGATGGGATGAATTACATTCTGGAGGTGTTGAACTTTCTCCACCAACTATGGAGGAGTCTAGATGATGAACTTAGCCTAGACACCTAACCTTTATATTGCTAAAACAGGCAGTGCTCGACTGGTGAGAGCAACCCAAGTTGTGGCAATACAGTGTCATAGCAATGGTAGGTTGGGAGCACTTGGCCAACACCTACAGTGAACAGACACAAGAGAAGCAGTGCTCTCCACAGGCAGGATAAGGATGAGGACAAATCCTCTCTCCTCAATATACACACACACTGTGGTGACCTCAATACTTAACCGAGACCTGAGGACACTCTGGTGCCTGATCATCTCATCTAATTCATTTATGTCACATAAAAGGTACAGATTACATGCAATCCCTTCCAAAGTGTGGCCTGAAAGTTGCAATTTTGTAGTCCTGGGAGGAAAGCAGGGACTGGTCTCTCGATTGAGTGTAGCCTTTCAAAACGATCAAGCCTTTTACTGATCTTGGGCTTTCCTGAGATTAGCAATTCCAAGCATCCAAAAATCAACAATTTAGTCCTGAAAATTCAGCTCTATTCTAGTACCCATCTTCTCAGTTTTGAGCAGCCATACCTTGCAATTTTAACAGTTTGTTTACAATCTTGAGAGCTATTTTGTATACAAAAGGCTCCATGTCTCAGTTTTGCTGTAGTCCAGAGTCAATGCTAATGACCCACACTGCAAAAGTAATCCCACTGTCTTCTAGAGAGGACTTCTTGCTATGAGTCTTCCAGAAGCCAATGAGATTATGATGTCTGTGACTTCAGTGGGGGCCAATTTCAGTCCTTTCAGAAAAGCAAGATCTCTACACCTCTCAGTCATCACACCCAAACCTCTCCAGCTTCCACCCCTGCAATACACCAAAGCCCAGGACTGGAGATCATAGAACCATAGAATGGTTTGGGTTGGAAGGGACCTCAAAGATCATCTAGTTCCAACCCCTCTGCCATGGGCAGGAAAACCCTCCACTACATCAGGTTGCACAAAGCCTCACCCAACGTGGCCTTGAACACTTCCAGGGATGGGGCATCCACAATTTCTCTGGGCAACCTGTTCCAGTGCCTCACCACCCTCTGAGTGAAAAATTTCTTCCTTAGAAGAAGGAATTTCCTTAGATCCAGGAACTCTACAGGAAAACCAGACATTGCAACTTCATAGATGAACATGAGAAAATCAAATATAAATAGGGAAATAAATGGAAGGAGAAGTTACCAGAGGAAGGCCAGGCTGCCAGCCATAAATAGCTTTCTAAAGGAAATGTTTGCAATCGGTTCTGAGCAAGGCAGCTAAATTACAAAAAGCATGTCAGGACCCTTCTCCAAAGCCAACAAACATACAGGAAGAGTGGGAATAAAATTCATGAAGCTAAAGACAAAGATGGAAGATTTTTACCTACCCAGAGTTGTGGGCTTTAATTCACAAGGAGAAAGATTTGTGTTCTTTCCTGGGGCATACTACTGCCAGAAGCGGAATGCAGCTGACGACAAAAATCTGATGGCTGGAAGCCAGGGGGCTCCTTAGGGGCCAGGGAAATGCCTTGGAGACTTCAGTTCTCTATACCAACTGGCTTATACCTGTCAGAAAAACATCAGTGTTTTTTCCTGACTTGTCTAGAAAATCAAGACTGATCATACTTATTTAAGGGGATGTTCACAGTGCTTATGGGAATGTGTTCAAGAGGTGGTTGAGCAAGACCTTCAGTTCATAATGAGATACCAAAAGTGACGTAGACATGTGAACTGTGCATCTGTCTATGTAGGCACACACACACATGCACGACACACGCGCTTCTTGGAGCCTAGTGATGGAAATTAGACTCCTGTGAATTGAACCCATTTACTTAATGGAATGACAGTCCAGCAGGACAGATACAGCACTAATGGCTTGGTTTCTCCCTTTTGGCTTGGTTTCTCTTTTTCTACCTGCTTCAGTCATTGAGTGACCCGGGTGAGTTTCTACAGCTGTGCCTCAATTATCCTGTATTTAAAAACAGGCTAATGTGACTGCGAAGTGTTGGAGATCTCCTAAGGAAAGACACCGCATGAGAGATTTTTCTATTTTAAATCCTGAAAAGTGCTAGCCAAATGCTAGCTCTTAAATACAGCTGGTGAATATATAAGGAAAATTGATTTCTGCAGAAGACTACATCATTTAACTGAAAAGTCAATAATCATCTTCCATACTAGCGTTTAAATATTTGATCGAAAACATTCAGAAAAGGGTATATTTTTGGTTCAGATTGTTCACTGGAACACAGGGAAAACACAGCATTAGATTCAGTATTAAATACTATGTTGACGGAGAACACAAATGTCAGTATGACCATCTTAGAAAAGATATTTTAGAATATGTAAAATTAAATGACTCAGGATTACTCATGGTGGCATCTTACAAGAAGTAGTGAAAGCTCTTTTTTTCAGGAAAATTACTGGAATTGCTAACAATGTAAAGAAAATATAGTTATAAAAAAACCTGCCTCCCTTGATAAAGAAATACGAAGACTCCAGGCTTCAAAGATGAACACCATAAACCAAAAGCAAGACAGAATACTAAAAAGTCTAACAGAAATCTCAAAATATAATCAAGGGAAAAGGCAAAATCACAAATAAAAATGACCGAAAGAGACTTCCATGAAAGGGCAGTAAGATAAAACAGTTTGGCTTGCCTTCTTACAAGGGAGATTGTGTGTGTGTGTATATATATATATATATGTATATGAAAACACGGAAATTTTTCAGAACAAACACAAAATTATTTTAATAAGAAGAGGTAACTCACTCAGGGAAAAGACAACAACCCAAAAGCCCAACACTACAGTATCATACCAATGGTCAAAGGGCTAAAACCACTTAATTCCTGGCAAAGGCTGTGACCCGCTGACTCTACAGTTAGGCAGTCCTGGTCAGACATTAGTTCACTTTCCAACCAGAAAGTTGCATTTCAGCAAAACTGAAATTTCTTTTGACATGAATTAGTTCTGGTAATACCACATTTTAAAAGAGTTAAAAATGTTTTGATAAATCAAAATTTCATTTCAAGACTTCAAGAGAATTTTTCATTTCTATTTTTACCACGTAATAAAATCTTCAAACATTCATATTGAAATGACATTAAAATTAACTGGAAATATATTTTAATATTAACTTAATATCCTATTCAGAATGCAAACGAATGTCAAAATCTTATCATTTTCTGCAAGATACAAATTCTTCTATCATCTCATTGCTACAGTTTCAGGCTTTCCAGGTATCTATTCCAGAACTTGTGCCAAAACATAAGAGAAAGGCAGACTTTTGAAAACGGAGGCATGTTGTTGTTTCTTTAATGTGAAACAAAGGGAAATCTATAAGCAAACATATTTTCAGCCCACAGAATCAGGCCAAAATATGAACATCAGGACTGTAGTCTGTTAAACACACTCAGTGGCACAGCGAATTATGTTCACCCAACTTAAGTGAAGAAACAGGAATTTAAAAATACTTTTAGGTACAGAAAAAGCATCTGTGTAGAGTGGCCATTCCATGTGAACCTTCCTTTTTTTTTTTTTACTGTTTGGTTTATATTTAGAAATGTTATAAATATCTTCTATTTAATCAAATGAAATAATGTTTTAATAGATGATTCACTCATTTCATCTCCCCAAAAGAAAGGCTGCGGATAAGGCTATCTGTTTTCACTGCATCTGTTCATCTGGTAGAAAAAAACTAATTTCAATGGAAATGTTGCAAAAACCAACCCTTTCTACCCAGATGCTATATTTCCATATTTCTGAAGCCATCTTGCCTGCAACCATTTCTTTAGATTCACGTGAATTAACTAGTGTAGGACAGATAGCAGACTACAAAGTAAGTATTCAAAAAAGTAACGATTGCTTTTGATGATGACTTTGGAAGCTCAAAACAAAAGCTGTAATCTCTTGTCCATACCCACAAATAAACATTATGGATGGGTTTAATACACCTAAAAGTTTCATCCCATAAGGTGCCTTTATGTAAGTTTCAGAACAAAAACTTCAATCTAGAATAAAGTATGCAGATTTCATCCGGGTAGATAATGCAGCATTTGTATTAACTCATTTCATCATATTTCTACTCATTCTGTGGGTTGTTTCTGCAACTATCCAAGACTTCTTTGGCACTTAAAAAAAAAAGTTCAACTATAACTTTACAGGGGTTTTTTAATAATAAAACCTATTAAATCAAGTATAGTTCTCCACAACTGTTTTTAGAGCAAACTAGTATATAAGATTCAAGTAAAAGCACTGGCCAGAAGAACAATGCATATCCGAGATGGAAGTTAGGAATAATTTGTATTGGATCCAAACTGAAGACTCTTTCAGTCTCTGTAGATCTTTTTACGACCAAGTTTAAGAAATCGACCATCAAGAAAAATCTGTAGTGTAAGATAACACCATAAGATAACACCTTATTCTGTACTGATCTGCAGCAAATTGAGTTAATTGTACTGGTACGAAGTTTGTACAAAGCATAGAGCAAGAGAAAATTAACCCTTTTGATGCCAGGGAATGGGCAAAAGATACAACATAATACAATTTTCCACGATTACGATTCTCCTGATTTCTCCTAAAGCACTTGATTATTAGGAACACAGCCCAGAAGATTACACAAAGTACTTACGATTTGTATTGTAAAAATTATTATATGGTGTAATCAGGGAGTAGGATTTTACCTATGATCTACTGAGCTGAAAAGACAGGTTCTGACTCTGCAGAAGTTTGATGGCAAATTTACAGTCTTCTGGAGCATGGTGCCAGGCAGGAGAGCAAAAGAAAAAAATATTTATCAGTATTTTTAGCATGACTGTTTTACAGCATCGAGTCCTAACTGCTGTCAAGATTTTTATAGACTTCACTTCAAGGAACAGATAAGAAAAGACAAAAATCAGAAAAACAATTAAAATGAGTTACAGCGAGAGGGTCCTTTTCCCTATATCCCTTATCATGCAACTACACAACAACAAAATCATTTTGTACCGAAACGGATGAACAGGAGAATTCTGCTCTCCTCACACAAAAACTATAGGTAAAATACTTGCAAGGTCTGAATTTAAAAATAAGCCATCAAGATAAAAGCAATCGCTTTTCAAATGGACAGGTGAAAAGGATTGATAAAACATGATCAAGTAGCGATTGCATGTAATTTGATGGCAAGTCTATATAAAACTTAATATAGCATCTATTGTGCTCTTCCAGATTGTGGTCTTGATGCTACTGGCGCGTGAGTAGTGCTGGAGAAACTGCAGTGGGGAAAGGAGCTTCCAGCATGTAATTTGGTTTTGTCCTAAAATACAGACATATTGTCAGGAAATAGTAACTGTTACCAAAAATACTGCTGAAATGAAAAATACTGTGTTCTTTCCACTGGAAATTATCTTAGGAGAAGATACCAAAATAGCCGATGCTAAAACACAAAGTCCCTGTAAGGAGAACGGGCCCTGATTCAGCAGAACAGGTAAATACGTGCTTACGTTAAGGGATTTCTGCCCGGTTGGATTCACTGGTGTGTTACAATTTTAAGCATGTTTATGCCCCCTGAAGTCAGTTAGTGCTCTGCTACATTAGGTCATAGTAGGGATCCTTCACCTTCCCATGGCAGTTTGGAAGCTATGGCACCAAGCACGGGGAAACCAGAGACCCGAGAGCGTAATTCATCTGAAAAAAAGCTGAAAAGCTCTAAAACTCTGCAATGCCTTTTTCCTGCACAACACACAGTGGAGGAATGGATCATTTAAGATGGGACCAAAGAGACTTGTAGTCTGCTAGTGTGCAGAGTTAATAACCCATGGGATGCTTTGTGTCTTTGCCTTGTCCTGGTGCCTGCAGAGGGGACCAGTCCCTTTCTGGGCCTTCCTTGACATGGGAAATCCAAGTACAGTGGTAGAATTTAAGGAAGCACTTCCACTCCAACTCATGAACATGTGTAGCCTTGGCGCACTTGGAAGGTCCCACGCTTTGTGTCATTCAGATCTGAACTTCCACCAAAGGCCTCCATGAGAAGATCATGGATGGAGGCCAGTGTGACGTGCATAGCAACTCTCTCATGCCTTGAGGCAGCAGTTTGTGACCCTTCCTCTCACAAAAGGAGAACTGACTCTACCATAAGTTTTAGATCCAGGGACAGGTCGTTAAATATTTGCTTCAGAATCTGGATTTTCATTTTCAACTGTTTGATCTTTTCTTTTTTTTTGTCTTTACTCATTCTTGAGCTTTTAGTCTCATCCCACAGCTCCTGAGTAGATGCATTAAAAATAAAATAACAACCAAGGGTGGGATTTTCCAAAGCTCTCAGTGTTACCTGACTGTTCTCTTTGAAGTCAGCAGGAGTTTTATTACCAACTTCAGTGGGAGCGGTTAAGCCAATGCTACACATTGTGAACGTGCATATTCATGAAGCACACAGCATTTGCTAATGGTACATGGATTCAAAGGGCTGATAAGATTTTACCTGGAAAAAAAAAAAAAAAAAGTAGTTCCATGAGCACCAGAACTATGAAATCCTGCTTTCCTTGAGCTCGATTGACTTGGGCGCCCAAGAAGGTGTGCATGCTGATTGAAGTCTTTCCTGTGGGTGGGGTGCCAGGATGTGTGCTCTCTCCCAAATGGATTCACCAGCATCGAATAAAGGCTCAGCACAACATGGAAGCTTTTTCCTCAGTAGAAGTAGGGCATCTCTCTTCTACCTCTGCCTCTCTGCTCAAACCTTGAGGGAACTTGCTATTTTTGAGACTGTTACCGTCAATCAAATTCAGCTGGAGTTGGATAATGCACTTAAAAGTTGTAAGGCATATACACACAGGTATGCACACGCTCCATGTGAGCATGAAATCCACGTTTTTGCAGGAAGTCATGTTAAAGCCTCTTAGAATCAAGTTTTGAAGGAGAGAAAACAATGGATTCAGAGCAGCTGATCAGCAAACAGCCTCAGATGGATAAACCACGATCCTCTGAGAATCTCGGCTACGGAGAAGGTGCTAAGAGAAGGGCAATCCTTGAGGAAAGAAGATGAAGACAAGAATATGGTCCTTGAGAGGATTTAGGAAAATGGCTGCTGAGATAAAAGTACTTTCCAGATAACAAAGTGCCATATATAAATGTGGCAAATTTGCTCAAAGTACTCAAAATGTGTAAAAAAAACACAGCATTTTAGAAAGCATAGAGTTTTTTGAGGAACGGAGGTGCTGCACTTCTGGAAAGCCAGGCCATTTTCCATTCTGGAAAGCCAAGGCATCTTTGGCTGCACAAAGAAAATGAAGGGAAGCGGCAACAGCAACCGGTCTCTTTGGCATCAAGGCTAAAGCAGCCCAAGAGGAAGACAGAGAGAGTTGGATGTGGTCCCCAAACTCCTTTCATATGGGAATCCAGACTCCCAGGAACAAAGCCTGGCAATGGACCTTCTCTGCCAAGAGGAGCCCACTGCCAGCCCAGGTGCTCACATGCACTGTCACTGCCTTTGGCACCAGGGATGTCCAGAGAAGAGGATCAATTCTCTTTCCACCCCACAATTTCCACACCGCTGACAACTCAGAAAACAATTCAAGAGGGAATTCAAAGGATCTGTTGAAATTTCAACGAGGAAATCTGAGCGAGCGAGCATATGTAAATAGAAAGAATGAGTAGCACATAATTACATCAAATTGTTACTTAGCAAGGGAAGTAAATAACCCAAAATATGCAGAGCAAAAAATGGCAATGAATTAGAACTAATTACTTAAGGCTAATTAAAATAAGAATGGCTTGAATTGAAATATGTTAATAGCATTGAACCTGCCACCTACCAAGGAATTCAAATCAAAATGATAATGTCGCTTCAACCTTCACCTGATGGGGGTGGGAAGTTGGGATTTGGAGCTCATGGATGCTTTTGGGGTAAGGACCACAGCAATGCATTATTTATCATTAGGCTTGGAATGGGCTGGAAATTTCTGGTGGGTGCAAGTCTCCTGGTCATGAGAAGAAAGTGGCCTTCTTGGATAACAGATGTGGAGAAAATAGCGTGAGACAAAACCTAAATCCCTTGAAGACAAATAGACCCTGAGGTACCTCCTCATGCCGGGAAGCGCTACGGTTGAAGAGAGTAAAAGAGAGAGGCACAGAGACAACGAGATCACAAAGAAAGAAAGAGGGAATAAGAGACACTGAGGGAGCGGGCAGGAATGAAATAGATAGGGAGAGCCTAGAGCCATGACAAATCATCACCAGCTTCAATTACACGAGCCTGCTGGGCTATGAAATCTGCCAAAGGTCATCGGATTCCTGTCTTTGCAATTAAGAAACAAGCGGTTTCACTGGTTCCACCCCCCGGCCCGACTGTCTGGTGCAAGTGTCCAGGGACCAGCAGCATGGCTCGTGGCTGTAGGTACCTGCACCGACAGCAGCGCACTAACAAGCTGGTCCAGAGAGCACAGACAGCCCCATTTAGGAGATGAACGTGCCCGAGCCATGTACCAACTCCTACCACTTCACCAGCACGCCAAAGTGCTCCTGTGCCAGCAATTTGTACCTGCCAGAGAGCAGAGAGAAAACCTCAAGCAGCACGAAAGCCTGGTCCAGCATCTTCCCGCTGTGCTGCAGGCAAGCCACAGGGCCCAGCTTGTGCTTCACCATTGCCCTGGGTAGGCTCACACCCCAACCCATTCTCAGCTGCAACCACTGGTCCCAGCAGACTTGGATCCATGCTGGGCATGGACTCACCCAGTTCAGCAGCAGCACCTGCATGTGTGCAAGTCTTGACCCCCCTCCTGCTACAAGCAGTGGGTGCCCTGGCTGTGCACCACGCTCTGGGGCTCACCTTGCAGAGCTGAGCGTGAAGCTCTCCCTGCTCATCCGGGAGCCAAGCTGTTAGCTGTGTTTACCACCTCACTCTTCCCAGTTTCCTGGGTTCACACTGGAGGTGAAAACCTCTTATCACCTTCCCACCTCAGGATTCACATGAAAAGCATGAGCTCCACATCCCAGTATGCAGCACGGAGAGGGGCTGTGAAGGGGATGGAGGGTGGGACATGGCAGTGATGCAGCATTTCCATTTTCATGCCAACTCCCGAGCTGGTTTTTGAGCCAACTTAATGGGAAGCTGGTGCCAGGCTTGCTGCCAGCTGATGAGTCCAACTGGATTTGTCTTGGAGCTGAGCATCTGAGAAAGCTGTTAATCCCCAGCACAGTTAGGTCCTGCTCAGTGGGTATGGGATATTGTGAAAGAGCAGCAGAGGTGCTGCGGCTGCAGAGACCTTGCCCTGTCCGTAAGAGCCTTCCCAGCACGGACCAACTACTGAGACTGGACTGCAAGAGCCACTCAATAGCATCTAGAGTACAGACTGACTCTCCAGGTCCTACATGGGAGATGGTAACAAGCCTTGGATGAATTGTGTGAACTACAAGCTACGACCCCACCTGCAGTACTGCATTCAGCTCTGGGGCCCTCAATATAAGAAGGACATGGACCTGTTGGAGCAGGTCCAGAGGAGGCCACAAAGATGATCTGAGGGCTGGAGCACCTCTGCTATGAAGACAGGCTGAGAGAGTTGGGGTTGTTCAGTCTGGAGAAGAGAAGGCTCCAGGGAGACCTTCTAGCAGCCTCCCAGTACCTAAAGGGGCTGACAAGAAAGCTGGAGAGGGACTTTTTACAAGGGCATGTAGTGACAGGACAAGGGGCAATGGCTTTAAACTGAAAGAGGAGAGATTTCAATTAGATATAAGGAAGAAATTTTTTACAATGAGGGTGGTGAGGCACTGGAACAGGTTGCCCAGAGAAGTTGTGGCTGTCCCATCCCTGGAAGTGTTCAAGGCCAGGCTGTATGAGGCTTTGAGCAACCTGATCTAGCGGAAGGTGTCCCCCCCATGGCAAGGGGGTTGGAACTAGCTGATCTTTAAGGTCCCTTCCAACCCAAACCATTCCATGATTCTATGATCTGCCAATGCCCATCTCCTCAGTGCTCAAGGTATACCGAATGCCAGCCAGGACAGGCGATAGTGGGACATACTCTTGGAAAACATCACTGTACTGAGTGCCAGGGCTCAGCTTTGAGCATGCAAGTGGGGCAGATCCATACCAGGGTGGCTGTAACGTGATTTCTATTTCTCAAGCCTCCTGCAGAGGAAAAAAACCACTTCCTAGAAAACCAGAGTTCAGACTTGCCACTCCTCTTGTGCATGAAAGAACTGTGGCAGACTGGGAACAGGTCCCTGTGAGCCTGCTGTCGAGGTCCTGACATCGCTGTCGCTGCCCTTCCTGACCCTCTGCCTTCCAGGGAGGGAAGCCCTGGCACCGGCGAGGACGCTGCCGCAGCAGACACAAGCAGTCAGCTGAAAGACATTTCCTCTTTGTTTCTCTGCTCGGTGTAATGAATCCTGCCTCCCACTCAGATCTGCTAAGTAAGAGGAGTTACTGTGAGTAATCCCCACTTCGGCATCTTCTGCTGCAATCGCAGAGAAATCACATTAGCTTTTTTTTCTAGGACAAGGAGAAATTCATCAAATTGCAATCCAGGGAGAACACACGAGAGAGAGAGAGAGAGAAAGCCAACAACACCACACACGTACCCTGCAAAATTCCCAAAGTTGACATTTACATTTCAAACGCTCATAACAGCTAAACAAATAACAGTAATTATACTATTTGCATACTTTGTTAAATAATTGTTTGTTAGGTAAAAGGAGCCTGTCTGTGTCTGTGCAAGGAGCGGATGCTCGAAGCCCGGGGAGGCAGAACAGCTGCTTCTTCCCTTCCCAGGTGTCCCATTTGCTTTGCAAAACGCTGATGAGTGACCCAAAGCACTGGCCAGGGGGGGTTGGCATGCTGATATATGGGACATGGAAGTCTGGGGGCAGGAGGCCCTTGGGTCTGGAGGAAGAGGAGAGTGAGCTGTAACCACGCTGCCCAGCAGCCACCTCACCTCCCCGCACGCACGAGCAAGCTGATTGCTCCAGCCCTTGCCGAGGGGAAGCTCCCATGCTCCGAGCACAAATTTAGGACTGCCAAAACAGGTTGTCCCTGAGGAGAAGAGCTGCAGTAGAAGGCAGGGGAAGGCAGAAAAGCTGGACGGAGCCTTTCGGCAGCTCTCGGAAGGTCCCCCTTTGCAGCACCACACCCCGAACACCCCTCTGACAACGATGCCCAACTCAGAGCCCACAAACTGCCTCCCAGCTGGCAATTCCCCTTTGCTCCTGCAAAAGCATCTCAGCTTTTATCCCTTCCCACTCAGCTCCTCGGCAGACAGCTAATTGAAGGGTTTTTTTTCTTTCATTTCTAGTACAGAAAGCCCAGTAAATGCCTTTTAATCTGCCCAGCTTTCCCTGTGATTGGCTCAGTCTATCCTCTCGCCACTCCTATCCCGTGTTGTTTTTTTTTTTTTAAGTAGACTTGAATGATGCGAACTGGTGAAGAGAGGAGAAGCCTTCTGCCTCTCCTCACATGGTCGGAAAAGGTGGAGCGGAGCCAGAGTCACTGCATCTTTTCACACCTGGCTGGAACCAGGTCAGGCAGCTAATGCATTTCTCGGGCTCAGCGGCTACTTGTTGGAGACACATGAAGGCTGCCAGAGGCTGGGAGGAGAAATTCCAGCGAGACACATACGTGTCGGAAGGCAGCACCAGGAAAACGAAAAGCAATGCGTGCACGAAGAGTTCTGCTCCGTGCAACAGAAAGAGATGCAGATTTAATAAAGGCTCAGATGACTTTGAAACGGCCCCTCATCGCCTCAGCTAAGACAGGAGATTTCATCAGCCGTGAAAGCGAGCGCTTGTGCCCTGCCGATGGGCGGAATTCCAGCTCCGGAGTTTAAGAGCAAAACAGTGCTAACTCTGTGTCCCCCATCCAGAGGGTTTGCTTCCCTGAGAAACAGCAGGAAAGTCACATCCCAAGGAGGAACCTGAACGTTCGCTGGCTGTGATCTGTGCAGCTCACATTTTTACATGTAAAACTAAGGGCATCCCATGGGGCTGGGGAAAAGAAATGCTCCAAAACAACCATTCTCCCCTCAGAACATTTTCATTGGAAACATTTGTATTTACCCTTCAGCCAAAAGTTTTTCCTAATTTTTTTTTCTTTAAGTTGAAAGAACATTTTCCAGTTCAACTCTAGTTCAAGTAGAAGTGTTTGGTTTTCTTTAATGACTCCTTTCTCCTTTCTCTCCCACTACTCTGCTTTTTACTTAGAGTTAAAAAAAGAAGGAAATGAGAGAAGGAAAACTAACAAAATCAGAAAGAACTTTTTTCCATTAGTTTCAAATAACTTGAAACAACTTTTCTCCTTTTTAAAAAGTTTTATGAGTGATTTTGAAGGATGCAAAAGCTTTATGCAAACCTTTTTATGTAGGTCAAAAAACCTTTTCCCAGGATAAGAAAAAAAAAAAAAAACAAACCCTAACAAAAACTCTTAATGCGCGGGAAACAATGTGGACCAGCTCTAAAAATAAGCTGCCGTAGCCATGAAAGCTTTGCCCCAACTGACTCTGCATTGGTGTCACCTTCTCCTGCCTTGAGTGTTCCTCTCCCCACTTTCCAGCCTGCAGCTGGAACATGCTCAGGGCACACCGCGTGTGCCACACAACCAGGGCTATGCTACGGTCCGTGACGATTTACGCTCGCTTGGCACAAGTGCAAACACCTTCTCTCCATGAATACATCCTCCGCCACGAGATCCTGGTGCCCTGCATCTCCTAACGAAGGCAGGACTCCAGCACTGGGTGAGCAAGCTCAGTGTCTTACCCTGTCCTGGTTTTGACTGGAACAGTTAGTTTTTTCTTTTTAGCAGCTAGAAGAGCTCTGCGTTTTGGTTTTAGTCTGGGATTTACTATGAGAAGACTGTTGGTAGTGCACTGATGTTTATAGTTGGCACTGAGACCCCAAGGACTTTTCAGTTTGCTGCGTTCTTGCTGGGGGGGAGCATGGCGGGGACAAAGGGCCCACAACCCCCCTTATGATTTGAACTTAGGCTGAGGGCTAAGTTGGCCAATGGAGTATTCTGTATCATGCAACGTCCTGCCCAGTATATAGATGAAGGTTGACCAGAAAGAAGGGCTTCTGTTCTTCTGAGGGCTCTAACTCTCGGAGTGCTCTCTCTCTCTTCAGGCCTCTCACTTGTCCAGGACTTATCTGGCTTGGAATTGTTTACCGGGACGGGACAGGCATTGGTCATCAGGTGGTGAGCAATTATACTGCGCATCACTTGCTTGTACATATTATTATACATATATACTAATATATTACTATTATTATTACTTTTTATTTTATATTATTATTAGTATTGAATTGTTCTTATCTCAACCCATGAGTCTCCTTCTCTTTTCCCCTTTAATTCTCTTCCCTATCCCCAGAGGTGGGGAGGATGAGCAAGGGACTGGGTGGTGTTTAGTTGCTGGGGCCAGGCTAAACCACAACATACCCACATGCTGATACATCACCCCTGGCTTGCAGAAAAGAAGGATCCTTTGTGCTAGGTGCTGGTCCAACTTAGCCAGTCAAATGAGAGACATTCATTAAAAAAAGTAATGAGCAACTAAGGCAATTTTTTTTTTTTTTTTTTTTTAAGCTTTTTGATTAGGTAGACTTGCTGGGGAACGCTGCCCTCACCAAGAGATAAGATCCCCGTGAAGGCAGCAGCACTTAGGGAGGAGATGGAGCCAGGGCTAAGAGCTCCTCGGGACAGCGGGACACTTTGCTGGCCGAAGGGGAGCAGGACGTGCCCAGGCTTTGACGGCATCACCATGTCTGTGCCTGCATGTTGGCTCAAGCCAGAGCTCTGGGATGCCGTCATCCCACTTCAGTGCGGCAAAGGAGCCCGAGCAGACAAAACCACATGTAGCAGCTCTGGGAGTGGAGAGGGGACGTGCCTGCCTGTCACTGCAGCGGCTCCAACGCTGCAGAGAGCAGCGTGGGCCTCAAGCAGGACTAAAAGGGTTGACCCCTTCTTCGCTCAGCTCCTGCACCATCATCTCAAGGGAGGTTTGACAATGTGAGCGGGGTCAAGGCAGGAGTCAGAGCTGTCCCCGCAGCACAGTGTAGCGGGAGAGGCTGGCACGTGTCAGCCAGGGCAGAGCTGGGAGACTTGGACAGTAAGATAGAGTTAAGACAAAAAGGCAAAAAATCAGAGAAAAAAAAAACGCGATTCCTGCCTCCCTTTAAATAAAAATAATAAAAAAAAAAAAGAGTTCATGGAAACGGACAAATTTTGCTTCAAAAGATATTTAACACTTCATTTTGCTTCATCCCTTTTGAATACTTCTTATAAAACACAAAGGCTTTAAACAAAAGGTCATTAAGAGATAAAGAATTGAAGCCCTTCTTGCAAGAACAAAAAAAGAAAGCATCTTGACATTTTTAACTAGGCTTTTTTTTCCCTCCTCTTTTCCAAAACGAAAATTAATCAACACTGATTTGATTTCACACACAAAAGCCCATTTCATGGAAGTGGCATTTGCTGACAGAGCTGTTTCGACAAGAAAATTCCAGCCAGAGGAGCACACAATACACCGCACACCATTAGGGTGCACGAGCTGCAAGGACACTGGTATCTCAGGGTTCATAATAAATCCCATCCTTTTTCTGGGTCAAGAAACTCAGAGCTGTCTGGAGGTTATGCTAACACGCCAGGGTTTGGGGACTGATGTCAAGATCTGAGGAATTCCTGTTGCCTGGAATAGAAACAATGAAATTGTTCCAAGGCACCGTTTATTCCCAGGTGCCTGCGAGCTGTCATTTCTAGGGAAGATGAACAATTTGAGAAGAACTAATATCTTCAGAAATAATTCAGGAAGACAGAATTCATTCAGCTCCCCAGGTGAATAATGAATGGGACTCGTGTGAGTCAGAGGAGGATGGAAGGGACACTCGACCACCAGCTCTCCCCAAACCAGGTGCGCTTGTGCAGCCGTTCAAGGGGCAAAGACAAAGGTTTTGAGAAGCTCTGTCTGGAGACCATGCGTGGTCCAGAGGGGCTGGGTGGGAGCAGTGAGGACCAAGGGATGCAGTCGCCGTGGGGCTGGCAGTAGGATGCTGCTCTGCCAGTGCAGGTACGGACCAAACCGGTCCCCTTGAGCCTTGCACTACTCTAGGGTCCCTGTTCCCTGCAACAAGTGCCTTTTATTTTGCCTCCTTTCACCTGTCAGTTGGTTCCAGTCTAAACACTACCTAAGGACTAACACAGATCACTCCAGCTGGGAACAAACCAGTAACGCCATGAGTGGTGAGGTGCAGAATATGGCCCTGGTAGATATTTGTCAAATAGCTGTGAGCCATCCTGAATGTGCCACAGTGTTGATCCATGATCAAGGATGAGAGAGGGAACGAACATCACAGAAAGAAGCTACCTGCTTTCCAATATAACATGATGAAATATTAAGCCCAGGTACCAGAACTGGTCCTGCCTCCCTGTAGCGCTCCCTGGCTCTGCGCAGCATCCTGTGTTCACCTCCCTGCGTACCCCACTTTAGAGTGCCTTGGGTCCTCGTGTCTACATCAGGGAGCAGAGAAAACAGCAAGGGAAAAGCAAACAAAGCGAATGGGAAAAGTGTAACAAAAACAGTGGCAAAGTCTTTCCATGCCACTCTGTGCTTTCAAGTAAATGAGGCTAATTAACTAATTGTCTAAATTATGAGGGCTATTTTTACCCTTGTATGAAGGCTTGGTGTTATTGCTGATTTCTTAAAACTCAGCGCTGAACTCTCAACTATCAGAAAGTTAATGAAGCAAAACCCCTGGAGCAGGGAGCTGGAGGGCAGAGCAGCTGCCCCAGGACGGGGCTCGGGGCTCAGGTGGGTACTGCTGCTGCGGGGAAGGAGCGTCTGCAACGGAACAACCCCCGTTGGGTGATGCTGTTTAACACAGAAGTTCAGGGTTACCTGCTGAAATCTCACCTGCACCTGAATTTGCCTCCCAGTAAAGGATTTCTTGTATAACTAAGCATCCTCTCTGCTCCACTGGCTTCCCATCACAGCCGAGATGGTAGAAGCTGATTTGGAGGAAGGGTTTCACACTCAGGGAAGAGAAGGCAGCTGACGACTAAGGGTGGATCAATGTGTCTGTCCTGGCAGTGATCACAGCTCTCATAGGCAGACCCAGAGCAACCTTGGACAACCAGGCAGGAAGCAAGGATAAGGCACAGCTCAGCATCTGCAGCAAAACCTGCTTAAAAATGGCTTTTTGGACACCAGGGATGTGCTAGCAAGCTACTACTGACCCATCTAGGGGCAAGCTGGTAAAGGTAGAGACGTGGCTGCAAGTGGGGACTTTGGTGTCTGCATCTGAAGGAGGACAGAGCTTGCTGGAGATGGCTTTAGCAGCTGGTTTGGAACCCGGCTGGGATTTTATTCTACAGAGATTCTACTGCATCTACAGCAGTGCCGTGGAGTTATCACACCCCAGTGCTGCCAGCTCCAATCTCTCGAAACAGCTTTTAGCAAAGAAACACCCTCCTGGGGCCGGCTGGAGCCTCTGCTCCTCCCGGGAAAGCCGTGGAGCTCCGGAAGCACCGGTGCAGGGCTGCACGCTCCGTGCCTGCCCCGGGAAAAAAAACACTTTTCAAGGCTGGTTTCCCCTCAGTCCCCTTGGGGAGCAAGTTCAATCCTGCATGTGCTGCTTCCAGAACTAATTGGGGTTTGCTGTGCTAGTGATGCCTGGTGTCTCCATGCTTATGGAATGGGCTGCAGCCAACTAACCAGAAGATGTATGTCCCTCTCCCAGCAGAGAGGTAAAACCAGCGCCATTTCTGATAGAGTGGCTAGCAGTACTCTCTGGATGTATTTATTGAGATGCCCTCGTTGCTCTTTCTCTGGAGACACCGGCCACCATAGACTGGTCACCATCACTTTGCACATCAGCCTCAAAAACCTCTGGAATGAGATACACTTTCTGCAAGCAGGGAACTGATGTTACATGGCCTATACACACAAAGTCACACCTCCATCATGTGCATGCAAGTATCTCCTTTCCAAATTTTCCAGACCACCCTCCACAAAAGGAAAGCACCAATCCATCTGCTGTAACCCCATCCAACCACATGCACCGTTCCCAGGTGCACAGCATCCATCCAGGCAGGAATCCAATGTGGCAGGAGCTTCCTCCTCCCACTTTGAGAAAATGCTGTTTTCTTGTGCTTTGAGGGATTTTCTTCCCAAAGAAAACTAGATGTTTTCTCCTCTTCAGCTAAATGCCAACATCTTAGCTGCCTAGTGGAAATCTCAGTTAACTCCATTAAAATCCCCCAGTCATTCCTGCTGAAGAGCTAGTCCCCTCAGGAGCAAGGAGACAGATAGGCCTCCTTTTCTGTAATAAATGTCACTTATCAGCTGTAATGAAGTGACATCTCAAGCCTGGCTCTTCTCTCAACACACAAGAAAACAACAGTTTGGGGGTGGCAAGTCTCTTCCAGGCATATCACTAAGGAGAAGGGCAGGTGAAAGTCCTCCATCCTTTGAATGCAGAAAAGAGCTCCCCCCCAAGTTATCTCCAAGACTATCTGCAAAATTGGAGCAGCCATGGCTTGGTATGTCTGAGTCCTGAAGACCTCCAAGGATGGAGACCTCACAGCCTCTCTGACCAACTGTTCTGGTGCTGTGCCACACTCTTAGTGCACATCTCTTTCCAAATACCCAACCTGAAGCTCCCAAGCTGCTTTTGTGCCCATTGCCCCCTGTTAGGCTGCCTGCTGCTGCTGGGAAGAGTTTGGCTCTATCGCCTTCGTTGGTCTGACAGTGATGGTTAAGGAACTATCAACACCACATTAAACTATAAAGTAAGCCACAGACTTCCTTGAGCCAGTTTCTGCCCAGGCACTTGTCACTTTAACAGGGCTCCTTGACCTTTCACAACTGTTTTGGTGAGTATCAGTAAGATGATGAAATTGGACCAGATGGCAACCACTGCTGTACTCAGCAACGCATGAAGGACACCTCACAACTCAGCTAGCAAGGTAATATGTCTCACCACTACCTTTTGATATCATAGAATGGTATGGGTTGGAAGGGACCTCAAAGATCATCCAATTCCAACTGCACTGTCATGGACAGGGACACCTTCCACTAGAGATCAGGTTGCTCAAAGCCTCATCCAACCTGGCCTTGAACACTTCCAGGGATGGGGCATCTACAACTTCTGTGGGCAACCTGTTCCAGTGCCTCACCACCCTCAGAGTGAAGAATTTCTTCCTTATATCTAATCAAAATCTATCCTCTTTCCTTTCTATCTCTAGACTCTCTCCTCACACTCTGGCCATCTTGTTTGCTGAAGACCCTGTCTCGTGTGGAGATAGCCAGCTTTTGCTGTAGAAAAATGCCAATTTTTGAGGTTTACCTAGTCCAGAGTGGAATCTCTGTTAGATCAGGCTTTTTTCTCTTAGAAAAGACAAATAATTTCTACTGTTTTGCCAGTGGGGTGCAGGGAGCCATTGTCCCAAAGTTTTGTAAATATAAAATGGAGATTATGGTCCCTGAGGTGATTTGGCAGGAAACTTCACCACTTTTCAAGGGCCTTCCTGTGTGCGAAATGGAAAGAGTAACGCTGCCTTGTAGCTCCCTGTTTACAATGTACTTAGGAATTCTTGAATACCTGGCACTAGACGTGCTGTATTATCTCCTACCTCATCTCCGGTGTCTAAAGCTGGCGGCCTGGCAAGGGGAATTATTCCAGATCTGTGATGCCCAGAAAACAGCCTGGCAGGAGGATTTGCAAGTCACGTCTCCCCACTCAGTGCCATCTCCTGCCCCATTGCTCAGTAACCCACTAGAGATGATGAAACTTGTGCTCTCCATCCTGGGATTAGCTGGCAACCCCAAATCAGGAACTGGCAGTCACTTACTCACTGCTTGCTGTTCTGAGACCAGCTCTGAGAGCTGCTCACTGCCTATTGCCATTGCACTCAATGTTCTCCCCAAGACACCACTGCCTCAGCTGCTACTGCAGAGAAACAACACACCACATCCAACGCTGCCCATTCCACCCAGGCCTAGGGACCAGCAGGGAGAGCAGGTGACTCCAGGGAGCCCAAGAGAAGTCAGTCCTTCTGCAATATTTGCAACACAGGAGAATATTCTGGTTTACTTCATCCCTCCCATCCCCAAACCTATATGGCAGTGAAGATGGAGAGGACTTGAAGACACTGCTATTTCCCTACTGCCGGTCCTACTGGAGGTGTTGAAGCAAGAAAGAGGAAAATTATGATTCAATTTACCAAATGCCTCTTCCCAGCACAGTTACAAGTCAGATTCAATTTCCTAGTGTTGCCCTCTGCATATTTTATCCATTAACAGATTTGCATAGATTTAAATACAATACAAAGCTGCAGACACCATCAAAAGAGCCTAGAGAGGAAAGGGCAGAAGAAGCTTGTCCTTTTTCTTTAGGCTTATAGAAGATGCCACTCAGAGCTCGGAGATGGGGCACTGCCAGGCAGGAGCTGTGCCAGACCCTCACCTGAGCAAGCACCACTTGGACAGACAGGATGTTGCTCACCAAAAGATGGCTTCAGGCTGCAGCTCCAAAGCAAGTTATTGCATCTCCCACAACCAGGAGGAAATGACCTGCCTTTTGTAGAAAGGGCCTTCACCATAATTGATAGCAGCTGGATCCACAATTCCCCCTTTTTGTTTACTAGTTTTTAGAACTTCATGGTGAGCAGAGACCCAATTAAATAGAATTCTCACTTCCCTCTTTCAGGGTAGCTTTACCTTCTTTGACGAAGGAATTCTCACTCTGGCTCCAGCAGGGTCTCTTTCAGGGAATCTTTATTACCACATTGGGGTCACCAGATGTCACTCACCAGAAGAGGGCTTCAGGCTGCAGCTCCAAGGCAGGTTGTTGCATCTCCTGCAGCCAGGAGGAAATGGCCCACCTTTTGTAGGAAGGGCCTACACCTTAATTGATAATTGAATTGATCCTTCACCTAAACCTTAATTAATTCTGTAATTACAAATTCATACCAGCTGGATGCATATCCGTAACAGGAGGCATGGGAGGCTTCAGCAGTTAGGTCAAAGCATCTAAGATGCGCAGGGCAGGGATTAGCACTGGTGATGCTGGGGTAGAGCATTTCATAACCTCAAACCATGCCAGCACCACCTGAGAGAGCAGGATATCAGCTCCAAAGTTGCTACATGACACCTCTCCACAGAGAGAAGAAAAATCCCTTGGATAATGCAAAGGTTTCACAGGAATACTCCAGTGGTGAAAGAGGGCATTCCCTGGGAGCTCTCTGCATGGATACAGGTATGTAACACAAACCTTTGAACACACGCTCAACAAAGAGAAGCACCACGTTAGACAATTCAATCCCCCATGTACCTGTGGGAAGTGAGGAATATATCCCACTCATCAGAGCTGCAAAATGTATGCACCTGTTGCAGGAATTAATCCCTTTTTTTTTTTGCTAACAGAGAGTGGCAGAGCTGTGCACACGGAAATCCTGTCTGAAATGAATCCCTGATAAAGAGGAAGCCGAGTTAAAAGGTGAGTTTTACTGCCTGCCAAGGCTTTAGGTTTTTAAAGGGTGTCTTGTAGAATTACTGTATTAGCAGGCTATTACGGTGAGGATCTCAAACTGCTATGCACAGCAAGAAAAAGCATGGAAGTTTTGTGATGTGAAATGCACGCATGGAAAAAGTGAGGCAGAAGAGGGCAAGAAAGGGAGAGAGGAGAAGCAGTGATGTGCAGAGGGATGGGAGGCTGATAAATGACGGAGGAGATAGTGGAAGAGGGGTGAAGAAGAGAGCAATGAGCAGTATGAGAAGGAGAAAAGAGAAAGATAAAAAGAGGAGGAGAAAGGGAAAGAAGAGATAAATGAGGGCAAAGACCAACTCATCATTTCGCAATTCCACCCCGGTGGAGAGGAAAATTGATGTCTGGAGATTTTTTATGACCAACCTCCTGGGCATGGGACAAAAGACAAGTTATTACCCAACCCCAGGTCAGGTCTGTAGCCTGCCAACTGCTTAGACACATTCAGAGAGCCCACGAGAGCCGTAAATCAAGGGGGCCAAAGGGATCACAGAGAGGCTGGGACCAGGCACAGAGCAGCGGTGAGCTCAGTAAATGCGATATAATCACAGGAGAAGGGTGAGCCCAGGAGTCACACGGGCTGACAAGGAGTGCCCAGCCCAAAGGGCTTTGCTCATCTCTCCTTCATGCCATTCCTAAAGACAGTGCTCCCCGAGACACAATTCCCCCTACATTTCCTCCTGATTTCTCTTCCTACTGATTTCCAGGCTCTGAATACCATTTATTTTTGCTTGCTTGATTCACTCATTCATTGAATAAAGGCATCATCGCTATTATTATTATTATCCCCGTCATCGGGCTCCTCATCACACATTATATTATTTGCATTGCAGAGCTGGAAGATTTCAGGTTGAGGCAGGAAATTTGTGCGAGTTGTTATTACCGCAATCAGATGAAGTGAGAATTGGATGGGCGAAGGCTGCCAGAGCGCAGCTCTCCCAGCAGGACACGGAGGCTCTGCCCATTCAGGGGAAGCTGTGGTTTTATTGCACGGGTCTCACCAGCAATTTTGGACTCGCCTTCGGTGTCCCAGCTCTCCCTCCCATCCCACCACCCAGTTCCGCTGGCTGCCAGCAGAGAACGGGGAAACGCATCGGTACAGGAGGGCGAGGAATCAAAAAAGACTTGGCGGGATTGCACATTTTCTGCCTTGCTGATGGTATTTATTAGACAACAGAAAATAGCTATTTTACCATCTGCCTTGTAAAAAGAAAAAAAAATCCTCATTAAATTAATGGAATGCGCAGCTGCCGAACAGAGTGTTCCTCTCCCTGCCACCTCCTGAGCAGCTCAACACTCGCTGGAGCAGGGAATCGGGCTGCCAAAAGTAGCTGAGGCTCACTCTGGCTCGTGCAGTGGGAGAGGATGGACAGATGGACAGCCAGCCTCCTGCTCCTCCCAGCCCTGGGGCTCTTGCCAGGGGAACCTATGGGTGCCCTGCTGCCGTACACGGGGTGCAAGGGCTGCCTTGCTTGCTGTGTTATGGAGCAGAGGTCTCGTCCCCTTCCTGCATGCACCCCTGCAGGGTCTCAGCTTGTGAAGGGAGCTGGACCAGCCTGCTCAACAGGCTGCAGATGCCTCCTTCTGCCTAAGCAGAGCACAACCCAGACTCCAGGTTGCAGTCAGGGTTGCCCATCACCCTCTGTTGAGCATGGCTGGATTTGGGGGCAAGTAAAGTCCTAATTTCCTTGCTTCCACCATCTCAATCCATGCGATATAGTCAATCCACCCCTATCATCCACTTCTACATGTCAAAGTTTGATCTGAGTTAGTATGTGCCCTGTGGAGGCATTCCATTGAGATCATAAAACCAAGAAAGCCTCGTGACTGGCTGACCGCATAGCCCAGAGAAGCTCCTACCCATAAGCCTTCATTTTGCCTGAGAACAGACCAAAAATCATGAACCAAATCCTTTCTCAATCCCAGCAAGACAGGAGCACCATAAATCAATAGTCCTGGATGATTTCAATGATGTTAACAGAGCTAGGAGAACAGCAACCAGTTTAATGCCAGTGTCATCAATTCATTTCTACTTGGCACTGAACAGCACCAAAGAGATTTAAGTGAACTGTTTCTTCTGATATCTGGTGGAGCATGAGTGTTTGATAGAGGAATGGTTGTCAAAACTCCATATTACATGTAGCTTTGAGGAGCAGGTCCACCAGTTTGCATCGCCAAGTTCTCCCAGACACCACGACATGCTGCCTTAGCTAATACACTCATTGTCTCACCACCTATCACAAGTAAGACCTGAAGAGCCATGTCTAGAACTGCTTTGGGTCCAGCAGCTCTTCTCCTAAGGAAATAAAGCCCTTTGTTAGATGTCTCAGCACTGACGATGTTTCAGCATCACTGCAGTATAATCCATGTTTAATCCTCACTTGCATTTTCTGCTAATGCTGGGGAGGTTCCCGATGCCTGCACTGCTTCTGTGAAGGTGCAATCTCTCCTCTGTGGTCCTCTCCTCCTCTTTCTAGGAGGCTTTTCTGTATAGGTTTTTCACCTAGATGAGCTTTTACACGTCTTCTGCAGGAAATTTGTTCCCTTAAATTTGCTCCTTTAGCAGTTACGCAGCAACTGGGAAAAAAATGACCTCAGGAGACGGGACTGGCTGCAAAGAGGTTGTTTCCCTCATGTCCATGGAGGAAGCAGGAGCTGGCCTCTTGGATTTCAGCACGCAAAGGAAAGTTACAGCATGTCAAATCACTTCATGCCAAAATAAATCCTGACATAATAAACCCTAATACCGCCAAAGAAACTATTACAGTCAGTCACAAAAATAATCCACATTGAAAATCGGTGAAAATACCTCTCCCCAGTGGAATAACATGGCTCCAAAGGATCAGTTCCAGTCAAAGACGATAATTTCATGTTTACCCAACAGATGAGGGCAACTCCAAAAGGCAAACATTTGTTGCCAAAAAATCTCTGCTTAAGTGACCTTTTGCCACCTCCCTTCATAGACTTGCTTTGAAAACCAATGAACAAGAACAAAAGGGAAGATCATGAAAGGCAAAGATTGAATCAAAATCCAGAAGGATGTCGTGGCTGTCTCTTACACCATTGCCTTCAGACCTATCAATCCTTAATTAGTGGCAGTAAGGGCAGAACACCAACCCGATTGCTTCACAAGCAGAAATTTCCGGGTTTTCAGAGGTTCGTGGCAAAGTTTCTCCCAGTCTTTGCCTGCCTTGCCACTGGTCTCAGGGGTTTGTAGGCAGAACCCTGGAGGAACCTGCGAGACAGGACCACCGGGCTGCTGAGCTTCCTCGCAGAGTGGCTCACAGGGTTGTCTCAGAGAGTAAGTCAGCCAAAAAGACATGGCAGAGAAGCAAAAAACAGGGACAGGCATCTTTTTTCCCCTCGAAAAAACGTTTGCTTTCTTAGAAAAAAAAAAAATCTAGCATCCATTTTTTGAAGAAAAACCCAAACAAAAATTCCAAGCTCCTTTCATTAAAGATTGAAGCTGCTCACAGGGAATTTTGATAAAAACATTGACATTTTGCAAAGTTGCCCTTGGACAAATCATAAGCATTGAAAGCTCCAAGGCACAGACACTGTGGAAGAGCCTCTGCACATGCCAGAGCATTCGGGAAGGACATCAGTCTTCCTGGAGTCACGTGTATTGGTAACTCCGTGATGTTTCTCATGTGTTTGTCCTTCTCGTATCCATGTGCAATGTACGTAGCACGTGGGGCCATGGCAGGCCTGGGAGAAGGCCCAGAGAAGGTCGCATGGTTGCGCACGGGAAGAAAGCACAGGGTGCACGTGGCAGCACTGCGCACGCCCGGCTTTGCAGGCATGCAAGGCTGCGGGTGTTGTTTGGGAAGGAGGGACTTTGCGCCCGTACATCTCCTGGTGCTTGCGTGTACACGGAGCTGCATTGCTTTGCAAAGCCCAGGACACACTTTTACAGCTGCCTGGGGTCAGGGCTGCTGGCAGGAACGGCGAGAGGTGAAGCACAGCTCCCAGATTTCAGGGAACTCGCTCGTTCTGGCAGGATGTGGAGAGCTGCAGGTTGATCCAGTGCCTGCAGTTCTCTTGGACACCTCCAATGCTCAGGCCCTCGTGCAGAGGGATGCTTCCACCTCACGAGCCAGAAACGCTGGTGCCAAAACTTTCTCCTGCTTACGAGCATTTTTATACATCACCTCTCGCTCGAGGTCTCAGCTGCAGACAGCAGCTCTTCCGCAGGCCCTGCTCATCCAGATATAGAGCCATGGTCATCCCCAGTCATCCATGGAGGAAAATAAGAAAAGACAAGTTAGGGAAGAACCTCATTGTCCAGGTGTGCCCTGCTGATGCACGGGTGAGGAGCGGTTGTATTTTAATGCCATGGGTCTCATCTCAGCATCACTACCCGTTGCTCCATCTTCCTGCTTCTCCCGTGTGTATGGGAGCACTCGGTTCCCACTAACAAATCTGAGTGTCCCCGGATGATTAAAGGCAGCGCTGCCTTTTAAATCGCTCTGATTGAGGTTGATGGCTGTGTGGAGTTGGACACTTGGCTCTAATGATGTGTGAAAATCTCCCTGCTGTGACCAGTCTGTCCCAGCTGTGGAATATAAGAAGAAAGGCGGAGGGGAACAAAAAGAAAACCCAAAAAACATCCTCCAGTGGGAGTCCCACATCAGACAGAGGTTTGTCCCTCAGGACGGCTCCTCTCACCATCTGTGCATGGCTGGGAGAGGCAGACCCGCAACACAGTACCAAGAGGGATGTGCATGTATGTGGCACCAGTGGCTCTCTGCTCTGTGGTAGCAGCTGAATCGAGGTCCCACTCTGGCACAGGTCAGTGTGACCAAAGCAGCTGAGTTGTGCTGAAATCTCACTTCCAGGCATGGAACACGTGCAGGTTTCACAGTGGGCTCTGTCCTGGCTCCAGCTGGTCCCACCAATACTCCCATACTGGTGCTGCGGGGGTGTATTATCTGAGACTGGGGTGTTGCAGAGGTGCCCAGGCTGCCACGGCACAGCTGGGCTGCTGGAGCATCACTCAAGGCCATGACTCCTCTGAATGAGACTCTGCAGCGAGCTGGACAGGGGATCCAGCCCCGGGAATCATGGCCAGCAAACCCAGCCTGGAAGCACAGCACGGTGGCTTCACCACGAGTCTCATGAGGACGGGAAGAAGGATCTGAGCAAGCAAACCACCACGTCCTCGATGCACAGGGACCACTGACTGGTCCCCATCACCACTGCTGACAAGTTTGCTTTTCAGGGGCTCTCCTCGCTGAGATTCGCCATTTTGGGGCGGAGGGGACCGGCCGGGCAGGCTCTGAAATGAAGGATGTGTTTCCTCACGCTCGGATGGGGCTAAACAGAGGCACGGGGGGAGGCCGGGCACCGGCCGGAGGTGTCCTGCAGCGAGTGACCCTCAATGTGACATTGATGGCTCTTAATTCTTAAGCCTGCTTTGGAAGGATTTCAGCAGATCCTATTTAATCACTGCAGCCTCTTCATCTCCCCTGTCTCATCCCACGGTAACGTTACACGTCCTCCTTCGCCAGCTCTCTCCAGGAACTGGCCACCCTCCTCTTCCTCCGCAGGTCCCCGGCACAGGAAACGCCACCAAGCCCTTCACGAGGCTGCCGAAGCCATAGCTGCCCTTGGCTTGTTTATGAATGTGCAGCAAAAATAGCATTTGCTTCATTTCTCCCCGGCCGCAGGAGGACCCCGTCCCCCGCTAACGAAGGGCATGGCTTCCCGCAGGTGCGCTGCCACCTCCCCGCAATCGGGCCGCGCCGTGCGTAGCATTAAATATTTAAGGGCTTGTCAAAACGTTGTAACGATTTTTTGTCTTGTTCCATTAGCTCCGTTTCCAAAGGCCACCACTGGAACTACTGAACATTTATTTCTATTGAATCCAGCTTAGAAGTTATGATCTGAGAAATCGGGAGACAGGACAGTATGTTCTGCGGCGCCTGCTTTTCCCCACCACCGCTCAGCTGAGACACGGCGGCCTTTGAAATATCATTTTTATTCCTACCTTAGAAAAACTAAAATAAAGAGATTGATTCTTCTGCCTGCTTGATTTGCTTCTGCTGGCTAAATAAGGTACATAAATATCAGTCAGGTGGCTTCCCCGTGTAAGCTTTTGGGCCGTTGGTTTGAACACCTTGCGCAGTTTGCAGTACCGGTCGCAGGGCTGGATTTCCTCCCCAGGTCCAAAGAAAAGCGTTGTTATTACGTGACTCTCCTGTTGCTAGAGAGGAATGGGCATGAAGCTTCCTCCCTCCCTCGCTGTGCACAAACAGCGTCTTATTATGCTAATACTATGAGTATTAGACAAAAAGTGTTGAAGAAAGCCAACGGAGACAGCAGTTTGGACTGGGGTACAGCATGGGCAGGGGGTCTGCAGCCCCCAGGTTTGCTTTAGGTTCACTGTATCATAGAATCATTAAGGTTGGAAAGGACCTCTAAGATCATCAAGTCCAACCATCGTATAACCAAGAAGTGCAGAGCCAGAGGGAGTTGCATGGGGTGGGGGACACCGGCAGCCCCCAGGGACACTGGGGAGATGGCCAACGCACGAGCCCTTGGCCACAGGATCCCACACTGGGGCCACTGCAGGGTTCAGGTCCACCCAAGCAAACCCCAAGTTTGCAGGAAGGAGCTGGGCTTGCTGCAGGCCTGGGGATGGGACCACTGGTGACAGCCCCACGGTCACCACCCCTCCCTCCTTTGGGAAAAAAAAAAAAAAAAAAGAAATCTAAAGCATTCTTAAAGACTTCCCTGCAGTTTAATTCCTCTCTATTTAAAGACACGCGACAGCCCCAGAGTTCCAGTCCTGCTGCCTGCGCCTGGATGCTTCGCAAAGTTGTAATCCCCGCTAGTGACATCACAGGCTGTTGCCATGGGGATGTCACAAACTCCACACTGTGACTTCACCACGGTGGGGATGGGCAGCAAGGGAGGCAGTGCTTCCCAACCACCAGCGTCCCCGGTAATTAGCAAACTTGCATGGAAAACAAGGATGAAACACAGGATAGGAACATAAAACCATTTTGTGAGTATGATCTATTGGAAAGCATTCCCTCATGAGAAAGTGCCTCCTTAACGGATCCTGCGCTCTTAAGTAAACCACGAAAGGCAGAGAATAAAATAGAAACTATAGTGATTTGTTTTATTGGGCATTTCATTGAGTAATTAAAAGGATAACTAGGAGAAAGAACATTAAAAGACATTACGCTCAGCCCTCATCTTGCTCTAGAGGAGTGAGCTACTGAACGTGAAGCAGCATACGATGTTTCCCTGCTCTAACGTGGGGTTCCCCAGGGCAAGGGAGGCACATATGGGTGTGCCACAGCACAAGGAGTCACATATAGGACGGGAAGGGGTGAAAAAGCATCTCCTCCATGGCCTGGCAGGATGCCGGAGCTCTCCCAAAAAAAGCAGGGTGGGAACCGCAGGTTGCAGGGAGCAAATCCCACCTTCACAGCATCTCTTGGCACATGGCATCAGGCTTTGATGACTGTGCACGGTGTGGTTCAGTGCAGGGAAGGCTAAAGCGAAAAACATAAACCAATCCTGACTGCAGAGGAGCTCTGGGGAGAGCTTGCCATGGTGAGACACGTGCTGATGAAACACCACGGCCAAGGCAGAAATGGCAGGCAGCTGGAAAACCAGCTAAAAGCTCAGCACAATGGTTACCCTGGGCCAGGTAAGCAGCTGTCACCCACCGCCCTTCTAACATCTATCCCCCATTTTGCCTTCTCATCTTTTTCTTTGAAAAATACATATAAAAGCACCTATATAACTAATCCCGATCAGACAGCACTCAACACCGCTCCAAGAGCCTTCAGCAGTCACAACCCAATCTAAGCTGCTTCTCTAAGATACCCAGCATTTCCCACAGACTAGGAAACCGTGGTGCTGGCCACACATCCACAAAACAAAGACCTACTCAAGCAACAAAATCTGCAGCTCCTTTTCAACCCCCAGCACATCTCACTCCCCCCCATTTACCCACCAGCATGGCCATGCTCCGACACAGATGTCAGGACACCAGGTCCCACCATGGGTGTCCTCTGCAGCCCACGTTACGCACTGGGGATCCCAATGCTCACACACAGCCATCTCCTGAGAGGCTCCGGGTGAAAGCCAGCCCCAGCAAGAGCAGTTTGTCCACTGCCAAGTGCCAGTGGTCGCTGCAGGGAGCGAACGCAAGCACAGCGATGGGGAGATGCAAACTGGAGTGACGGATGCCATGAAAAGAAAGGGCATTACTGAAAGCAGCGAGTCCTGTTGGACACACGTTTATAAACACTGAGACGATCAACAGGCTAATTCACCTTATTGCCTCAAACCACTTGCTCAGGAGACAAAACAAGCAGCCAACCAACCCTGATGAATGAGAAACCCCAACTGCAACATGGCAATACTGACCAGTTGCCAAGAATTAAATAGTTCTTAGGTCCTTGTTTGCTCCAGGACCACATATTTAGGAAAGCATGTCACCTTACATGCAGGAGAAGGCTGGCTCATTTTAAACTGGCCTCTGTGGCGGGAAACCTCTTTTTTCTCCCTAGAGAGATGAATGTCATGGCTATAATCCAGTTGCCATGCTGGGCCAGCATTTCAGGGCTTGTCAGGGTTGAGCCCAAAGTGTCAGACAACTGTCAGAAAATCCATGTTCAGAAAGTCACCAGCCCTCCTTTTCCCTGTCCTGGGAATCACTGCTCCCTGCCGTTCTCCCCTGCTAAGAGGGAGCAATCCCCATCTTCTTCTAAGCAAAGCAAAACTGGCTTTTCGGCTCGTTGCTGGCCCTTACAGGCACGAGAGCAGCTTGTTGGGAGACTAGAGCTCTCGGCACAGCCCTAAAACAAGGCTCCTGTTTGAAGTGCATGGATCGAGGCCGGATTAAGAAAGCCCAGGAGGAGTGTCTAGCTCTGCTCTGACACTAAAAAGGCTGCTCAGCAGCAGCAGCCAACGCAGCTTCATCCTGCTCAGCCCTAAGAAGCGGGTATGGCGCCGAGGAAGCGGCGATTCCATATGCGATGTTCGACTTGACCCAGGGAGAGGGTAATTGCAGAGCATGTGCTCTGCTTTCCAATGCAGCTGCCGGGAGGAGAGAGAGCCGAGCTGCCTCGCTGCTGGCTGCGGGAGCACCTAGCGCTGCTTTAACCCCGTTACCATCGAGAGGAGTCGGACAATTAACTTCCACAGGGGCAAATTAAGACCAACAGCAAACGCAGGACGAAACGCCTCTGCTCGGTCAGGTGGAGCAGATAGAGCCTGCAAAGCCCAGAGCTGCTCGGACACAGAGCGGGTCCCAGGCAGATAACTTATCTGAGGCTGGAGAGAAGTTTAGAGAATCACTTCTCAAGTTTCGCTGTTGTAAACACCTTGTTTCCCCCTCTAGTCAATGCAACAAGCAGGTTTAGTGCAACCCAAACGGGAAAAGAGAGGATAAAACAACATAGCAGCCCATACCTGAAGGTGCATCCTTCCTTTCTCACCAAGCATCAGGGAGGACGTTGCTGTCTCTCGGTAATTTTCCAGCATTCTGTGTTGCAGGTAGATTTATGCACTGATCATAGTTGGAGCTGTTAATAAAAAAGTGCAAAAACAAAAAAAACACACGGATTTTACTGTGAAGCATAGGGCTGCTTTTCTTCCAGCTTTGCATTATCATGACTTTCTCTTTTTTTTTTTTAATCTTTTTTTTCTCTGTGATTGACCATGTTTGGGTTTCAAAGCTTCAAAAATAAATTGCGGATCTTCTTTCATCTACTATGCATGAGAGAGTCAGAATCAGTACAGAGTTTAAATGGATATTTTGAGAGGGACCCTGGACTGAGTGGTTCTTACTTTCACTGGGAGCCAGAAGGATGAAGCTAATTTGCAAATAATGTTACATGCTGGTTTTACTTGAACTCGAGGGAAAAGGCTGCAGTGGCTACTTGTCATTCTTTGCGAGAAATTGAACAAAATGGAAATCGAGTTCACTAGTAAGAAAAAAAAAAAATATAGATAGAGATTAAAAAACATCTGCAGCAGACCAATTTCTCCCGCACCAGGGGAATGTCCCAGGATTGCAATGAAGCCAAGCGCCTCAGCAGGTACCGCTGCTGCTGCCCGGGCACCGGGGACAAACATACCAGCTTGTCCTTTTCCCGAGAGCAGGTTTTTTAACTCGGAGAGCTGCGAGCCTTTCTCCAGCTCGACTTGAGCCACTTCTTCCTTACACAGTTGGAAAGTCAACTTCCCCCTTTAGCATCATAAACGCCTTCCCCCGGGAGGGGGGAGCGCCAACATCTGCAGCGTCGCATCTTTACAGCAAATCGCCTATCGATGACTTGGTGGCTAATACATACAATGAGAAGCGGAGGAGCTAATATAATGTTATTTTCCATGTTTACTGCATTATTACAGTGGCTGAATCTGCTGATTAGTTCCTATTTTTCTTGCCATCTCTTCCTGCACATCCCTTTTACTTTTGCCCTGCTTATCTGCATACAGAGTCACTTATCCGTACGGCCGGTGGAACAGCAAGCGGGGCCAAAGCTGTCGTTTCTCCTCCCTTTCAAATTTAATCTCACAGACCTCAATCTTTGTGATACTGCTATTATTTTGTCCGTATCTGATCTAACGAGAACCAGTCATTATTTTTGCCTTAAAAAAAAAAAAAAAATGGAAAAAACTAAGCCGAGCAAAAGATAATGACGGCTGTGGCACTAATGATCCTTGGCGTATCTCCTTGTAATGAATCCGGTGCTAAAACAGAGACCATTTGTTTCCTTCCTCTCTACATAACTGCAAGATTGACCCCTCATAAACAGGCAGCTCCCCACCAATAAACAACGTTGCCCCGATCTCCCAGGGGATTCATTTCTCTGCCAACTATCTCAGCAGTCCTTCTTATTGTCTTAACTTATTTACCCAAATAGTGGGAAAACAACTCAAGTGGAGCCGGATGCTCTCCAACAACATGACTGTGACTCGTTTCTTCTGTTTTGTTCCCCTACAAGCTAGGAAAGTCTCTTCCTCCGATGGTTATTAACTTAAAAGGGAGGGGGGAAAATTCCTACAATAAGAACAAGAGCAGAAAGTGCTCTTCATTACTGTTCCTTGAAGATCATGGCAAGACATTTTGTCCCCCATCTTCCTTAATGCTCCTCACTTCCCAGCTCTGAGCAGACTATCACACCAGCTGGAGACCATTCACTGAAGCATCACAGAATCATGGAATGGTTTGGGTTGGAAGGGACCTTAAAGATCATCTAGTTCCAACTCCCCTGCCACTTCTAGCAGCCTTCACAGTACCTAAAGGAGACCTACAAGAAATCTGGAGAGGGACTTTTGACAAGGGTGTGTAGTGATAGGACAAGGGGCAATGGATTTAAACTGAAAGAGGGGAGATTTAGATTAGATCTAAGGAAGAAATTTTTTACAATGAGGGTGGTGAAACACTGGAACAGGTTGCCCAGAGGAGTTGTGGATGCCCCATCCTTGGAGGTGTTCAAGGCCAGGTTGCATGAGGCTTTGAGCAGCCTGGTCTAGTGGAAGATGTCCCTGCATCAAGCCAAGCTGTCCTGCATGTGCCAACGCCATCAGCCAGCGGAGATTTACTTGGGAGCGGTGAGGAGACAAGAACTGAGGAATCTCTCTCCTCCCTTCTCTGGCACCCCAAGTAGCCAGAGGTTTCTCAAGCAGCGAATACAGCCGCCCAACCTCCTCCCCACACGTCCGCAATTTGCACCATCGTGCTGTGGTTTCTACCTACACCACATTCTTCACCTCTGCCTGCAGCCCAGAGACCTTCATATGCCCTCTCCTTCCCCCTAGGAATATTAAAAATAAATCACAGGGCCACATTCTGCTCTTGGTCTGTGATGCAAGTAGGGATCTGGAGCTACTTCAACAGCACTGGAAGGGCACAGGATCCTGCCCATCTCCTGCACCAGGATTTACATGAGTAAGATCTGCAGAAATCAAACTGAGCCCTTCCCCATATGCTCTGCTGAATGGGGCTGATTTGGAGAACCCCTTGCTCACATTAACACGAAGCTCCCAGGTGGCAAAGCTGTACCACGGCAGGAACCTGAGCACTTCTTGGTCTAGATACAACACAGTGTGTATTATATTTATTATTAATGAAAGATTAAGCGTTATAAAGAGCATTATTAATTTTAAAGCTACTAATAATCACCAGCTGTCCCTCACTTCACCCTGCAAGCCTGAGAGCTATAATGAAAGAGCAAATTCCAGCTCATCTTTAACAGAGGCTGCTGGGATCCAGAGCCCAACTCCACAGCTCAGGGCCATGGGCATTTTCCGCAACTAATGAGGAACCTCACAGGTCTTCTAATGTGAACGACCATAAAAAGGCAGAAACGGCAGAAAAATAACTGTTATCCTTGTCTTTGAAAAGACGGACTCATACCAACCTCCCAGCTCTGAAACACCAAGTTGCCTTCTTGTGTCACAGTCTGCACCCATATCATCACCCCAAGAGCCCAGCTTTGCACAGTGACCGGTATCACAGCAGTCATTAGATGGTGATAACCCATTTTAGCACCAAGGGAAAGTCTGCATTTCCAGATGCATTCCTTGCCCTCTTCCTCCTTGGGGAAACCTAGCTCTTTACAATCTCACAGGAGCATGAGCCACACAAAAGCCACAACAGACCCTTCGCAAATTAGTTCTCATGGGACAGGACTGTCCCTGAGACCAGATAACACTTATCTCGCCTGCCAAAACCAGCATCTGCTCCCATCAGAGATGCACCATCAGCACCAGGGGGACCAGGAGCAGGACTGTTTCTGCCCTGAATCCTCCAGCATCTCAGCAAGATGAGCGGAGTGAGCGCTCACCAAGCCTAGCAGAAAATCAGCATGTCAGAAGGGCACGTGTGCAAGTACAAAGCATCCTTTGCATACCAGCAGTAACGTTTTCTTGTCAGCTCTGGCACATCGACATGGGTGGTGAATCATATTTCCTTTGTATTTCACTTGAAGGAACAAGGAGAAAGAGGCATTTGATGGAAGAGAGTCACAAAGAGCCTCTCCTTGGAAAATGGACTATTTTTGATACTATAATCCCTTTCCTTTGGAAAAGAGAGAGAGGACCAAGAGACTGAGGGAGCTGTTGAAACCCAGAGAGGAATCTGGTAGCAGAGCCTGGAGCATAATTCAGATACCAGGGACCAACCACCAGGACCAAGACCCATGTTTAAAGCCTGCACCAGCCTCAGGACTCAGACTCATGCTTCAGCACATGTCTACCCACCCGCCTGCCCAGCCACGCTGACACGAGATGCTGCGGAGCAAGAAAGTGACAAGGAGCACTTTGTCTGCTTACCCGCATCTTCCCTAAGCATGCAACAACCTGGCTCCTCAGCCAAGTGTTAATTCTCACCCTCTTTCAGCCCAGTTTTTTTTGCAGCTTTTCTACAAATCCAGAATAGATTTGAGCGGTCGACACAATGTTTAGTGAGAAAAATCGCATGCTACATTTCCACTTGGCATGATTTTGAAATGGTTAAGCTGTTAAGCCCTGAAAGGGAAGTTCTACGAATACAGTGGAAAAAAAAAATTAAAAAAACACAAAAATAAACCAACAGTGGCAAAATTAGAGCATGACATAAAGGAACTGTTTGGATGGATCCCTTTTTTCCAGAGAAACGGTGCACACTGGCTGCTGCTTTCCAATGTCAGGACCTCTGAGGTGGTGTAGCACTTGGACTTTCATTACGACAGCAGGGAAAATCACAAATTGAAAGTCACCGCTAACACACAAGAGAGAAAGTTTTCCTAAGCTGGGATCAAACCTCTTACCAGCGTCTCTAAACCACAGCCACGTTGTCCCTGAGGCCCCCTTTGCCCATCTTGCTGTCCCCCAGCAAGGGAGATGCTGTTGGGGCAGGAAGGTGTCTCTTGATGGCACACGCAAGCACTTGTGTGAGGACTGACAATGGTCTGCGGTGGGGAGAGGCCATGGTAGGTACCCTGGAAATGCTCGTGCATCCATATTTTCCAGATAAACCCTTCCCAAGAGAAGCAAATCCTGCCCCAATCTGTGGCTCGCCTTCATGCAACACAACCCTGGTGATGCCAGTCCCTCTAAGGAGAGTCAAGGTCTGCCTGGGGCATTCAAGGAGCAGAGGGGACTCCTCACCTTCACCCCAATCAACTTGCTTTGCTCAAGGCAGCGACAGCTGTGCAGTCCCTATGTCCCCTGTGTCACTCAGAGACCCCTCCTGAACCCCACATTGCTTTGCTGCTGAGCAAACTGACTTGGTGACAGACTTCAGCAGCCAGTTACTGGGCTGAAGGACACAGCTCCAATCCCAACTGTTTTACACTGATTTTTGTCATAAAGCATGATGCGATGCTGGATCAAAAGACCTGCCAGAATCCATACATGTGACAATGTCCCGCCACAGCTGCGACACAAAGCATTAAGGTAATGACAGTGCCAATAGCATTCACACCTGCTACTTTTAGGTCCACGCAACCCAGTGCAGCTGAGAGAGACAAGGGCTCTTTTCCTCCCACTCCAGCCTCCCCGGGGTTGCTATGAAGCGTTTGCTATTCAAAGAGTTCTTGTGAGAGAGCTCTCTATCCTGGGAGGGTGTGGATTAGAGACATCAGGTTAGGTCATCTACAAAGGTAATGGTGGGGAAAAACCCTCGTTCCCCAGCACGTTCACATCTGTGCACATCACATCTCTGCAGAGATCAAGCACACTCCTCACAAGGGCATCTCCAGTCCAGTTCTGTACATTGGCCCAGCTTCAGCTTTTTTTTCCCCTCCATCCTCTAAAACTTCTCCAGCTCAGGTCCTCCCCTGCCTTTCTGAAGTGCCAGAGGATCTTGTGTTGGGTCCACATAGGATGAAACCTGTGACCTGTACCCGCAAACACCTCTGCTCTCCCAGGGAGGCAGAGACCTGAGCAGCCAACCCATGACCTACATCCATCCTAGGAGATGTTTTAAGACTTGCCCAGACAAAGTCAACACCAACCTGATACACCATTGGCAAAAGTCCTGTTTCAAGGGGGAAAACGGACTGCAGGCTCCCAGAGGCCCCTTGTACCAGCATTTCTGAGCTCTACCTTGTGATCTCCCCTCCTGGATTCACCCTCCTCCACAATCTTGAAATTGCAATTCCTCTGAAAAGCTCTGTCGCTCTAAGTGGAGAATTTCATATCTGAAGCATTGACAAAACCCTGGGATTTAATTTTTATTGCAAACCCAAAGCCCCCTCTGCACATGGCCCTTCCTTAATGACAGACAGCATCCCTGGAGCCGTCAATTACTCCTGAATCACAGCACAGCTACGAACAGGTTGTGAGACCTGCAGAGGATCTGGGCCGAGAAAACAGCACGATAAATAATTACTTCGCTGCAAGTCAAGGGGCAGCATTTCCACTGATAACATTCTCACAAGGGGGAGAATTTTACTCCGTGCTGGTGTTTATATTGCAAATTGCTTCCATGGCACTGTCTCAAGGAGCTCTTGCTCCTCATCGCTCTGGGAGGAAGGCATTCAGCCATTCCCAGCCTCCGCCGAGAAGCCAGGCTGGCAGAACAGGTCTGGCATCCTCATCCCATGGCATGATTTCTACTTCAGGCAGAGGGAATAATAACTCCTCTGGATAAGGCAGGTAACAGCACAGTCCTGCCCACGGTCAGGGATGCCCCCAGCCTCCACCCACCACTCGTGTGGGTGGGACCCAAGATCCCTTTTGCTATTTCAAGCTTCTTCCATCCCATTTCCAGGTGAGCTAGTGGGATTCACAGAAGGCTGGAGCTGGATCTTTAGATGTCATACAGCTCACAGAATAATACCTAATAAAGCACACATCTCCTCCTTCCCTCATTCAAAGTGCCATGTTATCAAATGTTGAGTCTCTTTGAAGAAATTACTGTGCCAGTGTCCCTGCTGCAGCACAGAAAAATAAATGAGCACAGGGAGAAAATAAATCAGTATCTACGGAGGAGGTCTTCTGCCCATGGGCACTTCAGGGAGAGCATGGGTATGTCTCCACATTGGCAGCCTGGTGACTCTCACTGCAATACATGACTTCATAACAAAAGATGCTGAGAAGGTGCCGGAGGAAGAAGGGAAACTGTTTTTTCCCCTTCCTTTTGATTTACACATGCTTCTGCTGGCACTGGCTCCTGGACATGTAATTCTCCATGCTCAGCTACTGCTGAGCATGATAATATAGAAGCACAGACCCAGGCACTCGCCGTCTGTGGGCTCCACTGGATCAGGAGCGTGATGAGGAAAGGGCTTATTTGCATTGCCGTCATTTGGTATTTCCAGCAGGATGCCAAGAGCACAGAACGGCCACAGCAAAAAGCATCTGATTTAACCTTCGCACCACACACCCTCCTGAACACATTACCCATCACAGACCCAGCGTTGATCCTCCCTACCAGCCCTCTGTGCCATCCCATGATGGAAAGGCAACCGAAAGCACCTCTCAGCTGCCCAGAGCTCATGGCCAGGGCAGGTCACAGCACCCAGCACTGTCCCCAAGGTGGGGAATGTTCCTGTGACACTGCTCAAGCCACCATAGCCCAAAGCAGCCCTTTGGCTCCTCTCAAACGCACCACATGTTCAGTCCTCAGCTATGGAGCTGGGAAACACCAGGAGCGCTTGGAAAACAAGCGGTTGTGTTATCACACGTTCATCATCAGGAATGAGAGCACACAACCCACCACGAGTGTCCTCCGTTGGCTTCAAGGACAGCAACACATTGAAATTCCCAGCTGATTCAGGGCTCTCATTTGCACTTTCATTACAGCCATGGCCGGGAGCTCTGCAAAGGCATTCCCAGCAAACCCAGGAGATCCTCTAGGGCTGGCAGCATTGGGCTTCATCCATGCAGTGCTTTGTGGATGTTCCTGGAGCAGAGCATGGGAGAGTGATGGAGGGATTTTAGCTATTTATGAATTAGAAGAGTGGTTTACATATTTTAAATGGGAAGATAAAGGAGATTTTGCTCAGAATAAGGGCTTTCTCTTTTTCTTCATTTTTTTCTAAATTGCTTTCCTAATCATTAGTACTTCTTGCCACAATGAACAACCAGGCAATTCCATCACGTTACCTTGGTCGTACCATGGCAGGCAGCTAATGCTATCAGTCATAAATCATGTCCCTTTCAATCTCCATTATATAGGAAGAGCAAATTTATTATGATGCATGTGTCATTACACACCAATGCCTTTCCATTATCATATAACTGGATACCCACAAGGTTCATAACTCGCAGTATAACAGTAATTTTTAAAGAACCATTGGTAATCAATAGCACTCAGCATCCCTGTCAGGATCATTTGCAAAACAAGTAACAACACCAATCTCAAACAACTTTACAGGAGGGATATTTAATCCCCATGAACTGCATTATATGATGGATAAGTGAGGAATCCTAGACTATGTATCATGTATTTTCCTTGGATTAAATATCACTTCAATCAATCTTGCTACCAGCTGTACAACGCTGCCTGTGTTTTCACTAAGTAATGCTGAAGTATTGTCTTACAAATAGATATTAGCTACGTGCCGGGCACCGAAACCACATGGCAGCTCCACGGGGCGTTAGGAAGGGGGCATGGCAGAGGGCAGAGCCTGAAGCCAGCCAATGCGATGCTGCACAGGGAGCACACAGCAGCAGGCAAAGTTGGGGGCACAGAGGGCTGCCAGGGACCCCAAGAACAGGGCACTGCGGTGCTGAGGGGTCGTAGCAGATGTTTACCACAGCCACGACCGTTGCCCACGGTTGAGTGAGCATCAGTGGTGCTCAGTATCGTGCTTGTGGGGCCCAAGCCCAGCAGAGGTGATGCTCATTTCCAGGGTGGGTTTGCTCCGCAGAGCTCACTGAGACACGGACCGGCCCTCGTTACCAGAACACCCAGCGTAGCCTCCACACTGAAATCAAATCACGGGCAGAAAGAGGGGCTGTTTTCATCCCCTCATCAATACAGAGCTTGGGTTTAACCAAGTGACTACCCGTAACTCTACGAAAGTGCTAGGTAGTGTTATCAAATGAGAAGTTCAGCTGTCTGCCTCATTAGCTAATAGACAGACCTTAAGGACAACAGAGGCTCTATTTACTTCCTGCTTTTCCTTCCTCATGTACCACCAGAGGCTGTAATTGGGAAGGGAACTTTGTCATAGAATCATAGAACGGTTTGGGTTGGAAGGGACCTCAAAGATCATCCAGTTCCAATCCCCCTGCCATGGGCCGGGACACCTTCCATTACACCAGGTTGCCCAAAGCCTCATCCAACCTGGCCTTGAACACTTCCAGGGATGGGGCATCTACAACTTCTCTCAGCAACCTGTTCCAGTGCCTCACCACCCTCATTGTAAAAAATTTCTTCTTTAGATCTAATCTAAATCTCCCCTCTTTCAGTTTAAAGCCATTGCCCCCTGTCCTGACCAGCCCTACCCTGGCTGTGGTCAGTCTGTCTCAAGTCCATCCACATCCCCGGCTGTGACAACCTTTAATGGAGCTTTCACAGGCAAAAATTGAGACAGAAGCAGCTGATGCCGCAGGACACAATGGAACCAGTGCATGGAGCGGCACTCATGGGGACAGCACTGACCCTAAGGACTGACACATCTCCACACGTACCTGGCTGTGCCGCAGCCCTCGAAACAACCCAGCCAACTTCCAGCCCAGGGCTCCCTGACCAACATCTCCAAAGCCAGATTAAAGGCAGACACAACACCTGTGCTTCAGCAGCCTCACTGTCAGGGAGCCCAAGTTACCTGTTGCATGGCCAAGATCCGGCCAGCACCTGCATCTTTCCTTAGAGATGGATTTCCAAGGCATGAAATCCACATTTAAATTTTCTACATGGGTTTCTGCCTTTTCGGAGCTCTCCGGCAGGGCCGTATCTCACTACTTGCAGCTGGAAACACCTTTAGCAAAATCTTCAGCTCCTACTGATGTGGAAAAATTCATGCGTTTCTCTCCTCATGTAAGCACAGGTCTGGCATTCACGGCACTTCCCAGCGATAAGCCCCAAACCACTCATCACTAGATACCCCATACTTTGGTAAGGATGGACACAGCTGGGATAAAAAAAAAAAAAGAAAAACACCACCACCACACAACACACACCCTTGGACCTTAACTAAACACTTTAGCTGCTGGAGATTACAGAATCCCATTTAGTGATATCAGAGAGCATTTCCCACAGAGGAAACATCTTCCACCTGGCCATAGGAAGCCAGGAAAATTAAATATTTTGGGAGGAAGAGGAAACCCACAGAGTTTTGCTTGTTTTGGTCCATTTTTGAGAGACAAATGTGGTTTAGAAATGGGATTAACTAGTGCATCCTGGCCCCTCTTCCCGCTCAGCACCACCTCAACTGGGCTGTACACGTCTGCAAGCTCCCAGGCTGCCTCAAGGAAAATGTCATTAAAGAAAATACAGCTATTTTTAAAGCTACAAGGACAAATTCTCCTCCCAGTTACACCAGTGACCTTGTGACTCCCCACAAGGCTGGGCAGGCACAGCTCTGATCTGGGACTATTTCGAGCATCCTCCAGAGTCACCAGGCACCCAGCAGGCAGAAAGCACAGAGGAGCAGGATGAGGCCCTCGCCTTCAGAGAGTCAGACCCAACCTGTTAAGACACCAATAATTTTCACCAACTAGAGGGTCAAATGAATCCTCTCATTTAAAGAAAACCCTTTAATCGAAACAGTCCAGCCAGGCTGGTGCTGGAGGGGGCACAGCTGCTTCCCTTCATATGAGCACGGACCCGAGCAGGGCTGGCACCCCAGCTGCCAGCCCTGCCCAAGCACTACACATGCACATGTAGTACAAACTCATTCATGGCTCCTCCACAGATAAAATATTTAAATGGTTTATACATTGCTATCCCTTTTAATTTAAATAAGATGGAATTACTATAAACTGACTTGGGTTGATTTGCTCTCTCCACCGATTTCTTTTTTTTCTTTTAATCTTCCACCTGCAGTTTCATCAGGCTGCCATCCCACATGATCTCAGAACTTCAGGAGCACAATCCATGCTGGTAAACAGATGGAGACCTCAGGAAAGCTCAGATGCTGCACAGCGATGAGGAAACACCTTTTGCTGTCTCTTGAGTGAGCATCTGGTCTATGGTGTGGCTAAAGGGATATCACGTAGCAGAGGGATGCAAAGCCTGGACCTTCCCATCTCCATTTGCCCAGCTGAGATGAGCACCACCTGCCTCACCACCCATCCCAACCCGTCTGCATCACGCTTTTTGGGAGCTGCTGCTTTTACCCTCAAGGCAGAAGCTGCATTTTAGCTGCTGGTGACACCACTAAAACAAGACCCAACCAACACGCAATTCCCTGGTGATATGCCCAGACACAACCCAAAACCTCCAAGAGCTTCAGGCTGGGAGGAGTTTCCCAGCTCCTGTGGTCCAGGGGAAGATCCTATCACAACATTCAGGCTTCCACCCCGCTGCTGTGCCCAGCTGGTGAGCATCCCAGGAGGCTGCACACATGCACCAGCTTCATCAACAAACTTGACAGACAACAAATGATCAAAGCAACCAGCAATTCTACCCAAATTCACCTCCATGTTCTCACCCTGGAAGCCAGGGAATCTGCCCCTGGTGCAAGGGAAGAGAGGACACATCCGTGGGCAGGAAGGGAAGATCTATCCCTTGAATTGCAGAAGCCTAAAGATGGAAAACGCTTACAGCTGTGTACGCATCCATATGCATAAGAGAAGAGGCCCTGATCCAGCACATGCTTACGTCAATCTGCCGTCACCAAGATTTAGGAGAACATTTAAAATTAAGCAAAAATTTCCTTGCGCTGCAAAACTAAAGACGAAGAAAGGAAGTAAGTCTCATGGTTAGAGCAGAAGCAGGTGTTGGAGGACCTGGCCCCAGCACAGGCTCCAGCACCAGTGCCCTAAGTAGCCCTGGGCATGTCACTTCACCTCCGGGTTTACCCCCTGAACGCAGCTGCCAGCTCTCTGCTATAAGGAGCTCTCAGATGGTCACATAAAAAGTGACCAGCTTTGAAGGCTATTTCCCATCTGGGCCCCACAGCTGGCTCTTTACGTGCTGTTTGCAGAACAGCAGGTCACCTGTAACCCAGCGGCTCCAAGGGACCCCACAAGCCCTGGCTCTGAGGAGCTGCTTACAGCCTAAGAAAGTCAGGATTTGCAACAATACTTCAGATGTCACCTGCTGAACATAAAGACAACAGCACTTCAAAACAAATAGAGATAAAAGAACGATCAATAAGTGAAACACACTTATTTCCCAAGCCAGCCTAATTAAAATGAATAAAACCAGTATTACTCTGTTCACCATCACAAGGAAGAGTTCCAGTGCAAAAGGAGATGCTTTGTCCTAAGGGCTACACAACATGAGGCTGGTTTATGGCTGTTTTGTTAGAAAGAGAGGGACTGGAAAGGAGGCGACGGGAGAATCAGAACAGGAACTAGTAATTCTTCATCAAGAGAGAGGGGAAGAGCCATGCAGAAAGTTTGGGGGTGGCTTTTAGAGAACCTATAACTGAGTTCACAACTAGAAAGACACCTAATACAGAAGAGGACTTTTCTGCAAAACCATTAGTGAAGCTCAAGATTAGCAAACTGCCACACACAGTAAACAACATGACAAACATCAGTGGGATGGTGGTGTTCACCTCGTGAGCATTTCCTGGGGACCTTTAAGAATCCCATAGATTTATTTCTCTTTCTTTCAAGATGAAACAGTTACACAAATTCCACAGCCTGATTTCTGCTCCTTTGTGAATCAGACAGCTGTTGAAACATGTTGATTTATTGAAGTTTTCCTTTCACTCCTCTGTGATACATGTTCTCCAGGAGCAGCTGCATTATTCCTATGCCTGCATCGTTTCCCTGGACAAGGTAAACAGGAGCCAGGCTGAGCAAGCAACACAGGACGGGCTCAGCTGGGTGTCCATCCCCATCCACACACTCAACCTTGCCTCTTTACACCCCACAGTTTCAGTCCTACCTGCCTGCACTGCAGAGCTGGGCAGACACACAGCTCCATCCCATGCCCACCTCAGTGTCCTGCTCCGTGGTGCAGTTTGCAAAGAGCCTTTTCCCGACACAGACCAGGTCCCCGCAGCCTCTACAGACAGAGACTCAAACCCAGACAGCATAAAAGTTCAATGGTGCCATAAACCACAAGAGATAGGTTTGGACTTCTGGATTTTAAGCAGAAAGCCACTTCCAGCAGCTCTCCGTCCCCTTGGGCCACACACCAGACCTTTCGATTCACTGCTTAGCACCACTTTCCCAGGAGAAGGCAGCTGGAAGTGACTTTACTGCAGTGCCTCCCTGCATTCCTGGGAACTAATCGGCTCAGTGACACCAGCAGTCACATCCCGGGTCCCACCAGCCCCAGTGGATGTCCTGTCTGTCACCCTCACTACATCTGCCCACAGCATTGGTACCTGCTGCACCCTGAGCTGGGGCAGAATCAGCACAAGGGTTTTGGGTTTTTTTTCCAAGCCATATCCTGGAACAGGAGTAAAGCAGAAGCAGGTATTTTTATATCCCAAATCTGATGTTAAATTTTTTTTTCTTTAATCATTGTCTTTTTTTTGCATTGCTTTAACAATTTTGCTCTTTTTGCGATGAGAGCTCAGAAGGGTGGGTGGGAAATGCCCCTTCAGGGCTGCCCCACACACCTCTGCTCTTACTCAAGCAGGGCCAGGCACAAACTTCTCAGAACAGCAATAAAAAGAAACTACTTCAACTCCTCAACTGTCTCAGGCTTTTTCCTTGCGATCAGACTGACCAGCTGCCCAGCCTGGAGAGGGAAGAGTTAATTAATAACATCACAAGATGAGCACTTGGGCCAAGCAATTACCATCTCCTGCTAGAACACCTTGGTGAACCGGCAGTGTTAATGGAACCAGCACTGAGCTGCAGTCGAGACATTTATCCTTTGACAATGCTCTATTGCAACAACTTTATTTTGATGATACTGGATGATTAATGCTTACAGCCACTGTCATTTCCCTTGATAGATTTTGGGGCTGTGGAGTGACATTTGCTCAATGCATCGTTCTTGAAAAGCTGCACTCGCCGTAGCGTAGAGGACAGAGATGCTCCGTGCATCCAGCCATCGGCAACCAGGCTCTCTGCGAGCTGCAGGTGGCCAGGAGAGTTTCTTTGAGGAACCTGGGGATGCTTAAGGAAAGCTTTGCTTGGTAAAGACTGTGTTAAAGGTGTGTTAAACAGCCAATGTCGCAAGAAACGGTGAGAGTTTTTCTTATCCAGTGAAAAAGAGACCGTTGGTTACAAACATAACAGCCAAGAGCCATAGCAGACTGTGCTGTTTTGCCACAAACAGCACTGGAAGATCAGATCCCGAGCTGAGACTCTCTAGGGCTGAGCTGCAGCCGCACCGAGCTCTCACAGCTGCTCTTGAAGCCAAAAAGCATCCAAAATCAGATCAATCAATCACTAAAACAAGACACAGACAAATGTCTTAACTGTAGCATTCATTAATGGCATAAAAAAAAAGCCAACAAAAAAACAACTTAGAAACCTTAATCTTAACCTCTGTGCCTCCAGGCTCCCCACACCTGTAACATGAGGACAAGAATCATCTCACTCACCCGGCTGTTGCAAGGTTTTCCTAATCAATAAGCTCATTAATTCATGCAAAGCATGAGATAGACAGCAGATGGATGGCTTTACACAATAGTCTTTTCTACAGTGAAATATTTCTGCTTAATTCTCTCCTGGCAGCTGCCTGCCCGCTCCCATCTCACCGGCACGGAGCGGTCCAGGCTCACGCAGGGACATCCACAAGGTCCGGAGCGGTGGGGTCTCCCCTAGACCCAAACAGTACCCAGGGCCACGCGGAATTCCGTGGCTGGAGACACCCTTTCCACAAAGCTTCTTACAGATTTGATTTTCATCTCATCATATTTAAAAAGCTGCCTCAGGAGCGTAATGATTTTAAATTCACTCGCCGCCGCAGTCAATCAATGGAGTGGCGGCGGCTGCCGGTGCCTCGCGAGCGGGTGGTGATGAATGGGGCTTTCGAGGCTGCCGCGCTCGCCTCCGAGCGAGAGGAGAGCGTGGGCAGCAAAGCCAGAAACTAGAATTAAAAGGAGGAAAGAAAAAAAAAAATGGGGTAGGGGCTAGGAAAGCTCAACCCGCTCACTGCAAACTTGGGACAAGTGTTGATCCACTCCTGGAAGCCACGGCTTGGAGGGAGCAGTCTTGGCTTGTGTCAGTCTCCCTGATCTGTTAGCATCTCCAATAAACCAGCTAATATATCCATTACAAATAAGCACTAACCCCAAACCTGGCTTGTGCAGAGGACCAGAGCTCCAGCCACCAGCCTCCACACGTGCCCCTGACCCAGCTTTCCGTTCCAGGAGGAGCTGAAGAACAAACACCCAAGAGCAGCTCTCAAGCGCACGTCTTCCCTCAGGACAAAACCATAAAGGACACAGTGTTGAAGGCGTCGTCCCTCAACTCTTCCCATGCAGAAGCGGAGAGACACGAGCCCCACTGAATGACACACAGCACCCCTGTGCCTCCCCATCCCCCAGCAGCTTGGGGTGCCAGCAGCAGAGAGGAGCAGCCCTGTGTGCTCACAGCCATTCCAGAGGGACAGGAAGCACCCGTCCCTGCAACAGCCACGAGTTTCCAGGGAGGAAAAAAAAAAACAAGTAGCAAATACACACAAAAATCCCCCTGCTTCAAGGGGCACAAAGGGCCTAATCCTGCTCCAGGATGCTGCCAACCGCCCTGCTCTACCAAGAAAGGATGCTGCTCAGCATCTGAAAGGAGCCGCTTCACATCTGGGCTCTTTTTCTCCCTCTTTCTCCAATTATAGGGTCAGGTCAGTGCTGTGCAGCCTGTGAGCGTAAAAATATTCAGAATATGGAAAACTGGCATTACCGAAGAAGCTGCAGTTCGTGGCGTGAGCATCACAGCTGGATGTTACGAGTCTCACAAAGCAGAGAAGGGGAAAGAGTCAAAAACGAAACCCTCCACACTAGCAAAATAAAAAAAAAAGGCCGTAAAAGTAAATTAATGATGTTGCTCCAATTTGAGCAAGCACCAATTAACAATGTGCAATTGAATTAATGCATTATTTACAAAACCCAGCAAATCCTGAGTGGGGATATAAATACATTTTAGGGTTCCTTTGACATCACATATATCTCGCACCTCACTACTCACAATTTGTTTTAAAGACAGCAGAATCTCCAGGTTTGTTTATATCCTTGTCCCTCACCATTGTTTCACATTTGCCCTGTGTATCTATACCCTCACCCCTCAATTCCACACACCCCAGTGCTCCATATGGGGCACTGATGACCATTTGATAAGTCAAAGCTGTGCAATAAATTAGCTCAGCTCATCAACCACTTCCCTTCCCTATGCCCAGTAGCCACACATCTGGGTCTAATTTGTTTAGAGCCTGGAAAAATATCAAATATCTCATTAAAAAATAAATCCATCTTCTAGAAATACATTTTTTCTACAGCTTCAAGTGCCAGTTTGCTCCACATTACACTGGGAAAGGCCCTGCACAAGCAGGATCTAAGCCTGGCCCAGAACAGGTTGAGAAAACAATATCATCACATCGTGGAAATAGAGGAAAACAGCATCTCAGGGGGAGGAAAAAAAAAAAAGTCAGTCCCTCAAAGGTTTCACAGCAGATATTTGTACCTGTGCAAGGTCCTCAGATATGGCATTTGCAGCCGGGACAGTTTAGTGGTGCTTTGGGTATTTAGCAAGAGGCTTTACACAGATTACTCTGCCCTCCTCCTGAGCCCTTCGCAGCGAGGCTCATGGCTCTTACTACACCTGCATTTCTAGGAAGAGATACAAACACACCAAGAGGAAAGACAGAAATCCAGTGAAATTGTGTAAAACCGTCAAAGACAGTTGTAAGGAAAGCAGCATGAGAAAATAACACGGGCAAATCCAAGTTCACACATACATCTATAGCTCTAGGAAAGGGAAAAAAGAAGCGGCATTAAAGAGTCTTGTACTCAGGCATGAGCACATAGCGTAGCAAAATACACATGCTGTTTATAAAACATACTGGAAGACCTTTCCCTAAAAGATGCCCTATAAAGTATAAAATTTTATTATCTCTGCCTGTCCGTTTTACAAAGAAACATGTTGCCAAATCTGCCTGCAGTTTAACTCCATTAAATCCAATGAAGGAGTTTGGCCCACAAAAATCTCTGCACTTACTGTAATAAAGCTAAAAGCTGATAGCAGCTGATACAGTAAAACACATACATTTCCATACACTTATTCCTGCTGATTTAAAAATATGAGTGAGCTACAGACACAGCCCTTGTCCAACTCCTAAAGAAATGCTGAAATGGAGGAGAAATAAAACCCAAACCTTGGAGTTTTCCCCTCAGCAAAAAGAAGAGAGGGGTGAGGGAAGCCAGTAGGGTTGTGTTCATTTGGCTTTTCCCCACCAAGAGCCCTGAACACATATGATGTGTGTGTTTGAACAAAACGCCTGATGGTTTGGTCCCCAAGTTGGACAGGACCCCATCCAGCAGGAACAGGGGTCAGAGGTCTGGACCCTTTCAAAGGGGAGGAGGTGCTGAGGCTCCCAAGGCAGGGATGCAGGATGCTCTGCTCCCCGGGACAGCTGGCCACAGTTTCATTTGCAGGGGGCTTTCCTCAGGATCAGTGGTTCCCTGGCCACTGGGTCATCCTGAATTGTACCTTCAACCTCACATTGCATAGGGGACCATGCCAGGCAGCACAGAGGCCAGACCCAAATGATGGATCATAAACCTCTCCTGATTGATACGGGCTTTTTTTGTTTGTTGAGTTGTGGGTTTGGTTTTGGTGTTTGGTTGTTGGGGTTTTTTTTTTTCCAAACGCAGGCAGCTTTCTCTCAGGCTGCTGTCCTAACCCACACCAACTCCCATCTCCCTGGCTTCCCTCTGTGTCCCTCCACCTCCCTTACACAGGCTGATATGCACTCTGCACCCTCAGTGCCACTTCCTCCAAACCCTCCTGCCCCAGCTCTTCATGGTGCACAGAGGCTCCAGGTCCCCCTCACCTGAAGCTAACTCTCACAGCTCCTTTCTTGGAGATGTTTTATTATTTGCTTCTATTACAGAGATGCCTCAGGGACCCAGATGACCCTTGTGCTCAGGGCTGTACATATATACACCACTCCAGCAGACCTTACATATCATTTCATGCCCTTCCTCCTCTTTCTCCACACCCAGCCCCTGCCACTCTGGCTGCCATCATTCTCCCAGGGGTGTAGCAGACATGGGATGGAGGCTCAGGGTCTCCACTCCAGTCCCTTCACCCCAAGGTCCCCAGAGCCCAGCTTGTCACAGCTCTGCCTCCTTCCTCCCCCACAGTTTGGGGCCACACACAGCTCCATACCTGTCCCACTGAGTCTCACCCAGGTCCTCTCTTCCCCACCAGCCTCCTCTGGGCCCAATTTCCTGCTGACCATCACATCTCCATCTCACCACATCCCAGTCCTGTCCTGCCCTGCCATCAGGCTCACCCAGACTCCCCCCAGGCCCTGGGTTTATAACACCCCAAAAATCCAGCAGCCACACCAGATCACACAAAACTGCTCCAGGATGCGCTCCCAGCTCATACCCCACCACTGTCCCTGCAGTAGCTTCCCCTCTCCTCCACCCCAAAGCCTTGCTGATGACTCCACCAGCTGCCTCCCCACACCCCCATCACAGATAGCTCAGAAAGGTACAGCCCACCTGCAGCAAGCCTCCAGCCCCACATCCTCTCCTCTTGAGGATCCTCACTGCCCTGCAGCAGCTCCTTCTTAAGTCCCTCAGTTCCACCAGGCTTCCCAGTGCCCTTTGCTGAGAAACCACATAATCCCAGGCTTTTGCTACACCTGGAGTTAACATCAATTCACAGCCAAGTGCCAGCAGCTGGGGATGCTGCAGGCGTTCCTGTGCCGCTGTGGTTTTCCTCAGCTCGAAATCCCAGCCCCGGAGGAGCCAGCAGAGAAACTCCACCCGGAGCAGCGCTGCTGGGACGCGCCTGGCTGCTGCTTTCTGTGTCCCTCTGGCACACAGGGCTTCACAGACATAACCTGCTCGCTCATCCCTGGCATATGCATGGGGAAAATAAGCGTCGGAAAAAACTGTGTAAGGATGGGGTTGAGACTTTACAAACAGGCAGGAGGAGAGCACTGGGCTCTCCACGGCACGGACCGTGTGTCCCGTTCCCGTCGCAGTTTCTCCAGTCTCAGCGTTACACCCAGAGCTTGACTCAGAAGCCTCTGAAGCACTGGCCATGTCCTTCTGTTTGCATGCCATCCTATATTTAGCATATGATGGGAGAACCAAAATAAATAATCCATAGCTCATAATAATAAATCTCGCACCTTGAACAAGCCAAAAGCCTGACATTTCATAGTTAAACTGTCCTGGTGAGAGGTTAGATCCTGTGTTTTCTGATCATCAAACAGGAAAGCATTAGCCAGACAGGGAGAACAAGCTCTTATCTAGACCTGATTTCTCTCCCCTCCAGGGGATCCTGTAGGATATTTCAGTTCTCTCTCGCTCGCTGTATGACTCTGCCCTCCCCCAGTTGCTTGAAATCAGCCAAATTCACAATCTAATCTGGCCAGGAGTCAAAGGGGAGAAAAATCAAGTCCTAATGCAGTGACTACTTTGAATGAGGAATTGAAGCCAATCAGAAAGGCATTATTGATCCCTGCTCTGAGCACCTCAGTCAGGGGGGGGAAAGCCGTGGGCAGCCGCAGCGCTGCCCGTCGCATCCAGCCAGGGCTGTCCTGCCAGGCCTGCAGCTTTCCCAGCGCTCGCCCAGCCTGGGAGCTGGTGTGACAGGGGAGCCGGCCCTGTCCGGCACAAATTCCCTGCCTGTACACACAGGCAGCGAGAGCACATACCACTCCTGTGCCGGCACTGGCGAGCACCCACAGTGTGCACTAGCCCATGGCACGCACTAGCCCACGTGCGTGTGAGAGCGTGACCCATGTGTCACCTACCACGGTGTGTTTGCAGGCAAACACTTCTAGCGTGGATCGCTTTGGAGCGGACCCATCAGCGGGAGCAAGGCTGCTACAGCAAACGGCGTGTGTGTGCACAGCGAGGGCTGCACACCTTAGTGCGGGGCAGCTCTGCGTGAGAGCCAAAGCAGAGGCTGCAGGACTGGGAAGGGGGTATGCGTGGGTATGGATGTGTGTACCTGGCCCCCCTGCAGCTACCCCCCTGCGTGACCTGCGAGCACAATCCCTGCAGCAGGCAGGGGAAGGCAGGGGGGTGGCTCACCCCAGGCAGCAGGGCAGGTGCGGCAGAGGATGGGGAGCAGGCGGACGGGGCTGGGCTCAGCTCTGGGCATCCCTGGGTGAGATCCCGATGCTTTGGCCAGCGTTACCGCTGGCTGTACGCTCCTCTGCCTTATGTAACCGCAGCAGGGACGTAGCGGCGAAAGGGGGACCGAGACCGGGGGCAGAGAAACTCCCCACTGCAACCCCTCCCCAAAGCAAAGGGGGCCGGAGCAAGAGCTGTCTGACCCGGTAGGGTAAATCTACACGCCTGGCCGAGGCAGCTGCCACCGGGTGGGCTGGGCCCGGCTCGGGGCTGCCCCAGTATGGGGCAGGTCCGGCCGCCGGTGCCGGTCCCCACCGGGGACCTGCCGCCCGCCTCAGCAGGGCCAGGGCACGGCTTCCGCCGCGGCGTGCAGCGCCGAGCACAGTCCGGCCGGGCCAAGCCGGCTGCACCCCTGCCCAGAGGGGGCTGCCCCGGGGAAGGGGCTCTGCCTGGCGCCCCAGACCCCCCCCCCCCCCCCCGCCCCGAAGTCGGGCGGCAGTACCGGGGAGGAGAGGGTAGTCCCGGGAAGTTTGGGAATCCCACATTCTGCAGTGAAACATCCCCCCTAAAAAAAGCCCCAAAACCACACGGGGTCCCGGCGGCTCCTGTCCGTTTCCGCCCCCCCCCCCCCCGGGCTGTGCCCCTCAACCGGGCACCGCTGGGCCGTAAGACCGGCACCTCCTTACCTGCCGGCGTCACGTCTGCTGCTGCCTGCCCTGCTCCGGCTCTTCTTCTTCTTCCTCCTCCTCTCCTCCTCCTCCTCCTCCTCTCTCCCTCTCCCTGCTGCTTGGGGCTCTTTATGGAGATTCATTCATTCATGCCTTCCCATCGGTCCCTCAGCGTTTCCCTGCCTCCCGGAGGCAGAGCGTGTGACGCCTCGCCCCTTTCCAGCCACTTTCTGCTGTCACAGAGCGGCGCAGCCCCAGCCCGGAGGGGCGGCCGGGCTGGGACACGCGTGGGCAGCGACGGGCCGTGGGAGCGTCCTCCCGGGGGGGGGGAGAGTGGGGGAATGGGGGGTGGGCGGGCGTGAGCACAGCACCGACCCGCCCTAGGAGGGTACAGGCGGCCTCCGGTGCCCATCACCGGGGCGTCTGGTCGCCCTCAGGGCTTTCCGCACTGCCCTCCGCCCGCCCCATCCCACGCCACGCCGCTGCCCATCGCCGCTCGCTCCCAGCCGGCCCTTCCCCGGCTGCCACCGAGCAGCGGCTGCCGCGGAGAGGGCGCGGGTGGGCCCGCACCCCTCGGCCGGCCCCCGGGCAACCCTCTCCCCTTCTTTCCCTCTCTCCTTCGCCGCTCCCCTCCACAGCCCAGCCTGCCCTTCCTCCCTCTCCCCCTCTGCCTCCGCACCCGCGGAAGAACCGCATCCCGCGCAGCGCAGCGCTGCCCGATCCACGCGGCTTGTAAAAGCGCTGACTCAAGCCCGGAGAGGAGCGGCTGAGCTCGGCGTGGGGAGCCAGGGCTCCCCGGCCAGCCAGACACTGGCCCCCGCGGCCGGTTCCCCCCCACCGCGTCCTGGGGGATGACTCCCCCATCCCGCGAGCCGCTCGCTCCTCCGGGTCACTGGGCAAAGTTCATCCTTGCCCCAGCCTTCCCCAGTACGGGGGTCCCTCCGCTGCCCAGCGCTGCCTGCCCTCCCGCTGCACTTCGGATGGGCTGGGGACACGCTCCTGGCCCGCCCCCCGACAGCACCCCGCTGCCCGCGGCTGCCCGCGCACTCCGCCAGGCCGGGGCAAAACCGCAAAACCGGCGGGTCGGGGGGGCTGGGGGGGGGGGGGGCGAGCCCTGCAAGGTGCCAGGTAGCACGGCGGGAGGTGCCGAGAGGGGTGCTAAACTTCAGGGGGATTGCCTCCTCTATGCACAGGCACGGAGTTATTACCAGCCAGGCAGGGCGGAAAAATCCGCTTCTTCCCTTAAAGACACCGTCGGGAATTTGAAGAGCAGCTTCTCGGTTTGGGCGCTGCCGGAGCCTTCGGAGCGACAAACCGTTAATTCGGGGTGAAACCCCTTAAAAATGCTCCCCGAAGGCCCCCCCCGCCCGCCTCCCGATAAGCCGTGCCGTTTCCACAGGCGGTGCCACCCCTTTTGCAACGTTCTTGCCATCAATTTCGATTAACGATCGCTTTATTCATCGCTGCAAACTTCTAAATATTTAATGCCGTGCAAACCGGCACCGAAGCGCACGGAGCTGACGGGAGGAGGCAAGTCCCCGGTGGGGAAAGCGTGAGCAGCTGCCTCCGGCTGAGCCCCGCGGTCCCGCTGCCTCTGCCCCCGGGGGAACCTGCTGATATCGGTTCCCCCCCTTCCCCTCCCTCCGCTGGGCTTTCCCGGGGCTGCAAATCACAGCCTGGACGTGGGCAGCATCGCGGTTGTCCCCGTGCTGCCCGGCCCAGGGAGGGAAGGGATGAGCGGGGATGCAGAGGTTTCTGGCCGGGAAAAGCTGGAGGAGGAGAGGAAGATGAGGCGGGGAGACACCCCGACGGACCGGCATGTCCCCAACACCGGGACGCAGCTGCCGGCCGGGTCCCGCCGCGCACGGGTGAAGCAACCCCGCTCCACATCGAGCGGGACGGAGGCTGGGGACCGCCGGGGTTTTGGGCTGGTTGGAGGAGTCCTGTCCGGGGTGGGAGGGAAGGTGGGGGTGTGCTCCCCACCGCCCTGGCATCCCCGGGTACAAGGGCACCGCCTCGCCGGCAATGTCAGACGGGACCCGGGCGGGGGACCCTGGCACAGAGACCCCCACAATAAAGGAGGGGAGCATCCCAGCCCGAGGCCGAAGAGCCCCGCGGACCCCCAGCCCCGGCCGGACTTCATTAAAATACAATCAAGAAAATTCTTTGGCAACTCCGGCCGCGCGTTAACACCGGCTCCGCCGACTGGCGACTGCTCCGGTCCTCCGGGCTCAGCCTGAATTTTGGAACTGAGACGGAACTTTATAGCAACATCTGTCATTATAATTAAAACTGCAACACACCCACCGGGCAGGAACACGCTACCGTCTGTCCCCCCCACCTTTTTTTTTTTTTTTTAAAAAAAAAAGCAAGCGAAAACGGCTCAAACTCACAAACAGGCACCTGCCCCCCGCCTGTCCGAGCCTTCGGTGCGACGGCAGCCGTCCACCCCCGCGGCCCGCACCGGGCGAGGATGAGGGGCCGGCGCCGTCCAGGGGACCGGCTCCCGGTAGGATGCGGTGTCACCCGCCCCGGAGCACAGGCACACCAACACCCCCCCAGCCACTGCCGCCCTCCTCCACTAATTTTCTTTAATTAAAGCTCTATGTGCAGCATGTTTCGCGAGGACAGAAATAGCCGCTGAAGGAGCGCATGTGGGGAGGCAGGTCCAAACTGCCGGCGTGGGAATGCAGAATGGATTGGGGGGGGCAGGGGGAGCAGAGCCGGGAGGGGCTCTACCACAGCCCCCATCTCAAGGCCCGGGGCCGCTGGGGTTTTTTTTGGGGGGTGGGTGAAAGTCCTCCCCCCTTCCGAGTGCTCTGTGCGGCGCGGGGGTTGCGGGGGGAAGCCCCCTGCCCCCGGGGGGACACTGGTGTCCGCGACGCCCGCTTTTCCCGCGGAGCACAAGAGCTTCCCGCAGGCAACAGTTGCAGCGGCGGCAGCAGGGGCTCCCCCAGCGCTGCTCCGGCTCGGGCGCACCCCGCAGGCGGTGGAGAGACCCCGAAATGGGGATCCCTCATGGGAAGTGGGGGGGGGGGAACGGGCAGCCGGCGGGGCTCCCTCAGCTCCGCGCCCCCAACCCGGCCGGGGGGAGCCGCTCAGGGCCCGAACCCTCCCTGCACCTGGAGGGACAGGGGAGCAGGAGCGGCTCCAGCCGAGCCTGGGGACCCCCCGCCCGCGGAGGGGAGGGCGCCCCGCTTCCCCCCACCCCCGCAGCCTGCCCCGCGATCCTCCCCCCCTCGCCAAAGTCCCAGCCTGGGTTGCAGCCGCGAAAAGTTTGGCGACACGGAGCGGCCAGCGGGGGCTGCGCGGGGCTCACCGGGCACCCGGGGCTCTCCGGGCAGCGCCGGGCGCCGCCGCGGCGGGGAGACACCGGGCGGGGCCGCGGCGGCCGGAGCGAGCTGGCACCGGGCACGGGGCCGGTGCGGGGCAGGGGCGGGGGGCTCAGCCCGGGATCGGGGCCGGGGGGGCGGGAGGCGGGCAGGCTGCGGCGGGGGCTGCGGGCGCACCTACCTGCTTCGGCGGCGGCTCCTGGAGCTCGGCGGCGCGCCCAGCCCCGAGGCGCGGTGACGGGCGGCGGGCGCACCCGCGGCTGCGGCTCCCCGCGCCCTTCCAGGCGGGCGGGCCGGGGGCAGGAGGCGGGCAGGGAAACGCAGCCGGAGCCGAGCAAATCCCAGCGCTGGAGCCGGCCTCCGAGAAGAGAAGGGCTGCAGCTCCTCACTGCGTCAGGCGGAGAGCCCTGCCCGTGCAGGCGGCGCCGGGCAGCGCTGCCAGGCCCGGGGGGCTCCCATCGGCACGGCTCGGTTCGGCTCGGCGCGGCTCGGATGGGATGGGCACGGCTTGGCGCGGCGGGGCGGTGCGGGCCGGGTCGAGGTGTGCGGCTCGGCTCGGCCTAGCACGGTCCGGTTCGGCTCGGTACGGCTCGGCTCGGCACGACCCGGTTCTGTTCGGTTGACCCTGGCTCGCCTGGGCTCGGCGCGACCCGGCTGGGTCCGGCCGCGCTGTCACGGCACGGAGCGATAAGCGGCTTGGCCGGGAGAGCCGGGCTGGCACCGGGGGAGCGGCGGGGGGGCGGCGGCGGCGTGTGTGTGTGTGTGAGAGACACTGTGTGTGTGACACTGTGCGTGTGTGTGACACTGTGTGTGTGAGACACTGTGTGTGGCACTGTGTGTGTGACACTGTGCGTGTGTGACACTGTGTGTGTGTGTGTGACACTGTGTGTGGCACTGTGTGTGTGTGGCACTGTGTGTGTGTGACACTGTGTGTGTGGCACCGTGTGTGTGACACTGTGCATGTGTGTGACACTGTGTGTGGCACTGTGTGTGTGGCACTGAGTGTGCGACATGGACACTGTGTGTGTGACACCTTGTGAGAGCGGGGGGGTGTGAGTGTGCTGGGATTTGCGAAGGTGTGAGCGTGCACGTCAGGGATACCTGCCTCCGTGTGAGTGTGTGACACTGTGCTTGTGTGTGTGTGACACTGTGCTTGGGGGGGGGAGGAACACACTCAGGGCGAGTGCAGAGATGAGTGTGTTGGGGCGTGTGTGTCTGTATTGTCTGTGCGGGGGGGTGACAGGCCATGGGGGGGTTGCAGGACCTGGGTGTCTCTGTATTTATGCACATGTGTCTGCATCTCTGTGAGCCCGTGTGTCCCCATGCGTGTATCACAGCCCCCCCACACACACCAAACCTGTGGGTCAGGCTGAGCCCAGCTGGGCAGTGCCAGGAGACACTGAGAGCACAGGGGATGGGCTCAGCCGACTGGGAGAGCCAAGACAGCACTGGGGCTGGGCTAAGACCCTTGCCTGCAGCCCCCCAGCATCCCCAGACCCTGTGCTCAGCCCTTCCCTGGCATTCTCCTGCCCCAGACCACCCCTTGCCTGACCCAGAGACTGGCATCCTGCCTCCCCGGGTTGGTTTTTTTTATGCTGTTTTAGCAACACAACTTTAGGGTCAATAAAGTGTGACTGGCACTGAGCCGGCCCTTGGAATAAAAGTGCTCTTCCCTCTCCTCAGGCACTGTCATTTGAGGTATGGACCGGCCAGTGCATTTCTTGTGATGGCCCAAGGTGTCCCAAACCATCTCCCAAAACATCTCTGAGGCTGCAAGACCCTTTTGCAGCCCTGCAAGGATGTAGCAGGGGAGACAGAGAAGATGGGGTGCAGGAGAGAAAATTCACTCATTGCAATTTAATTGCGACACCACCACTACAGCCAAAAAAACCTGAAGCGTGGAGTAATAGAGCTGGGAGGAAGCCTGGGAACAGGCAAGCCATGGCCCCTCTCCAAACGGCAGCTGGCAACCTGGCACAGTGCTCGGCTGCCTTAGACACATAGCCCCGGGGAAGCATCCGCGGAAACACAGGAGACAGCCCTGCCTGATGGGGAGGACAGGGCAGGGAGAAGGGCTCCAGCATCCTCTGCTCCACAGCCCTGATCTGGCCCCTGCCCTGCTGGGGAGGCTGTGGGGCTCGATCTCTGTATGAGCTGGTTGCTCTGGAGTTGTTCTCATCCCTTTCCCCTTCTCCTTCCCCTTCCCCACCACCACCTGGGCTCATGCCCTTGAAGCATGGGAGACCCCTCCCTCCCTGGAGCAGAGACATCCCATTTCTCCCATGTCCCATGGGATGCCCTGAAGTTAAGGAGTTCCTGTTGAAATTGTGTTGGACTAATAAACGCACAGGCAGTGACATGAAACAGGCAGGAGGCCACCAGGCAGGAGGCCACCATGAAGGGTGGCTCCAGGGTCAAATGTCTTCCTGGGGAGGCTGGAAATAAGAGGTCCCATCCCTCCTCTGCCTTTGCTGGAGAAGGCTCTTGAGCGCAGGGCTTGTCAACAAGCAGTCACATCTCCCTGGGCAGGGAAAGGACACTGCCAGGTGTCTCCCAGTGCCAGGAGAAGAATGTCCCAGGGTGCCAGGAGTAGGGTGTCCTGAGGTGCAGGGCATAGTCCTCTCCTCAGTGCCACACAGCCCCTGGGGCAGCCAGGAATGCTGCACATTTGTGCCAGCCCTGGAGACAACTCTGGCCCCTGGGAGCTGGAAAAAGACTCATCTGGAGGGAACAGGGATGCCACCAGCACTGTGCTCCATTGCAGGTCTCCATCCATGGAGATCAGCTGCGAGGAGAGGGAAAATTTGCAAATTTGCTGCCCACTGACATGCAGCACCCAGCTCCCCAGGGCTGCTTTGGGAGCGGCAGCCCCTCTCCAACCCTCCAGCCTCACCCATGGATCATGGACCGCCTTTAAAGCAGCATCATTCCTACCAGCTGCCAGGCCATCGGGTGGATGGAAATACTTGGTGTAATCAAACAACTTCACAAACCAAGATAAATTAATAAAAGAAGCAAGTACTTCTGAGTGAGCTGTTCCAGTTTGTCTGGGAGGAAGTGATGCCAGCCCAGCCTCTGGCCCTATATTTAGTAAAAATCTAAACCAGACATTGATAATATTATTAAAGACAGGAAGGAGTAAAAGAAAACGTAGCCTTGTTGGGATGACTGATCTATTTACGCAAGACATTGGGAGGAGTGCTGTGAGAAAGGTGTCTCGAGTCAGGAGAGCCTCTGTGGGCCCTTCCCCTCGTCCAGCAGAAGACGACGTCTGACACAGCAGGTTCAAGCAGTCTAACCCCGTCGAACAAGCGGTATGGGAGGGAGAGGTGGTTAATAAAACATCAGCTGCTTCTTGCAGCGATGTGGAGGTCTGGGAACGAGAGCTCTTCTGCTGCCTTTTGTAGCATCACCTGGAAGGGAAATGCTGGCCAAGACACAGCACGTTGGCTGGGCAGCGCTGCGTTTGTCCGTGCAGGACAGCGACGTGCTAACTTAGACAAGGACATCAATGGCTCTGAAATGCGATGTGACCTTGGGCGAGTGATGTCCCTCCCAGCCTTGCTCAGGGCAGGGACAGGTCAGGTCCCCCATGCCGTGCTCACAGCAGCAGGGCTTGACTCTGGATTCTCTTTGTGTCACAGTGATGGTGCCAGCCTGGTGTCCTCCGAGAGAGGAATGTGCTCACCAAAGTAGAGGAGTCCATGGGGAAAAGTGGCAACGTGACAGCCTTGTGGCTGCCTCTGTGTAGAGCCTGGAGGAGAGTCAAATGTCCCCACCACACCTTCATGGGACCCCATGGGAGGTCTCAGGAGGGAGGTCTGATGTCTTTCGCTCAGTTACACCATTCCTCTTCCCCCAAAAGCAATGACTTCAAGTGTCTTAAAAATCACAAGTGCCTGAACCCCTCCAGTGAGATCCATAACAGTGACAACCCACCGTGCACAGAAGGTGAAAGTCCAATCAGCCTCACTGTACCCGGGCTTCCTGCGAGGGCTCTGCCTGCAGCTTCCCGCTCCTGCCATGGGCACATGCAAAACAGACCACGACAGGGAGCTCTCACCAGCAAAAAAGGAGAATGACCCTTGCGGGAAGGGCATGACTCCCCCCTTCATGTCCCTACAAGCTGGTGGACCTGAGCTTGGAGGGTGAGTAGATCTGCCCCACTACCAAGTCACCACCCAGCAATACGAGGGGATGCTGCTGTGCAGTTCCCAGCGATGCACCAGTGTGGCTGTGGGTGACTCGCCGTCCGAGGGATAATTTTTTGCAGCCTGAGATGCTGCTTAGCTGTTGTTGTCAAATTCTATCTGAAAATCATCAGTCTAATTAGAAAACAAAAAATGACATTTTACAGGCTGTTAGTGCTGTAAGTGGACTAAGGCCTTATGGTATTTAAAGAACGCTTGGAAAACAACTGCGATATTTACATCTGGGAGAGTTACCAGGCTTAGGCAGAAGCTGCATTTCGGAACATTTTTGTTTAACGTACTCAGCCTTGGTGATGACAAACATTACTGCACATCATTACCCTAATTTTTCAGGGTGCTAATACTGCATCCATTGCAAATCATATCTGCTGTAGACTTGGCACCTTGGATGTGTTTTTATAGATTCCCATTTGTTCTAATTTTCTTTTTCATTTTTGTCTTTGGAACTCTGAAGAAGTCAATTTTGTGTCAGGAAAAGGTATCAGGATTGGGAATGGGGGACTTCTGCCAGCCCACAGCCCAGGTGCAGAGTGGGTGTACATCACGAACCCCTCTGCTTAGGGCCTCCTACCTGGAGCCAGTGGAGACGTCCAGCACTGCTTTGATCTCTAGATCTACCTCCTCTTGCTGGGCCTGGCAGCTAAGGTGATGTCCATGAGGATGATGGAGTTGTCATGCAGACATTCAACCACCTCTCAAAGCAGAGACTCTTCCCAATATCATGTGCTGCTGGCATTGACCACCAAAGTTCGAAAATGGGCTTGATTTGGTCCTATTCCTCCTTGTTGATGATGGTCGCTATTTCCCTCCCATGCCTGCATCCCTGTTGAGCACAAAGGATCCTACAGCTGTGACTAGCAAAGGGTGAGTGTCCTTCACAACTCATCCCACTGTTGAGGGTTTCTTTTGGAGCCTCTGGATACTCTGACATTCTATTGTAGTGCAGATTACACAGTGACTTCTACCTGAGGACCTCCAAGCAAGTAAACAGCGTGAATAATTCCCAATGAGTAAGTTCTTTAAGGATTTTTGTCTCTTTTTTTTCTCCTCTCATACACACAGTGTCCATGAAGAGAATGAGAAATTCTCCAGTGCACTTGCTTGGTGTTATTCACAAGTCTCTTTGGTGAATAACTCTTGGCTGGTGGTGTCTGCCCTCAAATCTTTAAGTCGCAATTTGAGTCCTTGCAACAATGACACATTTCAAACCATGCGTCCCAGGGCAAGGTCCAAAATCCACCCTGCCTGCTTAGCCACCTCCAAACACCAGTGGATGGAGAGAAAAGACTTCTCTCTGCCCTTCTTGGCACTGCAGAGACCCAAGCATAGACATTATAAGCCTTGTTTTTATGAGTGGCCATTGATTTGAGAGCTTCATTTAAGACATTAAAGGCATGCCACTGGTACCCAAGGTTTAGTTTCCTTTGGGGTGGTGGGGGACACAAGTCAGCCTGGGTCTGAAGGTCTTCACAGCAAAACCTTTCCTTTGTTGCTGTGCCTTCAGTTCTCCTACACTTCTAGTGTCCATCCGAGGACATTTCCAGTGACCCTTTACTCAAGGAATCTCATCCTGTCATGCAAGAGGGACCTCATCTCTCCCTCAAAAGGCAGAGCTGGTTCAAGGCTTGTTGGTGGCAGTAGCCAAACCGAGCGATGCTATTCCAGGGCTATTGAGATGAAGCTACTTAGCTTTGCCAGAACCATCCCTGAAGCTGGTCCCCAGCAAGAAAGGTTGACACGGACCACACGCCTGCCTCGGAGACATGTAGATGCAGAATGACTTTCTTTTTATTTACAGAGCATCAGATTGCACATTCCCTAAGAGCTCTGATTCATCCCTCCCAAACCCTAGAACAAATACTCCAAAATCAGTCTACAGCATGGGGACAGGCTTTGTTCAGCGCTTTGAAAGAGAGCAGGTAAAGTCATTACCCTCACTTTGCATAGCAAAAATGATATGCATAAAGCTGCATAGAACAACCCTGCAAAGCTCAAAGGAAACAAATGGGCGACTTGCACCATGAATTTCAATGGGACTTTGTGCCGCCAGGATAATAGCCAGCGAGACAGTGAAATATTGCACAGAGAGACGTTGGGCAGTAAAAACAAGTTTGACTTGCTAATGAGGTGGAATATCCCGCAATATCGCACGGGGGGAGATTGCAGAGCAATTGCACGGGGGCACGTGGAGCAGCCTGAGAGATAGCAGAGCACGCTCCAGCACAGGACAGGAATAATTTGGGATGGTGGCCAGGGTGGTGTTTTAAACACAGAGAATTACCCTGCAGGTTCTCACTGGAGCTGCCCCCCTGCCCACGGCATGAAGATCTTTTTATCCAGCTTGTTTTAGAGGCAGCACCTGGTTTGCAGGGAGGTCTCCAGCCAATTTTTCACATGGGTTAGCTCCAGCCCTTGGAGCATCCAAGCTGGAGGCCAGCAGTGGCTGTGGGATGGAGATCTGTAACCAAGTTTCTTATTATTATTCCCAGCAGCTGCCTTCACGCTGGTCCCCCGCTGTCGAACACAGCTCTACCTCAGGTTCCCACTGTGCTGTGGTCCCGAGTGGGACAGACAAGGGAGAGTTTGCAGGAGAGCGGTGGGAAGAGCCTGGTCCCAGGGAGCCCCTGGCCATGGCTGCATCATCCATGGCAGCATCTCAGCCCCATGGGAATGATGCCCCAAAGCATCTGTCTCCTGTGAGTTCCCTGCTCCCCTTGCCAGCCTTGGCAAGATGTCCTGCAGGTCACGGGCTCAGCAAAGTCTCTAAATATCGACCAAGGAGAATCATCCTCCTATTTCACACTTGAAGTAAAGGAAGCTTCCATGTAGCTGGATAACTCACTCGAGGCTGGAGTGGAGTGAATTAGCATTCTTTAAATTAAAGAGCTTTAAACAGCATCTTCTCCCCAAACTGCCACTATATCCATTTCAATAGTTACAGCAAACACTTTGCAAGTAGGCCCAGAGGAAGAGGAAGGAGGAGGGAGAAAGACAAGACAGAGAGGACGGGTGATGCTCCGACACAGCGGGGAGGGGGCCAGGAGATGCCTGTTGGCACCAAGAGCAGCCGCTCTGTTACTGAGGCAAGGACGTTAAAGCAAGCGATTCCCTAAGGCACCCTAAACTTTTATAGATTGCTGATGGTGAGAGCAGTAAATGAAAGGACATCTTTGAGTGAGCACTCATGTATTAACAGTCTCCAAGGTTGTCCCCGTGCAAAATAGAGTGTGTCTTCAAGGCTGTGTAACTCCACAGCGGATACAACAGATGAGGGGTGCTCAGTCAGGAGGGAAACCTCACCTGTATCTTCAAGCTGCATTTTCAAGATGTCCACAAAAAGGAGAAATGGCGCTGCGATAATCTGATTGCCACCATGGAGACTGGGTACTGGTTCCTGTGTGAGGCCACTTGGCTATTTAAGGGTTAATTGTGTTTTGGGCCAAAAGGAGATGGGGAAAAAGGAGAGAAGTTCTGAGATTTGTAGGTGAAGCTAGAGGACAGGATTGGTTAGGTCACAGCTGTGGCCACTTCAACACTTTGGCTCTGAAAAGCAGAAAAAACCTCAGATGAGTGAAAGCAGTGAACAAACTAGAAATTCAGATGAGAATCCAGCTATCAAATACATCACCTCTGGGATTAGTGACACTCACCCCTGGAGGTGTTCAAGGCCAGGTTGGATAAGGCTTTGAGCAACCTGATCTAATGGAAGATATGCCTGCACATGGCAGGGGGGTTGGAACTGGATGATCTTTAAGGTCCCTTCCAACCCAAACCATTCTATGATTCTATGATCTCAACTCCTTCTCTCATTTTAAGGTTTGACCAGAGATCCAGGCAAACACGAGAGTATGTGGGAAGAGATTTGGAAAGAGGTTCAGAACAAGTCACGCGGTGCACCTCCTTTTCCCCACCTTTCCCCCGGGTTCTGCGGGAGCAGAGACCTCTGAGTCCTTCATCTCCTTAATCTGACTCCAGGCAGGCTGAGCTCAGCCTCGAAATACAAAAGGGGGAGCAACTCTCCTCCATCCACCCCAACCCCCAGTGCCAGGACTCCAAAGGCAGCACTGGGGTAATTCCCCCTTTTATTGACACAATGTTCACAAGAGCACGGCACGTACCGGTTAGGTACCCGAGTAAGGAAGGAGCTGCTGGTGAGGCTGCAAAGCTGCAAGCAGATCTCATGACAAGACCTGGCCGTGCAGTGACTACAGCCATCAAAATAGCACATGTCTCCGTTGAGGCTCACAAGTCCCTTGGGAAGGGAAGGACCTGCTATTCGGCGATGCCGTCAGATCCCGGGGGAACATTTTGCTCAGAGAATGAGAGTTCGGAGGATTTCTGCAGCTTCCCCTCCCAATCTCAATTTACCTCGCTGAATTAAAAGCAGTGTGGGCTGGAAACGACGTTAAAAGGAAAAAGGAGACAGAAAAATCATGCCGAGCGTATTGTTCTGGATAAATAAGACACAGGCGTGTTGCGGAAGGTAGCTAAACCCATCCCACAAATGGTCTTCTCCTGCCAGGAAGATGTGACAAAAATAATTACTCGGGCTATACATAATTATTGTGCTGCTTTGAGCAGCCGCCTGCCCTTGGCACAGTTAAGGCAGCCTTCGCCTGGTATTGGTTAGCAACATTAACCATTAGCACGTTCATGTCCTGACTGGCTAAAAGGGGTTGGGATGTAGCAGGCGATGTGGGCAGGCACCCATCTCCATGTCTGCCCACCCCACGGGGGGAGCACCATGCACCTGCTGCAGGAGAAATGCTCCCAGTTGCTATTCCCAGTTGCACCAGTGCCTGGAGATGGATAGGTGGGTGGATGCGTGGATGGATGGAAGGATGGATGGATGGATGGATGGATGGATGGATGGATGGATGGATGGATGGACGGACAGACAGACGGACCCACCCCAGTGCAATCCTGCATCAAGATCTCCACTTAGGAGACGCTGGGTGCAATTAGCAGGGCTGGGTTGGCCCCACAGATGCCAGTGGTGGTTTGTGGTCCTCAGCGGAGGTAGAACCAACACTGGAAAACATAAAATTGGTTTGATGATGAAAAAAGAAAAGGGAAGAGGTAATGAAATCACTTTTTTTTCTCCCCCCAGGTAGAGAAAGCTCCAAATTCCTCCAGATTTTGTCCAGCTGCCAGAAAGGGACCTGTTCCACAGGGCACCTGGGGAAACCTCTGTGGGATAAATTAAATGTTCTTAATTTAATTCTCTCAAGGGGGAAAATAAGAGTTTTACAACCAGCTGTCAAATGCTCTGCAGCTAAAATATCAACAAAATCTGACAGACGCAAGACGGAAAAAGCCTCCGAGGTTTCCTTTTATTGACTGGGAAGTCTCTGTTTCTTATCTTATTATCTTTCAAGCTAAACTGATATGAGCTGAACAACCAGGAAATTGAATAGGATCATTGGCAAAGACCATCCTCTCCCCAAACAGCTGACAGTGATGAATACCTGAGAAGAACCATCACTTTGGCATGGTGGGATCTAACAAAACAGAGCGTTTGATCTCATCCCATATAACCCATTCAGCCAGAGGTGATGGAGATCCAAATGGCCTCCGTTTCCCATAGGTTTATCTGGCAATAATCTAGCGTTTGGGTCACATGGAGCCGGGTCGCAGATTGATAATCACATACTCGAAGATCACAGGCTATGAAAATTATTGCTGCGCTGGCTGGAATAAATTATGCAAAGCAATGTGTTATCTTGAAGCCTGCAACGCGCACGCACACGCGCGCGCGCACACTTCGGTGATCTATCGCTCTCCATGCAGATGTTCTGCTGCAAAGACATTTTAATTAATACATTGAAAATACGTTTCCTGCCTTGTCTGAGCCGGAGATGAGCAGGAAAATGACGCTGAGTGGGGGAAAAGCCCCCACTGCAAACGAAATCATGAAGGGAAAGGCAGTGACTTAAAACCAGTCAGAACTAAGTGGTGTCTGAACCGGGGCCCAGTCGTGCATTGAGCTGCTGATGGTAGGAGAGCAAGCGATGCGGATTGAAGATGCTCTCCTGAAGGCGCAACGGGGCTGTAGCTGTAGCACAACTCCTCAATAGTTACTACCCCTATTCCTCCTGCTGAGGACATCCCCGCACCCACCGTCCATCCCCGGCATCCTGCCACCTCCATGGGCAGCACCAGAAGGTGGTTGAAGAGACCTTCAAACGGTTGGGAGAGGAGATGGGAGCCAGGTCAGCAAGGCATAGACCAAATAGCAATGCTAATTCAAGTTTGCATTCTGATGGTTTGGGACAAAATCCTGTGGAGGAAGGAGGGCAGAGGGAGGTGGGGAACTGTGGGAGGAGGGAGGACGAGCTGGACAGCAGGAGCATCCCCAAAGGGGACACATTCACGGGGACACCACTCAGCAAGCATGTCCTGCCTGGCTCACAGCTCTTTTGGCTGCAGTGGGGTTGTTGCAACCATCCGACAGACCACCCCAGGGTCTGTCTTCTCCAAGGGGACGCACAGGCAGGTCGGTGTGCGGGATGCAGCCCAGCTGGGCACCTCCGTCACGCTCCGTCGGGACTCATGGAGAGCGATAACCAAAACCCCTGGCTGAATCTAATCAGCATGGAGGGCTCCGGTCTCAAGCAGGGAGAAACCCTGATATATTCCCCGGAGAAAAAGAGATGTGAAATTATCCTTGCCAGGCTAGGGAGGGCTTTTAAATTGCAGCAGAAGTGTTTGAGAGATAGCTCTGCTCTCCACAGGAGCTTCTCCCCATCCTTGGGATTTAAGCCTGTTAATAGTGGAGTATGATGATATTATCTGTTTGTATTGCACATTTTATCACAAACAGTTCCTAAAGTGATTTGCTATCATGTCCTCTGAGAGCTGCTGAAACACAGGCCCTGTTGGGAAGCAGCAGCAGAGCAGCCACCACCCCACTGACAGGCAGGGGAAAGGGGGAATTTGGACCAAGAAAACCACGTCCTTAGTTCCTCAGATCCTCAAAAACCAGCAAGGATGTGGGAGTTAACGGTCCTACCCAAAAGATCTGTGTATGAGAAAGTCTGCTCTGTCTATTTAGCTTGGTGGGATGGCAGAGCAAACTCTGACCTTGGCCAGGTTTGGATCAGAGGCTCCTGGGAAAAGCAGCAGCTCCAGCCTCAAGCCCGATCCATCCCTCACTGCTCTGCAACGGACCCACATTCCTTTCAGAGAACACAGCCTATGTCCACCCCAGCTGCTGGACCTGAGCCACCATCCCTGGTCCTCACGCAAGAACACGTGGAAATGCATTTCTCCAGCCTTCCTTCTGGAAAGACGCTCACGCAACAAAACCTGGGGTGATTTCTGTAAGCTCTGCTCAAAAAACTGCCTGACCCACTGATATTAAGAGCATGGACATGGGGAGGGTGGTGTTAGAGGGAAAAGGAGATGAAAGGGCAGGGGAGCGGGAGGAGAGGAAGAGTGAGACTAGGAGAGGAAAAGCAAAGGGATTTACCCCAGGTGAGCAATGGCCGGGAAGGGTGGGAGAGGCAGCGACTCACAGCCCTGCTGTGTGCAGCCCCAGCAGATGCACGTGATGGTCTCCCCGAGGATATCTCTCTTTGCAAAAGCTGCAGACGAGATCTCAGAAGCTGATAGCGGTGGCAGCAGGAGAAAATGAAATGAAAGCTCTTCTCCAGATGGGGAAATGCCTGTGTTCCTCACCCTCCCATCAACTCCAAGAGGCTCAGATGTTGGCATCTGTTCTCCAGCTCCCAGCCCAGAAAAGGGAGGATCGATGGGGTTACAGATCTCCAACGGAAAGCAGAAGCTTGCTCCTGTGTTTAGACACAAAATCGAGCAGTTTTCTCCCAAACCAACTGACGGACAAGCCTAAACCCTGCAGCCTCCAGGCCAAAACCCAAACAATCCACCTGCATCCAGAGACTCTAACTCTGCGGAATTAACCCGGGCTGCCCTGACCTCCTGCTGGCTCTTCCATGGGGATGTCAGGACCCTCCAGGCATCTCCCCGTGCCGCCACTGCCACTCAAGGTCTGACAGTCCTCCAGCACCATGGCACTGTCCCCCGTGTGCCCGCGAGGGCAGGCAGTGCCTGCCACCGAGCATTTGTCGCAGCACGGGGAACGGCAAGAGATGGTCCCAGAAACCCCAGCGCTGCACGGGGCAGGCAGCACGTGGCAGCGGCGGTGTGGGCAGACCTTCCCCGGAGCACCGCTGCGGCTTCGCTCGGGATGAAGCCCGGGGCTGGGGGTGAGGGTGGCTGCGTGTATGCTCCATGCTTGGTGGGACTAGCGAAGGCAGGACCAGCTCCTGCCTGAACCACCTGGACATCCAGGCTGGAAGACTGCAGTGCAGTCACCTGCAAGCATCACCTGGCGATGCACATAACTGGAACAAGTATTTCTGTGCGTTTTCCTTTGATACACGAAGATGGATGGGTACTTTGCAGAAGTGTTTCCTTCCCTAAATGCCAAGCGCAGACGCTGTGCCCTATTCTCCTCCCGTTGGCCACTTTTTGATCAGACACGGTGGGCACAGGCACGCATACCTCCAGAAGCACTGGGGAGAGGCGAGAGCCTGTGGCTTTGTGCTGGGAGTATCAGTGGAGACACAAAGTGATTTCACCCGCAGCTACCTCGTCGCCTGATTGACACTCGGCAATAAAGAGCTTCGCCACATAATCACGGTGCATTTGGGATGCGGCACCAGTATTTTGCTTTAACCCAGTGACAGCTTTAAACAGTAGTTAAAGTATATGTTTATATTAATGTCATTAGTTATTTTTGTGGTTTTTACAGAAAAGGCTTTTCCTTGAAACAGCGATACAGTAAACAACAGCTCAGGTGTCTTCCGAAGACATCTCTACCTCTACTTTCAGATGAACTGTTGAAGCGAACAGGAGGGGAAGGATCTGAACTGAGATTAAACAAGCAGCAGCTTGACTTGATGATAACAAGGGATGAGGGATCAGGCGCTGCTGTTGGGAGCCTCTTACCTCCCACCACTACGGGGTAAATGCAGGAGCCTGAAAACCCCTCTTCCCACACTCAGCGTCCTGCTGTGGCAGCAAGGACTTGCCACGTCTTCACATGTGACAAGTGGCTGAGACCTGACCTCTGTTAGCACACCTACGACTGGGTAAAGCCAGGATGGGGGCACAAGTGCCGTTGTGTTCAGGCATCTATCCCAGCCTTGCCAGAAAAGATGTTAAACTAACCTTATAACAAATGAGAGAAGGAGCTTGGCATTTACTGGTAGAGAGAAACAATAATAAATGATGTTTTTTATTAAGAAATATTACCTGGAAAGTTTATTTCTATTCCAAGGGCCTTCAACAAACAGCAATGTAATAAAGAGGAAAAAGAAGATGGGAAGGGGAAAATTAGAATAATGAAGATGATCAAATAAAGACACACAGATATATATGCCTTAAGTCAATAACACCTAGACGTCACGGTTGGGTTTGTGTTTTTCTGCAATGAAAGAAAGGCCACATTTCATAAACTGATACAAATTATCCTGGAATCAAAATGAAAATGGGTACAAAAGAGGTGGTGAAATATTATCAGTCAGGAATGGGAACATGGGTCCTTCCATCACTGTCACCAGGCGGCTGCGACTCCAGCAGATGCGCCAAGCTCAGCCTTGGGGCCTGCTGCTCCACCGCGAGGGTTTGGGCTGGTACAGGAGCCCCAGGAGATGCTGTGGTCTCCCCTCCAGCCCCTGTGTGTCTCCAAACCTGCGAGGGTACCATCTGTGGCTGGGCACAGCAGCGTGGGGCAGAGGCAGGCTGCCCTCTGCTCCCCCTAGGCACAGGCGTAAATTCCTGTCCTCCAGGGACAATGATGCAATGATGCATCCTTCAGTGATGCAGTTTAAAGACTCATTTGGGAGTTGGGGGAAATCCAGCTACCAGCTTTCACAAAGATCCTTGGCCCTTCTCCTCAACCTCCCACCGCCACCAGCAAGCCTTGGTAAATCAGAAACACCGTTTCTTTTCTTCCAGAAGCGTAATCCTGCCTAAGAGCTCCTCCTCCCATAGATATGCGCAGCAGAGATGCAGCCAGAGCCATCGGAGGTGCTTGGAACCAGCTCTGCTCTTTCCGCAGGGGAATGCCAAAGAACCAGACTGGTATAAAGCCCTTCAAGGTAACACCATCACATCTGTGCTGGGACTTTACTAACAGAGTAGTGATAGAGCACTGCCCCATGACGCCACACTCCTGGAGGTATCAAAGTGGTGGCTTCAGACCTCTTAGCAAGCCTGGTACAGCTCCTGGTGGCTCCGACATGCCATGGGGGTAACACACCACCTGGGAATACTCTTCTGCCTCCTGCTTTGGCTTACATCCACTTCTTGATGTGACACCATGATGGACATGCCAGACCTGTCTCGCATCTCGGCAGTGGTGGTCACCTATCATTAACTAGGTGACTCAGGCATTGTTCCTGAGCTACTGCTCAGTTCCCAGCTGGTAGCAGAAGTTCTCAGCTTCTGCCCTTACCCGTGAGACCTTGCATTGCTGGCAGTCTTAGATTCAATCATTTCTCTTCTACTCGTGTTGAGATCACCCAGGTCTTCTGGTATGACATTACATGCCTCTGTATTGAGGATACTTCTCAGCATTGTGTCTCCAGAGCATTTCATTAGCATAAGACTAATTTTTATACCAAGGTCATTAATTGAAACATTATGTGATGAAAACATTGTCATTCCTGAAACCTGTCCTTGAGAAACTTGGTGAACTGTCAGCCCTTTGCTCAGTGCTTCCCTGCTCCACTCTGCCTCACATTTTATTCCGCTAATTCCCACCTCCTCTGGTTTAATTAACATGAGATAGGTGAGGTAGTCAGGCTGTGAATCATCGAATCATAGAATGGTTTGGGTTGGAAAGGACCTTAAAGATCATCTAGCTCCAACCCCCTGCCATAGGCAGGAACACCTTCCACTAGATTGCTCAAAGCCTCCTCCAACCTGGCCTTGAACACTTCCAGGGATGGGGCATCTACAACTTCTCTGAGCAACCTGTTCCAGTGTTTCATCACCCTCAGAGTGAAGAATTTCTTCCTTATATCTAATCAAAACCTCCTCTCTTTCAGTTTAAAGCCATTGCCTCTTGTCCTACCACTACACATCCTTGTAAAAAGTCCCCTCTCCAGCTTTCTTGTAGGCCCCTTTAGGTACTGGAAGGCTGTTAGAAGGTCTGAAACTGCCCAGGAAGTGAATTTCGGGGTAATAATGGAAAAAGATGACATGGCTTGGGGAAGAGGCTGGTCTGCATACTCACATGTTGCAAAGGTGACCCAACTCTGAAGCGTGCATCTCGGCAGGCTTGTCTCTGCAGGGAGGAGGGAACCACGCAGATGCTCTCAGGGACAGACCAAAGCCGTCTGCGGTCCCAGCAATGGCCTGGCATGGTGCGACTCTCCGTTCCCACCTCCTGCCGGTCACTGCCTTCTCAGGAGGTGGAAACAATATCTGGATTTAAAGGTCTGAATCTGAATTTGCTTAGGAAACACTCTGAAACCTTCCTCTTTGCACACACCCTTCCACGACGATGCCTGTACTCCACAGCAGGACCCTCAGCCCGCTCCTGGAGCGCCACAAACCTGTCCCGGCAGATTTTACAGTGGGAAGGACCAGCATTGCAGCATTGCTGCATCCCAGAGAGACGTCACTACTAGCACTTAACTGGACGTGGATCACCAAAGTTACTGTGTGTGTAGCAATAAGGAGACCTGCAGAGAGGATGCTGAAGTGTAAGGCACAAGAAATAGAAGGTCCTCAATGGACGGAGGAAAACGCTGTATCCACGAGGAGCTGTTCTGGAGCTCAGCTGATGGGAAGGTCAGCACAAATGTCCTCATGGCCCAAAGTCTCCTTAACTCTTCCCTCCAGAAGAGTGGCAGGCAAGAAGTAACCTCAATGATTGCATTTCTTTGTATGACCCCATCTAAAACTTTCAGCATCAGATAAACAGCTCCCAAGGGTCAATTAACATGTCTTGAGATGATTAGAGTCTGACACTGATGAAACCCAGCAGTAATTAGCAAATTAAAAAAAAAAACCACCCTTTTGATTAGTACTCAGCATAATTCCCTCCAATTATTCAAAGTTCATGACTACAGGGGGTGGAATATCTCCAGGAATATTTATTTATATCCCTATTTTTTTCCAATCAACTTTGTGAATCTAGTTAATCATCAGCACTTGAACTTGTTAACTTGGAGAGATTCAGAGCTGTCAGTCTGTCTGATTGCTGGAGACAGCCTGGAGAAGAGTTTGGGGAGCACAAAGAATCCAAATATCTGTCTCGGGCAAAGAAAAAGCAACGAAAAAACGAGAAGAAAGCAAAAAAAAAAAATTCCCAACTCACTGCTGCAGCAGAGAAAATAAAAATACAGTGTTTTCCCTCTCTTTGTTTAGAGTCACAGCTTGGTGCTGGCATGTTTTGCATCAGCCTGTCAGACGGTGCTTTGCAAAGGCAGGCAATGCACCTCCTTCTGCACATGGACAAAATCCTCTCTGAAGAGACGCTCCGTGCCTGCAAAGCCCAAATATCCGGGCAGGAGCAGCTCAGGCAGCCAAGCTTCCCCTGAAAATATGCTCCACAGTAATGCAAGCAAAGAATGGCCTTAAGCTATTAAGGTCCTTGGCTGCAGGTGCAGCACATCAGTCCCCCAGGCAGCCCCCCACTGTGCTGGGCAGGGCTGACCTGCTCACCATCCATGGGAAGCAAGGGCAAGCCGCAAAAAAAAGCTGGAATTGCTCTGGAAGTCGTCGTTGCCTGCGGGGAAGCTTTGCTAAAGCATTTCATGCCTGTCTTCGAACAGTTTAAGAAGAGCTTTCCTGCCCTAAATCCTCCCACATCCTTTCCAGCAGGAGGGAAGGGTCTGGGGACCATAAAACCTCATCTTCTCTACCCCTTCTCAAAGCTGCCCCAGTGACCAGCGCCCACAGCTGCCTGAACACAGAGATGGGGCGGGGACCAGCACCTCCCTGCTGCCATCAGGGGAGGGTGGATGTGACCCCATCCCATGGCCCCATGTGCTCCAGAACTAGCACTGTCCCCTTGCTCTCATAGCTGTTTCCAGACCTACAGGAGAGGTAGATGAACATGGAGCCAGAGGTGCCGTCTCGAAGGATCAAGGTGGTCGGAGCACCGTGAAGCTTTATCAGGAAAACCCTGCAATCTCAGTGCAAACCTTTCTGATTAAAGCTACGCAGAGAGGCCAGGCACACTCCCGTTTCCCGACACAAGCTCTCAGCAGTCCCATCTCCACCGGTTCTTGCCTGCTGCAAGTCACATTGCTGGGGCAGAGACAATCTCCATCCTGGTGGCATGAAGGCACTGCCCTTGCTGCCCTACCTGGACAAGTGCTGGGGGCATGGAGATGTGACCACCTGGAGAATGGGCTTGCCAGGCTCTGAGCTGCAACTTCTCCACCCTCTGCTTCATTAAAACCTTCTTCTCTGCCTGAGCGAGCCCTGAGGGATGGAGAAGACTGGTCCCAGATAGGAAGACATACGCTTAAACCTTTCAAAGCCATTTTTCATTGGACTTTTCTATATTCATCACTGCAGACTAACAGAGATTTTCTCTCTAGTTTAGATGATTTTTTTTTTTAATTTAATCCTATCCAGCGAGAGCCCTCTAGGGAGCTCCTAACCCTGCTTTAATAACATGCTCATTAGCGAGGTTATTCAGGGAGTGGTTTCTATTTGACACTCCAGCATCTTTCCAATTAATGTTGCTTTAAAACAAGCAAACCTTAAAAAAGAGAGAATATCAAACAGCTCAGAGTCAGCACTGTGGGAAGCCAGCAATTTCCTCTGGATTTTCATCTCCCTTCTCTCCAAAATTTGATTCTTAGTATCTCAGCCATTTGCTGAGACAGGACTAAATTGAAAGACTACAAGGCCCTGCCGTCCCGGTAGCTCAGGGATGTCAAACCAGCAGCCAGCACACCAAGTGGGACACCAAGGGTGGTTTTGTGGAGCTGGATTAGGTCCTGCATGAGGCACGCTCTGTGCCATGCACGTGCAAGGTCATACCAATGCATGCAGGCACTCCCATGGCCAAGGGACAACAGAGCGATGTCTCTTGCCATCTTTGCAACTGGAAATCCCTCCATCAGCTCAACACCTCCCAGCAGAGGAGGTCTTTCCCTTGGTCCCTCACTTGTGCACAGCAGCACAGGCTGCTGCAGCAGCCAGCAGGACCCTGGGTACCTGGCTTACCTATGTATTTACAGATTGAATTTTCCCTTTGACTTAGTTATTCCATAATGGGATGGTCTGAGGGTTGAAATAGCTCTGAACTGAGCTCTGAGATCATTTCCACCCAGTGACCTCACATGTGGTATTTGCCAGGGGTGTGCCTCAGTTTCCCTTCCATGAAGGTTTGCTCTGGACACAAACTCCACAGTGGGGTGCTGGGGTCTCTTGGAGGTCAAGAAGATGGACAGCCTTGCACAGCAGCTGCTGCAGAAGGTGAGGCATTGCAACACCGGGACACGAGTTACCGAACATAGTTTCAAAACATGCTCAGTTTGCCCACAACAAGCAGGACTGAAGCACCTCCTTCACTGCCCACCACTTCCCCGCTGCAGTAATAGGACCTATTAATTTCATTTTAGGCATAGAAAATTGAAATCTGGGTCAGAAGAGTGGAAAGCAGAGGCACGCACAGAGCACAGCCCACTGCAAAGAAATACCACCAGCTGCAAAGGGAGCACGGCAGGGACGGATTCTGCCCTGTTGGAGGGCTGGCACTGCTCCACTGACCAAAGAGAGCTGGAGCCATCTGCACCCCAGCTCAGCTCGGCCCCGGAGGGCTGAGAGCAAGTGCTGCTTGGGCCAGGGATGAAATCAAAGCGGTAAAACACCAAGAGAAGAGATAAGAAGGTTAAGAGCCCGTAAATTCCTAGAGCTGGTAACAATACCAAGAAGAGATTTGTGCAGGGCTTCCCTCTGCGTTGTCCTCAAGTCATTCCCCACGATTTGGACTGAAATAAGTGGATAATTGCGTTGCCTACCACAGCTTGCGAAGCACACGTCTCTGCCTGTGACGCAGGGAATAATGTCGGCGTTACCCGGTTGTGGGAACAGCTCAACTCAGTACGTCTGCTGGCTTCCTCCGCTCCCTATTATCACAAGTCCCCCTTAGGCTCTTCTCTTTGCCTTCCCCAGCCTTTTGCAGCATTTTGGCTCTTTCCTCATTAATTAAATTACAACCGTCTGCAGCCAGAGCTTGAATTACACCTGCCTAAAGCGATCGACGGTGATGGGAATTGTCGTATCATTTCCATCGCAAAGATTCCCGTGCAAGTCAAACCAAGCAGGGAGCGCAGGCATATGCCGAGCTGCGAGATGGATTCCCTTCTGCTGACACGCACCCAAGGCCCATCCCGAGCTCTTCTTTGCAAGAGCTTAAGAGCAAAGCTGAGCAGAATGTTTTATTATTCTTTTTCCCCTTGGGCTGGGGCTCCTTGCAATGGTTTGCAGCCGGAGCAGAAGATGCTGACGCTGGCCGGAGTTGTTTGTGGGACCCAAGGTAGTGCTAGAGATGAGGCACAGCCCACGTGCATCCGGCTCCGCTGTTTCAGAATTATTTCTTTACATCAGACTCGCAGCAGCTGGTGTTTCCCCAGCTTGTTTCACGGCTGCGGTGGAAGAAGAAAAGCCAATGAAAGGGATATAACTGAAACAGAGCAAGTGAGAAGCAGGCACCAAAAGATGAAAGAGTATGGATCAGTGAGGCTATATGGAAGCTCTCCCCAGCAAACCTCGTGCCAGGATTTCCCCAGGGATTGTCCGCTCCCTCTCTCCACGTTGCACTGCGGTGCTGATGCTAGTTCTCCTCTTCACTTGCTCTCTGCTCCCCTGGAAAGTCCTGATCATACACACAGCAAATGGGACGCCCAAGACTTCCCAGTGTGTTGGGAAAAGTCTGTCCCCATTTGGTATGGGCAGAGCTCACGGAAGGCTGCAATGGCTACATCGAGAGTGCTGCGAGAGGACCTGTGAGCAGCTCCAGGAGAGGAAGGTCAGGCATCAGGTGAACCCTCAGTCCCCCATTTCCATCAGCTCTCCCACCAAACTGGGCACAATGTTTTCAGTAAATATCAAACCAGCCAGTAAATGGACAATCCAAGAAGCAAAACCATTGGTGAAATCAGGCTGAATGGGGGAAAATTGCAATGAAAATCCCCGGGGGAGGGAGGCAGAGGGAAGATGTTGCCCTTTTGGAAATGAAACCTCCCACTGTGGTTTCAAAGGGCAGTTTTCTTTAAGGCCAGACCTTGCTTTCAAAGTGAAGCAGGGAGAAGGCAAGAAAAGTTTTTGACAGGTCAAATAACCTAAAGCAAAACATTTCAGTTCAGGTCCAATGAGACATCTGTGGTCTCCAGCTGAGAGACTAGGGGAGAGGAGAGGGGGGGACCTGAACCAAATTCTTCCCCCCTGATTTATTGGACCAGATACCAGCCATAAGCCTTCTGACTCGCCAGCTCTGCTCTCCAGCCCAGGACCATGTCAGGGGCACCCATGGGACACTGTTGGGAGAACATCTCCCTCCTGCTCGATCTTGCTACAGTGTCATCACTCGGTAATTGCGATGCCCCTTTCTGTTGCTACAGAAACAGCCATGATGTCATCCCCGCAGACGAGAAGGTAGCGCAGGAGCTCCCGGGAAGGGCAGAGAGGTGACACAGGATCACGTCCTGCCTGTTCCAAACCCCCAGGCACCCTGTCGCTGGGCACGCGGAGGTGTGTCAGGGAAGGCAAGAGCTGCAGGAAGAGCAGTGAATGGCTTTGTGTCCTCAGGAAACAAATTTTAAGCTTTCTGTACTGAAAAGTCACATTTTTTGGAGGTCTGGAATAGAGTCTTCGATGTATTTGTTTGGAGCAATAATGACATCCAGTGGCTGGTTAGCTCAGTCCTCAAGGGGAATCATGCATGAGCATCCCCCATCCTGTTCCTCTTCAAGGATGTTGAAGAGGAATTTTACTCTTCAAGAGTATATTTTACTCTTCAAGTGGGACAGGCTGGAGCAGACAGAGTCGTTTTTGCAAGTCACTCCAGGCTTCTCCCGCACCTGGAAGGTACAGCACCAGGACGAGCCCTGTGGCTCCTCCAGCAGCCAGAGAACCTGTTCCCAGGATGTGCTCCCACTGAAGCCTCCCCAGCAAGCCCCAAGCCTGCTTCTTTTGAAGTTAAAAGTCTCTTGACTTCAGCGAGGGAGTGGAACGAGAGCCAAGAGCTCTACTTCTCCTGGCCGCCCCGGGCACACCCCGGGCTTGCTGGAGGAGCATGTATGGTGAACACCAACATACAGAAGCAAGTCAGGCAGTGTGGGCACTACACGCTGACACAGTTTGTGGTGTTGAGTGACAAGAGCTGAGATGTTTGAGGCCAGGCTGAGCTCCTTCTGCGCCCAGGGAAACCAGGGAACCCTGAAACACTGTGACACCGTGACAGGGTATGTGGGACACAGGATGCCAACACGGGCCAACTCAGTGGGATGTTGCTGTGCCCACGCCAAGGGTGACACTGACCGCTGTGCCCCACAGCTTTCTCAGCAACTGCCCTGAGAGGGGTCCCCAGGCACGCACACCATGGAGAAGGGGACAGTGCCTGGGACACATCTCAACTCCAGCAAACGCGGCATAGAAGAAGCACCTTTGCCTGCATGGTGGGCAGGAGCACTTCTCCTTGGTGCCACGAGGATGGTCTGGATTCAGTATCTCCTCCCAGCCATGCTGTTCTTCCGTCAGTCCCAGCCAGGTTCTGTGTGTGGCATTTGCAGAAGCAGCGGCTGGAGATCCTCTTGGCAGCCCTCCTCCTGCAAGGTCAGGCTCCCAAGCAGGCACAAAGCCAACCTGAAAAAACCCCAAGCAGCATCTCAGGGCCTTTGGCAAGACACAAGGAGATCTTGTCCCTTTTGCCCAAATCAGGGGCTGGGACAACATCATTTGGGGATATGAGGCACAGCGTATCATCAGGATTTCCATGGGATGAAATGAGACTCAGCGTCTGGGGCTCAGCCACCACAGTGGCTTCGTCACCTCCCCTGATGAGGTCAGAGGCAGGAGAATTATTTATTTGAAGCCAGAGCCCAGCTGTCGGGTCTTTAAGGTCTCTGAATGCGTCCCCTTGCAGAAAGCTAGGTTGGCAAAGCCTGCCAGGAGCGGTTTCTCCATTCGCCCCTGCCAACGATTACTGGGTCAGGCGGAGGTTCCACTCTGGAGCTGATGGCTTTACATGCATGGATGTCCCTGGTTCCCCTCGAGGCTCCAGCAGCAAATGCAGCTCAGCTCACGTGCGCCCAGACCCTGAGTAAGGCACTGAGACGTGAAGAACGCAGTTACGCAAGTGGAGCAGCCAGTGCCGGTGCCTCTGCCCCAGCCGCTCGCGAGATGGGCTGAGCCAGCTGAGGGGCTGGCAGAGACACCGCCAGCGCTGCCGGCTGGAGCCGAGCATCCCATGAGGGCTCTGGCATGGCTGCCAGAGTGGACTAGACATTAGGGATGGATATGGGTGCAGGCCACGGCCATGGTACAGTCTCAGGAGGCCCCCAGCCCTCGGCAGCAGCCACGAAGCTCTGCCTGGCATGTGCTAGGATAGGAGTGTGAGGTTTGCCCCACGTCCGCTTATCATCTCAGCTGTAACTGCATCTCAGGAAGAGCCATTTTTGCCCTGGATTAGCAGATGGAGCCGTTCATCTCAAAGGAGCCTGGGAGAATGCTAAAGTCGATTGAGCCAGCGTACTAATTGCAGAGGGTCAACAGGCATCTCTCACTGCCCTGGAAGATGTGCAAAGACCCATGAACAGTCAGGGACCCAGGAGATTAGTTGATTTAAGGAATCACCTCTTTAGAAAGCTACCTTAAGAGTAAGATCACCACCTTATTGCATGGGCTGTGCTCTCCACAGTGGCTTACGTTTCCCCAGCCCCAGTTGCCCCGGTTTCTATCATAGCCTACAAGCTCTCATACACCTTCATCTCAGAGAGCCAGTTGCTGCAATGGCTTTGCTCACACTCCTCACTCCTCGGAGAGAATCGCTGCGGGTGCCCTGCACCCAGGCACAAGTGCAGGGGGAAAGTGCCTCCTGCCATACCTGTTAGCAGGGCAAGTCCATGATTGCACAGCTGTACTAGCCTCAAAACTGCCTCTCTCCAGCTCACAGGGGAAAGGGACTCTGCCAACACGGTGCTTCTCCACTGGGTGTTTCACCCATGTAATGAACAGGCTTCTTTTTTTTTCTGCCCTTAAAATTAACAGCAAGTGCTCAGAGTCAGTCTGCATGGGAGGTGCACTGTAAAGCCCAATGTGTCTGTCTCCTGCCGCTTCTGACAGGCCAACAGTGTCTCAGCAATGCCAGAAGAGGAGAAGCCCTCAGGCTCTCCCCTTGAAGTGCCGTGTGATGATGCGACAAGGAAATCTCTGCCGAAGCGAGGGAGAGATCAGCCACATCTGGCCCAGGCATTACCTTGGCCAACATATCAACTGTGTGGGACACCTTCATCTTCACAGACCCTTGGCCAGACACTGCCCGGGCCCAGGAGTCTGGTGGTCTCAGCCAGCACTTCTTGGGCAGCTGCTGGTGCACGGAGAGCAGGAGGCAATCCAGGACCAGCCTGCTGCAGAATTTTGTCCAGCGAGGAGTAGAAGAAAGAGATTGTTGCACAAGTGCAGGCAGAACTCCTCAAACGTTTTGGTAGGGATTTTTTCTGGGGGAGATGAGAGAACAACCAGCCTTCGCGAGCACGCAGCACGGTGCAAGAGCAGGGAGGGCAGGACGCAGATCCAACCCCAGCAGCGAGCGGGTGCATGGCTGCAGGCAATGCTGCCAGCTGGTTTGCAATCTCATTTCAGACAGGCACTGTCTGCCCTGCCTTCAGTTCATCCCAGTTGCTCATTTCTGGTCTGTGGGGAAGGGAAGGAAGAGGAAAGGAAAGGAGAGGAAGGAGGAAAAGGGAAAAAAGGAAATAAAAAAAGAGAAAAGCTATTGCAGACCCCAAGGACCCTTCCAGCACAACATTTAATAGGCTTTCTCCTGTTATATTAGCACTAGACAATCAAACTGTTCAGCACAAGGTTATTTCCCTCTAGGATAGAGCGGTGACTTGGCGAATGGTTAAGGAGATCTAACAGACATGTTATTGCATTCCTGAAGGCTGAGGGATCACCAACGGCCCGTGCTGGTCTCTAATTGCCTCTGTGCTGCTGGGCACACTGGGTGTGGAACGAGGCAAACTGGAGGTCCCAGCTGAGGGAAGTCACCCCAAGCCCTGCCTTTGCCCCGGGGAGGAAGGGTCCCCATTCCCTGGCCAGCCTCCGATATTTGCCGTTCCTCTCCCGGCCCACCTGCGCAGACACGCGGCTCCGCTGGGCTCCCCGGCGCGCTGTTGCCAGCTGCCATTGACCAGCTGCCACTTCACCCTCCTGAGAGGTCTGACGCCGCCATCAAATCCTCCGTCGCTTCGCAAAGTGCTGTGGGAACAAACACAAATCCTGCTGGCAGCACGTGCCGATACCTGCAGCCACCCCTCCTGCCTGCGCTGGGGACGCACTGAGCACCCCGAGTGCTGAGCACCGAGCGATCCGCTGCCCACTTCCACCACGGCTCCCAAACGGCCAGTCTTACGGCTAAAAAGCGGTTTTCAGTTATGTCAATGGATTTTTTTCTCTTCCAGCTCATGCCCACAAGGTATGGTTTTGTCAGTCACTAATTAACACAAATAATTTCTTTCCTTGCTTTAGGCAGAGGTCCTTACACCCTGTATCTTAGCCTGAATCTCCCCAACTTTCCTCCACAGATTTAATTTCACTCATCTTTGTCCTGTAACTCCTCACTGCAACTTCCCGCTCCAACGCCTCACTGCCGTGCCCCAGGCTGGCTGGGATTCCCCTGTGGTCTCCCCTGTGCTGCACAAGGCAGAACAGCTCCTGGGTCTCACACGCAGAACGTCCAAGTGGCACATCACCTGCTGCAGGATCTTCTCTCTCTCTCTTTCTTCTTGTCTTTATTCTTTCCTCTTCTTTCTTTCTTTTTCTCTTTCTTTTCTTTTCTTTTCTTTTCTTTTCTTTTCTTTTCTTTTCTTTTCTTTTCTTTTCTTTTCTTTTCTTTTCTTTTCTTTTCTTTTCTTTTCTTTTCTTTTCTTTTCTTTTCTTTTCTTTTCTTTCTTCTTTTCTTTTCTTTTCTTTTTTCTTTTCTTTTCTTTTCTTTTTTCTTTCTTTTCTTTTCTTTTCTTTTCTTTTCTTTTCTTTTCTTTTCTTTTCTTTTCTTTTCTTTCCTTTCCTTTCCTTTCCTTTTCTTTTCTTTTCTTTTCTTTTCCTTTTTCTTTCTTTTCTTTTCTTTTCTTTTCTTTTCTTTTCTTTTCTTTTCTTTTCTTTTCTTTTCTTTTCTTTTCTTTTCTTTTCTTTTCTTTTTCTTTTCTTTTCTTTTCTTTTCTTTTCTTTTCTTTTCTTTTCTTCTTTTCTTTTCTTTTCTTTTCTTTTCTTTTCTTTTCTTTTCTTTTCTTTTCTTTCTTTCTTTTCTTTTCTTTTCTTTTCTTTTCTTTTCTTTCTTTTCTTTTCTTTTCTTTCTTTTCTTTTCTTTCCTTTTCTTTTCTTTCCTTTTCTTTTCTTTCCTTTTCTTTTCTTTTCTCTTTTCTTTTCTTTCTTTATTTTCTCTTTCTCTTTTTTCTCCCTCCCTCCCTCCCTCTTTTCATTCTTCCTTCCTCCCTCCCTTCCTTCCTTCCTTCCTTCCTTCCTTTTCTTTTTTATCTTTTTTCTCCTTTTTCTCATCTCGTCTCTTTATTTCCCTTTCTTCTTCTCTTTCTCCCATACCTCATTTCCTTTCAATGCTCTGATTTCAACCCACAGCCACCATTTCTGTCCTATTGCCCTATTCCCCCCTCTTACTACATTTCATTTCAGGCCTCTAATTTACTCGGATAGAGTTACATTATCAAGAATAAAAACATCCATGTAGTTAAAGCTCTGGGTCTGACAGATACAGGTTTAACTCCCAGCCCTGCCACATTCTGTTTGTACAGTAAGGTGCTTAGATATGACAGCAGTGAGTCCCACAGAAAATCCCTCCTAGGGTTATTTATAGATGATGGTATGCTGCATTTGAAAATCTAGTCCCTACAGGTGCACAGTCACTCGATCCCACATTTCCCTAGTCCATGTGGCTCTTCTGTGGAGTTTAGAAACCTCAATACCTCCCTAGCCTGGCACTGCTATGTTGCTGGCATAAATCCTAGCTCCCCTGTGCTGCAGCAAGCCATTTAGAGCTCTGTTAAATGACATTACCTTTTCCTTGTATAGTTTTGATCTGAAGCACAGGAGAAAGCTAACGGAGGGAAATCAGCATTTCAACTTGGTCATGTGGCAGTTCATAAGCAAGTCAGCTTATATGTGGGTTTGAATGATAAAGAAATTGGCTAGTGGGAAGAATATTTACAGGAGTCTTTTCCCAGCTTTGGAATTAGAGAAAATAATCCTACTAAATTAAACAAAAGTGATAATAATATAAGAGAGTGTTTCTTAAACGTAACAGCTTCCTTCCTTGCCAGCAACATAGAACTCAATGTTTTCAACACATGTATAATACATTTTTAATGTAAACAGCGGGAGGCATAATTCCAGCATAGGATGTGAAATAGAAAGAGAAATCGTTCAGGAAGGGAGCTGGGGAAATTGCTAACGATGCACACAGAATGGAACTTTCTCTAAATCCCAAGCTCTGTCTGCGGGGCATTACAGCATCAATGCCATTATCACTGCACACCATGGACAGCTTATTGCTATTAATTACGTTAGCAAAATAAAGGATCCTTTCTGGCCGGACTGGATGGACAATGTTAAGCCATGCTGGAAAAGCTGGATAAACCTCATTAAGGAGAATTTGGCACTGGGAGAGATACAGGGTACTTCAAAAGGAAAAATGGCTTGTGATAATGGATTTCTTGGGAGTCAGGACACAACTGGGCACTGTACTTATCCTGCAGCCAACTGCTCACAGAGGAGGGGAGGTCTTCCTGGGAAAGGGCCCTCCACTCACCTTGCCACCTTCTCAGCCACATGCTGTAATGGTGCTGCATCGTAACTGTAATTTTGGGGTCACAAGCCTCTGCCCCTTTTTTTCAGGGCTCCTCAGTAAAAGAGCATGCGGCTAAAGGGCTATGGCCACAGGCATGCACACAACAGGACAGCAGATCCCTGGGAAGCTGCTATTTCCAGTGGTTCCCAGTCTGTATGGATGGCTGGGCTGCACGTTCTCCTGTGTTCGCTCCATCTTGTCTTTGCACTGAAGACGCGGTGAGGGATGAAGGAGCAGGTTTATTATGCATGCAGACAAGAGCGATCAGGGAGGGATGGCAAGGACGCTTTGGGGACAAGGTTAGAATTCAAAATGATGTAGACAAGTTGGATGAAATGGCCCCAAATACCGAGGTGAAATGCAAACTGAGGACAACAAGAAGGCACTGCATTTCAGTGGGAGGCACAGACTGCTCACATCCAGGGTGGGAATGAATGGAGGCACGGCCTTTCTTCCAGAAAGGAGCTGAGATAACGGCAGACATGGGGCAAGGGTCTGATATGAGAAGGCACGGAGTCCTGCAGCTCTGCCTCAAATGAGGAACGGTCCTTCTCCTTATGTAGCCTAAGAAGTAGCAGAGAAGGGATGTTAGCCTCATCTCTCCCCCAGCTTAACTGCTAAGTCCTTAAGGCCTTTAAAAGATAACCTTCAGGAGGAAGGGAATGGTCTGTTCTCCATAGCTGCAGCAGACAGGACAAGATGTCAATGGGTTTAAATTCCAGTGAAAGTAAATCAGGTTGGACATGGAGGACTGCTTAACAGGGTCTCTGAAGCAGATTAACCTTGGGGTGCTGGGGAGTCTCTACGTCGAGGGACTTAATAGCACAAGAGCTGTAAACTTTCCTCCCCTGTTAGTGTACAGGTCTTTTCTCCCTTCTGTGGCATCTAAAATGCCATCTGTGTGGCAAGAGGAATTCGGGAATTTTATCCATCCTCGAGGAGACGAGCTGATCTGGGTTCCCCTGAAGCATTCTCCCTGGCACAGGGGAGGCAAGGCCAGCTCATCATCCTATGTACTAATACTGCTCTGAATATTGGAAAAAGATAGGAGTGATGCTATTTTTGAAGGCAATATTGAGCATAAATAGACATGGCAAGGCGCCAGCTTCAAAACACAACTGTTTCCAATAGAGCCGGGCAAGGCATTCAAAGAGTCTTTTGAAAAATCTATTAAGGCTCCATCAAAACAAGGAGCTTTTCAGGATGACAGACACATAGGTGCCTCCTTCAGCTCACTCATTGAAACAGAAAAACCAGGCATGTTTTCTGCTCATTTTCTTTCATTCAGATTCAGCCCCCCCAGGGGGGAAAAAAAAAATCATTAAAGTTCCTGTTGCGGGGAAGAAGGCAGCATCATTTCAAGTTTTAACAGATCTTCTATTGATCAGGCTTAAATCCGCTGTGCACTGCCTCCAGTCGAGCTCTCGGCTCCGCTCCGCTGCTGCTGACATGGAAGGGACTTATCAGGCAAGCGGAGAGCTCGCCGGTCCGCAACCCTCATCCGGTGCTCAAAGCTTCAACATGCAGAAGCCTTTCAAGGCTGAAAAGCCCAAGTTTTTGCCTTTCCACCAGTAGGTCTTTGAACACCTCTGGGTCTTCATAATAGCAGCGTCTGCTTCATCATCTCAATTTCTGCATGAGTCACAGTTCCCCTCATGTACTACTTTTCCTTTCCCGTTCTGCCTCAGAGATAAGATTTCAGTGTCCCAGAGCAGAGATTTGAGAAACCTCAGGCAATGGATTCATGTCCAGAGAAAAAATGAATCTTATCTATGACAAAAATGAAAAAGGGGGGGAAAAATGGGTTTGTAGTAAAATTGTTAAGAGACTAAACTGATGCTTCCTTAGGCAGTCCCTGGGACGTAAAGTATCAATTAATGTGCACATGATATGAAATATGAATAGGCCAGGGTTTTGACTCATCCCCCAATACAAACCAAGCGACGAGCTTGAGTCGGCAACACAAGTACCAATTTGAAGAGGAAAAAGGAAAACCTTTCATTTCAATCTGGATGTGCCTCCAGCCATAGCAGAGGGACAGCGGAAGAAATAAAGGTTAGGAAATGCCAAGATGTGGAGACACGAGCCAAGGGTGCCTGTGGTTTGCCTTGGACACGTGCCAGATGAAAGCCCCGGGTCCTCACAATCAATTCTTTCCCAGTCCTGAATCCAACATCTGCTGCAAACTCGTGCACGTGAGCAAGGACCTCAGACTGAAAAGGAACAACACACACTTCAGCTGTAGATCCCCAAGCACTGGGTCATGCTAATCAACCAACCCACTCAGTGCCTCTGGCAGTGAGGTATTTTTAAAAGACTATTTTAGGAGACAGGACAAGGACCAATTTGTTGAGAGAACCACCAGAATATTGGTCATTTGATTCTTTAGAAGGCAGTTGCTCTACATGTTTGCAAGGGACCTGAATGCTGGGGAGATTAGGCCCTCCTCTAGAACAGGTCCTCAGGACTTGTCCTTGGTTTTGCCCTCCAACTGTCCCAGGCAAGACAGCACATCCTGCGTGGCTGATGGATGCTCTGGACAAGGCAGAGCTGGTGCTCAGGCACTGAGGACAAACCAAAGCCAATTTTGATGCATTCTCTACTTACAGCTGCAGCACAATCAAATCCATCAAACGGGAAGAGGAGTTCAGTTGTCACTGTCATATCCCGGAGGAAGGCTGGGCTGACTCAATTAGAAGACGTACACCAGTATTGATTATTGCCAAGTACAAATTCTCTCTCTTTCCCAACTATGTGGTACTGATAGTTTATTTGCCCCCTCCAGGTTATTCTTAATTTCAAAACAACGTGATTGTTGTTGTTCCAAATGTACAATACAAATCGACAATAGAATATAGCTTGTATTACTGCAGTCCCTACTGGCCTCTGATGAGTTAGTTGAATTACCATCTGATTTCCTCATTTTTTTTTTCCTTTTTGCTTGTGGATTCCACGGTCTCTGAAAAGGTATTTCTTATGTTCAAAGCAAAGCCACCGCGCAGCAGCAGACTGTCTGAAAGATTTTTCTTGCCCCTCGATGCCGCCATAGAAGAGGCTGTATCTGTTCTGAAGATTTCCTCCTGTAACTGCAGCCGTCAGTCACTTACCTCATTCCCAGGGCAACTTATGCCTGAAGCATCAGTGTGTGGTGAGGACAGGTTCCTGAGAGCCAACCTCTCTCTGTACACTGGGACAACTCTTTGGGAGGGGACAGTAGAGCCTGTGAGCTCCCTACCTCCGTTTACACACAAAATGCATAGCCTGCCCCTAAGCGAGCACTGGATGTAGCAAGCTAAGGTCTTCCTGGATAAATAGAGTGCTAGATTCTCCCCAAACACATCTGTCTACCAACCTGTTTCTTCAGGTGGGAATGTGTCCCCTCTGCCTCTAGATATAAAGCCATTAGAGCACCTTGCTATAAACTTAGGAGCCTAAAGAGAGCTTTCCATAGCTGAAAACAGAGATCTCAAGGTCCTGCAGCTTGGTCAGAGCAACCAAAAAGGTCCAACTTTCTACACAAGCAGCACAATCTGGGAGCCCATCTTCTCTCACACCTGCAGTTTCTTGCGTGGAACTGGCAAAATGCACTGACTGCGTTGAATAGACTCAGAGGTCCCATGATCTCACCAGAAGATATTAAAATTCTCCATCTTTCTCTTGCCTGATGAAGGAGGGATGAACTGTGCTTGGGCCAGTTAGAAATTAAACCATTTCAAGTGTACAACATCTATTGCTCTCCTTGGGGATGACTCAGGATGTGAGCTACACGTTTCTGGTGGAATGGTACTGGAGAGGACAGCAGGGCCAGCACTTCAGCTCTGTATTTATGGGTATCATCAGAAAAGCTTTATTGGATACATATTTTGCATCCCCCTCTCTGGAGGATCCAGCTGACTTTCACAAGATATTTGTTCTCTTGCTTTCAGTAACCAATTTTATACATGTGTATATATACATATATATTTATATACACATCTAAGTTATACAGAAAGGATTTCGGTAAGAATTCCTCAAAGCATGGAGAAACAGTGGGTGTTTCCCACTTGACATAGGGAGGCAACATGGAACTCCAACCTTGAGTGCAAGTCCAAAGGGGCTGGAGTCGGTCTGGTGCTTCTACCTGTTACAGCATCATTCTTCCCTCCTCTAAAGAAGAACTGCAAAGTGCTTGCCTTGCACAAAGGCTACCTGTCAAAGCTGCTTTTTCTTCTGGCTCTCCACCAAGATGTGCTGCTTTCTCCATTTAAATCACCTGTCAGGGGCACCCAAGTGCCCTCCCTGAGGGTTAATTGTGAGGAGTGCCAGGTTCCCTGAAGGCTGATCACCAAGATGTACTCCTCCTATCAGTGGTCCCTGACAAGGAGCCTTGGGTTGTGTTTCAGAAGGCATGAAGTCTTCAGCACGTGGTCCCAAATGCCTGCCCCAGGGACAGGGCTCATGTGATGGCACGGTCGAGACATCAGAGCAGACAAGAGATCCGTCTGCGTTCAGATGGGTGATTCAGTACCAGCCCCAGTTTAGCATCTTGGTTTTGGCCTCTGTACCAGATGCCCTCATCAGAGTGTGTTCTCCTTTCTCCAAAGGGTGAGAGGTCCTACGATTTCCTCCCAAACAGGGAAAAAGGAAGTAATATTTTGAAAGTGTTCACAAAACCAGCATGTCCCACGGGTAGTTTGGGTCAATCAAATGTTTTCTTTTCTCTCTTTTCCCATGTAAGATAAAGTGTGGATGAAAAATTGACATGAAGTGAAATGACTGAAACCTCTTTTGAAAAATCATCAAAGCAGAACACTGTAACCTAAAAGTTACTTTTGAAAAGGGAGTGATCAAAATAATATGGACCAACATGTCAAAATAACATTTCCAACAAAAATTGCTTTGACAACATTTTACTCAAAAGCTCTTCACTGCACCATTCCCAAAAGTACCGTTCCTCGTGACAGTATGAAGAGATCATCCAGGAATTTTCTCCTCTTATACTTCCTTTTGAGGCAACGGCAACGTGCATTGGTCTCTCCTTCTCTATTCCTGTACTGTCTTTGAGTCTTCCAGTCTTTTGAACAAAGGTCTTGTTATTATCGTTGGGTGTGGGGAGCACGTGTGCGAGATACACAGCATTACAGACCCTTGCAGACTTCACAGCTGTACCGTGTTTGCCAGCAATAACCAGGGATTGGTCTGAACTGGCACAGATGTCCCCAAGACAGCAGTGATTTATCAGAAGCGCAGGCACATGAAGGAAAGTGAGCCTGTTGTGAAGGTCACACTACACGTTTTGCCCCATTCATATTCATAAGTCCAACGTGCATCTGTTAGCTGATGCACATGTACAGGGCAGATATTTAGATAGGATGGTGTGTGCTTATGCACTCGTCAGCACGTCATTGAGATGTCCGGCACATAGTAGGAATATATATAGGAAATGATAGTTGGAGCATGATTGTGTGATCCCTCAGCTCAAGATAGTACATGCTGAACTCCGTCCACACAAGCGGGATGGTACAGACCTGAACAGAGCATAATGAACGCCCTTCTTCATCACGCAGGTGCCACTTCTCCTGACTCAGATTCAATTACACTCGTGGAGCTGATTGCAGATTTCAGCCTACTCTTGCATATCAAGAGCATATTCAATGTTCCAGGGACTCGATGAAACAAAATGTCAGCACGTGGTCTTCCTTACAGCCCCTGGGTCTTGTTCATCCCTGGTGGAGCTACATAAAGAACAAGTTTGCCCTATTTTGTCAGATGCAGGGATATCTGTGGAATAGCACGTTCAATCCTTTATGTCAGGCCATCTATCTCTTCTCAGTAAAATGCATCTGTGATTACTTCTCCTTTTGCGGGTTTTTTTTTAAATACAGAATTGTACAGTAACCCTCAAACAGAAGAAGGGAGGAAATGAAAATGTTTAATTTAAAAGTTTATCTAGTAAATTTAGGGAAAGCACAGAGCATCTCAGGTGCTGGTTAACCTATACACGAAAAATAATGAAGACAGGGAAGAGGAATATTAAATGAAATTAATTCTTTGGGGAATCATATCTTGGCTCATATACAGGTCTGAGCTGCTGCAGGAGATGAATGGGAAGGTTGCCCTGGGAGAAAGGGGACAATCAGTGTCTTCCCATGGAACACAAGGGAAGACCTTAGTGGGGCTCGAGTAGGATAGAAAATAGCTCCACTTACAAAACAGTCTAGGTCACATTCACCCCACATAACAGAAGTGATGGGGTTTGCCCTCAAAAACAGATAGCAAAGCAAGTCCCATGCTCGCATACAGCTCAACCACAAAAGCAGCTGACATATAGCCCTGTAAGGGTTGGTCCCCTTGCAAGGAGCTCCTGCCTTATCATAAAGAAGGAGCTGTAGTATCAGGAAAGCGCTCACAGAGATGGAGGCGTACACTGCTCTTTCTCCTCCAGACAGGGATCCTGTCTGTTGGGAACACACACTGGCTTTTTGCAGATACAGCTCCCTTTGTAATTTATGGCAGGCTGCCTCAACATGGTCCCTGGATGCTTTCCTTTTACCTAGGGAGGCATGCGAGACACAGGACCAGGTCAAGAAACATCAAACTCCCCAGCAGGTCACTTGTCTGGTGGCAAAGATGGGTACTGACACATTTTTCTTTTACTCCCACTCTCTCCAGCTTCTCTGTAGGAGCTGATGTTGTGGGACCCATGTTGCATTGCTGTGTAGAGAAGTAAAAACTCCTCTCAAAAGCTCTAACTTGGCTTCCAAGTCAACAGCAAATAAACTTCTGCAAAGAATGCTGAGTTGTAACGTGGGTCCCAGCTGGTTTTGGGAACATTGTTCTGTCGGAAACCATTATTTCACGGTATGTAATTGTGACAGGGTTTTCTGAAGGCCAAACATGTGGGAACATTTCTCACTCCCTGGAAGTTAATGGTTGTTCCTCAGCACAGATCTACAATTTAACTGAAAAACTGCGAGCAAGAGACGAAATTTTGATTAACACTGCTCTTAATCATCAAAGCTTTCACTGGGCACCACCTGCTTCTGCCAGCCCAACCCATACCGTGTATTAGAGCACTGGCAGTAGAAACATTCAGAGAGGAGAATAAAACAAAAATGAGGCAAACGCTAATCTTGCTTGCTCAGGAGTAACTCCATGATGTAAGTAGCTATTTCACATTTATGTGGCCGCAGAAGCTCAGCTTGGCCCTGTGCCTTCTCAATACTGAACATTTTTCCTGCCTTCTAATCTTTAGGACCTTTCCCTGACATGCATCCCCTCAGGCTCCTATTTGTAATGTTTGCATGATATATCAGGAAACATCTCTAAAAAGAGACATCAGTCTATGGCATGGAATCCTCTCTGGGAAATTATCTGCTGTGCTGCAGGCTGTGAAGGGGAGATCTGTTACCATTCAAGAGCTGCCCCATTCAAAAACTGCTGAAGCAAATGGCAAAAATTCTCTGAGTCAACCCCGAACCAAAGTCCCAGCCAATATCAGGGAGCCCTATTCTGTTAGAAGAGCCTCTTTTCAGATAAGACTTTCATCCAAGGTTATCCGAACACTTGCAATCAAGTGGCATTTTGTGCTAACATTAATCCCGGTGTCCTGGCCACATTCCAGTTCGAGTAACAACGTTCTGCCAACCTAAATTCCTCCAGAGGTTTCAGCAGGATGCAATTTTCTTCTTCCTTTTTGTCTTCCATTTCTGGGTAGTTAATTCCGGACAGTGTAAAAGACTGACCATGTTCCACCCCAGCGCTGGCTGCACTTCACTGATGGAGAGAATGGACCTTGAAGACAGCAAGACCAAAATAATGCATGAAAACAAATTATTAATTAAAAATGTCTTTTAAAACACATTTGTACTTCTCTTTTAAATTCTGGTATCAATTTAAAATGTAGAGCTGGATTAGTACTGAGAGATCCCTGAGAAAGATTATTGGCAATCCCAGCAATCAGAAGGGGTAAGTGCATTTTAAGTTGTAATCAATACACTTATGACACAAATGAAAGGGAGATGTTATATAAGGATTTCTTTCCACTGGAGAGAGCCCTGACAGCCAGCTATTGCAGTGAGGAAAGGAAGTCATCCAGATGGACTCTCCGTCACAGTAATGAAGCCGTCTCATAACTGTAACAGAGACCTCATGTATCTGCTGTGACACTTTGCAAATCCGGGCATGAATAAATAACCAAAGTCCAATTGAATTAACCTCCAGCTGATCAGCACTACTAAACAAATTATCCTAAACTCTGAACAAGATTAGAAGGACTGGCACAGGCCAAAATCATGTGGCAGGAGTGTTAATTCAGTTTAACAAGTTTAAACCTAATCCCCCAGTGTTCTCTGATCTCAGGGTTTCAGGGCAAACTGGTTCCAAAATGCTCTTGGAAGAGATAGGAAAGGAGGCTCACATGAAGTTAAGGGCAGAAACAGGAGCTCAGCCCAGAGTCACCTAGAGAAACAGAAGAACAATCGCAAGTGCAAAGCAGAGAAGGACTTAGGCAGAACATTTCTTATACAGACAGAAGACAGCAGGAAAGTGACATTGATTTCCTTATGGAATATTCCAATCTCATTTCCAGGATGAAACTTAAAAAGTTGATAGCACATCTGCTTTTCTTGATTATCACGTTTTTTGTACAGAAACAGGAGATAAGCATCTGTTAAATAAGGGACAATACTTTATTTTAATGCCACTTTCCCCAGTATATAATTGCATTTTTCTCCTAAGAGTACATTTGTAATGTCCATCAACTGCACGATTCAATTATCAGCTCATTACTTAGAATGGCACTAACAAACAATTTCAATATTTGTTTCTTTTTATGTTGATTCATAAAATAATTTATGTGGTCAATTAAAATTAACTTTAAACTTCAGCTTTAACAGACTCAACATTGTGCAGGTTTCTGAAATGTTAAATCTGCTTCCAAGAGAAAATATTAATTCTATTACTCTCTAGAGGCAGGAGTGGATGTAGTAAACGCTACAAGTTTTCTGAAATGGAAACAACTAGGATTTGAAGCACTTCTAAATACAGATTCCTGCAGCATACACACATGCCTCACAAAATATTTCAAATCACAATGTTCCTCATAAACGTATTTCCAATCTTCTGTCATAGATAAGTCCTTCAATATGGCTTCCAGTTTCCTAAAATCTCACACTTTTTCAGAGGCAGCAAGTGAATCAGGTTAGTACAGGCAGATGCAAACCGAGATCTGAGAGCCTCTGCAGCCCACTGAAGGATATATCTGCTGCATTCTTTGCCTTGTCATGGTATGTCTTTATGCAGGTCTGACTTTGATTCTTTATTGTGATCTACAGCATAATTAATGTTTTATGTGCTAAACTTCAGCACCAGAGAGGATTTTAATTTTGATTAGATGGCAAAGAAAATGTAATGTACTACAAAAGATGTAGCATTCGCACACCGGGCATTGCATTTCCACCATCTCCAACTTCAACATCTATAAAGAACTTAAAAATCAGATGAGGCCAATCTTCACCTAATATTCAAGAATAATTCGTAATACCCATAAATCACTTTGTTATTGTTTCATTGGCAAGGCACAGAGTTGCCCACTTTGTCAGGAAATGCCTCAACGTTTCCACATATTTAAGTTTTGCAAAATGAATACCTCTTGTAATTCTGAAACCTTTGTTACACAACCCTCAAAATCAAATCATGACCTGCCTACTGTGTACTTTACTGTTATTTATGCAGTATATAAACCAAAAGTAAATATTTATTCTCATTTTCCACTGTGTGCACCGACTGGTATCTCCCAAAGTTAACAGCAACATTATGAAGTGCAAATGATGATACATTGTCAAAGTTGAAAGCATTCGGTTATATGCCTCTTACATTTTCAAATATTCCCAATGCAATTTCACAACCGTCTTGAACGTAATGAGACAATGGATTTTTCCTCTTTCAACTGTGTAATAATGAACAACTATTAGAAACACTTTATTATTTCCAGAGTTTGAAGGATCAGTGGCCACAGAGAAAATATGCCCTTTTCAACCAAGTTTTTAATTGTTTTCTCACTTGAAAGAGGACCTAATTTATTACTGGCAGCACACAATGCGTTTGTCTCATCAAGATACATCATTTTAACTATGGGTGAATTCTAGACGACAACACTATTTAATTTGCTGTCACAATTAAGTGATTTATACATCTGACTATACTATTAGTATCATACTAATACTCTGACATTCTCTTGTTGCTTCTGCAAGAGCCATGTTGTTATTTTCTGTTCTTTCACACTTCTTAGGGACACAGCAGTATGAGTTTTGTTCTTAGAAGCTACGCTACAATTATTTTCACAATCCCCTCCATTTGCGTGCTGTCTTTCATCTGACAGACCACCATGAACAACTGAGAAACTCCTGCATGAACTATAGCGAGCTTCATGGCAATTACTGCTGTCTTTACTGATCCATGGAAATAATTTCTTCAGCCATTCCAGCAATGCAAAGCTTCTGCTGCTCACAGGGTGGATCTGTTGATGGATGATACCATCCACAGGCGCTGTCATGGTCATGATCTATGCAGGGCTGTTACTTGACAAATGAAAATTATGTAAACAGTACTCAAACTCAATCTTGCCTCATGATGACTCTGTCTGCTCCATACCCCCTGGCTACAGTGTCCAGTACAGCCAGCTGTTATCTCATGATAAATATCGGGGATAAAATAATCATTAGACAGCACCAGGTTGACTGCATGACGTAATCCTGACTCTTTTAGGTAGCTGGAGCTCTTTTAGCTGTCTTAGGTAGCTTGGAGCTATTCTGGAGATGTATTTCACATGTCTCAAAATGTAATTTTCATTTTGGTGTTTCTGAAATAATTTCTGAATGTTTTTTGCAAAGAAATGTAGCATTGGCTGGTTTTAAAGGTACTGAATACATGAAAGCTACTGCTATTTGAGATCAAGCACCCAAGAAAGCATTTTTAGCAACGTCCTTCTGTAGGCGTGACTAGTCTCACTTTTGCGAGGCTCTGTAACCTCAGCAGTAGCCCCCTCCTCAAACTCTCCCCCAGCACCAACAGAGCTCCTTTATCATCCCAGCCCCATGGATCTGAAGTCGTCCTTCTCCAGCCTGCACCACAGCTTAGAAAACACAAATGACACAGCATAACAAAGTCCTACAAGGGCTGGAGTACTCCTCTATTTATAGGTCGCTAAATCTGACTGAAAAAAAAATTTCCAAAAAGCTCCAGTCAAATTGCTACCTAGATGTTTCCAGACCCAGCCAGAGTGTGCTGGCTTGCTGCCATGTTTTTAAATCCTACCCTGAACGTTGAGTTCTCGCAGGAAAATATGCTAGTGCTTATATGCGGGCAGTTACTATTTCCACAGACATTAATGAATGTTCCCATATTGTTTCCCCACTAAGCTGCAAATGCAAGAAAACAAGACAATAGCATGACCTGACAGTCTCAGGCATGCAAAGACATCCAGCATTTCCATTTCAGACATGCAGCTGAGTGCAGCTCACACAGAATGGGAACAACTTGGTTTTGAGCTTTTCGTTTATTTTTTCTTAGAAGATTGTGGTTTTTTCTGGCTGAATTCTACACTGGGGAAAAAAAAAAAAGCTTTAATCAAACAACCGGCTTAGAGTGGTTCTGCACTGTCTGATTGATTGGCTTAGCCTTCCTCTTTACTCACCCAACGAATGAAATAAGAGATGTCTCATACAATAACAGTCGTATGGACAACCTAAGGACAAAGCAAACCTCTTAGACTTGCCTCTCAGAATACACTACTTGTTATCCTCAGGAGCACAGAAAAGGGACCAATGCACAGAAGAGCCAGAATCCCCTCACCTTCCTTCAAAATATGAGCAGATAGAATGAGTGCCTCAGAGCTTCAACTGTGAGAATGCTGTTCAGCTGTCACCTAATCCTGGACACGTCTGCATTCCTCAGCTGCTCACACCTTAACCTCAGGCTTCCTTGCAAACCTGACATCCTGTTTCTGTCCATGTGCAGAAGCAGTTGGGTTTTGGTCATGTTTGGCAGGCCCATACCTATGTCAGGCTGAGATCTAGAAACCAGGAGATAAACCAGCCAACTTCAGCTGCAGTAGGTTTAACTCCTGACTCCGGGTAGCCAGGTTCAAAGCTGTGTTTCCTCTTTGCACCACAAAGTGACAAAGCCTCTCTCCACTAACTGCAGAGAGAGCCAGCCAGGGAGACCTGACTTCTGGGGCTAAGGCTGGTCTTTGAGAACAGCCTCAGATATGCTCCTCTACCTGCTTCCCCAAGGGCCCCAATTCAGAGGTATTTTCTGAACACCACCTCAGCCAGACTCTCTTCGAATGCAGTGGGAACTGCCCGAAAGCACCAGAAGGTGGATTTCTGCCATCCCTCCTACCCCTTTGACGTAACAGCCCCATGGAGAGAGCGCTCACACAACCCCGCACCACCCACATCCCCCCGACCTTGCTGTGACAGTAATAAGGGGAAGAGGAGCGCTCTGATATTGTCTGACCAGAGGAATGTACTTAAAGGCAGCTCTGCTTCACGTACCGGATTTATAACAAGGGTCAGAATAATTCCCAAGCAGCTCCCGCATCAGGGAGCAAACTAATTCCTTTCCTCTCTCCTTGGCTGCGCAGCTCGGACCCCAGCTGCACCTGAGGTTCCAGCTCACAGTCTATATTCTGCATCATAAAAGATACAAGAGAGAAATCTAAACTAAAGAAGTAATAACCTGTAAACTAATAAACCAACCCAGCACTTTGATAGCTAGGCGCTCCCAAGAGCAGGGATTATTAATGGATGTCTTGAAACACTGTGTGTCTAGTTTTCGAGAGAAGTGGGAAACATTTCCGATGCTCTGTGGATCTTAAGCATTTGCTCTATAAAACCAGTTCAGATAAATGCAAAGGTTATTATAAAAAGCAGACTCCTTCCAGTCTACAAACACAGAGGCACTTAGGCAGTTTAAAAAGAAGAGTAGTAAGAAACTGCTCAAATAAATAATAATAAAGGTATAAAGCTGTAATATTATGGGTAGTTTTTCTTGTCAAAGTATGGGGCTGCACAGTCATCGATTTTCTCTGGTAATTGAGATAGTGACGTGCACGACTTATGTTTCTTCAGGAGCCAGTGCATGGGAGTGGAAGAAGGGATCCTGAAATCTTGCAGAATCTCCAGCCAAGGATTTGATGGCTCTTAACTGCTGTCTGTCTCGATTCTTTATTTCCCTCAGACCGTAAAATGGAGTATATTAATATTCTGTTATGGCAAAAAAGAGTTTATGAAGCTAAATGTAATAATGTTTGCAATGTGATTAGGGATATTTGGAGGAAAAGTGCTATAGATAATGGGAGCGTAAGTACGGATACACGTCCTTCTCAGCCAGAAAAAGCTGGGAAGAAGGTGGCAGGCAGACAAAACCCTCAGGAAAGGTCCCGTTATCTCCCACGGTGTATATTCTCAAATCTTCACCCCTGCCTCAGTCACACGGACAACAGAAGCCTTCTCCTTAGTTCATTTTTTTTTCATGTATTTACTTTCAGTGATGAAGATTCAGTGCTCAGCTATCTCCTGCTGTCCACTTCGTGAAGTTTGCTATATCCTACCTCAGCTCCATGACAAAATGAGATATCTAATTGATTGAAACTGTTAAAGACAACTCTTTCATACCAAACTAATGAAAAACAGCAAAGTACAGTGTTTCCCTGTAAATCTGAACTAGAGTGGGCTCTCTTTGTCCTCCTGTCACGTAAAAAATAAAATGGAGGCTAGCAAGGATGGCAGGAAGAATCCAGACCTTTATGTTTGCTGAAGTAAAATTATTTTCCAGAAAAGGCAGAGCTGGAATAAACTTCTTTATGAGTCAGGAGGCTTTACTGACAAGAGCTACTATTATCTCCGTCAAACAGGCAAAGCCTTGAGTGATTGTGGTAAGCAAGGAAGAGGAATGTTGGTTTTTCGCAGTGCTGGAAAACAGACTATTTGCCCGATTTCAAGGAGTGCCGAAAAGGCATCAAGCCTCTCGGCTGGAATGAACCACAAGAATAACCTGCTCAATTAAATAAAAGCTTTTCCGTGGACCTCTGCTGCTCTCTAACGGTGCCTTAAAGGATTCTCAGCACAAAATTTACGTGCTCTTGCTATAACTGCAATCAAGTTTTCTTAAAACTTTCCATGCAAAAAAAAAACCCAAAACAACCCACAAACATGAAGTCCTTAAGAGATGTTACTCGGAGAGATAACCCACAGCTCAGGTAGCTGTTGCTGCACCACTGCTGGGACATTTTGTGCGTGGCAGGAATGGCAGTGCTACCCAACAATAAAGGGGTTAAAGTTTTTGTGTAAAAGTTTCATGAAGGGTTTAGTCGGCAGTAGGTGACTTACACATACCTAAAGAAACTAACAAGATGTCCATCCTTGAAACTGACACACAGAAACGACGGCTTGGAGCGTATTTTAGACGCAGCAATTACAGAAGCCTGGAAGGGTGCAAATCTTTGAGAAATCCGAGTTTCATTCTAGTATTTCACAGGAAAAACAAAGTAGCACTGAATAAACCGTACGCAATTAAGAGAAACTAATGTTTGCACCTATTGCTCACGGGACACAATCACAATCATGTTTTTTTGTGCTCTTCACACGGATGTCCTTCTCTGCCACCGCAGCACCACGGGGCAGCGGCCACCCCGGGACCCCCAAGCCCCACGCTCCCCTCACGGAGGAGCGAGGCCACGCGTGGGGCGTTTTGACGCTTTTGATGAGTATTTCTCCGATTTTGGTCAGAAAGCGTGCTCGGGGGCTTCAAGTGCGGCCCAACAGCACCCGGCGGGTGGGAGCGGCCGCATCCCACGTGGAAACGGGGAGAAAAAGAATAAAAAGCATCAAAAGGAGCAGCGTGCCGCCAGCCCCCAGGTTTACCGCGTCCCCTCACGGCCCTGAGGAAGGGCACACGCCGCTGCCTCACGGCAGGGGTTCCTGCCGCCTGACACCCCCCACCCTACCCCCGATGGGAGCCGGTGTAAAACGGGCAGAAACGCGCCGAGGGGGCCGGGTCGGGCCGGGCCGGGGAAGGCGCGCAGCCCCGAGCCCGACGATGCCCCCGAAGCGAGCGGGGACGCCGGAGATGGCGCCTCGTCCGGCGCGAGCGCGACGGGCGGCGAGCGCGCGCGGGTAATGGCGGCGCGGCGCGGAGGGGAAGGCAGAGCCGCGGCGCACGGAGATGGCGCGGGGCGGCCGCGGCCCCGCGGAGGGAGGGGAAAGGCGCCGCTTCCGCCGCGGCGGGGCGGACCCGGACGGAGAGCCGCGGCGCGGCGGGGCCCGGCGCGGGTAGGGGCGGCGGGAGCCTGTGTTCAGCGGCGGGTCGGCGTCAGGGCTCGTCTCCCTCGGGCAGCGCCGAGCCCTGCGGGAGCGGGGGTGAAAGCGGGCTCGGGGGTCGCTGCGCCGGGGGCGGCGGCCGGGAGGCTGCGAGGGAGGGCACGGCACGGCGGGCGGCCCGCTCCGTTGGTGCGGTGACTGTTGAGCCGTGATCAGTGCGAAACTCCGTAAAACGGCAGCTCGTTCGTGCGGGGCAGTGCAGGGCGGTGCTGCGGGGCAGTGAAATTTCCTCTCCCACTCAGGGATGTGGGAATGTGGAACGTTGTTCCTGCACAGAGACTCACCTCCGCATGCTTTGTGCTCCGAAAGCAACTTAACACGAGTATCTCAAATGAAGGGAAGGATTTGGGCTTTTTATAGCCTCTGTGGTTTTAATCTCATGTTATTTTATTGTTCCTGTTGTTTTATTGTTCTTTTCCCGCAGCGATGGAAGCGAGGCCCATCGTGACGTCCAAGCAGCGAGAGGAGGTGGTGCACGGGGTCCCGACAGAGGTGGTGTGCACGGCGTTCTCCAACTCCGTCCTCGTGGTAGTCACGCAGTACGGCAAGATGGGCACCATCGTCTACGTGGACCCCAACACGGTCGGCGACAGCGTGGGCAGGCCTTCCCTCACCACGAAGGTGCTGCTGGGCAAGGATGAGGTGAGAGCGGATGCAGGGTGCACAGGGAGCAAGGATAAGGGTCGAATGTAGTAGGTGGGGCCGTGCAAGCGCCGGGGATTTGATGAATCACAGCAGTTAAGTGGTGTTTGCACAGCGGTAAGATTAATTTTAAAATCTCTTCGGAGGGGAGAGGGGTTCATCAGAAAAGCATGCGCGTTCATCTGCTCTTTTGACGTAACAAAAGTTTAACTAACCATGAGTGGTTTGGTGATCTGTTACTGTGTGTCCTACAGGATATGGATTGCTTTGCCGTGTTTATGGAAGGTCTGATAAGGCTCCTGTTGATTTAAGTGTTGCAAGATCAAACATGCAGCCTTTGATAATCTTTTTTTTTGGGTTTCTAATCCAGTGAGTTTGTTTTCAAATCTCTTTTCTCACCCCCACCCCCACCCCGCAATGCCAGCCCCACAATGAACTTTAGTTGCCCTTTCCCAAGCGCGCCCGCCAGCACCTACCCTTGATAAAGTTTAATTTGTTTTGCTTCAACAAAATGAGTTTTTATCGACCATTTCACAAAGCTGGAGAGAAGGCAGAAGAAAACGTATTTCACAAAGCGTCAACTAGTCAAGCATTAAAACAGAAAGTTACAAAGCTACAAGATTCTGAGGCTTTCCATCAGGGTTGGAGCAATCAAATAGTACTTGCTAACTTTAACTAGGAAAACTGTAACAAGTTCCTGGTTCTATCCACAGCTTCCCCATATGGAGCTCTCATTCTTCAGCAGTAGCCTTTTTTCTCTGGATGAGAGATGCTTTGCTTAACACTGACGTGATGTCTGCTAATTCTGACCACGTCCACCCCTAAGCTGCTTTTGGGTTTTATTTGGAAATGAGAAGTGCCTTTGTTTACTTTGTTACATAGTATTTTTAAATAATTTTATCAACTTAATCGATCTCAACTTCTACGAAAAGGTTTTCACTAGTTTGCTGCCTTCTTGCTTGTCACCATTAACATCTCTGTTTGGGATGGTGCACGCTTCCAAGCCACACTGGTAGCTAAAATCAAGCAAACTCTTCCTTCTGATAAACACATAACTGTGGGTGTAAATAAAACCTAGACAAGCTGGATGTTCTTGTTAAAGAACTTCTTCATTAAGAAGATTGTATCACTTTTCTTCCCTCCTTCAGCCTCACTAGTTATTTCTGGTTTTCATTATTCTGTTAAAAACAACACGTCTTTTACATACAGCATGCAAAGACTATGTATATAACACCATTTTGGGGTCTCTAGGAATTGCAAAAATAACAGGGTTTTTTTCCAGATCTTGTCAGCAGAACATACCCTCTTCAGCAACAAGGTTGTAAAAGAAAAATGTACTTGGAGACTTCTGCAGAAATCTGGCTATGATGGAAATAGAGGCATTTTGATCCATGGCTTTTCATGTAATTTGATGTTTGGTGACATAGTTTGGGTGGGAGGATTAGCAGAAAGAAGGATTCTCCGTACCGACTTTCCAAGTTTTCCAAACCTGTGCAAAACTCAATTGAAGTGCAGCTCCTGTTTCAGGGTGGTTTGGGTGGCTGTCACTTCCAAGTCCAAACTCTTCCCTTTTAAGCTGGTTGAGAAGGTGCTTTCTAAAGCTCACCGTACCATGGCTTGGCTTTGCCAAACGGCATGTCCATTCCAGTCATGTTGGAACCTCTCAGCAAACTACACAGTCTGAGGTCAATATCTCCAGGTTTTTGATAGGCTCCATGTCATTGCAGGACTCTTCCTCTCCTAACTCGTGTGGGAGGGCTCTCCCAGCTGTAAGAGTGTACATCTGTCTACCTTTGCTTTTCAGCCACTCGTCCATGTTTGTGCCAAAAACCTGGTGGCGTTTGTCTCTCAGGAAGCTGGGAACAAACCCGTTCTTCTCGCCATGGCTTTAAAGGACAAGAGCATGGAAGGAATACAAGCTCTACGGGAAGTGATCCGAAGTTGCCAAGTGTGGTGAAGTTGTGCCATCTGGATTCAAGGAAATGATCTTGAGTCCATGACTCATCACCACTTATTTGAAAGGACAAGAAATGAAAATGATGGAATGTCTTTGTGCTGGTTTTGGACGTACTGAGGAATTTAATGAATTTTTCTCTACTGTGTAGAACATTTGTGGGTTTTGTTACTGTGACAGGTTTGCAGTCCATACAGTCGGTGATGAGACAAGAACAACTGTCTCAACGTACAAGAGGAGTATTATTTATATCACATTGGGTGGGATGTGTATTTGGGAATCAGCACGGCTCCACGTTTGTGTGTCCTGAGGAGCCACAGATGCCAAGCTCTGGAGCTACTCTGTACCGCAAAGGGGCAACACCCAGTGCAGAGTGAATAAAAGAAACATTGACAAATCTAATTTTACCTGTTTTCTTTTTTGCTCTGTGAAAATCACTTCAATTGAAATACAAGCCTCAGTAATGAATCAACAGCAATTGCATAATAGGAAATAGTTTCTTGCCTGTTTTTAAGGAAATGAGTCCTATATGACTGCTTTTGTCCTTATGTCAGTCCGTTTCCTGATGTATGCTGAATCCATTTTCCACTTTCACTCCGATTTTAAAGAGAGACAGATAATTATGCTCTGCAAATTTCATGAAAGCTGACGTCAAGGTGGGAGACAGGAACCCAAATTAGTGGTGAGAAAGAGGCAAAATAACAGCTGCTTATGAATTCCATGGTACAAGCACATCGGAGAGGCAGCATGTACATAGCTTGGACCACCTGCAGTGAGCTGTCCCTCTCCTAAAGCACCTCTGGTAGGAGACATGGGGACAGAAGGATTTGGGGGGGGTTACACAGGGGTGTTTCTTCTGAGTCTGTTGGAAAAAAGGTTTAGATGAAGTCACATAAGTTGATGCAATGCTTAATAGCCAAACTTTTGCCATTTGCTTGGAAAGCACATTTGTTTTCACTTCTTGTAACAAGTAACACTAAGTAGTAAATTTTTAAGTGAGCTGTTACACACTTATGCCACTTAGGAATTTGACAGAGCAGACAGGAGCCAGGTCTTGCATTTGGCTGGGCAGAGAAGACCTGGGCTGGGTTAAGACCTGTTGGTATCAGCAGAATCAGCACAGAGCCTGTGCTTGCCCCACCTAGATCCAGTTGCTGGGTCATTTCTGTTGCTAAAAAATCCCCTAAAAGTAGCAGAAAATGCAAAATGCATTTTGAAAGGACTCATTTTCTCTGAAATAAGGGTTATTTACAGTGTTTAAGGGATTATGAGAAATGAAACTTGTTTTAAAAGTACGTTTGAACACTGCAGGCTTGCAGCTGCCCTTGACAAGAAATTTCATCTAAAAATAATTTTCCAAACTGTGCTTCCAAGAATCAAAGATTTGCATCTGTCAGAACTCCAAATTTTCCCTCTTTTACACTTTTTTTTTTGTCTAGGAGGGCTGAGAGAGGCATATGGAATTTGTTAATGTCGATCCTGGTTTGCTAGTAGGGATTCTTTCCTGACACAAAACTCAATGTATTTCTCAAATCTTGGTACTCTTACGGTGTCCGTAGCTCCAGCAACTTGTGGAAACCATACATTAATTAGCAAATTGAATGTAAATCACATCTTCCACCGTAGTGATATGGTGGCATACCACTGCTAAGCCCTGAAGTCCTGAGTGTTACTACTTAAAAGCTGACCACAAGTTAACCACCTTAATTTCCTGGTTCTGTGGGCCACCAGGTCTGCACAGGGTGGTGGGTAAAGAAAGGTTGTGTAGATGGCTCCCGTTTGGTGCTCGGAGACGGGACAGACTTCTTGTTGTCTTTCCATGGGCAATAAAGAATTAGACCACGAGCAGCTGGTCCTTCAACTTTGCTCTTCTCTGCTCTGCAGTAAACCAGGGGGAAATCTTCCCCAAAAAACAGGCACAAGTCTGCCTGTAGCACCAGCTGCCTGCCTTTTAGTCATCGCTGTCCTCCAGATAAGGATTAATTCCCAATTGAAAAAAAAACTGCCTTTGCCAGCCAGGCAGAGCTCTCGCCCACGGCCACAGGACGTGCACCGGGCTTGGAGCAGCAGCATTGGGCTGCACCGTGGCTTTCCATCCGTGTTTGCTTTCTGGGTGTGGGTGCCGAGCGCCATGGACTGGAAAGGTAAGTTCGGTGGCTTTTCCACAGGAGGCAAAGCCCGACCTGCTGCTCCGGCTCCCACGGGGCCCGGGGTGCAGCAGGGTGAGCAGGGCACTGGCAGGGCCCGCTGCCAGCGGGCGGGCAGGGCTGGGAGGGTGCCCGGAGGAGGAGTCTCCCACGGGTGCAGGTGGAGGAGGGCGCACGGGATGCGGAGGCAGGTGCACGGCAGCCAGACCCGCTCCCGGAGGAGCCCCATAGGGTGAGTAGGTGCTGGGGCTGGGGGTGTGCAGCAGCAGGGGGGGCATCCCCCACCGACCACAGGTTGCCCCAGCCGTCAGTCCTGAGCTGCTGCGAGGGCAGAGCCTGGTGCGAAAGCCCTGTGCGTGCGTCACCCGCTTCTCCGGATGGGCTTTAAGGAGGGCTTGGTGCTGCCCTGCCTTAATTTATAGCTGCGTGCTATACGTCCTTCCTCCTGGGTGGCGTGGGGGTGGTACGGAGAGGTTGATCAGGTAAATAACCCCAGTGTCCTGGTTTCATCTGAAAGCAGTCAGGAGGAAAGGCATGTCTCCTGTGCTGGTGAGGCAGAGCCTGGAATCTCCCCTCCCTGGGGTGGGAGGCAGGGATTTCCCCCCCCTTACGGAGGCGCAGAGGCACTGGTGGGCAGCTGCGGACACTCGCCTGTCCTTTCTGACCACCCCAGCCCCACGGGGGCTGCCGCCACGGTGGGGATTTGTCCCAAGTGCTTCGGGACACTGGGAGGAATGTGAGCTGGGAGTCCGGGCTCCAGCAGCCTGCGGCTGGAGGGGAATCCCTGGCGAAAAGCCCCATTTGCAGGTGGCCTGCCTGAATCCAGGTTTTACTACTCAGTTTATTTTCTGCTGAGTGATCATTTAGCATCTCTAATATCCCAAGGAGTGAGTGTAACAGGTACACACCTGTGTGTGACAGGTATCGGCAAGGTGTCTGAAAACAGCCAGACTGGATGTGGCACTGGCGCAGTCCCGTCGAGGAGCTGAGTTTTGCAGCTGATACTATTCTCTGTGTCTTCTCACCGCCTTTGTTTTGGAAGCAAATGGTCCTCTAGCTGCATTGAATTGCCCGGCTACCTTGCATAGCCGGGATCTAATTACCTCTGGAGCTGGGAGCCCTGTCTCCAAGCCGCACTGAGGCTTTTGTTTTTAATGACTTGCTCCGACACGTTCAGAGTGTGACAATGTAGGGGAGCCTGCCAGGACGGGCTGCTGGTGCCACCATGCTCGTACTGCGATGGCTGCAGCCAGACTGGGAAAGCTAATAGGAGTCAGGATGTCTTGGGCCAAGCATCCGTGGCATGGTGCCGGGTCAAAAACAGAATAAATGGGTCTAGTGATGAGCACAACTCTCCACCATGTCCTGGGACGCAAGCTGGATTGCATCCTTCCCTATCATGATGCTTGGGCAGAGGGAAAGTGTGGCCAAATCCACCTGTTCAGCCCCAACCTGCAGCCCCCAGAAAGAGCGAGGAGCAGTGGGAAGTGGCACACAGCTGGGCTCTCACCTCCCTCCTGGTGCCACGAGCTATCTTGGGCCTCCTGTTAATGTTTACAAGGCAGGACCGGCGTCGTTGCGGTCTGTCCAAAGACCAGATCCCTCCCTGGCTCTCCTTGGGATCCTGCTTCCTGCTGGCCGGGGCAGGCCCGCAGGACGGTCGCAGGGAGGAAAAACCCAGCTCCTCACTGCCTCCGTAACACTATCGGCCCCGCTCTCCCTCCAGCCATCTCCGGCTCCGCTTCCCCGCTCGCGGGCGCAGGTACGCTGGGGTGAGCTCCTGGGACCTTGCCAGCATGCTGCCGCCCCGGGCATCTCCTCTTACAGGCGGCTCCTGCCAGGCGGAGGGGGGGGGAATTATTTTTAGGGCTGTTGATCTGACACCAGCTGAGTTTCCTCCCCTGTGAGGTTGAGGTTCGGGGAGAGGGCAGGAGAGGAAGCCACTGGGCGATCTCTTGCTTTGGTTTATTTTCTGTGTTTAATTGGACCGAGGTCATTCCCTACCACTCTTATCTGTGGCAGATATTTTCTTGCTTCTCACCAGTTCATGCTTACGATTTTTCCCCCAGGCGATAGTTACCCAGCAGCTAAAATCTTTGTTTATTAACAATGCACTGGGAAGCATCTATATTGTTAGAGCTCTGCTCACAGGTGGTTGCTTTCTTTTTTTAAAAAAAACACTATTGTTATAATTGGGAAAAAGCAGCTTTCCATAGATTACCAGAAAGAGAGGCCAAACATGGTAGATCATGCATCTGTCAGCCTTGAGATACGAAGCTGCCCTATAAATAAGAGCATATTATTAGGTTGGTCCTTGCTGTCTGGAACCGCAGGGTACATGGTGGCCATACTCTCCAGCTACCCTCCGTGCCAGGAATGCTCGGCACCTTGGGGGGACCAGCTTTGAGGAGGACAGATCTGCTGGGGAGATGCCAGAGTGCTTCGGCATCCCCAAAGGGCAGCAGCTCTGCCTCCGGCACCACAGGCTTGCTCCCTTGGCTTAATTTGGGTGCAGGAGGGACCGCTGGCTGCCCTTCACATCTTGGGGCTTGGCACACCAAGACAGCCCCCATCCCGAAATGGCCGAGGCTGCCAAACGGCCTGGGTGATGCCAAACCTCCAGTTTCTTGGGCAACCCTGGGGTTTGCCCCCAGCGGGCCACACACAAGGAAAGGAGCCAAATTTGGGAGGATCACTACAGGGATCCCAGTGTTTTCTGGGCTCCCAAGGAGGACATCAGTGTCCTGACCTCCCCCTCCCTCCCCCCATTGGTAAGGGGGTCATTATTATCGTGGGTGAGGGATGAGTTTAATCCTTAAGTGTCTGGTTTCTGATGGAAAAGGGTCTTGAGCCACAAGTGTGAACTGACAGGGCCACAAGTGCAGGGAGATCTTTTCCTTTCAAGCAGGATGATGACCCCTGGTAAAACAAGAAAGAGCAAGGCTGGAAAGGACAAGTGGGTGTTTTGGAAGACAAGAGGATCTCATGTGCTTCCTCAGAGAAAAGAGGGTCTGCTCTTGAAGGACTTCTGCATTCTCCTGCTGGGAGAAGCAGACCCAGCCATGGTGCATAGGCTGATTTGGGTGAGGGACACCCTGAAAAGAGCTTGGGGAGGAGATAAACCTCACAGGAGGTTTGTCCATACTGTGTGGGCTGGGAAATCTGCTGGGACCTTCTCCTTCACCAGCTTACCTCAGTCCTGCCTTCCTTCACCACTCCCCTTTCCTCTCCCTCCCTGCAGATGAGTAATGCCACGCATGCCTTGCCCTCTACCACGGCGTCCAGCACCCTTGGGCCTGGCACAGCAGCCAGGCTGGCCTCAGCCACCCCATCCTCAACCCTCACCCGGCTCATGGCCACCCACAACGACTCCCAGGACAGCCAGCAGCTTTTCCTGACCACGACAGCAGCGCAGGTCATCTCTGGCATCTTTGTGTGGTCAGCGCTCATCATCACCTTCCACCAGGTATGGGCTGGGATTGAAGCAAGGGCAAAACTATTGGTTGTCCTCAAGTTCACTTCAACTCACTCAGTTCTGGATAAATATTTCCTCCGGTTGCTGCCCAGAGGGGATATCTCCGCTGTCGGGAGCCTGCTGCTGGCAGCTGGGGAGGGTGGACTTTGCCCACGCACTCCTCGGGTGGCTGCCAGAGCTGGGAGAGGCTACAGGGCATCGGCACTGCCTGGAGGCAACACCCAGTGGGGTTTCTCGTCTGGCACACTGGGGTCTGTGCCTTTGGGGCACATACCACCAGCTGCCTTGAAATGTTTCTGGGTGCTGCACGGATCTGTGCTGCTGAAGGCAGCCCTGGGGCAAGCTGGTGCCTCTTAGTGCTGGGACAGGGCTGCACTGAGGCTGACATGGAGGAGGGCACGCTGCTCGCACAGCCCTGGGGAAGAAAGCCTCTTTCCATGTGTTTTTGTGGAAGGGATTGTTCTGGGGACTGGGATGGAGCCTGTCTGACGTGTTTGTTCACCACGATGGGGCTGTGGTGGAAAGCTCTCGGGACGAGGGCTGACATGGGACAAGCCTCCTGCAGCCCTGCAGGATAGAGGTCCCTCTGGTTGCCCTCCTGAGCAGCGGTAGCCACAGCTCTGCATGCTGGGCACTTTGCAGATCTACACACACCTGAGGAATTACACCGTCCCCAAGGAGCAGCGCTACATCATCCGCATCCTCTTCATCGTGCCCGTCTATGCCTTCGACTCCTGGCTCAGCCTCCTCCTCCTCGGCAGCCACCAGTACTACGTCTACTTCGACTCGGTGCGCGACTGCTATGAAGGTGAGCAAAGCCTCTCCTTGGCAGGGAGGCTGATGGCAAAGCAGGGCTCTCATCTCGCTGACCTGTGTCTCTGGAGTGTCCTGGATCACACAAAGTGGCAAATCTCCATCTCTTTTACTTCCCACTTTCCCTTCCCCTGCATGGAGGTTTTCCCCATCCTTCTCCATTGGCAGCAGGGAGGGGATGCCCCATGGGCAGACATGAGCTGGTGCCTTTCTGCTGCCTGCCTGCAGGCTCAGAGGGACCCCAATGTCATGCTCCTGGGGAAAGAGGTTTTTTGGCTGCCTTTCAGGTAGAAATGTAGCTTCTCTAAAGCAGAAGGTAAATATACACAAGAAACTGGGAAGGTGGGATGTTTTGAGGTGCAGGGGAAGCTCATCAGGTTTGAGGTTGCTCTTCCCCCTTATTGCCCTCCTCCTGGGGAAGAGAGGGGTGTGGGCATGTGTATTAATTCAGGTTTGGAGTATATGGAAAATAAGTGATGAGGATGTCCAAGGAAACCATTCAGGACCTGCTCCATGCTGGCCACCAGCTGCTTGTGCTTCCCCTTGGCATTTTTGAGGTCTTTCCATGCACATGGTCTCTGGCCATTGCACACCTGCCTGGGCTTGTCTGGCCACACATGGAGGCTGACTCCACAGGCGCTGTCGCGACATCCGACTGCTGCTATGTGCATGCAGGGGCTGTGTGTGCACGGAGGAGCTGCTGCGCCTGCAATGAACCCTATGCACATGGCGCCGTGCGTCTGACGCCGCTTGGAAGTCAGATGGATTTGACCTGCTGCTTCACTCGCTGGGCTCCCACCCAGCAGTGTCCCAAATTCTGATGCAGAGCCAGGGTGGATAAGACACCTGAGCAGGAAGGAACGTGAAACGTAACAATCCCTGCCCTGGATCTCCATCAGCTCTGCTGATCACGTCTGCCTTTGCCTTGCCAGCTTTCGTGATTTACAGCTTCCTGAGCCTGTGCTTTGAGTACCTTGGAGGGGAGAGCACCATCATGACCGAGATCCGAGGGAAGCCCATTGCGTAAGTCCCAGCATCCCATGAGTTCCTCAGCCCACCGCCCACTTTCTCCATCCAGCAGCCCCAACAGCATCTCCTTGGCTTCTGTTTCCAGATCCAGCTGTTTTTACGGGACTTGTTGCCTTCAGGGCATGTCCTACTCCATCGGGTTCCTGCGCTTCTGCAAGCAGGTGGGTACCCAATGTGGTGCATCAGCTCCACTCCTCTCTGACGAGGGCTCTCCGGGCAGCAGGTCCCTTCCCCGCTACCCCACTGAGAAGGCTCTGCTTCACCGCTTTCCTGAGATGCTCTTTTTGATTTTTTTTTTTATCTCCGAGGGAGGCAGCTCACCCAGCTCGCCGGCACCCGGCCAGCAGCAGGCCGCCCGCCGCACTCGCTGTCCTTGCCTCTGACTCACTGCTGAGTCAGGGTCTCCTCCCACTGCAGAGCTGAGATTGCCATCTCTGTCCAGTCCCAGGTTAGCCTGGACGGCTCTCTGAACTCTCCAGGGCTGCGCTGCGGGCCAAATCCTGGCACCACTGTGGTCCCAAACCACCCGGTCCCCACCCTCGGCGTGCCTACGCTGCCTTTCAGGAGCTGCCTTCTGGCAGCCCTGCTCCCTCCCGTCTGCAGACCTTGTGCTGATTCATACCTCACCCCACAGCATTGGTCACTGCTGTGATGAACTGCTCTCTCCTCGGCATCTCTGTCCCGGGAGCAGAGAGGTTGGCTGGCGTGGAGGGGCCGGGGGTGGCAGGAGCTGCAGGGAGGGCGGTGGGATGTCCCTGCTGCCCAGGGTGCACCGTGTCTCTCCCCCGTGCAGGCCACGCTGCAGTTCTGCATTGTGAAACCCCTCATGGCGATCGTCACCATCATCCTGCAGGCGTTCGGGAAGTACCACGACGGGGACTTCAAGTGAGGATGCTGGGTCGGGCTGGGGAGGGTGAAGGGGACAGGACGGGCTCCTGCTCCATCACAAGGGTCAGGGTGCCCTGCCAGCCCGCCCTGGGGACCTTCTCCACAGGTAGTGAGGGGACAGGGAGCCCAAAGCACTGGGAAACAGAGACTCACTGCCTCCAAGTAAGAGAGGGATGAAACTCCTGTGGACCATAATAAAAGGGGTCCCATCAACGGAGGAAAAGCTGGGAGTGGCCCCCTGCTCCCCTCTTTCTCCCTGCCTTTCCTTCCTCTCCTGCTCTCCCCTGTGCCAAAGCCACGCACCTCCCCTCCCCATTTCTTCCTTCCTTGGCTCCAGTTGCACGGGCTTCACTTCCCACAGCCCAGTGCAGCGGCTCGCTCTCTCTCCCCGCAGCGTCCAAAGTGGCTACCTCTACATCACCATCATCTACAACTTCTCCGTCAGCCTGGCACTTTACGCCCTCTTCCTCTTCTACTTCGCCACCATGGACCTGCTACGCCCGTTTGAGCCGGTCCTCAAGTTCATCACCATCAAGGCAGTGATCTTCCTCTCCTTCTGGCAAGGTGGGTCCCACCACTTCTCCTCCCATAGCCCCCCACCTGACCCAGGAACGCAGGACCAGAGCTGATCCCTCTCCCTTCCCCTGCCCAGGGACACTGCTTGCAATCCTGGAGAAATGTGGGGTGATCCCTGAAGTTCAGATCATCGATGGGAAGGAGGTGGGAGCTGGAACAGTGGCTGCTGGCTACCAGAACTTCATCATCTGCATTGAGATGCTCTTTGCTTCCATTGCCCTGCGCTACGCATTCACCTGCCAGGTGTACAGAGAAAAGAAAGAAAACTCAACAGGTAACTTCCTCTCTTCTTCCTTCCTTCATCGGTGAATAAAGGAAGAGGAGACCCTGCCCTTATAGCATTACCAATGGGATGCTAAAAGCCACCAGAGGAGTTTCCTCCTCTTATGCTCCATCAGTTCCTTCTCCCTCTTCCCAAGTGATACCCACGAGCCACAGCAAGTGGACAGGAAAAGAGACCTTGGTGTGGATGGGCGGAATTAGGGGATTATGGTATTATGGCACACGTGGCTGAGAGGTTCCATCCTCTTTGAAACACAGAGCTAGGGTTGCCTCTCTTCTCCTTGATGCTTGCCTCCGCAAGCTGACATGGCCCGCGATGAGGCCCTGATCTTGTATTCCTAAGGAAAACTGTCACTTCGGTCTTGGAGTGCTTGGGCTCATTGACTGTCTGGTGTCCCATTACCCTCCCACTTTCCCTGTTTTTCAGCAAACCTTGCCCCGATGCAGAGCATCTCAAGTGGGCTGAAGGAGACCATAAGCCCTCAGGACATTGTGCAGGATGCGATCCACAACTTCTCGCCCACGTACCAGCAGTACATCCAGCAGTCGATGCAGGAGGCAGAGCACAAAGTGCCGGGCGAGAACGGGCACGTGGCCTCCAAGGCGGAGGGACCGAGCAGCAGAAAGAACAAAAACATTGAGAAGCGAGTGCTTATCCTGTCGGATGAAGAGCTGTAGGAGACATCGGAGGAACAGTGACACTGGGGAGTGTCATTAAACCCATGCAAATGGGAGCTGTCTCAAGGCTGAGACAACCTCGTCTAATCGGAGTACCACGAAGCCAGGAACTCTACCCAAAAAGCCAGTCTCTTGAAGGGAAGATGCAATAACCCAGGGAAAGGTTCAATCATAGTGCCAGCTTCTGCTGTCGCATCGCTGCTGGTGTTAGGGACTGGGCTGATACTGCTCCTGCGACTAAGCAGCCCTGCGTTGCTGCCTGGGCTTCGCTGCCCCACTGCCGGTGTCCCAATGCCAGCCCCGTGCCCGTGCCCACGCAGGGGGATGCCAGGAAGGGAGCGGTGCCAGGCTGCAGGACGGCCCAGCCGCCCTCACCCTCCCTCCTCTTACCTCCAAGCAGCACTGAAGCCTGAGAGAAATGCTTTTCTCAGCAGCACAGTTCTGCTCTAGTTTCTCCCAATTTGAGTAGAAAATTATCTCGAAGGGTCCCGTGGAGAAAACCAGCCCAGGAAGGTGACTTCACTTCACCTCAAAACCCGGTAATGGTTGAAAGATGTCATTCCTTATTTTTTATATCTTCTCACCTCTCCTCCCAGAAAAGCCTATGGAGTTGTGCAGAAGACCTTTACCAGGATGGAGGAGTAAGTCATCCTCTTCTCCCTCCAGATGGGGATGCAGCTGTCTGAGTAACTCCCCCGGGAGCAGCAGCGAGGTCCCAGTGGGGCTAACGGGAGGTCTCACAGCTGCATTTCTGAGAGCTGCGGGTGGCAGAAGAGCATGTTTATGTCTAAACCTACTTATCTCTGAACAGATCAGAAGTTAAAAGGGATTCCAGCTTCCTTATCAGAGTCTTGATTAGGGAACCAGACTGTGACTGTCGGTGGTAGGAATGCGCTTACTGGGAACTGTCTGTTCCTCCTAACCGCTCACTATTTACCGTCCCTGGGCTTTGCCCAACCTGCGGGAAGGCAGCGGGAGCCGAGCTCGGCTGGGTGACGGTGGCGGGGATGGAGACATGCCAGGGGCTGCTGCCGCTCGGGGCAGGACCGCTGGCGGGGAAGATGCTGCACAGAGGGATTTTCCCCATACCAGTGATGGAGAGCGCGCATCCTTCTGTTAAACTTCCTGGGTTTTTTTTTCCTTCCCAATTTTTAGTCTAATTTCTGTTAATCACATGATCCCTGGGAACTTACTGAGGGATAAGCCAGGCTGTTGTTTGGGAGTGGGAGCTGAGTACTGAAAGGACAAGGGCAAGTCTACTGCCTCACATTTGTAGTCGTGTGGCAAACAAACTAACGGGTAGGGCTTAGAGCCATCTTACACACAACTCCTAGCAGGTTTGGTTTTTTTTCCCTGCTCTTAAGCTGCAAAATGTAAATCACAACATGAAATTATTTTATTTATGAATTTTTTTTCTAATAAACAGCAATTTCTACCACGGAGAGAGCAAGTGTTTTCACTTAGCTCAGCAAGCAAAGCCCACGATCTGCCTGTTCCTGCTCTAATGCTGATGCTCTTAAGCTCAACATCCTCCCTGTCCCTCAATGCTGGCCCAGCAGAAATACCTGCACATGCAGCATCCTGCCCATTTTGGCATTCCCACGGGATTTGTGCTCATCTTTTTCACTCCACAAAGAGTGTGCGTGTCCCCCCCACTTTCTCTACTCACACTGCACCTCCTCCAACCCTCACCTAAGCTCCAGATGCAGCAGTTGAGAGCTGCTGGATCCACTTTAGCCAAGCTAAGCCCAGACTCCAGCAGTAACAAGACAAGATCTATTTATTATTATTGGAGAAATGTTATCGTGCTGGAAGCTCGGACTCCACACAAGCAGGCTACAGCTAAGCCAGTTTTGCAAATCCCTCTGCTCCAAAGCACCGCTGCTCGTACCTGCTCAGATGAGACTGCTGCCACTTTTCTTGCAATGAGGTCCATAAACAAGAGCCACATGCTCTGTGCATCCAGGCATCCACTCAGGGTCCTGCGCATCCTAGGAGCGGGACCCTCTGGCCCACAAAGTGCAGCCTCAATGCTCAGGGATGAGGCTGCTCGGCTTTGTAACGCAGCCAGCACCGAAGCTGGGACATCTCTCAGTTGAACATCTTGGTCGTCTTCTCCACCCACAGCTGCAGGAACAGAGGCTGCTCCGGCTCCCGGGGCGAGGACAGACTGCAAAGGTGATGATAGCGCATCTGTCGGCACGCTCACGGCCGCCGAGATAAAAAACTTGCACAAGATCACAGCAAGAAACATGGTTGTACTTCATTGCACAAATGATCGACTCCGGTGCATAATGGGCTGCATTCATTGCTCTTGCCAGCAGGTGCAATTCCCACTGCAGATAATAACATTTGCCTATTTATGTCAAGCCCCGATTACTGTATTATATGTAAAACAGGTCTTTCTTGCAAGCAAAACAAGAGGGGAGGGGGGGAATCAGCTGTGACTCATCCAAGTCAGCAGTGTGATACCAGCCCGGAGGAGCCGTGCTGGGCTGGACACCAGCTGGCTGCTGCGCTGTGCAACAGCAGGCAACGCTCCCCTCTCCAGCCGGCCTCCTGGTCGTCCTTTTTCTTGGAGAAGGGAGAGAGGCAAGAGCTCACGGCTCAGGCTGGGCGCTGTCACAGCCCTCAAACCGTTACGCTGTCAAAACGCATCCACGGAGAACAGAAATACCAGTGGAGCTGTAGGCTGAACGTGTCCCCAGCAGACACGGTCCCGTGCTCCCCTGCTAACGCGTCTCCTCCACAACAAGGACGCGGGGAAAGCTGGCAGCGAGCGAGCGGGTGACCTACACAGGAGCCCGGCTGTGCCTGGAGCCGCGCCAGCAGGCAGCTCGGGAGGAACAGGCTTTTCTCGCTGCCAGCAGCAGGCTCCGGTGGTCGGCAGATTTATTTTTCCAGTTGTCACTTGTCCTCGGGCTTTCCTCAAGGACAAGGCTGGGTTGCAGCTATCCTTTTCTCCCAGTGCTTTTGGGGCTCAGGTCAGGCAGGTTGTAAACCTGCTGGTGTTGGGGACACGTCCTCGCGGGGCACACCCTGCCATCGCACCCCCCAGCCGGGCCGACCGTGCTTCCTGTGAGCGGAGGGGAAGGAAGGTGGCCATGGGCGCCACAGCAGAGCCCGCGCTCTCACGCACCACTGCCTGCCTCGCAGCACCCAGGCAGAGATATGAGGCTGCTTTTTTTGGGTGCTAGCACCTACCAGCAAGCCCCTGGCCCCAGCTGCTGGCAGGCAGCAGATTGCCAGACCTGCATTGGAAAGCAGGATTCACCATGACTCTTCTCACCACAGCTCTAGACTTTCTCCTCCCCTAAGCAGGGTGAAGGTTGAGTTTCCTTTCACTGCTGAACCTCCATCTGGCCCATTCCCAATGCCCCTTCTCCTCCTGAACTAATGTTCCTCCATCTCTCCGACAGATACGACCAGCCCACCTCCCTCTCTGCTCCAATCCAGTGTCACCAGCTCCTGGCCGCCATCTCTCCAGGCAGGAGCCGAAGCAGATGATGGTGATGTTCTTGCTCAGTACAGTGACTGCAATCACCCCCCCAGGCTTCACCCGCGTCCCCTGCCCAGCCAAGCCTGCCCAGCCCTACCTCTGGCACCTAATGACCATCCATTACCTGCTGACACACAAAGCCTTTTCAGCCCTGCTTCTCTCCACTTTGACCATATATAATCCTACCTCTAATTCCAACTTTGGCCAACATGCCTGCCTGCCTCCAACCTGTTGCCTCAGCCCAGCACAGGCCAACCATTTTCCTCCTTCAGCTGTCCCCTACAGAAAACTGACTGCTTGGAATAGGGGATGAAAGCTAATGTGGTTCCTACAAGTTCACGGGCACAAGGTACCACCTCTTTAAAGGAGAGGGGGGCATCCCTCTCCAGCACTGTGACCTGTCTCACACTCGCAGCACAATGTCTCCAAGCCAAGAACAGCCCTGCACAGCCAGCTCACAGCACCATGACTGCGGGCAGGTGCCCGCTCAGCTCTCGCTCCCCACCTGTGCTACCATGAACACCCACTGATGATACACAAAGGTGCAGCCTGGGTTGGAAGAACAGATATACATGGTCTGAACATGGGATCTACCAGACAAGGAGCTTGGACCATAGCTATCCCTTGAGCGTGTTCCAAATACTTGAAGGAAGCACCACAGCAAGGCTGGGAGATGGACAAGCTGGCTTCACCAGGCTGGGCTGGATGCTTGCGAAAGCCCAAGCCTGTCTCCCAAAAACACACGGCACTGGCAACACCGCAGCCGACGGTCAGCTGTACACTGCAGCGGGGACGGGCAGGCAAAAAAAAAAAAAACAACCAAAAAACCGAGGAAAACACTCCACTGAAGATCAATTCAAGCTCCAAAACGCTGACCATAGACCAGGGCAAGTCTGAAACCAGAAAATGCTTTATTGGAAAGGTACAAAAAAAACAGTCACTGCAGCTAAATTTACAGCAATAAATTACGTTGTGGCTGTCAAGAGAAAGTAAAGGACACATACACAGGGCTATTCGCCTTACAAACAGGAATCCACATTGCTTGGTATATCAATAATTTATTTTATAATAAAAAAGCAGCACAAAAATAAATATTGAAATGAAATTACTGAGTAACCACAGAGGATAGAATGAGCTGGTGATAAAAACAACTTAAAACAGAAGACTTCTATCATTAAAAAAATGAAAGCAAGTATCCACCATCTACGGAAACACCCCAGCAGACTGAAATACAGACGAAGGAAAACAAATCCACGTTACAAAAGTTTTTCATTTTTGTTTTGTTTCTTTTTTTTTTTTAAATAAAAACAATCATGACAATGAAATTTAAATGATTCGAGAGAGAAAAAAAAAATGCCACCTTCTCCTCCTCCCCGGGTCTGAGCTGTCCAGTGGCCTGACCGCTCCGCACTCCCATGGCATCGCGCCCAGCCCTGCCACAGCTCGCCTCCGCACCGGCTCGCCCGCCAACACCTCGTCCCCTCCCCGGCCGTCCCCGGAGCCGCGGTGTCACCCGCATCTCTAAGCTCGCGCTCTGCGGTCTCATCCGGCAGACGGTGGAGTTGGGCAAGAGCAGAGACGCTGACTTGCTTCGAAGGGATCTGGAGCAGCCCTGGAGGGAAAGGTTCCCCACTCCCAACAGAGAGCACAGCAAAACACGTCTACAAGAACAGTGATGTCCCTCCCGGTCCCTGCCCGACACTTTCGTCTTCTCCTGCCTCCCACCCAGCCCGCAGTTCCCACGTCACACTGCGGATGGGGAGCAACCAAAGAAACGCCAGGCCCAGAGGAGAAGATCCCAGCACTCAAATCCAGAGCCCCTGCTCCTCAGTGGGGCAAGAAGGACGGGGGACACACACAAATTAAGAGGCGCAGGGAAGGGAGCCCCGGCATCCAAACTACTGCAGCAAAGAGACAAGCGAGAGGTACGGCTGCGGGGCAGCGCTGCCAGAGCCGCCCGGGCGACTCTGCGGGCACCAGCCAGCTGCCCACGCGGCGCTCGCCCTGGGCGTCAGGCTTGCAAGTGCAGGACGGAAAGAAAAAAAAAAAAAAACAAAAAACAACAAAACAAACAACAAAAAAAACTAACAGAAACAAACCGAACCCCAGAGGAATGCAATGTGACAACCCCAAGCTGGAGGGCCCTCCAGGGCGGAGGGTGGAGGAGCTGGGTCTCCAATGCAGTCAACAGCTTTCGGGTCATTCCTCCCTCCACGTTACCTTTGCAATTCTGATCCCTCTGTGGAAGTTTAGCCAGGACATTTCATTCCTCTCCAGGTCACCACCCAGGGAGCCCTGGACTGGCAATTTCTTTTAATAAAGATTTACAGTATCAAACTTGGAAAAAAAATTATTTTTTTTTCTTTTTTTTTTACGAAAAATCTGTACGATAAAATGTATATAATTATATATTTATATATATATTTCTCTCTCTTTAAATATTTCCACGTGGTCCTTATGGATATCCAATATGGATTACCTACCATGGCTATGGTATCAACAGCTTTAACAACACCCAGGCCTCTTGTTCTTTATCGAGTGACCAGAGATTTAAGTGCCTACCGGCACTAAACTAGCAATCACTTGGACAAGCCTTTGGCACCCTTCCAAGAACTGGAAAAAAAGAAATACTTGGCCACAAGGGAAGTGCCACGTAAAGATATGTTTCTCAACTCATTCCAACAGCAAGAAGACCCCACAGAACAAAGTTCGACCTCCGTCCCCCTCGATGCGACTGGTCTGATTTCCCCAGCAGGGAGGGTCAAGGGCAGCCAGAGGGTGTTCCTATCTAGCCAGGAATGTTACGGAGCTCTAGAGCTGTTTTAAAGACTGGAAGCATTTGGGCATTTTCAAGTCAACTGGCCTTTTTTGTTAAAGTTTTCATTTAAAGCCCCAACAGTGCCAAGAGTCTCCATTTTGCCTGTTTTCGGAGGCACCTGTAAGGTCTGGGAAAGTTTCCAATGTTTGCGAGCTGGAGAACATGAGAGGACCAGGAAATGACAGTAACATCTTTCTCTTCCTCAGCTTCTGCTGTGGGAGTCAATAACTGGTACTGATACACAGGACACCAATCTGCCTGTTCAGAGATAGGGAGGGAGTGGAGGAGAAATGAGGTAACACTAAGTGCCATCCAAACTCTACGTGTTGGAAAAAAAAATAAAATATCACTTGAAGGAAACTCCCTGCTCCCCTCCATAACACGTGGGTCTGGCAGGGGGAACGAGCCTTCAGGAAGCATTTCACTTACACCCTTTCTGGCTCAGTAAGGTCACGGATGTCGATGTCGAGGACTGAACGAGAACCAAGTCTGAGGTTTCTCTTTTCATTAACCTATTTCACGAAGGACCCTCCTGGGAAATCCAAAGACTCCGATGACAAGGTGAAAAAAAAAAAAGAAAAAGCAAGCTAACAACTTCTTCCAAAGACAAGTAGGGCTTCACTACATTTCTACAAACTTACTGCCATTCAAGGCAAGACAAAGCCTCAAACAACAAATTATACAGGGTGTCGGATGCCAGTTCACTGTCCCCTTTGCAAAAACAGTAGCACTTGATTATTCTCTTTCAGTCCAAAACACTCATGAATTCTCCATGATCTTTGTTTTCTATTCTGGAGCCCAAATCCTCTAAGCTCTTCTCCTCATCTTAAACTTCGGCAATCTCATTCTCTTCTCACCTGCACGACAACAGGCATCGTCCATTCCACAAGTCTCTGACCTGCCCTGCAAAACTCACAGTCCCTTTTCTTTCCTACTTCAAAAAGAAAAAAAAAAAAAAACAACAACAAAACACACAAACACCAATATAGCTATATTTTTTTTTTTATACAGTGACCTGGAAACATTCGTCTTTTCAGCGCTGCTGCGCAACAGTGGAATCTCTCCTTTCAGCTTTCCACCTCCTGCCCATTGCCAAGCCAGAAATCCCTCTCGCAAACCATTGCTCAGAGCCATATGAACGACTTCTCCATCCCGATTCTTCCGTCCCCTAAACACACCGATTTTCCATCCTGCTCTCCGTGCACCTCTCGGGACAATTCACCCATTCCCAAGAGAAAACGTCAAGTTTCAGGGTCACATTCACACAGGTTGTCTGAACACCGAGGGTTGTACACTATACTCTTTGGATCCCAACTTCAGTGCCTGACATGTTACGGAGAGCAAAAGGCTCTTCCAGTTCCTATCTGACCTTCTCCATAGCCCTTCTCTGGTCATCAAAGACTGGCGAGCCCAGCTCTCCAGCTGGGATGTTCACTGCTAACCTACCTACGCTTTTGTCAAAGAGGAGGCTCTACAACTTCTCTCCTCCCGTCTGAACGCTATTGCCCTCTAGTTACACTTCAGTGCTTTAAAAACGTCTTTCCGAAATACTCTGCACAAACCCCTCCTCATAGTGCTGATCCCAGCAGAACTGTCCTACCTTCTGGCAGCCAGTTCTGCCTCCACCTGGTAATACTTGCAGCATTTTTCCTCCTCGTCTCCCCTTCTCCTCCCCATCACACAGCTCTTCACAGCATTTACTGTGTCTCCTTCCCTTCAGCTTCAGGGAATCCAGGAAAAAAAAAAAAAAAAAAAAGCCGCTACTTCAAGACTGCGGATCATTTGGAAGAAATAAACTGCATAAATATACCCAATTCACAGGCACACCTTAGGGAAGGAGCTATCAGGAAACTTGGGCTTGGAATACAGAAGGCTGTAATGTAGTTTTTTTATAGGCCACACAGGTAACTGGGCATATTAAAATATGTAAAATATATATTTTCCCATATTTTAACAGCATGGATTGAAAACAAAAGGTTATTCCTAATGGGTGTGGTCAGACCCAAGCATTAGTCTCCATCGTCCTCCCGCTCCCACCCACTCATAGCAGGACAAAATCTAATTCAAAAAGCCTATATCCCCACCCTCGTAATATCAGATGGAAGCGGGAAAGGTAGGGGAGACCCTTCTTACAGGGAGTAGGATGCCACTAAAGGAAACTCTTTTTCCCATACATTCATCTCACATGATGATTTCTACGGTCCATCTGTTTCCTGGCTCTTGAGCATCATTCACGAAGACTCCGGAGGCTCCTCAGGTATCTTCTCCCAGCCAGAAAGATGCCCACAGCTGAGAGGAATGATTTGGGGAGGCAGGGGGAAGAAGGAAGCAGATCTTGCAATTTGTACTGCATACAGAGCTTGAATCCCGGACACGAGAGGTTGATGGAGCCACCGAGTCCAGACAGAAGCAGCCAGTTAAGTTCCCTTTGTAGGTTTGGGGTTATTTTTTTCTTTTCTTTTCTTTTTTTTCTATGCTTTGCACTTTTGGAAAAGAATTGTTAAAATGCCAATTCTTGACGTGACCAAGGACTCCGGAACGATGCATAAGAGCCTTTTCCCCTCCCCTCTGAAAGGCTGCTAGTTCCCCGCACCGAGGGCACTAGGACGCTGCTGAAAACGGCACAGAACTGGATGAGATTTCGGCTGATTTCACGATGGTGATGACACTGGTGGTGGCAACTTTGGTCGGGGTAATAGGCCCTCGCGCCACAGTACGAGCAAAGGTCTGGAGTGCTTCGTACTTGGAGCGCAAGGCGTCCAGCTCTAGCTTCATGCTGCTGTTTTCTCTGGCCAGCTTCTCCACCTCTTGCTGCAGCTCAACCCGCTGCCTCTCCAGCTCCTCTTTCTGAGTCACGCGCTTGATGCGGCAGCTGGCAGCGTAGCCCCGGTTCTTCAGCGTGCGCCTCCGCTGCTTCAGACGGATGACCTCCTCTTTGGTGAGACCCCTCAGGTGCTGGTTCAGCTCCCGTACGGACATTGACACGAGTTCATCATCACTCAGCACTGGGGCATTCTCTCCTGACTCCTCCTTTACCTGCAAATACCAACAGCACAGGGGTAGCAGCAACCCTACGTGAATGGATGTTCTGGACGGCAAAAAGGGACAGGCCACCTCTCAACAACATGACATCCCTACCTGGAAAACACCCTTGAAGCACTGTAGGGAGCACGTGCTCCACTAAAACATCTGGGTAAAACATGGCACATTTGACCACTGCTGTCATCTGAGTTTGGGTCACCCTCTTAAGTCAGAGCAAGCAGTGAGCCTTACACACCCAGTGTGAATGGAACAGTTTGATTTTTAAGGATAAATGTAAAGCAGACTGATCTTTGTCAGGGCCCGGAATTCATACTGAATGCTAAAGACGACATATTTTCCCAGCGTTATGTTGGGACACCAGTGCAGCATCTCAAAAGCAGATTAGCCACTTGTATGCAAGGTTTAATTCAGCATGTTGTGGCTCTTTGTTGAGGACTGCTCATCCAAGCAGTGAATAAAACCAACGCTGCTTGGCTTCAAGGACCACAGCTTGATTTGGTTTTCCTGGTGCACAGGCCAGACCTTGAAGTTACATGAGAAAGACACCAATGCCTTGTGTCTTTTTCTCAAGCAGGTTTGCTGGCACAATTATTTTCAGAATCTTTAAGACATCGTCCTTTTGTCTCTTCAGAGACCGCAGGACATCTGGAATGAAGAGCTCAGACACTGGAAGAAAACTCTGACAATGCACGCACAACCCACATGTAGATTGCCACCAAGCCGGTATGTCTGAGGCATCTACTGTCTCATGGATCTGAGACACACCAGCTGGACACGTTCTTTCCCCAGCACCTCCCCGTCCTGAGAGTAGAAGTACTTCATTGACAGGCCCGGGAGCACTGGTTTCATGGTGCTGCCACTATCTGCTATAGTCAAAAGTCTCTGGACAGCAACTGGGATACTCTAGCCTTCACACCACCTTGGAGTCTTTAGACCTCTTTCTGGGTATTACCGGTGTTCCTCTACCCTAACCTTTCCTGTAGGTAGTGGAAAATTTTATTGGCACCCATTTTTAAGGGTCTCAGAACGAAGAAGAACAGCCATGTACGACCACCATCGCACAGAGCACAGTTCTGCGACAGCCTCCCCTGCCACCCAGCATCGCCCACTCAGCCTTCTTCCCTACCTTTAATGCCTTGTTCGGTTTGGGATTAGTCGTCATAACCTGAGCACAGTCTTCCGGACAAAACTGCTCAGAAATTGCAACTGGAAAAACAAAAGAACATTTTCAGGTTACAGTAATCTCAGAGAGGAAGGTAGGAAGCAGATACCCAACACATGGTCCAAACTCCCAACTCAACCACCATTAAAAGAAATAACCACACAGTTGTTTAAAACATTGGGATGGATTCAGAGACCAGTTTACCCCATTCAGACACAAGAAAGAGAAACGAGTGTTGACAAGCACATTGCTTTTTAACGCTGAAGATCTCGTATTTTGCTGCTAACTTCACTAAGGTTAAGCCAGGAAGACAGGGCAGGGAGGGGAGGAAAGGACACCAGCTCATGTCTGTAAACAACAGTTACGCTAACCGCCGTACACCGCCTTGCAAGATGCCACCCCTTCTCATGGGGAGCGCCGAGCGCGGCCTCCTGGCCCAGTCACTTGCTCACCTCCCTCCGGAGGAATCCCAGACACTCAGAATGGCCTATTAGGGACTGAATTAAGAGTTACCTCCGCTCATAAAAGGCACTGAAAAGCCACAGACAACAACTCCCTCCATTCTTATTTTGATTATTATTAACCTGGCTCGAAATTGAATCAGCAACCCAGAAAGAAGCTGCCTGGTTTGTAACCTGCTTTCGGTGCCGTCCCCACCCAAAGGAGACGCTACCAGAAAACCCAAACAACAGAAACAAAAGCCACCCCCCACCACAAAAACAAAGCAAGGCAGGAGTTCGCCTCTCCCAACGCACTGAGACTGTTGCGTCCCCATCGTCTTGGCCTCAGGCTGCGAGAGCTGACCTGCCCGATATTTCTAGCGACGTGGAGGCACGTCCACCAACGGAGAGACCGCTCCCCGCCGAGACGCTGCCCTTCACTCTCACCTTAGCCAGCAACGACACCTCTTCGATCAGCGCCCTGCGGAAAACCCACCCGCCCGCACCTCCACCCAAAACCTTCACCCCGCGGTGACGGCAGCGCGGCGGTCTGTCGGGTACCTACCGCGAGAGAGGCGACCGCAGCCGTGCCACCATCACAGCCTCTGCCTATCACTCCCCCAACGGGGAGGGTGCGAGGTGCCGATCCCCCCCGCCCCGACGTACAGCGGCTTCGAGGGATTGCACACCCGGCGGCACCACAGCCTGTCTGGCGGGAGTCCTCTCCCTCTCTGTCCTCCTCCCCCTCCCCGACTCCAGCCCAGCCCAAACCCTCCTCATTTCCACGTCTGCATCGTGTCACACATCCTAATCATTCATGAAAAATCCAGCCAAAGCATCCCAAGCATGATTCCCTTCTGATAGTTGCCATGGTGACCTTGGGAAAGTAGCCAACCCGGAGACAGTCGCCATGGAAACAGAGAAGCCCAAAAGCAATAATGACTTCAGGTCATGTCTGTGCAAAGACATCACGAGGTCGTCGGAGAGTAAACAAACTCATTCATATCTGCAAACAGGGGGCGGCGGGACCGGGGGGCACAAAGGTGGGGTGCGGGGACCAGCGGGAGCCGCGTGGGTGAAGGTGCTGGCTCAGCCCGTGCTGCTGTCACTTGGATTCTATCAGTCGAGACACCTCATCGTCACACGACTTACGTAAAAATCAAGATGAAGAGCACAGGGAAGGAAAAAAAAAAAAATATCCCGCAAGTGCAAAGCCGTGAGATATTATCCTAGATATCAGGGAGTGTATTTAGGCAACTCCTCTATTTTTAAGCCCGAGACAGCACAGCTTTCCACGTCTGGAGGAGGGACAAGGACAGTCGCACAGCGCACGAGCCAAGATGCTCCGTGATGAATGGACCACTTACAGCAACTGGTGTGTGCTGCGTTTTCTAGAGCATCGCTGAGTCCTTCCCTCCTCTCCTCTGGCACCGAACCCCACCCCAGCCACCACCGGAGCCGTCAGATCAGGAGAACAAGTCCCAGTCCCCAGCAGTCACCTCCGAGGGACGGGGACACACCTGACCTCGGGCCACTGCCACAAATGCGTGTTCTGCACAAGGGCTGATGGCGAGGATCTCCAGCGAGGACCTCCTGCGAGCACAGCCGCTTCTTCAGACCCCAGCACCGCCTTTTCAGCCATCCATCGCTTCCCCTCTGCGTCAGGGCGTTCGCCACCCACCCCTACCTCCAAGGCCGGAGGCGCAGACGTAGGCGCTGGCGCACGGAGGAGGAAGGAAAATAAAGCTTCTCGTCTTGGCCAAACGGTCCCGGCGAGTTCAGGAGAGCAGAGGTGCTGCCAGGGCGTAAAGGAAACGGCCAGCAGCCCCCTCCCTGCAGAGGCAGAGCGCGGCGGCCGCGCAGGCAGTTGGTGCCATAGTTATGCAGTGAGTCACCAGCTGTTTACAGAGTTTGAGAGCTCACATTCCCACAGCATCAGAAAACTCTTCCTTCCCTCGGCATCCCCCCCTCCACCTCCCTCACCGCCCCCCCGTCCCTACAAGGAGAGGGGCATGCTGCTGGCGGCACTCTGCGCCGCTACAACCGGAAAAGGAAAGGCAAAAAGGAGGGGGAAGCCGACGACAGACCCGTCACACCCACCGGTTACACAAAAAGCCTTTTGATCCTCACCCAGCGCGTCTTCAAAGCGCTTTCTGCGCCAGCCGGTGGAAAAACTGAACAGGGCCGCTTGGCCACGCGGAGATGGAAAGAAATGTAAAATATGGTGGAAAAGAAGAGGCGAGGGGTGAGGTTGCCTCTGGTGGGGGTCAGCGTGTGGGCTCACCCGTCACCCCAAGAGATGCTCTGGCTCCATGTGACGAAACCTCTTCTGGTCACCTGTTGCTCCATGTCGCCAAAGCGACATCTCCTTACCCTGCACATTCCTCAGCGGACAGCACAGACGCCTTCACGCTCGGTATGGGGTCTTGTGCTGCACGCCTGTCTCCCCTGCACACCAAAGCGCCCTGGATGGGCCAGCATCCCTCCGGGATGGGCTGGGAACCATCCTATTGCACCAGGGCCGTGTGTCAGAGCCACTGCCGGCACTCAGATGAGCAAGGAGGTTCAGGGCACCATCAGGAATCACAACGCTGGACCCTCTTCAAAGAAGGGTGGGAGATGGGGGTCTGCCCTGACCCTAAGGGCAGGATTTGGTCATCCAGGTAGAAACACTCCAACAAGCTCGAGTCTTGCACGAGTGCCAGGGTGAGTCTTATCTTTGCACTATGTGAACGCACAGGTGTGGGTGTATCAGTGAAACCAATACATCACCGCGCGCAACCCTCCCCAACAGCCCTCTGGGGCCTCGGGCTCCATGTCCATCTCTTCACCTACAAAAATCCTTCCCATCAGGACCGTTTGGGACTATCCAGCTACCAACAACAAGCAACTAAAATCAGTGCATCTCCTGCAGTCAGAAGGCAAAACCCCACGACAAAATCGTAAACCACCCCGCAAACATGTCACATCCAGCAGCATTCCCTAAACATGCCACACAGGGGTCTTCTGGGACCCTGCCTGCGATTTGATTATTAGAACCCTTTTAGTCTTTACCCTATTCCTGCCCTTCTTTTCTTAATTGCGTTTGCTGCATCACGTCTAAAATTAGGAGCTCAGCTTTTTGGAACAAGGACCGCATTACATCGCTGTTCTGTAAGCTGTAGGACACACTTTGAACACTACATAAATAAAGTGGTGAGTAGTAATACACCAACTGTAAGGGGCAAAGGCTTTTCCACACTTGTATTTAAAGCGAGTGTTTTGACTGCGGGTTACATAAAGAGCCTTTGTAATTCTGCAATAAAGTTACCCATTGACAGCCTTGCAAACGACCTCTTCCTCTCTCAGACGACTCCTATGCCTCTTGCAGCATCCTCCCAAAAAACCTGGAGGTCTCCAGCTGACATCCCAAGCCTGATGGTCTCAGCTTGGACCATCTAGAGATCCCCAGTTCCTTTGCTTTGAAAGGGGAAGACGGCAGAAAGCCTGACTCGGGCAGAGGTAGGACAGAGCTTCCCACACAAGGCTTGCAATTAAGGAAGAAAACATGCCAGAATGAGATTTCAGACTTTCCACGCTACAGGGCTTTCAAAGCACGTTACGCATTAAGGAATTACTATAAAGTCCCTGCCGACACCCGACAACTGCGGATGAACTCGAATTTTAAAACTCTTTCTAAATTGAAAGACAACCCTGGCCAGAACATGAGTGCCTGGCAGACAGCCCTGCTGGTGTTTAGCTTCCATCCTCAGACACGTACAGCAAACTGAAAACACGCAACCCTCACCTTCAGCCAGGCCAACGATGACTTCCAGAGGGCAGAAAAATAGCGCAAGGTTCAAGCAGCGACGGGGATGTCTGCCATCGCGTCTCAATTCAGCACCGACAGTTAGGCGGGGAATACTCTACTCGTTCCCAAACGCGGTGATTTAATTCCCAGACAGCCGTTTTAGTAAAGTTACCCAAATTCCTCCTTTATCCGCAAGTTATTCCCAGCTCCAGAGCGCTAGCCAAATGGATGTGCCTACCAAGGATAACATCAGAGCTGACAGGTGAACTACAGATGCTTAAATCTTCGTCGCTGTGCCTCTGCTGCTCGGAGGCACGACACGGATTTCCAGCATGTTGCAGCATGGTAGGCAGAGCACCATCCCTCTCCCCATCACTCAAAAAGCCATTCTCCTGCTCTGACAACCCTCACACATCCTGTAAGGCAGACTGACGCTTGTCACTCATGTGTGATGAGAGCAGGGAGGGACGGGCTGATGGCGTGAATCAGAGAGTAGAAGCATATGCGAGGCAATATATTTGACATGAAGAGAGAGAAGACACAAGGAGGGGGTGAGTCACTGTTTACTGTTCTAGAGGAGCTCCACACAGCCCTCACCCAGCTGGCCAGCTTTCCATTTCCCTTATGGATCGGAACCAGCATCCAGCAGCAAAGAGGAGACTCAGGAACCTTCAGAGCACATTTGAGAGCAGCCAGGACACGGCTCTCTGAGGCACTCTCTGGGGAAGCCTGGACAAGGATCAGACGGTCTTCAGTGGTTTGGTAAACAACCTAAGTCAGATGCTGCAGAGAGCCTGTGGTCAGGAGCAGAGGATACGGAGTACCAGGAGGGTACACTTGTGTGTCACCTCAGAAATTTCATGGAGGAGGTGGCTGAAGGGGAAAGGTACGCAGCAGACAGCCCTGGCGCTGACAAGCATATAGCACTCTTTCCATCACGCGCTTATAAAACGCGGTGACAGAGCTACACCAGAATTACGCCTCAGCATCACTAGCCCAGAGATGTACGTTGTCCAGACGGCCAAGCTGAGCCACCGAGCAACAAATAACTTGTTCGGATGCACAAAGAGATCCCAGGGCAGAGCTGGGATTCCTAACTCGACTGCTCCTGACCCCACGTGCCAGTCACCGAGTCAGATATCTTCACCGACTGCTAATAACAGCACATAACGGCATCGCTATTCAGGGTCCTGCAATATCACGAAGCAGTGGAATTCGCTACGCAACCTGTCCCTCCACTCAGGAGCTTGGCAGCAGGCTGATCGCTCTCATTCCTGTCTTTTCCCCGCCTCGGTTCTCATGCTGATGGTCACAGAGCGCTGCATTGCTTTGTGCTTGGAAGACTCTCTGCCCGAGTTTGAAGATAGCCTGAAACAATAGCTGAGCCAGAAGTGGAAACTGCCTGTTCATCTCTACAGGGTGCTGAGCCTGAAACTTCCCAATAATTGAAAGTGCTAGCGCTGCTCAAGTATTTCACAGCTGGATGTTTACAAAAATGATCAGCGAGCGAGCTTATCCCACAAACCCCGACCGCCGCGGGGGCCAGCGCTCCCAGCTGTCCTTTCTTCGCTTCCCAAACATCTCACGCAGCTAGAGATTTTCAATACCAAGTTCTGCAGCGCATTCCACACCATTAATCATCATCCAACGTCGATGGAAATAAGAGCATATCAAGCTGATCTGTATTTTTCCCTTTCAGGAGGCACACAGCGGTACTGAACTCCTTTGCCGCAACAGATTGCCGAGACGGGTGACGGCGCAGAAATGAGATAAAACATGACAAAGCACACTGTCCTTGATAGGCAAGCAAAGAAGAAAAAGCTAACAAATTCCTGCCTCTGGTTCAGAAACACTTGCGAAGAAGGGTAGGAGCCTGACGTAATATAGCCAGGAACATCTAGCACCGCTCAGGTGCAAAGCCCTGACAAGCTCGGCACCCGCAGAAGCGGGCAGGGTGTCCTGACGGCGAAGAGTCACCGCACGCCCCAGTCTTGCGGTAATCGCCCCGTTGCTGTCGGACCATCGACCGGCACCTCGGCCGGGTATGAGCAGAGTTAAGTCCAGTGCCGCGCAGCCCTGTGTGCTGCCATTGGGCAACTGCGGCGTCCATCACCTCTAGGAAGTGACTGCACGAGGAAGGCTTCTCCGCAGGCAGCACCGCGTACACACGGAAGGAGAGGGGGGAAAAACGAAGGAACCCGCGCCCGTTTCGTCAGCGAGAAAAAAAAAAAATCAAAAGGTAAATTCATTTGCTGCTAAACCCCCAGAGCTCCACGGCGCAACGTGCCGGGCAGGGGCACAGGGCTGCGCTTCTCGACGGACAGGGCTTGCAAAGACCGAAAGTGCAAGAAAAGGCGTGCAGCTTGCCGGGGAATGCTTTCCTCTTACCGGCTCCCCCCGCCTCCGCGGTCCCAGCTCATCTTTAGGACTACGCCGGTGAAGGAGGGGGCAGCCAGGTGAAAGCAAAAATGGAGGCCTTTCCCTTTTCTGTAACAACTTTGCCCAAAGGGGGCTCGTTCCTAATTTGAGACCTCATGGCCTGCTTTCGGCAGGATCTGTAAAATAAATTCTCCACGGAGCAGCCCGCGAGGGAGGGGAGCGGGCTCTGAGCCTGAGGAAGAGGAAGGTCTTTCTCTAACAGACCCTGACACACTGGGAGAGTTCGGAGATCTCAGTTCCCCTCGCTCGTGCCCTGGATGTTTCCCTAGCTTATGCCACCACCTTCACGGGGAGCTCAGATGAGGTTCCCCCGCCCATCCCATTTCTGACTAAATCCCCCGAACCATCCCGCGCCCACCAGACAGTCACGGAGCATTACCCACCACCAGAATATCACCGTCCCCTTTCCTCCCGCCGGCATGTCACCCCATTTTCCGGGCTTCCCCTACACACACACCCCCCTCCCCACCAGCTCCGGGACCAGCCCGAACACACCACGTGCCTCTCCCTCTCTCAACCGAAAAAGCAGCCGTGCTCGGGGCAGATAACGCCCCCCGCTCCCCACCGCAGCCCTGAACCGCCCCAGCCCATCCGACGGGGAGCTCGGAGCCCGGCCAGCGCTTCCCACCGGCGGCTGCTCCCGCCTGATAACGCGGGGCGGAGAGCGGCTCACCGAGGCCGTCAGCACGCCGGGCCCCCGCCGCACGCCGCCGCCACGCCGCCCGGCACCGGCTGCGCCCCGGCTCCCTCCGTACTACAAAAGCGGTTATTTTTAGACGGCGGAGCGCGTGGCGTCACAACAGGTTTCCTCACATGTATTTTAAGAGCCATTCAAAGGCAGAGGCAGGCTGCGCGCTCAGCCGCGGGGGGGAAAATAAAAATAATAACAAAGAGGCGAAAGCATCACCCGGGCGCAAACCCGCTGCCTCCTCCCGAGGGGACCCCGAGCCCCGCGCCCCCAGGGGTGCGGGGGCAGTCGCCGGCCCCGTCCCGCTGGCCCCGCGCTGGGTTCGAGGCGGCGGGGAAGGTGCGACCGCGGGTCCCGCCGAGCCCCCGCCCCACCGCGGCTCCCCGGGCGTTTCAGGGCAGCCGAGCCGAAGGGCCGCCCGGCAGGCGCGGGCACCGCTCCCCCGGCCGCCCCCCCAAGGCGAGGCGGCCTCCGCCCCGCCGGGGCCCACGTGCGCGCCGCCCGGCCCGGCCCGGCCCGGTGTGAGGGGCGGCGGCACCACGTGCCCGGCGCGGTGGTGACTCAGCACTTTTTACCTCCGCCGCCCCGCCCGCCCGCGCCCAACCGGACCGAGCCGAACCGCACCGAGCCGCCCCCTCCCGAAGCGGCGGCAGCGCGCGGCCGACCCCCACCCCCCCTCCCGCCCCCCCTAGCTCCAACACACACACACACAACACACCCCCCGCCCCGCCGCGCCGCGCCCGGGCGGCTCCTCACCTGCGTGCCGGCGGGAGCGCGCGCGCGCGCCCGGGGCGGGGGCGGCGGCGACGGGGGGCGGCGGTGGGGGGCGGCGAGGGCGGCGGCGGGGGCACTGCGCGGCTCCCTCCCTCCCTGCCAGCGAGTCCCGCGGACAACAACAAGCGCGGGGCGGCCCCCTCCCCCCCGCCGCGCCGCCGACCAACCAGCGCCCCCGCCGCTTCCGGCATGGCGCGTCACGCCGCGCGTCACCCCCCCCGGCTCCGCCCCGACAACGACGCGTCACCCCCCCACCCCCCCGGCCACGCCCGCGCGGTTCATTCATGGGGAAGGGCGCGAGGAGAGGGGCGGGGCGGCGCCGCCGTCGTCACCGTCGCGTAGCCGCCCCCCCGCCCCCTCCCCGCGGCGTGCAGCGCCGAGGACCGCGGCCCGGCTCCCCCCTCCTGCCGCCGGGCTCTCCGCGGCTCCGTGCGGACCCTTCTCCGAGAGCTCCCGCCTGCCCGGAGCCGCCCCAAGGGAGGGAGGCGCAGCGCGGCCGTGGGGTTTCGCACCCCGCGGGTGGGTGGGTTTGCAGTGGGTCGGGGCAGGCGGCGGTGGGCGAACGTGGCCTGGACACCGCGAGGCTCTCGGGCGTGATCGGAGGCTATTTCGGTCCCCGGGCTCCGTGAGGCCGCCGCTGGCAGGGCTTGCCCTCCTCCACCGGACACCGGGTACCGGACACTGGGTCCCAGAGCCCCCCCAGCGCTGCTGCAGGGCCAAATCCTGCCCCAGGGCCAGATCCTGCGCCCAATCCTTGCTCTGTGTGCAATTGCAAGAGAGCTGCTGACACAGCACCCTGATCCCAGTGGCGTGAGCAGCGTTTCGGACCCTGAGAGCATCTAAGGATTATGAAAACGCATCCAAAAATGTAATAACACGGGTGGTTGCCCAAATCCAACCACTTTCATCGAAATCAGGCTCCCGTTGAGTTTTTTGTGTTTATAACTATATTAGAAAGTCTGTGTTGGCCCCATGCAGTTTGTGCTTTCCAGCCTCGGGGGTCAATGTCCTTCTTGGAGCAGATCTAAGGGCCAGAGTTGAGGCTTTGAGAAAGATAACTGTCTTTCACAGCTCCCTTTGCACAACACGAGCTGCAGAACATGGGGAGCCCCACGTCTGACACAGCCCCACGGGTTCGTGCAGCCGGAGCGAGCCCTGGCTGAGGCGGGGTTCAGGCGGACGCACCTCCCTGCTGTTAAGAAACCCTTATTTTTATTGGAACTGAGCTAATGAGGTTGGGTAAAGCTCGCAGACGATGGCATGAAGCTGCCGGCCGGTGTGACTGCAACAGCGTTGCCCTTCAGGTCTCCCAGATTTTCAGACTCTGGTTGAAAATCTGCCCTGGGCGCCGGGACGGGGTGAGCTCTGGGTTGGCGGGCAGATTTCAGCCACCCCTGTGGTCCTCACTGATGCCTCTGAGGTTTGTCTCCAGATCTTCTTTATGTCCTGGGGGGGTTCTGGTGGCTCAGAGATCCAAGACAAGCAAGGAGAAGGGTGCTGGTGGTGGGAGCCTTGGGGCCACCAATGTCCCCAGCATGGCCACCTGCCCCTGTGCCCTCTCCAGGTTGTAATAACCAGGAGTGGCTGGAGCTGTCCTGCGTCATCCAAGGCTTCTCCCTGAGTCAAACACAAGATGGTGGTCCCCAAAGGCAGGAGGGATGTGCTGGCTGCATCCTGGGTGGGGGTTTCACCCTCTATGGTGACAGCTCCATGTGCAGAACTCACCAGAATTGAGGTATTTTCCCCTGTCTTTGCAACAACACGGGTTTGACAGATCACATATGGCATGAGAGGTGTCATGTCACCCGAAATTCTGTTTCTGGGCGAATCGTCCTGTTCATAACAGCTCTTACTTTTATTTTCTTTCCCTGGGGAAAGTAACTCTGCTCCAAAGGTCTGTTGTCTTTTGCTGCTGACCTTTAGACTGCAGTGGCCTTCGGTAGTAAACAACGAGCAGCTCTTCAGTCCCCTGAGAGTGGGAAAGCCCAGGCAGGGAGCGTGCAATTATATACACTCGTTAGCCAGATGAATGGGAGTGCATAGGAAAAGGACCTCTGGTGAAAACCTGGATGGAAAAAGGGCTTTGTTTTGGGAAGCATGGGGTTTTGTGGGTTTAACCCACCCACTGCGTGCTCAAAACACATCTGGCATCACAATTCCCTGAAGCCACGGTGCAGGAGTCAGCACAGGCACCTCTTCCACACTGCTTTAGGTAAAGTGCTCTCACCCTGAAAGAAGGGTAGAAGAATTAATATTCTGGGTTTTGAGACTCTGTGTGAATCCAGATTGGAGCAAATCTAAAAATCGCTAATCTCCCTTACCCTCCGCCTCGGGGCTTTCGAACAGCATTGAGTGTGGATACGTATATTAAAAAAAAAAATAAGCAAAAAAAAAAAGCAAACAAACAACAAAGAACACGAACCAGAGGAGCGAGCTGCCGAGAAACCTCCGGAGAGGAGAGTGTGGAGGCGCTGCTACTAGAGAGGAGCGGTAGGAGCCGCGCGGCTTGTAGGGTTTTTACGGTGGAGCAGGCAGAGCTGCAGCGGCTGGCAGCGCTGCCCGCCTCCTGCCCGCTCCCTGCCTGCTGCGCGCCGCCTGCCCGCCGCCTGCCCGCAGCCACAATGTCAAGAGGAGACACGTGTATGTAAGCGCCTGGCATGGCCGGAGCGGGGCCCAGGCAGGCCGGGCAGGGGGGTCCCGGGGCGCGCTGCCTCCCCGTGCCGGGCTGGGGACCCCCCGGCTGCAGGCGCTGGCTGCGTCCCGTCCGTCCCTTCCCTGAATGCCACCGCTGCAGCGTGGCATCGCGAGGCGGCCTGGCATGAGCATGGTTGCATGGGCTGGTGGCGTGTGGAGGGCCCGGGGCTTCGCATGCCGGGTGCGACGGTACTCGCCGGCCGCGGCGGATGGGTGCTGCCGCCCCCGGTGCCACCCACGCGTGGGGAAGCGACGGGCACGGGGCAGGTGCTGTCGCTCTGGGGTGGCTTCGGAGGCAGGCCCCGGCAGGTTGAGCCATTTTGGTGCCGGAGCCTGAGGAGGGCTGACGGGGAATAAAATCTGCTTTTCGGGGAGAGCCGCTGTTTTGCTGAGCTTCTGCAGATTGCAGGGTGGAGGTGAGCAGGGTCTGAGTGCCTACGGCACGGGAGAAGAAAGTTGTGTCTCTTATTTAAGGTACTGGGATCTCCTAAGCATGGGGCTTCCCTTCACTTACAGCCTGGGAGATGTTTGCCTGAGAGGTTGCTAGAATCAGATTTTATCATTGGGAGGCAAAAACTGATGGCGTATTTCCTGCCATCCCTCACCCAGCCCTCCCCAAGGCTAAAACCTCTAACTTGGGGCTTTGGGCATGGGCAGAGGATGCTCCGCACCTCAGAGCCGCAGCTACCAGCACCAAGGCTCTGCTCTGACAGGCAGAGGGAGCTTGGTTTTGCTTGCAGCTTCCAGAAACACTGCAGCCCATAAATTCAGACCTGGGAAAAACTCCTTCAGGGATGGCGCTTTGTCCCTTGGGGCTGAAGGATAGTCATAAGGCATTGTCTCCCCACATTCCAGCATGATGAGGGCCTCCCAGCCCTGGCAAAGTCAGCCTTTGCCAAGTTTGCTGTGTGCATCTAAGCCGAGGACGTAGACATGACGGTGCAGGATACAGAGGCGGGCAGGCTATGCCTGAACCAGGGGCATTAGGAAGAGGGAAGTAGTCCTCGAGGCTCGGGCAAGCTCTTCCCTTCCCAGTCCTTCACATTTACCTCCATCTCCCCCTTGCTCCAGTGCCAGGACGATGAAGTCGTACCAGAAGCTGACGACGGCGGTGCCGCATCCAGCAGCATGCAGGGTGGAGGAGGAAGGGGCCACCTCAACAGCCGCCAGCCATGGGAAGCTGGCTCCATGGTGGGTGGGCAGCGGGCTGCTGGTGGCTGCTGTACTGCTAAGTGCCATCACCGTCTGGGTGCTGCGGCAAGTGTCAGGGGGCTGGCCTGGACCCACACTGCCCCCCAAATGTCTTCTGGTACCTGAAAGCCACCGCTTTGACTGCTACCCAGAGCGGCATGTGGTGGTGACCCAGGAGCTCTGCGAAAGCCGGGGGTGCTGCTTCATTGAGAGTCCCCCACCAGTGACAGGCAAGCAGGGGGTGCCCTGGTGCTTCTACCCCCCTGACTTCCCCAGCTACACCCTCGAGAGCCTCAACCAGACAGCGCTGGGCATGGTGGGGCTGCTGGTGCGAAGGGAGAAGGCCTATTACCCCCAGGACATCGAGATGCTGAGGCTGGACGTGGAGTTTGAGACAGACACGCGGCTGCACATAAAGGTGAGCTCCCTGCTGGCTGCCCTCCTCAGCTCATGACCGCGTTCCTGCACCCCTGTACCCTCCATCCCATAGGTGGCCGTACCCTGCTAAGACCGAGTCTGGAAGCTACTCTGCTCCAGGCATGGCCGTATGTGGCCTCAATGAGCATCTCCAACCCTTTGCCCTCTTGCTCTGGTGGTTTTCAAAGCGCATTTTCTCCCTTTTGCAGATAACAGATGCAGCCAACCCGCGGTACGAGGTTCCCCTCGAGGTTCCCCGGGCGATGAAGAAAGCAGAAAACCCCATCTACAGCCTGGACTTCTCCCGGGACCCCTTTGGAGTGCTGCTGCGACGCAGAGCAACAGGGACAGTGCTGTAAGAACCCACCTCCTCCGCACCCCACAGTGGGTGGGGGAAAGCTCACCCCACCCTCGGCAGGCTCCAGCACATTTCCCAGAGGTTTTTGCTTAGGGAAAACCACATTGTGGGATTTCCAGACGATAATTACTTTTCGTCTTCATCTTTCCAGTAGTGCTTACGTGGAATGGGGCAGCATGTGGCTTCCTGGCACCATGGGCTGGCCATGCCACTGGCAGGGCTGGGTGGGATGAGGACCTCTCCAAAAACCTCCCAGTGTCCTAATTCCTGGTCATTGTGCAGGTCCCCAGCATGTCAACAATAAGGGACCTGGTGACTTGCAGAAAGGGCCACCAAAGTGTTGTGACTTCTCCTATTTCACCCTGCTTTGGGGTTTCCCTGGCTGTCCAAGCTATAGGGACACCCACAGCTCCAGGCTTTTTGTGGAAAAGGACTGTGGGTGGCTTTGCTGCACTGCTCTCGGTTACCTCCATGGCTTTGCCCACACTATGCCGTTGGTGAGCACCAACGGCTGGTTGATGTATGGTCAGGGTGTTTTGAGATCCCATCCTTTCCTCCTCCTTCCCATTTGCTGTTGGCTGTGGTCCATACTTTACTTGGGAGCTGCTTATCAGTGACGACAGGCTGAGAAACCCCACCACCACATCGCCTCGGTGGTTAATAATAACCTGGGTGGAAACATTTGATGTCAAAGGCAAGGCTGCACCGTGCTGGGTCAGGCTGGGTCAGGCTCAGGCTGTGCCTTGCGTCCAGCCAGACCCGAATTTGCCACCTGGACCAAGGTGTTGGGGCTGGATGCAGGGTGGGACATACGCTACTGTGCTGGCCCTTGGGATGCTTTGAAAGGGAAGACATCAATTGTTGGTGGGCAAATGGATCCAGATGGATCCCAGCATCCCCTCTAGACTCTGTCTCCCTTGGTATCACCCTGCCAGGCTCAACACTACCGTGGCCCCCTTGATCTTCGCTGACCAGTTTCTCCAGATAGCCACATCACTCCCATCCAGATTCCTCTACGGGCTTGGGGAGCACCGTGACACCCTCCTGCACAGCCTGGACTGGAACACCCTCACGCTGTGGGCACGCGACGTCTCTCCCACGGTACCATCTCCCCCTCCCCACAGGGGTGCAGGGAGGGGAAGGACGGGGCTACCGATCTGCAGTACATTGTACAAACCCTGGGAAAACATCGCAGAGGGGTGGGTGGCGGCACTGGGAGAGGCAGGGGGTGGTCAATGCTGCTGGGCAGATATGCGCCAGGGAGGATTTCAGAGCAATTGCAAAACGCTTTTGGCACTCCAAGGGCCTCGGGTGTTTTCCGCTCCACCCTGCTGCTCGTGCAACAGGTTGTGGCGAGGCAGGAGGTTTCCCCCTCACCCAGCCCAACTTGGTAGCAGCTCCTGAGCTGCGAGGAAGAAGCAGCCTGGCATGGCCTTCAGCACCAGCTCCGAAACCATCCTCGTCTCTCGCCTTGTCCTCCATGGGGGTGACAGATGCCTGGTTAGGTGGTGGCAGCAGATGGAACTTGGGGCCATTTATTTGCACCCAGTGATGTGGGGTGCTCCCACGTGGAGTTGCTCTCTTACCCGGCACCTCCTTTTTGCAGGAATCATTCAACCTTTACGGCGCTCACCCCTTCTACCTGCTGATGGAGGAGGGCGGAGATGCTCATGGAGTTTTCCTCCTCAACAGCAATGCCATGGGTAGGTGTCCCAGAGGACCCTGGCTGGCTTGTCCCTGGAGGATGACCCAGCAGGTGGGGACAAACGGGAGCTGCCAGAGCGGTTGGTTTGGGAACTTGGGGCGAGAGGAAGCCGTAAAAGGGAAAGATGTGGTTTGATGGCTCCGTTACTGAGTGTAGCCATCTGTTTCCTGGCCATGGTGAGGCTCTTTAGCAACTGCCGAGCAGTTTAACCACACGCCCAGCTGCCGAGTTGCTGTCGGAAAAGCAAGTCCCTCGCGTGGTTCTATGCCCATTCCCCCTCTGCCCGAAACTGCCTTGCCCCCGGGCCCATCGGTGTGGCACGGCTGGGGCGCAGCCGGGGATGCCGTCTGCCACCCGCGCTCTTCCCAGCTGCACTCCGCTGCCGGCTGTGGCCGTGGGATCCACCCGTGTGTGCCAGCTGATAACGCAGCGGCTCCCGAGGGCTGCTGCTGTGTCAGGGGTGGCACCGGAGACCACCTGTCCCTCCCAGCAGCCACCACTCACAGCCAGCTGGGATGATGCTGTGCACGGCGGGGCTCTCGTAGCTCCAGCTGCGCTTGGCTTTATTGCAGCGATGCTCCCGAGGAGGAGCTCGTGGGAGGTGCAACCACCTGAGCTAAGGTTCGAGGGCTTGTTCATGTGAAAAGCCCTTCCCAGGAAAGCCCTTGCTCCTGTGTGGTCACTCATACAAGTAGCTCTCAACTCATTTAGGAGGGGACGTGGAGGAAAGCCCTGCATGTGCTTGGTCTTTAAGTGGAAGCCAGGAGAACAGTGCAGCTTTGGGCTTAAAGAGCAAATTTTTAAGGTGATGAGCTTTCTTCCCATGTTAACCACCGATCTCCCCGGCTGTGATGATTTAAGCCTCCAGCCACCTGTTTAGCATCTGCTGAGCACAAGGCAGGGATTTCTTTCTCCATTCCTCTGCCAGAGGCTGAGTGTTGCCTGTGGCGCTGTCTGGTCCCTGCTGTGGGGGTCAGGGTCTGGGGGTTGCTCCCGGTTCTCACTTTTTCTCTTCCCTCCACCCCTGCAAAGAGGTGGCCCTGCAGCCTGCTCCGGGCCTGACCTGGAGAACCATCGGGGGGGTGCTGGATTTTTACATCTTCCTGGGGCCTGATCCCAACATGGTCATCCAGCAGTACCAGCAGGTGATAGGTAAGTGCCTGCACCCCGATGTTGCTGTGTGCGGGTACCTTCCCCACACCTCTGTCCATGTCTCACCTCGGCTTCACCACCGTCCCCAGTTCTCCCAGTTGGGGAGTGGTCAGTGGTCCCAGCCATCCCAACCCCAGCCCTCCCAGCACATCAGAGGTCAGAAGTCACCTCTTTTCCCCCTTCTTTCCTCCTGTCCTTTTTCGGATGCTGCTGTCATCTTGGGACGCCCTATCCATGCTCCCACTTTCCCGCTGCAGGTTTCCCAGCCATGCCACCCCTGTGGGCACTCGGCTTCCACCTCTGCCGCTGGGGCTACGGATCCAGCAACGAGACTTGGCAGACTGTGAGAGCCATGAGGAACTACCAGATCCCCCAGGTAACCCCCCAAACCCGTGGAGGGGGGCGTCTGGACTCTGTCACCGGTCCCTGAACCTCTGTCCCGCAGGATGCACAGTGGAATGACATCGATTACATGGACGGGTACCGGGACTTCACCTTCGATCCCCAGAAGTTTGCCTCCCTCCCCTCGTTGGTGGAAGATCTCCACAAACACGGGCAGCGCTACGTTATGATCTTGGTACTCCCCTTCCTCTCCCCCTGTGCTGTCTTTGCTGCCGGGCTGGGATGCAAGGCAGAGGCGTAAGGGATGCTTGTTGTCCCCGCCGATCTTCCCTGGCCCCAGGGATTTTTATCTGAGGTCGGTCCCCAGTGCTGGGCAGGCAGCTGTAAACTGCCACTGGAAATTCCCCTAACGCAGGGACCGTGGAGACACGGGCCAGATTCTTGTGCTGTGTTCCTGTCTGCTGTGGGTGGCCCTGTCCTCCGTGGGTGAAGGAATGGAGGAACTGTGGGTCAGGCTGTTTAACTCGTGGGTGCTTGGCTCGGCTGTCCCCACATCTCCACGAGTGCTGGGATCTTGTGACCCGGCTGTGATCTGACTTCTTTCCTCTGCGAGGAGAGTGGGTGCAGGTTCTGCTTGCTGGAGGCAGTGGGGACCAGATGATCCTGGGGAAGGAAAGGTTGAGTTCTCTCCCCATTGAACTCCCCGTTGTAGCCCAGGCCTGGCTGTGACCCGACGTTTCTTGCATAAGTGCAAGATTTCTTATATTTGTCCCCCCCTCCCCAAAACACCCTAACGGGTCCTGGGGACTTGCAGAAGTGGCATTTTAGAAAACATGCCTGGAAGTGTTGAAGCAAGTTTCTGTTCCCCTTGGGGAAAACAGCCGCTCTATGTGGGCTCTGCCTGACCCCGTCCGGGTTGTCATCTTCTCTGAATCACACCAGCCTGGCAGGGGGAAGGGGCTATGGTCTGTCAGGAAAGGCACTAACTCTCTGCTCCATCCCCAGGATCCTGGCATCAGCAGCACCAACCCTCACGGCTCCTACTGGCCTTTCGATGAAGGCTTGAGACGGGGCTTGTTCCTAAACACCACCCAAGGGCAGCCGCTCATCGGGCAGGTGAGGAGTTCTGGGGGGAAATCCCAGCCCCGCAGCATTGTGCAATAGCAGGGTTGGGATTTCATCCCTCATGCTGGAGGGAAAGCCAAGGAACCTCTCTGGCATGATTGCCAGAGCCTGGTTCAGCCCTCAGCCTTGTGTGTCACCTCCCGGCATCTCCGCTGGCCCCAGGAGCCAGCCCCTGCCCGGGTGGAGACACCCGTGGAAGTCACATGAGCTTAACGGGGTCAGCAGTGCCGTTAGAGGCCGGTCATCTGATTTCTCTCCCTTCCCGTTTCTGGGGTGAGAGGAGGTTGTCTGCGATGGACACATGCTTCAAGATCTGCTCCGCAGAGGTTCCCTCCAAGTTTCTCCCTCTTTCCCAGCCATTTGCTCCCACCAGCTCTCCCTCACCATCTACAAGGAGGGAACTTTTAACATAGCCTGAAAACACGGTGAAAAATTAATTGGCCAAAATTCCTAAAGTGAGGCAACGTGTGGAGAAATCCTGATGTGCCCTGGCCTGGGTGGTGTCAGGGCTTGTGCAAGCGCAGGCAGAGCAGCTGCCCCGTAAGCCACTGGCCCTGCACCCCTCGCCCGGCTGCGGGGTTGTCCCCAGCACCCCGAGGCTCCTGGGTACCACAGAAGCAGGAGGGATGCTGCGTGTGCAGCATCCGACACCCGAAGCAGTCAGCCCAGGGTTATCTTCTGGTTTATTGTCTGTTTCAACCCCCCCATCTTTTGGCATGCTCACAGCCCCCTGGCACCCTGTGCGCCACAGCAGCCCCCTGGGAGCTGTCTGCCCTCTGAACCCGCGGTTTTGTGATCTCCCCACAGGTCTGGCCTGGCTTCACTGCCTTTGCAGACTTCTCCAACCCCGACACGCACCAGTGGTGGCTGGAGAACCTGCAGCGCTTCCATGCTCATGTGCCTTTCGATGGCATCTGGATTGTAAGTCCCTCCCTGCCCTCCAGTCACTCCTTGCCAGCGACTTGTCTCGCGCCTGGTGCACGTCTCTTGCCCGTCCCGGCAGGATTGTCTGTCCCTCAAATGCAGCTTTTCCAGGTCTGTCCACTAATCCCCAAAACCTCCCCTTTGAAAACGCTCCACAATTTTCTCTCCTTAGGACATGAATGAGCCATCCAACTTCATGGATGGGTCTGAAGATGGCTGCCCACCGGGAGAGCTTGACAGCCCACCATACACCCCAGGTGAGGAGGGAGATGAAATACAATGGGCTGGTAGGTACCCTGTGCTTTGGGATCATTGGCCGCTGAGTGCTGTGGGAGAAAACCATTTTTAAGAGACATTGTGTCTCCGTTTTACACCCTGGACGTCTCCACCCCTACTCATGCGTGCTGGTGTGCACGCCCAAGCCGTGCACGCTTGTCGGGGCCACGTTGGGGTGCAGGGTGGGACCATCCGCCTGAGCTTTCGGCACTGGGTTGGCGGTGACGGCTGGCTCCTGTGTGCGGGAGGGCTGGCCCAGAGCCGGCAAACGTGGCGGGGGTCCGCTTCCCCTGCACTTCCCGACCGCGTGCTGACGGGGGCTCTCCCTCCTGGCAGCCGTGCTGGGCGATTCCCTCTCTGCAAAGACGGTGTGTGCCTCGGCGAAGCAGAAAGCCTCGGTGCACTACAACCTCCACAACCTCTACGGGCTGATGGAAGCCAAAGCTACGGCGAGGTACTCGAGCATCCCGCTTCCCGCCAGCCTGGGGATGGGATAGGATGGGACAAAATCCTGCTGCTCAGGGCTGGGTAGGAAAAGGACAGGGACCTGAGTGCCCGACCCAAAGGGGAGATGCTCTGGCTGCTCACAGCCTCTGGAATGGGAATAACCCAGCAGAGGAGAGGAGCCAGCGCTGCTCCGGGAGGGATGGGTGGATGAGGCCAGTCCTGGCACTAAGCCCTCCCGGTACTGCTCGGGCTGACCCTCTGGGACTGCAGGGCTGTGGTGGGGCCAGATGTCTCCCTCCACTTTTGAGGGATAAGGCAACTCCTGGTGGGCTACTCTCACCTCCTGCCCCCGGCTCTCCCCGTTGTGTTCCAGCGCCTTGATCCAGATCCGAGGGAAGCGCCCCTTCATCATCTCCCGCTCCACCTTCCCCAGCCAGGGCCGGTACTCGGGGCACTGGCTGGGTGACAACCGGAGCCAGTGGAAGGACATGTATTACTCCATCCCAGGTGGGCGGCACAGGCTGCATGCAGACCCCCTGTATGAGCACCCCCAGCTCCATTGAGCTTTCTCCTTGCATGGAGACATCTCCAAAACTCCCTGCGTCCTCCTGATGGTCGCTGCCCACAGGGCTGTTGAGCTTCAGCCTCTTCGGCATCCCGCTGGTCGGGGCGGACATCTGCGGCTTCTCCGGCAGCACCTCGGAGGAGCTGTGCACCCGCTGGATGCAGCTCGGCGCCTTCTACCCCTTTGCCCGCAACCACAATACCCAGAACGAGAAGGTCGAGGGCATCGTGCCCGGTGGGAGGCATCCCAGGGGTGGGGTGCGGGATGCGGGATGATGGACGCGGGATGCAGGAGGGCAATGGGGATGGCTGGCAGGGATGGGGCAGCTGCTGACTCCCCACATCTCATCCAGGCCCAGGACCCAACAGTGTTCAGCCCTGCGGCGAGGACGGCCATGAAGGACGTGCTGCTGACCCGCTACTCCCTCCTGCCCTTCCTCTACACCCTGTTCCACCGTGCCCACGTGCAAGGGGACACCGTTGCCCGGCCCTTGTTCTTTGAGTGAGAGCATCCCTCCTGGGAGCTGGGGAGACACTTAGGCTGGATCATGGAGAAGCAGCTGATCTGAGCAGCATCTCCATCCCGCTGCAGGTTCCCCCAGGATGTGGCCACCTTGGGGCTGGACAAGCAGTTCCTGTGGGGCCGGAGTCTGCTGGTGACGCCGGTGCTGGAGCCTGGGGTGGACTCAGTCACAGGCTACGTCCCCCGAGGCGTATGGTACGACTTCTACAAGGTGAGGGGCACCGCAGCACTCGGCCGGGGGTCGGATGGTCCCTGCTTGACCATCTCGGGGCTGTGGGTGGGAAGCCATGGCTGAGCCCAGCAAGCCCCGACGGGAGAAGGGGTGGGGATGGCTGCTCCCCAGACCTATGCCCAAGCCCACCGCTGTGCCCTTGGCCCCCTCACACTCGTCGTCTCTCACCACCTGCCCAGGGCTTCTCGGTGAACAGCAGCGGGGAGATGCTGAAGATGTCAGCTCCCCTGGAGCACCTCAACCTGCATGTCCGGGAGGGTGCCATCCTGCCCACCCAGGTGAGCAGCCACCCATCACCTCTCCAGGGGCTGTCTACAGCATGTGCGTTCCCACCAGCACCTCAGCTCCCAGACCCCCATCCCGGCTGCTCACAGCCCTACAGCAGCCATGTCTTTAAATCCCAGAAACCGGGGACCACCAGCGAGGTGACTCGAGGGAACCCCCTGCGCCTCATTGTAGCCTTGTCCTCGAGTGCCACTGCCTGGGGTGACCTCTTCTGGGACGATGGCGAGAGCCTGGACACCTTTGAGCAGGGCAGCTACTCTTACCTGGTGTTCAACGTCACGCAGGTGGAACGTGGTGGGGAGGGCAGGGATGGGGAGTCCCCTGGCACCTGGCCACCTTGAGCTCATGCCACCCCCTCCTGCAGAACGTCTTCACCTCCACTGTCCTTCACGCCAGCACTGAGGCCACCGAGGTTACCATTGACACACTGAGCATCTTTGGGGTGCGGGAGCCACCCAGCAAGGTCCTCCTCAACGGCCAGGAGAAGCCATTCTCCTACCTGGATAACCAAGTATGGCTGCATCTCGGGGTGCCCTGACCTGGGGGTCCCCGTCCTGAGGGTATCCATCCTTCCTCCTCCAGCCCTTGTCACAGGGTTGGTGGCCAAGGAAGTGGGTGAGGACTCTGAGGTGGCTCTCCTGCCATGTCAGGGTTCAAAGGGAGCAGAGCTCAGTCAAGCTGGGTGGGGAAAAGGATGCTCCATGTCCCCCTGACTGAGGCTGTACCCCAAAATGTCTCCTCTCCTCCTGCAGGTTCTCACCGTGAGCAACCTGGGCCTCAGCCTCAGCCAGGGCTTCTCCCTGCAGTGGCTGTGAGCGAGGGGCCATGGGGTCACCCCCACCTCGCCAAGACCACCCATCTGGGAGACACTTGATGCTCCAGCCCTCGAAGCCAGGATGCCACCACGGAGGAAGTGGTGGGGACTGTCACCTGCCACCATGCAGCCCCTCTGCACATGGCCGGGGATGGGGGACACGGGGTCGGGTGGGTGCTGCGGGTCGAGGCGTGGGTGGCCGCGGTCCCTGCTGCAATAAAGGCACGTGGAGAGCTTGTCTGGGAGCGTGACGTGGGGACGGGGGTGGTGGCAGGGGGGAGCGGTGGGGGATCGCCCGTTGCTGCAGGACCCCCCTCTTTTAGCCCCTGATTTCGGTTCTCCCGATTCCAGCTCCCCAGTCTCAGCCGCTCAATTTCAGCCCCAATTCCAGCTCCGCATTCCAGACCGCCGATTCCAGCCCCTATCCCGGCCCCTCGAACCCCTCTCTGATCCCAGACCCCCCCGACCCAGCGCCACCAGACAGCCCCCCAGCCTCAGGCTCCCCCTCACCACTCCCAGCCCCTCTCCGGCCTCAGCCTCCCCTAAACGCCGCCCCACGACCGCAGCCCCCGCCCCGACCCCCGTCCCCCATCTCCCCGCTCCCGCCCGCCGGGGGCGCGTCGCTGCCTCCTGCGCCGCGCCCTCCCGCCGCCAGGAGGCGCTGTGCCGCGGGGCGAGGCGCAGCGGGAGGTGCCGCCCCGACGGCGGGAGCACGCGCGCTTCGCTTCCGCCGCGGGGGCGCGGCGCGGCGGAGGATTTCCGCTTCCGGGCGGCGGCGGTAGGTGACCGTCGGTCGGCGGGAGTCCGTGCTCAGCGGCGCCATGAACCGGCCGAAGGCGGCGGCCGTGCGGCGGCCCAGCGCCGTGCCGAAGCCCTCCGGTGAGTCCTGGCGGGCTGCCGCCGCCTCGTCCGGGGCGGGGGTCCGGGTCCGGGCGGGCGGGGGGCTGCGGTCGCCTCGGGCCGGTGCTGTCACGTCTCCCGCCCGTACCTTGCAGCGCACCCGCCGCCGGGAGACTTCATCGCGCTGGGCTCCAAGGGGCAGAGCGGCGAGGGTAAAGCCGCCGTCGCGCTGCTGAAGCCCGCGCCGCCCGGGCTGCCCTCCGAGCGCAAGCGGGACGCGGCCGCCGCCTTGGCGGGCCCGGCGGGGCTGCCCGGCCTGACCAAGCGCCCTAAGCTCTCCTCGACGCCTCCCCTCAGCGCCCTGGGACGCCTGGCGGAGGCCGCCGTGGCGGAGAAGCGAGCCATTTCACCCTCCATCAAGGAGCCGTCTGTCATCCCCATCGAAGGTGAGACCTCGCTGCGCTTCTGCCGCGGTGGACGCTAATCCGAGCAAGGATGCGAGCTTCCCTTTAGCTTTCCCTAGAGCTCTTTCCCAGGAGCCTTTCTCAGAGCCCCTGTGCTGTCCTTAAGTGTTTCCTGTGCTGGATACAGGGCTGGAGCCACAGTTTTGTGTCCTGTCCTGTTGGCGCTGGGTTGTGTTCATCCTGTCTGATAGTTGTTGGATAGCAGCATCTGAAAGGCTCCCTGAGGAAATCTTTGAGTCTGGATCATGGTATTTTAGTCATATATTTCGTTATCAGACTCTGGATCTGAGTGCTGATTGCTTTTTGAAGTGTCATTCCGTTTTCTGGTGTCAGATACATTTGCAGAGGAGTATTTTAGCACGGACCAACCGAAAAATAATCAAGGGGTATTGTCAGGTGTGAAACAGGACTTGTAATAGCAATTGGGTAGGGAAAAGCTATTGCAGGGGCCAAGGGTGAGCTGGTCCCTGCTTTGCTTTCCTGGTGACTGGCCCTGTCGGCATCTTGGGGTGGGTCATTTTGCGTGAGCGTAAATACTGATGCCCATGTGTTGGCGATTGCAGTTGTCCCCACGGCGCTGCTGGATGAAATTGAGGCAGCAGAGGCAGAAGGCAACGATGACCGTATTGAGGGGGTGCTGTGTGGAGCCGTCAAGCAGCTGAAGATGAACAGAGCCAAACCTGATACCACCCTCTACCTGAGCCTCATGTACCTGGCAAAAATCAAACCAAACATATTTGCCACTGAAGGGGTTATCGAGGTGAGGGCTGCGCTACGTCAGGACTCTTGGGCTTACTGACGTGTCTTGCTGCCAACTTGCAAACATAGTTGCAGTTTCTCTCAGGCCAGAGCATGATCTGTATGTCTTTATAAATACCATACCTCTATGGCAAGCTACTGCAATTTGTATTTCTTTTTCTAAAGCTTTTCTGTATGCTTTCTTGCTAGATGACTTGATTATTATTTTATTTTTTGTGGATAATATTCCAGGCACTGTGCAGCCTACTCCGAAGAGATGCCTCCATCAATTTCAAAGCCAAAGGGAATAGCCTTGTGTCTGTCTTGGCCTGCAACCTTCTCATGGCAGCTTATGAAGAGGATGAGAACTGGCCGGAGATCTTTGTCAAGGTTGTTGAACCAAGGGTGCTTCCGCTGGAGTGGGACAGTGGTGGGCAGACTGGGTAAAAAGGGACAGGGTTGGGAAATGTGCATGTATTGGGGTAGGTTAGAGCAGAGGGAAGGGGATATCCAGTGGTCTGTTGCCCAGCATGGGGAATGTGGCTGGAGGAGGCAGAAATTGGAGACTGGGCCCATGCTGTGTTGATGTAAAAGAAAACCAGAGTCCTTTTTTTCCCTTTTTTAAAGGACAATCACTGCTGGTTGTTGAAATGCTGTGGCTTCTTTTGCCTTTTGTGAACTTATCTCTGCTCTTGTCTGAGATGCCTTTGACAATCTGTATTGATATAAGTGTCTCAGAGACTTCTTACTTTCTAGTTTGTCTGTAGGCATTAAAACAGATCATTAATTAAAAAAGGCTAAGCTTTTAAAAGACCAGCTTCTATATTTTGGTGGTAGAAGTTGTAAAATCTTTGCTGAAGCTTAATTAGCTTTTCTGCTTGAGTGGGTCAGGGCCCAGTAGAGCCTGGGATGTGATGGTTTGTTTTTTTTTGCCTTTGTGTGACTTGCCTGCAGTCATCTAGTCTGTTTTTCTTCCATGGAGTGGTTACACTAGTTTCCTACTTTGCAGCTGTGTATTGAAAATAAATAAAAACTGGGGAAACTCACAAATACTCCTTTGATTAACCAGTTAAAAAAAAAAAAAAGTCTTAAGGGTGGTTTGTGTTCCGTTCTGCAGGTTTACATTGAGGACTCCCTTGGGGAGCGCATCTGGGTGGACAGCCCTCACTGCAAGACATTCGTGGATAACATCCAAACAGCTTTTAACACAAAGATGCCTCCTAAGAGCATGCTATTGCATGGGGAAGTTGGACGTAGTGGAGGGGACCTTAGCGCTGGTAAGATGTTTGGGAAGTGGGAACAAAGGGGTAGGGAGAGGAGGGAGCCTGGTGAGCTTATTGACTGTTGAGAATAGTTTGTTATGGGATGGAGTCACATCGACCAGGCTTTGAGCTCCAAACATTGCTTTTTGTCTCTTTGGGGTTCTTTCATTTCTAGGGGATGTTTGAGGGCAGGCAGTGAAAGAGGCTTGGAGAATGCACTGGTATGTGATACAGTGTGAAGAAGTGACTAGTTGTGGCCTCCTTCAGCGTTGCTGAAGGGGATCCTTGGAAGAAGCTGAACACGAGAGTGTGAGTGCGTGATCTCTAGAAAGAAGAGTTGTGTCATGAAGCATGCTATGTGCTGGTCTCTCTTAGGGAGTAGCCCACACCCTTCCATGACAGAGGAGGAAGATAGCCAGAGTGAGCTGCTGATCGCAGAGGAGAAAATGAGCCCGGAGCAGGAGGGCCAGCTCATGCCCAGGTACAGTACCTCTTCTCCTGACATAGCCAGGTGGCAGATATGTCTGTGCTTACCCATTCTTGCAATTCTGCAGCAGGGAGCTCCCTCCCACCACTAGCTGTCCTGTGGCACTTGCTAGAGGATGTTGAGCATCAGATACAACTGGTTCCAGGACAAAAGAGTAGATTTTCTTGTTTGTTTGTTAGTAACGTGTAGCATGAGCTGGAAAGGATGGTGATCTCTGGACACAGCAAAGTGTGACCAAGCTGGCTTGTGTGGAAGTGAATAACATGTAGTTTGTGTGGCCCAGGTATGAGGACCTTGCAGAGAGTGTGGAGGAATATGTCTTAGACATGCTGCGGGACCAACTCAACCGACGCCAGCCAATGGACAATGTCTCCAGGAACCTCCTTCGACTGCTGACGGCAACCTGTGGCTACAAAGAGGTGCGGCAGATGGCTGTGCAGAGGCTGGAGATGTGGCTTCAGAATCCAAAGGTAAGGATAAAAGCCGTTGAAGCACAGCTCTTCTGGGCCTGGGCAAGAATCCAGCCAGGAGGACCGCATGCTGTGTGCCGGTTACGTTTCCGATCTGTGATGGCAGGTGGCTGTAGCCTTTCTGTTCTTCCTCTGCAGTTGACCAAGCCAGCTCAGGACTTGCTGATGTCAGTCTGTATGAACTGCAACACCCACAGCTCAGAGGACATGGAAGTTATCTCCAACTTGATCAAAATTCGCCTCAAGCCAAAAGTCCTTCTCAACCACTACATGCTGTGTATCAGGTGAGTGAGTGACTGGGTCTGTGACGGGAAGAGAAAGCACTCTGGAAGATGTGCCCAGGGCCTCGACGGTCTCAGCATCTCTGCGTAGTGGTTTTAAATATCAGCTTGGACCATGGGATGTTCTGTGTAGCATTTAAATGAATTTCATTGTCCTGGGAGTCTTTCAGTAGTCGTTTGACATAGCTGGGCGTGTGTGCAGCTCTATTCTCTTCACTTCTGTGTGTTAAATACTTCAAAGGGAAATCAAAACAGTGGGCCTAGCTGCAGTGAAACCTCAGCTCTGATACCTCTGGTCTTCCCTTGCAGGGAGCTGCTGAACGCGCACAGGGATAACCTGGGCACCACAATTAAGTTTGTGATTTTCAATGAACTATCAAACGCAAGAAATCCCAACAACATGCAGATCCTGTATACCGTGCTTCAGCATAGCTCAGAGCAAGCTCCAAAGGTAGGTGTGGTGCCGCTTGTGACCGACGGTGATCCCAGACCCCTGCCTGAGAGATTTAGCTGAACTGATACTCAAATGAAGTCTTTCCACAGACGACTGTGATCTGCATCATACTGTTTTGAAATTACACTGTTGTACTTGTGAGGAATAAATGTGCATGGGTGTTTTCTAACTCCCGCATTCTGGGTGACCAACCTTGTGCTAATGAAGTTTCATGAGAAACACATAGCTCCCTGGGGGTCTGAAGGACAGGCATACCACCAGCCTTGTTTCCTTGTGTCTTTTCGTTTTGTGGATGAAAATGCATTACAATGCACTGAAAGTTTTCTGTCTTTATGGCCCCAGTACCTAGCAATGGTGTTCCAGGATCTTTTGACTACTAAGGACGATTACCTGCGGGCTTCACGGGCTCTGCTGCGAGAGATCATCAAACAGACGAAACATGAGATCAACTTCCAGGCCTTCTGCCTGGGTCTTATGCAGGAGCGGAAGGAGGCCCAGTATGCAGAAATGGAATTCAAGGTACCACCTTTTTGACCCAAGTCCTGCTGGATGTTCCAGTGGTGGTGTACTGGGCTCTTCTATATCTGCTTTTCTGGCCGATCTTTCTTTTGCTCTTTGTTATGTGACTGAGTCAGTATTTGTGTGTCTTATCTCATAGCAGTGCTCCCATATCCCATTTCCAAACATCAATGATAGTCATTTTTGATGATGAAACACTTTTCCAGAGGGCAGCTTTGGATATTGCCAATTCAACTCACTTTTTGTTTGTTTATTTTTTTGTTTAAGGAGCGGTTTGTCATCCACATAACTGATCTGCTGGCTGTCTCCATGATGCTTGGTATCACAGCCCAGGTGAAGGAGGCTGGAATTGCTTGGGACAAAGGAGAGAAAAAAAGTAAGCAGAACAACGTACGTTCCATCTGAAGATGGGCAGCTTGGTAGATATTTCCCCTTGAGGTTGGGGGAACATTGCAGCTAGACTTAAGAAGTGAAAGCCCCCGTTCTCAATAGAGGCGTGGGAGTCCTTGCTATCATCCTGAGAGTGATGGAGTTGGGAGATGTGGCGTTTGCATGGTTGTCTTCTTCTTGTATCTGTGGAAGCAGTGGTTGAGAGGCTGGGGAAAGGGAACTGTGTATGGAGGGGCCTCAAGCCCAGAGGGGACAACTGTAAGGATTAGCACGTACCTAATGCTGAGAAGACAGGCCTTTGGGGTGGCACTGAATGTCATCTTCTCACAGGGCTAATTCATCTGTGCTACATCTCAGGGTTTTGTTACAGTGCAGGTCAGAAGGCAAAGCATGTGTGCTGTCAGTGCTGGGATGCTCGAGGCTGTCCGATATACCTCTCCCTGCTTTACTGTTGATGCTTCAGAGCCCTGGTTACTATTTGCTCTGGAAATGGCTACCTGCTCCTCCTTGGCTCCCAATGTCGCTCCAATATGTGTGTTGTTTGTAACCTGGCTGTTTTACAGACCTGGAAGTGCTACGCTCTTTCCAGAACCAGATTGCTGCTATCCAACGAGATGCTGTCTGGTGGCTTCACACGGTCGTTCCATCTATCAGCAAGCTGGCTCCAAAGGATTATGTGCACTGGTAAGAGAGTCAGCTTGGCAATCTGCTGTGTGTAACCGGCCCCTTTCCCAACAGTGTATGACATATTGTGAAAATCCATGCATATGCCAGGATTTGGTCAGGTTTCTCTCCCCTTGTCAGACAGAGAGCAGAAACGGTGTTCTAGCAGGGTTCAGGCTGGGACTGTCCCTTACAGGAATTCCTGCAGATGCATCCTCTTACCAGAAGTATATTATAATGGAAAGTATTTCTGATTAGTATTAGTTGGGTCCACCCAATAGGGAGTTTCCAGTTACCTGACCACGCATCATCTCTGTGGACCTCTTGTTGTTCTTTTGTCTGACATTCTTTTTCAGGCTGTACAGTTGAGGGCTCCATAGATAGTGGTGTCTTCTCTGCCTGTTTCTGGTTGTATCCTGGGGTCTGGCTCAAGTCATTACTGAGGCAGGTAAAGGCAGAATTAATAGTATCTGAGCCGTGTTCACTGGGAGTGTAAACGCCCAATGCCCGTACTGTGTAGTCCACTCTGTTGTGATCTGAGTTGTTACTTCTGCTGGACTGGCTTATCTGAGGGGGCTCCTTCACGTGTAGGATGGGAAGCATTAGCAGGAGCTTGGGGAGACCGAACTGTTGAATGTGTTCTTGAGCCTCCCACAGATGATGTTTACTGTTCTCTTCATCTTTACAGCCTCCACAAGGTGCTCTTCACAGAACAGCCAGAAACCTACTACAAATGGGACAACTGGCCCCCTGAGAGTGACCGCAAGTGAGTGCATGCCCCACCCATAGCTGGGTACAGGCGTAGAGCTGCTGTAGCTGGAGGCAGAGGAATTGGTGTTTTCTGGTGTTCCTTATATAGCTCTGTGTTGGAAAGGCTTGGAACTGTGCTTAGATTTTCTTCATGTGTTACATCGCCTTAAAATTGAGAGGTGTTGCTCCGTTCTCCATCTGTTCCACTTCCTCCTTCATTCCTGTGCCAAGCTGCTCTGTTTCTTGATGCTGTAACTGTAAGAAGGGCAGCCCTGCACTGTGTGATTTTTTTTACTAGGGTAATCTTGGAGAGCTCAGACTTAAGCAGGCTAAAGCGCAGAGATACAAGGCAAGGTGAGCAATATTCCTTAAAACAATTTGTTTTAGGTAGCTGCATTTGGAGCTGGAGACCAGGGAAGGAGTTGTAAACTAATCCGTGACTTATCTCCTGCTCAGATGAGCTTTAGGGTTTGTGAAGGGTTTCAGGAACCCTCGTGTTACTGTCAAAAGAAGTGTGATTGAAGTCTCATGTCTCACGCAGCTTCTTCCTTCGCCTCTGCTCCGAGGTGCCCATCCTTGAAGACACACTGATGCGGATCCTTGTGATCGGTTTGTCACGGGACCTTCCGCTTGGCCCTGCAGATGCCATGGAGCTTGCTGATCACCTGGTGAAGCGGGCTGCGGCTGTGCAAGCAGATGGTAAGACTGCACAGAGCTCCAGCCAGCAAGTGGTTACTTCTATCTACATGTTCTTTTATTGCCATCCAGGGCTAGACAGCTCCTACCACACACCAAAGAGCCTTTGCATCACTTAAAGCATGTTTTAGTCGTCATGGCCAAACATTTGGCTCAAACTCAGACACTTAGTGCTGTTGCTTTCTCACTAGAGAAGGTTCTTATTTTCTTCTCCTGTTACTGATTTTCTATCATGGAGTGTTTGGTAAATTATTGGTTGCGTTGGAGGATGAAGGACTGTGAATAACCACCCAAGTTTTGAGTTATCATTTTAAAATTCGATTTAGTCCTTTATACATGCTGTAGAATGAATGGAAGTTTTTAGGCCATGCAAAAATGAAAGGTCTGGAAGTTAATTAATCCATGTGTTGTGTGCTCCTCTCAATTCCATTATTCAAACACTGTTACAGAACAGCAGTTACAAAAGCAGCCTTACCTCTTACCCCTTTTATGAATTGATTCAGCATTTGTCTGGATTCCTGCATCCTTGGAGAGTATGTCCATTCAGTTGAGCTATATGTGTTTGTGTCAGAGTTTTATTTTAAAACATCTTATGTGCTCGTAGTGCTTACTGGTTAATAGCAAAATCTAATCCAGATCTGGTCAGCGAAAGTGGAATGAGCAAGACTGCATATCCCGTGAAAATGTGTCCAGCCTCTCAGTATAGCGTTTTAAGTGCTGCACAATTTGAAGACTCAAAGTTAAGTTACAGTGAGTCTGAAAACTTACAACAAAGTTAAAATGCATTTTTACTTCCTCTGAGCCTTAGAAGTTCTGAGCAGATTCACTGCTTACCTGAAGGAGTGTATCTGAATTCTGGAAAAGATACAGATATCATGTTGGATGCATTTGGGAAAAAACCTGCCCTTAAGAATTTAAACCAAATTGCAGCTGAAAAGCTCGATATCCTTATATATTGACTTGTAGTTTTTTAAAGTGTTGTGCTTTTTAAGTAGTGTTGGTTTTTTTGGTCCTGTAATATCATGAGAACAAACCCACAATAACATAGTAGCTTGAAGTAAAATTTTTGTTATACTGTGGTGCTTTTCTGGACGGACTTTCAGCCAGGTAGACAGGTCAATAACTTGCTTAGTCTTCTCCTCCTCCAGATGTCGAGGTCCTGAGGGTAGAAAGAATCCAGCTGATCGATGCGGTCTTAAATCTGTGCACTTACCACCACCCGGAGAATATCCAGCTACCTCCAGGGTAAGGCTTATCACGTAGGCAATCTTGATGTGATGTAGCTCATTTTCACCTTGTGACTAATAATCCTACCTCACAGATTTTAAGATGCCTTTCCCTGTTACAGTTTGTAATAACAAAATCCTGAGGAAACCTTTTCAATATCATGTTGAGGTGGGAATTTCTCTAGGGCAATTAAGACCTGAGTCAGGGAATGAACTTTCCTCTGCAAGCAGTCTGGTCTTTCTGCTCTAGAAATTTTCAGCTGGACCCTACTGTCCCTCCTTAGAGGCTGCTTTGTTTTTTGTTTGTGTTGCTTTTAAAAAAAAAAAAAAAGAAAAAGTACCACTCAGCTGGTGTGAATCTGAACAGTGCATGATTAAGGAGAAAAGCAGTCTTGAGGTGGCCTTAAGTAACCAAATCCATTTGTATCTGTTAATGACTTTTGCAGGTACCAGCCTCCAAATCTAGCTATTTCTACCCTCTACTGGAAAGCCTGGCCTCTCCTGCTTGTAGTGGCTGCATTCAATCCCGAAAACATCGGTGAGTGTGGACGTTTCTCAGGATGCTAGTTCTGCTGCAAAAATCGGCCTAGGTGCTCTCTGCTGAAGTTTGGTTGCCAGTGTTCAAGGCATGTGCTGAGTTGGTGAGATAGCTGCAGTTAACTAACTACGAATTCCTGTGTGTGCAGAAATACACAGTGTGGGGGCTTGGATGACACAGGACTGGAATCACGATGTCTGTGCTCTAAGAGTGATGAGCTGTTCTGAAGTCAGTGTGTGTCTCCCCACCTCGAAGTGTGTTAGAATATATATAGACACCCTCACTTTTTTTCCTGTATCCCTGACTGCCCTTTTCTGCTGCAGGTCTGGCTGCATGGGAGGAGTACCCGTCTCTAAAGATGCTCATGGAAATGGTCATGACCAAGTTAGTATGCTTAAATCCCTACATCAATCAAATAGGCCACAGAAAACACGTTTTTCTGAATGAAGTTTGTGCCAGCTGGCTCCTTCCTTTCCAGTGGGACTGGTGTAAAATAAGCTGGCTGACAGCAACGCTGCGGTTTGAGTGGGAAAGGTGCCTTCCCCCAACAGAAGTAGTATAAGCAAAGGAATAAAGCTGAGAAAAAGGGAGGGATGTGGTGTGTCTTGCTGGAAAGGTCTCTGTCTCCCTGGCCCTGCTGCCTTGTTTTTATTATGTTGCCTAATGAAGCTGAGGTCCTGGGGACTTTCCAACTGTGGTTCATGAGTTTTGAATAGGCCAAGATAACCTTTTTCTTTTTTAACTTATTTTCTCAGTAATTATTCCTATCCTCAATGTACTTTGACGGATGAGGAGACACGCACAGAGATGATTAATCGTGAACTTCAAATCTCCCAGAGAGAAAAACAGGAGATTCTTGCATTCGAGGGTCATCTGGCTGCTGCATCCACAAAACAAACAATTACAGAGAGCAGCAGCCTCTTGCTGTCCCAGCTGACAAGTCTGGATCCTCAGTAAGTAGCCTTCTGCAATCTGGTGCTGTAATGAAATCCCAGTTAATGCTAGTCCAGAAACCCTACTGCTCATAGCCTGGTTGATGTGGCCAAGAAAAGCCCTGAGATTTGGTAGCCCATGGGATGTGTCATATTTGGTCCTTGTCCTTCTGTTGCCACCTGCATGCGGCCCTCATGCACTACTGATCCTCAGCAACACCAGGGTGAAAGTATGTCTGCCTGTGGATAACTTCTTGTTTCCCTGGCAGGGGCCCCCCACGCAGACCTCCACCACATGTCCTGGAGCAGGTGAAGAGCCTGAACCAGTCGCTTCGCTTAGGCCACCTCCTGTGTCGCAGTCGTCATCCTGACTTTCTTCTCAACATCATTCAAAGACAGGTGGGCTCCCTCAATGGCTTGGCTATATTGGGATTTGATCCCTCATCTCTGAAACTTGAGCAGACTGAGGGGCAAAGGAAGCTAAGTAAGATGCAGGGGAAGGTGGTTTACTGCTCAGGAATTAAATGATCAGTGTGCTGCATCTATGTTCTGCTGATCTTGCATTGTCATTCTCCTGCTTCCTAGGCCTCATCGCAGTCGATGCCATGGCTGGCGGATCTGGTTCAGTCCAGTGAGGGCTCCTTGGATGTCCTGCCTGTGCAGTGTCTTTGTGAGTTCCTGCTTCATGATGCTGCTGATGAGTCGACCTCAGGTGAAGAAGAGGAGGAGGGTGAGAGTAAGGAGCAGCGTGCCAAGAAACGCCAGGTGAGTAGTCTCCCAGGGATCGGTTCTGCTGTCTACTTTCTGTGCATCCCGAATCTGATTTCATTGGAAAGGCTAACTTCTTGGTCCACAGAGACAACAGAAGCAAAGGCAGTTGCTTGGACGGTTGCAAGACTTGCTCTTGGGTCCCAAAGCAGATGAACAGACAACCTGCGAGGTGCTTGACTACTTTCTACGACGCCTCAGTTCCTCCCAGGTGGCCTCACGAGTCTTGGCCATGAAGGTGAGCAAAATGAAAATCTTCTTGACTAGGGTTTGTCAGAAGTTGAGGGCAGAGTCCTAGATTCTCATGAGTCCAGAGCCAGCGCAGCAAAATTGTTTCATGTCATCCTTCTTCAGTAGCTTGTCTCAATCTCTAAACCCCATCAAATGCACTTCTACTCCCTGCTGCTCCGGAGCCGCCTTTATTCAACAGCCAAGTAGTACGTTCCTTAAGATAGAGCTGGATTTTGCTGTTTCCTGTGAAGTTCAGGTGTAGACTCAGCAGATCATGTGCTCTGTGGAGTAATTGGCAGCAGCTGTTGTCTGTGGGGGATGTAGATGAGTGAATGTCTGGTACTCTAGAGCATAGTCAAGGCAATAAAAATTGCAGAAAGCTCACAAAAATTATGCCTACAGAAGACTGAAACTTCCTGCAGAGTACCTGTCAGGCAAACACATTATATGAGATGTGGAGCCTGTTGTGTGCTGCATTTGGATCATTCCATGATGTTCAAAGCTTGTTTCTGTTATATTCACTCGTTTGAACTAGTGGTCCAGCTGTGGCGTCAAACACAACAGCTGTGTGTGTGACTTGTGCAGGGCCTGTCCTTGGTGCTGTCAGAAGGGGGACTGCGTGATGGAGAGGAGAAAGATCACCCCATGGAAGAAGACTCGGGCGATTCTGAACTGCTGCAGGGATATCAGTGGCTGCTGAGGGACCTCCCGAGGCTGCCACTGTTTGACAGTGTTAGAGCAACAACAGCTCTTGCCTTGCAACAGGTAGGTCTTAGTAGCTGGAAGGAGTAAGTGATCAGCTTGTTCTTGTGCTCATGCTAAAACAAACCTGAGCAAACTGTGTGTGGGCACGATACTGACATGTTTATATGCCCGCAGAAGAATTTTTCCTATGCTGGTGCTTGTTTTCATTAAATTCTGATTTCTAATGAGAGGAATTCTCATTCTAGGCCATCCACATGGAGACAGATCCTCAGACCATCAGTGCTTACCTGGTGTACCTCTCCCAGCATGCCCCAGTGGAGGAGCAGGGACAGCATAATGACCTCGCTCTGGTGAGAGGCCAGGTCGCTAGGCCAGAGGGTTTGCAGGGGGGAGACCTGGCATATCCTGGGACTGTGGTAGGCATGTGACATGCTGCACCAGCAGGATGAGTGTTTTGGGAGCATGTGAATCTGATAACTGTGTTGGTGTTTCTGCGTGTGTGTTGGAAGGCAACCTGTGTCTTTGGTTTCGTATCATGAAATGATATTGGAGCAATAACTTCCAGTCCAGCAGCCCGTCTCAGATGGTACGTGGAATGCAAGAGCGAACAGTGGTTTGAAAGAAATCCCACCACCTGGTAGTGTTTCACAAGTAAGCAGGTGCTAAACCTGCAGTCACATGTAACTGGGGAGAGAATGGGAAGTCAGGAACCTTAGTGGTGGGATATGCGCTCTCCTATAATCAAAACTTGATTTCTAATTATTTTTCTTTTTTAAGAAGAGAGTTTTTTTGTTTGGTTTTTTTTTTTTGAACAATGATTTTTTTCATTGTTCTATCTCTGGGTGTGTTTTTTCATTGCTTTTAAGTCCATTGAACTACATCCTTCGTAACAGTCTTTTGGAGATCGATGCTTGGATCTAGAGGCTCATGTGCTCTTTCTAACTCCATAGATTTCTTTAGATACATGGAGAAAGTTAAATAATAAGAGTCAGTAATCTGTTTCTTCAGAGGAAGCAGGTTTTTACTAGGTAAATGGTCACTTTGTAATGGAATGCATCAGAGTGCAGCTGTGCTACAACTGGGGACACTGTAGGGTATCACGAGATGTGTGCAAAGCGCTGGCGTTTTCCTTGTTGTGATGGTTCTACTTTTGACTCTGCACGTTGATCTCCAGAGTGGTGTTAGCTGGGCTGATGATGGAAACTGGAGAATGTGATGCGATGAAGCAGGAGGACCTGGCTGTGTTGTTCAGTTGTCCTGGTTTCAGCTGGGATAGAGTTAGTTTTCTTCTTAGTAGCTAGAGTAGTGCTGTGTTTGGGATTTAGTATGGGATTTGATCTGAGAAGAATGTTGATGACATACTGATGTTTTTAGTTGTTGCTAAGGAAATCAAGGACTTTCCAGCTTCCCATGTTTTGCCGGTGTGCAGATGCACAACAAGCTGGGAGGGAGTAAGGCCGGAGCAATGGACCCACAAGTCCTAGCTTAGGATTTGAGCTTAGGTTTAGAATTGAGGTCCAGATTGGCCAATGAAATATTCCGTATCATGCAGTGTCATACTCGGAGTATTGATGAGGGTTATCCAGGAAGTTAGTGCCCTTTGGGGCTCTTGCTCTTCCAGGTTGCAGTTTTGGGACTTCTCTGTTTTGGGATCACTAGCCAGCATGGGCCAGGGGTTGATCAGCAGGGGGTGAGCAATTACACTGTGCCTCACTCGTTTGTATATATTATTATCATTTTTATATATTATCATATATTCTTTGCATTTTTATTAGTATTTTTATCATTATTTTAGTTTTATTTCCATTATTAGATTGTTCTTATCTCAACCCACGAAGGAGTTCGCTTTTCTCCTTCAATTCTCTTCCCCATCCCTCAGGGGTGCGAGAGGGTGAGCGCGTGGCTGGGGGGTGTTTAGTGGTTGGCCAGGTTAAACCACAACATCAGTAAAGACTTGATGGATCTTCTCCCCTTGCAGGACGTAGCCCGACTCATAGTAGAGCGCTCTACCATCATGTCTCACCTCTTCTCCAAGCTCTCGTACTGTGCTGAATCAGATGCAGTGCTTGTTGCTCTTCTCTCCATCTTTTCTCGCTACATCAAACGGATGCGCCAGAGTAAGGAGGGCGAGGAGGTGTACAGCTGGGTGAGTGCCCCTCTTCCTTTCTCAAACAGGTAGAAGAACTAGACAAGTTAACAAAAGAGAAGCCTGTTGTGGGTTACTGAGTATGTAGAAACCATGTCAGGTTTGACAGTTCCCTGATCTGAAAATAATTGGAGGTTGGCTCAATATCATAGCCAAGTGTACGTGTACATAAAAAGCATTTTTTAACTTTTCCTTGAATATCTTTTATGGCCATGGTTGGGGATACTGGGCTAAGCAGAACTTTGGTCTGACCAAATTTGTCCGTTCTCCTTTTACCTGCATCTCACAGATCTCATTCTGCTTTCTCTCCCCACCTTTGTTCATCCTGGGTTTTTTCTGCCTTTTTCCAGTCAGAGTCCCAGGATCAGGTGTTCCTTCGTTGGACTAGTGGGGAAACAGCCACTATGCACATCCTTGTGGTTCATGCCATGGTTATTCTCCTGACATTAGGGCCATCTCAAGGTTAGTGAAGTGTGCTCAGATTTATTCAAGGGGTCATGGACAATACAGAGAGCCTTTCCTCTGTCTGCCGTCTCCTTACAGGTCAGGCTGGTGTTAATCCTTCTACTCGCAGACTTATCCCTTGCAATATTTGTTTGTAGCTGTAGGATCTATCAGAATATTGCTGCACAGAGTGAAGGATTTGCAGGCTTATTTTTTTGTCTTCTGCAGACAGCAGGAAGTATTAAAATGATGGTGTGTCCCTCCCTGCTAAACAAGGAGGACTGAGACTTACTGTAGTGTGAGAACTGGGAACTCAGATCTGCAGTCCACGTTTTCACGTGATAGTGTTTATTCCCAAGTTGTGTCTGACCTTTAAACAAGAAAGTGTTCTGGTCTGTTGATTCATATACAGAAGGGTAGGGTGTTCCAGGTGCTTATGAACATGGGAGATAATTTTGCAACCACTCTTAAGCAGGGGATGGTGATTTTTATACCTTACTGGATATATGGTTTCCGGAGAAAAAGCCCCTTCCTACTGCTTTTCTGGTTGACACCTCAGAGGAGGCTCTGCTACTCCCCGACTGGCTAAAGCTGCGTATGATCCGCTCTGAAGTCCCGCGTCTTGTGGATGCAGGTGAGCCTGTGTTTGTTGGTGTTTCTGACCTTCCTGAAAGGAAAGGGAGAGGCTTCCCGGCTCGAGTCCTCTGTGTGCCCAGCCATCCTACTTGGATACCTTTGGGGGGGGCCTTCAGTCACTGCGGATGCTGCAGCTGAGCAGGGAGCTTGGATTTAGAAAGCAATGTGTCTCTGGATTTTGTGATAGTCACAGTCTAAACATACAATAAATACTTTGCTGTGTCCCTTAGGACTGTCTAACAGATGTACAGAATATGAGCTGGTGCCAGGCAGGGAATGTTATGGGATGTCCCAGAGTGATTCCTTACTCAGCCATGATGTGTAGTTCATGTACCAAAGGTTCAAGAACTAATACAACCTCGCTAACCATCAGACCCCACAGGTTAATCCTCACAGCATTAAGAGCAGAACCCAGTGAAAGCTGAGGCTGAAGAGAAGGTCGGTGCTTTTGGTAAAGCTCCTTACTGCAGTGTGGAAGGCAGTTCCTCCTGCTGTGATCCAAGTGCTGAATCTTGCTGGCTTTTATAGAGAGTGACTATTACTTTTGAAGTAGGGAGAGAATCTGTATGGCTATTCCACTTCCTGTGTGTATATTAAAGGAACTGGGGGACTTGGAATGAGATCCCATCTTTGTTACAACAATTCAGGTTGAATTAAGCTACACAGTCACCAGACAACAGGCACATCCCTGCTTCCATAGGACAGGGTGTGCTAGCAATGTGGAGAGCAGTGTCTGAAGGATGTAAGCTATACCTGTAGTTACTTCTGTCCTTGCACGGTTCATCAGTGCTCTTTTTCTTCTTGGTATTCAGAGCTTTTGTCCCTTTCTTACTAATTAAATGACAGCTCTCTGTAGCCAGTGATTGAATTATTCAATAATTCCTGCCTGCAGCCATCAACAGATAGGGTGGAAGTTATTTTTTTAATACGAATGATTGGGTTCCTGAGGTTTTGATCAAATTAAACAGAAGATCAAATTAGCCAGTGAGTGAATTAACTGGAAGATGCAATAAGAAGGCAATGATTTGCAGAGCAAAGGAAACATAGTAGGCAGCTGTCAGACTTCTGGCTTAAGGCTCTCTGCAGCCCTGTCATTAAAGTGTCACTGTTTGTCGAACCAACAGCACAAAGATCAGGTAATAAAGATGACCCTGTGTGAGCAATTTGGAGGTCTGAGGACTCAGTGTTTGTATTTCAGCCCTGCAGGACCTGGAGCCCCAGCAGCTGCTTCTCTTTGTTCAGTCCTTTGGAATCCCAGTTTCCAGCATGAGCAAACTTCTGCAGTACCTGGATCAGGCAGTATCTCATGACCCGCAGACGCTGGAGCAGAACATCATGGACAAGAGTAAGAGCTTCATATGAGGTGGACTAGGCTTTTTACTTTTTCTTGAACAGTGTTCAGGAGTATCTCCTGTGACTTCCTTGGAAAAATCCAAACTAGTTCAACAAACTGCGCACAGTTTGCTTCGGCAGCCTGTTGTCACTGCAGACACCTCCCTAGAGCTTGTCTGGATGGCCCTTGGCTGTATTTCCTGAACTAAAGAAGGATTTTCTGGATTGGGTTGTACAGAGTCTAAAAGTAATTTTGGGAAAAAACAAGGCTTAAAAGCATCATGTTGATAAAGTCCATATGAGCATCAAATTCCCTTAACAGGGAGCTGTGCAAACAGCAACCAATCCTGTCCTGCCTTACTAAAGAAGTCAAGGTGCTGATATGTTCATGTCTTGTCCTTTTTCAGACTACATGGCTCACCTTGTGGAAGTTCAACATGAGAGAGGAGCGACAGGAGGCCAGACTTTCCACTCCCTGCTCACTGCATCCTTACCAGCCCGCCGAGGTACTGCCTGGGATAGCCTAAGCTTCTGAATATCAGTCATTTTCCAAACTTCCTTCCTCTGTTGGTGTTGAGAGGGACAGGAAAAGCTGCCTTCAGAGGGGTTGTGTTGCAAAGTATCAGCAAACTACAGTTAGACACCAGTCCTTGCTAGAGTTTTTTGCTCCTGGTGAAGGGAGAAATTCCAATATTTTTTGAGTTTACTGCAATGAGTTGTTCTGAGTGATATGGAAAAACAGGTCTTGCTTGGCCTTGAGAGAAAAGCTATTGAATTACTCAGTAGTTAGAGACTGTGAAGCCCAAAGTGATCCAGTGTTGGGGCTCCAGATGCTAGCTACTATAACGGCATTTTTCTTACTTCTCTTTTATTCCTCTTGCAGACAGTGCTGAGACTGCAAGGTCAAAATCTAGTCCTGAGAACTCTCAAAGCCAGAGCCGGATCCGGGCCTTAAGCCAGGTCCGGGTCCTGGGCCCAGAAGATGATTTAGCAGGCATCTTTCTGCAGGTAACAGTGTCACCACTAGCTGATCAGCTGCTTCCTTTCAGCAGCTTTACAAAATCTATTTCCCTTACGCTTAGATCTTTGGACCCCTTCCTCCTACAGGGTTTGTAGGCAATAAATATGAAAGCCTGGCATGCAATGGGACTGTGCCATTACAGCCTGGTGGAATTGATACTGGAAGGATTTTTTCTTGTGGTTCAAACATGATGTGGCTTTTGGTCGTGCCTAATACTGTCAGTGCCTACTAGCGCGTTACTGTCTCTGCACCTTGTTTGTTCTGTGTATAGTGCCTTTACCCGCGGCAGCGGATGGAGGATTTGTGAAACACTCGCAGGGCCTTGGCAGCAAAGCTGTGTGCAAACAGCATTGCACTCTGGCATGTCTTCTTGCAGAGCTTCCCTCTCTCCATTGACTCCAGAAGGAGCCTACAGGGAATTAATTGGCCAAGTGGGTTGCGTGTGTTTGGGTAGTATGGTGATTCCCCACAGTGTCAGTGTGGATAGTCATGTTGGGGCTGCATAGATGCTGCGTGTGTTCCTGTACCAGGCACTAAAATACTGAGGAAGCTGTCTCAGAAGGTTCCAGTTAGCCCCCAGTTAGTATAATTGTACAAGTTAAATCAGCCCTCTGCCTCAGGATATTTAGGGTATAGCAAGTCCTTTCATTTGCTGTCATAAACCTATTCCCTTCTGTATCCTACCAGCTTTTCCCACTAAATCCAGACCCGCGATGGCAGAATTCAAACCTGCGCCCACTTGCCCTGGCGTTACAGCAGGCCCTGGGGCAGGAACTGGCTCGCATTCGCCAGGGGAACACACAAGTGAGCGGGATCACAGCACGGCTTCTCCAGGCAATAGCTGCACTGGTGAACTCGCCGCACAGCGGTGCGTTGGTGATGGCAATGCATTGTAACCACTTCATCTCCTGCCCGCTGATGCGCCAGCTGTACCAGTATCAGGTGAGTGGTGTAAGACAAGAATCTTTGTAGCATTTAATAAAGAGGGATGAGGAGGGAACAGAAAGTCTGCAGTGTATCTGCTCTGCTGTGTGCAGACCCTCTACCTGTGTAATACTGGAAATGTAGCCTGGGGAGCATAACACATAGGGGCTCAAGTTGCCTGGACATACGCACTGGATGCAGGCTGGCCACGTTAGCATAGCACTGCTGAGAATTGGGACTTACATGCAGGGTTAGGTGTACCTTACCTAGTCTGGTAACTGTGCAGCACTGTGGATTTCAGGCTGTGGGTCTCTGTTGGTTTGGGATCTGTAGTCTGTGCTGTTTTGTAGCCTGGACATGTCTTGCAAGGCATTTGCAGACAACTTGAGAGCTGAAGTCTGTAATTCCTTAAAGAAATCTTCAGAGTAGGCCGAGGTTTATCCAATGAAATATCTCATTCCTTTCATCATGATGAAAGAAGGCACAAAGTTACACTTAGTTATACTAGGAGAGGTACTCTGTGTGACTTAGTCTTCTGCCTTGCATTTGTAGACTAGAAGCTGCTGCCTTGATTTGAGTAAGCTATGGTCCAACAGAGTAGGTGTGCTCTATGTATTCTTGGCAGTATATGCCACTATCTGTGTCTTTCCTGCTATATTTCTTGTATTCTTGAAGTGTGTATTAATCAAACCTCTCTTGCTGCACTCCTCAGCGCTGCATGCCACAAGACACTGCCTTCTCCTCGCTCTTCTTCAAAGTCCTCATGCAGATGCTGCAGTGGTTGGAGAACCCCGCAGTGGAAGATGGTCCTCTACGTGCTCAGCTGAAGGCCTTTGCAGTGCAGTACTCCTCGAGGCACAGGATCAGTGACGGTACTGGCATTGTGCAGCTTACGGGACTCAGAGTGGACTAAGTGGGTCAAAAAAGGGACAGAGACAAAACTGCGCCCAGAGCAGGAAGTAGAGTGCGCTGCCTGTTAGAGAGGTACGCTTAGGAGTAGCGAAGAGAGGTTTTGTACTGTGCTATATAAACTCCATGAGGATGCAGACAAGTGATTTAGCTCTGTGCATGTGCAGTAGACACCTGGTAGCATCTCACCAAGCACAGCAGAACTTTCAGGGAAAACTTTCAATTGCTCAGGCCAGGAATTCTGTACTAGCTGTAGTCCTGAAAGATGAGCCTGCAAGAATGCCTCTGGAACAAGGTCACATCATGACTTGTAGAGTTGTTTATCATCTGCTATCTGGTGGGAGGAGGAGTCTATAACCAAGAGCTTAGGCATGGAAATGCGTTTGTGGTTATAGAGTTTTCTTTTAGCCACATGTTGCTGTAACATGCAGAGAGCTGTCAAGGGGTTTGGTGGGAATAAAATGGCAGTAGAGTGTAGTGTGTTTGTATGTTTGAGTTGTGCCCTGGAGCTGTATGGGGCATCTGTAGAAGGAAGCCTGGTGTGGGGGCTGGCTTGGCTCTGCGATGCCAATGCTGTGATTGCTTTGCAGTTCGAGGTGGCTTCTTGCACCTCACAGAAGCTCTGACTTTCCGTCGTGACCCTGACTTGATCAGCTCCACGGTACGTGCCATCATTGCAACCCTGAAATCAGGAGAGAAGTGTAATGTGGAGCCAGAGCTCATCAGCAAAGGTATGGCTGTCCTTCTGCTCTCCTTCCCTGTTGCAGCAGGAGGTTGAACTTCCAGCCCAGCAAGGGAGTGCCTACTGTGCAGGCTGTGGGGATCTGCCTTCTGCCTGGATCAGAAAATGTGAACTGATCTAAACTTAGTCCTATTTTGTATCACCTCCTTCCCCCGCACTGGTATGTGGGTTTATAAGCTGTGATCTGGGGCTGGGATTAAGTCTTTCAGCAAACTGTTGGTTTCCACTAATAAAATGAGAAATAGAAGCCTTCTATCCCAGATAAAAATGGCTTCCCTCTTCCTTACTGAGCCAGTCTCTCAGGAATGCTGGACTGATTGCCTTCATGATACTGTTATAAGCTTCCATAGCTTTCACCATATCCTGAAGTTAACGAGTGATATCTTTCTCCCTCTGCTAGTCCTTCAAGGTCTGATTGAAACTCACTCTCCGTATTTGGAGGAACTCCTGACTGTCCTCTTCTCAGCTACTGTTGAGACCACTGCCAGGTTTCCTGCCATGAAACCAATCGCTGTGGTGAGCTCCTTGTTGCTCCAGGACAAAGAAGAAACACCAGTGAAGGAGCTGGATGGTTGCAGGTGACCCAGGCAATGATGGGAATTCATTGGTAGTCTGGGTTCATGACATTACCACTGATATTGGCTTTGTTTTCTCCCCAGTACTGAAGCAGCTTGGCTAGGGCCCTCCTCTGGTCTTCTGAATGACTGGCTGGAGATGTTGGACCCAGAGGTGATCAGCAGCTGCCCTGATCTCCAGCAGAAGCTACTGTTCTCCTGGAACAAAGTAAGAGTTGTTGGGTAGAGAGACTACTGTGCTGAAAGCACGTTTCTGTGGGACTGACCTGCACCTAGAAACAGGGCAAGGAGTAGTTTTATGTTTTGCCATGTGTTGCTATACCAGTTCCAGAGCAGTACAGGCTGACTAGGAGGGGGATTCGGGTGCATCCTTCTCAGTGCAAGGCTTATGTTTCGTCTTACCTTTTCATTTCCTCAGCTGTGTTCTTTTCAGGACTTCAAAGTGCATGACAGAAGAACACAGTCCTGTAACATCCCAGCCAGCTGTGTTTTCATTGATGTTTTTGCAGACAGATAAATAGCTTGCCCAGAAGTGCTATGCCAAAGCTAAGACTAAAACCCAACTTCATGGCTGATGCCATGTTCTGTTAAGAAAGTACCGCAGTTAAAATCCTAAATCTACGTGTTGTCTTCTGTGCTGTCTGCATGCCTGGATTGTTATCCTTCTGTAAAATACGTAGTATCTCCTACATCCACCTCGCAGCAAGGATCTGTTTATTACATCTCTTCCTCGTTTGGTCCTTTCAGGCAGGGTCCCAGGTGCCCTCCTTCCGCCCGTATCTCTTGGCTCTTCTCACTCATCAGTCCAGCTGGACCACACTGCACCAGTGCATCAGGCTTCTGCTTTGCAGGAACCGGGAGCAAAGGTGAGTCTTGTTTTTTGGGCCTAGCAAGGAGTTTTGAGTTGGGTGACTCATTGTGTCTGAGAGAGAACAACCAGAAGCTGAGAACAAGAGTTGCCATGTTCCGCAGTGCATCTGCCAGGAGATGCAGTCCAGCCAAAAACAGGCTTTGTGAGAAGGCTTTTGCTGATTTCAGTCATGCTGATTTGTGTACCTTGATATAAATACTACCTGCTGGTTGATGGAAGCAGCACGTAAAGATTTGGCTGTGTTCTGAACAGGAAGTGCTAATTGCTGGGTAATCCATCTAGCGTTGCCCTTGTTGCTAATCTTTATGAACATGGGATTTGAAAGATGGCTTGGATAGCAAACTGACGGCAGTCTCTGTACCTGGGCAGGCTCAGCTGGATCTTTTGGTTGTACTAAACTCCATTACCAGTCCTTCTCTAAGCCCCTTCCTGGCATCAGGCTCCCAGTTCTGATCTCTGGAGCAGCCCTGATTCTCAGCTTCTGCTCTTGCTTAAACTTGTTACGCTTATGGACCAAGAAATGCTAACACCTAATAGTGGTAATTCAGGACATGACTAAACTGGCAATACTTCTAAAGCTAGCAATATTTCAGTTTGCTTATTATTTTATTATTCATCTCTCGCTTACTAACAATTCCTTTAATTTCTGCAATCCAGGATAACAGCCAGGTCAGGATGTTCTGTACGCTGGGACAGTAAGGTCACTGGTCTGATTGTAGCAATTGTTTATGTTGATGACCGACTTCTGGCCTTGTGGTGCAAGACTCCATGTAGCCACGATGCTCTTGCTGAATGCCATTTGTTCAGCTCCATGCCCTGTGCTGTTCTTATTGCAACAAATATTTAGTCATAATCTGGGAACAGAACCAAACCCCTTCTCGGGACTTAATGGATCCTATTTTTACATTTGCAGATGTTTCTTTCTTCACAGTACTCATGATGTTTAGAGATGCTACCATGTATCTGTGTGGTGCCTGAGGGCTGTGTTGTCTCTAATTGCAAATATGTCTTCTTTTGTCTTCTGACAGATTCGACCCAACTGCATCCTTGGATTTCTTGTGGGCCTGTATTCACATTCCTCGGATCTGGCAGGGAAGGGACCAAAGAACTCCTCAGGTAGTTGTTCAGTTCTTCCAAGGTTCCTCTCTGGATGGAGCAAGAGGCAGTGCTTTCACAATGCCTGATTTTTTTCCACGGCCCAAGAGGTGGCTGGAGTGATACAGGTGCAGCATGCCAAGTTTGCTGCCTGTACCTCAGCTGATTACTTAGCTTCTCTGCTGTGTTACATATTACAGTGGCAGCTTTTAGTCTGAAAAACTGATATGAACACACATATATATGCCCACTTGGCATTTCCTCTGCAGCATTTGCCACAATATCAGTTAGACATCTGGGCACAAGGCTACAGTGGTGAGGAAGCTAAAACCCAGCATGGGATAAGTCCCATTTTACCAAGAAAAAAGGGTTGCATCTCTTCTCCACAGAGGAATTTCTTTGGTTTGGTGACAGAACTATGGTTTCTGACCCATCCCACATGCTGGGATGAAAGTAAATGAGTTCAGAAGTAAAAGAGGGGTAATGAGGTTTCATTTGGGGCTGTGATGTTTGCTTTTGGAGCTCTAGATATGGGGCAGTTCTTAAGTCTTGTTCTAAGAGATGTTCCATTCCAGTTGGGGAAGGTGTGACTAGAAGGAACTAAGGATCTATGGATTCAGTTTGGATGAATTTTGGGTGTTCTTGCATTACAGAAGCGCCGTGAGGAATTTGTGCTCCACCTAAAGGCGTCAGAGTTGATCAGCATGGTGGAGCTGATTCTGGCTGAAGCAGAAACCAGATACCAGAATGCAGAAGAGGCCTCCTGCACACTCATCCAGTCTCGACTGCCTTTGTTGCTCAGTTGTTCTCATGGGGACCTCGAGAGCATCAAAAAAGTAACGGAGTATCTGACCAGCTGCATCCAGCAGTGGGGAAGTAGGTAAGGTTGCAAATGGGGAGCACTGTCTACTCTAATTGTAGTTAACTTATCATTTTAAGTGGTACTTGGACCAGGAAGATGACTTAAAATTACATTTCAAGGCCCATTTGCTTTTAGGACTTCAGGACAAAATGCTTGCCATGTTTTTTGTTGGGTTTTGGGGATTTTTTTGTCTGTTGGTTTATTTTAAGTCAATGGTTATTTTTAATTAGCAGTTCCTAACATGGGATTTCTTGTCTACTCATCCCTTGAATCACTGCTCGTCATGCATCCTGCTTCTGATCATTACGATTGCTCTCAAAGCTGGATGGAGACTAGATTGTTTCCTAATGGCTGTGTTAGCACTATGGGAAGAACAGGAGGATGGTGTGTTTGTGGCAGTGAAAAAAACTAACCTAATTCCACCTCCCTTACTGTGGTGGGGAGGTAAAAAAGATACTGAGTACCCTCCGTTGCAGTTGCATGGTACTGCCTCCCAGGGCAGAATATGCCAGGGCGGGTGTGTAGAGAACAAGCTGGCTAGTCTGAATCGTTGTGCTTCTGACTACTCTTCCAATTGGGATGGGAATGATCACGAGTACCATGTGCAGAAACTCTTCACTGGAAACTTAAGCAGAGCTTTTCTGTCCTGTGCCGCTTTGTAACTGCAGTGTTCTGACTCCAGGTGGCCTAATGATGGATCCCCACAGACTATGCATGGATCCTTGTAGACTGAATGATTTGAGTAGTTCAAAAGAAGCAAAGACTTAAAAAATACTGATTCAGATTTGCAGTGGCTGCTCTTTTACATGGTCTGTTTGCCATATGCAGGAAGGCTGTTACTAATCCGATGGGTCTGGGACATTTGCTTGAACTAACATAGCAGCCAGTGGCTGACCTCTCCCTTTTTCCTTCAGCTCTGTGGGAAAATGCTGCCAGGACCTTCTGCTTCAGGTATACCTGCAACTACCCGAGCTCCTTGTGCCTATGCCTGAGATGCTTCTTACCAGTGAAGGAGCCAGAGACAGCAGCACTTGCAAGGTAAAGTTAGAGGCATGGGAAAGCCCCTTTCCAGTTGTGTACCCAGAGCGGATGCTAGCTCGATGCCCAGTCTAAAAGGACAGGACTGGCAAAAGCTTCCTGGGTCACTTTGGTTTCTTTACTTTGCTTTTCTGTTGCCCCTTCCCTGCCTGCACTTTCAGCAGCAGAACGTTCAGCTGTGGTTTGTTTAGCAGTGTCCTTCTGTAAAATAGTACAAGCTCCACAAGTTTCTGTGTGCCAAAGGCTTCTGTAAAGCACAAGTGTGCAGGCGTCTGATCCTGCTTTGATGTCTGTAGGGACTGTGGACTTCAGATCCTGTGCCAGCTGGAACATTGCATCTGCTCTCAGATTTTACCTGAAAATAATTTCTGTTAACCCCCTCTGTAGTCGGAAAGAAATTGGGAAACACTGCTGAAAAGCCAGGGGCTTGATTGTGCTTTAAACTTCTTAACTGTTTACTCATTACTCTTTCTCTAGCTCGATGCCCTGGTGCACAGATTCATTAACCTTCTCGCAGACACCAGTGACTCCAAGTCATCAGAAAGCCGTGTGTGGGATGCCAATATGGCCTGCAGGAAGCTAGCTGTGGCTCATCCCATCCTACTTCTTAGGTACCGCTCTCCCTTTCACCCTCTGTGTGGCTGGCGTTCACTGAAAAGCATCCACCCTTGCCCTAGCAGGGGAGAAAACTTGCAGCAATCGTGATGATTGTGACAGAATCCACATCCACGTACAAAAGTCAAGAGAACGGGCAGCAAAGTCATATCCCTTATAATGAGGCAGCACCTGTTTTGGCTGTGTCTGTACGGAAACAGTCCTCTTGGAGACTAGAGAACAGACTATGGGTGGGAAATGGGGCTTGCTCATTTTATGGATACACGGATCAAATCCAGAACTCTGGGGGAGGATAAGGGAGGCTTTCTTCCAGAAAGTGAGGTGTAACAATGTGTAACTGTTTCTAGGAAGAGGCTGGATCTAGATTTTCTTTTGTTTGGCTTTTCAGGCACTTGCCAATGATTGCAGCACTGCTGCACGGCCGTGTTCACCTCAATTTTCAGGAGTTCAGGCAGCAAAACCACTTGACCTTCTTCATCCACGTCCTGGGGATCCTGGAGCTGCTCCAGCCCCAGGTCTTCCAGAACGAGCACCAGGCGGCACTATGGGATTGTCTCTTGTCCTTCATCCGACTGCTGCTGGTAAGTCCCTGCTCCTCTTCCTTGTGCGGGCTGCCAGCCACTAGATGGAGACGCTCATGTAACACAGGGCCAGTCCAGCTTTCTCCCATTTGAAGGGAAAACCTTCATATACCCAAGAACAAAAAAGTGTATCAAGTACCTTGAAGAGCTTAAAGAGGAAGTAGGAGTTCAGGAAGCTGAACAATGGGGCAGTGCATCACTGTGGGTTTTTTTGTTAACTCTTATCTTCTCGATCTTTCGCAGAACTACAGAAAATCCTCACGGCACCTGGCTGCCTTCATCAGCAAGTTTGTCCAGTTTATCCACAAGTACATCACATGCAATGCCCAGGCAGCTGTCTCCTTCTTGCAGAAGCACTCAGATCCACTCCAGTAAGCTTCCTTACTCCAGTTAGCCCATGGTTAGCTCATGGAGAGATTGTGCAGTCAGGCTTCCGTGAGCTGATCAGACACAAGACAGCAAGAAGATGTGACAAAATAGCTATTATGGCATATTTTCACCCTTAACTCCCTTAAGTCTCTAAGATGAGCAGTATATCCCTTTTTCCAGGTGAAAACTGAGCCCAAAGGAGTCAGATAATGATTTCAACTCACATAATGGCCTAAACATCCTATTGAGCCACTGTAGTGCCCAGCAGTCATTTCCAGAGGGCCAGCAGGAGGGTGTTTTCCCTGAGTGGTGGCTGCAGGGTCCCACCTGCATATACAGGGAAAATCGCATTTGTGTTGCAGTCACGGTGAAAGGAAAAACTCTTGTTTCTGCTTCCGAGAAACTACTCATTTTAGTGTACGTGTATGTATTGTTATTTGTCCTCATGCCCTTATTGCTATTGAAAGCTAAACATGCCATGTCTTTCTCCAGTGACCTGTCATCAGACAACAGTGACCTAGCAATGTTGAAGTCCCTCCTGGCTGGGCTGAGTCTGCCTAGTAAGACTGGCATCTTGGAGAGGGGCTCTGATGAAGAGAAGGATGGTGAGTCTGAGTGCGGGGGAAGAGTTATTCCAACTGGTGAACCTGAAGTATGTTTTGGGGCACAGATGCTTTTATGGGCTGTATGCTGTGCTTGTTCTCCTAACAGCCCAACGAAAGGGTATTTAGAGTGGAGAATGACACTTGTATACTCAGCAATTTGGAAACATTATCTGGAGTGGGTTAATTTGTTTTCCTGTCAGTGGTATCGCTATGGGAGCAGAAGAACAGCTCTTAACAAGGGCAAGTTTCATTGTTGTGGATTTTACCTTCCTCAGCCATGCTTAAGGATTGACCTGTCAGAGGAGACCCTAAGGGTTCATCCACTTCTCCACTCTTTACAGCTTGCATGGGAAAATTATTCAGTATTAAAACAGCTTGGGAAGGTTCTTTCTGTTTGCATCAGCTGAGGGGTACCAGAAGGTGCAGTGAGACTAGAGACTGTGAGAGCCAGGAACTGTGTTACAGTGTTGCTGGCTGGCTCATGATAAACCACTATACTGCTAGAGAATACTGGACCTGTCTCCCTGTTAAAACTGCAGAGACTGTCAGGAGTGACCTGTTCTCTCTCTCTCTTCCCTCCCTCAGATGAAGCAGCAGCTGGCTCTCTTCCCCTCGTCAGTGTGTCTCTCTTCACTCCTCTCACACCAGCTGAAATGGCCCCATATATGAAGAGGCTCTCTAGAGGCCAGACAGTTGAGGGTAAGTGAGAACCTGCAGAACTGTACAAAGGACACAGGGCAAAAGACATAAACCAACCCTGTTCCTTATCTGTCAGCTACAGGCTAGTTTCCTTGTGTTTGGAAGTCTCCAGCAGTTAGGACATGGTTTTGTTTTGGATGAACTTGTCCATAACCTTCTGTCGTTCTGTGACAGAGGCTTCCTATGCTACTGTTGTGGCTTAGCTCAGCAGTGCTGCAACTGCCTCTGCTTTTGAGCTCTTCAAAGATCTTGTAAGGGAGATAGGAGTAATTCAAGGAGTGCTGCAGTTCATGTTGAGCCAGGTCTGGCATGCTGATAGGGAGGTCATTTTTTTTATTGATGCTAAAATACCAAACTGATGAGAAGCAGGATTTTGTTAGAAATCCTCAAATGGCCTTCATGGAAGAAAATCATGTTAAACTGGCATATGGGAACAACATTCTTCTTCTCCAAAGGTCTTCTGAAATCACAGATGTCTGATGTTCAGACCTAAGTTATGATATGGGGGTGACAGTTTTCCTTCCACACTAGAAACAGGCAGAAGTCGTCCTGCCTGGATACTGTTTTTAAAAGAGGCCTTCAGTGAAGATCTCTCAGTTGTAGAAGGTGTCCTGTAATTGAAACTTCACACCCCAGTCCACTCTTCCCCCTGCCTATGGCATGATAGTGCTGGTGACCTCTGCCTGCGCAGGTTGGGATGCACTGATCTGGCACGTGGCCTACCTGTTCTCTTCCTTTTTGAAGAAATGCCTTTATTACTCTAGCTCTGTGTGCAGGTGGGAAAACTTAACTGCTTGGGAGATGGGATTTGTAGGGAAAAAGAAAAAGATTCTTTGCTGGATTCAGTGAACTTCAGTTCACCCCTTCCAACCTGTGTCTTCCATCAGACATCCTGGAGGTGCTGACAGACATTGATGAGATGTCCAGACGGAGGCCAGAAATCCTCTCCTTTTTTGCTGTAAGTATTAGTGTCTCAAACTGCTGCTGGAAAGAAGAGATTCTTTTTACCAGAGTCTGTGTTGCACAGCCAGCTTAAGTACTACCCTTCCTCTACTTTTTGGGTGGTTGCTGCAGCATCTTAGGAGAAATTTATCTTCAGTACTTCTGACAGCAGGCAGTATTTACTTCCCTGCCATCTTGCCTCCATTGCTTACTGGGCCTGCCATCATCCACTTCAACCTCTCTTTACGTCAGGGGAAGAATTAACCCCCTGTCCTCTTCCTGGTATTGGGGCAAGGATAGAGCAGAACAGCTCTGTCAAAACTCTGCAGCCTGGGGAAAACTCAGCTGTCCTGCGTGGAATAAGGTTACAGAGGGTGCTTTAAAGCATTCAAAACCAGGATAATCCTTCTTACAGAGAGGGATTTCCTGGCTCAGCCAGTACCTGCTGCATGTGTATTGGGCTGGATTGGTGCTGGAGGGGTAGTAATGTAAGTCTGAGGAGATTGTGCTTATTCTTTCAGACAAACCTACAGAAGCTGATGAGTTCGTCAGAGGAGTCGTGCCGAAATCTGGCCTTTAGCCTGGCTTTGCGCTCCATTCAGAACAACCCCAGGTGAGGACCACTGGAGCTTCGGCTATCCCAGGTCACTGATGGGCACTGGCTGCCCATCTTGCACGCCTGTTGATGGTGATCTGAACTGTACTGATGTGATCATGTTTTCCTCCCAGCATTGCTGCAGACTTCCTTCCCACTTTCATGTACTGCCTTGGCAGCCGAGACTTTGAGGTGGTGCAGACAGCACTGAGGAACCTGCCTGAATACACCCTCCTTTGCCAAGGTAAGTTGATATCTGCCACCTTTGGTGCGTGCTTGGCCTCACAAGGATCAAAGCTCGGCTTGTGTGCTTGGTAACAGCCTCCCTGGGAAGTTGCCAAGGGTCAGTGTTGCCTAGAGCAGGCCATCAAACACATGGGTGATCTCTGTCAATAGTTGCTTTGGTCTGAGCATCACAGGGGAGATTTGTCTTAGAGACGAGGGAGGCTTCCTTGAAGTAGATTTGTTTCCTTACAGTTTTCTCCGAGTTGTTATCCCTCACGCGATCATACACCCATGCAGCTATTGGAGGGTGGATTGTGCCATGTTCTTATGGAGGGAGAGAATTGCACAGCTGCAGATGCTCATCCCAGTGTTTGTTTGGTGGATTGCTCTTGCTTGCTTGTTGGACCTCTCAGCTCAGTCCTCATACTATGTTTCCCTTTCCCAGAGCACGCAGCAGTGTTACTGCATAGAGCCTTCCTGGTGGGGATGTACGGCCAGATCGACACCAGCTCTCAGATTTCAGAGGCCTTGAAGGTTCTGCACATGGAGGCCATGATATGAACACGTGGTTCTGGGAGCTCCGCTTCCACAGGAATTAATTTAAATGGACTCATCAGCTGCATTGAAGCCCTGTAAGAAGACAGTGTATTTCAGCCTATGTATTGGTGGATCAAAGGAGTGATGTGGCAGGCCAGACTGTGCTGGAAAAGGATAGTGTGCTGACGGAAGATCAGAAAGGGGCGAAGATCGAACTTTCTGGCTAAGATGCCATTACTGTGGGAGAAAAATCTCCTAAACATTGTACCATGCCAAACAGGGACCACTTTCTTCCTGGGGTTTTGAGAAGTGGCTGTTGGTTTATTGTTCGGATTTTTTTTGTCTCTCTGAGAAGGTAAAGCTGCTGAGAGAGCAGAAGGAAACGCTGGCCCTTGCACTTGAAGTCTCTGTGTTCTCTGTGTTGGAGGAAACATGCAGATCTGTGCAGGAGGAGAGACCACTTTTTCTGGGGGTGGGTGTTTTGTTTTGTTTTTTTCTTTTTTAATTAAAATTCTTTTTGTTTCCATTGTGCCTTTCTCTGCTCTATGCTGCCTGGGTGTAGCAGGACATCCCTCTCTCCCTGTTCTTCAGCCTCTTCTTGTTCTAGACAAAGCATCTCTGAAAGACCTGTCTCCATGGCCAAACGCTTGCGGAGCTATCTTGGCCTTTTACTGGATATGCAGGAAATGAAGGAGGTTTAGAAAGGTCAGTGGGGTATAACAGATGAGTTTGGTCAGCACCAACTGCTGACAGGACAACTTTTAAGAGATTCTTTAGAAAACTTTTATTTGAAAACAAATAAAGCAGACTTCTTGGTATATCTGCAAACATCCCAGCAGCTGGCTGCTGTCACACTGGAGTCTTTGAACAAGCAGCTGGGTTTCCTCTTTGGGATCCACCAGTTCTTCCCTGTGACTCTTCTGGCCACCGATCTCTGGTCCTTGTCTGCTGATAGCTGTGATGGCCTATTTGCCAGCTGTCATCTGAGAACAGAAAAGGAGGTGTCTTACTTCCCTCTGCTCCAGAGAAATAACCGCCACATGTGCTTGTTCTCCAGTCTTACTTAATTCTAGTCACCGGTTTGCTTTCATGTCGTTTGTCTCTGTTCCTCTGGCACTCCACTTGTTCTTTGTAGTATTCTAAAAACAAAGATCCTGGAGGAATTTTATAGATAGCTGTAAATAAGTCTGTATCTCCTTACTGGTGGTGGGGACAGTTATGACCTCATGAGTGGCCGGCTGGAGAAATATTGTCCATTCTTGCAGATGAAGAGTGCCACATCCAAGCACTTTTGCTAATGTGTCAAAACAGGAATGAATGTCCGGCTGGCTTTGCAGAGAGACGGAGAAGAAAAGGGAGAGATCTGAACCTCTCATCAAGTGTAAGGAGCCTTGCCTTTAAATAAAGAGATGGGAGCCATCACTTAAAGATGCAACATGCTCTTTTCCTCAGCAGCATCTGCTTCGCATCCGGAGTCACTACTGTGGCAATTAGCTACATATAAATTATGTGGAGGAACAGCTGAAGAAGATCAAGTCAGTGAAATGGTTTTCCTGAGGGGCTCGGTGACAGCAGCAGGATTAACGCCTGTCTAAAGGGTTCCCAGTGAGATTACTGGCTCCTCTTACTTTAGTCCCTTATCAGACATCATTAAGTTTGTCAGAGCAGGGAGGTAGTTTTTTTGGTGCTGCTGTGGGCCTAGAGCAGCTAGGAACTTGTGGGACTGGCTAGAAAAGGGCTTTTCATAGGACTTTGACTCAAGGAGCAAGGAAAGTGTCTCGAGACTGTTGCCACATGAACACAGCAAGTCAAACAAAGTAGTGGTGCTTTGGTGAAGATTCTCATTGCAGGTGAGGCTTTCCAGAAATCCTGCTTCAGGATTGCATCTCAAAACATTTATGGGCAAAACCAAATTGCGTGGTTGGCCCCAAATTCTACTGTCTGTTTGGTGATGCCTGCTGTGAGGAGAGCAGCTCCAGGAGGCCTGGTTAGGAGGAGCAAGGGCTGCTTGGATGTTGGCAGAACTACTTAATGATCCCTCAGACCAGGACAGCCAGGTTTTGCAGAGCAGTGTGAAGAGATATGTGTCTGAGAAGGTAGAAGGAGCATCTCTTTAGCAGCAGCAGCAGAAATAATTGTCTGGGAGATCAGGAAACAAATTCAAAGGGAGGGAGCGTGGGTGGAAGTTACTCTGCAGAGCTGGCCCTTCCCATAGATCTCCCAATACAAAAAGCATCATCTGCGATTTGTTGATTTGTCTCCTCTTTGCTATATTGAAGGTTCCCATGGTGCATTTGCTCTGCTGCCACCCTCTGCTTGGACCCAGTGGAGCTAAGCAGGTTGCCCTCACTTGAAGCACATCACCAAAACCAGATCAGGGCTGTCAAGAGGCTCCTGGCAGTGCAGAGACAGCTTGGGGCAGGAGCCCGTCCCTCCTGTCTGGAAAGGCAGCTGTGACAGCTCTAAAACAGTTAGCGACGGCGTTACTGATGCCCTGACGCTCGCCTGCCTTTTAATCAGTGCTCTGTAACTTTCATCTCCGCCTGGCTGAGCCCCTTCTCTCCTCCCATCCCTGCTGAGCTGACAGTGTTATCCTTCACTGGTCTCCTGGGCTCCTCTTGGGGACTGGGGCCATCTCCTCTGTCTTCAAGGAGAGCTGGTGCCTTGCTCAGAGGAGGAGTGGTAAGGAGGTTTGCAGGGTCATTCCTGGCTAAGCCTGTGGGTCCCCCGTGACTCAACGCAGTGGAAATCACTGCTCCTGTCTCTGTTCCAGACAACACATCCCAAAGTGGTGCAGAATCCTTCCTTAGATACTTCTCTATGATGATCTGCTGTAATCGAGCTTCCTAGGAGAGCCATGGGCTGCCAGGGCTGGTGTCTGAGGTAGTCCACATGGGGCTGAGGAACGTGCTCAATACTGGCTTGTGGGGGGAGGCTTTTAGTCTCCTCGGATACACTGGGAATCCCATCCCAGCTCTAGGGGAGGCACGATGGGGAACGGAAAACTGTTCAGCATCCTGTGGCTGCACCCAGCTCAGAGCAGGGCTGGCACAACCCCTGTGCCTCAGCTGGCCCTGTTTTGGAGCCTGCACGGCTGGTGTGCTGGGCAGAGGTGGTAGAGTGCTGGGGAGTGAAGGGCGCCCAGGAGGAGCTGGGCAGTCCTGGAGCAGCCAAGGGGCTGCAGGGCCCCTCTGCTAAGCACCAGCTGGCAAGGACAGGACAAGAATGCAGGAATAGCTGAATCCCAGCTGGGAACAGGCCCCAGCATGCCTGGGTGGACATGGTGGCATGGTGCAGGCAGGCTGCAGAGGGAGAGCCAAGGCTTGGGAGGAGGTGACATGACACCCCCTCACCTACGTTGTGATGGCATTCATGTTGGGTCCTCTCAAAGCCCAGCTGCTTTCCCACAGAGGTGATAAGGTCCCACCTCCATACCCTGCAAGCACCAGGCACCTTTTGTGATGGCAAACTATTTCTCTGCTGCAAGGATCAAATGTCTTTATGACCTGTGATCTAAACATTCTTGGTTTTATGACCCAGATGTGGCAGCCTCAGGAGGGAGAAAGACACTTGTCCAGCATGCACATTGTGGACCTTCACTGCCTTGGCTGGGCACAAGTGGGTATCTCTAACCTGACCCCTTTCCTGCCAGGCCTGGTGTGGCTGGGAGCATGGCCCTGCACGTGCTGATGCCCCAGAGCAGGGTTACAGCTGCTTGACCCAGTTCTGGGCAGGGTTGTGCAGCCCAGGAACCGAGAGAGGTGTCCTGGAGCACCACGTGAGTTTGGCCACGAGCAGGGCATGACTAAACGGGAGATGCCTGACTCAGTGGCAGCTGCCTCTGGGGCATGCTTGATGTTGGGAAACTGGAAGGATCCCAACACTGAGCTCAGAGGCAAATCTGCCTGATCTGCTGCGTCAACAGTGGAAATGCAGGGAGAGGTATACAGGTAACAGTCAAGAAATGGGATTTCACGGTTAAAGGCATCAACGTTTTTCCAGCCATTAGAAAAGAGGAAGGGTAGAGAAAGAGAAGCCTTTTGCAAGGAGCAGCATGCAAGAAGCCTCGCACAAAAAAGGGAGAGGAAAACTCCATCTCCATTACTTATCATCTGTGTATAAATGTGGGCCATGAAGTCTATTCCTGGGACAGCTTCCTGGGGCCCCGCCATCCTCTTCCTCCAGCCAACCTCATCTATGACCTCGGCCAGTGACAAACACAATTGTGGCCCTGCCTGCCCTCGATTAACTTCCTTCTGGCCATACCACAGCTCAGGACAGTATGATTCATGCTTAACTTGAGGAGTTGTTCACTAAAAGCTAAAAATGGAAAGCCTTTTGTTAGCTTTGGGAATGTCGAAGTCCACCCCACACCAGCTAAGTAGCCTGGCTTCTGTAGGGGTAGCATTTGCCTAAGGTGGACTGTTTTTTAAATCTCTGCATTGCCTCTCTGTGCATTTAAATAGTTTAGCCCTAAAGCAGCAGAATATAGAGCTTGCATTTTCCCCTCCTTTTAAATTCGAGAGATCTTTATAATAATGTATCTGCCTGTCCCGTGTAGCTGGGGGTGTCTTGCCTCTGGTATTGCCCTGTTTTCTTGAACAGCATCTCTAACACAAGAAGATAGTGGCCAAAAGAACATCAAGACCCCCAGCAACAATTAAAAAATTCATTAAACTACAATAGGCCAGTCATTGCTGAGTAATTATTAAGCTGTAAGAATTGCTAATTGTCTTATTAGTATTAAACAATTATGCAAATAATGGAAAACATACTATAAGAGTAATAAAATTACCTCCTTTTCTCTCTCTTTTTTAAAAAACAATAATGAGGTTTAAAATCTAAAGTGATGCTTATGGTTTTGCTCTCCACAGTTCATTTGAGAGGAGTGAGACGTCTAAGGGCACTCAGTGCAGGGTGAGTAGGACATCTTGAACCACATCTATCACGTCTTGCAGGGCTTGTATTGTCACTGCACCAGGCTGTCCCCCCATTCTGCACCCAGTGCAGCCACCCAGGCAGCAACACAGGGACATGCAGGTGCTGATGGCTTCGGAGGACCACTCAGTGCTCACATGGCTAGGCCAGGACTGGGGAGAGAGAGTTTGAATTTTGTACTGTTATAGACTTCCTGTGGGAGCCCCTGTTCTCCCCCAGATAAAGCACATGGCGCTTCAGGTTTGGTCTGAGTGAAAACAAGGCAATTTGTATTTTTTCCCATCAATTCAGCACAAAAGTGGAAAGTTCTGGCCTTTAAAGTTTTGCAGTCTCAAGGATTTTATTACTATCAAGTTAGTGACCCGAGGTAAGCACTGGTCTCTTTTCCGGGTGAGGTTCCAGCTGGATTTTGGAGGTCAGCAATAAGCTGAGCAAGTGTCTTTGTGTTCCTGTGAAACAAGAACAAGACCTCATTTATTCCCACCGCCAAGAAATGGAGGCTTCACTTATTTGTGTCCACAACAAGCTTGGAAGAGACAAAGTGCTTCTTTGCTGCAGCATGTTAACATTGTTAATCACTAACAAACATTATCAAGTTTCCAGGCTTTAAACTCTGCTCTGCTGATAAGACACAGCGTTTCAAAGCAGCCAAGCCAGCTCCCGCTCCCATGGTGATGGCACGATAGACATGGGTCACCTCACCCAATCATCTCGTGATCCAAACAGGTTTTAAGCAGCAAAAAGCACCTTCACTTTCACTTTCTGATAAGAGTGGTGAAGTTTGCCACTCCTGAAGGACTGGAGGAAATGTTCTGCCATGGAATTGCAAAGACTGGAAATTGCCACTGCCCATTTCAGCTTGCTGGGAAGAGGAGGGGAGGTCACCTTCTGAAACAAACACGATCCCAAATCCCCTTGGAGAGCTGCTTTCAGCTCTCTGGTGACCCACCAAGCAGCTATTTATGGCCTCTTTGTTTTTTTCCTTCTCACCTGGTGTGTAGGATGCAGCATGTGAGCAGTCTCCCATCCTCGTTGTCTGGAAATAATGTTGACATTAGCCTCTAGCCTGTCCCTCGCCTCACTGTTTTGGGGGACAGGAAAGCTGGCAGGTCATCTTACCAGCAAGCAGGAGAGACAAGGGAGAGAAACTTGTTTCTTGTTTGATGTGACATTGTGTTATACCTGGGTGACAGGACACACTTTGCTCTGATGCCCACTGGTTTTGGTCCTTTGAGGTTTTAGGATAGCAGATTTACCATTTATGAGTTTGAGGCATGTGTCGTGGAGGGATTTACCAAAGTGCCTCTTTCTGTAACTTCACGTTTCACTTTAATCTTCTTTCAGTGGAAATTCGTGTTCAGACTTGAATTTTGTAATAATGTTTTTTCTGCTACTTTGCAGGTCAAACTAGCCAGACTCTGAGGAGAGGCGGGCATCATGCGGAAGCATTTCTGTGTGAGTAGCTGTGAAATTGTCGGGGCTTTCTTTTCCCTGGCTTGGGCCTTTCTGTCTCTGTGGAGTCAGCCTGGCTGCCTTCTGGGAAGAGAGAGCTGATGAGGCATGTTACTGATGAGACACATACTTTTTCCTTCTCGTTTTGAATCCCTCAATTTAATCCAAGCCATTGGCACGGGAACGTATGAAAGCTCTTGGCTACAACACACAGTTCCTATTGTTGGGAGTGAACGGTCCTGTGTACAGCCTGCAGCAAAATTATGAAGTAGCTCAATTTGATCAGCTGATTTCCCCCAACACTTAAAAGACGTGATTTTCCTTGATGATGTTGCACTCTTTTATGAAAAAGAATGCATTACTTGATTCACAGCTTCATGAGGCCCCACGTTGTCTGATATCAAGCATTGACTCTTTCCCTCAAGTCCTCAAGCTAACAAATGTTGGTTGTTTTTCTTTGGGCTTTAGGGTGGTCCTAGTCATATATTTAAATTTTTTTGTCTACTAAATTTAAAGTCCGGGCTGCTGCTTATGCGAACCAGGATAAATTTAAGAGGTAATGGCAGAGAGTGATCCCCACTAGTCATAGCAACCATCAGAAAGCACTTGAGTGTTTCTAGTATTTCTCTGTTGCAGTTCGGTATCTAGGAAGAGACCTGAAAAGGACTACGGAAGAGAAAGAAAAGAAGAAGTGTCTGTAAGTTAAGAAGAATAAATCACTCCGTATCTGTGGACTGCTGCTCTCCAAACATGCCTTGGAAAGGGATCTAGAGGAGCAGGCACTGCATTTGCAGGATGTGCTCTGCTCCAGGAACTGGCAGTGCATCACAGGTGGGAAATTTCACCCAGCAGTACTGAGAAAAGCTCTGTGAGTGCAGGCAAGGTCCATAAAATGGGCTGAGGACATACAAAGCTTCTCCAAGGAAAAGATGTAGAAGGGAAAAATACAATCCAGAGTAAGGATTTGTAAGCATCATCCCATGAGGAACATCCTAGGAGAATAGTTGTTGTAGGTAATGGGTAGGCAGCTGCACAGGCAGCTCTGCTCCTTTCCTGCCCCGTTCATCCCTCTAGTGCTTGTTAGTTCACCTGTTGGTGCATTAAAGACTCATCACAGCTATAAACTCCCGCAGAGCTTTCCTTAATCACCAACTCAGAACACTGCACAAGTCGCTGATGCTGGTGTTTTGAAAAGCCATTACTGGGCCAGTAGTAATGCTGTCACTGCTTTAGCGAACGCCTTCAGCGATGTCATTTTAATCACTTTAGCGTAGAACAGGGACCTGATTCTTCTGGTGTACCCAGGGCTGCACCTCCAACCTAGCCCTCTCTTGGGACACACGGCTTGGAGCCAGCGACTAATAGTTGCTTCTTCTGGTGCCTGCAAGCCTGGATGCCTTTCTGATACGACTGTCTCGGTCAAACGCACATGACCAGGCACAGTGCAGGGAGGAACGAGGTGAAACGTCGTGGCCTGTGATATACAGAAAATGGCAGCTGCTCTCCGAGTCCAGCCTGGCTTTTCGCTCCATGGGTCTGTGTCCCTTGCCACCCAGCCCCAGCTGCCCCTTCCCAAAGCACAAGGTAATGAGAAGGGACTAACCGCATCGACTCATTAAACCGGGTTTGTTAGGAGACAGATTGTCATGTTAAACAAATACATTTTTAAAAAACTAAACATCATTCCCTGGGCCCTGCCCCAGCTGGGCCATTAAATCTGAAAGGGGTAACTACAGCTGTGTCAAAGCTGAGCTCAGAAGCTGATTTTCACTATTTATACTACTAGAAATTGGCAACAACTTCATTTTCAAACATCATTTTCTTCTTGGTTCTAGTGCTGTAGATTTCAAGCACAGTGAGGGGATGCAAACTGCTAAACAAAACAGTCTCTGGGACTTAGAAAAAGAAACCCCACGAATGGATTTTCTACACCCATTGCATGCCCTTTATTTCTCATCAGCCCCTAAGATACCTGATGACAGAGGACGGGAAGGGCTGCCCATCGTTAGGCAGTTGGCTTTTCATAAATTATGCAGATTTTATCAATCTAATGAAAAGGTGATGTGGAAGAGAAGCTGGACAGCTCAGCTTTCAGGGCTCCAGTACTGCAAGTTTCCAACTTGCAAGAAAACAAGCATTTTTTTCGAAGGAGGGGAAAAAACAACAATTTTTGAGTTAATCCAGCAATTCTTTTGATCGGTCCCTTGGTAGTCTGATTAATTTTGAGTGCAGATGTTTATGCTTTCCTTCACAGAATACACCCAGTACTCAGGAGCAGGCTCACCGTGCCGTATTTCCTCCTTGCCACGCCGTTCTTGTTACGGTTGTGCAGCAACATATGCTAAGGCCTTATTACAAGGGATTCCTATAAACGGCATAAAGGATTAATAATGTATTTATAACACAACTTTGTTTTAGTATAAAGTGATCTATAAATTTGTAATAAATGTTTTATAATGTTTTTGTAGCCTGTTATAAATGATAAATGGGAGACTATAGATGCCACATCAAATATTCATGCTGCATTGTGTGCATTATTATGCCGTTACTGTTCAGGAAACCATTAATAATAAAGTGAATGGAGATGTAAAAGTTGCTGACATGCCCAGCAAGCCATTTATAATGAAATGTATAATCCTTACCATAAAGTAAATACATTGGCCAGTGATTGTTGATGAAATGGAAACACGCTGAATTATTTGTGAGGTATTTATATATTAATGTATATTATCCATATCATTAATATATTATATTATATGTATTATTAATTATGTCTACCTAATTTATAGGCAGCTCCTAAAGTGTTACCTTGTCTCTTCTGCAGTTTTGTCAGCCGCAGGAGATCTGGTGAGTTATTTTATACGGCGTGCGTGCCGGGGGGTAGCCGTATGGGTTGGCCGTCGGGCCATCACTCGCCCAGCCGGGGCACGGGAGGAAAGGGGAAAGAGAGGAAAGGGGAAAAGGGAGCGGAGCGGCTGCGGGCCATGGTCGGCAGCCGCTGGTGCCCGTGGGCAGCCCCTGTGCCCACGGCCGCGCTCCCTCCTTCCCTGCCCAGCGTGGGAGCGCGGCCGTGCTTCGTTCTCCCTCCCCCTCCTCCCTTCACGAAGGAAACTGGATTTTTTTTATGCGTGGGTGCGAAGGGAATTTCCTTTGTCCCCACGGCAGAAGCCCGACGTGTGGGATCTCATGTCGCGACAGGGCCGTGCTGCTGCCCGCACCGCCGGCCACACACGGGGCCCCGCAGCGGCTGCCCACGCAGGGCCGCCGGTCACGGCCCCACACACGCGTCTGCTGCCATTTCGCCCCCCCTACCCCACGCTGGGCCCCGGGGCGCGGCGCAGGGAGGCCCCGAGGGGCCGCCGCCGCCCGCCCCTGCCCGCCCCTTTCCCCGCCTCCTCCCACCGCGGCCGCCTGCCACACGCCGGCAGCCTCCGGCCGGGCTGCGAGCGGCTCCGCTCGGGGCTCCGTCCGCCCCACCGAGCCACCCCGGGGCCTGCCGCGGCCTCCCCGGGCCCGCCGAGGCCATGGCGGCCATCCAGAACCTGCAGCTGTGGTGCAAGCAGCAGTGCGAGGGCTACCGCGATGTCAGCATCACCAACATGACCACCTCCTTCCGCGACGGCCTCGCCTTCTGCGCCATCCTGCACCGGCACCGGCCCGACCTCATGTGAGTACCCGTGTCGGGCGTCGAGGCCAGCGCAGGGGCCGCCTCCTCGGCGGGGCCGGGACCTCGGCTGGGGGCTGCGGACCCCTCGCCCTCCCTGCGGACCCCTCGCCCTCCCTGCGGACCCCTCGCCCTCCCTGCGGACCCCTCGCCCTCCCTGCGGACCCGGCACAAATCCCAGTTCCGATCTGTGCGATGCTGTGGGCTGGTGCCCGGAGCTCCGCTAGCACCCACGCTGAAAACCTCCAAGGGAAGAGCTCTGCTCGTGCTGCCTACGAGCTTTTATCTCCCCACCCCCCCGCCCCGTTTTTGCTTTTTCCCCTTTCTTCCCTCTGTGACTGAATTATAAACGTGTCCTTTCCATTGCAAAACGAGTTCAGACACCGATTTCGGGGGAAACGTTTCCTTCTTTGCTGTTCATGTTTGCTTAGGCTGGGCTTTCCTTGGACAGCCCGACGGCAGCTCAGCTGCTCCCAAGTCGGGAGGCGAGGGCTATTTAAACAAAGTACAATAGAAGGGCAGGGCCTGGCAGCCGCTGGATTCCTGCACATCGCGTGTTTGTCCCATCTGGAGCTTAGTCTGTGGGAGGCAAAGTGCTTTCCACCCGTTGCTGGTGCCATTCCTGGTGCCCCGTGGGTTTTGACTGTCCCTGTCCTAATTTTAACTTCTGGAAAGGTGAATTGCCAAAGGGAGATGTAGATCCTGCTTCCTAGTTGTTTGGTTTTTTTACTTATGGGATCTTTGGACTTTGAGGTGTGGGGGCTGAGGAAGGAGGTCAAGGCAAGGGAGCAGCACAAAGATTTCCCAGCAGTACTGTTTAGATGTTAGGTGTCTCTTAGTCAGATGTGTCCAACTGGTAGAGGACCAGGTTGGCTTTTCTGTACTGCAGTTTTCCTCCTGTTTCCTTCCTGTTCCTTTTTCCTCATGCTCACAGGACAGCCTGCCACTTGGGTTTTTGTGCAGAGAGCTCTCTTACAGGTGTCCTGCTTCTAGTGGAAGCCCAAGGAGAAGATATCTTCTTGCTCTCTCTTCTCTGTTGTCCTGAAACTTGGAAGAGGCAGGAGCAGGCATGGGCAGCAGGGGATTAGTGCAGGAGCTTCAGGCATGCTTTCTCTGGAGTCCCCAGTGTTTGGGCAGTCACCATGGTGTTGCTGTGTATGGCTTCCTGACATGCTGTCACGTCTGCGAGACTCCACATATTTTGTTTCCTTCCTTTGATTCACAGTCCTGAAGGTACGAAATAGCAGGGCAGAAAGGTTGCTGTGACCAGGAGGAGATTGTAGAGAGACTGGGACTGCTTCCTGCTGACTGCATCTTGCCCATCCGGCATGAGTGCGCACAGGGGCTCAGCGACTTGAGCGCTGGAATAATCCTGTTGACCAGTTTAGTGGGTTGTTTCTAACCCTTGAACTGTGCATTAAGGGCTGTGGATAGACATATCTTAAATCAGTTCTCCTGTACTGAAGAGGGAAAATGTTCCTTGTAGCGTCTCTCTGTTCCCATTCGTTTTCTTTTATGATGGAAATTCTGCCTGACTTTATTCAGGACCTTACGGAAGCTCTTTCTGACTTGGACCAGCTCAGCAAAGACTCGCTGAAGGTTAAAGTAAGAGAAGCTTTTATCAGTGACCTCCCTCATCAGTGCCAGTGGTGTAATGCAGGAAAGCACCAGGCATATCCTTGACTGGGCAAAGTCCTGCTGGAAGGAAATTATACTTTCAAGTGGTTGGTAGCCAGGGCTGCCTGGTGTTACATGTCGGATCCTGAGGCTGAACACTTGTGCAGGTTCTCCATGTATCTGTAAACGCTTCTCTGAGTGTTGGTGGTGCAGGAGCCACTGGCATAGAAGTGCAGCTGGGTGCGCGTGCAGATGCGACTCCTGCTTCCCAGGGGCTTAAAGTGGTTTATCCTGAGTTCCTCCCCTTGCTGCTAGCAAAGATCTTAGTTGAAGATTAAAAGCATCATACTGAAAATAAAACTGGAAAAGGATAGTTGATGTTTGGAACATTCCATGTGTTTGCAGCAGCTTTGCTTTATAAATCACTTGCAGAACATGATTCAGTCACGGCATCAGAGTTTTGCAACAGTGTGTTTTCCGTCTTAGTTTACACAAATGACATTCTTGGGCAGAGGAGCGCAGGGGATTTCTCCTTGCAGGAGCCTGAGAGATTCCTGGGAAAACTTCAATTGCAAAACATGGTCATACCATGGGCTTCTCTTTCATCGAGTATGTGGATCAGAGGACAGGCTGGTGCAGGTTTCTCCCCTCTTCCTTTTTTCTTGCCAGAAAACATACGGAGAATACAGTAACTTCTCTCAAACTTGGCTGGTGTTGGTTCGTATTTTGTTGATGAGCAGGGTAGGCTGTGTAAAATTAGAAAAGCATTTCCCACTCACTTCCCACTCTCCCGAGGATGCTCTGGGAGAGTGGAGATGCACGCTGAATTACCATGGAGATTCATTTCTTTTTTCCCAGCTGAAGAGTGCTTTGTAGCCAGCCCCAGCCAGGCACGCACGTTAGGCAGGTGCCAGCCCTTTTTCTGGGACCATTGCAGAGCCCTGAGACTCCTCTCATCAGAGGAACGTGAAGCCTCACGGCGGCCCTGTGTGAGCCCGAGGTCTGCGGCTGCCACACGGGATGGCGATGGCTGTGTGAGCTCCGGCCGTGGTGTTAGTGGCCTTGGCCTGGTAAGTGAGTTAGAGGAAGCAGGGGAGTCATGCATGCTTGCTCAGCTATTAATGCCAGATGTTGAGGAAAGGTTTTGATTAAGCTCCTTCTCTTTGTCTGGGACCTTGCTCTTTGCCAGACTGGTGTTTAGCTCGGCGCTCTGGGAATGGACTGGTTGTGAAATTCCCCTTGGCGGCTGAGCAGTAGTGGGTGCCCCTTCCTCCAGCAGCATTTCCTGGGCTGGTGTCAGCTCAGCGGGGCAGGATGAGGCCAACACTCACTGATACGGCAGGGAGGACCATGGCCATGCTGAGGACGAGGTGCCCACAATCTCCATCTCAACAAAAGGCTGGGGTGAAGCAGAGCTGCCGCCTGCTTGGCCGCTGCAGGACTGTGGTTTGCGTGACAAGCGTAGGCGAGGGGAGGATGGTTCTGGGGTCAGGGATCCTTATCCGCTCTTAGTCAACCCCAGCAGCGCACTGCAGCTCGCCAGCAAGACCAGAGCAGTGTGGAGGAGGACGAGTGTATGTGGGACATCTTCCATCTGGGATTTCCAGCCCTGTCCCCTCTCTGCCCCAGGTCATTTGCACCTCCAGAAAGAGCACAGCTGAAAGGTCCTGTTCCCAGCAGAGCACGCTGGGTTTGAACCCTCTGTTCAAGAACTGCGAGCAAGCAAAGGGTGCTTCGCTCTTTTTCAGAGATCCTTTTGACTGCACATATCTTATTGTCTCTAGAGAAAATAGTTCAACAGTGCTGAGAGGCAGAAACTTTTTGAGGTCACCATGGCTCTGGGACTTTTTTTTGCTCAGTCTGCTCCGAGGTGAAGTTTCCAACTGAGTTAGTGCTTCCAGCAGCAGCAGAGATTCCTCCTAGAGAAGCACGTGTGCTTTGCGAGTGCTGGGTCTGTGCAGCTGGAGCAGTGGGTGGTCACAGAGATTTGTGGGCATGAGAAATGCTCGGCCACTTTTTGCTAAGAGAAGGATTTTTTTGGGAGCTAAAAACTTAATTTCTGTTCCTGTGCTGCTGAACTCCACTCTGATTTGTTTCCAACACTGGAGGCCCTCTCTTGGGTCAGATTTGTATTTCTCACCTCTTGCAATTAATTCAGTTGCCTGTGTTTTCTCAGTGGAGAACTTCTACTTCTCAATTTGTATTAGCTTTGCTTTCTTAGGATTACATTGGTCCAGAGAGCTTTGGTATTCCAAGGTAGGAGATGCACCAGCAAGACTAGCCAGGGAGGGAGTGATGCTGAGAGGGCAGGAGGCTCTTGAAATGACCAAACAATGACCTGGTTGTTTGTTTGCACTCTCCTTTGGGGAGCAGAAGGGGATTTCAGACGTTCACCATCAGAGGTTTGGATTTTTAGGTCTCTGTGACATGCCACGTGGTGTGAAGCACACACACTGCCGTAGCAAACAGCGTTCAGCATGGGAATAAAAGGCACTGACCAACAATAAATAGGTAACTCTGGTATGTTATGTCTTACGTGTCAGGATGACTGAGGAAGCTGGAGCCCCGCTTTGCTCTTGCAGCTGTTTTCCTGCGTTCAGGATGTCCCTGCTACAGAGACTTTATTTGGGAGCAGAACAGGGAGTGAGGCAGAGAGCTGCAATCACCTCCTTCAGATGGCTCTCTAAAAAAGCTGATTTTCTTGCCTGACACAAAACAGGATGGTTGTAGCTATTGTTTCACTGAAACTTTCTTGGCTTGTGATTATTTTTGTTGCTCTTTTTAATCCATTGTCTCAGGGAGGAGAAATCTCCAGGCAGGAGCACTGCTTGAAGAAAAACCTCTGTGAGTCCCTTTGATTTTTGCACAGGAAGGAGTATATGATTTAGAGGTGGGATGTGCCTTGTCTCTACGTGCTTCCTGGGGGAGTTTGACCTGTGGGTCTTATCTGTCGTTCGTTCTCTCCTTATCCCACATAGCACTACGAGATGTGGGAAGCAGGGAGGAGGCATAGGCTGCAACATGATGGACAAACCTGTTTGAAGGCGCCTCTCATTTATAACGTAATGCTCCACTTTCTGTACGGAGCAGATAAAGGACCTGGCTTGCTCCTTCCTGTTACAAGTCGTGGAAAAAGTTCCCCTGCTGCGATACAGATCATGTGTTTGTCTCACGAACAGGTTGCTGCAAGCCAGCTTTGCCCTGGCTTTCACACGGTTATTCTGGCTGCTTTCAGAGGTGAGGGGCTGACTAACAAGGGTAGGTCCACGTCGGTTATAAAGGTGCTACGTGCAAAAATGCAAAGTTGGTGCTGTAGCCTTTTCTGTTTATCAGTGAGAATTTCCTCTCTGATACCAGCTTTTCACTGATGCCAACAGGTACAAGGATTGGAAACTGAAACTGGGTTCTTGGGAAGGGAGTTGATCCTGCCCACTTACCTGGGCAGAAGGAAGCAGTGTTGGAGAGCAGGGCTGCCAGCCAACAGTCAGGTTTGTATTCCCAGTTTAGCAAGTGACAATCAGTTTAAAACAAAGCTGATGGCAAATGTTTCCTAAGCAAGGGACATGCTCTACTATGGGTGAGAAAGCACGCTGTGTTCTGTCTCTACTTCCAGTAGCACAAACTCACTCTTCCCTCTGCTTTCTTGCATCTCCTCCCAGTTTTTGAGTTCCCACCGCAGTGCAGAGAGAGGTGGCAGCTGGATTGGACAAGAGAGAGGGAGAGTAAATCTGGGAAGAGGGAGGTGATGTCCAGGGACAGCAGAAAGGGAGAAGGATTGTTGACTTTGGCTTGTAACTGCAAACAGTAATTGTCTCTTCCTTTTCAGTTATTGGTTATGATTACAAATCAAAGGTGACAGCCCTAGGGATAGGAGAATAAGATTTCTACAGCAACTTTGGTGCTATCAGCCGTAGTATTATGTTATGGTCAGAGGTGTTTCCCAAGGAGATAACTGGTGCTGGTTTTGTGGAGCTCTGTCAGAGGAGAAAAGAGGATTTGAAACCAGAACTGATGTGATGGTGGAAGCAGCAGTTTCTGAGATGGGAGGATATGGATGTGTTGGAGAAGCGTGCGATACATGCAGCGCCTGAGGTATCCACACCTCCTTGGAGCTGAGGTCTTTCTGCGTGGAGACACCTTGCAAGACAGGAGAAGAGCGTGGATGTGACTGTTGGGAAAGTACTTCCAGGGAGAGGGTGTTGCAAATCTGGCTGGCAGGCATCAGTGTATCTTTTTGAGGTGGGAGAGGAGCAAGACTTTTTTGGGGGGGTAAAAAACCCACCTCATGAGTTAGAGGTTGCTCCTGGCTGTCTCAGCAAAACCTGTGAATCTGCATGAGATGTTTTGGCACCAGCACGTCCTGTCCATGGGAGGCTGCGGGAGTCAGCCCTGCAAGGGTAGATGTGCCAAAAACGTGTTATGCTGCCTGTGGGCAGATGGCTGTGCCTGCTGGGTCTCCTGTATGGCTCTGTCCTGGGAGGTACGGCACTTCTGTGACTGCCTTGGGTGGGATCTGCCATGCTGCTTCCTCTGGAGCATCTCTGAGAGGCAGGGTGGGAGGAGGTGCTCTGTTCCCTGAACCAGTGAGGCTCAGAGAGGTTTGAGAAGCTGGAAGTGAAGCCGCTTGCTCTACATCACCAATCTGAGATTTTTTTTTTCTCTTCTTTCTATATTTCAGAAACTTCAACTCCCTCAGTAAAGAAAATGTGTATGAGAACAACAAATTGGTAAGTGACTTTTAATGTTTTACTTTTGATCTAATCTGTGACCTGGTACTTTGCTTATGTGGTTTAGCAAGAGAAACCTTGCAGATGCGGTGTGCTGAGTGTGCCGTATAAAAATCCTTTGCCTTGTTCTGCATGCGTCCAACCTTCTGATTTGAATGGCAATGTCGAGGCTTGCTGGCTGCTTGAAAGCACCCTCACACTGCCCACGCTTCTTCGCTGGCTGCACAATAATGCCAGTGTCCAGTGTGTCCTGGGGCAACAGGAACTCGGACAGAGATGCTGGAGTTCAAGCCATGGGCATGTTGAGTATGTGATGCTTCTGAGGGATGGAGCAGGAGCTGGGAGGCAGCTGGTGTGAGAGGGGAAGCATAGGGAGTCTCCCCTCGCTTCTGCTCGTTCCTGATGCAGGGCATAAAGGCTGCTGGAAGGTGGAGACATCCTAAAACCTCATCCTACCTGGACACTTCACTCCAGGATGAGATTTGATTTTCTCTTGTTCTCTCCACAGAAGTTGGGCAGGCCAGTCCTCTCTTGCATTGGATTCAAACATAAGTTTAGTGCTCCAAGGAAGGATTTTTTTCCTTCCTCTCTCCCTCACAAAGAGAGAGGCAGTAGATTAAAATGCTTCTCTTCCCTTGGCATTGCTCCACACAGCTTCGTGGCTGCTTGGCAGGAGCTCGGGATGTGAATGAACGATGGCAGCTTACTCTTGTCTGGACTGGAGGAGTGACATCCTCTGAAACAGCGAGCTGGCTGAGGTGGTCCTTGCCTCCAGGAAAGCTAAACTTGCCTCCCCACGCTCCTTAGCTTCCACTCGCCATCGGCCTTGGCCATGTTCACAGTGCCTGTGACAGACCACCCTCTCCCCAAGCTGGGACTGCAGTGTGTGAGCAGTTATTCACGCTCTCTGGGGTTCAGCTCTGCGTGTTTCTCTCCTCTCGGTGAGATTCAGACCAAGTGTTTTTGCCCTTGAGGTTTGGTGTTTGGCAGGCACCAGGGCCTCTTTGCCATGAGCGGTTGTCCTGGCCAGAGTGCTGTGAAGCCCCGAGTGTTGCTCCTTCCCTGCAGCCAGGCTGATGGTGGCTGCTCTGCTGGCGACTTTGTTTTCCTCTGGGAAATAAGCTGTATGAGCCACCTCCACTGCTTATATTAATGAAAAGCTTCTTTGTGCCTCTCATGAAAAGAGTTGCTCTCCTCATTTGTTGCAGCCCATGTTCCCCCCGCTCTCCTCCCTCCATTTCTTAGATTCTTTTATGTCCTTTATTTTGCTCTCTTCCTTATTCCACCTGCTGTAGGATGGCTTGTCTGTGTTGCCGTTTCACTGCTGGTATCCTGCTGCCTTGGCTGTGCCGTGAGTGAGGTTGACCCCTCCATCTCCCTGTGAGATCCCTCAGACTGCTCTCCATCCTAGCTCCTACGCTTTCTTCCTCTGGCCGCCTCACTATTCAATAACTTCATTTCAGGAGCTGTATTATTCAACTAAAAACATCTTATCCGGGCTCCAATTTGCCATATAAGGTCTTCTGCTGAGGAAGAATGTGTCACTTCTCAAGTGCCAAAAAAACCCAAGCCCAAACCCTAGGAAAATTTCAGTTGGTGACGTTTTTTTTGCCAAAGATTTCAAAACCATATAAAGAGGAGAAAGGTTTCTGGAGGCCTTGGATCCCGTTCTTTCAGCGCTGAGGGACAGTGACGTGGTGTAGCAGATACAGCCGTGGCCTGTGTCACAGGAAAGCTGTGCCTGACCGGCTCAGATGGCCTCAAGCATATCACTTTGCCTCCTCTGTGCAAAGGGGCACCAGTGTCACTTACCTCCTTCATGAACCACTTAGAATTGCGCTGATGAGAAATGTTGTGCAGAAATAACGTGTTGCTTCATAAAGGCCAGCCTGGGCAGGCAGGTAGAGGAGAAGGGCAGCTGGGCTATGTTAGGTGGTGATCTTGTAGGATCTCCAGGCAAGAGCAGTTCCCAGGAATGTGAGGATGCTGTAGGCACAGGGGACACTACATCCTAATGCTGCTCTCTGCATTGCTCACCTGCTTCTGGCCAAACCAGTTGTGTGTGTAGAGCCTCCTCCATTTTTTGTGGTCCAGGCAGCCCCTGTCACTTGTTCTGTGCCTGTCGCACTGGTCTCACCAATGGCACCGTCTGGCAGGAGGTGTCATGGCCTGCGTTCCCGCTATACTGCACATCGGGAATGTCCAGCAAGAAAAGTCCACTGGTCAGACCAGTTGTGCAGCCAGTGCGATGGAGAATGCTCCAAAGAATATATTAAGTACCAGGTTATGAGTCAGGCGAGTGCCAGGCTGGGCTGGCAGCCGGGATGACACAGCCAGAGGTAACGGGCTGAAGGTGTGCTTAATGTCAGCTCAGTTACATTTTTACTGGGATACCCAGTGGAAAAAAATGGTCATTATCTTGCTAAAAAATAATGGCTGTTTGTTTCTTCTAGGCAGGAATAGTTGGCTTGTACGCCGGCACTGTTGCGTGTCTGTGCCAGAGGTCGGATGCGGAGGGTTTTAATATGTTTGAGTCTTTCTTTAACCCTTTCACTGTGGGGTTTGGCAGTAGCCTTCCTTGTACCTCCGTTCCTGCAAGTGCTATGTTCCTTTGCTGTGTTGGCATTTCAAAGGATATGCCCCAAAGCAGGAGGGGAAGGATTTTTTTCCTCTAAGCCAGGAAGGAAGAGGGCTGGAGAAAGTCCCTAGTAAAAGCCTTACACTGGGTTGAGCAAGGGCAAAGTTGCTTCACAGATGTTGCATTTTTTTTTGTCCTCTAGTAAAGGCTCTTGTTCAGAGGCAAAAGAAAATAGGTTTTCCTTCCTTTACCTGACTTTGCTCCTGCAGTTTCAAAGCAGAGGGGGCCACAAAGAGGAATATTTGCCCCAAATACACGTTAGGCAGCATGAAAACGGCTAGGCTGGAAGGGCAGCTAGGTGTCAGGAATTCTGCATTATTCCTTTCTTCCCCCTCTCTAATCTGGGAGAGCGAGCGAGCTCCTGCAGCCCAAGATTCCCCCTTTTTCAGCTGGGGAAGAGCAGGCAGTGGGCAGGAAGCGTTAACATTTGCACAGCACTCGGAGATCGAAAGCTGCCTGCAAACACCTACCAGCGCACCGTTAACTGGGGAGTGCTCCAGGTTGGGCTGGAAGCCTGGCAGCGAGTCTGCCAGCCTGGGCTGGCACATCCCCTTCTGCCAGGCCTCGCTCTCCGCAGCTGTGCGTATCCAGATAGGGGGAGAGCAGGGGAAGCCCAGGTGAGTTCCTGTGCAGTGAGCTACGGCCAGCTTGCCAGGCCAGATTTTTGGCTCCCTGCCGGAATTTCTCAGCGCGGTGGCTGGAAGCCATGACTCCGTTGGTTCCCGTAACGGCCGTACGATGTAGGAGTTAAACTGAGGCAGCTGTTCCCTGGTAGAGGAGTTATTTGAGTGGGGCTGTTTGCAGTGGAGTTTCTTACTTCTGATGAGGAGTAGATCTGCTGCCTGGGCTGGACGAGACCTCTTTTTTTTTTTTTTTTTTTTTTTTATTATTCCCCCCCTTCCTTCTCTAGGCATTTCGAGTGGCAGAGGAGGAGCTGGGGATCCCGGCCTTGCTGGATGCAGAGGATATGGTTGCTCTCAGGGTACCAGACAGGCTGAGCATCCTCACCTATGTTTCCCAGTATTATAACTACTTCCATGGACGGTCTCCTAGTAAGTACCATACTCCCTGGAGGGGTGGGAAGGATTGGGGCTTAATTTTGTGCTTTCCCTTACCTGCTAACAAGCTTGGAAAAGCAAAATAGACTGCACAGAGGCCTTTTGGTACCAGAACTATGTAAATGGAGGATCTGAACTCTTTACACACTGGCTTGCAGTAGCACCAGTGCTTTTGGAAGGGCACAGGGCCATGCCTTGTCTTTAAAACTTTAATATACAATCTAAAATTTCTTACGGTTCAGCCAGCCTGGAGCAGTGAAGGTTCCCCTCCTTGGTCCCCACCTCAGCTTTCCTTTCTCAAGCACCTCCATCCTTGCTCCAGTCCTTGCCACACCAGAGGGCTGGTGAGAACATGGAGTCTAAACAAGGCTGAGCTTGTCTGTGAGGCTGTGCCAAAGTAACACTATCCATAGTAGGGCTTGTACAGCACAACAGTACTGAGAGAAGGAAGCAGAAGAACATGACCCCCTTAACTGGCATAATTGTGATAGCAATTCTTTCAAACATAAAACAGGCCACAGAACTGCCAAGGCATTATATCCACATACTGGAGAGTTTATCTGGGCTCACAGGAGCATTATTGCAGACTTGGTTTATGTTTGGCTTTAAGCTCATACAAAATGAAATAATACGATAAACCAATTTCACAGGTTTCTCCAGAGGAAACTTTAGAAAGTGGGACATGAATAACTGGTTAGGGTGAATCTAGATCGAGAAGACAGATATGTATTGAAAAGGTGCTACATCTTGGAAAGAAAGCACATTTCACTCTGCGAGCTGCCTTTAATATGTAAACTCTTCCCCCTTCTCCACCTCTTTACACATTTAAGCATGCTTTCTCTCTCCCTCCATAAGCAATTCCCTCCATTCTCTTCATTTTTTATGTATTTTTTTAAAACCATACTGATCAAAGTCAAAACAAATTCCATCATGTTTGTGCCAAGTGGTGGGAATCTGGGTCAGTTTGGGGGCTTTACCCCCTCCCCCCCAGCATCTCGCCTACCACGTCATCAAGCACGGCACATTTTTATACTCTCTAGTGTCCCACAAAACGCTCTGGTTGCATTCCTGTTGCTGGGGTGAATGTGCATCTCTGAAAATGAGCCCAGCCAGGAATGTGCCCTCTGACACCAAGCAGACTCCTGATACCATAGTCATGCCCTTCGAATGGGCTCCAGCAAGACCGTGAAATAAGCAGGACAGAGAGGGCCAGGGGCCAGTGTTTTACTGAGGCCAGGTGTTTACAAAGTAGCAGAGCTGAAGCCGCCCATCTTTGTGCTGGGCTTTGAGAATTCGGTAAGTGGCAGAAGCGGGAAGCGAGGGGGCAGCCCGAGTCTAAACCGTTTGCTGGGTCGGCTGTCACCAGTCTGCTGGTCGCTGCAGTAAAAGAGCCCTGGCTGTTTGTTTGGATAGCCAGCTTTACTGAGAGAAAACTGCTGGGATCTGGGCTTCCTCTCTGTCCCTACGCCCTGCTCAGACTCCCTCTGTATTTACCAAGAAGGGTATAATCTCTTTTCAGACGGGTGATCGTTGAATTGGTTGCTCTTAAAGTGAAGCTGTGGCTCACATATCCCACAAGGAACACAGAGACGTCTCATTCAGAATAGGAAGTGGCACAAAAATAACATCCCCATGAGACAGATGAGGGGTCTTGTCTGTAAAAACTATGCATGGAGCCTTATTTCCCAGGGAAGGCTCCCTGCACTTTTCAGGGCATGGGAAATAATTTCTTGCCTGATTGAAGTGTGTTGAGGATTCTCTTTTCTCCACTTGTTGTGAATTTAGAAGGTTTCTCTTTCATCTGCAAAGAAAAGAGGATTGGGCATCGGCAGATTTCTTGGGGCAAGTCCTGTTGGTTTCTGCATCAGCACCACCATGGCACCTCCAAGTCTCTGTCATAGAATTGCCTATTTTTAGTGACCATTTCTGAGTTCAACAAACCTGTTTGCTCTGTGAGAGTCCCAGCTGGATGTGGGGTGGACACCCACAGCAGTGAAGGTTCAGGGTGTGTAGGAGGTCTGGAGCACAGCAGCTTGAATGCACCAAACCCTCTGTGCTTCAGTTCCTCAGCTGTAATACCCAACAGCAGTGCTTGTTTCAGCGGTGATCAATTCAGCCGAACTGTGGGCCAGGTGTAAACCCAAGGTCTTGTTCACACCATTGACTGATGGTGTTTTGTGTTTTTCCACTTTTTCACTACCCTCCATGGAATTCCTTGAGAAGAAAAAAAAATCAGCAGTTTCAGCTACCAGGTGATTCCCATGTATGTTGGTAAAATTCATTTATCACCTCTTGCTACTCACTCCGCTACAGAACTGCCTGTGAAGGAAACCTGTGTCTCCTTGTATTCTTGCATGTTATCCATCAGGCACCTCTGGATCGTCTTATATTGTAGATGACTCCTAAGCTCATGGATTTTCCTTATGTTACCTTAAAATCTTCCCTTCTTCTTTCCTTCCAGTTGGAGGCATGGCTGGAGTCAAGCGTCCTTCCTCCGAACCTCAGGAGCAGCCTCTTGGGAAGAAAGTTGTTTCAGAGCCTCCTAAGCCAGTGCCTCCAAAACTACCTCCTGCCCACCCACCAGCCAGAGCTAAGCCTAAAGAAACCTCCCTGGTAAGAAATGAAGTTTGTGGTGTGCTTTATACCTTAAATCTGTTCAGCAAGCTAGGGATTATTATGGTAGTTCAAGGCTCCTAGTGGTAAGGACTCAGTCCCTAAACTCTCTCCTCCTTATAAGGGATTTACTCCAGAGGTCTGGTTACTGCACAGGTTCAGGTGGGAGTCATTGGAAAGCCATCAGTCAGCTGGGATTCATCTAGTGGTGAAGAGAACGTGAGTGTCTTAGGATATGGCTGTGCTGTTCCTAGATCTTGTGGGTGGAGATTTTTAACAGAATGTATTATTTTTGCTAGAAAACATTGATTAAATTCTTGAAAACAGTTTCAAAGCAGAGTAGGGACAGCGGAAGAAAGGAAGCTTCTCTCTTACCAGGGTCAGGACCTTTCCCGGCTAATGCAGATCATACACCTTTGCACTTCAGTTTCCCACAGGCAGACAAAACACCTTGGTCCTCTGGCTCTATGGGAACAAGTTCTTCCCTTTACTCTGTCCTCCCAAGGGCTGTTCCACTTCGTATGAACAAAGGATTAGCAGGAGCAAGATTGTTCTGGGTATCGCTTCTCTGTCCTAACCAACCGTCTGCGTGTGTCGAATGTTTGCTCACCTGGGAGGTTCGTAGCTGTATGCAGGGCCACCATGCTGTCTGCTCAACCACTGCTTCTCCCCACAGAGAGGGGTCCTGGCAGAGAGCGGGAATATCCCTAGCAGCAGCTGCGGGATCTGCGGGAACCATGTGCACCTGGTGCAGCGCTACTTGGTGGACGGGAAGCTCTATCACAGGAACTGCTTCAGGTACAGCTCTTCAAAGTGAGGACACAGGTCTGGGGGTCGCAGAGGGGCAGCTTCGTTCCTTTGGGGCTGGAGGGAGAGTGGTGTGAGCCACTCGAGGTGTTGGAGGATGTTTTTGTCAGAGTGGAGGCAACCTGGCCTGCTCTTGACGTGTGCATAGGGGAAACTCGTTGCACGAGTCTGTTTTCATCTGCACCTTTCCTGCTTCAAGCTGTGCTATGGACAGCTCTGGTTTTGGTACCTGAGGAATGTGCACACAGAGTCTGCACTCTGCCAGCGTAGTACCTTCACCCTGCCTGTGCTGGCAGTGGAATTGTGCCGCACTCTCAGCTGTGTGTTGATGGCCTCCCAGTGCTCTGGAGGATATTTTCTGAGACTTTCTTATCCACAGGTGCAGGCAGTGTTGGAACGTGCTTCTTCCTGGAAGCTACAAAGCTGGGCCTGAGCCCGGTACGTTCATCTGTACCAGCCACCAGCAGGCAGACAATGTCCAGATCTCTGGTCTCCACAGCACTGGGAACAAACCTGAGAGCACCCCAGCCCCTGCTGCTGCCAGGGTGTTCCAGAAAGCAGCAGAACCCAAGAAACTGGAGCAGGTGTTGAAGAAACCCAGCCAGGAGGGCCTTACTAATTCAACCAAGCCATCTGTTTCGTCTTTTGGAAACTCTGCCTTTAAAAGTGTAAATACTCCATGGTCCTCTTCAGCTGTAAATAAATCAGATGACTGCAAAGGTACCTCATTGGGAAAAAAAACAGATCACCATGAAGGTGCCCCATCAAGGCCAATTTGGACAACCTCCACAACAAAAACACAGCAAGCCCGAGAAAACTTTTTTCAGTCATTAGAGTCCTCCAGCAATAAAACCTCTGATGCTAAAAAGCAAGTCCCTTCTTCTCATGGCCCTGGTAAAACTGCCTCAGCCAGAACCACTACTGAGGTCAGTCCAGTGAATGCTGAGAAGGATCAGGCACGTAACCATATTATTCAGGCTCTGGCTGGATCAAACATCTCTCCAAACAGGCCAGGAGGACTCAGTTCCACTGGCTCCTCAGCGTCCAGCAGGTAAGTACTACTTCTCTTTCCCTTTTTAGTCCCAAGATGATCCTTAGGATAATTTGGAGAAGTTCCCCTCTTCCCTGACTGCTTTTGTGGCTGAGATTTAAAGACATGTCGAGGGACTCATCCAAGTCTTTGGAACAGAGACCAATAAAAAGTTCCATCCTTTCAAAAAGACTCACTAGGTTGTTCTTTTTTGCAGTGGCAAGTTTTCTCCCACCAGTTCTCGGTGGCAGAGTCCAGCTTCAAAAGCGCAGTCCAGCAAAACAGCGTACACAGCACAAAAACAGGAAAAGATTACAGACCCTGTGCCCAAGAACCAGGCTGCCAGCAAACCTGTTGACTCTATGCACAAGCCAGAGTCGAAGGACTTCAAAGGTGAGCATGACTGATTCTCATACAGCTCTGCCTGGACACGGCATGCCAACTTTATGTTTTTCTCTTGGACCAGTACAATGAATCTGTCAGTGACTCCTGTCCTTTGTCTGTACCACCACATAAGGGTTTTCTGAGTTCTGAGGCTCAACACACCTCCATTTGTCCCTGTGCAATTGCTCCCTCTAGCATGGTGAATTTTTCTTCTCTGAGGATCTCCAGGTATTTGAAGTTGTATGAGCTGTCATCAAGTGTTGGGATCATGATGGATTTCAGAGGCTTAGGTAGACTTCCCCGGATGGGAGACCTTACCAGAACTTGAGGATGATTTTGTGATTGCAGTTGGGGCTCACCCAGCCTCCTTGTCTGTTTTGAGCTGAGCTTCCACCATGGTGACTGAGCAGTGGGCTGAGGGATGATGTTGTGGGGGTACCCAGTGTCTCAACCACTTCCATATGGCCTGTCTTGTTTTTTTGGCCAGAAGGATTATCTGTCTGCAGTTTGCTGTGAGCTTGTGGGTGTTTTGCCTCCCCATCCTTCCTGCCCCATCCTTTGGTCTCTGAGGTCTGAGCTGTTTGTGTTATATTGCTGTTGAACATGCCTGTTCATTCACACTGTGGCTGTGTTTCTGTATCTGCCTAGAATTTAAAGGGGCAAAATGCCACCAAGATTATTTACTACCTATTGTATGTCAATCTGTCCATGTCAAACTTGTTGAACTGGTGCTGGTTTGGTGCAATAACATCATAGTATCTACTCCAGTGCATGGCTTATCTCCTAAAATCCTCCTTAGACTCAAATCTGGCTTGTTTCTTTTTATTGGATCTGATATTATCTTGCTATGTCCCTTTCTTTAGGAAGCACGAATGTTGGTGAAGATAAGTCTGAGAGCCCAGCAGAGTGGAGATCTCTGTTGAAGCCTGTAGCCAACAAGTGAGTGTCTTGGAGCCGATGGATGTCCATGGCAAGTGAATGGGGATGTCCATGTCTGCAGCTGTGTTTGTTGCTGCAGGTTTGTGGGCATGTAGGAGGGAAGACCTCCTGTGTTTTAATGCTTTTGTTTTCAACAATTTGATGGAAGAGGCAAAGGCTTTCATTTCTGGGGAGGGAAAGCGTATTTCAAATTGCTGGACTCTGATTAGAACAAAGTGTGACCGTCTGGGATGAAGATTCCGCCCAGGATCTCCAGAACACATCCTGTGAACCATTCTGCAAGAGGGATGGTTTCCTACCTTTGTCTTTCTTCTTTGCAGAGACCAAGGTGGCTCTAAGAAACCTACTGATAACTCCCAGGTGGGAACAGGGAGCCCAGCACACAAGGAGACAAAGCCAAGTCCATTAGTTGTCCCGTCAGCAAAGCAGGACTCTGGTATGAAGGATATAAGCTTTGCCTTCATTTTGCTTGTCAGGCAGGGGACAGGCATTAGTGATGCAAGGCACATGTTGGTGGAAATTGTGCCTTGCTTTCAGGGATTTTTGCTCTCTGCACCTGCTTTGGCCCTGTGGTGCCTTTATTTGGAGAGCCATCCTTCCCCAAGGAGAGGGACTTGGTCTTCACAGGGTGCCCGTCTTGCCCTAGCAAGACATCTAGCAAGATTTTGCTCACTCTCTTGCATAAATGTATGATGGTTCCCAGCAGTTTATTCTTCTCCTTCACCTTTCTCTCATACTCTGGTCTTATAATCAGTGGTTTCTCCCTGTTTCCTTTGGGCTTGTGCCCCTCGCTATCATCAAGAAAAGAGAACTAGGACTAGAAATGAAGGTGGCTAGTGGTGAGTGCCAGAGACACTGGGCAATAAAGGGATTTTTATGAGATGAGGGTTGAAATTTCTTACCCGAAACCTGTCTGTGCTTCTTAATCCAGCTTCGTCTGGTGGATTCACGAAGAAGAAGTTGATCCCCAGCTCGGATCTTATCAGGAGCTTCCAGAATTCAAAGCAAAGCTGGGAAGACCCTGGGGGCTCTGCTGAGAAGGAGGAAGAGGGCAAACAGTTGAAGAAAAACACTATCACATGTAAGGTCTCTTCTGTCTGCTTAAAGCCACTCTCTCCTCTGCACTGCCAGGGGACAGCCTGAGTGGTCAGGATGGGAGATGTGCCCCGAGTTTTCTGTGGCTGTTGTCATGGGGGAAAAATCTGTGTCATTAATTTTTATTAGCCAGCTTGTCCTAAGTGGGAACCAGCCAGGCCTGAGAATTCAGTGGGAAGGGAAGAAATGAAAATAGAGATTTGTCAAGGTCACTGCTCTGTCATTCTTTAGACTCAAAGCTATGAAGAGGACCATCTCCTCATTCGGGGAACTGAGATCTAGTTGATGTCTCTGTTCCTCTCTAGTTGAGTGGCTTTGGGAAGTGAAAGGAATGCAGAGAACTGTCAGCCAGAAACTCCAGCTGGCAGGACTCACAGTAGCAGCAGCCAACACTGCTGCTTCTTGGAGTTTCAAAGATGTCCTGACCAGTTCTGACTAGTTTGTCCCTACCCTTAATCCAGTTTCTTACTCTTGTGTGTTCCATCACAGCTTTACTGTGGTACCTTTCCTCCTTTGCCCAGTTGTCCTTGCTCTTACATATCCCACCACAATGCAAATGGAAGTTCTTGTAGCTAAACTGATGTTTGCTGCTGTCTTGTTTGCGCAGTTTGTTTGTTTTCCCCTTTCCTTTACCCCATCTGGATCTGTCTTATCTGTTTGGACTAGAAAGTCCTCACAGCAGGGCTCAGTCCTGACTTCGATGTTTGTCTCAGAGCAAGCAGGATGTGTCCCAGTGGCTTGGTGGCCTCATGCTTTAGTATTGGTTAGCTGGTTTCAGCATTGTCCTCAGCCTGCACCTCTGACAGCTACGAAGCAGTCAAACTCCAATTGTGTTGTCTATTTTTAAAGTTTAGCGTGCCTCCACTGTCATCGTTTTCCCAAAACTTTCCACCTCCTTTTTCCTCAGATTCAGCCACAGGTTCAGCATTACATTTTTCTCAGGAAATGAACTGTTAAGATAATGGAGACTGGGTTTATATCCATCTTTCTAAAGCTTAATGATTGCTCTTGGGGAGTTCCTGCTATGGGAAACTGTCCCAGCAGTCTCCCCCCGTTTTTTATGTGTGTGCAAGTCTGCCATCTGAAAGGCTCTTCTCTTGCTGCTGTCACGTGGCAGCCTGTGGATTAAGGACAGACTTGTTGCTCCACTCCATAGGTCTTTACCTGAGCACTCAGAGAGATGCTGTGAACAGTCAGCTCCCATTCCAGCCCTTGAGCCTGTGTGTGTTGCATGGGGCCGTGGATGCTGAGCATTTCTGTGAATCATTAGTTTTCTTTGGCATAGGTAGTGTTTTCTGTTGAGAAAGGAGGCTTCAGGGTTTTCTTGCCAACTGTCCTACTTCCAGTTTGCAGGCAAGCAGCCAGCCCATCTTGTGTCTGTCAAGACAGAACTTGAGGGTATCAGGGGATATCAGACCCTGAGCTGATCAGGAGCGTGTCGTTTTACTAGCTGTTCCCCTCCAGTGACCTTGGCCTTTTCCTGATCAGTGGAGCAGCTTTCTGCCTTGGTTGGAGATGCTGCAGAGATCAGCCAGAAGGACCCTGGGGATGCAGGGCTGAGCTGGGAGAGGGAGGTGTTACTCGGGCAGCAGAGCAGGCTGCCGGTGGCAGGCCAGGTCCCTCTTGGAGGAACCTTTAAGAGAAGTGCAAGTTACAGGTAGCATACAGAGCAGCAAACCAGCAGCATCCAGCAGGAAGAGGAACGTGACGGAGGCCAGCAGTGCAGGGACAGCACAGCTGATACCTTCATCCAGCTTCTTCTCCTTTTGCACTCTTCCTAGAAAAGGCAATAGAGCAAGGGCTGGGCAGTTGGAGAGCTGTCCTTGAGCTATTCCTCAAATCCGCACCGGTTGCCAGAGACTCTCAGGAGTCTCCTGCAGTCGGTCTGTCCTGTCTTTCTCCTTGTGAGTGCTGAGCCTGCACCGCTGCTGCCTTTCTTACAGCCCCGCTCTTTTGATGCTGGAGTTCTCCTTCCTGTCACATCATCCACGTACGCCGCCGTTCTCTCTCTGTGGTAATTATCCAGCCCAGCCCCTCGGGTATCCAAATACCTCACACTCTTCTGTAGTTATCCTTGCAGCACAGTTGGGCAGAGGAAGCTGAGGCACAGTGGAACAAACACACATTGCTCAAGGATTGAATTTAATAGGTGTCCAGGGCTTAAATAGTGCTGTGTAGTGGGGCCTAAGGGACTTCTCACCTAGGAAGTGTTTTGTGGAAGGAATTGAACCTTAGTTTCCTGAGACCTATGCTAAGGTCCTCTAGACCATTTTTGTTTCATCAGTATTTACTGATACTTCTTTGTACAAGAGCATTAGAGGGGCATTTTTAAGTATATCTTGGTGTTTCCTGTGACAGTAACCCAATATTTCTGATTTATACTTTGTAAGCTTAGTAAGGGGGTGGCTTTTGGCACAATAAATACCTTTGAGCTTTAACAAGCTAATGAATGAACATGGAAGTCAATATTCTTGGGTGCAAATTCCCAAGTCACACTTGAGTTAGGTGACGACTGCCTACACCCTGGGGATGCAAGCCTCACCCTGTGACCGGAGGGTTATGTGAGTGTCCAGCCATGAGGAGTAAATCGGGCTGTGCTGATTCCTGCAGACACATCTCTCACCCTAGTCTGATGTGCTGATGCATGCGTGTCATCAGTGCCCTCTCTTGGGTGGCAGAGACCTGTCGAGCTCTCTGGTGATGTAGGCACTGTCCTACACCACAAAATTTAAAGTTTGTTGTGGTGTTTTATTGTTGTGTTGTTTTTTTTTTTCCCCCCTTCTAGTTAAACCCTTGATTCCAAAAAGCATCCAGAGCACTGAAGCAGTGTCCCCAACCAAGGTATGGCTGCAAACCAGGTGTGATGGGCACAGGCTGGGGTTGCTGGGTATTCTGCTGGAGTGCTACATGAGATATATCCGTTTGTCTCATTGAGAGGGTTTATTTGAATTCTCAGGGAAATCATGAAAGGCTCTGGGGCAGAGATAAGATGGAGAGACTGTCAGTTATCTCCCCTGCAGGGGGACAATAGAAGCTGGAATAAGACAGAGCCAAACAAAATTGTAGTAGACATTGTGTCCCCCAAAAAAGGAGGGGAAATGTTTGTGGATTGACGAGCGTGGTATATATTATCGCTCACAGCGGATGTATCACAGTGCTGTAACACTTCAGTGGCAATGCTGCTGTTATGAGCAGCCAGCTCTGCATCTCTGCTGACTTGGCCCTTCCAGGACATGGCTCTGCAGTTGGGCTCCTTACGTCATTTCTCGTCTCTGTTGAGGCTGTGACCTCAGCAGGCAGTCTGAGGGCACTGAGCTGTATTTGGTCCTACGTTTGTTTTCCTAGCTGCACCCAGACTACCTCCCGGAGGAGGAAATCCAGAAGAAGGTGCGAGACATCGAGAAGCAGCTGGATGAGCTGGAATTGAAAGGAGTGGATCTGGAGAAGCAGCTGCGTGGCTGTGAGGGAGGTAAAGGAGACCAGTGGGAAGGTGTGAGGCTCATGTCCTACCTCGGGCATTCTTGGCTTCATTTCCAGGATCTCACACTACATGTGAGACACCAGGTTGCCAAAGATACCTGGTATAGCAAGATAAAGCCCTGGGAATTTTGAACCCTCTCTGGCTGATTCCTAACCTGTCGTTTGAGCAAGGTCTTGTGTTTATTTGGCTGAGGATCAGGGAGTTTGGGGAGTGGAAGGCTGCTATTGATCTGGCTTTTGGATCCCAAGCCAGACTGGTTGTCATGGCTGGCTCCAATTTCGCAGGGCTTAGTGGGTTCATTCAGAATGGCAGAGTTGTAGTGGCCACAGGGAAGATGAGCTGTCTTTGTCTCCTTTGCAGACGAGTCAGAGGATGCCCTCATGGTGGATTGGTTCAAACTGATCCATGAGAAACAACTGCTGCTCAGACAGGAATCGGAGCTGATGTACAAGTAAGTACAACCAGAAAGTCATTCATCTGCTTGTGCATCTCACCTGTGAGCAGTAAGCAATGAAGGAGAGGGAGCGTGGCAGCTCAAAAAAATAATGTGCCAACTGGTGGGATGAGGAGAGCTTGAGGATGTCTCTGGGAGAACTGCCAGCATCCTGATGTGTTAGCTGATGGGCTAACGATGAGCACTGATGAGCACCCAGGGTCTGTGATGAGCTTGTGGGGAGGGAAACCTCACAAATGTGATGGAGGAAGATTTTCCCCAACCCACCAGCTCCTACCCAGGTGGTTGGCCATGCAGAGATGAGGCTTTAGCATGAAATGAGAAGGGTCCAGCCCTGGTGCGCCAAGGGGCAGTAACTCATCTCTTCTGTGGTTCCTTGCAGGATGAAACAGCAGGAGCTGGAGGAGCAGCAGTGGAACATAGAGACAGAGCTGCGACACCTCCTGAGCAAGCCAGGTAAGGACCGGCTGCACTGGGAGCCCTGCTGGCCCCTGGCTGTGCGGAGCCCTCTGCTCTGCACACCAGGCCCGGGATGTCCTCTGGATCTGAGTGACAGTGCCAAGGATGGCAGTTTCACTGGGGCATCTCTTCTGACTGCCGCGCTGTTGAGCTGTCAGGAGCAGACTCCCTCTAACATCCAACCCACCCCTGTGGTCTGAGGGGATGTAAGATGTGCCCCTGAGCGTGAGGATAGTAAAATTGGGCCCTGTGAGAGGGACTTGCTGGAGCAGGGTGGACGCAGGAGCCACAGCGGGAAGGTGCTCAGCTGTAGCTATGAGATGGGCTTCCCTTGTCTTGTGCAGAGGAATTGAAGACACCAAGGGAGAAGGAGCGAGAGAAGGAGCTGCTGGAGTCGTACGTGAACACAGTCAATGATCGGAACAGTATTGTGGAGTGCCTGGATGAGGACAGACTCAGGTGAGGGCCCTCGGGTGGTGGGAGATGAGCCAACACCAGGGATGATTTCCATTGTAATTCCTCCGCTGCCCAGGCTGTAGAAGTGAATCAATGGCTGTAATCCAGACTTCTGCTCCATGAGGTGGGTGGTGACCTGTCATCAACCATCTTGTCCTATATGCCACTGCCATTGCTTTCTTGGCAGCTATTAGAAGCTGAGATCAGGACCACAGCCATGTTCAGTGCTCTGTCAAACTAATGCTGCTCTGAGGACAAGGGCTATGAAAATGTAGAAGGCAGGGGGAAGAGAGGGAGAGGCTGGAGATGAGGAGGATGGAGGCAGCATGGGAGCTGCAGGAGGACTCTGGGAACATGAAGCCAGGAGCGTGTTCATCTGCTGCAGCAAGTGAAAGAACAACTGTAGCCAAGAGTTGGATTCTCCCAAGTTTAAAGGAAGAGACTGCTGTGTCAAGTAGCTGGATTTGTGCCTCCTGTTGGTGAGAGCAGCCTCTGTTCCTTGACCTCAGGGCACCAGCTCCAGCTCGAAGATTCTAGTAATGCCCAGGCTTTTGGCTCTGGCCTTGTCCAGGCACGAGAAGGTAGCAGCGTGTTTGTGACGGCGATGGGAGCACCTCTGCAGCACCCCAAGCTACTGGTGTCTCAACCTTTATTCATCTCCTCGGGTGTGGTGCTGTCTTACGACTCCATGAACTCAGATGATTCATAGGCCAGCTAGGGGAAGGGCCTCCCTGCTGCAGTGCTGGGCTGCCATAGTCTGGAAATCCCCACACAGGTCCTTGTTCTCAAGGGAACCAGATGCCATTTGCAAACATCTAGGACTCCTCTAACTGTTGGGGTTTTTTTCCTGTGCTCTTCTTGGAATGTGCGATAGAGATTGGTCATTTCTGACTCGGGGAATAACAGAAGCCTTTGCATGTTTTTTGATGTCTACCATCTTGTCATGAAACACAACAAAGTCTTCTAATGCCATGCTGTTCCATTACAGAGAACTAGAGGAGGACAAGGTGTTGGCAGACATGATCCAGAGGTTGGGTAAGGGCTCTTTCTACTCTTACAGAGCAGCAGTGGGTGGCACTGGGGCTGTGGGTCTCAACTTGCTCTGTGCCTGCTCCTTCTCCTGCAGATGGATCTCTTGAGCCAGAGGAGCCAGAGAAGAAGAACAAGTTCCGCTTGCCCAGAATATGGAAGCAGAAAAGTAAGAGTAAAGCACAGGACTGATGTTCCCCTGCCCAGCAGCCCAGAAAGGGATGTCCAAGGGATGTTCCTTCCTTACTGCTGCTTTCCTGGAGTCGTGCAGGACTTTCACAAGGCTCCTTTGCTCTCTGACATGGAGACTGCAGGTTTGCGGACCAAAGGGACAGTGTGAATATCCTCTGGCCTTGACATGGAGCCCAGGGACACCTTTCCCAGAAGACTGAATTTTAAGATTGTTTTCCTTCTTTGGATCTAGCACAAAAGCTGGCTTCAGCCTTGTTGGCAGCTCAGCAGGGCAGAGTTCCATTTGCCCATCCACTCCTTGAGTCATTACAGTCCTGAATGCGGGAGCGTGGCACTGCATGTCACCCCGCGGTGCCCCACTCATGCCAGCCAGAGCTGTAGCAAGGATGCTGCGCTGGTCTGTGGAAGGGCAGCTCTCCCTCCCTCCCTGTGATTGCTGTGACTCTCTGGCCTGGATCGGAGATTCAGAGAGGGAGGTGCTGCGGGGCACAAGAGATCGAGAGCCTCCTCCTTACTATGCCAGTGCAAACTGGAGCTGCAGGCTCTACAGCCAGGGCAGACAGAGAGCAGAACCACCTCTGCATCTGTGGGATGGGATGTCCTAGACCCAGAGGGGTTTTAGCAATAGTGCTCTGCTTCCACATCTCCTTTTGGGAGCTGCTGTAGGCTGGTTTCTTAAAGCCATGAGGGGTTGCTTGCTGCATCATTCCCTCTGTGGGGGAAATTTGTAGCTTCTTTATTTCTCTGACTGCACAGTGAAGCAGAGTTTTCATTGTCTGTGGCCCTTCCTGCTGAAAATGAACAGAAGTCCCCTTTTAACAGCCTGGTGCTAACTGGGAGCAGAAGGGAATTAATGGATTTGCCTCACCCATGAGTCTTCTGCATTTTACCAGCATTTCAATTCCTGAGGCTCTGTTCCTGGGCAGCCAGCGCCCTCAAGAGATGCTGCAGTTAACGTTGGTGAGACCAGGAGAATATGAGCAGGTCCTGGGCGGTTGGCAGTGAGTCTTTCTACTCTTCTGTCATTCCAGTGACTGCAGCCAAACACCTGCCCTGTGTGGCAGCATCCTCTCTTCCCAGTAAGCCTGGGGAGAAGGGACGGAGACAGGCAGGGAAAGATCAGGTTAATTCATAATGCCTCTAGCTCTGGTATGTGTGGACTTCCCTCCACCCTCCAAGCCAAGTACTTTGAGGTTTCTCCGGGTCCTGTTCTCCAGCAGAGCCTGGGATTTTGCAGGGAGGAGGTTTGCTGCCCGCTGTGCCCGGTGGCAAAGCAGAGGTGATGCGTCCCTTACCCACGAGGTGGCAGTGGGACTCTCCGTCCCAGGCAGCCCGTCCGGGGCACCGCAGGGGTGTGCTCGGGGAGGTACCAAGTGCCCGAGGAGGTTCCTGGTGCCCACAGTGTGTGCCATGTGTGTACACGTGGTGGGTCACCCTGTACCTGCATATGCTTCTGTCCAATAAAGAGCTGCTGGAGCAAATCTCAGAGTCCCAGCACGATTGTGGATGTGAGTTACTGGATGCAGACTGCCCTGGTCGCTGTGAGCACTGACGATCCCTCTCCGGAGCTGTGAATGGTGGCAGGAGCTTGGCGTACCTGTGATGGAGAGGCTGCCCTGCCCAGAGCTTGCAGACCAACTGCAGGTCCTGGGAGGGCAGCAGCACCAAGGGGTTTCTCAGTGGTTTCCTTTACGTGTCAGACCCCTCCCAGCTCTCGGATAAGTGCATTTTCCCCCTTGCTGCTTTGGCATCACACACGTCGCCAAGCCGTGTGGCAGAGAAGACAGAGGCAGAGCTTGTTCTGCCGTAGTCGTACCGTGGCACTGGTGACCCAAATGGCTGAACCGCAGTTTCCTCAGGTGAAACGCTGATGGGAGCACTGTCCCCACACTCTTTGCTCCGTGCTCGCCCAGAGGGGAAGGTGAGCTGGTTTTGGGGGACATGTTGACCACAGGGGCTGGCGAGCAGTGCCTCGCCATCCCGGTCTGCTTGTTGGGAAGTTTTTTTCTTTCCTGGGGCTGTGTGTTAAGACAAGGGGAGAGAGGAGGATCCCTCTCCCGGACCTGAGCATTAGCAGCAAATCCCCAGAATTAAACCTGCCTGCATGGGCTGCCAGCTGAGAGGGAGGGAGCTGAAGCCACCTCTGCTGAAGGAGAGAAATACCCTTCCTAATGGGTGGATCCCCCTCCTGCAGCTATCCCAAGCTGTCGTTATTGCTGGGCTTTCATCTTTTCAGGCTCAGATTCTCAACCTTGAGAAGTTTAGTCTGTATGGATTCAGTGGTGGCGGTGTTGTCCAAACTCATCCAATCCTTCCCTCTCCAGGAGACGCGGAACAGTTGAACCTTCACCCAACTTGAAGGGAGGCAGGAGATGGGTCCATGTGGGAACATGATCACAAGGTGCTTAAACTACAACCCCTGGGGCCCTGCATTAGCAGTGGGTTTGCTTTCTTGAGAAGGCCAACTGCTGCCAGAAAGCAGGCACTCGTTGCGCCCATAGCTATGTGCTTACCTGCCTCCAAGAAGAGGTTTTCAAGGGAAAACTGCCACTTCTCCCGTCTGGAGTCTGTCGGAGATGGCAACCGTGGTCTAGGGGATATGAGGCTCACCTGGAAATGCTATGGGAGTTTAAAAGGTTTAAGTGGTCTCTAGTTAGAGAAATATTGGGAATGGGAGTGGAGACAGGGCCCCCAGTCTGCCTTACTGCACCACCAGGAATGGGAGGTTATGGGCTGGTGTGAGGTTGACTTCAAGACTGACCTCAATTCTCTCTACAGCAATGATGAGTGGATAAATAGTGGAGTAGTGATCCAAACAGATCCTGCCCAGAGACCCAAGCTCTCGTCTGTACTGATGGAGCACTGTATGGCCATGGCCAGAGTCTACTTGTACCAAGCCCCGTACAGCCTGCCCAGCCCCACAGCTCCTGCACACCCAGGCAGCTGCTGGTGGTGAACACGAGGACAACCTAGCTTGTTCCTCCTTCCTCTACCTTGAATTTGGGACTCAAAGGATTTGCATTTCCTCTGCTTTCCTAATCCAAGGCTTGAAACGAGCCTCAGACAAACTAAGCTGTTGGCTAAGGTGGAGAAAGGGAACGGCTTTTTTCCAGCTGGCTGCTTTCGGCTGAGCCGATTCCCCGGCCTGACCCTCGTTTACTCTCCCAGCACAAGCAGCTTTGCTCGTCCCGTGGAAGTGCTCCAGGAGGCAAAGCAGGAGGATTTGGCCTTGAGACTGAGCGCGGAGGGAGATGTTGGGAAACCAGCTCTCGGCTGCCTCTCCACAGTGGTCACCCCTGAGTAATTAGGCAATCCAGGCACCCTCCTGTAACCAAACAGGAATCAAATTCCTCTCTGTTCTCCATGGGAAAGGACTGTTTGTGCTCTGCTCCAGCCCCATCAGACGCTGAGGCCCGAGGTCAGGCTAGCAGGGGTTTGACAAATATGTCGCTGAATGCATGTGGGTGTCTGCAACTTGGCGATGACTGAGAGCTCAGCTACTCTTCCAGGTCAGCTGCTCCGCTTCCAAAATGTTTTTAAGGGGGCTGAGCTTCCCGCTCATTTCCTGTGGGTCTCTGGTTGGGTTCGTGGCCTCGCTAGCTCCTGGATACTCCAAGTGCCACCACTGCTTTCTTTTTGCTTAGGAGGTTCTTGGGGGTCCTTTTGCAGGCTTGGGGCGATGAGGAGGCTACTGTCTGCTCCAGCACTTCAAGACTTGCAGATGAAGCTGTGCTTAGGCTGTGTGTGAGTGTGTGTGTGGATGCCTCTCTCTCTTCTGCCGTTTTCTTTAATTACAATCTCGGAGGTAATTTCTGACGCGTCATTAACAGTTCTGAGTAAACAAGGGGAATTCTCCAAATTATTCGCCATGAGCACAAAGGGAAATTGGCTTTCATCGTCTCCTCTTCATCGAAGGAAGAAGCTGATCTGCAGTAGGCACAGGGAGGAAGGGAGCATCGTGGCTGCCCTCGGATGCTTCGAGTAAACTTGAGATGGAGCAGCGACCCATCCAGTTTATCCAGCTGACTGAGAGGCCAGTGCTGCCTCCAGATTTTTGTCCCTACTGCCAGTGGGGAGGCCAGGGCTCGTCGTGGTTGGCACTGTAAATGCACAGTGCCTCTTGCCTGTGAGCGCTTTGGGTGCTGCTTCTGAAGGTTCACCTCCCGTTCCCAGCTGGATGAGTTGGTACCTAAGCTGCTCAGGAGACAGAACAGTCAAAAGCATCCTCAAGGCTGCGTCTCAGCATGGAAGGTGACACCCCGGTCCTTGGCTGTTGGGGTGAAGGGTGATGCCTGAGGCCAGCGTGCGGAGTTGGGGAGGGAAGGATGGCGCACTGATATGGAGGGCCTTGGGGCCTAGGGAACTAGGTTTGGTCCAAAGCAAGAACTCGGAGGATGTTGTGCCCTGTGAGAGCAGCAAACGTGCCTGGCAGCTTGGGTGGGAGGAGGTGGCTGGAGAGGACCTCTTTGCTGGGAGTCTGTGAGAGGACTTTCCAGTCTGGTGGAGGGCTCAAGGGAAAGGATCTTCATTAGAGGGATGGCACATGGAGCTCAGACGAGGCAGTTGCACCCGTTGGAGCACCCAGAGCCCTCCCCACCCCATGCACCACACTGACAGCCCCTTCACCCATGCTCCGGCACGGTGGCGGTGCATCTGCGGTAGCAACCAAGGGAGCGAAGGTTATTTGTATTCATGTTGCAGCTCTGCCAGCCGTGTTATCTGCCATGCATGAATATTATTTGAATACAGAGTTTGTCGTGACTATTCTTCCGCGTGAAACGAGGGATTTGCTGTGGGATGGGAGCCCTCCCTCCGGCTGTCAGTCAGGAGGGGTTTCCTTTTCCTGTCTCGTTGGAAGCTGCGTCCCCAGCAAGGTGAGACAGTGGACACTTTTTCTCTTGTTAATATCCATGTCTAATCTCCTCTCAGAGGGGCCCTTTGTCCTAGACTGTAGCCAAGATGAGTAATTCAGGGATAGATGAGACGCTATAATTGGTTTGTGACAAATTAAAACATTTTTCCTTTGGAGCTCAGAGCAGGACTGTGGTCTGGAGCTGTCAAGCGTCACAGGGGAGGGCGATTTTCGGAGTAAGCGCATTGCAAATTGGCTCCAAATACGCCTTGGAGTCTGAAATTAAACTCCAGCTGGTGACTCTTCTTGGTTGGGGTTTTGGTTTAGGAGGCCACAACAGAAGCATGTGCTAGGAGGGAGAGCCCGATCGATAAAGAGAATATGACTCTTTTTTGCATCATGCAATGAGCTGGGGACCAGAGCAAGCCATGGTGGGGAGCACCTGGAGATGTGATGGGAGTGAGCGGGCCAAGAGCCAGATCCCACCATCACCTGCCTTTCCTCCATGCTGCTCTCAATGGTTCCTCTGTCACATCCCAGCAAGGAAGGACCATGACAGAAAGTTGCAGCTCACACCATCTCTTCCTCTTGATCGTGAGTGGGTGCCAGGTACAGAACCTCCTCAGGAGCTGCAGGCTGGTCCTTGCCCTGTAATACTTGTTTTCCTGGGCTAAGGAGAGTCCCTCACCTCCACCTGGAGAGCAGGGTACCAGCTAAAAGTCAGGAACACAGAGGTGATCAGGACAGAGAGTTTGAAGTGCTCAGATTGACCCCAAGGTGTTATGAGCTGGTTTTGGGTGAAGGGATGGAAGTGGGAGGAAAATGACTTCCTCAGGCGACTGTGTGGCACTGCTTGAGGGAGAGTGCTACAGCAGCGGCATCTCCGTTCACCTTGAATTGGAGATGGACGGAGAATGAAGGAGTGCATGAACAGCAGGCTTGGGAAGGATGTGGGTTGAGGTTTAAAAGAGGCAAGAGGAGTCACTGTGTGGGCTGGTTTGTGTGTAAAGGGCGATGGGGAAGGAAGCTCTGAGATGGGAAGAGTGGACAAAGTCCAGAGGATAGGGGTGTTGAGGCTGGGGCTTGCCAAACTGGTGGGGTGGAGACCACAGGCAGGTCAATGTGGGAACAGGTCAGATGAGTGGAAATGAGGCCTGGAATTGTTTGCCTCACGATTTTGTATCTAATACCAAAGAAAAAGGAGGCCCATGGAAGGGGTGCCATGGGTTTTCCAGAGGGGCTGTATCTCAAAGCAAAGGAGATGGTCTGGAAGAGAAACCTGTAGGTATCAAAACAGGGAAAGCACGAAGGCTGTCAGGGAGTTGGAAGAGTTCAGACCCTGGAGGTGTCAGGTGACGAAAGGAGGAGGAGATCTGGGCATCTTCTAGATATGGAGAGTATAACTGGCAGTCCGGCGTGGCAGGGTGATGGTGATGGGGAGTTGGAGGCCTTGGAAGGAAAGATCACAGGACTGAGTTTAGCAATGGAAAGTGCATGGATAAAGCAAATCCTGAAAGGCAGGATCAGATGGTGAGCTGTTACTGGTGTCACTGGCATTAAGATGTTCGCTAATCCGGTTTAAGGGGATAAGCCCAAAGAAAACTGTGGAGACCTATATTGGAGCTTGTCAGTCTTCTGTGGAAAGTGGAATGGTGGAGGAGGAGGTTTTGCCCAACGAGCCCTGGGATGGCTCATCAGAAACAGGGTGGCTGGAGGAGGGCTGTGGAGATGAAGGGTTGGGAGGTATCGGGTGGGAAGGAATGACAGGAGTTACGGTGAGCTGCACAGGGTAGAGAAACCACTCACTGTGCCAAGGAGAAGCCATGGGACAGCCTTTGTGAGGGGTGGCCGGCACAGAAGGTGATCTAGAGGGTGTGGGAGGGGAATGGATGGGAGAAATCAGGGAAAATGGGCTTAAACAGAGATGCCTGTGACTTAGTGCAGTGAAGGCTGTGCCGTGCCTCAGGATTCGCGCTCAATTTTACCGTCTTTTCTGACTGTCAGTGTGATGTTGTTGCAATAGAATAGCAAAAGGGTAGGTCAAGTTCATTTGTCTTGTTGATGAGGGTAAAATAAATACTTAGCTGCGTACTTTTTATCAATATTGCGGGATATATTTCAAAAAGGAGACGAGAGGCACTGAGAGTTTGTAGCTGGAATTACAAGTTCTGGAAGAAATCACTGGTCTGGTTTCAGTCCATATATAACTTCCCTAGTTGCAGTTCGTCCAGGAGCCTTCTGTGTTGCACAGTCTCTCTTTCAGGAGCTGACCTGTAGCTTATCCTATTGGCAAAACTGGTAAGGTAACAGTGAATCTATAGAAACGCAGTGATTATGGTCTGGGAAGCTTATACGATGCCTATCAAAGCCAGTATGTGAATTGGGTAAGTGTGATGTAGGTCTGGCACTAAAGTGATAAGAGTCATATCAAGGGAATAACTTAATTAACTGGTCTTGATCAAAGAACTATATGAATTCAATAGCCCAGTTTTCAGCACTAAATGATGAAGTTTAGAAAAACTGTACTTGACGCAATTATCAATTTTCCTGTCTGAGTAGCTTTGAAGTGGCATTAAGAAGGGACAGTCTGTTGTTCCGTTTAGGACAACTTTCTCCCTCCCTCAAGTGATCAGGAGGCAGAGGGGCTCCCTCTGCTTTTCAAGTGCTCATTTGAAATGGTCTGAAGCGCAATAAACGCTGGATGCCAAGGGGAACGGTGTCTCGGCTTTCACAAGTTAATTGTTTCAGATGGTGTAAATCAGGAACAAAGAGCTGTCCTTTCCTTGCCAGCCAGAAAAAAAAGTGTCTTAGTTTCCCTATAGCTTTCATTTTACCCAGGATTTTGGAAGGGAGGTGGTCCTGTTTAACTTCCAACAGTCCTGGACCTTTTGGTCCCTCTGGGATGTCTGCCCGACTGCATGCTGTTCAAACAAGATGCTGGGTATGATAGCAAGGAAGGCGTTAGGCTGTAGAAAGGCTTCTAGAAGTCTTTAAAATACCAAAATCCATGTGTATTTATCCAATTTGAACATGTCTGTGTGTACTGCAGTGTTTGGTGTCTATCCCACAAGTTGATTTCTGTGCTGAACGACTCTTGGGGCTGAAGGGAAGGGGAAGTTTTTGGGCAGCCTGAACAACAATGGTCCAGGCTTGGACGTTTTGTCCACCTGTGCTTTGTCGTCTTGATGGGTCCCTCAGCTGTTAACTCAAATGGGTACTGGAGTGGGGTTTGCACCTTGATCAACCAGTGCCTTTAGAGCATTGATACAGTCTCTGGAGGATCCTGCCACAACTCACCCAAGGTCAAGGAGGTGGATTTGCCCCTGCTACAGGACTGATGCATCCAAATCTGGCTGTGAGGAGGGAGGATGTGCTCTGCAGAGTGAGAACATCCCAGTCCCTTCCTTTGAATTACTCATAACCAGCGATAAAGTCTATGCCGAAACACTGAGTCAGAGAGAAAAAGATGTCTTCTGCTAAAGGAGCATCAACTCATGCTGCAGATCGAGGGAGAAACAATCCTGGAACACAGAGTTATATTGAGTCCGATGTTTCTTTACTTTGTCAATGTTTGTAAAAAAAAAAAAAAAAAATTAAAAAAATAAGAAGTCATATGCTGCAACATCATGAGGAATAATAGTGAAAGGCCTGTTCTGCAGAGGGGTAGGGGTTTAATAGACTCTCTGAGCAAAATCTGTTTGGTCCAGGACTAAAAATGATGTCATGGTTAGTCAATGAGATAATTGGCTGATGAAATCCACCTCGTTATGGTAGTTGAGGTCTAACATTCTGCACAACTTTGCAGCTGTTTTAAGGGTGATGGGGAGGCAGACAGCCCTGCACTGCACCCTGCATCATTGCATGTGCCCTCCTCCATTTGTTGACGGCTTCTCTCCCCTCCTTGGTGTCCAGCTGGTGTTCTGGAGACTCACCTTTCTGCTTAGGTAGAATCAGTGCAGGGGATGGTTTCTTTCTCCACTGTTACCTTGGCAGACCTCAACCAGGTCTTCCAGAGAGGCAGGCCAATGAGTTTGGATATGCCTCCTGGAAAAAGCATATCTCGTTCATCCAGCAATGATGGTGTTGGGAGAAAACCCCTACTGCTTCCAGCCACTGCTACCTCTGGACAGACTTCCCTACTCTTCTCCATCCCCTGAGCACTGTGTGCTTTCCACTGGTGAGTACCTCATTCCCAAGGCAAGGAGAACTGGGGATGTGTTGTGTCTACCAGGTGTGGTGTGAGGCTGCTGTAAAAAGCTGAGAAGCCTCAGAAAGTCCCTTGGGAAGTCAAGGATTAATTCAATTTCCTTACGGCTCCAGGACTTCCCACTGCAAAACACAGATGGGCTTTGGTTTTGCACTCCAAAATGAGGTGGTTCCTCCTCCTGGGCAGAAAGAGGGAATGATTTCCAAAGGCAGCAAGCCCAAGGTCCTCTCGCTTGGGTCTTCTCCAGAATAGGACTGAGTGATGGAGGTGGGATTCACTCTTCGAGGTGCACTGCTGGTTTTTCTCCAGGAGATGGAAGGAAGCTGGGTGCTGGTAGCCAAGAGGCAAAGCTGCAGCTGGCCACACGGGCTCTGAACAGCGAGGGCAATTAGAGATCAGAAGAGCTGGGGTGGCTTCGACACATTTCCCTGCTGCCGTTCTGGAGGTGATAATATAATTCATATCAGAAGAGTTAGTGGGCTGAAAATGAATTGGAGAAATCAATCCAGAGGGTATAAATGAATTAGCATGTAAATGAGGACACTTGCTCTACATAGTTTAATATTGCCTGCAGCTGTAAATAATTCCAGGGATGGAATCAAAAGCCGCAAACAACTTCATTTTTGTGCTCCTCCCCCGTCCGGGAGCACCTGCAGCTACGACCGACCCACCCTTGCAGAATCATCGCATTGCAAAAGAATTAAAGGAGATGGGATGTATATACATTTATTTTTTTCCTTGATTGGCCATTATTTACAAGGCTGCTGCTCCTGGTTTCATGCACCGAGTCGCTGTTTGTGCATGCACATGGCAGTCCGAGTGGCAGGGAAGGAGGAGGTGGGGTACCGGTGAGATCTCATGCAGCGTGTCACCAGCCATCCCACTCACCCCGTGGTGGGCCGACGTGTGTGTGAAATAGCAATTTCTCACCAAGACCTGCAGCATGAAAGGCCTTGATTGGGGTGGAGGGCTTGCCCCTCCTGAGGTGTCTAAGGGTGGGAGAGGTGGGTGCTTGGAGAGCAGGAGCCAGCCAGGGTAAGTGGCTGCTGAAATAAAAGGGTGCTTGGAGCTATCTGGAGAGCCAGCATATCCAGGAGAGATGGAAAAGTGTTTGCAGTAGAAGCATGGTGGGACTTTGGGATCTGTGTACAGTCTGGAAAACTGGAAAAGGTTCGTAGAGGGATCATTAGAGCAGGGGAGGTATCAGAAAGTCCCTTTACAGGAGGCCACTAAACGAGCACAGCTTATTTAGCCTAACAAAACAAAGGCTGAGAGGAGATATGATTGCACAGGCAGATCAACACAAGGGAAGGAGAAGAGCTAGTTAAGCTAAAGGCCAATGTTGATACCAGAACATGCAGATACAAACTAGTCATGAATAAATTTCAGAGGGAAATGAGATGGAAGTGGTGAAGCACCAGAGCAGAGACTATGGACGAGCACTGGAGAGTCCACACAACCAGGCTGCTCTTGCACTGGCGTTTGACTGTAAAATAGGATTATAGGAGCAGGTTCCTCGAGATCAGGCAACTGCGTTTTGTGATCCGGGAAGTCCTGCCTGTTGCCAAAATCCCCTTTAATGTTCTGGCAGGAGAAGGACGTGGATCTGAGGAGGGCATATGTCTTGTTGAGTGACTCCAAGAGCGGGTTGTTGAGAGCTTTTGGAGTGGTGCTGATGACAGGAGGTTAAAGATGATCCTCCACAGTCTTTTATCAGTGCTTCCCTCTTGTTTTTGACACTGATGGATCACTGAGTTCCCTCTTTCATCAGGTTGGAGTTTCAGGTTCTGCACTAACTAGATCTCCCAGGTGGACTGGAAACACTGATTAAGATGGATAGAGTGAAAGCAAGTCCATTAAATTGTTAATAAAGAATATTACACACATACCTTAATCTGCAGCTAGCCTGACACTTTATAAAAGTACATTAGGATATAATCCAATTGAAGCCACAATATCGAGAACATCTTATCTCATCACAAATTGAAATTATATCATATTCCTCATTTCTTAAATTAAAAAGCTAAAACCTTTTAGTTTGCTCTCATATGCTTGTGTAAAACTTAATCAGTGGTTTTAACAACATTATTTTTCAATATGGGCCATTTCTGCTCTCATTTATTTACAAGAGAGAACTTCCTGGTAGGAGAAGTGATTCAATTTGCAGGAGGATACATCAAGCACTTAAGGATTTTGTAGGGATTGATTGATTATTTATCGTGTTATCTTGCCTGGAGACGTCTGATATGGCTGTGCTTTTGCTATCTCTCATTCCACCTAATGCTCTCCCTGTGCGTCTCGCTCCCCTCCAGCGCTAAGGGCACCCTTCCCGCGCGCACGCGTGTGCCTGCACGAGTGTGCTGGAGGAAAAGGGGGTCAAGGAAGGTAAGACTGAGGCTGTCTCTGTTAGGACGAAGATTCTGGATTGGGCAGATACAAGAGATTCATTTCACTGGAAGATAGCACAGAGGTAAGAGAGGTTAAAGGGTGGTTTGAAATTCTGCCGGATTTTAACTGCACGCTGCTGCACTGCTCACTGGAGATATCCAAGTGCGTCGCACATGTCCAAGGAAGGAATTGAGGCACAGGGAGGGTGTATGGTTTGCTGGAATTTCCCCCAGGAGCAGAAAACAGCCCCGAGGGTCCATCAGCTCTGGTTGCTAGCTGGTCACCTCAGACCATGCTACCCAGGGCAGCCATAAACACCTTCGAGTAGCCCAGCCAAGACCTGGGTGCTGGCCAGGAGCCTCCGTGGGACAGTGTTTCCTGCTCAGCTAACCTGTCTTGATGATGAAGCCAATGGCTTGGTCAGGGCTCTTTGCACAGCCACCATTGTCCCTACACTTGTGATGAATCTGGTGTCCCGATGAGGCCAGGCTTGTGGTGCCAAGAGGAAGGGGCCACCTCTTCATGCTTCAAGGAAACCACTCTTGTAGCAATAGTCTTGTGGGGCAGAGGATGCTAATGGTCTCCTGCTGCCTTACTGTTAGTGATGGCATGTCCTCTATGGATGTGTCGAGTCCCAGGCCAGAGGGGAGATATGCAAGGTCTCCATTTAGAGGGGATGACTCCCAGGAGCGCTGCAAGAGGGCCATGACTTGAAGTTCATCTTGAATATTGGTGCTCTTTGGTGCTGTGGCATGAGCGGGTGAAGGAGGGGTGCTGCCTGTGGGGGCTCTTGGCCTCGCATCCCTGGTGGGGTTTTGGGGCATTGGATGTAGTGAGAAAGAAAACTTTTTTTGATTTTAAGCAAGAAAATAACAACAACAGGAACTCCAACTGAAACCTCAACTGTTTGGACCACGGTTGTCTTTCTGGCAGAGGGAGGTACTGGGAACAAGGACATTTGAAGTTTATTCTTTTCACTGCTGCAGATTTTGGCAAATTGCTCTCCCTGCCATAGTTCTCCCTGAGCAGTTTGAGATCAGCTGGGTTTATTCTTTTATGAGTGTTGGAGCACAGGAATTGCTCTCTTCTGGTGAAAATAAAAACGGAAATCCTGAAGCATAACTCCAAAGAGACGAACCTGTGAAAAAGCACCAAGCTGGAAAGAGTCTGTTTGATTTGCCTTATTTTTCTTTTGTTTTCTGGGATTTTAGGGTTCCTGTTGTAGGGATTGCATCAAGATGGCAAACTAGAGAGGTTTGAAAAATGGAAACACAATCCCCTGACTCCAGGAGCTCAGACTTAAATATCAACAAATACCTCAGGATGCACTTGTGAGTGCTGATGGAGCAGCTGACTCGGCAAGTGTGGAGGTGAACAGCTCCAGAGCCCCGCAGAGCCCCACGGCCCTGATTTGCTGAACCCAGCGGAATAAATCCCTCTGTAGGATGATCCATGTGCACGGGTCTGCACCGAATCAGGGCCAACGTTTGCAAAGTGCTGTGAGATGCTTGGATGAAAGGGACTACAGAAGCGCAAAGTATTACTTTTTCATGATTACTGCAGTTGCTATCCTTAGGGCTGTCCAAATGTTGTTGTTCCAAGTGAAAATATAAACCCCTTTTGGCACGTTTCTTTGTGTTGTGATAAATAGAAATGCAGGAGGAAAAAAATTTTAAAAATCTCCTCCTAACAGTGAGAGAAGGAAAGCAGTCCCTGTGCAATTTGTTACACATCTCATATGTCTCTGACTGCTAGCTGTAGAGATAGTTAGAGGGGTATTTGGCCAACCCAGTGCACAGCCTCTGGAGTACCAGCTTCTGCTTTGGTCCATGCTTGGTTGAACCTTTACAGCAGCTTTATGGGTTTTTGAGACAGCATTTCAGGAGAGGCTTTGATTCTTGGAGGATGCCAACTGCGCCGAGTGGGGCTAAGTTGATTAATCAAATTATTTGAAGGGTGTTCGCCAGAAGTAGGAAGTGACCAGTCTCTGTCCTAATCTCTGGATTGAGATGTCAGGCCGACCTCCAGCTCGGAGCACTGAGCTCGCCAGAAAGCAGAGGGTGGAAAGATATCTCCGGCAGTGAACAGCTTGGCGGGGCTGCCCATGGTGGGGAGCGATGCTGGCCATCAAGGGCCATGGGATGGTCCTGCTAGGTGAACTGGATGAGACTGTGGGGGCTTTGCACATCAGGAAGAGCAGACAAAGCTGCTACAGCTGCTACAGAGCAGGGATAAAGTCATGGTTGCCTGTCCCTTAAGCTGCCTTTCTCTGACCAGGCGGTGGGGAGGGGGAATGGCTGGGACGTGCTCTGCTCCTGCAGCTCCCAACCAGCCATGGGGTATGGGCTTCTCTACTCTTACCTCGATTTTGGGTCTTTGCCAAGCAGGATGGAGGAACAAATGGCCTGGCATGGAAAAGACACAAGCATGAAGTCTTTTTGAACTTGGTACTAGTGTCAGGTTTAGAGGTGCTTAGAGGAGCTGGGGCTGAAGTCTTGTAGGGTATGGCTTCGGGTGGGCATCGTGGGACTGCGCTGATGGGGCTGGCAGAGGGCTCCGAGAGATGAGAAACGTGGTGAAGAACAGGGACTCGGCTCCAACGATGCACTTTCTCTTCGGGGACCAGATGGGTCCGTCACCCACCTGCTTTTGCTTTCAGTAAGTGTTTGAATTTATCCGCGGTTAAAGATGAAGCCAGAGCACCCAAGAAGGAGAAGGCACGTGCTGCCCCAGCACAGCACGGTGCAGCCAGGGCTGGGTTGGACGCTGTGGGGTTAAAAGGGACCCCTGCTGCCGGCCTTCCCCTACCTGCCCTGGGGCTTGCAGGCACATGGGCTTTCCCTAGAGCCAGGGAGAGCTCTTGGCACTGCTGCATAGGGAATTGCGGGTCTCAACTGGCTGGCTGGGTGGCCAGTGTCCCTGCTTCTATGTAAGCCCCAAAGCGTGCCAGGATGCCCTTTGCAGCACGAGCTGATGGTACCTGAGGTGTTTCATGGACCCATGACCTGAGCATCCTCACTACCTGCCTCCTGTCCGCCACCCAATTCTTCCTCGGCAAACACCTCTCACCATCTCCCCACTTCTCTTCCAGTGCCGAACTGGGGGCCGCTCGCCCTCGGCCAGAGCCGTGCCAGGGCCGTGGGTTTGCAGAGCCCCCGCTCGCCATCTGCGCAGCACGGCGCCAGCGGACGCTGGCTCCTGGCCAGGCCACGGCAGGTCGAGCCGCCGGCAGCCCCCTGCCGCTTCGCCGGGCGCCCCGAGCCCGGTGCCCGTGGCACCGCCATCACGTGTGGCCATCAGCTGATGGGGAGGATGACTCAGCCGGCAGCTGTCGAGCCCCTAAAATAATGACAAAAACAATTAGCAGTCCAAGCAGTAGCCTCTCCTTAATTATCTCCTCCGAGTTTAATTAACTAGCTAAATTATCAGCAGTAATGTAGGCATTAATTATGTCAAATTACAGTGTAAAAATCACAAAGTGTGGAAAATGTCAATTCAGCTGCGCTCACCTGCCGGGCTGAGACAGCGCCGGTGACAGAGGCCCAGCCCCACGCAGGGGAAGGGGCTGCTCCCCCTCCCCGGGGGATCGGGACCCCGCCACGGCACCCTTGGTGGCACCGGGGGGGACACCGACGGCGATGGCGACAGGAGCCGGTGGTGCAGTTTTGGTGGGAGCCGTTGGGGGCTGCCTGGATGGGCGCGGGGAGGTGGGAGCGTTTTGGCTCTGGCGGAGGGAGGGGAAGGAGCGTGGCTCCCCAAACCAGATGGCTTGGATGCTGAATTATTAAATTATGAATATTAATACAAATCAGACACGGAAGAGGTAATAATTTTGCTGCCCTACAGAAATAATTAACATAATTTTGATAAATTACATGATAAGAGAATCTCAAAATTGAGGTAGATTTATCTTAATTAATATCTTGGACTTGCTCCGAAAGGTAAATTGTTCCACTGGGGACCAGGGAAGGGTGAAGAAGGGGCCCCTGGCTCCGTGAGCTGGACCCTTCCTGGGGTTAGCATGTGGAGGGGATGGGGCAACCCCTTCAGGCTGCCCCCCCAGCCCTGGCTCAGTTGCACGGAGGGAGTGATGTTGGAGTTATTCCCACCCCCATGGGGACACCAAGTGACTTATTTTAGGTTGTATGAGTCGGTCAGAGAGCAGAGGTTTGAGCTGGGATCTCCAAGCTCCCGGGTACCCAGTGCCACCTTCCGCTGGGCTCTGATGGGTGCTTTGCCATGTCCTCTCCGTGGAGGCAGCGCTGGGTGTCCACTGAGGTCTGAGCCCATGGGATAAACAGCTTCGCCAGAAACTGCTGCCCAAGTGCCCCTTGATTTGGCTTTGGGTGCCTCTGCGTGGGCACAGGTGCATGGCAGCACACGTGCCTGATGTATTATCCACATGTGCCACACGCACACGAGGGTGCTTAGTGGCTTCTTGTTTTCACAATTCGTAAAAAAATGTGGGTGTCTTCCCTTGTCCATGTCTAGCCAAGGGCTGGGCATGTGAGTAAAACCTTGTGTGCTCTCTGCGCGTGCAAACACATGGTTTGTATCCTTCCCGGTGTATCCTTAACACCTTCATCCACGTGCTGGAATGAGCACGCTGCAGAGGTGGGCGAATGCTCCCTCCCAGGGCCTGCGGAGCAGTGTCCGTGCTGCACATCTCCGACACCGCCGCTCCCAGGGACCGGGACAGGGCTGTGTCCCAAACAGACAGATACACCAGGAAAACACTACGGTGTGTTTGTTTCCTGCAGGTGAACCACCAAGAGCTGCGTGTGGATGAACCAAAGTCAGTGGGGACATCCCAGGGTGGAAGTTCTCCTGGAAGGGAAGGAAACATTCAGGTACGAGTGATTTGCTTCACCAACCATCGTCACGGTGTTGATGATGATCCAGGAGAGCGTACCCTCACACCGTCAGCAGCTCAGGGCAGAGCCAGCAGCAGTGACTTAACCCCTGAAGCAGTAGACTAAGGTGTAGGTGATGCATGTGCTGGTATGGATACGCGTATGGAGATCATTGGTAGCTTGTGGCATACAAAGCTGCAACTCAAATTACAGGGCTAATTGCAAAGTTAAAGGAAACTATGAGATGTTTTTGCAATACCAGTTCAAGCAATCTCAGAGAAGACATTATCTGCACATTAATGGTGTCCATTTAAATGTTTGGAGCCGGAGCTCCACTGCAGTTATATCTGTAGCCTGGTTACATTTCGAGTACACGTCTGGTGAAACAGCTTATAGCTCGGTTACTTGATATATTTCTGACACGGGTGAGCAGGAGGAGTTCGAGGAGCAGCCAGGAGAGGCTGTTCTCAGGAGGCTTCGGTCTTGGTCTCAAGCTCGAGAGGTTTTTAGATTCACATCCATGCGTTTGCCAGCTTAATTGGCAAAAGCTTTAATTTTTCAGAAGGGTTAGAAATCTTGTTGATCTGTTCCCACTGGCAGCATTTAAAGCCTCAAACACTTTCCTTTTTCAAAGAGCTGTACAAATGTTAACTACTACAGCCCCAGTTCACTGTAATCTGTAGATGGGGAAACAGAGTCACACACTGCACAAGTCCCTTAGCCTGGATGGGGGATCTGGCTCCCTGTCCCCTTACTGCTGTAAAACCAAGCTGTGCTTTGTGTTTTTCAGCTGGGCAGAAAATAATGGGAAGAAAAAACCCAAACCCACTGACTGCCATGATGCCAACACAGGCTGGACAGAGAGACTTTTCATGATGTGGCAGCATCGGTGCATCCAGGTAAGACAGAGATGGTGCCTGGGAGAAAAAGGGATATTCCTGGGGCACAGGAGCAGTAGGAACCAGTATTGGGAAATACATGACAGGAAAGCCTCTGTCTTACTGGGAGCTTTTAAATATGGACCGAGTGCTGCAGCCACAGGTTAAGTTTTTTTAAGGAGAGTTAATGCTGTTATGGAGGTGCAGTCACCCTCACACCCCTTCTGCTCCCCACCCGGCTCACGGGTCAGCAGAGGAGATGTTTACCTTGGGGTCCCCTCTTGCATGGACCCCATCTGACGGTCTCCATGGCCGGGGCTGTCGGCAGCCCCAGCAGCAGAAAGGGATGTGAAGCCGCATGTCTGGATGGTGCTGGAAATCCTGTTAAAACAAGAGCACCCCGGTGAGGGCCATCAGAGGTGGCTCCGTGCCACCCATCGCCTCTACTGGGTTTTGCTGCAGCTTGTCCGGGTTCACCGACCACCAGCCACCCACCATGGCCGCTGAGCATCCCTTCCTCACGCACGTACTGATGGGTGCCCAGCTCCCGTGGCGCGGCAGGTGCACCTTGGAGTTTGTACATACGTATATCTATACATTTTCCTTGCAAAAGCAAGTTAGAGGCCGGGCCCTGGTGTTGCAGGAATACCCTGTAGGCATCACACCACACAGCCCTGGAAGCGTTTTTCGGCCAGTGAGCCTCACGCTGTGTGTAGATATATGCATGCACACACGCACCAACGGATGGACAGGCACCAACACCCACTGCATCTAACGATTCAATTTGAGTCCAGCCTTAACCCCTTCACCGCTGCAGGAGACACGTGCTGGGGCTCCGTCCCATCGGGAGGCGGGGACATGCTGCCGGTGGCACTTCGAGGGAGCTGCTGAGATGGGAAGGATGTGACTTGCCCTGGGGGGACCAAATTCCATTGGGAGGTAGGGGGTGGAGAAAGGAAACTGAAGCCCAATGCTCAAAGGAGGGATTTTAGGAGGTCTGGGTGGAAGGACAGGGGCTGGCAGGACCCCCATCCCCCTTCAGGCAGCAAACCCTGAGCTGTAGGAGGAGGGTGTCGAAGGTGGGGGAGACTGAGGCAGGGAAATAGGTGGACACATATGAACAGTTGTTGGTGTGACCACCCTGCTTCTGCAGAACAAGGACAAGGTGTGGGGGTGAAGGACACTTGCACGGGGTGAAGAAGGCCAAGCTGAGACAGCAGGAGAGCGCAGAAGCCACCTCTACACGTGCACACACATGGGTGCGAGCAAGAAGATGTTCCCACCTGGGAGAACACGACTGTGACGTGGAGCTGGTGGAAACCCCGTCCTTCCCCTCCTCTGGCAACCTCTTCCTTCTGCTGGGACTGAAGGTGGGGAGACCGCCTCTGCTCCCGCCTTGTGTGGTTGCTGTTTCCACTTTGTTTCAGGTTTCTCCTCTGTTGGGACTTTGGGCCTTCCCGTTCCTCAGTAATTACATAATTACTTCACAACATGCTGCAGGAATAGTCGGGGAGACGGCTACAGCTCGCACAACAATGGTGACAAGTAAAACATTAATTTCTGGAGTTCTTTTAATTAATTCATCAGGAATCGTGCTGTGCGGGATGATTACGTTAAAGTGTTTAATTACAAATTTATATGTAATGATGCACTTTAATTACTTTGGACTGGTACAATATTATTGGGCCCTTTTCCCAAGATTCCTGGCACTGGGTTTGGGCTGCACATAAGCAGTGCCATGGATGCTTGTGCCTCTAAATTATTTACGTGGCATGGGAGAAATCCGGTCCTGATTGATGACAGCAAATTCTCCCCTTAGCTGAACGGGAGCGGGGACCGTGGGGAATCTGGAGAAGGAAGGTCAGGGCGTGCGTGTGTCAGGCAGAACATCAGGGTGTTTTTTGTTGGAAGAATCGAGGTTAATCTGGTGGAAACTGAAGTGATAGAGAGCCAGGCGCGATAAATATTTATCAAAGGGACTGGTGTCAGGATTCTGGTTCACCAACGCAGATACGTCCCGGATGGGTCTCACAAAGCAGCACGAGATGCTGCTGCAAACAGCCCTCGCCAAGCACGTAGGGTGGTTTTCTCCAGCTCTGCTCCTTTTGCTTGTCCCCTTTCCTTTGTCTTGCCTGTCTTTGTGTGCCCACGTGTGTGTGTGTGTGTGTGTGTGCACGCTCATTTTCTTTCCCTTTAGGCTCCCATTCTCCCCTCGTCCGGTCTCTTATTTGCCTCCGTGCATGGGGAGCATCTGTCATTCTTTCTCCTTTGTCAGTGTCCTCCCAGGCTAGACGGAGCCCAGAGGGACAGCCACGCTGTTAGAAAGGCTGCGAGCTGAAGTGCTCCAAGTTAAGTTTGAGGTCGGCCTGTCTTTCAGCTGCTCTCCATGCAAAATAACCCGTTACGTAGTAAAGATCTGTATATATATATATATATAAAAATACATATATTTTAAAAAAACCCACACATTTCTTTCAGATATATATATATGTAAAATCATATATTTTAGATAGATAGATAGATAGGTGTGCTGCACAGAGTACTCTACAGGACAGGCACTGCCTTGCTGTTGTGGTTTCGCAGCATCTGGCACACAAAGGTCTGGCAAAACTTGTTTTGTTTTGCTTGAGTTTGGAGAGCAGGATCTGGCAAGGAAAAAATGAGACAATTTCCTCTTGAAGAGCAAGGGAAAGAGAAATCAGCTTCAGGTTTGTTACACCGGTGGGTACCAGTGGATGCACCGGTGAGGTTCAGCATAGTGTCACCAACACTTGCCTTGCCATGGGTTTGCGTCAGTATCTGCAACCAGAACTTCCTGGCAAATAGCAGCAAACGGGCCCTGTGAGATGCTCTGCTCCACTGCAGCCGGGACTTTGCCTGCTGGTTTCTTGTGCAGTTGCACAGAAGATGTGCTGCTTTGTCTGGGATGGCAGGGTCCCGAGGTCAAAGCCAGTCAGTTGCGTTACTTGGCTTTGAACGCACAAGAAAGTCACCTGCAGTGGCTGATGTCGCACTGTCTCTCTGCGTGGCTGCAAGTTGCTTTTCTCAGCGAGCGGATTTCTGGTGGACCTGGCTAGGAAGAAATGGGAGTTTTCTTGGGAGATGGCAGAAGAAGCGCTGGCGCAGAGGCAGGCGATGGTTGCCCTCATGGCCCGCACCCGTTGCCTGCTCTCTGGAGCATCAGAGCTCAGTGGCCACTGTGCTGCAGTGGAATTGAGCTTCAGACCTGGGCGGTGGGTGCTGCAGCCATCTCATCTCCTCTGAACAGGCAGACAGACCGAGTTTCAGAGCTTTACCACACTGTTGGGCCCCGGCATGTTGGTAGGGGACGTGGTTTCATCTGGCAGTGTCAGCAGTGAGAGTCTGTGTGGGCTTTGCCTTCATTTATATTTCTCAGAGCTTTGCAAGTCTTTACTGATTCATAGCTCTTTTTTTTAATCTCCTCCTCTAGTCTCCATCTCTTGTGTGTCTTCCCACCTTGCCTTGACCCCTCTTGATCCGCTCTGCCATCGCAAAGCCAGATTTCATGGCAGCAGTCCTGTGAAGGGAGTTTGTTCTCCCTTGCTGGGTCAGCCGTGGGGGAGCCCAGCTTTGGGTGGGTAATGCTGGGGAGCTGCCATGGGGGGAAGAAGGCTGGGACACGGACCGGGAGCAGCCAACAGCAGAACAGGAGGGAATTTAACAGAGGGGACCAGACTAACATATCTGCTCTGCTCTAGACCCAGAACACCTCCTCACCTGCAGAAATGGAGTAAAAATGTATCTTTTGGTAATCTCTGTGTGGCTGCTGCCTGGAGGCATGTGGCTCAGATGATGCTCAGTGATAGCCACGGGAATATTAGTTGCAATTCAGTTTATGGCCATGAAGATCTTCACGAGGAGAGAACGACACAGCTCTTGCAGGGCTTAGACGGGCAGGAGAGCTCATTGCCGGGGTGACTGGGCATGAAACTAAACAGAGAAGGTTAGGGGCTCCCTGGGTCCCATCTGAAGCTCTTGGTGTTCGTCTGCTGGATGGTCAGATCATCCACACATGCAAAAATGGTGACAAAAGAGGGCACTGTGAGGAGCCAGTCCCTGCAAGGTTCCCCATACAAGAGCTCCCAGCCCACACTGTCCGTTCTCATGCTGTCAGCTGAGTGCAGCTCCCAGGGATGTTTGTTATCTTCTGAAAGTTGTCAAGGCTGTTACAAGAAGCGGTGCAGCTCTCTTGATGTTAGCAGGGATGGCAGAGGGGTTCAGATGCTCTCCTGGCGGAATGGGCAGTGCCCAGTCTGGCTGATGCAGACCTGCAGCACGGGAGGGCTGAGACAGCATCAGTGGGTCATTTCTTAGTATTAGTTATGGATCCAGCTTTGCAGTCCAAGCCTTTCCCTGAGCTCCTGGCAGCCACCACTCATTGAAGATGGAAAGGAGCGTGATGACCGTATCCTCCAAGAAGACGTAAAGCAGGGCACATGGGATCAACCCTTGCATCACGGGGTGTGCACCCTGGGCAAGCAGGAGGCGAACAACTGCTGAGCATGAGAGGTGCTGGTGAAGCGGGGCTGTTCACGTGGGCTTCACGTGGGTCAGGAAGTTGGGAAGAGTCCTGCTGGGAGCCAAAATGTGCATTGCCCTGCTGACTCACAGCAGCTGCTGTTCCTGATGATGCTATAGCTGAGGCAAAGGGGGAGCCCCCCTTTTTTTCCGTGGCAAGACCGGGTGTTTGCAAGCCCAGCTTGTTCTAGAAATTCTTATCTCCTGCATATCCGCTCCTGTGACAGTCAGGCTTTGCAGAGGCCATCCCAACAGACGGAAACGGTGCCTTGCTACACGGAGGGAAGCACTTCTCCCTGTGGGCTTCCCGTGCCCCTTTCCTTTGCACCTGTGTTTGTAAGACACGACTGCCTTTGGGCAGGGAGCTGGGAGCACTGGACGTCTCAGCGAGCACTGAAGTGGTTCTTGGAGCAACTCGGGTGTTTCCAAGCCAGAACTCGCCCTGGCGTTCGGCATTGCACGTGCTGGGTTGTGCAAACCTTCTCCTGGTTGTCTTCAGAGGGAAGGGGTTTGCAAGTGGGAGCAGGGCTTTCCTGGAGGGGGGGGGGGGGGGCAGGGGGGGCTGCAGTCAAGGTGCAGGTAAAATGTGTGAGCATCACCAAGTGCAAACCAAACGGGCTCTGCTCATCCTGAAATCCTAGAGTGGGACATATCCTGCATATGTTTATAGCAGCCGTGGAGTGATGGGTGACGCAGTTTGTCAGACTGCCCTGCAGGCTTCAGATGTCTTTTTTTCTTTTTCTTTTTCTTTTTCTTTTTCTTTTTTTTTTTTTTGCCTTGACATTACTCCAGACATCCAGAAATGGTTTTAGTGCCGGTACTTACCATGGGAGTGCCACACTAATATCCCTCTCTCCCAGGTGCACCGTGCCAGTCAGAGGCACAGGGCAGCTTTCCCGGACAGACCCCCTCTAGCCAAGAGATTCATTCTGCCATAAATAATTCCTGTTTATGGCTTTCCTCCTGCCTGCGTTGAGCTGGTTCAGGCACTGGAAGCAGAGGCTGCTGCCTCACCGCGATGTGTTGGAGCCCCACGCGGTGTGCCGGGGAGGGCTCCCCGCGGTGCCAATGAGCCTCCCGGTGCCACCTCCCCATGGCCTGATGCTGGAGGGGCTGGGGAGCTCCTGGGGGGCCGTGGAGATGATGCCCAAGCTGTTTTAATGGAGCTGAGGGTTTCCAAAGACTCTCCTTTGCATGAGGTCAGGCTCCCGGCGATAAACCCCCAAGTCCCTTCTCCGAGCGCCGTCCCCAGCAGCGTCGTGGCACCTCGGCCGCGCCGAGCGTGGCTGGCACCGTCCGTCCGTCCAGGCTGCTGGCGCGGGGAACGACTCCTCGGGCAGCAGGCCTGCCAAGGCCAGATGGTGTTTGTGAGCGGCGCCAGGTCCCAGCTGAGCGTTGCCCGGCGAGACACGCGCAGAAGCTGCCGCCGCAGCCGGCGCTGCCAAACCCGCGGCATATGCTGCGCTCTGCCCTACACCTGCCGATGGGCAGCCTCCGCGCGCGTGGCGCCGGCGTGAAGGAAGGAGGAAAAGCGGCAGCCCCATCTGGAAGGAATTTAGCGGATAAATAAGGGCGGCGAAACCCGAAAATGAAAAAAAAACAATAAAAAAAGATGATGGCGCAAGGGGAGCCACAGCCACCCTGGTAAGGTCATGGGGCGCAGCGGGTGAGGGCTGAGCAGCACCCAGGGGTGACGATGCATGGGCACAGGGTGACTGGGACATGTTCCACTGAGACCCCCATTTGCACCAGGACCCCCTTTTCCTATGCACAGCCCAGGACCAGCTGCCCCGCCACGTCTCCACCAGCCCCGGCAAAAGGTGCTGGGAAACTGCTGGGGTGTGTTTAACTTCCGCTTCTCAGGAGCAAACCCCAAATGTTCGTGAGCAAAATTGATGGGAGAATGTACTTTCTGCCTGCTTTGAATTTACTTTAGTAAACTATACGCACTCGGGACTTGGGTCTATAATTTATTGAAGGGAACCAGACTGGAAACCAGCTTCATACTGTGAGTAATTTCTAGCATCGCTGTAATCTATCACCGGGAGACAGGGCACTTTGTTCCTCTGAAAAATTATTTTTATAGTTGGCTTAGTAACAACAACAATTATTATTATTAATATTAATAACTACTTGTGTAAGGCCTTTCATGCGTGGTTTAGAAAGCGTCTTGCACGTGGGTCAATAGATATTCGCTGCATCTCACGGGAAGGGAAACCGAGGCACAGATTTGGCTGCTGCCTTGCTTAGGCTCACCTCTATTTGCAGCATCCTCACTCCCAAAATATAGCTTGGACTACTAAATGCTGCTGCCCTTTGTGTATTTCTAAAATATTTCAGGGTTTAGTAGTGATGAAGGAGCAGATCAAGAAATTATTTTCTTTAAAATTCGGGTCTACTTGGGTTCAAAAAGTAATTAAGAAAACTGTAGAAAGAAATAGCACTTGCTATGCCATGGTGGCTGGAGCTGACGTGCAGATTGTCCCCTGCGTGCTCCAGCTCATCTCCTGGGAGAACGCAGAAACAAGCACAACATCTCAGCTCAGAAATTGTGACTCAAACATTTCCTCCATTAGCTTTAATGTAAGGGAAGTAGAAAATTGTAGAAGCCTTTGATTTCCCCCAGACTGGCTCCCCGGTGTCTGGCCTGTGGCCACTGAGGTCCCAACACCATCATCGCCAGTGCAAGGACATCTGCCTGGATGCGGAAAACAGGACCCATCCTCAGTGACAGCGGTGCCAGGGCTGGGATCCGCGGGATGCCTGTCCTTAGTGCCATGCTGCCGAGCTCGCCGGCTGGGCTTAGTGAATAACGCGGTGCCACTTCACAGCGATCTCACTGTTTGGAGCGAAAAATGCCATTTGTGGGTAGAGAGCAGCAAAGACCTGGTGCTGAAACTCACTGGGCACTGGGGATGGAGGAGGTCACCCCCCGCCCGGCTCCTGGGATGAACAGACATGGATGGGGACGCCTCAACGTCACCCTCTCTCATCCTCTCCGCTGCTTAGGCCACGTGCAGACTAAACGTGGTTGTTCTGGACATGTGTGAACTTACTGTGATTTAGAGAGTGAAACTACTCCAGGTGGTAATTGCATTTTTCTGTGGAAGTGGTGTAAACTTTCCATCCATACATCGTTCGAGACACTATTTTATCCATAATGAGGGAGCTCTTCAGTTGAACTTTATCCCTGTCTCTTTTCACTTCTTGCTTTGCAGCAAGAATAATAATATTTCAGGTTTATAGACCACTTTACGTCTTCAAAGTCCATTTGCAGGTATTAACTAATGAAGCCTTGGGCCACTCCCACGAGGTGAAGGGGCACGGCAGTGTTATCTGCATTTGCAGGTGGAAAATTCAAGGCAGGAGAGGAGGTAGAGCAGGATCAGGACTAGAGCCTGGACTTCCCACCCAGCCCCAGGCAGCATCCTCCAGTGCCCCGCTGTGGCCCACCATCTCTGGGTTCGCTTGCAAAACATTCCCCTCCAGTAAAAAAGCAGGTTAAAAAAAAAAGAACCTCAAACGGAAAAAATCATATTTTTCCCTCCATTAGGGATTTTAGTGCTTTTTTGGCATTTTTTCTTTATTTCTTTAATGCAATGAAAAATGTTCAGAGCAGAGCCACGTTCCTTAATCCTGTACAGCAGTAATATAATCTGCATTTGTTCAGAGCCGTTCAACCTGAATCATCCCTGAGCACTGAAGCTGACACGCAAGCATCGCGAGGCGATAAATCCACCCACCACCTCCATGTTGGCGCTTCCAGTTCAAACACAGCGAGACGGTCTGGGCGCAGGTGAGGAGGGCGAGGACACTCATTCCTTTACCCAGAAGCACATCGAACCAAAGCCTTTTTGGAAAATGTTCGGTTTGCTGTGCCAACGTCAGATGTGTAGGATTTACTGTGCAGGTACGTGAGCCCCGGACACGTTTTGCCTGTGCTGTCCATCTGTCCAGGGTCTCTGGACGTGGCAGTTCCAGCAGGGTCATGCGACATCTGCGTGTCTCTGAAAAATCCCCCTTTTCCACCTGGAAAAAAATCCAGGAAGGTGTGTTGGAGTAGACATGGCGCATGGTGGCGGTGGTGGTAGTTAATTATCTCGCGTCCCCGTGGGACTGAGCTGTCACCGTTAGCGCTGGGGAAGCGAAGCGGTGAGGGCAGTGCCACGGCCCCGCTCGCACGCAACGCCAGGCATCAGACGGAAAAGCAAAGTGTTTACGCTGCCAGACCCATCGTCTCCGCCTGCAGAAGCTGGAGAGGACGCAGGCAGCAGCTCGAGGAACCCCTGCCTTCACGCAGAGACCCGCGGGAGTGCTGGGGCCCACGCAGCATTTTTTTCCCCCCCATTTTTCTCCCGTTTCCCAGGATTTTCAAGAGTTTCTCTCCCTCACAGGGTGCAGAAGCCAACAGATGGCACTGTGCTGTTTCTGGAGGAGCCCAGCCTTGCTGGAGGCCAGAGACGGGATGCCTGAATGCTGGAAAAGTCTTGCACTTCAGGGAAGTTTCTCCTAATGCGAGAGCGTAAGCCCTTCATCCGCCCTGAGCTGCTGCTCCAGCCTGAAGCATGATGTGAAGCAGACAGGTTTGTACACAACCTCTGGGTGTTACCTGGTAATAGGGAAAGGGATGCAGAACCATCCTGCAAACCGGGCAAGTGTTAGAAAAGCTCAAATTCTCATTGAGAACGTTTTTCTCCCCACATCCTGTGGCAGGCGTGGGCACATCGGACACCCCAGCTGAGGACATCACTTGTGGGGAGCTGATTATTTTGGCAGGAGATGCAGGGTTCCTTGGAAGTGCGGCCGGATCAGCTGATGGCTCTTATCTGGAGCCTGACTTTAGCCCCAGAGGCTCCCGCTGCTGGGGACCGATGGAGTGTAGGTGAGGGATGGGGTGATGCTAGGGTGGGTTCCTGACAGTAAAGCCTCGCCTGTTCTTTTCATAAAGCCTCTCCTGTGCGAGAGCGCCCTTTATTTTACACATCCTGTGGGTTTGCACTTGCTGCTTTAGGAGCACAGACACATTCACGGCCCCAGCCATAGGTTTGTGCCTTGTAGCAGGGTTGGGCGGGAGGTTTGGGTGAATTATCCCTACCGCTCAAAACGTGCCTGTTTTCCAAGCTGAATCTTTAATTCCTTTCCAGTCCAGTGTTGTGAAGTCCTGCGGAGCCGTTCCCCAGTGTCCCCAGTCCCACCTGGTGAGTGTCACTGTCATCATTGATGAGCTCCTTTGTTTCCAGCTCCTTAATGAGCTTGCACGCCCCGAGATGTCTTCTCCCTCCTGTGTTGATATCACATCCTCCATCCAACAGCAAACATCTGTGATGGGGATGGGGAAAGCTCGTCTCCAAACCCAGTGTCAGGAGCTGCTGTTACCTGGTAGATACATCTGATCAGGCTTCACTGTCAATGTGGGGGACACTCAGAAACGTGGCCCAATATTCTTGCCTTAAGCCACAAGACCTTTTCTACCAAGTGGGGCCAGCAGTGAGTGCGCACCACAGCTCCGCACCCTGCAGTGCCATCTCTCCGCCTCAACTTCCTCCAACTTGCCATTGCCCTTTTTCCTCCCTCCCTTTTCTAAAAAACCCTTCAAGGTCCAATCCAGCGGAGGCATGCAGCGTTTGCTGCCAGGTCCTGAGCATCCCTGTCTCCCACGGAGCCTCCGCGCACCCTCGGAGGATGTGCTCGGCATCGCCGCTGCTCCCGGCCGCCCCCAGCGCACGGTGGGCTTGACCCCGCTGCCACCCAACACCGCCTTTCAAATTGCTGAAGTCGAATCAGGGTAAGTAGTTATATTAGGCTGACCTATGCCTTGTCAATCTTTACATCATTCAAAGGCAATTTAGCCTATTCATTCATAACAAGAGGCTATTGATTGAATAATCTCTGTTATTAGCGTTGGGGTGGAACTTACTCTTTGGTTTATTTTATTATTGTTTTTGTTGGTTAGTTTAAACCTGCATCTGTTTTGCTCTGCCTCGCAATTGCAGTAAAGAGTATGAGCAGACACTTGATTAAGCCTCGCAGAGATTATTACAAGGCAAGGCCTCTTTCCAAATGCACATATTTCAGAAGAAAGAGCATAAAGAAGCGTGCACGTGTGAATTCCTAGAATCTGCAAGCACAATTTATCCTTGCAGGTCAATAGCTCATATTGTCTGCTCTGCCAAATTGTTCAAACATATATAATGCTCTCAAAACATTGCTTAATTAGATTCTAGAGAACATTGACACACAAACAAAAGATATTAATATCAAGGATTTCAGCATCAAATGTAGTTTACACAGATCAAAGAACATTTTTGGTGCAAAGAGGTTATGAATGTGACAGGTTGTTACTCCACAAGTGAAGAATATGACAAGAGGGGGAAGCAGTGATCAGAGAGCGGAGCACAAAGAGGAATGAGTGCAGACTTGCGAGGGACACGGGGAAGATAAAGCTGCAGAAACAGAGAAAAAGGAAGATTACTGGAGAGGCAGGGAATACACCTTACAGCAAACAGTGTTGGACTCTGTGGCAATACCCCCTAAAATGGACACAGAGCTTTTGGGAGTATAGGATTGTGAATCACTGCTGTGGGGTAGGACAAGACTTGTCCTCTTTCACAGGGATGGCATATTAAGATCAAGATCCAAAACTTGAAAATGTGTTGGTAGGCAAAATCTTCCTTGAAATTAATAGCTGAGATCTGAATGGAGACTTGGTCCTTAGCTGGGAGCCTTTCGCTGCTTAGCCATTTGATGTAGTCTGTGTTCCTTGAAATTGGGATGAGGCAGTGAACAGGTGAAGGAAGCAGATGTGGAGATGAGCTGGAAGAGTTGTGACAGGTCTAAGTCAGAAGTAGCTTGTCCCAGTCAGGCCTGGGATCTTGGGGGACAATGAGATAGGAAAGGGGACAAATATAGTTAAAAACTGTCTGTTCCGAGTTTCACAATAGCTGCTGAGAACAAGTGCATCTTGCAATCTGCATATGCCCAGTGTGGGGGAGATTAATGGTCTCCTTGGGATGTGGATGTCCTGTCCCCATCACCTGGGAATAACTACATGGTCTTGGAGCATCTTTGTGGAGCCTCAGTGCTCCTGGGACAAGCAAGACTGCCCCAAACTTACAGACTGAGTCAGGAAAATGTTTGGTCTGGTCAACGGGATCTTAAATCTGTAGCACCTGGAACAGAAAATTACTCTCCAGTGACTACCTGGAACAGAAGCAAGGAGCTAGAAAGAAAACATGGGAAATGGATGTAAGGGTAGGCACAAAGTAACTGGCCAGGAAAACAAGCAAACGGCTAAAAGAGCAAGCCGAGGGGAAGTCAATAAAATTGACTTAAAATACATATGAACGAAAAAAATTAATAAGCCAAAGCTGTATTTAATGTCAATATTGTTGTAGTAGTCTGAGAAATCATGAATAAATAAAAGCAGATGGTGGATTGATCATACAACACCAAGAAAGGCACTTGTGAAGAATGTTTTCTTCTCAAGGCACAGAGACTCGTACGTGTGTTTCTCATTTGCTTTAATGGGAGTCATGTTTGCAAACTCCTGTGTATGGAGCAACGGTGAACCTCAGTGGTTAAAGCTTGTTTTGACACAATTATTTCCTTCTTCTGCTGGAAAGTATTAACTTCTGTTTCAAAAGTGTTCCACCTGCATATTACGCTATATATCACAGCAACCTGCCAAATCCACTGTAAATTATTCAAAAATACGCTGACAAATCAAGGACTAAGATTTTAAACTGTGGGTAGTTTGCAACATTATTGAAAAGCACTCTCTCCCTTCAACTTTACCCAACAAGCACTAAAAGCAAACTGTGCCTGTCACTTCTGACGAGGGAAGGATTACCCTCATCCAAATGCTGGCTGAGCTGCTGGGACCTGCACCTTGATCCTGAGAGATGCCAAGTGCTCTCAGCGCCAACCGCGTTGAAGAAACTCAGCTCCTTGGCCAACTTTACATCTATTGATTTTTCTATGTGGATAATGCATCATGATATCCCATTTAAAAAAATTGGGAAGAGAGGAAACTGCATCACGATGAGTTGCATATTCCTGGCACAGAGGGCTTGCTATTAGGCCCTATTCCAAAAGATCATTTAAGCATGCACTTTCTGAAAAATCTGATTTTTATTAGGATCTTTTATTAGGTAGGTCCTTAGTTATACTGCAGTTGCAGAGACCAAGCAATTTGTCTGTCTATCTCTAGCTCTCACTGCCATCGTATGTAGCCTTCAGAGACTGAAATAACATCTCTAACATCCCTGTGAAAGTGCATTATTTGTCTTAAAATGTAACTCCTATTATCAAAAAACAAAGTGCGAGCAGTAAAGAAGTGCCCAGGTACAAAATCGTCAGAGTATGTTCAATTATGTGCCATTTTTATCCCAGCTTTAGCTCTCCTCATCAACAGGAAAAACACAACTTTTGAGTTTCTTCTCAGAGAGTTGAAGGTGCAGTTGTGCCAAAGCCTGGTGTGGGTGATGTGTTGCACCATCTCTTCGGAGGGGTAATTGGAAAAGAGACCAGAGGCAGAGACGTGAGAAAAGCAGAGAGATGTCCCTGTTGCATGGAGTTGCTCAGTACATGGTCACTTTGGGCCACCGAGCAGGAGTGGTGTAAGCCGGAGGGGGCTGGTGCACAGCTCAGGAGCAGGGCTGATTCAAGAGCACGCTCTTGCTGTCTGCTTGTACCTTACTGACCTGGCTATAAGCAATTAATGTTTAGAAAACCTCTGTTGTGGCCTTCAAGATGGCTTGCTTTGCATTTTGACCCTTTTCTGAAGCCATGGAGCTCCCAGGAAAATTTTGCCTACTTCAAGTGTGTTGGTGTGGAGCACCTGTACATGGGACAGCCATCGCGTACTTTGGCAGATGCTGACCTGCCTGCTGATTACAGTCTGATCCTGTAGACTTGCTCTTTGGTCCCCAAGATGGTGCAGAGAAAGCCAAGAGCCTCTTCATTTATCACTGTCACAAGTTGCATCTTGTTTCAAACCTGGTTTTGTAGATCGCAGCCTGGGTCGTCTTCTGTTTGCATAGTGCCTGTTGCTGTGAGATCGAATTTATGGCTTGTGCTCTTCAGGTGTTTGACAGTTCTGGTTTATCTGCCCCAGGAGTTTTGGTTTTCCCCTGCAAATGATTAGGTGGTTGTGAATTGACATGAGGAGCTATCAGGAGAAATAGGCAAGGAGAACATTAACGGTCTGTAGAAAACACAGGAGAGCTGTATCTACAGGTGTTTCAGAAAGGCATTTGGGGAGTTATTCTCAGCCCTTGCTAGAGGAAACAAGTTGTAAAGCTACCAGCTCGATTGCTTGAACCCAGCTTATGAAGTCATGTATGATCCAAGTGGGTGATGAAGTCATGTATGATCCAACACATGGGTGCTTGAGCCGGGCAGCCCGAGGTCTGCTCGGTCTGCCAAACCTCAGCTGTGAGGTCCTGGATGTGCAGGCATGTGAGGCCAGAGGTGGAGGCTGCCTCTGCCTGTGGTGATGAAACCAAAATTCCCGAAAAGTTGCAGTCAGGTGCAGGACAGACTATGTAATACTGAATCAAAATGCTGCCGAGTGTTAGCTACTCGTGGTTTGAGCACCCTCAGCTGGGGAGCACCGGCAGTCTGGGGACAGGAGACCCTTGGGTTAAATCGACAGTCTTCCAATAAAAAAGAAGGGCCAGTCCCTTGTGACAAGACGCAGACACACCACATGGGTAGCGAATGGGGCTGGCAGCCAGGCAGAAGGGGAAAAGGCTGAGGGGGATTTGGCTGAAATTTAGGAAATCCTGAAGGCAGCGGTTAAGCTGGACGCAGAGCGGTCATTCACCAAATCGCATAATAGAAGAACGAGGGGCACTCAGTTGAAAACAGTGAGAGATTGCTTGAGACAGGTGAAAGAAAGCACTTCTGGACATGGCAGGTAGTGAACTTTGGGAACTTGCTGCCACAGGAGGAAAAGCAGATTAGACAAACTCGTGGAAACAGCTTTATAAACGGCAGCTAAAGTCCCCGGGCAGGGATTCACCCCCAGTATCCCGGCCAAGACAGCGCTGGGAGGTGGGGAGCACGAGGGGGACGGAAAGTGGCCCAAGTAGTGCGTTCTCCTTAAATCTCATCTCTTGCTGTGCCCATTGGAGGCAGTGTGCCAGGCTGGACATCCTGCTGGATGGAGCCAGCCGGAGCATGCCATTCACCGAGCTTTCTGGCATGAGCATCGCTGCTGCAGTGCGCAAACGCCGGCTTGCACGGGGGCTGGCACGCTTCCCACGCCAGGCATGCAAAGGCCGTCACCCTGCAGCTTGTTCTGCAGCAAGGGGCAGGTGGCACAGCCGCTGATGGTGGTGTTCACCCCCGTCCTTGGGGCGGGGGTCTTCGGCATCCCCCCTGTGTCACAGCCCCGCTCTCCGTCCCTCCCGTGCTGCTCTGAGCCCCAGCGATGGCAGCTGCCCGGAGAGCACCTCGCCGCTACGACATAAGACACATGGATCAATTAACTCAGTTGCTGGGTTTCACTTTTGAATCAATTAACTGGAACTGAAATTAACTAAAAATATCCTTTGCTTATTAACAGACTGAACTAATTGCAATAAAAAGTGGGGAGAAAAAAAAAAAGAAAAACACAGAGATGCTATTTGTCACAGCGAATCTCTGCCCTCATCTTTATTGCAAATATTCCTCATCTACTAGGCAGACTGATGACTGCACAACTTCCAAATGGGTCATGTCATCCCACGGTGAGGTGGCTGCATTTGCCACCATCCCCAGCATATCCCAGCTCTCCAGGGCTGGGATGGAGCCCAGCTGGGACCCTCTCTCGTCTCCACCAGCCCTCCTGCCCCGGCTGCTCCGCTGGGCCTGGCAGCATGCAGCCCTCTTTGTCTTGCCTTCCTTTCCTTTGTTTCTGGCTCTAGTTCTTTGTTTGCTGGTTTTTCCTTTTTTTGTTGTTGTTGTTTGCATCCATCATTCCTCCTTTGGCCTTTCTCTTCTCTTTCCTTTTTCCTGCTTGCCCTGACCTCATCCCAGAGATTTCCACCTGTCCCCTCAGCCCTTTCTTCCCATTTCCACCATCCTCTTCCCTTTCCCTCCATCCACAGTGCTATCCTGCTCCTTCCCTCTATCTTCCCAGCTGCAATTAGAGCTAATCAGATACCTGAGCAGCTCTGCAAAGCTATTAGTGGCTTCCCGCTCATCCCCGGGGGAGGTGAGCAGAGCGGGACAATTAGGTTTTTCCATGCAGCCCCCAGTCTGATAAACACAATAAACCACGTGGGGCAATGGGCACATCTCTGCCACTGGCCGGACCACGCTGGGCACAGCACGGCGAGCGTCCCTGGCCATGCTGGTTGTCCCACGGCAGAACCTGGCATGTGGGATGCTCCCGGGAAGCGTGCCCAGCAGCCTTTCTCCTACTCCTGCTCCTGCCCTCGCGCTGGATCACCTCGTTTTGGGGTGCTTTTGTTGGGGGGCGCAGCCTCTCCTGCGGGGCTGACGCGCAGTATTTGTTGCAGAGAATTTCCCCGTTTGCTCCGCAGCCCGGCGCACCCCTCCTGCTGCTGGATCTATGAGCTGTGTGTGTGTTTTGTAATTAAGCAGTTAATTGCACTGGAGTTCTTGATTAGCTTTGGGGGATGGTAATGTTCTAGCAGGATGAGATGTTGTGTACAGTTCAGAATCATTTACAGAAATTGGAGCTAATTTTGCTGTCTGTGCTTATTACTGCATTAATTTAATTTGGGTTGCTTTTAGCTCATTAACACATCTAATTAATTCGTTGACATCACTATTAAGATGTCTCTTTGAAATTGGCGTCTCCAGATAATCAGGATGGAAGAGGCTGACAGATCAGGCGCGAAGCTGACTGGGAAAATGGGGAAGGAAAAAAAAAAAGGAACGACTAATGAATTTTCCATCAGAATCGCACGGTTTGTCAGAGTTGGTATCAGAGAGGCAGAGACAGAGCTAGCGAGACAGAGAAAGGGCACGAGAGAGGCAGCAGTGGTAAAGGGAGACTAGTTCTTTCAAAAATATTATATTTGTTAGGAGAGCAAGCAAGACACATGAGAGGACAATAAATATTCGACATCAAGGCTGTATATTCCTTAGTTAATTTTCCTCTCTCCCTGCTTTTCCGTTGCGGCCTTTTGGCTGTTTTCATTTTTTCATTCCGTGCCGCGAATGATTTTGTCATACCGGCGCTGGGGGCTTTGATGGAGCGGTTGGGCTGGGGGCTGCGCGATGCCCCTCCTGCCGCCGCAGGTCCCGCTCCTCCGGGGACGAGGAAAGGCTGCCGGGATGGGAGACCAGCCGTGCCCCGTGCTGCAGTGAGTGCGGAGGTCGGGGGATGGACGGACAATTGCAAGCAATTAAATTACCATCGTTTAATGAGTTAGCAGATACCGGCAGAGCCTCGGTGCCTGGCTGCATGCCGGCCTGGCTGTATTTATGAAATAAACCAGCTTAGCTTAAGCCTGCCTTCGCCATGGCTGTAGCTCGCAGAAGAGAGATGTCTTACGGGTTTGGAGAGGCAGTTGTGGATCGCTGGTCTGGGATGGAAAGTCACAGCAAGAGTTTAGGACACTGCTGGAAGCTGGGAAAGCATCTGCGTGGGAGCAAACGTGAGCAAAGCCAGCGAAACGAGGCTGGAAGCAAGGAGGCAAATAACGCCTTGCCTCAAGCAAGGGTTTGTGCCCTTGTCCGGGGCACAGTCGCAGCCTGGTTTCGGATGCAGCTGTGAAGATGGTGCAGCGTCCCAAGGACAGGCGGTGGCAGGGCTCGGGGACTGTCCCTTGGCAGGGCTTGGAGCTGGGTGGGCTGCAAGAGAGCAGGGAGAGAAGAGGAGCCAGCACTGATGTTGCTCCATGACACGGGTTGATGAGGATGCAACATGTGCTTAAAATGACCCAGAGAGCTGCTTCTCTGGCTCCAGGACCCAAATTTGGAGGGTTGATGTGGAAGGGAAGGGGCTGACTAAAGGCACCAAAGCGGGAGGTGGGTGGTGGAGCATTTGCAGAGGGGGCAGAAAAATCACAGGCAGGATAAAACCAGGAAGGCATGGGGGGGTTCTCGTGCGAGAGGTGAGAACTGGGGGAGTCCCATTGTTGGAAATACTAACAGATGAGGAGGAGATGGGGAAACACTGTGGACACAGATTGTTTCCTTTTTCTTTAGCCCCTCCGATGCTCACCTCCACAAGGTGCTGAGCCTGCAGCCCATCCCTCAGCACACAGCCCAGCTCTCCAGCCTTTTGGGTTTTTGCTGTTCACATGTAATTTCTCCTTTTCCCCCAGATTTGCTCAGAAGTGCCTGATCAGCATGGTGCAGAGCTGGGACACTGAGAGCCGGAATGCGGCCACGCTGCCGTATTGGGAAACTCTCCCCTCCTCCAACTCCGGACACACCTTCCCAAAACCACAGAGGTCCCAGATGTGAGGGGAGGAGGGAGAACACACAGGTGTGTTTTAAGGTTGATTATGTTTTTTTCCCACAGATAACCCCCATCCATATACAGAAGACACAGCCTCTTTCCATTCCACGTTCCTTGTGACAAGCGGACAGAAAGGGGAGAAACAGCCCCAAAACCCACTTCATCTGAGGCTTTAGTCTTTTTTGGATTCACTGAACCCCCAGTTTTTTGTGGTGCATGTGCAGACCCCTCCATATACTTAAAACTTGTGCTGACTGACAGTAAACCATCTTTTCTCAGTTACCTTCCACAACCCCTGATGGGTCCCTCTGGAATCCATAGGCAACACATTGAAACCACCAATCTAGTTAACTCAGCACACTCCCAACCGCATACTGGATGCGCCAGCCAGCACGGCTTGTTTCTGGAAGTGTTTTCTGTGGAGTTAGTCACCTTATCTGGGCTGCAAACATAACATTCTCTTCCTTGCCCCTCTCAAGGGAGACGCAATGTGCATGGAGGCAGTAGAAGGAACGTTTTCACTGGGAATAGCTTATCCTGCAGAAAGGTTTTTGTAAAATGACTTCGAGCTATTTGATTTTAAAAGAGAAGAAAATCTCAAGTTGCAGTAGGAAAGATGTTGTGGAGAGAGAGGATGATTTTAAAGGATCCACACATTGCACCTGAATTCATGGGTGGCCCTTGAAGGCTCTGAGATCAATGCACTGCCCCACTCATTGAACCCAGGCAGGCTAGCTCTGTGCTCCTGGCTCCAGGGACGTCCCTGCCCCCATCAGATTTGTTGTCTGTGAGCCTTCTTAGACTGGAAAAGCCAAATACAGAAAGCAATTTCTTCCTCACAACAATTACAAGCCCTGCTGAGAGTGAGGGACTGGGGGAGATCGTGGCCAGCAGGGCTGAACTGGACCCTGGTAGAGCAGGCTTCGGGGTCCCTCCAGGCAGAGTCTAGGTGGTAGTAAGGGGTTGCAGAGATGAAATCTCCATCATTACTTTCTTTGCTTCCTTCAAACCTCACTTGGGAGAAGTTTGTGGTGGTGGATGGAGGCGAAGGAGAACGAAGACCTTCCCATTACAGAGGTAAAGGTAGTTGAGTTTTGTGTTGTGCACTGTAAGATGCGTACGAGGAGGCTGCGCACATTGGCCAGGGTTGTCAGTCTTGGAAACACGTCATACGTAGCATCTATCTGTTTTTCAAAGGTACCAAACCAGACCAGGGCCAAATTAGAAAAGAAGACTGGTTTTATGAGCCTCTTTTCTGGCAGTCTTTGGTCGCCCCACTGCCATCAAGCTGAAATGCCTGGGCTGGTGGCACCACTGGTGCTGTTATCTATTCTTCCCAAACAGCCCACCCCAGAAGAGAGAAGCACAGTATCATACTGAACACACAGTCGATCTGAAAAGCCACAGGAGTGAATTGCATTGGCTTCCTGGGATTCCTTGTCCAACAGTGGTGCCAAAATGGAGCGTGTTTGTAGGTCTCTTCACCTACCTGTGATTTGGGAGGAAAAAAATCCCCAAGAGTATCGCCACGTCCTCAGCCTAAAAAATAAACCCAAGCGAATCTTTCTTCCCTGCACCCCAGGGCTCTCCCTGTGAGGAGCATGGGGCGGTTTACTCCAAGGCTGAGCTGCAGTTTTCACCTGGGGAAGAGAAGTTTGCTAAAATTTCTATTCAGTTTCATTCAGAAGAATATTAGAAACTCCACTCTTTAGCACTTCATTAAACACTTTAGTTTAATAGCATCCTCCAGGGAATCCCAATCCAGACCACGTGAGCCAGGAGTAAACAGCTGCATCAATTAACCTCATAATCTCGAGGGTGCTATTAGAAGGTGAGATACCCTTAGAAAGTGCATATGCCTGCAATTAGGCTTAAAATACTAACATGTCAATAGCTTTAGTTATTTGTGCTCTCTGCTATTGATCTTGCTTATGTTTTCCACATTAAACAGTCTTTCTTACTTCATCAATAAATTAAGTGCTGTTTAGATTTATTCACTTTTTCTATTAAATGGTGCAAACTCCCGAGCTCCTGACCCTGGCCTGGCTGTATCTGAGATGAGGGGCTGCAACCCTCTTTGCTGGCAGATCCATCTTGCTCTTGTTTCAGGAGTTGGGGAAAGCAGCAACAGGAAGAGAAATGCAGGATCTGCTGGCCTGGCATCATGGTTCAACTCCAGCCAGCAACTAAGGCCCACCCAGCCGCTCGCTCAGCCCTCCCTTGGTGGACTGGAGGAGAGAATTAGATGAGTAAAAGTGAGAAACCTTGTGGGTTGAGATACAGACAGTTTAACAGGTAAAGCAAAAGCCATGCACAAGCAAAGCAAAGCAAGGAATTCCTTCACTACTTCCCATGGGCAGGCAGGTGTTCAGCCATCACCAGGAAAGCAGGGCTCCATCATGCGTAATGGTCACTTGGGAAGACAAACACCATCACTTCAGATGTCCCCCTCCCTTCCATCTTCTTCACACAGCTTTATATGCTGAGCATGACATCATATGGTGTGGAATATCCCCTTGGTCAGTTGGGGTCAGCTGTCCCAGCTGGGTCCCCTCCCAGTTTCTCGTGCACCCCAGCCTCCTCGCTGGTGGGGTGGGGTGAGAAGCAGAAAAGGCCTTGACTGTGTGTAAGAACTGCTCAGCAATAACAAAAACATCCCTTTGTTATCAAAACTGTTTTCAACACAAATCCAAACCATAGCCCCATGCCAGAAAGAAAAAAATTTTCTTTCTGTGAAGAAATAACTCTATCCCAGCCAAAACCAGCACACCTGGATTGACCGTTAGCATAGCTCGGGCAGGGCAGAGGCGGTGTTTGGGCTGGGTTTGCTGGATATGCCACTTCACTTGTTTGTTTTTCCTGCCTAGGTGAGATTTGGAGGACATCTTCGAGAAGCATAGCTACCGACACCAGGGACATGACAGAATCGGTGGAGTTTCTGCCACACAGGCATTTGAGGAAGGGGTGGGATCTATGAGACCATCCAGAAGATGAGGCTCTTCTTGGCTTTTCTTCCCAGGAAAGGGCTTTGAGGAGAGCTTTGCATCTTCTGAAATGGCAAATGAGCAAGCAGGGAGCAGTGCTGCCAGCGGTCACCTCACCGGGAGCCGGTGGGATGAGATGGAGGGATGGTCCTCTCTTTTTCCTCCTCCTATTTCCCATCATCTTCATTACTGATAGCAGCCTCCTCCTTCAGATTGTTTGGCCCAAAACCAGGTGTGTGCATAGACAGAAATGTGATGGTGCTCAGTGGATGGAAGCTGAGACCTCTCTGGGACACACAGGTGTTCCTGGGTGTCAGAAAGACGTGAAATGGTGGAGAGATGTTTGCCTGCAGAGCTGATTGAGGAGGGGGAAAGTTTCGTGATTGTTTCTTTTTCGCTCTGCACAAAATAGCAGCTCTTGCCATGCGCTGGTGGCATTGCATGCCGGAAATATCTACCGTCCTTTTCGTTCTTCAAGAGTCTTTGCTTGTTTTCACCAGCTCCTCTTGAAGATCTGTTGGCTCTCTGTAAGGAAATTGCACAATTATTTTAATGGAAAATAATTCAGGAGGTAATTCTTATGTTTTTTTTCTGTGGTCATCTGGCTTTTCTGTGCTGCGCTTAATGAATGTTGTGGTGTTTCATAAGGAGCATGAGTGAAAAAAAGGAAAACTTAGGTCATTTAAAAGAACAATCTTTCAGATAGTTTGCATTGTTTGGTTGGCTGCTCCCCTGTCCATCTGGTGTGTACTGGTGCATGCAAAATTTTATTTTTAACCAGGCTCTCCTGACCAAACAGAGCCTGGCCAGCCCTTGTTGTTACAATTAAGCCATGTGCTACTTTCCATAACTCATTAGCCCTTTAGTTTCTGGATTAATTCAATGTGCAAATAATGTCACAAATTGAATATTAGGAGACTTCTATTGAGGATTAAGCAGCAGTAAAAGCATATTGCTGTGTCTTCATTTTGCTTTGCACAACTGTGGTTTGTCCAGCGTAGCAAGTGGTTAGTTAACTACCCCATAGCTCGCCTTTTTCCTTCCTGTACTGGTTTTTCTTGTAAAAGCCCAACTAGTAAAAGAGAAAAGCAACAACTGTGCATGTAAAAGTGGGGGTATACAAAATGAATCTCACTGCACACTGTCCAAACTTTTTATTAAAGGAGAGTTTTGTATGAGGACAGCCCCAGCGCTTCTACGGCTGCTCCCACAAGCACCCAGCAGCGCTGCCGACAGCAGCCCATGGTTAGCTGATGGACTGTGCTTGCTCCGAATTAAACACTTCACCTCTGTCATTGCATGGATTTTGCAACGCGTTTTATCACTTCTAATTCTCTGCAGATACAAAATTTGAGCGGGATTCCTTAAAGCAGCCCAGGCATCTCTGTTGTTGCTACAGAAAAGCAGGCTTTGGAAGGGGAACAATGTGCCATCCCATCAAAGATACCCATGGGGGTTCCAGAGCCCACCCCTGAGGATCTAGTTGTGGGTTTGGGACCTGCGGTGGGCACTGCAATGCCAACACGAGCCCAAAGCTTTTAACTTTAGATGTGTTGGTGGTGTCAACGATGGGAGAATGGCTTCATGCCATGAGAACTTTCAGGGCATTGCTGAGCAAAATGGGTGCAGCTTTCTTTTAATGCACTGAAGTGGAGGCAAATTTCAATCTAATAATGTAAAGCAGCAATAACCATTATAATTAATTTATATAAAAGACATTATAAAATTACACTTGATGCATTTAAATCCCATCCAGGAGCAGTGCTCGTTTTCCAGTTAAGCTATGGGCTGTGCTAAGGCAGACGGGGAAAGAGGTATTTCAATATTTCTTATAATTTTATATTCTTTCTAATATCTCTCATGCTAATTTCATTATGCAACACAGTCAGCACAGTGATGTAATTATTGAAAAGTAATTTTGCAATAAATGGATTTAAATGTGTTCGAGTCCATTGTAAATTCAATCTCTCCGTAAAGGTGGATTGAACAGGCAGGAAAAAGGGAGCAGGGACGTTGCTGGGTGAAAGCTGAGAAGTCGTGGGCATCCCATGTCGAGCATCTGCTTACACCAACTAATAACATCCACTTCAGATGGAATCAGCTCATGGAGCTGGGCTCCCTCCCCTTGAGCCCCCAAAGCCGCTGCTTGCAGAGGGCACTTCCAGCCTTCACGGTGGGGGAAGAAATTTTGGATCAGTCAGGTCTCCTCCCAGAGCAAGGCACTGCCGTGGCTGGGTGTCTGTGCTGCTCTTAGCAAAGTGGTTCCTGTGTGGGTGTCTTAGTCTGGATTAAGAGCTCAGTTACTGGGCAGGGACACGAAGATATTATTCTGCATAAGACACGGGAGATGTGATTTCTATTCTTGGCTCTGTCAGAGACTTCCTATGTGATACTGGGCAAGCGGTATATCATCTCTGTGCTTCCATTTCCTCATCTGCACAATAGGGATAAAGAGTACTTCCCCAGCTCATCGGTGAAATTAATGTAACATATGTAAAGTGCATGTATATCCTCAGATGAAAGGTGCCATTGTAATAATATTCAAATTATTATGGAAATAGATAAAGCGACCAACCCCTGCTAAACGATCGTCTAGCTTTTCACCAGATTCATGAGATCCACGCAAAATGTGATAAGAAAACCTCAGATGTCAAGTGGTTTAGAGTCAGACTCTGCTCATGAAACGGAGCTGGCTGTGCCTTTTAAGTGAAAAATGAGATAGTGAAGAATTTGGGGCTTGGGAAGTTGTTGCCGTGGTTAAGCTGCTCTGGTTTACTGGATGCCACCATTCATCTAGAGGGGAAGCCTGGGGGATACATCACCTAATGTCCAAATCAGGACCCAGGAACTCTTCAGCGACACTGAAATCAAAGTGAAATCAAAGTGATAAAGCAGGGCTGTGTGTTTTTGCTGACCCTAATGGCCGCATACAAGTTTGGGATATCCCAGAAGGGTCATGCGTGGATGGAGGTGACAAAGGGGAGACTGGATGAATTGGCTTAGTAGGAATACTTAACCCACAGGGCTTGTGTTAGACCTTTACCTAGAGGTGAAGGAAAGGGCTCTGGTGTCACTTACAGAGCATCAGCTGATACTGCAATGGGAGGACGTTCAGGTCTAAGTACGGAGGTGGTGATATCTCTTCTCTGACATCCTTTTTCCACAGCATCTCTGCAAGGTGTGTTTGGGCAGCACAAAGACCTCTGCCGTATAAGCAGTATCCATGTTCATGGCAGTAGGGTTGTATCTGAGCACGGCTGGTAGCAGACAGATATTTGTGTGTTTTCTCTGAAACGAGTGTACCTCCTGGAGTTTCCTTCCGTTGCGAAGGAGGTGCTGGCTTGGCCTCTGAAAGAGCTGTGTTGGGGATCACTTGAAACCTGAACTCCCTGGAGATTTGACTCCAAAACTGCTGTGCCAGTCTCTTCTGGCACCATTGTATAGTTGCCCAGCACCAAATGCTCAATTATAGACAAAATTGAATTTACAATTTGCTTTTGGGCAATGTGTAAATTGGCCCTTCATTGATTATTAATGAAGTGCTAATTGCTCTTTGCAACCAATTTTTATGCAAATGCTATTAGTGCTATTTGCACAATCCTGTAATTTACAGTTTTACATTTGCAATGGCCTGGTGAAAAGATGTGAAAAGATGACAGCTTGTCCTAAAAGAAAACAAGAAGGGGAGGAGGGAGGAAATCGCAAAACTTGCAAAACTTGGAGTAGCAAAATAACACGATTAGGAATGAGAAAACATTAAAAAAAAAAAACAACAAAAAAACAACCACCACAAAAACGAACAACCAAACCCTCTCTCTTTATTGATTGTTACAGATTCAGCGTTGACAGGGGTTGTTCTGAATGTAACAGGATCCCGTGGCAGATGTAAAGCAGGCTCCAGGCATTTGCTGTGTGTTTCACCAAGGAGGTCAGCGCATGAATTTGCCTGTGAAAACATTGAAGTGAGGCTGCCAGCGTTACCCGTTCAACAACCAGGCACTTTTCTCGGTGGCCAGTGATGCCGTGTTGGTTTGCGAACCACCCGTGGGCAGCCGCTGAACAGCTTCGGCGCAGAGCTCCGCTCCCAGAGAACACCTCTGCCCTGCGCGGGGCCGGGAGCTGCCCGCGGCTGGTGTAAATCCACAGCCCTCCTCTGCCATCACACCGGGCTTCTTTACACCACCCTTTGCTTCTGCATCACGGTGGCCCCTTGTAGATGGTGCAGGTGTTACCGTAAGTCGGCAAAATAAAGACTCCCTAAAACTCATTTTGGAGTTTTAGAAAGCAGACATCACTTATCCCCAGTGCCGGATGCACAGGGAATGGTTCCTCCTAACGTGAATACATGGTCCTGGGGTAGAATCTCAGTTATATGTTATAATCGTACATATTCATAACATTTCCCCAAAATCGTACATATTCAGTGTTATTCTCTTAAACAACTGGTTAATTTTCTCTCGCCTACCATGTAAATTACTTTGCATGGTCAGTCCTTTTCCCCTTTCTTTTGAGTCTGAGGTATGTTTAGAGTAGGTGGTCTGTGAGTCTGTGGTCACCATCTCCCCCTGCCAGAATTACCTTTCCCCCAGTTCCTGCTGCACACGCTGACAATCCGAAACAAAGATTATACATTTTCTGGGATGTTCCCCCTTCAAGGATGGCAAACTGTTGATAGGGAGTTTTTCAATGAATCGCTCTTCCTAACTTTAAGGATGGTCATCCTGTTCTCAGACCTCCCGTGCATATCTGTCTGTAGAGATGTGCAAACAGCCTTCTAAACTCTTCATTCAATTCTTGCACAAAATTTAACTCTTTCGTTGTTGGATAACACAGGAAGCTCTGTTTTGGCTGGATCCACAGGAGTGCTATGGGTCTCACCTTGCTAGTAAGGAATGAGGGTTTCCAGTAAGTGCTTGTTGGCAGGTCCTGTTTCCTTAGAGGATCTGGGTGTTGCTACCTGCTCTGAGGCTTCACAGGAAACCTTTGGTGGAGTATGAATTCAGATTCAGCTCCAAGCTAGTCTCTAATTGCTTCCCCTCTATCAGACAGACTTTTCAGAGAACTTCACTGGAGGGGTTTGAGGCAGCAGAGTGTCCTCGACTGCTGTCAGGTGATGTGTTGCTGGTGGAACAGGGCTTGCTGAGTCCCTAATAAGAATGTTTTCTGTCATTTGGGTAGGGGCAGGACCTAAGAAAGCCACAGATAGCCCTTGTGCGATGGGATAATAAGGAAACAGCTTGTGTGAGGGCGGCACTAGCTGAGCAGGTTGAAAATAAATATGATTTGGGGACCCTCAAGCAGGGCACAGTGAAAGTGATGTCAGCTTGAACCTGTCCGTATCAGGGAGAATGAGATAACACGAGGGTTTATTGTTGATCCACAGCCACCCTTCTGTATTCAATTTTATTATTCGTTCTATGGCTTATATCTTTGAGCAGAAAGATGCTGGTTTTACATACAGCTCCTGTTTTCCTACATCCAAGGATCCTGTTTATTCTTTAGCTAGAGCTACACACTGGGAGCTGGTGCTGAGCTGCTTGTTCACGGCAGCTCCTGGTCCCTCTAGAGCTGTCCCTTTTCCAGGTGCATCCCTCTATGCTTTAGAAAGTTACTGCACTCTTTCTCCTGACATATATGACCTACCCTTGGCCATACTAATATCTTTTGCTGGGACAAGTCCAAGCAGCCAAGAGATCCAGTCTGCCCTTGTTTCCATCCTGGCTTTGTGCCATGCCCAACTTTCCCAGCAGTGATATCAAGTTTTCTTTCCAGAGCTTTAATGAGAGCAGCATTTCTGCTAGACCTTGTGCCAGTCTTGTCTTCAGCTTTCAGAGGAGGAGGAAGCAAGTGGATTCCTGCCCAGATGTCCACGTGTCAGGATGCATGCACCTACACATCGTGAATATTTTGTGGATAGACCAGCCAGGAAATAGTTTCACGGGGAGTAAAAATCTTAGTTTTTAATCGTGAGAGAACTGTTTGGATGTGACTTGGAGGTATTGTTGGTTTGCCTTCATTTTGGGGGTTATAATCTGCTTTTTCAGGGTAGATGTGGCCCTAATCTGGATGAGGACCCAGATGTGACAGCTGAAGGTTCAGGAGATGAAAATGCATCCAAACCACCCCAGAGGTAAGAGCTACCCAGCCACCTCCTCAAAAAAAGCCCTGCTTGGTGCCTGGGGTAAAATATGCATTGTGCCCAGGGAGAAGATGTTTCTTAGCCTAGAAAAACCCAAGAAGCTGAGCTTGGCCTTGGCCCGAGGTGGCTGGTGATGTTCGGCAAGTCTCCTGCTACTTTAAGGTGGGTGCATCAACACTCGGAGCCCCCCACGAGCAATGCCCTGGGTGCAAACAGCCCACAGGCAGCCCTGCTGGGACCCCCCAAAGGCAGACGTCAGCACTGCTCTCCCTGCTCTCGCGGAGCGGGTTACAGCTTCGATTGAAATAATTGTTGCCAGGGTTTCAGCAGTGACTCGTTCATCTCTGAGACAGGATCCCTCGTTAGCAGGGGGCTATCTGGGGAACACCCCCCCCTCCGTGTTGCCAAGGCACCTCGACCAGAGGGACTTTCTGTACCTCCTTCTGCTCGTTCCTCTCGCTTTTGTTTTCCAAAACACTCACCCCAAGTCAGCAGAGCCTCTCTGTGCACCTCGGCTCTGCGAGTGCAAATGGGGTGCCTGTGCACAGGGGTGTGCTGTCTGCACCCCAAAAGGGATCTGCTTTGCCACGGTGGCTGGGCTCTCGTGTCTCTGTTCTTTGTTTTAGCAGAGATGGGGGGAGAGGCCGTTCTGCTGGACCATGGAGAATCCTGTGGGTCAATCCATACCGCTTTGTCATTGGGATGTCATCTGCATCAGCAGATCAGTGTTGGGCTTCTCTTGGCTAGGTGAGCACCGGGAGGAAGGGCAAACCTGGGATGGTGAGACAGGAGGGCAATAAACTCACTTAAGCTTTTGCTTTAGCTTTCAGACTCCCTCCAGGCTTAAAACATGCTTTAATTTTCAGCACTTTCTTCTCTTTTCTTTCCAATATCTGGTTTAGAAAGCAATTCTGCCAATGAAAGAGGAACAAAGTTGTGTTTTCCCCCACTCCTTGGCAGCTGTCTGCTGTCAGCGGTGGCAGTTTGGGGTAGGCTTGTTCAATTCATCCTCAGCCTCCAGACAGCACAGGGAGGCTGAGAAGATGGAGGAGGAAACCTCTTCTCCACCCCACACAACAAGAACACTTCCCTCCATGTGCTGCTGGGTTTTGATGTCCATAACAAAGTCACTCCTCCCCATAGAAAATAAAACCCAAGAGGAGATTGTGGACCTTATTTTTTGGGACCAGCATGCTAGCAGGACCTCGTTTTAAACCCCCCGAATTTGAGGAATATGTATTTTAAATATGATGTTATAAAAACGTAGTAAATATTTAATTTTATTTTTATTAAATACTAAATTGATGATGACTGACACTTTATTAAAGTGTCAAAGTGAGTGTTCCTACATTCTAATTACTTATTCTAACAAGGAGGCAGCCTCGTCAGGAGCCGCGCGCTGGCGTGCGCAGGCGAGGGGCGCTCCCGTTAAGTAACACCTATTAAACTATCATTTGCACCTAGAGGCATCTCATTAATATCTCAACTGGTGAGACTGCGCTGCCAGTGCCTACCTGACCCCGGGCATTGACAGGAGAAATGGCTCCAGGAGGCCTTTCCTTGCTCCAGGCTCTCCTGTACAAATAATTCTTATAAAATTAATAACGACTATTCCACTTAATTGAATTCCTGATAAATTAAGATTCTTCCAGGCCCCTGTTAAATGCATCCAAGAGATGCAGGAGGAGTGCTGCACCACGCTCTGGGGAAAGTTTTGTTCTTCTCTTCTCTCCCCTCCCTGCTTCCTTCATCTCTCCAAGCCTCTTCCACCCTATCCATGCCACCTGCTACTCCCTCCTCATCACTTATTCCCTTCTCCTCCTGACTTCTCTTTTCTACAGCAGTTTCCCTTCTGATCACCCGTTTGACTCCCTCCCACTTCTCTGCCTGGATCTGCCTTTATGTCTATCTACCTCGATTATTAATTTTCCTTCTCGAGCCTCCTCCTTCTTTTCTCTCTTCTCCTTCCATTTTTCCTTCCCTTTCTTCCATCTTCCATTTGGCTCTTCATCCCACCAATAACAGCCATTTTTCTCAGGTTTCCTTTCAAGCCCTGAAATTGTTGTTTTAGAGGAATCTCCTCGCTGGTATGAGATCTCTGTTGGATGAGGTCACGGCATTGCATCTTCAGAGCTGTCCAGTCACGAAGAAGATATGTCCTACACCAAAGCAGAGATTTCTGGCCTCAAAAAACTTGCAGAACATGCAAGTCTCCTTTCATCCCACCTTTGCCAGGAATGGAGACATACCTATGTAAGAAGAAGAGCTTGTCCTCAGGACAGAGTTTGTATGGTCACCACTTGGATGCCAAGTCATTATAAGAGAGGTAATGGGCTTCTGCAAGGGACACTTTGGAGTTTGAGGGCTTTTTGTTGCACTGTGGGGCTGTCTTTACTGTCATTTGCTCTGCTCCTGGCAGCAAAAGGGACTGCCTTTTTGCCCTTATCCTGTGCATCTGCACTACTGACTTTGGGGCTTGGTCATCAGTTGTTGGGGTTTGCTTTTGTCATTCCTTTAATAAATATAGAAATACCCACTAAAAAATTCCATTCTATTTTTATTTCATTCCAATTAGAAAAACAAACTAGAAACTACACTTAATATTAAAAACACCAACTCGAGATTCAAAGCAAGCAACTTAAAAATAAATAAATACATAATGGAAAAAATATCATTAAATAACACATGAATAACAAGTAATGGGATTTTAATCTTCTTGCTAGGAGAGGCTACTTCTTCTGCACTAAAGGTGACTCACAAGCAGCATCACTCCGGGAAAGTTAAAAGTGGTAATTCGATAAGATTCAAGGATTGTGTGGGACTCAAAGAGGGATAAACCAGCCTTGCAGGGGGCTCTCCTTCCTCTGTCTCTTAGTGATAAATGAAACTGGAAAACCTGATCAATTCCGAGCTGCTGAAAAATAAAACACGATCATGTCTTTGTGAACACGCAGGTAGGCTGGAAATCGCTGCCCCACGATGCCACGAAGGCTGAAAGCTGAACAGAGTTCAAAAGGAGGTTCAACATTTTTATGGATAATTGTATTCATCATTGTAGGAATTATTATTTAAAAAAAAAAATCAAACAAAATAACGACACCCTGTGAAGGGGTCTGGAGGGCATTTCTGGGTGCCTGCACAAGGACTCTACTAATCCTCAGCGATCAAAGTCAGGAAGAAACTTTCTGCAGAGGTAAGTTACTCCTGAAACAGAGTTTCTTGCACCAGCTTCTGCTGCCTTCAGTAGTGGAGCAGAGATGGAGCCTGAGACTTCTGGACACCTGGAAGTGGGGCTGTCGTGTTCGGAATTTGCACCTGAGTGGTGTGTTTCCGTTCACATACTTCTGTGGAGGTATCCAGGATAGAGTGAAAGAAATGGAGGTGGGAAAGGAAAATAATAAGTCAGGGAAGGAAAAGATTGGTCTTATAGTGGCAGGGGGAAAGCCGGGGGGAGGAAGGGGAAGATCTGAAAGGAAGAAGAAAGGGATGGAGAAGGAAGAAGGATTTATTTCTCCAGGTAGGGGAGGTTTTTGGAGGCCAGTGCTAGTAGACAAGAACCTCTCAGTGAAATCCAACGGCAGTCACTTGCGATGAGTCTTTAACAATGCATCAAAAAAAGCAGAAAAATGGATTCTTTTGATTGGAGTAAATTGGTGTTTGATACTGGGATGGAAAAACAGAAACAAGCAAATACGAGCTGTGAAGGAGAGGTGCAGGAAATAAGTTGAAAAAAAAATCTATGTAAGCAGAGGAGAGGTGTACAGAGCACTTAGAGGGACTGATCAAACTCTGTGTGTAGGAAGTTTTTCACAAATTAGTCTGAAAGAGGTGACAACCAAAAGTTGTGAAAACTTGAAGAGGACATAGCTATGGTGCATTTCCTTCGAGGGCAGAGAGGACTGGCGGGGTGACAGGAGCAGGGGCTTCACTGCTCGACAGCGGGCACCGCGCTGCCTTCCCCATCTCATCACTAGTCATTGCCAGGGTATAATTTAAGGCAGAATTTGGCCTTTCTGACATATTTTGCTTACTCCCTTGATTTTAATTGATCCTGTTGCGTGCATTTCAACCATTTTGTCTGCCTGTGATGCCCAGTTCCTCAGGTCAGAGAGAGGTGAGCACTGTTCCTCTGCCAGAGGGTGGAGGGGAAGGAAGTGTTGTCTGTGCATAAGCTTTGGGATGGAGAAAGGGCTGTGAACTGGGGTTGAACATGGGTACACCTTGTAATATTTCTACAGCTGCTTTGCCTGTCTCGGTTCACCCTCCCTTCCCATCCACCATCCCTCTTTCTTTTCTCTGCTTAGAGAATCTGTTTCTTTATATTCATGGTCTTTGTGGAAGCCCACCCCGCTCTCACTCGGGGTTGACTCTGCCACCGTCACAGCCAGGAGGCTAATGGGGCCTTTGACATCTGCCTTGGCTGGAGCTCCAGGCACGTGGTGTCTCAGGACACTGGGTCTCCCTGTCTCCGTGGTTGAGGCGGGGTCCCCGGGGCTGGTGCACACAGTTCGGGCAGCAGCACCGCAGCGGGCAGAGTGCTGTGGGTTGGGGTGCAGGACAGGGCTACCATGATACCCCACTGGTGAGCAACCAGGTGCGTGTCCTGCTCCTTGCACGGCCACGGATGAGGCTGGCTGGTCAGGGGTACAGCTGCCCGCCTTCAGATTAGTGTTTATTTTCCGGGCTGAAAGGAAGCTTGTGATCCCAAAGCCCTTCTGTGTTTAGCCAGACCTCTCATTCACTTGCAGAGGAAACCCATGTCAGCCGCTCCCCTTTGTCTCCCCTGAGCTATTGCTTTGAATCTGAAAGGATTGGGTGCAGATTTCAAGGGATATTCAGACAAAGGCTGTTTGAACAGCACTTGTGTAAATAATCCATGAAAAACTCTTTGGATAACCTCAATGAAATTTTCTCTGAATTTGCTATTCTTTTTCTCCAGCAGCAGAAAGAAGTGGAAGTCAGGAAAGGGAGGAGAGTCTGAGAAGGGGAGGGAGAGAGGGAGGAAAGGGGTGGGAGAAGACACTTTTTTCTCTCTGCCAACTTCTCTGAATGCCAAGAAGTAGCTTGGCTTAGAAAAAAATCTCTTTGTTATTTTCACAGCTTTAGGAATAATCTCATACGGGACCTCTGTGTCCTCAAACTTCTCCATACATTAAGTGTAAGGGGACACCCTTGTATTTAACACAGCGAGGGTAACGTCGAGCCAGTTAATTATTAGCCGTATGGTTTAATGTTCACTTGCTGTACACATGTACAAAACAATTCCCCTTTAGCACGTCGTTTGGTTTGCATTAAAATGGAGATAATTGTTTCGATGCCAAAGGGTCCCGTCCAGTCGTGTCCCTCCCCCCGTTCCTCCCCCCCATTCCTCTTCATACAATTTATACAAATTACATCCTTAAAGAAGAGAGACAAAAAGTCCTTTGATTTGATTTCTTTTGAAGATATCCAGATTGAATCCCGGGCTGTGGCTGGGGACACCTCAGCCCCGGCTGGGTGAAGCGGGTTTTGCCCCCGGCAGTGCAGGGATCGAGGGGGGGGACGGACCTGCAGTGCCTCCCCCGGAGCCCCCCGGGATGGGGCCGGGGAGGGATTTTGGGGGCTGTGGGCTTTTTTCGGGAGCCGGTTCAGTGGATGTCCAGGAGATGGAGCAGTGTTTCTGTGGCCTCTGCCGCCGGTGCCCCTAACGAGCCAGTCTGTCTGAACTCGGAATGAATTTTGTTCCCTTTTCATCACTCTCTGATGTCCAGCTGCTCCTGTCAACACCTTCTTATAGCATGTAATTCATCGCTCAGACTGACAGCTGGGGCTGTGGGCCTGGGACCAGCTCCTCCTGCCATCGGCTGCACCCAGAGAGGGTCCCCGGCCGGAGCGAGGGCTTCCCTCGCCCCCTCCCCGCACCTGGGGCTCGCCAGTTCTCCCAGGGGTTCCCCGGACAAAACCCCGAGCAGCCCGGCTGGCCCCGGCCCCCCCCTCTCTCCGTGGGTAACCTCTGCTGGGGGCTTTGCGGGGGGACACATCCCTCCCAGACCCCCTCCCCGGCGGGTGCTGAGGGGCTGGGGGAGGCTGATGAGAAGGGAAGGGAGCGGGGCTGGGAGGGGGGAGGACGGCCGAGGCGGTGCCGCAGGTCCCGCAGGATGCGGTGCGGTCTGGACTGTGACCTCTCCATCCTTTTATTCCTGGGTTTGGACTTATTTTAACTGTGGGTCAAAGCGGGAACAACCTTGTCCCCAGGTTTATGGGCTTGCACCCAAATAGCGAATGGTGGCCATCACCCCGTGCCGTCCCCAAGGCACATCTCAGAGGTGCTCTACCAGGGAGACGCTTTGCTAATGCCACTGCACCCAAAATCATGTCGCTTCCTTTGGTACCGATACCCCTACCCAGCTGCCCTCTTCCCTTCAGTCTACCAACCCATTTCTAATCATTATCCTTTAACCCAGCACTTCTGCCTTCAATTCTCCTCCCGTACCTTCCTGTCTTCCTGTAATTTATTCTATATTTCACCCATTTCTTGTCCTCATTTATAATTCTTCTTTATTTTATTACTTTGCATAATTTCCTTTTAGGATTTGTCATAAAATAAATTCTGCCACCTCTGTCTTCTCATTTCTGCTCTCAAGTGTCAGCATACACTCTCCTGCAGCGGTTTCCTGTGCCTTCCAAGCCCCTGTGCTGGAGATACCCCAAACTTGGAGGATCTGGGGAGCCATTGGAAGTGACCTCAGTTTCAGAAGGGCCTTTCTGAATGAATCAGCACCCTGAGAGACATCTGAAAAGAAGACTCTCAGTGTAAATTCAGGGTGAATGTCCAGCCAGGTTTTTTGGCTATGGCGAAAAGCTGACACGGGCAGAATCATCATCACATGATTTCCCAAATCTGAGTTTAAAATGCTGTTCACTAAGTGAATGAGGAAGCTGAGGAGAAAAAATGCAGATGTACTGATGTACAATCTATACTGAAAGGTAGGAAAGCACATAGGGAAACTGAGGCACAGAATTCTAATCCAGCTCCTCCAAGGTGTTTAGATGCTTGACTCTCTTTGAAACCAATGGGAAGGAGACGTCTGTCATTTTTGACAGCTTGTGTCTGATTCACTTGTCAGTCAAGGTCACACAAGACACTTGCGGACAGGTGATAGAGAAAACCAAATGCAAATTTTCCATGATTCATTCCAGAACCTGAAAGTTTTAGCTGAAAGGTGGCCCAGCATGAGGGAGAGCAGAAGACCTGGATGAGCTGCTCATTATTTCAGTACACTCCAGCTCCAAGGAAAATAGAAATTATTTATGGGGAGTTGAAGTCCAAATACTGTTGTCTGCTGGTACATCGCCTGGAGTAGAAGGTGGACCTACAACATCCATTGAGCAGCCCCAGAAGCACGAATTTCCAGTTACCTCCTTGGAGTGGAAATTTGAAAAATGCTCAACAACTTTTATGCAGAGTGAAGGATTTGAAAAAAAAAAAAACAGAAATCCTGGCTCACGAATGGTCCTTGCTGCCCAGACATGGTGAGCTGCCAGAACATGAGCTCATCACGAGGCTTCCTTACCCTTGGAAAGTCCTTTGCAAGAGGAGAATGTCCAGGAAGGAACAGCTCTACTAAAGGCAGTAGGGTCTTAATGCAGAAATGAGATTTGGAGGGGAGGAAGTTGCATTCGACAAAGGTAAAAAGCAATCAAATCCCAGCCCTGGTAATGTGGGCCCCTCCTTGAAAGCACCTTTTCTCCTACAGACAAAAAGAGGTCCCATTCCAGCACATGCTTGAAGCAAAGTCTGGGGCCGTTCCTGGACGTGGCTATACAGAGAACCAGGAGTCTGTGGCTCATTTCAGTTTTAAGGGAGAGAGTTCTGACAGGAGAATATAGAAACAAGGGAAAGCATCCTCTCTGTGGCCCAAATCTGTAGTGGTTTCTCCAACTGCAGACACCTCACCTACTCTGAAAAGTTTGAAGTCATGACACAATATGCTAAGGTTCATGAACCTTTTTGAAGGCTCTTTTTGAGTGAACTCTGGCCAAAAGATGGCTTTGTGTGTGAGAACCACATGTTCTCTTTTGCCATTCTCTCAATTTTTAAGATTCACTTGGATTTGAAGCTCAAAGTAAAACCCCTGAGAACAAAACCTTGGGGAGATAAGATGGAAAACATCCTCGTGGTGCCCTGTGCTGGAATAAAACCACCAGCTTCATCTTCCTAGTGCATTTTGTTTTGGTTTGGTTTTTTGCCTAGTATGGAGAAATCCCTGTGTGGTTTGGGTTTGCAAGAAGGATTTTCCCTTCATGCGCTGCCACAACAACTGAGATCAGCTGAGGCACTCAAGTGAACGGATCCTAGATGTAATTGTCTGAGGGCTGGTGGCCAGGTTTTTTTAGAAGAGGGCCCTACTGGCTGCGTTTCAGTTCCACCTCTGCCTTGACAGAGCCTGTCTCCTTTAATCATTAGAGTTCAGTGCACGGCTTTTGCCTGGCACAAGTTGGAATTGCATTTGTTTTGGAGGAAGATTGCTTCTTTTGTTGGTTTAGGTCTTTTGGTTCCAGTTGTGTAAACTGGGACAAGCCAATCCCGTTGGCTCCGAGGAGCTGACGGCCAGGAGAAGGCTGGTCTGCTATTCAGTTTTGGGGTTTGGTTTTAAATCTGTAAAACACTATCCTGGCGTCTATAGGAACATTCTGGTTTCTATAATGAGGCACATTTTACCAACTGCGAACAAAATGAATGTGTGTTTTTCCCAAACTCTGGGCAGTCAACACAAACTCAGCACCATAAACTGAGTTTCCTGAGTAAACTGAGTTTTGAATTTATTCAAATGAAAGTGAATGTTGCGTTACTACAGCCTCGCAAAACTCCAGTTAATTTATGGTGGTATAAAATCCATTTTTTAATGACTGTGACACTGCCAAAATCTTTGCAGATGTAGAAACAGCTTCGCAGGAGAATTTCAATCTAACATCAACAGGAGATTTGGAAGATGAATTGTGTGAGGATCTCCCTCCTCCAAAGATGCTGCTTTGTTTTGCTTTTTAGCATTTGGTTCAGCTTTAATATTGTCTGGTTTATGATGTTTTAATTATTGTTGTTTATTTATTATAATCATATTTTAATTGTTTGTGTAGTGCCTTGAGTGCCTTGGCAGGAGGGCGCATTATAAATTAAATTATTATTAAAAAGTTATTATTATGTGTACCTACTCCAAACTGAGCTAGAGCAGGGAATGCAGACAACTGCCTGGAATTAATTCCCCCCCCTTTCTTTCTCTTTGTCTCCTCTTTGCTCAGGAGCGTGGTTCAAAGGGTTGGAGAGAGAAAATGATGTTTCCCTCTCTCCTCCTGGGGCTTGACGAGGCGAGGGGAGTTCTGCTGTGCGCACCTTCAGGGACCTGGCACTGCCTCCCTTGGGTGTTGGGGATGAAGTTAGGGAAAGGGTGTGCTCTGGGGCCTAGGTGGGGTTTGGAGTTATTTTTTAAAGCCTTTATGCATCGTCCCCTCCTTGCTCCTGGGGGGCAGATTGCTGGAAGAGGCTGGTTGATGTTTGCTGCAGTACAACAGGATTTGGTAGTTTTTAAAGTAAAAGGGACACTGTCACATGTGCTCATGGTGTGCTTGGAGGTAAGGAAGGGGCTGTCACTTCTGGTGGCCAGGCAAGGATGGCAGGGGCAATGCTCCTGGCCCTCTCTGAATCCCTCTTCGTGTCTCCTAGCTTTCTGGTTTGCTGCAGATGCCACTGTGTCAGCTAGCAGGGTCCCTGCCAGCCCAGAGAAACCCAAGCTGGGGAGCCCATGGCTCTCAAAGTCACAGGCAAGGTTTCATCCCTCTGATCCCATTGTTGGTGCACAGGATAGGTGCTATGGCTCCTCCACTTTGGCTCTGATCTCTCTGCAGTTTCCATGTGCCACAAGACAGTGGCCATCTCAAGGCTGGTGATGGGAAAGCCAAAGGAAAACACCTTCACCCCCGAAAGCAGCCAAATAGGACCACTCTGGGACAAAGCTGGTGGAGAGACACATTCCCTCCATTTTCTTTTCATTTGTCTCCTTGCAGGTTTTCTCAGACTCCTCCATTCCAACATGGTCTGGTTGTTGATGTTGCAGGACGAGCACAGATGACCCTCCCCTGGGACAACCACTTTAGGTGGTACTGAGATCCAGCTTGAAGATTGCCAAGCAGTTAGACCAACTGATCCCATCAAGGCTTTCCCCCCCAGCATGCAAAAGAAGGATTTTCCCTCCCTCAGACCTCCTCACCACTTGCTCAGAGGCTCAGGCATGGATTGGGTGAGTTCTCTGTGGATAATCATCTTGCCGCATCTCACAGGCGTGCTGCAGGAATGCTAGAGGCACATGGGTGTTATGGTGATGGGAGCCACACAAGTACCATTGATGGATTAGTGATAATGTGAAGGTCTCTGTTTCATTAACCATCAGTTTGCTAACGAATATTAAGAGACAGATGTCATATGAGCATCTCTACACTTTGGAGCTGGTGGCAAACTTCACACCTTCAGCTCTCCTAATAAGACAGTATTTCATCCCACTCAAAATGCTTATTATAGCTAGTCTGCTAGGTACTGTAAGATCTCATTATTTATCTATATGCTTTATTTTGGAGAGATAAAAGAAAAATTATCCAGAAGGGCAGCAATTTATTCCTACCGTTTAGGAATAAAACTGTGATTTTAACTTATTCCAGTTTGTGGACACCTGAATGAAGTTTTCCAGCAGAGCCATAGATCTCTTTGTGTGTCACTCTGGAGCATAAAAGCTCTTGCTTTATTTCACGTCCTTCTCCAGACCTCCGTTCACAATCCATGGGAGTCTGTAGACCACAAGGACAGGAGAAGGAAATGGGTTTGATGTCTTGTAGGAGCCTTAATAAACCCACAGGGTTTCACTTACCACTCTCCCATGGTGGCATCGTTTAGGGTCAGCAAAAATAATTGTTCCTGCAGACATTTGGTGTCAGTCCTAAGAGAAGTCCTCTCTTCTGTCTCTTTTATTGCTCCTGTTTAACCAGAGCCACAGGCCAGGCACACATCCTCCCTGATCCACATCCGTTTATCAGTCCTGCTTCAGGCACTGCTGTTCAGCCTCTGCTTTTCCCGCCCCCCTCCAGCACATCCCCAGGGATCTCCAGCCGGGGCTCAGCTGCTGCCCTTCTCCATATGCACTCCCTCTTCCTCTGGCCCTTTCTGTGTGCCCTTGATGGGAAGGGAGCTGCAATTCCCTGTGCCGCCCCGTCCTCCCGCAAAGCCCTGGTAATCCTGCACCCAGGGGCCGTTTAGCCCTGTCTGCCTGGTTTGCGGCTCTGCCACTGAAGGATCCTAATTTGATGTCATGTAGAGAGAGGACTGAGAGGCAGGGCAGGGCTCCCGAGGATTGGGGTCTGCTCTTGATTTTACACCCACGCAAAGGGTGAGCTCAGTTCGAACCACTCCCCTCCGGTCGTCACTGCAGCGGTGAAAAAAGGCTGGTAAAGGGTATTAGTTAAAACCGAGCACCCATCAGCCATACTCTACATTTGCTCTCCTTCTCTTGACATCCAGGCTTAAGGTTTTAATTTTATTGGCCACGTGCAACAGGGCGAGCAACCCTGCACGTGGAAAAAAATAGCTTTAGACCCTCTGCACCGTATATTATCCTATGTACTATGTGTGGTTTATCTCCTGTGGCTGGTAAAACCTTCTGGTGTCTAAGGAGAACATTTGAGTGTGTTTGATTCTTCAACAAAATGCTCATTCTTTTTCCTGCCCGCTACACCCAGCCTGGCTATAGCTTGTGGTGGTGCAGAGCACGGGCAACGGGGAATCACACCTCTCCCTCCAGTTTTGTGTCTGTTTATGGCACCGGTTATTGCTGCCTCAGGACTGGGAGATTTGGAGGCTGCACAGCTGGCTGCACAGCTGCACATGGGCTCTGTGGAGAGGAGTGCTGCTGGTGTCACTTGGGTGTTGGGTGTCACTTCTGCCTGAGCTTCTGATAACGGAGCAATATGCCCCCAATCTTGCTCCTCCAGAAGTGTCCTTCCCAAGTAAACTCTTAGGTTGTGTTACCAAAAGAGGATACCAGAAGGGCTATTTTCTCTACCTCTTTCTTTAAGGAGCTTTTACAAGAAACCTCAGGCTGGGCAAAATATGTCCACCCCTTACCCTATGCACCATCCTCTTGCTGGGGTAACAAAAAGGAAAAAGCACTATTTTGCAGGGGTTTTGTCTTCAGTCTCGGAGGCATAAGGAAGGAAACACACATCCCTCCCTCACGTGCGTTCTTGTGTGATTTAATCTAGGTGGTCCTGCTCCAGCAGGGGGATTGGACTAGATGATCCTTTGAGGTCCCTTCCAATCCCTAACATTCTGTGATTCTGTGATTCTGTGATTCTGTGTGTGCTGGTTGCAGTGGATGTAGCCATCGGATATGTGTAATATAATACCCTGCCCTGTGATAAACCACACTGATCTCGGCCTCGTTCTTCTCACTAATCCACCTCCAGTGGGACTTCTCCTAACTGCGCAGATCCCCACATGCTTCGAAGAGTGGTCTTTTTGAAAACAAAACCAAACCAACAACCTGTCACTTGTCACCCCCCAGAAACAGGCCTGTGCTACCCCAGTTTGTTCCCTTGCCCACTGCCCAGTGCACACCATGAGTCTCGTGTCTCCCTGGCCAGCCCTGCCACACTGGGGACTCCACCTCCCACGTGCCAGCAGGACTCGGACCTGGAGATTTACACCTCCAGCCCTTCCCACGGAGTTCTCCTGGATTTATAAGAGGGCAGGATGTGACCTACAGAGTTTAACAATGGTTGTTAACCTTGACTGTGATCAAATTAGGCTGGAGCACAAGCTGGCTGTCGTATCAGGAGCTAAGTTGCAATCTGCCTAGAAAATAACAGGCATTCTCTTCTCTGGCATTAGCGTGTTTTTTTCCGATGAGTCGGGATACGTTCTGGCTGTGTCTGTGCTGGGGAGGGATCAGCGGGATAACAGGAATTTCCTACCCAGATGGGCTCCATCCTTTTCTATTATCTAGCTGGAGTCAGAGGAGCTTTCAACTGAGAACAAATGTTTTCAGGTCCTCTCCATGCTGCCGCTCTTCAAATATGTTTGAAAGCATTTTCCCCAATGCCTGATGTGTTTGTAACATGTTTTAACTTCGATGTGACTAAACGCTCGGCTCTTGCAGGTCTGCAGCACAGCTTCTCGTTTGCTTGGCTGAAAATCAAATCTATATGTGCATTTGCATACTGGAGCTGGGCTGCGATCCCGCCAGCCAGCTAGCTCATTCCCAGTGTAGACAGGTCCTTAGTGTATCTCTTTCCAGACAAGAAAGCCCTTGCAGTTGAGACGCTAAAAATAACAAATGTGTCTTCGTTCCTTGAGTAACACGGGCCATGGGTGGGCACAGCCTGGCTTTTAAAGGGTTAAGGAGGCTGTGTCCTTGGTGACATGCAATTTATGATCTTGTGAATCCTTTTTTAATTATTTTGCTGTGACAGAGGTGGAAATATCCAACTTCAAACGACTGGCTTTATTGATATGCTGCTATTTGTGCCTCTGTGGAGGAACAATCCCATAAAAGCAATAAATTAGAAAAACCCCTTTTCTCATCAGAGAGAGAGATACTTTCTGGCTGGGAGCGAGAGACCTGGTGCAAAGGCATTCCAGCTCCGCGAAGGGGCTTCCTGTGATCTGCGGTGAAAAGCCCTTTCTTACTAACCAGGCACGTTTACGGTGCACCCACCTACTCGGCCAGGCGCTCCCCTCCGAGCCGGGCCAGGCTCATTGCACGGGGCTGGAGTTTGGGAACGGAGGAAGAGTTTTGGCTGCATTCACAGATGTTGGCTTAACAACTGTAAAACGTTTATGGCACTGTGGTTGTTCGTATTGGTTAGTTTTTTACCATATTTGCACTGAGAGGATGATCAGAAAGCGCATTTTAGGACAGAAAAAGGGATTTTGAAGTACAATTAACTAATGCTGTTGGAGACGAGCTGGTTGAGGCCAAAATGGCAGTGTTTATTTGCAGACACGAATGACCGGTTTTTACCACAGGGAACATAACAAAATCCATCTCATGAATCCAGATGAGAGCAAATATGACATTGTATTTTTTTTTTTTAAGTGTAAATAGTTCCCCGTAACAAAGATGTACAGGCCTGGCCACAGGAGTACCCAGGCGCAGCCATACAAACACCAGCAGTTATGAAATGATTTGTGCTTCCAGCTGCATTTGGCAGATGCTGGAGCTGAGCTGGGCTCTGCCAGCGTGCGTGGAGTGAGCGTCGCGCAGGGTCTGACCCATGCACAGCACGTGAGCGAGCCCGTTCCCCTCTCTTTAGACAGGCACAGTCAGACGTGGAGCAAAAGATAGATGGAGACTGACCCTGAGGCCCCAGGGACACCCACCGACCCCAGCCCCTGCTGGCATAGAAGCCACTCAGCCTTTCAGGGAGACTGCGATGGAGTCTCAGTCCTGCGGCTCTTCCCATTAGCGACCCACCCACGTGAACAAGGACAGAGCTTCTTGGCTGCTTCTTTTTGCCGTACATCTTACTTGGGCTAAGATGCTCTGAGATGCTCAAGGGACTGGGATCCAGCACACCTGTGTATCGTGGAGGCCATTGGTGAGGTCCAGTTCTGGCCCATACTGGAGGTTTCTGTGCCAGTGCAGGAGCGTGGACGGGGCAGTAACAGCAAAGAAGTGGTGATGGTTGGGTCAGTGTCCAACACAAAGCTATCAATGTGCTTGTACTGCGCTCATGGTGAAAAGCCATGTAGATTAATCAAAATCTTTAATGGATATTAGTCCCAAGGAGAGTGATGGGTCTGGAAGGTGAAGTTCTCTTGGGTTCAGCACAGAGTCTGTCTCCTCTTCATCAGTACGGCACAGCCCAGCCCCTGGAAACCACCCCTCAAGGTGGAAGAGGTTTTGTCTCTGTGTTGGTAGGCACCTCAGCTTCTCTCCTTGTGGATCGAGTGAGACTGTCAGTCGAGGCCAACAGCAAAGGCACTGTAAGTCAACGCCACAAAGGAATTGTGAAATTTGGAAAAAATGGATTCTGTGCTTATCCTGGTCAAAGCCCCTGCCTGTGACTGCGGCCGTGGTCTCCTCAGTCCCAACCCTAGAAGGAGAGGGAGGCTTCACCAAGGCTGAGCTCACACATTTCTGACAGAAGTCAAGCATCAGCCCCAAGTCTCATCTTTACCGAACGGGAGACAGCAGTGTATCCTGAGATGGAACCTGTCATTTGTTTTTGTTAAGAGGATCTGTGAAATATCTGCTGCTCTTGTACCAGTGGAAATTTTTGTCGTAGCCAAGACCACCACTCATTTCAGAGGCTGACCTTTGGTAATGACTTTTGCTGGCAGCCAACCTGACCCAGGTCTGAATCAATGACCTCAAAGTAATATTGCTCCAAGAGCCATGACACATTTGTGTCCCTGGAAGTACCCAAAAAGCAGAAGGTGAGGCCTGATTCTCTTTCGCACCCTGATGAATTCCTAAATCAGGAATGCCTTCACTGAGGTTCCAGGCACTTCACACGCTCTAGAGGTGGTACAAGAGAAAGATGAATTAGTCTCTGAGTATTTACCTGCCATTGATCTAATCCTGAGATGCTGCAGTAAATGGGATATTGCTTTTGACTTACACAGATGCTGGATCAAGCCTACAGCGATTAACATTCAACACCTGTGCTTCAATCAAGCTACTTTTCTGTAGTAATATCATTTATGCTGAAACTTCTTCTCCTTCAGTCACTGATCTTCAGGCTTATCTGCCTTAGCCTGGTGTAAATCCAGGGTAACCCTGTTCTTATTGGAGTTATTCCTGATCAGCACTGGTTTAAATGAAATCTGAATCTGACCCGCAGATGACATCATTTCAGGGCCCTGTAAAGATCAGAGCTATAACACAAGTTCACTGGTATTGATCGCCTCATCTATGCGGACGAGAACAAACAAAGCAACGTGGCTGAGACACTATCATGTTTTAATTCCTTGACACGGTAAAAATCTGTCTTCCAGTGGGGTCTTCAACATTCTGTGTTTATAGGCACTGTTTTCTTGGGGGTGGGAACCACCTGTCTCCATGCTGGCCCATCCTCAGGGTTTCTCCATCAAATTCATAAAACTTCCAGACTTGGCATGTGCTGCACTGGAAGAGGTTGATCAGAATAAGTCTGAGGGATGGAGAACATTTCCCATCCAGGGAGAGAGGGACTGTGCAGGAAAACAATCCTGGTCTTGGGAAACCATATCTGCTGACAGATGGAGTTGGTCATCCGTGTGGACAGCCCATCTTCTAGACGGAGGGATTTTCCCGTGGCACCCAGAAAACCCCATTTATGAACTGCAGCTCAATGTTACCCGAGGTTCACACCCTGCCAAGACCGATGCCTCCAGGCTGGACTGAGCACACAACACCAGGCTGCCTGCCAGCTCAGAGCCCACCCAGGCTGGGTTTCCACCAGCACCTTGCCATGCCCATGGAAAAGATGAAACTCCACCAGTGATGAACAGCATGGGACCAAACCTGGTGCACTCCTGCGGAGCTGGACCAAACTGGACCCTTGTCCAAAACAGTCTTTTGCTGCTGCTTGGTCACATGTTGAAGGTCACCGGTGAGTCCAGGCAAGGAGAAACCAGTGTCTGCCACCTCACTGGGCCTCCTGGGCATGTTCACACCTCCGACCTTGGGACCCCTCAGGAAATCATCCCACTAGAGGGCACTGGGAGTCGATTTTCCATCCCCTACTCTTAGTTTCTGTTCTTTATTTGAGTTTCTCCTTGCTTAGTGTTCTCCCCATCTCTCCCTCCTCTTTGCTGGCCAGCTCAGACTGTTTAAATTGGAAATTATTTGTATTACTGTCTGTAAATAATAGATGAGGGAGTGAAGTGGAGTTGGTGTCCCTTCCATAAACTCCTCCTCACTTTAATTAGTGCGAAACAGCCTGGTGAGAATGCGAGCTGCCTTGATGCTGGTAATTAAAATTGAAACCACTGAAAAGCTGCTCTATTTTTTATCGGAGCTGCTGCTCGGAGCCGGGAGCCTGCGGACGGCTCTGCAGTAAAGAGTGATAATGAAGGTGTGAATTCCCGGGGGGAGGAGGGGCAGCTGTAGCAATGGCTGAACTTACACCAGATGAAAATGCAGGAGCAATTAGAGGTGGCTGTGTACAAGCTGGGCATCGGAGATTAGTTGGCACCTTGGGAACATGGCAGGGAGGGACAGGGAAGGGGGAGGTGGTGTTTTTTTCCTTTTTGAAAAATTTTAATAACAAAAAAAAAAAAAAAAGGACTAGGGAAACAATTGACAACTTAAAATAAAGACAAATACTCGCAGTGTCTATGCCGGGCTGTACTGGCCTGCCCAAGCAAGGGATGATAGGAGGGATGGTGGAAGACGGGGCTGCAGTACAGAACATGTGAGGTGGGAGACAACAGGGCTGCACACCTCGGGGACAGCAGCGTTGGCTACGTTGGGTTTTTCAGCAGCTCCACGGCTGCCCTTGCAGCAAAGACACGGGCTTGTTGCAGCCCCCGGGTGTGCTGCTCTTGAATGTGGGCTCCGAGCATCTGAATGTCTCTGTGTGTCCTTGCTCCTGCCCACGGGACTGATCCAAAGCTAAGTGGTGTCCATCAAAGGCTTCCTCTCATCTTCGATTAGGCTTTGGATCACACCCCATCCCTGAAAAATAATTGTTAATTTGGGTATCCGAGAGCGATGGCAGCAGTGACGGGAGATGGAAGAGCACAGGCAGAGGCCTTTGTTATTGCTAGCTAAGGAGGAGTTTGGGAAGAGCTGCTCTAAGTCATCAGATGTTGTTATTAATTGCTTCCTGCCCTGGCACGTTCATCCTAGTGTGGGCTCCACTGAACAGCTGATAGTCTCTGTTCAGCATCAGAAAAGATGTCAGATAATATCACGTACTTGGGCAGAGCTGTGAGCCTGCAAAATCTTCTGGCTACAGCCACCTTGCAAGGAAAACAGTCCCTGTGAAAAAAATCATGTGAGACAGTGGTGCTTTGCGGGGAGAGGAGCTCCTCCATCTTCTGGGACCCACCAGGAGCCGATGGGGGTCTCTACCCAAAGGGCATCTCATTCCATCCTGGCTCATTAGCTGCCCAGACATTGGAGAACACCTGAAGGTGCTGAGCCGTCTTAATTTAGATTAAAGAGGACCTTCGTAGAAAGGAAGTTAAAAAGGCTGTGAATAACCTATGCCATATCAGTTGTGGTTTCAGAGGGTTGGTTGCTGGGTGATCCTTGGATCATGAGTTGCTTCCAGAGCTCCATGGCAGTTTGTAATGCTGTTCCCATTGTGAAACTGAGTTTTTAAGCAGGAGAAGCTCAGATTTTCTGTAGGAAGTTTTGATGTTGGAACAAAACGCCGAAATTTTAAAGCTGACTATGAAAGGAACAGATTTAATAGATCCTGTAATGTCCTGATCTCAGAAAACATTTAAAATAGCCTGTGCATTAGTGTTGATATGCATTAAAAAAAATTAAAATTGTTTAATTTGAAACATACACTTGGACCTTACCAGAATGAAGGATTCTGGTCAGTTTTCACTTAAAAATTCAGCACACAGATGGATTCCTAGCAAACTCCGTGTCTGCATTTTCTGTTGAAAAGCTGCTCAGCTCTGGTATCTTTTCATTATCATTGACTCACAGTAACAAAATGTTTTTACACTTGAAATTTATCACTTGATCTCCTGGTGGAAGAATCTGAGGGAAGATCGAGGGCAAAGGAAAGAGAGATGAAATATCCATGAGAGGTTCTTTGGTGATTTTGTTTGGTTTTAATTAATATGATTTTCTCAGGATTACACTCATCCATGTATAACGGACTGTCCACAATGCCAAGTAGTGCTTTAGCATATTAGTGAGATCTCAGTGATTCATATTTATTTCCGAGATCTTCTCTACTTATGAGTTTCTAAGGTTTCTCTGTGACTTCATTAGTAAAGTATGTGCATCCCTCGGAGAGACTTTGCTGAGCTCTCCAGAGTTTAGAAACTCTGGCAATTTACAAACCCTGGAGACAGGCAAATTTAGGTTCATGTGGGCCTTAGAGACTCTGAAGATTTGTATTTTCACTTGTTTTTGGTTTGTTGTAATGAGGCTGGTTTATTTCATGATAAACCAGGCAGACCTTCCAGTTGGATTAAGTATGTGTTCATTGTTGTATACTTTATTCAGTATTATTTTCTCAGTTAATAGGTTCTATTTTTCTCACCTATTAGGCATGATACAAAAATGTGATTGAGCAGATTTCAAAACTAAGAGGGCATTTTCTCAAATCTACAGAACATGTTTGTTTATCAATTTATTTCATGCGCCAGTCATTGGCTGTTGCTATTTAAATCAGAAAGAAGGAAAGACAGATTTGTATCTGAGCCACCTTATATACAAATATTTAGGACTCCGAATGTGTCTTGATGCTTTTCCAAAGAAATTTTTTTAAGACAACTGAGCTCTCAATATGTTAGAAGGAAAAAAAATAACTCTTTAGAAATGCTTATTTCCTTTACTGAAAGTTAGAAAATTCCTAGGGAAAAAAAAAACTTATTAGGATAGAACTAAGTTAGAAGATAAATTGAAATCCTTTGATTGAAAGTAATGTTATTAAAAAGTTTTAATTATTGAGAAGAAAATGTAGGAAAGGCACTCAGAGCTAACATAAAAATGATTGGAAACTGGTAATTAAAACAAAATGCTTGAAAATTAAACATCACAAAATATGAAAATGCAAACTTGGCTCTGATTCATTACAACACACAAAACCTACGATTGCTATGAGGTTGTGGATGGTTGGTTTGACTTCTGTGGGTCTACGTTGGTGCTGAAAGTTGGGCAAATGCTGCAGTGCTTTGCTGACCGAGGTCACCAGGTTTCAGATCCTGTCCTTATCCTTCCTTTTCCATTCTCTCACCATCCTCCATTTAGATTTCTATTCTAAAGCAAAACTTCTTGCTCTCTCGGAGAGTGTATCTGGATGCTACGTTCCCTAGCTGTTTCTAAAGCTCATCAGTTTCACCCTTTCAACTATTTAAGGCTTTATTTTGCAATCCCAATACAATCACTTTAAGTGAAGAGCTGTGTCTCTCTGTGGAGCACCAATTTCTGCTCAAGAAAAGTTGCTTTCTTCAAGTGGCAGCTACACAAACATCTCCAGAACATCCTTGGGATCTTCCAGGACTGGGTCTGTATTTCCTCAGGAACCTTTCGTCAGGCAGTTGGCATCAGACAGTCGGTTCTTGCAGTCAGTGAGCTGGTTTGGGAGGCTGCATCACTGAACTATAACAAAGAGCCCTGCAATAGGCAGGAAGCACCAGCATGCTTCTGATGACACTTTTTGTACCAGAAGCCATCACCACTCTGATAGTCACAGCCAGACAAGACCCACCCAGCCATCTTTTCCTATTAACATATTAGTTATTTTAAATCATTAAATTTCCTACATTATCAGAGCAGTGAACGTCACCTTGTTGCCATCCTCTGATGACAAGACTGCCTCATCGCTGCCCTGGGGACATCTAGGAGAAACATCCCTGATCCTGCACAGGGCAACTGTGGGTCCCTGAAACTCTCTTCACCCGTGGTGCACTTCCCCAGGAGAGACCAAGAGAGAGCAATCATAGGCTTGGAAGAAGGTAATTTGAATTGGATGTGAAGTTGTTACTAATTTAATGTTTATCCAATAACAAGGACTTTGCAAAACCCCTTACCTTTTCATGAGCTTCAGGTAACACTGTCAATTCATAATTGCTATGATCCCTTTATCCTGTGGTTTAATAAATAATTTACCTAAATTATTAAAATGAAAATTTCAACATTATTAAAAATTAACCAGGTTAAATGAGCAAACAGTAAATAGTGCTGGGCTTGTCCTGCGTGACAGGAGTCCGCAGCTTTTATTGTCTTTTTCCCAGGTGCAGAGGGTACGTTTCTCCCTCCCCCTATCCCTCCCTCCCTCCTTGTCTCCACGTTCACCGCTCTACTCTTGTCTTTCACAAACTCCTCTCCTTGATATTAGTTTTCTTCACAGCCTGTTCTTTCGTCTCTGTGTCCTCTTCTCCACTGCTGGTTTACTCTTCCTTGCCGTGAACCCTCTCCTTCCATGCCGTAGCACTAGACATCCATCTCCTCTCCGCACATTATATTCTGCACACATATGTAGCACAAGATGCCTGACGGGCCTTTTTGTGCTTTCTCTCTTTGATGCGTGGCTGGCAATCCCATCTGATGCCAGGAAGACATAGATCCAGGAGAACACATGATCTCCAAAGAGCAGAGAGTTTGTCAGGTCTTCAGGATACAGGCTGCTTCCATTCATGAAAAATTTATTAAAATCTGACTGCTCTTAAAGGATCGCAGCTCTGTCATTTTTAATTGAAACATTCAGTTTGCCCAAAATGAAGTGCTCCATCTTTCAAGCTGTATCTCTTGCCAGTTTTTTTTTCTTCTCTGTAATTCCTGCTGAACTGCTCCTTCTGCTGCTTTCTGGCAGAATTCCTCATCGACTTAAAAGGGTTCCCCCCGCCTCCAGGCTTCATCCCATCTATTTTCCCTTTCACCACATGGGAGTCCTGGAAATGGCCTTTTATCCTGCCTGCCATTTTTCACCCAGAACACGTGTACCCATGCAGACCTCAAGGCACACAGCTGAGATTTTCCTGCAGACCTGGGAGAATTAGGCACCCAGCTCCTGATGAGATTCGGTGAGAGCTTTAGCGCCTGCAGAAACACCAGCGAGCCCGTCCATCCCTTCTCCAGAATGCCCATGACACTATTAGGCATCCCCTGCAGATACCTGGGCACTGACAGGCAGATGTGGGCTTCTTAATGTGCTCTAATAACACTCTTCTTTCTGCTGCTAAGAGACCACAATGTGAGTAACGCAACATTTGCAACCAAAATTTAGCTTTGTAGACAGGCTCCTTCCTCGCCCCTTTCTGAGCAGCCCTTGGGTAGTACCCAGCACTGTTACAACTCTGCTTAGGATGGAAAACGAAGGAAAAAAATCCCACCTGCATGCAAAAGCAGAGTTGGTGTGAGCCAGAAGGATAACTCAGCTTGAAACATGTCCAGGAGACAGTACCTCAAGTGCCTGCTCTTACAGGGACCCCCTGCGAGGTGAAGTCCCGAGGGTCTGGTCAAAATGAAGTCAAATGGATGCACTAAGGCAGTGGTGAGACCCGGAGCTTATAAAACACAGGAGCTGTGTCCGTGGGGAACGTGGCAGTTATTGACTGCACTGTCACATGGCATGGCCCTTTCCTTCCACAGTCAAGGCTGGTATCTGAATTACTTTGGATTTTAACCACAATTAAAGAGCTAATCAAGGTCAACAGCTCCTTTCAAATACAGTTTAGTACAAAATCCTAATGCAGGAATTACACAAATTGATATTGTCAATATAATGGATTCAAACCAATTGTGCTAAACAAGGTTGTATCAAGTCTACACTCTGTATTAGGTGAGGGCTAATTCTGTCTAGCAGCAGTGGAGGAGAACAGGAAAACAGATATATCAAGCCTTCACAGTCTGGATTTATTACTGAGGTGCTTTTTAGCCCTCTCAAAGAATTCATTAGCCTAAGAAAATAGTGCAGTTCCAGGGATTTGGTTCCATTCAGAAGGCTGAACATGCAAAATTGAACACATGCAATGTATTGGTCTAGTATATAGGAGATACAAAGAAGGACCAGTCAAGAGAAATGGTGAGCCTGAAGAATAAATTTAAGCAGCAGCACTTTGTGAAAAAACGTGGTGACAAAAGACTCTGCTGAGGTACCTAAATGTATTGCACTACTTGAGACATCCTAAATTATCCAAGGCACCAGGCATGACTGGGAGATATGACAAGAGACCTGTGGAAAACCCATGTTCTTCCAGCATTGCAGATACTTCAGAGCATCTCAAATGGACCCTGAGAGATTTAACATTCTCACATCAGGTGACATCTTGGCCTCTTTTTCGCTTTTCCTCTGAGGCACTTGAAGGTTTCACCAACACCAATTGCTTTGACATTCCAGGTGGTCCCTCTCCAGTAGGTGTGAGCCTTACTGCTCCCCGTTAGGCATGTGGATTAAGAGACACATCCATGGTCACTCAGTGAATCAGCAATGATTTTTTTTTCCTGTGTTGTTTCCTGACCAAATTCCAATATTTCTGCTGTGAAGGGGCTTCTGAGAGGGCAGGCTGATTTTTTTTTTTTAAATTGAAGCTAATGGTCTCCCCAAAGAGGCAAGTCGCAAGAAGAGAGGAGGGCATTCCTCTAAGGAATGGGGGACACTTAGGGCTTCAGGGCACTGCTGCTCAGGAATGGAGAGCTGCAGATGATAGAGCTCCTGGAGATAGGAAGCCCCCTGGGTCTGTCCATGCTGCTGTCAGAAGAGCCCATGGGGCCAGCCCTCATAGTGCCCTTTCCTCTTGGTAGCACAAAGGCAACCCAATACCATGAGCAAAGTGGACAGACCACACTGCATTTGTTGCTATACATGGGGAAAAGACAACCCTTGCCTAAAGAGCTACTGGTGTGAAGGACGCGTTGTTAAGGGTTGGGAAAAGGGCACCTGGTGAAGAATCAGCCCGGTTCAGGAGTTGAAGGTGGCATCTTTATCCCTATAGATAATGGGACATTAGATCACATCAGAAAGTTTCTTCTCAGCTTTGTAGACATGAGCTAGATCTTGCCCTTCATCTCAGCATCCACTTTTTGATTTCTCTCCTCAGGGGAAGCATGTGGATTGACCCTAGCCCTTGCTCCCATCCTCCAGCCTGCTTTGGAAGGGTGGGAGGCAGTCAGCCTTTCCGGGGTCCGTGTGAAAGAAGCTAAATGGGAACATGAAGATGGTAATGAAGTGGAAGCAGAGCAAGGAAAGCCCCGCTGATGGATTATTAGGCACTGTCAAAGTTTCAGCAGAGTGGAAAACTTGGAGGCTGGAGTGAGTAGTAACCCATGAAAAATCACCTCTTCCTTTTCCTGTTCATGGCAGGGCAGCGTGTCCAGATCAAAGCCACCCATCACCGCTTGGCCTCAGTCGCACAATTTACGAGGCGCTGGGGCACCAGCCCATTAACAGCCCTGGTAATTCATTGTGAGGGCAACAGGAGGTGTAAATCCCCTCCCCTCCAAACTTACACATTTACCTAATTGTCCCCCCAGTTGCTGGACCTGGACATCAGAGAGGCTGATGTTACGAATGAGAAGGGCCACAAGAGGTGCAACAGGGAAAGAGAGAAGACTGAGGAGAGATTCTGGGGTGGTCAGCGTGGGTGGGAGAGGCATGACCCAAGAGGCAGACCCTCTTTCCTTTACACTCATTAAGTAACAGAAAGTCTCATTGGTTTTAATTGCAGTTTGACCTTCCGGAGCTCCTCTTGGCTGTTTCCCTTGGGATCGGAGTTGGAGAAGGAGCATGCTTCAGGCACATGGGCAGCTGGGGAGCCTCCGCATTTTTCAAGGTTTGTGAGATGTCGTGCTCTACACGCATAGCAGTCCCTGCTGCCAGCAGCTGGTTCAGAGGCTTGGCAACACCGAAATAATTGACGGCAGCAGGTAACACCAGGTAAGGGGAGATACGAGGTCCTGACATGCTTTGAGACCTCAAGATCTAGCAGCCTCTAGGTGGATAACATTCATCTACCACTCCATCACTTTACGGATGGTACTCAGACATGCTATCTTCTCTTACGGTCTTCTGCAACATGCCCAAGTTCAAAAATAGCTTTGCAGAAAGCAAATTCTTTGTTATTCTCCAAAGATAACAAAGATCAGATATAGTAATTATTTTCTGTTTCTGGCTATACTGTCCATTCACTCTCACTCTCTTTCTCTCTGTCTTTACTCTCCTCTTAGTCTGCGAGGTCCCCTTTTTGATTTCCCATCACCATTTCTTGCATTGTGCTCTATTTTCCCTACACTAGTATCTTTCTGCTCTTTCATGCTTGGCTCCAGCTGTTTCTGGCTTTCAAAAAGTCCCCTTCAGTTTGGTCTTCCCTGACTTTGTTCATTCTTCTGGTGTTCCCTGTGTAAATGCTCAACTCTGTAACCTTAGCTAATATTTGGTATCAGCAAACTTGCCCTCAGCTGTGTGAGTAGGTTTAAAACACCTGTGCAAGAAAACTTTGAACATGAGTTTTCCACTCCCACAATCTGCACACTAGAACTAAATCCTCATCAGAGGTGCTTGCCTTTAAGAGGAGCAGTAGAGATAAATAGGCTCTGAAGCAGAAATGGGAGGCCCACCAGTAGTATTCGATAAGTGAGATAAGATGACTCGATCGGTGGAGTGTTTTCTTGCAAAAATCTTAACAAATTTCCCTAAAAAATGGGGGTTTTAAAATTAATTCCACTGCAGTTTCTTTCATGTCATTTTTGAGTTACCACTCATCATTTCTTTTTGAAGCAAAACTGGAAACAGATTTCCATAAGCAATTTCCCTCAGAAATCCATTTTCTTTTTCATACTCTGAAGTTCTCAAGAAATACACCAAATTTCCCAGCCGCTGCTTGCCATGCACTTGACCTCATGGTCATGGGAGCAGGCAGATGTGCCTGCAAGACAGGAGAATACTGGTTTGGCTTAGCAGGGGACAGGGCAGCGACCAGCTAAATGAGGACAAGGTCTGAGTGTTTCCTGTTCCTCCTCAGAGAGCAGACGCTGACCCTTAAAACATGACCAAGAATGAGAATCGGGCAATGATCTTTGGTTAAAAGATAACCAGAAAGCAGGTAAATGGAAAGAAAGTGCAAATGAGAAGAGACTGGTTTGGCTGGGAGAAAAGGCCATTGTTAGGGTAACATTTTGGAAGAAAACCTATGAGATTCAGGTTCATAAATGCTTGTGATTCTTGAAAATGCGATTTAGGCACTTCAGTGCATTTTAGGTGTAAGAAATTCGTTTCTGTGTAAGAGGAAGGAACACAGAAATGTAGCAATTCCATGAACTACTTGTAGTGGAGGAAAGGAAAATTAGGACACCTTGCCAGTCGTAACTTACTGGAAAGCAGATCTCAGCCTCACATGCAGCTTCTCTGGGGTCTATAACCCTGGGAGGACACAAGAAGGAGATGAGGAAAGGTTTTGATAGCTCATCTGTGTTATTTTCCCAGAATGGAGCCTTGTAAATGTTCTTGGATGTTGCCATGGGAGTTATAGCCAATTTAGGACTCAGGGTTATGGTTCATACCCACCTCTAAAGGCAGATAGCTTGTCTTTGCCAATCAGAAGGGAAGAGGAGGGATGAGACGACGCCCTTCAGCAGACAGTGAGAAATAAAACAGGGCCATGAGACGCCAAACCTTTGATATCACACAGAAGAGAAGTCCAGCGTGTGAAAGGGCAGAGCCTCCACCAGGTCTTGCAACACATGTGAAACCCATCAGGGTCACCATTCCCGTGGTGTTCTGTTGTCCGAGCCATAACACGACACCCTACAGGGAGGGAAAGGCATCCTGTGGGCAGGGGGAAGAGCTATCTGTGCTTTTAAGAGGTTGGCTGGGAATTAAGAGAATACTTTATGGTGGTTACACTCTGAATTTATAGTTTCCTCCTCTTGCTTTTTAATGTTCTCCTGCCAAATTACCTACAGTTTGTCCCATAACTTCAAGCTGCCCTGTGGTCTGACATGTCCCAGCACCACCTGGGACACATGAAAGAATAAAAAACAAACAATCTGTCAAAGAAGAGAAGGGCTGCACTGCAAAATGGAGATTGTTTTCTGGCCCTAAACTCCAATTGTCCAAACTCTTGGGTCAGGATTTAATAGATTTGCCCTCTTGTGATAGGTCAACAATGACATTTAGATACAGATCAGAACTTCATTATTCCAAAAGTGTGACTTGGGCACCCTGTTTTCAAGAAGCTATTGGCTGTGAAGTTCAGCAAACATCTACTGCCTATTAACTAACCTCTCTGTCTTACCGCTTAGAGGTCTGAGCTGTTCTGCACACATCTGTTCTCAAGACATAGAAGAAGGTTCATCGTCAGCACCTCCTAGAGCTTCAGAGCACAGTAGGACACCTGCTCCCAGCAGACCTTCTGGTACTTTCCATTGCTTTCCTGGAGAAGCTAAATTAGATCACATGTAGCTGCTACTAAAACTTCTGCTGAGAACCTGCTGGCCATTCTTTACTTGAAGGTGAGTAGCTGCCCCAGACTCAAGGGTTTGGGAACCTATGTAAAATATTTTTGGAAGCCTGGCCATATTGTGTGGATGCCTGGAAGCCTGGGTGGCTTTTACAGAGCTGTCTAGGGAAACCCAAAAACCAGCAGTGGACAGATCACCTTCAGAGAGCAGGGAGAGATCTGGGAAAGTTAGATGGGAAGGAAGCGAGTGTGCAATAGAAGAGGAGATCTAGTGTAAATGTGAGTGACCACCATGACTGCGTCATTTCCCTCACAACAGACCTCTTTCAAGAGTAAGCATAAATGGTACCCAGGTGCCTGCTAAGATGATGCCGCAGTATGCATGAAGGAGTCCCAGGGCATGAACAATTAATTTTTTCCCCACTTTCTGAGAGCAAAAAGCATCTCCTAGCCATAGATGCTCCTGTCCTAGTCAGTCTCTGTGTCATTGTCTGGCCTTCAAAGGAGAACCTCAAAATTAAGGCCTTGTACTCCTAATGGAGAAAGTCTTCTGGTAGCAAAGGAGAAGAGAAAACAAAGCTTTCTCCGCAGGTGGCACTGTTAACATGACCTTTGTTTCAGAGAGTTAATCAGGGTTTATAACTGTGTGTCCTGTGGGTCTGCCTATGTCTTTATCTTCGTTAAGGTCTTTTCTCATCTCCCAGGCTGTGTTCCCCTCCTGTCCCTCTGCAGCTGACCCATCTCTCCTTCCATCCCTGTCTCTTTCTGATGGGAAGCACAGGAATTGAAGCTGCCATGTGTGGGCTTCCAGCAGAGCAGATCCCTGCCATATGTGTCCTTTCCAGGAGCAGAAATGCAAACCCGGCGGTGGGAATGAGCTGCTTTTGCTCTCAACTGCCCTCCCCGATGCTGTGTTCCAGCAGCTCACCTCAGTGGCTCTAAAACAATTAGGAGGTTTGAAGTTTCAAATGCCCCAGTAAATACAGACAGGACAACTCATCCATTAGTGCGGCCCCAGCACACAGCACTTTGTAATGATGTGGGGAGTCCTGAACTTGGCAACCCCTCCTTGACCTTTGCCTGAGAGTAGGGTCATCCTCAATATCCGGGATGGATGCTGGTTGAGCTCGTGTACCAGTGTCTTTCAGCTGCAGTGCAGGGAACGGAAGCATCTCGACGCAGGGCATCAGCTGCCAACTCAAGCATTAAACACTAATCTTGGTAGGACTTTCACTCCACCTCTGAGGTGGAAGCAGATTAGGAATTTGATCTCCCAAGATTTCTGCGTGAAAGTCACCCTTGAATAGGCTCCCTGTGGCTTGTCCATCTCTTTGGAGTTTTGCCTTTCATTACATGCTGCTGCCCTTTGGGCTTTTTTTTTTTAAGGTTTTCTTCATTGATCTCCTGGGGGATTGCAGGGGGACCTGAGGGGTGCTCAGATACGTGGATGCTAGGCTGCAAATTTGGGGGAACCCCAGTGGTTGTGAGACCTCTCTCAAAAGCACCATGCCTACACTGTGGGGCTCCATGGCCACTAGGAAGCATTTCTTTACCAAGAGGGTGGTCAAACACTGGAAAAGGCTTCCTAGAGAGGTCATCAATACCTCAAGCCTGTGAGTGTTTGAAAGGCATTTGGACTTTAACAACATGCTTTAACTTGGTCAGCCCTGAATTTGTCAAGAGTTGAACTAGATGATCGTTGTAGGTCCCTTCCAACTGCAATAGTCTAGTCTAGTCTAGTCTATGGCCAGAGCTCAAGGGTCTTGCTGGGACTATGAGGAGACCATAGTTGCAGGAGAGGACAAAACCATTGCATGCAGTAGTGGCCATTTTACCCTGTGGGCAGGGTGAAGATCAGGGCCAGATCTGGCAAAGGAGGGTGGCTGGTATCAAGGTGGCATGGAGACCAAGGTCTTCTCTCAGCTCTGTAGCCATGGAGACCCAGGCTCTGGGTATCGGCTCTCCCATTTAGCTCTGGGAGGACCTACCTACTTTCTCTGTCCTCCTTTCTGCTCTGGGTATGGCTGTGCAGGTTGGGTCTGCCCTTACTGACCTGCTGCAGCAGCCTCAGACTCTCAGACCACAACTCAAATCTTCCAATAATCGCTGAAGGGCTGGGGGCTGGTGCTTGTCAGTGTGGGCTTGTATCTGCAAAACCCATCAGAAAGAGCAGGGGACCACAGGAACCTCCTCCACCAGCCTTTTCCTTCTCTGACCCTGGCACCGAGAACCCACCAGGTTCAACGTCAGTGTGGGCAGCATCCTACAGCACCTTCGGCTCCATCCTAAAGTGCAGAGGAAGCAAACAGCCCAGGGAAACAGTGCCCCAGACAGAGTCCTCCTCCCACCCAAATTCCTGTTCTTGCAAGCTCTCTGCAATCCCAAATGGTCACCATGGCCTTCACCCCACAGCGGTGCTGCAGACCAGGGGAAGGAGATGTCCTTCTCTACCTGCTCTCCACTTCATGCCCAACACTATCATGTTGTGTCAAAGCAGGTAGTCATAAACGCTCCAACCTGACTTCAGCACCTTTGTTTGATCCTGCTATGCTGGAACGAGTCAACCCTTACCTGAAAAGCTCTTATGAAGTTGAGTCGGGTCTTCTATGGGATCTCCCCAGCTCCTCCTATTGCTATGGGTCATCCTATGGGTGGAGAAACCCATCCGTTCCACTCCCAGCTGTGCCCGGTGGGGAGGTGGCGGTGCCGAGCGCGATGCTGTTTAATTTGCGTTGCCGTTCTCCACCGACAGCACCTCTCGTAGGGATTGCAGAGTAGCCAGCGTGCCGCAGTTGGATTGAGCAGACAGATTTAATTAAGTTGCGATTTAATTACCTATCAGCATCCCTGTTTAATAAAGCTCAGGAGGATTTTAATTTAAAAAAAATAATAATAATAAATGATATGGCCTGTCACAGAGCAGTGGTAACGGCACCCAGTCCAGGAGGACGGCATTGCGGGCAGCATCCCTGTCCTGCGGGGACGAGGCAGCAGGAGGTGGCGGGGCCCAGGCAAAGCCCCTGAGAGCCCGCACAGATGGCAGGGGGGGGACTGCGACCCGCCTTGGCAGGCAGTGCGATGCCACACACTCAGGGCTCGCCTCCGAGCGCCCCCGCTCCCGCCTCTGCCTGCTCGTTTCGCCTCTCGTGTGCGGAGATTGAAAGGCCCTGGCGAGCCTGTGCCCGCAGCCAGCAGCCCCGTATTCTCCTGGATATGGTTTGTCATTTTTGCCGCCTGCTGGAGCTTTCTGCCTGTGGCTGGCTCTTGTGCTGGTTGGCATCTCTCTGGTGTCCTTGATAAGCTGCAAAACCAGGGTGTGGATGCTGGTTGGGTTTGCTGGTGGGATTTTGAGTACCCCCAGAGAGACACAGTGGTTTATTTTAACCTGAGTTTAGTTTTGACTCACTAAGCCAAAGTCACAGTGCAGATGCCTAGCTGTGTGCGATGCTCAGGGCCATTAGGGTTTGGAGAGGTTTGGAGAAGACGCTTTGCTTTGGCTCCTCTCTGAGCAGTAAGTTAAGATGTCAGCTAGTGGCTGTGCCCAGAGTCTGGGAGAATTTCCACCAAAGAAGATATTCATCCACTTCAGCGCTTTATCCGCTATCTCTTTCCATGCTCCTCCCAGTCTCACCAACTTGCACACAGCATTCATCTCTGTGTTGCTGAGGACGTTTCCAAAGGGTGCAGTTGTGCTCGAGGTTTTATGTCTTTTGGGCCAGACCCAGCCCTGCGGCAGGCAGACATGGTCATTATCCCAGGGTGACACTGACCAGCTTTACGTGAGCTCAGATACCGGCCAGGGACCTTCTGGTCTTTGGTGGGGATAGGTTTCTTCTTCTGCCATCTGTGTTCATCCTGTTTTCTGTTTTAGAGTTTTTCTTTAGTGGAGACTCACCTGGGACCTCTGTGTCTTGCAGGGCCCCATTGCATCTCCCCACTGAGGAGGGTGTGTCGACACCAGGTTTAGCACTTCTTGAATGACGATAACTGTACACAAAATATAAAGGAAGCAGTGTTTTTAGAAAAGAAAAATGAAAGAAAGCCCATGCCTTTCCCTAGTCACCAGCATCACGCCAGACGAGTTGTAGCCTGAGCTCTAAAATGCCTCCAAGGGAATCATATATCCATATGTGCTTCCCACCTGTGCCTGGGGTGTCACATATGGCTTCCTCAGCTCTTGCTCTGGCTTCTAAAAGACACCTAGATTTGGGACAGTCACCTTTAGACACCCCTCAGTTAGGTGTGGTGGGTCCCCTCCCTCTGTCCCCCACAAAACAAGCCACTTTCCAATGGAGATAAGAGCTGAGACAGAGAGAAACAGACCTTGATATTTCTATTGTTTCATGGTAACGGCTCCTGTCCTGAGACCCCAGGCCTGACAGATTGACATAACAGGTTAATAAGTGCTTTCCACTTCTCCTAAAGGCTAATTAAATATTAATCCACTTGGTGAGGTCAGCAAAAATAACAAACAATTGGCAGAGCGAAATTCGTTTAATTAATTCTCCTGTGGAGGTTTTTCAAGCATCTTCCTCCCCTGACACACTGCTGCCTCGGCTGTGGTAACCTACGGTGAAATCAGACCTTATTGGTTCTGGGCCTGCTTTTCTCAGATATTTAATTTTGCTTCATTTTTTTGGTTTTTTTTTAGTTTCTGAATGCGTGTCGGGTATTGCCTGGGGCCCTAAGCACGGAGATGAGGGAAGAGAGAGAAGGGAATGCAGAAGTGGGGTGCAAAAATCAGGAAGAAGAGGTGGACAAAGTCTACTAAGAAGCCTCCAACCTTCAGCTGCCAAGGGCATGAGGTACTCTCAGTCTTTGCAAAATGAAACTCAGGCACAGTTTTTTGATATTAATTTTGTTGCTGGAAATATCAAGAAATCAATATCTTTCTTATTTCTAGACAAAAACTCCTTGTAGAGACTAACAGGGTCCGATGCAATCTGGACTGCCAGTGGAAGCAGCTGTCCCACCATGATCTCAATTACCTGCACGTGGATTAGTGGCTTCTGTGACAAATAGGTGCAATTTGCACGTAAAAGCACCAGCAAATTCAGAACGTGCAGGGACTCAGCCCTGGTACTGATAGTGTCATCCCCAGCACCCTGTACCCTCCAGTAGTCCCAAGCCAAGCTGTCTGTCCCTTGCTTCCTTGTCACCCTCTCCAGGAGAGCAGGGGAGAGCCCTTGTGCCTCTGGGTGCTTGTGAGCACCCACAGCTGCTGAACCTCTTCATGCAACCACACGCTTAAGCACCTTTCCTCCTCTCACTGCAGTTCCCTTAAGGACAACTGCAACAGGATGCTTTGAACATCCTCTTTGGTGGCCAGCTTGGTTTTTCAACAGAACAAGTTCACTTTCAGTGTAATGAAATTCATCTGACTGACCATCCCTATTCTAACAGTTCTACTGCAAGACCCCATTTGCTTTGGTGATGGCTTCAATAACGCACATCCCTGCATGGCAGAGGATGCCAAGGGTTGCTCTGGAGACAGTGCTCTTGCAGTCTTCTGTGCGAACCATCCTTAAAGTCAGCGTGTATCTGGCTTGTTCGGTGTTATTCTAGTCACTTCCAAAGAACTTCCCTAGAAGTGCTGCCTGTTGGTGTCCAGCTCCATTTTGAATGTTTCTGGATGTGGCACCTCGCTGCACTCCAGCAATGAACGCTGCGTTTGTGTCCATGCACTCACTCATCCCTCCACACCACAACTGACATAGATGCGGCAGCTGGAAACAGGCAAGGGTGACTGGGAATTTCTCCTGTCTCTGCTAGAGGACAGACCCGTCACAGAAATAATTTCACGAGTGACCCTCATCTCCTCTGTCGCAGCCTCTGTGCTGCAGCGTGCCCAGCACGCTGAGCGGGAGCACAGTGCTGGGGGCATCGGTTGCTGCAGAAATCACACAGCGGGTGCCCCTTGGCCTTGGTGGGGGTGGCCTGGGGTACAAGGAGGGCAAGTCAGCTCAGCCCTTAGATGCCTTTCTCACAGCTGTGATCTTGGGAACAAGAAGGAAAGGGATGATGCAGAAGACAGCGCAACTGGAGAGCAATGAACAACTCCAAGAAGGAAACTGGAGCCTACTCGCCTCCAAAATGCACTCTTAGAAACAAGTAACAAGCCTCCCGAGGACAGGCATTCAGAAAAAGAAAGTGTTCATACACAGGGGTTGCATTGGGTCTGTCTTCAGCTGTTTCTCTAAGCATCTGCGTGTCTGGAGGATGGGTGTCGGCATGGACACTTCATGGCTGAGTTCCCTGCTCCCTGAACTGCAGCCCAAGCTCACCTTTCAGCATGACAGGGGAAGCTTTTTTGGGCATGGAGCCTTCCAGGCATCAGCCCAGACTTGGAGAGAACTGTGGTAGCATGGGGAAACTTTCTCCAGGTTACTGCTTTAGTTCCATGTTAATTTTTTATTTATCTGAAAGTGGCACTGGAAGGGTTTTCAAAGTGAGTCTAAAGTAATTAGGCGCTCCTGCTGATGGATTGCACTGGAGAGACATGTGGATTATTTATTACAAAGTCACTTGCTGGAAAGGTTAGAGGCTGAGAAGTAATTATTTTTTCCTTTTCTTCCCTTTTTTTTTTTTTTTAAGTGGAGGAATCAGCTGGGGAAAGCAGCTAAAGTTCCTCTGTGAAATACTCCCTCCTGAATAAGTCCCCTTTTTGTCCCTTCTCCCATGGTGGCAAATGGGACAGGGCCCTCAGGGAGGACGTGAAACAGGAGCTCATGAAGCCTCTATTGCTGGAAGCTTGTTTTGGATTGAGATCCCTGCCCAGCACCCACCCTTCTGCACCAGGGACGCTTAGGGACTCCCCACTCTTTGACCTCGAAGTGCTATACCTGCAACCAGGGTCGATTTTGAGGCTGCCCAGCTCACCCAACCAAGCCAACAAAGGCTGTGAGGATGCCTGGTTTGCACGGCATGTCTACACATCTGGTAGATGTTCTGAGCAATACCAGGAGGATTCGATGCTTCCAGCAACCTCAGCTGCCTCCTCCTCTTCTGCCTTGTAATCTATGTCTAGGATGGGAATTGAATCCAAAGAAACGCAATCCTTGACCTTGAAAAGCAAAGCCAGGCTTGGCGCAGTCTACGGATGAATATGCAACAGCCCTAATCAGGAATCCTTTGTCAGAAAGGGGATAATTGTGGCTAACAACATGTTAGTGTAGTGCTGGATCTTCAGGCTTCTAACAGCTTATAAAATCAGGATCCTTTTTCGGTGGGAAAAGCTGAGCGAACAAAGACATGCTCAAGCAATTAGTCACCGGAGAATTCGACTCCTGCCGGACAGCGTGAGCGTTGCGAGAACCACACAAAGTCTCGCGACGTCCAGAGCGAGAGCTTGGGATGGAGTCAGGAATCAGAGGATGGTCTTGGGGGAGTGGTGTTGACACAGGGAAGTTGGGAGGATCAAGCACTAACAGGTCTGCTCTCTCTGTGTTCCTTAAACGGTGCCCATCACCATGGTGTCTGGGCACGTATTATCTCAGCTTTACAGGGGATTGCTATGTGAGATCCTTGCCAAAAAACAAACAAACAAAACAAAATCAACTGAATAACCCTTGTATCCTTGCAGGGGCCAGTCTGGTTTTAGGTGAAAAATATGAGCTGCTCAAGACTGGCGAGGAGCAGGTATCAGCGCTGGAGCGGGTGCTGAGGACCCCCCAGCCCTGTGCTCCCACTGCCGGGCAACGTTTCCAGCTGCTGCTGGCCATGTATCAGCACAGCCCTGGGAAGACACTGCCCATGGTGTCGCCACCTTGCACTAGTCACTTTGCCCCGGGACACCTGGCTGGGGACACAGCCTGCGTTCCCGGGGCCCGTTGTCTGCGGCTGGCCTCCAGGCCACCCAGGCAGAGCTCTCCTCTGACAGCAGCAGCCCCCGGCTCATGGTATTTATAGATCCCATCCATGTCCTCGGCTAGGAAGGCATCCGTAATCTCTTACAGATGTTGGTGAGAACAAAGCCAGCCAGTGACTCGAAAGAACCGCCCGGCAGAGTAATGGATGGAGACTGATTTCGTAGTCACCTCTGACATTCCTCCCCCTACACGCTCTCCCTCTTCCCCAGGAGGCTCACTGGGGCCTGCCCGGTGCTCCCCGGTGCCCAAGAACCTTCCCTCAGCCAGGGCTTTATCCCCATTCCTAGCAGGGAGAGTGTCAAGAATCTGTCCTTCATTGTTCCCAAAAGGAATGGGATGCTTTTCTGGAAATCCCAAAAACCACATGAAGGAAAGAGGAAGAGCACAGGAGGAAGGTGCCCCTGCATACTGGGAAAGCACATGGCTCCTGCCTGGTGGGTTGGCTGCTCCAACAGGTACAGTCACCTCCAGGTGCCCCCTGCCAGCTCTTCTGGGGCTTCAGGGTCAGGTAGCACCCATACCGCCTGGCTGTACATACACATTTCCTGGCTTTCCTGCACATCAGGGTGTTTCATTTTCCCCTAAATCCTGGTATTACCATCTCAACTTTTCTCCTCCATTCGTCAATATCTCCTGCATAGGGAAAAAAAAGCTTCTCTGATTTCTTCAGCATCCTTTCCCTTTTTTAACTCACATTCTCCAATTTCCTCTTCGCCCCTGGGTCAAAGCCCAAGCCCAAATTCTCCCTTATGTCCTCTCTGCTTTCTTTTCCCCTTTCATTTTCTGGACCTTTTCTGTGCCTTCCTCCAGTTTCCCTCTTGCCCTGCCCCAAATCCCACCCTGCCTTCTGCGCAGGGAGACTGATACTTGGCAGTGCCAGTGCGGGGCCACCCAGCTGCCCCAGGGTCTGGTGGAGCAGGTCCTGTCCTCGTTTTCAGGTCAACGTCCCGTCTGCCAGGAATCCAACTGTTTGCCTGGCAAAAATGAAGGTACAAGATCTGATTAGGAATTTACTTGCCTGAATGCTGTCATCTCCCCTCTGGCATTGACTGGGACCTCGGTTCTTTCTTTGGGTTGTCCCATGGAGGGTTTCTGGGGAGCTTCGGGAGCCGGGAAGGAGCAATAACCTCATGGACTCGCACCCTAGGCAGATGATCTCAAAATAGCACTGGCAAGAGAGATGAGCCAGCTCAGTGGAAAATGAAGCACATGGAGCTGCTGGACTCAGGCTTCTGGCAGCACCGAGGGGAAGGAGGGGTATGTTGGTGGGAGAGGTTCGGCTGGGAAGGCAGCGCCGGCTCTCGTCTGCTCTACACTTAATTGTACAAGAATCTGCAGCCAACCAACCTTTTAATGAGGGTCCGATTTGTAACACGTGCGTTTTCCTTGAATCTCTGCTAGAAATAACTTTGAGGTCACGCATCCTGGCCAGCCACCCGCTGAGCTGGGCGTAGTGTTTAGAGGCTCAGCTATTTCCCGTGTTCTGGAGCCACATGGGAGCATGCTGAGCAGCTCCCTGGCCAGCAGTCCTGTCCAGCTACACCGAGATACAACTGCATTTCACTTGCTTTCGATTGCATCTTCTGTGGCACCTTATGCTGTCAAAAAATCCACTACAGGAACCGAGGCAGCAGGTGGAGGGAAGTCAGTTCCTCCTCTTGCTTTGCTCAAGTCTCAGATGTTTTGCCCCAAAAGCCAGCCACGTCGACGCCTTCCTCCTTGCCGCAATGTGGCCTCTCAGATGGCCATGCAGGAATTTGCACCTGGAATTTCCTATGAGGCTGAAGTTGCTGTTAGACCCCAACTGCGGGGAAGAGGAGCCCTTTGGCGACCACCTTCAAGGCTTGGGCTCCTTACTGGTGCCGACTCCCTCCACAGGGAGGGAGGCAGGACAGACAGATGGACTTGGCAGAACGGTGCCTTTGTACTGAGCCGGAGCAGGACTGACCAATGCCCTTTTAATGAGTTATTCTGATCCGGGCAGCCCACCGAGACAGTATTCACATTGGTGCTCGGGCTAATGGCAAAACCGGCTTCCAAACCCACGGCGGCCAAGGGAGGGAGAGGAGCGGCCGCCTGCACGCAGAGGGGACCAGCGCGGGGAAAGAGGAGGCTGGAGCAAGAGGTCGAGCGAGGGAAGGAGGTGTCTCCTCCCATGTCCGACATCCCCTGCGAGGGGGACAGACCTCCATGATCTCCATCAGCCCCTAGCCGCCTCCCCAGCCCCTCTGGCAGCGTGTGTGGTGGAGCCGTTCTTGCGGGGCGCGGGGTCTGCCTGGGTCTGTCCCCCGCCCCGCGAGAGCCGCCGTGCAGCCAACGCAGCCGTCGGCGGGGCTTTGTCGGGAGCCAAACACAGTAACTGTTTAACGATTTAACTGCACTAATGAATATTGGGCCAGATATTTTCAAGGCCTGTTCAGACTGATTACTTGGAGAGCTGAGTATGTCTACCAATTACCCAGGCAATTAGGCAACTAATTAAACACTTACCCTCAGCTTCATAAACAGAAGAGAGAGAGAGGAAAAAAAAGGAGGGAGGGAGAGAGCTGGCTCCGGTTTCTGTGAAATATTAGCTGTCAGAAATTGCTGCTTGCAAGGAAAGGTGCACAAAGGCAGACGGATCTACGCGGACAGACAGACTGACAGCCCGCACCGGGGAGCACAGCCCTCGGACCCTTCACTTCACCAGCACCAACGACATGGAAGGGTGCAGAGCTACTGGGTTTGCCCTGCCCGGGCAGGCAACAGGCTTCAGGACACATCCAAGCCGTCGCTCTCTGAACCTTTCCTGCTCATCTGTGAGCACCAGCGTGCATCAACACGCCATCATCTGGCATGGTGCTGGCAGGGAGGTGTTGGGGAGGGTGCTCACCCAGGGGCGCCCAGGTATCCGGTGACTTCCATTCCGTGGGAAAACACATGTGGTGAAGGGAGAGAGCAGTGAGCTGCAAGCCAGACCACTGGGAGAATTGCTTTGCAGTGGAGAATAAGCAGAAATGGCCCCAGAGTGAGCATGCAGTAGGATTTATGCCAGTTTGAGGCACCATGGTTTCATCCATTTAGAGATTTTTAGGACCAGCGCTGGTGATCAGCTCAAGATCTTGCCAGGAGTGGCAGCGTGGGGGCCATGCACAGATTAAATCTCACATCTGGCATCTGCTCAGGCCACTGCTATGAAGGAGTTTTATGTTGATCCCAAAGCTCATGGGACAAAGTGAAGCAGCATGGTTTCCTCCAGGTAGGGTGCAGCAGAAGTGTTTCACACCGGGCTCACCAGTTCTGCCTTGCTCAGCACTGGTGGAAGGGACCAGCCAGCTCCTGCCACTCCCCTAACCTCTGCAGAGACATGTATTTTCCTAGAAATAACAGACTCAGGAAAGACTGTTGTTGGAGGATGTTCAGAAACATAGCTTTGGAGCAAATTTTGACAGTTCTTGCCTGGAAAAAGTTTAAAACATTGGGAAGAGCTGGAAATATTTGTATTTCTTTTTAATTACTTTGCTATACAGTTCTCCTTTTGAAAATATGCTTGCCCCTCCATTTCAAAGACAGATTTTGAAGAAGTTGAAAACTGCATGGGAGCTGTGATCCCACCTGATGCAGGGTGAACCCCGTGGTAGTGATGAACCTGCTAGGAGGCTGAAGAAGCCACCAGACATAGTCTTTTTAGAAGGCTGCAAAGACATCGGTCAGTTTTTAGATGTGTCAGGTCTTCATGATGTTTGTTTGTCCATCCAGGTGCAAATCTGAAACCAGAACAGGATCAGAGAGATGCTCCAGAACAGATTATTTCCACATCACCACCACTGGATTCTCTGCCTGGCTAAATGGGATCCTGCAAGGGGTACTTTTTGTGTGCTTTTGGTATGTTCTCAGAGCTGAAACGATGGGACGAGAATCCTGAAGTCTCTCTGCACAGAGACACTTTGACAGCATAAACCTATCTACTTTCTTTTGATATCAGTCATCTTGAAGTGATGTTGCCTTCTGAAGACCATAACGTGGTGGGCCAGATTGCTTTGGCGTAATTCCAAATATTTCAAATGATGAAGTCAGCCCCATAAAAGTGGGATTATAAAGGAGCCACCTTGACAAGCTATATATTGATAGCATGGGCAGATGGACTTCATCTCACTCGTGAATATTCAGATATAGATGTGCCTTTGCTGAGTGCAGTGGTGGAGCTGGTAGGAATAACTGGATGTGACACGTGTTTGATAATGCACAGATGGCATTTAACAAGGTAAATGAGTGAGCTGATGGGCTTCACTTCAGACAAGGTAGAGATGGAGTTTGCATAGCCCTGGAGTTTGAATGACCTAGAGGTTATTCACAGAGGGGCTCTCGCTGTACCTGCCTAAATGGCAGATCTGGGTTCTGGGCAGCTACAGCCGCATATTTCCTCCTTTTAAGCCCTCCAAGACTTTTTCACTCTTTGGCATTGTGGTCCTTCAGAAATAGCCCCTCTATTACCATGTGCTCCAGGAGCACTGGATGATGATTCAACAACATGTTTCATTGCTGGGCTCCTGTCTCACTGTTCAATTCCTTCCACAACCTCCTTCCTCTGGGCTTCCTGCTCGGGCAGCTGACAGTGGCTCCTGCATAAGCATCCTGAATTTCTAGGACCACTGCAGCCTTGGTCTCTGATGCTTTTGCAGCTCACTTCTCCTCCACGTCATTGAACTTCCCAGATGTGCACTACTCAACACACTAGGAAAAACAATGCAACTTTATGCGCATACTGAACGCAACAATTATTGATGAGCTGGTTTTATTCAGATCTCATTTGCTAAATCAAATACACTTTTTTCTCTTAGTGTGTATTAATTTCCAAATCTTAAAGGTTTCCAGCCTCTTTCTGACATCTCTCCTCTCCACCTTTTTGAGATGTAGCCCTGCAGAGCTGAGATTTCCAAGGCACCAGGGACTGTGGTACTACTCTCTGGCTTGCAGACGTCCAAGTAACATGGACAAAAGATCACTCAGCTGTAGGACACCATGAAACCATGGTGGCCTGCTGTCACAGATCAGCCTACAGAGCATCGTTTGGTGATGCACACTTCTGCCTTGCATTTCATTGGGGAGCCACGATGTCTCCACCTTTGTGTAGGTGGAGCCGTGGCAGAACTTGCTTGAACTGGTTTTGCTTCCATAAGGAAAAGCAAAAATACCCTGCCAGTAACAGTGGTGTCCCTAATGTACCGTGGGGTTTTCTTGGATTCAGACCCACTGGGGGCAAGGAGCGTTTTTTCACTGGCTCCAATGGTGCAGGATCGGACCCTTAACTATTACTCCAAACAAAACAAGCTGTCCTGGTAATTGGGGTAGGTCTGCTCTCGCGCCGGAGAGCTGAAATGTTTATTGTGTGAAACATCAGAAAAAGGAAAGGAATCTGCTGGGAGCACTTGGTCCGTTCCCGTACAACATGCCTCGAGTCTCTGTTTGAATGCTGGGTCTGTGGCGTGGAGACGGGAGCTTGTTTTGATAGTTCCTCTGCATTCAGAGGCATGAACACTTTACAGTTTTCTGTTTAAATGACCCATTTCTGAGAGCGGAAAGCACCAGCCAATAAGCGCCCGGGCCCCTCCGTATGTATCCGGAGTTTACAAACCGTCCCCACCGATCCGTGGTAGTTAATGGACACTCCTGCTGCTTAGGGGGGCTGGAAAACTGTTCCAGGTGACTACCAGCCTCAGCTAGAGACAACTCAGTCCCCAGAGGTCTGAGGAGACACATGAGAATGAACTCAGCGTTTCTCCCGGAGCGTGACGTTGATTAATGACGGAGCACAGCCACGTCCCGCTGGCAGGCAGCTCGGAGGATGCAATCTGCGGGGAATAGCTGTATATAAAGGAGCTGAGCGCCGGTGTTCACGATGAGCCGGCCGCCAACTGTCCGCGAGAGGCTTTCGGACATAAAATGGGCAAGCAGCTTGTAGCAGCTTCAACGCTGCACCTCGTCTGCCTGCTCTTGTCGCCTGCTCGCCCCTTGTCACCTGGCATTTTGGCTTCAGCCTCCAGACGGACTCCCCGGAGACTCGCCCTCCTCCTTGGGGACTAACCTCTTTTCCAGCTGGCTCTTGGGAAGCAGGAGCAGTGCTTCTGTCAGGAAAGCTGATTTTCCTTCTTCTCTTTGTTGTTTCAGCTCCTGCCTGGGCTTCCACAGGTGCTGGCTGAGGCTAGAACACACCATGAGTTGATCTAGTCCATCTTTCTGCATAATACCACCTGCAGCAAGGTGGGCAAGGAGTTAGAGAGGAGATTGCAGAACCTAATGCTTTTTGGGGTCTAACTTCACATTTGTGGTCCTAAGGAAACCTAAACGTGGGCTGGAGACATGAGCTCCACCCAAGTCCTCATCCCTCCTCAGCAAACAACTCTGGGCACATCTGAGGCATGGCTCCAAGGAATCCTTCTTGAGAGTCTCTGAGCTGGACATGACAAATGCAACTGACAAGTGCACAGCAGCTTAGTTGGAGCTGAAGTCGTCTGGACATGGTCCTTCAGTCTTCCATACCCTCTCCAGGAAGAGTCTGTTTTTCCACCCACCCACCCACCACTGCATGCATGATGGAAGGGTCTATGCACCATGCTGTGCTGTTGCTGTGGGAGGCTTCTGCTTTCTGCTTGCTTCCTGGCACTGGCCAGGGGAGTCTGGGACTATCTTGTGCAAAATGTCCTCAAACATACATGAAATAGTAGTTTGACTTCTAGCAAGAGCTGGAAAACCCTTCTCTTCCAGTATGGTAAGACTGCAGCCTTGAGAGCAGTTTCCTCCAGACCTGTTTCCCTGCTCCCCCCAGAAGTTCTGTGCATCCATTCTCTGCTCCTTTGAGCGGGCAGAGGAGGAAGACCCCATCATCTTTGCAATCTCAGCACAGTGCAGGCATTGAGGGTAGCATGGATGTCTTAACATCTTTCACCCTACGTGCTCTGCGTCTGAGGCTTCCTGGGAGCTCCTTGTGCAAAGTTGAAAACATCTGCAGAAGCAAAGGTTAAGAAAGCTGCAGGGGATTCATGTTACCTCTCTCCCTCGAGGACTCTGTGACTTCCATTCACACCACTTCCCGCATAATCAAAAAACAAACCTTGAATGCCCTAGAATGTAACTTCTCTCAGCAGCAGGACCCACTGGTTGTAAACCCTCTGTAAAACAGCAGGTTTCCTGGTAAAACACATCGGCTGTTTCCCGAGGGAGATGATGCTGTCTCTACAAACCCAAGTGAGATTCACAGCAGGCAGGTTATGCAAACAGATGCTGGGGCAGGAGGGGTTTGGGGCGAGGAGGGGTAGGAATCTGACTCTGCTTTTGCGTGGGATGGTGGGTGAGGAGCCGACCAGCCACCCTTTCATCTCCTGCTGTCCTTGGAGGATGGCAGGACAGCAGTGACTTAGCAATGGGTTGCTGACCCCCAACCAGATCTGAGACTCACCCGAGCTGGCTGCTGAAAACCTGCTGTACCCCTTCCTCAGAGCTTTCTTTTGATACAATCACAAACAAACTGGAAAGTAAAAGGGAAACTCAATGGACTTTGCAAGAGAAGAGATAAGAAGCTCCCAATCAGGGCATCAAATCACCCAAGTGCCACCAGGATGCCCCTGGTTTTGCTTTCAAGAAGATTGCATTCACTGGAGTCGTCTGGATTAAGATCCCAGTGTGGGGCTTACACGGCAGGCAAAATATTAAGTCTTGGAGGATGCTCTTTTAAAAGCTGTGTGCTCTTTCGGGTGTCTGCCATCATTTGGGGAGCTGAAAATGAAACGGAAGTCCATGTCTGTCTGTTTGACACAGGCCAAGCTGTGTCTGCACATTTATTTATACCTAATGCACACAATATACACTCCGGTTTCCATAACCTGCTCTCTGACAGTGCAGCCGAAGATGCAGTGTCCCATTCACCCTTAGTGCAGACAATGCCAGGAGATGTCCACAGCTTTCTGTGACATGCAGAAGGAAAATGTCTATTTGTTTCTGCGTGAGCAGCGAGTTTCCTCTGGGATGCCTTGATTGATATGCTGCTATTGATTCAAGCAGCAGCTGGGCTGGACACGGGGCACCCAAACACGAAACCAAGGGGAAGCATGTGCGCAGACCACAGCTGTCCTGCCTCCCCTTACCCTCTGAAGCCTCCTGACCCCTCTCCTATGAACAGCCGCTGAGCCCACCTGGAGGAGGGCATCTGAATGGGCTGGTGGAGCAGCTCCAAGGCATCTCTGGGGCTGGGGACTTCCAGACATGTGGGTCAGGCTGATTTCTGGCTGTAACGCTCCTCCTCCTTCTGCCATGGGCTGACACAGTTGTATGGCAAGGATGGGTAGGCAGAACAGGGAGGAAACCACCAAAATTCAAAATGGATGAGTGCAGGATTTTTAGTTAAGGGAGATGAAGGAAACTTTGTTCTTATTAACACCTTTGCCTGTGTTTATTCCTGTGATATTTTTGAAAAAAACAAAACAAAACAAAACAAACCCCTGATGAACCACTAGTCAGGACAGAGGGGAGAAGCAAGTATGAATGCTGCCTCTGGAAAACAATCGGCGTAAAATTATAAATGAGAAAACGCGGCAACCTGCAAAAGCAGATGGGAACAGACAGAACATGTACAAACTTCTAGACAGGTATTTTTTCTTCCCTCTCTCCAAGAGAAGTCAATTGCAGGAGTTTGGGATCCAGCTCCCAAATTCTCTGCAGTTTGATGGAAGGGGTGGTCTCTGCTCCATGTTTCTAGCGTGGGTCCACGACCAGAAGCACGTACTTGCGTGAAGGTGTTTCCATTCCTGTGTCCTCCTGGTGCCAAAGGAATATGCCAGTGCTTGGAGGTGAAGTATGGCAAAGTTTCTGGAGAGCAGGAAAGAAATTCCCTCCGGAGTCTGGAAAGACCCTATCATTTAAATTAAATGTTAGCCTTTGAGAAGACAAAAAGAGCACTGTCTCCAACAGGGCTGCCTGGCGACATGGCTAATATTTATTACAGTGCAGGTAGTTTAAGAAAACAGAGGCATTTCACTGGGGATTTGGATCTTCAGCCTGACTAGGAGCTTGGGCTGGAAAGGTTCAGTTGCTAATTAAATCTAAGTTGGACACTGTTCCATAGAGGGCAGATTGTAACTATAAGAGGATGTTAATGTGGATTTTAAATATTTATTATAACTGAGGTAGGTTATAAAAACAGACATTCTTCCTTTCAACACTCTATAATGTCAGATTTAGAGGTTTGTCTCGGGCCGTGAGTGATTTCCCAGCAGCTGTCAGGGGCTGGAGGGCAATTTATCACCCTCCCAGTGAGAGATCTCGCCGGACAGTGAAAGATTAGCGTGCTGATTTATGGCACGCAAGGAAAAAACAACGTTGTTCAAGCGGGTGCCTGGGTGCTGATTTTCACACACCTGTTCCCAGCCCGGCCGCATGAGTTGGTGATTTCACTTCTCCAACGGTGCCTCGTGGAGCCGAGACTTTAAACCACCCCAGAGCTGTGTGCTGGGACCGGGCACTCCTGCTCCAGGGATGGCATGGGCTGAGCGGGCAGGCAGCCCGGCCGGGGCAGCAGGGCTTGGTTTTTAAGGGCTTTACAGAGCCAGGCTTGGTTTGAAGCTTGAAGTTCCTGGTGGTGTTGGGATTTTTCTTTGCCAAGGCATTGTTGCGATGAGCTCCATCCGAGTCAGGGTGATGGGGGAAGAGCTGGTGGCAATGCACACACCTCTGCAGAAAGGGGAAAAGTTTATCAAGGGGCAAATGGGGAGTATTTTGCCCCAGCAGCTACCTTGGTCCTCGGCATTGACCCTCAGAAGGCACTCAGTACCACCTCCAGTAAATAGACAAGCATCTCTCATGTCTGAAGAGCACAGCCCTGCAAGGGTTAAAGCCCCTTACTCAGCCCCACAGGATAAATCTTACCCCCTCTTCTTTCCAAAGACTCTTATTAATAGGGATGTCTTCAACTCGTGTTCAGGAGCTTGAAAGCCCATCTTCAAAAGACGAAAGGGAAAGGGCAAGAGGGAGCTGGAGCTTGGGGATGGGGGAAGAGCCATGAGGTAGGTAGGAGTGAGAGGAACTGAGGCTTTTGTTTAACTGTTAACGATGCTCTGTTCAAAGACAAGACTGAGGATCCTCAGTCTTCTCAATTTGGGCCCAAATCTTGGAGGAAACTCCACGCAGGTGGCTTTGTGAAGTGGGATAGACCAGCAGCACCTGCTGGTGAAATGCCCCATCTCATACATCAGCTGCCAAGCACAGGTGCTGCAGATCTCACCTCCCCAGCCACGGGAGGGGGTAAGGATGGGAGAGGTGACCAGCAAAATTACTGATCTCCATATCACCTGCACGAGTGACGGGGAGGGATGAGGAGAGGGGGGTCCCACCGTGGCTGCGTTGCTGGAGCCTGGGGTAGACCTGGCGTGGAAATGTCTTGGATGTGTCTCCCTTGGAAACAGTGCGATGCTAGGGAGCCAGAGTGCTGGCTCTGGGGAGAAATAGTGGGCAACCGTGGCAAGGGAACATACAGGAGATGGAGATGTTTTCAGTTAGCCCAGCAGAACTGGGTTGGAAGAATCATGAGAACTGTGGCTTTGCAGTGAAGATATCTTTTAAAACCAGATAAATCCCACCACTTTCAGTGAAATAGATGCATCCAAAAGGCAAGCTGACCTGTCCTGCACATGGTCTCAAATCCACACAATCTATACTCCCCCTATAGATGTTCCCACCCTTGTGAGTGCCGGACCTTGGTGTCCGGGTCTGGTCCTGCTTCCTCCCTCCTTCAGCCTGGGATTTATTGATATCTTTGCATGCTTTGTCTCCCCTGGTGTAGCGCAGCTGATGCCCACATCCTGAGACATGGACACACTTGTGCAGCTCAGTCAATTAGAGGAGACCGTGCCATCATCTGATTTGGTTTGTTACTTAGGGAAGGCGACAGTGGAGACAGGATTGATTCAATAGTCTAAGACAAAGCTTGGGATGCTCCAATAAGGGACTGTGTGTAAGTGTTAGTGATTGGTTTTAAATCAGTCTTCCTTCGCTCTGGATTTCACGTGGAGTGGGGCTGGGACTGCAAACCCTCTTGTCGGAGAAAACGTGCTAAAAGGGCAATTTACACACTCCCTGCATTGCCATCCAGGCTCAGCAGGGCTCTGAAGCTGTAGGAGGCCTTCCAGTTAAACACTTAGAGTGGAAAAAACAACTTTCAGGTGTGGTTTATGACGTACCGAAAACAGATCCTGTGGGTCTGCCCCGTGCATGACCATTTCCAAGAGGCAGCAATGCAGCCGGAGCGCCCAGAGCCTCAGCGGGCTGAGCTGGCACTGGCTCTCGTTTGGGCATCCTCCGTGGGACAGAAAGGTCTGGGACAGGCTAAGATTTTGCAGCCGGTAGTGGGAACGTGTGTGTGCAGGGGAGGAAAGGCACAGAGGGGGTTTCTTCTTGAGGTTTTTTCCTATAAAGAGTGGGAGGAGGGTTTGGGTGTGGGCTTCTCTCTCCCAACCCAGGACGGGGGATTTGAGAGGGAGATGCTGTTTCTTGCTGAGATGTGTCTCCACTGGAGCCACAAATGTCGGATTAAAGGCCTTCATGAAAACATGCATTTAAAAAAGTGAATCTTGCTGAGCAAATATGACTCAGAAATCCAGGAAGCAATCCGATTCCCCCTTCCAGAAACGTCCTGGTCACTAAACCAAAATGGTTTTAAATCAAAGCTGCCAAAGAATTCCATTAAACAGGCTGAGCGCGAGAAAAGAGGCTGTGTGCGGCAAATAACTGCATTAGCCACACGACAAAACAAATATAACAAAAGCCTCCAAACAAAATTACATTTCACAATTAGGGAATGAATAACTCTTTAGACAAAAGCAAGGCAATGGAAAAAATTTTAGCATAGACTGATGCTTCTAATTGTCTTTCTTTTAGCTCTTCTGTTCACTGATCCATTGAGCAATGATAAAGGCATTAAATTTGGTGATTATGTTCAGTGTTTCTAATGACGGTGAGCTGCCTGTGACTTGCCTGGCTGTGCTCAGGTGCAGGCAGGAGGGAGCCACGTGCATCTCTGCACCGTACCGCAGCGTGCAACTGGCTGTACAGAGGAGGTGAACCAAGGTAAAGTGTCCCAAGCACCTCCGTCCTTGGCAACCCTGACAAAAGTCTTGCCCCTGAGCTAGGGTAATGCCCTGGTGCATCAGTGTAGGGGAAAAATCCTGCTGGAGATGGCTATGGGTGTGCTTAGCTCTTGAGGTGGAGCCATGCCCTGGAGCAGGAAACCCCTTGCTGCGGATGCTTGGGGCCAGGCTCTTTCCTTGGAATGCTAAGAGGTGCTGAGCACGTTTGGGCTGGGTCGTCTCACACTCCTACATCACAGCCTATGTTTCCCCCTTCTATTTGTTTTCTTAACTGCAGGAGCTTGCTTTCCCAAGGCACATCCCTAGCTACTGCTTGCTTGGGCTTTCTTCTGATTCAGATCAAGATCGTACTTATGGCTTTGATTGAAATAGGCATGTGATCTTATTATCCATATGTCCACCGGGGTGTGTGTCACAGCTTGCCTGGCACGTGGTGGTGCTTATAATATCATTAACAACGTCTGAATAACAACTGTTAGTTAGAATCAGCCTTTATTATCACATGGGGCTTCACTGGGTTTTCTTTGATTATTATTTTTTTCCCCATCTTATTGTTAATGTCTCCCATTCTGTGCTAATTAAAGGCAGTTGCTTGCAGAAGGACGCAACAACACCTTTTGAAGATGCCCATGATGGCCTCAATGCGGGTGAGAGGTGGGATGTGTTTTAAACAACTACTCTGGTCCCAGGTATGCCAATGTGGTCCGAGCTATGTGACCCAGCTCTTTGACATCTCCGCTCATTCCAGGTGAGATTACTGCAGGACAAGGCCTGGTGACCAAAAACGAACTTCAACTCCTTCCCGCTGGAGTTTAAATATCCACCACCCTGCTATTTTGCCAAAGACAAACTTCTTGTTGCCTCTTTTCAAGGTGCTAAGGTCTTGGCTTGGGCTTTGTGCCCGCTATGGATGGCTCGACTCCTCGAGAGGATGATGAGGGTGCTGAGGTGCATGGGGATGCCAGCATGTGGTGTACTGGGACTGGAGCTGTTGCCGGCTGTGCAGGAGGAGGATAAGAGCATTGCATTACCCGTTCAGTCCATCAGGGACTGGACAGGGTAGGATATCAACACCTGCCAGCAGCTCTGAGGTCCAGCCATGCCCACAGGCACCAGTGGAGGCTGGGGGACCATTGCACTGTGTTTTGCAAACACATGGCAGGGAAACAGTGGTGCCAAGGAAATCTTTGGGCAAAGGCAATGCAGAGGAAAGGAAGTGACTTGCCTAAGACCACACAGTGAAGCGGTGTCAGAGCCAACATCGGACCCCAGCTCCTCCTGAGCCCAATGGTCATAACCGTTGCTCTGCATGAGGTTATTCAGCAGCTTTTCCTTCACCTCTCTCCATGCTTTCACAAGTGTCTGAGCTTCCATCCGCATCCTCAGGCCAGGAAAGTTCCCAGCCCTGCGGATGTCCTGAGCGTCAAGGGAAAGGGAGCAGGATTTGCCCTGCATCAGTGACATGAGTTTTATGCCTCTTCCCTTTCAAGTGTGTGCCCTGTGATGTATTGACCCAATGTGTTTTTTCAGTTGTGTTGTGATTTGGAAAAAAACAGCTCTGTTCCTGCGAGCAAGGCAGCTCCGGGCTGGGGCAGCCTGGGCAGGGCGAGCTCGTAAAACTCTGCCATGAGCCATGATAGATGGAAGGGCAGGAAGAAAGCCTCCACGGCACAGGAGGAGTGTGGAGCTGGTTTCCATTGCTTCCAGGCTGAACAGGCACAAGTCACAAAGCAGCTGGTGACCTAGTTGCAAACCCCTTCTTTCTCTCTCCAATGCTTTTCCAGGGTTGGGTTTGCCCCCAGCCTGGGCTGGCAGAGAGGCAGGACAGAGGCTGACGTGAATACCCTGTCTCAAACACTGCTGCCTGTATTGCCCCTACACTGGGAAACTCATCTGCTCCCTGCAAAGTGTCTTTTCACAGGGTTGCTGCACATGCACATGCATCTCCACGTGCGTTCCCTCCCCTGCAGTTGTCTGCTCAAAGATAGGAGCTGCGAGACATCAGCCATGAATTCTCCCGTGCACATGTGCATTAATGTCCCTTTTCCTTTCTCTCAGAAAACAGCCTCAGCACTTACATTCCTCCTCCTGGGGTCTCCGGCTGCCCTGGCACTGAGTATTTCCCTTGTCAAACTGCCCTTGCTGGGCTCAGGCGGAGCCAGGACTGTGTGAGCCCCTCCATCAGCCACCATCCTGGTCAGGAGCATCCTTGGCCTGGCCTCCGGGCAGACTCATCTCCAGGATGGACAGACAGACCTACCCCTGGACCCCACAACCCTGAAAAGCTTCCAAATGCTTTTCACTCAAATGCGTTGCCCTGCTCCTCTTGTGCTGTCCTCTTGCAGACCAATCTTTCCAGACTTTCCTTGCAACTATTTAATTTTCACATGAGCTTTTGAGAAAAAGGGTAGTATTGAGAGTGAAGCTGGAAACATGAGATCAGAGGATCTGGAGAGATGGTTCCACAGGCCCAGGCACAACGAACGTGACCATACATTGATTTGTACCTCGTGCACCCTGACCACAGCCATCCATGCCTCTCCAGCGAGCAAAATGCACTATGTACTTGACTAATGAATTAAACAGCCATAATTAATTCTATTTATAAGATGCCTCTAGGTGTATTTACAACAAGAACAATAAAAACAGTAATGCATTACATGATGCCAAGCAGCTTTAGTTAATGCAAACGAGATCACGCTGCAGCCCAGCCCCAGCACTGGCTGCCCCGTGCCGCTGGCATGGCTGAGCAGCATCGCCTGGACTACTACTCAGTTTGGTTTTCCTCCCCTTGGCTCTGATTTCATGCACTCATTGGCTTTTGGGCAAAGTGTTTTCTATTCTTTCAGTTGGAGAGGTCTCTTAAGTCTAGTTGTCTTCAGTTTTAAGAAGAGTCTTCCCATCTCATCATGCCCATACTTCAAGGGATGAGCGTGTCCTTCTCTAATAGCAAAATTTTCCATCCATTTTCCCCCAGCCACCAGCCCTAACAAAGTGGGGCTGGTGTTGTCAGAGGGCAGCAGGATTGGGCAGCCATCGGTGCAAACCCCAGCATGATGCATGGCCCAGCTGGTGGGGACCCTGCACCATCACCGGCCCCACAACAGCATCCCACCGCAGGGACTCGCCCACAGCAGGTGATGGCTGAGGATGGAGGTGCAGCAGCTGCCAGGGGAAGACAGAGTCAGCTGCCTCCTGGGAGGAGCTCACGAGCTGTCAGGGTTTGCGGATTTCCCTACGTTCAGTTTTACCACCACATCCTTCTCTCGTTGGGATCACTGGGACTTTGGGCTGGTGGCTGTTGTTGGTTTGGCTTTGATCATTTAATGGCAAGGCTGGAGTAAAACACTCCCCCCACCTCTGCAGACCGACTCTTCAGGGCGAGAGCACATGTCTAAACTTTCTGATGGCCATTAGACTTGGTTAAACCAATACTCTTTTTTTATTATTTTTCTGGCAATAAGCATATGGGCTGTAACTCTTTTTGTCAGCACTCCAAGAAGGATTTAACACCTCCCCCATAGAGGACAGCCTACTGATTACCTGCTTCTCTGCTGGGATGTCTGCAGCCTGCCTCCCCTAACTCCAGACTCATTTACAAATACAGCATGCCTGGTTTCAGGGAGGGCTGCAGCACTTTCCTTAGCTCAGGCATCTGGTGGTCTGTGCTCCAGGAGAAGACACAGTCAGAGCCTGAGCTCGGAGGTTGCTCACTCTCCACTTGCTGTAGCAGCTGGGGAAGGGGCTTGGGCATTGCAGAGGGTCTGCCCCTTCCCGGAGCTCCCTGCATGATCCTCGATGGGTCGTGCAAGGGATGGTGAACGCTCTCAGTGAGGGTTTGACCATCAAAATCGACCTTCATGTGGTCTTGGGATGCCCCAGGCCACACCCATGATGTTTTCCTCTCCTTCAGTTCCTGGGGCTGCGAGTCATTGATATGCTGATTAACTGGAGGGGTGAGCAATTAATGATGAGAGACTCCAAAGATTTGTTGTTCCACTTGTGGCTATCGGGTGTGATAGCTGTCTGTGACAGCGCTCCTGAGAGCCATTTTCCCCTCCAAGAGATCCATATCATGGAGATGGGGTACGATCCAGAGCTGGGCTCAGCTCTGCACTGACTCCCTCTTGCCTCTGTGTTGTACGGGCTGAGCTGATACCCAAGATGTTTTGGGGGCCAAGGCTGCAATATGCCAAGGCAAACCCATTCACCCCGTTTCCATGCTCTGGTTCACTCTTGGCCACCAAAGGCAGCAATGGGATGTGGCTCCTTGCAAGCAGCCGGTCCTCAAAGGCAGTGATATCCCCTCCGCCCTCCTCTGCAGCCCCTCTGCCAGGGGGGCTGTGCAACCCTTCCATCCCTGCTTTCTTTGGCAGAGATTTGCTTGAGCCTTTTCGGTGTCTATAGCTCCTCCTGGCATGCAGCCAGCCAGCTCCGTGCTCCTCTTTGCTCATCAATCTTTTCACCAAAACCTGGTGATATACAGTGTGATATACACTGAGCAGTGTCCCCACGGGCTCCCGAGGCAGCGGACAAATTACCAGATTATTTGTGAATTTTTAGCCACCCAATGGGAATTCAATGCTTCAACTGTAAACGTGAAATCAGCTACTTCCTACAACTTCAAAACAGGGAGCTGTTAACAAGTCAGGTAAATTAAACAGCAGACTCACTCCACTAACAGGCAGAGCTGTCAGGAGAAGACAGATGCATGCAATCAGCACGGAGCTCAGCCCAGCGTCCAGGCTTCCCATCCCTGGCTTGGGGAGGAAAGCACTGACTTGCTCTGGACCCAGAGCCCAGGATGTTCCTCCAGGATAAGATCTACCCCAGGCCTTTGGTCACCCTTCGCTGGGATGGTTTTGCACAAACCCAAACCAGGCAGTGGTACCTATTCGTGCCACGGGGCCTCGCCCCATCATCCTGCTTCATTTTGATGTTGGCGCCTGCAAATCCTTCAACAACCCTTAACACCGAGCATCCGAGGGCTGCAGGAGAAAAATGTCCACAAATTACACTGTGAGCACAAAATGAGTCTAAAACCTGACGTTGCCAGAGATCACAGATTGACAGAATCATAGAATGGTTTGGAAGGGACCTTACAGATCATCTAGTTCCAACCCCACTGTGATGGGCAGGGACACCTTCCACTAGATCAGGTAAGAGAACAGCCCTCAATCAGGGATCGAGTTGAGGGTATTGCTCAGCTGAACAAAGCCACTTTCCCCACAAAAAGCCATCAAAACCAGGGTCACAGGGGCTTGTCCTCTCCTGCGTGCACGAGGATCTGTTAAGCCGGAGCATAACTCTGAGCGCTCCCAGCCAGAGAAACTCTGACAAGGGGAAAATGCAGCTACACTTGAATTTGTTAGGTAAATTTATTATGGCTAATTTAAATACGCTGCAGAACTTAGCGTGCCATATGCACCCTTTGATAGGGCTCCACAGTGCTGTAATCAACTAGTGCTGACAATAGGAAATGCAGATTTATTAATTCTCATTTATATATTGGTTTAAATACCGTAAAGTTAAATAAGCAGATTTTTTTTTTTTAATTCCCCCTTCTTCCTGCATGGCAGATCAGGTTAAAATTCTTAAGAAGAGTCACTGGCATGAACTAATTTATATAGCACTCTTTTGAAATGCGAAAAGTATTCACCAAAATTAATATTTTTTCGGGTGAAACCAGGAAAAGGCATCAGGGCGGGAGATTTCTTTTTTTCTCATCTGGCTGCTTGGAACAAAGTCGCTACAGAGAAGCATATGCCATCCTTGCACCTCCCTTGGAAAATTCTTCTACAGCTTATTTAAAATATTTATGTGGGTACAGAAGGAATTACTCTCAGCTTTGTGTCTGCAAACAATTCCCAGCAAAATACTGCAGGAGGCTTTCAAGGTTTGGGCCTTTTTAAAATAGTTAGGAACCCTTTGCATAAATGTCATCTGGTTTTATTGTTTTGACACTTCCACAATGATAAATATTGTTACTGAAAGTCAGCAAAACAGATGGATGGCTGCCTTGGCGAATTTTGTGAAATCTCATGCTAATTAAGGGACTGTCAGAAAAAAAAAAGGAAAAAAAAAAAAAGATAATTGAGATACTGCGTTCGCTTCTCTGACTTGATGCGTGGGGAAAAATGCAGCAGCCTGACGAGTCAAACCTCCTCCAGTTCCAGGGAAGTTGTGCTTGGTAAGAGGATGAGGTCTGCTCCATGAGTGCTTCCTCATGGTGCTTTTCATGAAAGCGCTGCTGGATTTTGCTCTGCACACAGATGCATCTCTATTTCTCTGCCCAAACTCATTTTTCTGCCCTTCGCCCCTCCCTGGGCTCTTCCACGTGCAGCTCTGGGGTGGTGGCTGAACCGTGAACCCTCAGAGAAAGGATGTCCTCGTAACTGGGATGCTGCTGATGGGGAAGTGCTGCTGGAACTTGAGGAGCGTACGCCTTGAGGGGCTCACACCTCCTCGCCCTGTTGCTCGTTACTCAGAAACCTAGCTAGTTTTTGGAGTAATACTGCCTTTCTCTGAGTTTTAGAGGGAGTAGATGATCTCATGGTGGAGGGCAAAAGGCGTCGGGAGCTCAGTGCTGAAACAGGAGGATGGTAAAACTCTCTGCATGCATCTGTCTTGGCCACGTCCATCAGGGCGTAGACCTGCGACTGCAGGACAGCCGCGGACCTGGTGATGAAAAAGCAGCTGGGAAGCCCTCTGGGTCTGGGAGAACAGGGGCAGGAGAGGTCCCGGCGCTGGGTGGGGGGGAAGAGATGCAGCACCTGGTTGTCTTTAACTGAAACAGCCACAACATCAGTAAAAAGTTACAGGCTGGCACGAAATTGATTGGTTCTAGGAGGTAAAGATTGAAAAACACCGGTGGACTCCAAGGGCCGGTGGGAATGAGGAGGACCTGCCCAGGGTTTTGTTTACACATTCAGGTTCCCACCATTAAGCAGAGAAGCCGCCAGGATTGTTTTCCTTCCAGCAGCTTGAACTCATCTGTTTGTCTTCATCTCTATTTGCAAACAGCAGCCCAGGGCCAGCTTTGCTTTCACTTTATCCTCAGTGGCGAGGAGAGCCGCAGAAACTAGAGCTGCAGCCCATCCAGCAGCATGAGGGATGGGAAACAGCTGAGCAGGGAGAGCCCAGATACCCCGAGGAGCCCGGGTTAAACAAGCCGAGCGCAGGACCCACGGGCGTTCACAAGCCTCCCTGCCAGCTTGGGAAAGGTATTGGAAAATGTCCGAAAGCGTGCCATCGCTGCCGGCTCCACATCTTGCAAACTTCCTTCTTGTGAGTGGGCAAAAGAATCCTGATTACATCCTTGAGGGTCCTGATTATCCTTGATAATCCTTGATTAGCATCCTTGATGCTCTCCTAAACATGGGGTTTCTTTTTCTGAGATGCTTAAGCTGTGTAATGTGGGGCAGCAAAACGCAATGGACCGGTCTCCGGTCTGGGATCCGGGAACGGTTGAGTTTCAGCCACTAACTCATTGACTGAGTTAGCGATAGTTCATCAAAGATATTAACGGTCTTTTCCATCATCGCAGCTTTCAGTTGGTTTCTCCCACAGCAACCTTATATACATCACCAGGGTAAACAGTGTTGGCAATAAAGATCCATCCTTTCCCAAAGGAAAGGGGCTGTTCATCACCAGATGCCTCCGGTGTTCTGGGGACACACGTGGGTGGTTCGAAGTAGGCGATGGTTCATCTCTCTCATTCCTCCCAAAGTATTCCTGAAGATGTTTTAAGGAGAGCGATCCCAGGCTTGTATTTGTCTCAACACGAGTTTTGTGGAGAGCTTTGGTGGGAGCTTCAACCCTCTGGGTGTCTTCTCCAACCAAGGCAGTGAGTGAAGAGTTCAGGGAGCCCTTTCTCCAACCCAGGAGATTCACCAGGATGTCCCTGTACAGGTCCCTGCCTGCTGTCCCATGGTGAACAACCCCCACTACGCTCCCCACAGCAGCAGGGTTCATCCCCCCATCCCAGCCCCTTCCCCTGCAGCAGCACCTCGCCTTTCCACATCCAGAACAGCCAAATATTTCCCAACTTTCATGGAGATGTCCCACATAGTCCCCTACTTTGCTTCCTTAAGACATCCAGCTCTTAAAAACCTTCCCACTGACATCTGTGCTGCCTGCTCCTGTACACCGTTACAGTCCTATCATTGTTCCCTCGTCAGCCTTGCCCAAGCACCCCCAAAATGGGCACCAAGAAAAGAAATCCCAGCCATCGCCCCTTCATTTGTCAGTAAGCATCTCCCGACCCTCCAGAGGATTTGGCCTTTGTAAGCTTGGCCAGACCTTCCTTGGCCTTCATGCTCATCTTGTTGTTGCATTTAAGCCTTCCTTTTAATTTAAAAAAATCTCATTGATATTTTGCATCTTTCTTTTTCTTTTTTTTTTTTTTATTTCCCAGGGTGCTAATATTCCTTTCAGCAGATCTTGATTAATGGCTGAAACCTCAGGAATATTCCTGGTATTCACTTAGCCAGAGCAATTACACTGCAAAGAACAGCATGAGGACCCCAGTTTGACATGCAAATAGCCATGTTACGCAATTAGTTGATGCACAATTAATTGGAATAACGACAAATATAGTCAAATAAGGCTGGATTTAGGCTGTGTAAATCTGAGGCATACCTTAGGGTTATACAATTAAGAGAAGTAAGGAGACAACAGCAGAATCCTTCAAGGACAAAAAGCCTATTCCTGAGAAAAATGCTTTTCTCTTTAGATCCAACCTGGGAAAAACAGGCAAAACAACAGGCAAAGTGACCTGACCGTGACAAAGAGCAGACAGACGCATGTCCCTCACCTATGTGGGCTTGCACAGGGAATTACCAACGCTGGCCAGGGCATCTCACCATGGGGACAGATGACAGGGGACAGGAGGAGGAGGTCCGGGAAGGGGTGACCTCCTAAACCTGTTGACACTCAAGGTGCAGAGAGGAAGGCACCCCAGCATGGTGCTTCTACCCCTGCTCCTGTCCCAGCACCCATGACTCTGCACAGGGCTCCTCCACATCAGTCTCGTAAGCTTGGGAAGGGTCAACCACCCCCAAACCTGCGCAAGCCTCACAGGTCAGTTTTACTTCTGTTTCTCATCCTTTTTTATAGCCCAAGAACCACCGAAATTTCTTGGAAGAAGAAGAAAAAAAAATTCCAAGAGCATCTTGCACAGCATTGCCACAATGGTCTTCACTACAACCCACTAAAAATGAGGATAAACTTTGAATGTTCATCTGTCAATTTTATTTCCCTCCCATCTGTTTCTCCCTGGTTTGCAAGCCCAGAAATGGGTAGAGAAAGTGGGATGCAAACATTTTTTTTTTCTGCAGCTGCTTCAAAGCTTGTCTTCCTGTCCTCCAGGCTGTCGGTGGTCTGTGATCCACACAGTGACCAAACCTGCATGGCCTCACAGTAACAAAATAATTAACCAGCAGGCAGGGAGCACTGAGGGCTTCCTGCAGCCGAAAAAACGCGGGACATGCTCGTCACTTCATTGTGCAGAGGACGAGCATGCCTCAGAGTCCTTGCAACGTTCATTTTATTTTATTACTACTTTATTTTCCTGTCCTTTTGAAAACTGCTACATTAACCCCTAGATCTTGGATATTGAGCTTAGCCGGTGTTAAAAGTTTAATTACTCTTACTGTTAATTACAATGCTTGCAGAGAGTGCTTGCCATCCAGTTCTGGCAAGCTGTGATCCTTGCACATTTTTAATGATGGGATGAATTTTGGGGGGAGTTCTGTGCCGTCTGATGAGAGAAGCAGCCCCCAACATATGCTGGTTGTAGAGATATCGAGATGTCTGAGAGCATCCCAGGATGCCCCCAGGCAAGGTCCCTCAGATGGTCCCTCAAATGTGGCAATAAGGCAAGATATCCTGGAGGTGTCCCAACCCAGTCTGCACTTGTTTCCCCATCCCTGGTACCCTGGTCTATGGGTTTGGATGACCACTTCAGTTTTTTCCTGGCTTCCATTTAACCTGTTCTCCTGCTGTTTCTTGTCCATCTTCCCAAACACTTCCTTTCGCTAGGTTCCCATTGGACAGACCTGCAGAACGAACCCCAGCACAGCTGAAGCAAACTCATTTAAAAATAGAATAGATCTGCAGAAAACTTTTCTGCATGTTTCACCAGCTTGTGATATTCTGGATAATTTTACAGGCTTTAGATATCCACTTATTCTTCTGCCTTGACCAGTAGTTACGTGCTGTAGCCTTACTCCATTGGTAGAAGAGGGAAATAATCAAACCCTACAAAACATTCTCCACGTTCAGTCTCTTACTGGGGTTCTATTGAGAAACAAATGATGCTGTAGGACTTAAATCAATGTCCATCAAGCCAATATCCTTCATGTGATTTCAGTGGGGTTTGGATCAGCTCTTTAGCATGCACATTATTACAGTAAGTGTTATTTATCTGGAGATGATATTCAGCCTTGAAAAACGATCAGGAACATCTTAAGCAGCCAAAGACAAATTCTACTTGATCACACATACAATAATGATTGATGGTAATGGAAAAAAACAAATGCTACGGTGATGATTTATTTGCCTGTCAAAAAAAAATTAGTGGTACAAGAATTATGCCAAGCTTATGTGTATATGTACACAAACACACGTGTATAGGTACATATGTGATGTTGCATCTGTGATGACGATGTGTGCACATGTGCTCTGGGGTGGGCAACACAATGACAGAGAGTCTCTTCACAGTAGAAAATGTAATTCACAAGGGTGACAGCGATGCTTTGCAGAGGGATGATGAGAAGAAGCATCTAATTATCAACATGTGCCATATGAACTCATCGCTGGTATGTAGGAGAACATACAAAACACGTGTGCTGAGGCCTCATTTCACACCGTTAAGTTTAAAGGATCTATTTTTAAGCACGGACCGTCATATTTCATCACAGGGATTTCTGGTAATAGGGAATGGGGCTGATTTTGCAGGACTCCAGTGTCATCTATATACTGTCACATATTTGAAATAGATGTGTGATGTATTTGATCCAATATTTATTTTTGCCAGCTGAGCTGTGGGTGTTGCTGCTATCAGGTGTTTGGGTTCCTTGCTGTTGATCAGGAAGGGAGTGTTTTGTGGGGTTTTCTTCCCCTGTCAATACAATTTCAGGTAGTTTCAGGTCATTAATGCTGGGCCTGAACCTCCCCTCATATTTGAAACTAGCACGAGGGCGCAAGAGTGGATGAGACCATCCCAAGATTTCTGTTTCTTTACATAAATCAAATTCTTTTACAATCCTTCAACGTAACACATTAAAATATGCCTATCTCGCCGTTCTCTCCCAGCAGCGTTCTCCCGAATTGCCTGCGAGAGGAGTGGAGACCCCTGGGAATTGTTTAGCAGCGATTCACTGGGTCAGTGTATTAGAACAGACTCAAGTCTATCAGCCAGATGGTGACTTCAGAAAAAAATTGACACACCATTTCAAACTGATTTCACGCAAACCCTCCTGAGGGGAGCCAGTGGGAATCCAGCAATCAGATCTGTTGTGAATAAATATTACAAAATTGTCAATTACAAAAAGGATGTTTAAAATGTTTGACTGATTTAGAAGTCTGTTCGTTCCTTGTCTTATACTTTGATGATGGATCTTTCGATATCACTGACTGATTGCTGCCCTTGGCCGGACAGATCCCAGCTTTTATTTTTTTTATTGGAAGAAGTTACCGTACTGCCTTTCCAGGCTTTTATGGTAAGCAGGCATTCGAGATAAAAGCTAAGCCAGGTACAATTTGGAGCATGATGTCTTCTACAGATAGTGGCTTAAAAATGAGCATTGGACTTAATAAGGTAATCAGGTCTGAACGCTTTCAAAGCTACACAGGACCAAGATCTCTCATGAGTAAATTTAATCAATGTACATGCAAATGTCTGCCTCTGCGGAGAGGAAAAGTTGGAATATCCTTCCAAGCACCAGCTATACATCATCAGGTTAGGTATTCAGCTGGAAAAGGTGTTTGCCTTGCGTTGCAACTCACAATGGAGGCGATTTTTGCTGTCCTGCGACTGCTGTCAATCCATCACTTTCTCTGGCCTTGTTTCTTTGTCTTGAACTGCACATCCAGACAGGCCATTCCCATCTCAGTGGGGCTGACTGAGCCTTTCCCATCCTTGGCCACCCTCTCCCTCCGTTGGACCAGAGCAAGCCATGGTCTCCTTTGGGCCACCTGAGCCCATTCCTGACTTGCTGCAGCTTCCACATCATAGGCCCTTCTGTTCCAAGGGATCTTTGATTTTACCAGCACTACTGGACCACTCACTGCTTTGCTCAGATGGAGACCAGATCCCTGATGTAGTCACTGTTCACTCTTCTTTCTTTTTCTTTTTTTTTTTTCCATCTCTGAGGTGGTTTAATGTATTGTCCCAGGGTGGTATCACTATTTGTCTCTCTCTCTTTAGATCTTCACATAGTAAACAGTAAAGTTCACCCCTGACTGAAATTGTTGTTCCCACCTGACTTTTAGCTGGTCTGTGCTAGTCAGTCTTACCAGTCCTTTGCTCCCACCAAATGGAGATACGATCTCTGGAAAGGACAATGAGACGTAAATCAAAGTTATTCCAGAAACAGAATTTCAGAGGTTTTTTTAAGGACAAAAATGAAATATATAAGGCTTTATTAGTGCAGCATTATCTAATTGTACCCAGATTGTAGGAAAGAATATGTGATTTATAGAAATTTATATATTATGTTTCCATCCTAGGTTTATCTCCATTTATGATGGATTATAGCATTTTCTAGCAGTCCTAACATTTCTTCCACGAACAGATAAGTCTCTTTTAAAAATCCCAGATCCTAGGCCTTGCCTCTCTAGATTATATGTACAATTCAGCCATCAGCCTGAACCCGAGCCAGGCCTGGAAGAGCCTTTCTCAGCAAATATTTGTCCACCTTTTTAGAGATTTGGTTTGCCTGACTCGGAGGCGCTGTGGACGCAAGCGACGATGTGTGGTATTTATTTTGCCTTTTTCTGCGCCCTTGCTCCCTACACAATGGTCGTAGGCAGCTCTGAACAGGAAAGAGCCATAAAAGCTGATGTCTCTGCCCAGGAGGGATGGAAGATGATCTCGCATCTGGGTGACACCTGTGGGCTCTGTCCCTCTTCCTCCAAATACCTGCTGTTCATCAGCTCGGCTGCCCTGCTGTCCCTGCCCATGGCAGGGGTGTTGGAACTAGATTATCTGTAAGGTCTCTTCCAACCCAAACTATTCTATGATTCTATGCTGTTGGGACAGCCTGCGTCACGCCGGTTCATGAGAAACCCTTGTTGCAGTCCCTCTTGCCTTGTGCACACACAACCCTCCCCACTGCAGTTGCACTCCAGTGCTCTTCCTTGCTTCTCCTCCTTGGTGACAGCATCACTGAGCTTCTGGCACCCCCAGAGGCTTTGCCTCTCCTTGAGATCATACCTGGCTGCCCTTCCAGCGAAGCCTGGGAGAATCTCATGCTTTTCAATGGCCATGTCATGGCACAACAGCCCCAGGCAGACTGGGAAGCTGAGACAGGCTCAAGTCACTCTAGCATGGGGGACATCTTCTTAACATCACTCTCTCAGCTCTATGTTCCCGTCCTTGCAGCTCCCGAAGTGTCCAGCCACTGCTGGTTCCTTGAGGTGGAGTGACAAACCAAAGGCAAAAGTGCACATGGTTTGCATGGTTGTAAGCAGGGTTTCTCTGCTGAGGTTTGAGGCTCCTCTCCAGCCCATCCTGGCCACCAGGTCCCCGCTTTTCCATAATGTCCTTCTTAGACGCTGGAGAAATGCTTTGGTGGCACTAGAGCTCTGCCATCAATCTTCTGCAGAGCTCCATCTCACCAGACCTCTCAGCAGTTTCCCAAACTTAAGAGTCCCCATGTGCCCATCGAGCTCTCTTCCCAGCCATCCCCGCACCCTTCTGGAGTCCTGCCACACAGTGTCCTGGGAAACCATCTACTGGGAGGGCCAGTAGAAATAGAGAGCCAGGGACATCAGATTGAGCTGCACGGTCATTATTTCCAGGATCCTCTTGATCAGCGATATGAAAGGCAACAACAAAGGTCATCCTGAACTTTAAACTCAATACCGTGCCCATCCCCCCAACAAAGCACTTTCCAGCCAGGCAGTAAATCTTGCCACGACGAGGGACAGCTCACCATTCCCAAAGATCAGGTCCTTCCCAGACGCTGACTTCAACATCTGAGCCTGCGTTCATCCAAGGGAGAGACCCAAACATTTGGTTTTGAAGTTCTTATCCAGCTCAGCCTTCACCATTGGGAGGATTTCTCATCCCAGGGAGCATTGAAGGTTTGTTAGGGGATCAGTGTTCCCAAATCACTGCCATGATTTCAAAGAAGTGTCTCTTTTTGTGATGGGGGGGAATCTTTACAATATCTGCTCATCGCACTCAAAGAGGCATCACTTGTAGCAAAGAGAAGCACCCAAAGAACAAGAAAATAAGTCTCTGGCTCCAGAAACGTTTCCACACAAACCATTCAGATTTGGGTCAATATTCTGGGAAATTTTTAATAAAATGACTCAGAAATTTCCTTCTGAACAACAATTTGAAACCGCTTTTGTCAGCCACTGAAATTGCCTCGCACCCTCCTAGGTCGTCTCAGAGGTTTCACACTCTTGCATGCTCTCTCTTTTTTTTTCCCCCTTCCTTCCCTATAATAAGATTTATTATTGGGTTATTCTTCATGGTATATTAGCCCTTAGCCAGAGTCGGTGCTGACAGAAATGTTAGTCATTTGGGCTCTGCTTAACCTGCTAAGAAGAACTGAATCTACAGAATGGGACGAGGCTTTTTATGATTTCATTCCAGAGCCAAATCAGATAAGAATAATTATCCTCTCCTGGGATATTAGGCAGCACCTCCCCAGGACCGGCAGCTGACAGCTGTTTTATTGGTTGAGTCACTTGGGTCTGGAGTCGAGGATTAATTGTTCGTGTGTCCGGGTGGCTCCAGGAACAACAGTGAAAGGTACTTTCTGGAGATGGGAGATAATTTATTTTCAATTGTTTACATGCACATGATTTCAGTGGACAAGGCGAATTAAAAATAAAAACACATAAATAACCCTGCTCCCACCACCCTCTGCATCCGTTGTTAAACACTAGCTTGTGCATTTCAGGGATCTTTAGCAAAAAAAATGTTAACATTGGAGGGGAAATATGCTCCTTCCAAGGCGAGTCCAAGTCCACTTTGTCACCAAACGTCCTCTCTGACTGACCCACGAAGGCAGTACCCAACGCCCACCCCTGCCCTTCCTTGGCACCCACCCCCGAAAGCTTTTATTCAGAATTAATTTACTCCTGCCTATCACCTGCTTGAGATTATTCTAATTATAATGGCCACGATCCAAAGCAAATTAAAAACCAGTGGTGAGGCTCTCCCTGACTTCAGCAGCCCTGCACCCGGCTGAGCGCAGCCTCGTACGAGCCACCTTCTTCCCCCTCGATGGCAGGATTTGTCTTGTCCCCCCTCGCCGGGGACACCCGCTGTGCCTATCAGATGGACAGAAGGGGCCCGGGACGCGAGTGAGGAAGGCAGTTGCCTGGAGCAGCAGGGGCTCAGGCGGCACAACACCCACCGCCCAGCTTGCTGGCACGGCTCTGCCAGCACCGGGGAAGCCAGTGAGGCTTCCTCGCCTACCCGGCCCCGGGATGCGAGCGGCAACAGTAACAAAAGTCCCCCATTCTCCAAGGATTTACTGCCAGCTTTCTGCCCAGCATCCCTTCTCCTCCGGCTCATGGAAGGTACTTGTCCATGGGTTGTGTTTTGCCTGAGTGCTGAGGAGGGGGAGCATCTGCAAGGGTGTTTTCGGGCTGAGGTTTGATGCTGGGCATCACAGTTTGTTTGAAAGGGATGAAGAAATTCCCCTAGCCCTCTTGGAGAGCTCACCCCAGTGCTCCCCTGGTTGTGGATCATCCTGCAATCGCTGTGTCCCAAAATGGAGGAGATGTTCTGAGAGAAACAGTCAGGCCATGTGGGGAAATAAATTTAAAACCAGTGTTTCCCACCCTTGCCCCTCTGACGTATTCATGTTGAGTCCAAATCCGTGGTACAATCGCTTTGGATGGTCAGGGGAGCTTTAAGTGCATCCCAAAGAGAGGAAAAAGAAAAAGTCAGGCCAAACCGTCCCTGGAGCTCGCTGAGCCAGCAGGGAGCCTTACAGCTCTGGAGCAGTGCTGCACCTTGAACCCGGGGAGCAGCCCCTGACACCAGGTCTGAGTCAGTGAGGACCAGACACAGCCACAGGGACCACAGTCAGGTATAAAATACACCAGTTTCTGGCCTTTCACCGGTGTTAAGAGTATGAAACCACATGGATACATGGCAGCTCCCAGATGAGCCTTGGGCCAAGGTCCAGGTGCCGCTCCAGTCTGGAGGTTGGCGGCCTTTGCTCTCCAAGGCAGACAATGCTCCTCTCCTTTGCCATGGCCTTCGTGCTCTGCTAAGGACCTTATGTAATGGAGGTGGGTGCAGAGGCTGGAGCTCAGGCTTTCTGCATGTAATCAATAAGCTGGTGTGCATGGTGCCAGCACCAACCCCCTCTTGCCTCGGGAGACGTTTCGGTGTTGTCTTAGTGCAAAATATGGAAGAAAAATATGGATGTGCCTAGAGACAGGAATATTTTAAGACAGACTGCATCACAGCAAACATGGAGGAGGAGCCGTCTCCAAGTTTCTGCATGAGACAGGGATGTGCCTGTATGCTACCATAGCCCCCAACACTTTTCCTCTACAGCAGATAAAGGAGCCAAAGTCTTTGTGTGCATGGAAGAGAGGCTGGACGATATTCAGGCTTGGCACAAAGTGAGCAAAACTCCCGCTGAAGCCAACAAGCGTCTTTGCCCACTTCTGCCAGGGCTAACTTTGTCCCTGAGGCTATTACCCAGGGGCTCTCAGGCGGTTCGGGTGCACAGTGCTGATCTGTCAGATGAGGAAGTTATGAGGAAGCAATGGAGTGTCACAAAGGGATTGAAGAGAATTGATACGTGAGCCCGGATAATTATGAGGTTGCCAGTCCGGTGTCATTTCACGGCTGGGCTGGCTCTTTGTGGTGTATGATACCCATCAACGCAAAAATGGAAATGAAGATAAATGGGGCAATGGCAGGCACAGTTAGATCTATCTCGCAGGCTGATTGCCGAAGCTCTCTGTTGATTGAGGAACGGCACCCTCCATCAGCAGCAAGGGGGGAACTCCTGAGCCGAAAAGTGTGACTTGTGACAATCTGCTACGGGATCCACAGTAAGCCATCAAGGACTACGGTCACCAGGCTGATTCATTTTAAGAAAGTAGTTTGCCAAATTGTACTTTTCCAAGGTGAAGTTGTTGCTCTGCTGCATCTGCTTTGCGTGTTAGGGGCAAGGCTGAAGTAGGACAGGGATGCAGCTGGGCTGGGAGGACACAAGAGAGAGACAAAGCCACAAAGTGGAAATTTTAAGGTACATAAGAAATAGCATGAACTAAGACAGAGAGTCTTAGAGGATGGTACATGCAATAAAAAATGTAGGAAAAGCAAAAGGTTAGCTTCAGAGGAAGAAGAGAAGAATAAATTGTTTCCGATCAGGAGAGAGCTTTCTCTGATGTACCCGATCTAATCCCAGTAGACAGGACACTGAGGCTCAGCTGGGCAGCGTGACTTTCTCAAGGCCACATCAGTTCTTCCTTCCCTGGGAGGGAAGTGTGGACTACAAAAAGTTGGAAACTTGTAATTTGCACCAGCATGTGTTGCATCATCCTAAGACTGACCTACACTCACTAAATCTGTCCCTACAGCAGTTGCAGACAGGCATCCCTGAAAAGCCAGAGACATGAAATTTTGGAAGAGGCAAGACTTTTCCTACAGAAACAGAGTTGTAGCAATTACAAGAAGAGGAGGAACAGCAGAAGATGTTTTGCTTAAGAAAAAAAAATGATGCTTGCTAGAAATGGGTTTGGATAGGGAAATTGCTGTTGCATGTACACAGCTACCTGCAGCCTGAGAAGCTCCCTCCAGGGCTGACAATGGAGATCCACTTTGGAGGCTGTGTCTACAGAGAGGTGTCAGAAACTCCAAGGAAGTTATGGAGGGCCAAGTGGTGGAGGGGGAGAAGCCCTAAGCGTGGTTTCAAGGAAACAAGTGTTTTTACTGTGATCGCCAGCCCTCTGCAAAGGGGAGCGATGCCAAACAGATGATGACATGATTTATTTGCGAAAGGTGGTGCCCTCACCATGCATGAGATATCCAGGAAATAAAGGCTCTCAGACCTCAATTAACAATGAGATTCCAATGATAACGAAGCGCTGATTGCTGCTGGCTGGAGGAGAGAGACCTGATTAGGGGAGTAGTGGAGGGTGTCTCTGTAAACATGGCCAAATCCGGGGCAAAACTGTTGGACTGACATTACCTGTCACCCACCACATCTCCCCCCACTTCCGTGAGCTAGGAACATGTGGGAGCATTAACCCATATTCACTGCATGATCTCCACAGGGATGACGTCTTTTTGGACTCGGAGATTTGGGGAACAAGCACTTGCAAGCGAGTGTCCACAATGTTTTATAGATCTCAATAAGGATGCTGCTCTGCATATACTTCAGCCAGGAAAGAGAAAGTCTTAGGTCAGGCAGAGGAGCCCTACATCAAATACAACTGCACTGAAATCACCACTTCACCCCATATCCTGCTCAGGATAAGGGGAAATTTAAACATCCTCCAAGTTCAGGACACTAAACTAAGTGAGGAGCACTTGGGATCCCATCTCGCAAAGAGGACCACTATTGAGAAAAGAAGACAGAGTGTCCTTGTTACAAGCCTAGCAAACATTTAATACGAAGGCCAGCAACTCCAGATGGTCCCTTCGTGAAGCATAACTAAGACGTTGACAAGGGATTTAAAAACTTCGCCATGTCAATGCAAGAAATTGGAACTGGATGCAGTTTTATTGGAAATGTGAGGGGGTTTTACATTTCCATGTTCAATAGAAAACTTAAATATTGAAAGGAAAGATCTCTGGGGATGGAAAATCTCCGCCAGTTCACCCCATGGCTGACAAAGAGGACGAGAGCTTTTCAAACCAGGGCTGAGACCTCCCCTGGGAGGAAAAATGGCAGGAGTAAGGTCAAAAGGTTAAGGTTTAAATTTAGGAGACTTGTTTTCTTCATTACTTTTTAATTTCAGACTTTAGGAGAAGAGTTCAACAGCACAAATTTGGGGAATAGCTCTATTTTCCCAATTAAGAAGCAGTTGCATGTAGTGGGTGCAAGCAGTGCTCCAGGGTTTCCCTCTCTTCCTGGCTGAGTCGTGGTGGGAAGTTGGTGGGTTGAGGATGAAGAGACCTCATCTGCTCCAACTCACTCCATGACCTGGGACCACGTTATTTACCCTTCTCTGCTTTTTCTCCCATGAAAGACAGAGTGCAAAGCAAGTAACTGTAGCTGAAAAGGACTGGCAAGGACTCAGCGTGGTCCTCATCAGCAGTACTCCGGACTCTGTCATGCCCCTGATTTCTCAGGGAGGTGATAGGACATCCATGCCTGTGCCTCAGTTTCTTTGGCTGTGGCAAAGCTGTGCTGGCCTCCAAAATGGGCTGCAGACATGCTAATAAATCACCCAGCTAACTGTACTTAGAGTTGCTGTAACAAAAACAAGAAGGAGAAAGTTGGCATCTTTTCTTTTTTTTTTCCCCCAGTCGGGCACAAACCTACTCTGCTCAAATTCCCCACTCTTGATGTGGGACACTGCCAGTTTAAGAGGGGGGTGAAGCGGGGATTTCCGATGCAAAATTCAGGACAGTCGAGAGGCGATGTAATAATTGTCAGTCCAGAGAGCATCCCGGTGCACATGTTCAGAGGATAAGAGTGTCACCAGAGTCTATTGTCTGTCCCCTCTCTGTTAAAGTAGAGATAAGGCTGGGATAAATCTCACTGGGACATTCTGCCCTATGATGTTATTTCATGCCACATCACCTAATAGGTGTATTTTCACACTGCTTGCTACTGCTGTGAGGCTCTGCAGCTTCTAGCCAGGCTGACAATCTCACTATATGGAGAATGGAATAGTGACGGCTAATTGATTTTACAGCAGTACCGAAGGACAGACAATGAAAGTACCATCAATTTAATCCACTATTTAATGGTTCCAATTTAGCCTCTGTAAATGCTCACTAAACTAATTTCTCTGGGTTCAGCAATCTGAAAAGCTATCATATCTCTAATCTCCTTCAATATATTCATCTGGAAAAGGGAATTTAGCCAATTCTGATGTGCGGAGATGATCTGTTAGCACAGTGTAAATGTTTATAACACGGCAATCTAGTTCGTTTATAAGGATATGAAAAGTTTTATTGGGGAGGGCACTGAAGTGGAACCACGGGATAATAGGCAGTTACCCAGCAGTCTCTGGGAGCCAGGGAGCAGGCAGGCATGCAGAAAAATACTAGGATTTACTTTAATCCCAAATTGTAAGCTAAAGTTCTGCCCAGTACATGATGCACCTGGGACTGCTGGAACAAAGGATTGTCTCCCGTCCCTCCGTGACCCAGGCTTTTACGCTACGCCATGATAGCAACAGTCATTTTGTTTCCTCCAAGAGGCTGAAAATTAGTTTAGTTTTAGCGCATATATATCTCCTTGTCCAACCAGGTTGCTAGTGGGGAGCTAGTCTTGAGGGCACTTTCTCTCCTGTAAGGTTTGGGCGATTTGTGCTTTGGCTTTTGGGGGTTTTTATAGAGGTTGGTTTTTTTCTTGGTTAAGGCTGGTTGCCTCTAAGCCCTGGACCTCACTGCTGATCCTCTCCAGATGACTGAGTCCCTCTGTTACTCTCTCAGCTCCCAAACAACCTTAGACTCTCCTGAAGTCAAGTTTTGTCCCCAATTCCAGGAGGAACAAGACCCAGAAACCTGTCTTTAGAGGGGAAAATTCCCCTGAGCATAAATGTTCATCTCCAGCAATTCATCTCTACTTCCCCTCTCCTGGAGGAAGGTCTGTCCTAGGTCCAGGTCCAAAAACTAAAATCTGCCACTGGTCCAGGACAAAACGTAGCAAGTTTGGGGTCTGGACCCCATGCAAGCATCACCCCTCCCTCTTTGTTGCCTGTCTCTCATAAAGAGCACAGAGACTGGTATGTGCTGGTTCTGCTCCCAGAAAACAGTGACTGGTACTAAAGCTGCTGTGGACACTGGGAACATGAGACAGACCATTTCTTGCATTTAGAAATTTTAAAACCCCCATCAAGATGACACTTGCAGAGGGGACATTCACTTGTGGGAGCAACTCACAGCCTCAGAGTTTTGATGGTAACAAGGAAGAGATAAAGCCTTTCACCCATCACAAGAGAGGGCGATGACAGTGAAAGAGTCTTTGGTGTGTGTTTTCTTATTTTATATGAAATATTTATTTCTATTCCTTCCTCTAATAATTACCACATGCCACCGCTACCCATGCAGACCTACACGCAAACCTGCTTCTGTGTGTAGATGCCTGAGAGCAGCTCACAGCATGTCAGAGGAGCTCTTCATTCCCAGCTTGCCACCACCAGGCCTGGTTTGTCACTCCCTGGCATTTCGACAGGACCTGGCAAACCCGTACGGGCATCCAGGAGTGGGGCTGGCATCAACTGGCCTGGGCTGTCAAATATCTTTTATGGGAAGAGCACTTCTGGACTGCAGTGGCTTTGTAGTTCAACCATCTTTTTTCCCTTTTAAATTCAAAGACAATTCCACAAATGAGCTTCTGCTTGATTAGTGCTTTAATGAATATATCTGGATACACCACAAGTCCACCAGCCGTGACTCCAGAGCCACAGGCTATGTTATCCAGATGCCGCCTTTGTACTGTCAGTTCGGGGTGTTAATGTCAGATACGCCAAGGGAGAGAGAAGGGCAATAGTCAAGGAATAAGCGTCCTGTGAGACCATGATTTTCCCTGGACCAAACTCTCCAGCTTCAGCACAGGCGCTGCAAAGTCCAGATGGGCGATGAAAGGCGCTGGGCTGTGCTCCCGCCCGCCCGGGACCCCGTGCCGGGGCAGCTGGGACCCCGCGCCAGCGAGCAGCCCGCCCCGACTCTCCCACTCCGGGCATCCCCTTCGCTGGAGCTGCAGCGCGGATTAATTAGCTCCCGTTTGTTGGCTGCGGTGCGGATTGAGAAAGGGCTGCTTGCTCACCGAGTGCGTCCATGATGACTTTGGATAGGGAAATCCTGACCGAGATATCGCAGCGCATGTTTCCTTCTGCTCCTGGACTGATCCCTGGAAGGGGACATCGCACGAGACGGTTTATGGCAGCAGGGCACATTTTTTTCCCTTGTAAATTATATTTAACATTCCAGAGAACTTTATTGCATTTGGTGTTAGGGTTTATGAAAAAATCTGTATTTAACTTCAAGCCCTGGTAAACATCTTTGCTTATGTTGTTATGTGATTCCTTATTTGAGTATTTCGATTTAATTTCACAGTTCATATACCTTAAAGTTTTGATTTTTTTTTCCCTTCGCCTCTCATTCAGGGAGAGCCAGGGCTGGCCAGAGGCTTGTCAGTCTCCGGTGAGCTCTACTTTCCCACAGGGCGGGTGATCCTGGGCTGCTCCCTCCCATCCTCACCCCACGAGAGGCACCCAGGCATGGGGAGCAGCCAGTAGACCCTCAAAGGATGAAGGAACTCTGCATCCAAGCCCACTGCCACCCTCAGTACCTTTTGAGAAGACAGTCTTCTGAAATAAGTCATCCCCGGGAGCTCTCAGGGCTTTCCCAGATGGGAAATGCATAGGGCTAAATGTGGGTCAGCACAATGGGGGATGTCCTGGGGACCGCATCCAAGTCATGTGCCAGGAGACCATCCCAAAACCTACTGAATTCTAGAGGAGGTTTTCTGCTGGCACCAGTGGGTTCTGAATCAAGCCAACAAAAGCATCTGTCACAGCTTCAGCCTCCACAAAGGGAGGAAGGGGAAGACGAAGAACCAAAAGGATGTCAGCAATAAAGAATGCAATGTGGAACTAGTGGCAAATCATCTCTAGTTGGCTCCTCCAGGTGCTAGGGCCTGGCCAGTGAACATACGGGTTATTTTAATAGCACAACAAGGTTAGTACCTTGAGCCTGGGCTGCTTCCACCTCTGGCTTCATCCTCCCAGCCTCATCAGGGATGTTGCTTGTTCACCTCCTGGGAATCACCTGCCCAAATTCTCCTGCAGCTCCATGGCAAAGGGAAGAAAAGTACAAAGGTTTGTCCCACTTGGATAATTCATTAAAAACCTGTGAGGCTGCTGCCCAGAAGGCAAGAAATGGTGATATTGGATAGTTATGGGCATTTCTGTAGTTCTGGTTCTATTTAAAAGGTCTATGTGTAAGACCTTGCTTACCCATTTATCCACTCTTCCTTTAGCACTGTCTCTCCACATCCAAATGCAGCGACACTTTGGCAGCTAATACAGCCACAGCTGTACATCCACTTCCCACCACAATTTACATAAGTCTGTTTTTAACTTGAGCTTAAATTGTCTGACTGATGATATTGCAAAAAAAAAAAATATTGGATTTAGAGTTTTTCAGTGGGAAATTTCCTTTTCACATTTAGATTTTTACTCTGATTTTGCATAGACAGAACCCAATGCAACATTGTTGAATCATTACCTGTTTTAAGAACACTGTGAAGGAGAAATGACCTTGTGGTTAACCCATGTGAACAGGACACACAAACAGGACACGACATCTTGTCATTTTTGACCAGATGGATATTTTCTTCCACTCTGTATGTGGATCCTGTATACCGAAGACTTCCTATTTACTTCATCCTGCCTGGCTCTCCAAATAATCACTATTTGCATTTCAAAGGACTTTCCCACAAATGCATATGTCATACTGATACACAACTTCATTTCCTTTGGATGCTCTAGACTGTAAGTTCTAGTCTTGAATATGAAAATCCTGTCCTGGAATGCCAAAGGTCTCAATAAATCGAGCAAAAGGAAAACATTCTCTATTATTCTTCAGTAAAATCAAAACAGACATAACTCTTGGTCAGGAAATGCACCTCACCAAAGAGGAGGGGGTTGAACTACATCCAGAAAGGGTGAATGAAATTGTTATCTTCGCCTTTCTAAATGAAGAGTCATACTCTGCTGCTCATCTTTGTACGAAATTTCCATTGACACCAATTTCACTTATTTATTGATTATTTTTTTTATGTGCTCAACACCATAGCAACGGGCTGCACTCCATAAATTAAATGCAACATTGCATTAAGTTTAACTTCTCACAATGGACGACACACACAGCACCCGGCCCTGTGCTGCTCCCAAACACTGATAAATAAAACAGCAATTATCCAGAACTGAGCGAATGCTGGCAATGAATTGTGAAAGACAGTCAGTTTGCACTTCTCTTGGTGGATGTGCACAGGCACCTCCACGGCACACACGTGCACGCAAAATCACATGGAGCATGATATATCATGGAGTGAGGCCCTGAGTCCACAGACAGCGGGAACATTGCTTGGCTTGCTGCTGGTGTGATCCTATTTAGCTCCAAGCTACTCCTCACATGTGTAAAATTAAGCAAATGAGCAAAGAGAGAAGTCCTGGATCATCAGAATAACTACAGCTCGTCTGCATTTATGGGTGTCATTCATTTTAGTGACATCATTGCTCCATGGTAACGAGTATATTTTAGATTAGAGAAATAGATGGCATGAAAAATAGATTAGTTTTATTTAGATAGATTATATCATTATATAAATAGATAGACCACTCTATTTCTACTCATCTTCCACCTCCTGGTTAATAGGACATAGTTTTATTTATAGATAGAGAAGCAGGAAATGTTTCTCTGTAAATGTTTCATAACTCTGTTGTATCTCTGTGTTTTATTTTAACGGGTCAGCCCGACTGTACCAATCTGAGCTAAGTATTGTGTCTGTGCAAAGAGGAGACTATTTTGGGCTTGTCCAGTCGGACTCAAAGTCGGGGAGGCTCAGAGAACAGATCCACCTCATGTGTCAAATGTGGGAGAGTAAGGACTAAAGCCAGGTCCAGGAAGGACATCCAGGGAACTTCAACCCAGGGAATTACTCATTTGGGCTACACTAGAAAATAGTGGGGATTGGGAAGCAAGAGGATGAGGGCTTCTGTCTGTCCAAGCTGAGTGGTCACTGAGCAGCCAGGACATGTCATGCTGTTCCCACCGCATGGCCAGAGATGGAGAGAGACCTCCGGTGCCGTTGGAGGGGGGATCCTGCCCTGCTGGCAGGTCCGCTCCTGGGACTGGAACCCATGGGCTTTGCCCAGGGTGTTTGCCAGCAACACCCCCATAGACTCCTGGTTTCCAGATGGCATTTTGTGTACCTAGGCAGAAAGCAATCCTGCTAACACACCGGTCTCCCCTTATCCCCTGCCACTCTTAGGAGGACACAGGCAGCAGCCAAAACCGCTTTCCCACGCAGTCCCCCCCAAACCCACCCTTGTAAAGAAACACAAATTCCTCTTGTGGCCAACTGCACCCCATCCACGGTGACCCCACAGAAACCAAAACCACCACCCAGGCAGGACGGAACATTTATTGCACTAAATAAAGCAGCAAACCCCCCCCCAGCACCCAGCTGGCCCAAGCTCATCCTCCCTCCTCGCCGGGAGCCGGGGATCGGGGCGCGTGCGAGGCTGGCGCGGCACCGGCTCCTTCCCCGCGCGGCTCAATTACAAGCAGACAAGGCAGTGTCACATGTGATTCACAATGTCGATTTCATGCTCGCGGTAACCATTTACGAAAGAGCTGCGGAGGTTTTACATTTGATAAGAAATCAAGAGTGTTTGTGTTTGTAAAAGACCGATCACAGAGTGTGACAGCTCCAAGAGATTGCTGCGGAGCATTGACTGCACGTCTGTAGTCTGTCATGGACCCATAAGTATTTATTTCAAATGTTGGTGGGTTGTGGGTTGTTGGTTTGTTGGTTTTTTTTTAAGCAGGATGTTTGAAAATAAACTGTCAGTCTCTATTTACAGCTGAACAAGTAGAAAATACGAAGGATTTAGGTTAAATTGTCAGTTAACAGAATTCAAAATAGAAAAAAAATATGTACAGCGCTTGCTGGTTTATTACCTGCCGGAAAGAGTATCGTTTCTAAATTTAGAGATACAGATGTCTTTCTTTCAGGAAACACAGATTGTCTATATAGCATATTTGAGATGCCTTTATCTTCCTGAACCCCTCATACCTTGCCTACCCCAGCGCGTTTGCATCCAATTACTGGAGCATTAGCTAGTAGGAGCCTGGATGCAATTCTAGCTATGCTGGTGTAAATCTTGGCGTTTTGATAGAAATGCTCTGGATTTACTAGCAGAGCTGATATTGGGATCTGGCCCCTCTATCCAATGTCTGACAGGGTTTTGGAGCCAGGTGCTCCATCCCTGGAGACGTTCAAGGCCAGGTTGGACGAGGCCCTGAGCAACCTGATCTAGTTGGAGATATCCCTGTACCTTGCAGGGGGGTTGGACTAGATGACCTTTGAAGGTCCCTTCCAGCCCTAACCATTATATGATTCTATGATTCTATGATTGAGGCCAGATACTCATTCTAGATAAATCTGGCTTTCTTGAGAGAGCTCAGATACAAAGGTCTTCCTCACATTCACACCAAAGTAGAAGCAGCCACTTGCCTACTTATTAAATGACTTACCCCTGCCTGAATTTCTGAACCTCTTCTCCAAATGTAGGAAGAGTTTACACCAGTTCTTGTTGACTTTTCTCACCAGTTTCGTGATGCAAACCCAGGTTCCCAAAGCAGACAGAGAGGTTCGGGTGCAAATTCTCCTGCATGCTTTCCATGTCTGGGTCCTCCCATTTCTAAATTCTGTATAGGTCTGCTAAACTTTACTCAAGTGAGTTCAAAAACTTCCCAGGCTCTGGAAGGAGCCAGAATAGGAAGTACTAATATATACTGGGATTCACACATTTTGTCAGAGTATAAATAAGCTCAGGCAGGAGCTTTCCCAGCTGTGGATGTCCAGCTCCAAAACACAACTAGGAGCCAGATTTGAACTAAAACAGTCAGGCATTGCCTACAGCTCAACCTCTGGCTGCATTTCAAGTGTTAGCTTTCTCAAAAGCACAAGAGGACAGGTGCTATCATGTACTAACGAGTGCTTCATTTCTTGACGGATGCTGTGGGTAGTGAACAGCATCGGAGGAAAAAAGAGAAGAAAAAATGAAATATAGCAGGCAACATACATATTGGGCTAGGACTTGGCTGGAATAAATCTGAGCATCTCACAGATCAGTGGAGCAACCTTGGTGAGCCCCGACTGAGGATGTCTCCCTTTTAAGACATGTTACAGTCTGCAACCGAGTTGTGGAGAAAATCATAGACCCAGAAGGAAATAATTCTCTGCTCCAGCAGGTCATGGAGGTCTTGGATACCACTACGGAAAGCGATTGGCTTTGTTTGAATTCCTCCAGTTTTCCACTCAAAATGCTGCCTGCAAAGTCTGGCCCAAAGTTTCTATTTTATCTCCGTGTTCCCAGTAGAAAGGAGAGACGTTGCATGGCCAGCAGAGCCAGCATGCAGTCCCATGTTCTGATCCATTCAATGGATGGAGGCATCACTCCGGAGTGTCATCATGGCCAAGCATCTCAGTAGTACAGCCTCAGGGTGGAGTCTTGACTTCCACACAGCTACTGGTCCCAGCAAAGCTCAGCTGAGAGACAGAATTTGTCGTCCCCAAGCCACAAGGGTCTGTCCAAGGTGATAGCAGAGTTGTGCCTTCTCAGTGCTTTGCAATCCCCTCTTGTCCTCTACAGCTGAGACGTCTCTTGTAGAAGGCACAGATGAGTTAACCAAGGCAGGGTTAATGCTGATCTGCTTCTGCAGTATCTGGTTGAGGAATAATGCATTTATCTATGTATCTCAGACAGCACCAGTCTCATACGCACAGCCCAAAACACACAGGACGTACATTTGTTCCCTGCTGATTCATCAGGAGTTCCATGCTGGCTCCTGTGGTCAGTGTCTTCTCCCAGGTCTAGTGCAGACAGTTGTGCTTGCAGGGACCTGGGCTGATGGGAGAAAGAGAAGACAAATTCAAGAGGGCCAAAGACTCATTTGTGATTAAATTAAACTGCTACAAAAGCTCTAATTTTATTTGTTTTGAAATAACTGATATCCAGTGCCCATGCTACTGAGGGGTGGTGGATTGCTCCGCAGGGTGCTGGGAGTCCATGCCGCAGTGCTGCTTGGCTGTTCCTGGTGTGGCAGCTCCTTGGAATCTACCATGAGCACTGTAATGACAGAGATGGTTTTTCCCGAAGCTCCAGCTCTTGAAGTCTTGTGAATAAGAGAACAATTTGGATTTCTTCCAAGAGAATTTCTAGTTCATCGTTACGAAGAAAAACTTGAAGACGTAAAGCCTGCAGGCTAAGCAAAAATAAATATATATATTTAGGGAAAAAAAAAAAAAGAAAGCATTTCAAATTAATTTCTTAATACCTTGCACATGTCACGAGTTTCTGACTCCAGCTGTTAGCTGCTGAAGATTCTCAGCCCTGCAAACTTCTCTATAGGCTAAGGTGCCTATGCATTCTGTGTTGCTGAGCCACTGCTGAGAGCAGTTTCATGGATTCTTTAGCTGGGGTTTGCCCAGACCTTTGGCAGCCTTGCCCAGACCCTCTTCCTCCTCTCCATTCCCCAGCACAACAGCGCCGAAGCCAGCAGTGCTGGATGCACCACGCCGAAAAGAGACGTTAACCCGAGTTAACGCGCTTGTCCTCACCCCAGAGTGCTCCCCAGACCCTTCACCTCTTCCCCGGCGCTCCCAGGTGTGCAGCTTCAGCCTGCAGCCTGCCCCAGTCCCACGCGCTCCCGAAAGACCAGCCCCGCGCTGATCTCCCTGCGACCAAGAGAGACGAGGAGCGTTTACCGCGATCATCCTGTCAAAGGCCGGAGTCGGAGCCTGCCTGTTTGCAAGCTGTGAATTTTCTCCATGTTTATCCCCTGGAGGGGTTGTTTTGCGGGTTTATTGACTAAATAAGGGTATTGATTTGTTAAGAGCTTTTCTTCCTCCTTTCAGTGGGAAATATTGCTATCTCTTTCCTCTTCTCTGTACTCCAGGTGAGAAGTTCTTTTAGTGACACCATAAATTTCCATCTCTGCTTTTCTCTGCTGCGTAAACAAGTGTTTGCCTGTCCACGGGGGTTAATTTGGTCGTGTTAAACACTCTGAAGCTCCCTCTTGGGCTCCACACTCGCAGGCTCTTGCTCCCAGGGAGATCCCCAAGCTCGCCATGCAGGCACCAGCCGTCACTCGTTGCATTTCTCCCACCACCCATTGAGACCTCCATCCACGCAAGCAGCTTCAAGATCAGGATGTTGCAATAGCTCACACCAAAGCCCCAGCCCACACCAAAGCATTGCTTCCTACAACGACAGGCCAGACCTTCCACTGGGAAAAGGATGACCTTAGGAGACCGTTTTGGGGTCTAACGCATGATAAATGCTGTTAACGATGAATGAAGTTCATATCATCATTCCCTCACGTCTGTTTTATAGGGCGAGATGCTGGTTATTGCTTGCCATTGTCATGCAATACTTGGATGTGCTGACGTCCATAAATGCAAAAGATTCTCCTTTCCAGAAATTCATGGTCTCTGAAAGGCTCCCAGTATTTCTAAATGAGCTTGGCTTGAACGCAGGACACCTAAGGAGAAAATGCACATCTGAGGGAAAATGCACCAAAAAGGCATCTGTTTCTGAGCTTTGCAGAGGTGTCTTAATTTTTACAGACTTCTTGTGCCTATGGATGGGTTTTGTTTGCCTTTTGTTTCCTTGAAATCCATCCAAAGTCCCAGCCGCAACGGGGGAAGAGGAATAAGCGGTTTGGTTTACAGCGTATTTTCAACTAGAGTAGGATCATCAGCATGCCAGGTCAGATGAACTTTCTAAACCACACTGTTAAGGACCCTTCACTGTGATCCTCCTTAGGCTAATTCTCCCCTTCTCAAGATTATGCTCCAGCAGTGAAACAAACTATTTTAATCTCTTGGGATGCCGGAAGAGATTACAACAAGTCCCGTTAATCTTTTCCTTGGCTTAACTGTGAGCCGTAGCGGGCTTCAGAGGGCTGTGCCAGAGCCGGACTGTCAGCTGGAGCAAGGCTGCTTGGCCAGCAGGGTATATCAGCCATGTGGGCTGCAACCAGTCCCACTGGGCTGAATCCATGCCATTCTCCCCTGAGCTGCATGACTGCAGAGTCATGCCGTAAAGGAGTTAACTTTCAGAGTATTGCGGCACCGCGTGAGCCCCAGGAGTCAGCAGGGAGCAATACAACCCCAAGCCTATGCAATGCTTTGGAAATTTGCTCTTGTATGCCGTAGCCCTCAAAAGCCTCCTGAGCTGTCAGAATTACAGATCATGCGGAAGTTGGCTGTGCCGAGGCACCATCGGGCAGTTACTGAATGTCTTATGAAACTGTAGAAAACATATTCCAGAAGGTGCTGTGTCAGCTCCATTATTTATACAGCAGCAGAGCTCCATAGGCAAAGGAAACATAGCTAATGCAACACAGAAGCAGCGGTACCTCTTGGGCTCCTTCAGCATCTCGGCTGTGATCTTTGCTCCACTGAAATTAGAGAGGGGAGGGTGCCCTTGGCCTTGGCAATGCCAAGGCATGATCCGATGACTCTGTTCACAGAGTCCCTGGGATAACAACAGCACAGCACAGTGCATTATCATCATCATCATCATCACCAGGAATTGAATGAGAACCCTCCAGAAGAGGAAGGGGGTCAGGACCAGGCACCACGCTATGCTATAGGAAGCTCCAGGGCTATAGTTCCGTGACCAGAGCAGACACAAATGCTAACATACTGCTGCAAAGTATTTATCTTCATGTTTTCTGTAGCAGGCACTCTACCAGGACTGGTTTGGACACAGCCCAAATGCCTTTATGCTAGAATTTGAACCAGTCACCCAAAGGTTCGAACCGTCCAGTTGAGTGATATGAAACACCGACTACTTAGGCAGCAATTTCCGCCCCACACTACCCCATGGGAAACCCTTACGTCTGATCCTGTGGGTCACGGTGGGAAACAGCAGGTAAAAGCAAGCTCAGGAATACTGCCTGCAACAGCAACACAACATCTGCTGCATCAAACCTGCCTCTGGATGCTCCAGCCCGCCGCTGAGCTGACTTACTCCTGCCTTACGTCGGTGCGAGAGATGAATCAGGCCCTTGGTATGCACGGTGAACATATGTCCCAGCAGCTGCCAACGAGCTGTGCTTGAACCCAGTTGTGCGAGCAGCAGGTTCGACTGGGTTTCGTCAAACCCAGAGTGTCACAGAAGGCATTAATAGGCTGTTCGGCGCGTGCTTGAAAGCACCTAGAGGGTAAGCAAATCACAAGCAATAAACAACATTGGTTTATAAAGAACAAGTCATACCAGACCGACTTGATGGCTTTTTTTTTTTTTGGATCAAATTACAAAATTAGTGGATGAAAGGCCTTATAGAAGATGTAATGCATCTAGACTTCAGGAAAGCATTTGATATTGATCCTCGCAAAACAGTACTTGAGAAACTAATCCGTACTGCCTTAGATATGAGCATTAACAACAGTGCAGACTGAGAGGCATCCGATGGGCTGGAAACAGAGGAAATGCTAAGGGCCAACACTCTGACGTATGGGAGCTGCGTCACACGACTGGCGTTTGGCTCAGGTCCACAGAAACTTCTGTATGTCAGGGTGATGGGGAGAGGCGATTCAACAGCAGATTGACCTGATAAGGTCTTGAATGGAGACCTTCCTACAAAACATGGCCATTGTCCGTAGGGAGCGGTGCTATCATTGCTGAGGTGCTGCTCTCCTCTCCAGCTTGGAAACCAACCAACCCTGTCCTAGTGCTGATTTGGGGCTAAGACAGGAGATGGAGGCCACCAAGACCATTTCTGAAGCAGAGTTTTTCACCCTGGCCAAATCCCAGCAGGAAACCCCACAACCAACCTCCCTTGGCTTCAGGGCTGCTCTTTCAAATATATTTTTTAATGCTGTTCCAATTTTACGACAAACTCTGCTGCTGCTCTTCATGAGAACCGTGGGCAGAGAATACTTTGGGAAGTTTTGCTGTGAGCATGCGAGGCAGGTGAGGCGGCCGCACTGGTCGGGCTGTCGGGGGTTGCCGATTTGCCACGGCGCGATTCGGCAGCTGTCACGTCTCCCTGCCAGACAAGGCTGACCTCGAGCCTGGGACCCTGTAGTGGGAAGCGAAACGAACGTCTGGCACAGGAGCTGTAGAAAAAGCCCCGCTTTTGTTGTCACCAGCAGAAAAATGACACTTTCTGGAGCCTGACATCCTCCTCATCGTGCAGGCAGATCCACGGTCAGGAGCTCAGGTTTTGGCATCCCAGCAAAGGCACTGGTCTTTCCTGTGAGGTCCAGACTTGCTACCCAGACTTTTATTGAAGGAGCAAGTTGCAAAGTGGGGTTTGACCATCAGAGTCCTCTGCAAGACTATTGTTCTTGCTCCCTTGTCCCATCAAACAAGGACATAACCCTCCACAGAAACCCTTCCACAGGTAAAGCCCACCTAGGAAGACAGTGGACACTTCAGCCACAAGTTTCTTAGTTGTGTACCCTCCTGCTCAGCCTCTGATTAGACTCGGGACTCTTGGTGCCTGCAACCTGATCACCCCCTTTTACCCTGGTCCTCCATCCCATCTCCCACACGGGAGCAGCCTGTCCCCGCATGCAACCCATCCTGCTCCAGCAACGAGTGCCCCAGCCGCTGCTGATTCACCCAAAGCAATCCCAGGTGCCAGCAAGTCATGTCTGATCACGCCATTAATCTGATTATTTACTCTGTGTGCTTTTACATTCTTTGATTGCTTCCACACCTACAGAGATGTTGATAGGCATGTTGCTAAAAAGGGAGGAAAAAAAAAAATCAGTCACATCAAATCAAATAAATAAATTCTTCGGCAGCCTGTTGGAAAAGTGTTCGATCCAGGCACGCAAACACACTTAGCGGGTCAAGCACTCAATCAGCATTTACTCTCCATGCTGGAAGCCAGAAGCCAGGGTGAGGTTTCACCAAGCTGGCAGAAGTGGGGTGGCACCTCTGGGGCTCTCGGAGCAGGGATGGCCAGGTGGGAAGTGGCTGTGAGCCAGTATTGCCTGGGTCCCACCAGCCTCTCTACCAGCCGTCGCCTGGAAAAGCCATCCCTGCAGAGTCATCCACCGAGGCTTTTCAGCTCCAAAAAAGATGTCCTTCTTTTAACCTATACTGATGGAGAACCTCAATAAAAACCCAGTTCACAATATCCCCCAGCCTCATGGTCCTGCCCAGGACATGCCAGGTCCTCGCCTACCCAAATATCTGCTTTGCACAGATGTTTTGCACAGCTGCAGGGTTGCAGCACCCAGCAGACACCTGTCCATCCCATAGCCGAGGAGGCAAAGCGGCTGTACCAGCCTTCCAGCAGTTCCACATCCCTTACGGGGTTCACGTGGCGTGCTTTGAGTCCGGCATCCGACAGATGTGTGCTCCCCCTCTGCCCCCCAGCTCCTCCCGGCTCCGGAGCCCGCGCTCACCATCACCACCCAGGCAGACATCATCTGATCACTGGACCAGAGATGAGGAGCGGCGTGTGGGGATCAAGGAGGGGGGGGGGCCAAATCAGGTTTGCTTCCCCGATAAAACCCGGGAAGGATTATGGTCTCTTTAAGCCTGTCTCCGCAGCGGCGCCGGCTCCCCGCGCGCTGACCCAGTCGTGTGCTGTATTAGAATTGTAGAGTAATAAATGAACAGTGGAGGGGTTTGTAATGATGATTAGGGACTGAAATTGGTTCAGATTTACAGTGTCACTCAGGAGCGGAGGCAGAGGGGGAAGGCATTCTGCGCGGCCTAATGGATCCATCAACTCGTTTTGGCTGCTCGGTGGGCCGCGCAGGGTCACCAGGCTTTCCGCTGGCAGCACAAAGCACTTCAATTTTGTTAGGAAATGTATCAATTTAACTGACTTGAGCAGCGCACGGCAGGAAAAAAAAAAAAAAGGGGGGGGGGGGGGGGAGAGAGGGGAAAAAAAAAAAAAAACTAATGAATCTGGACTCAATTTTCCGCCACACTGCCTCTGCGAACTGTCGGAAACAATGTCTGCGGTCGGGGTGAAGGCAGCGCGGATAGGCTGCCCGCGCGCCCGCCGAGCCGGGGAGACGGGCTGCCTCCCGCCAGCCACCGGCCAGGGCTGCCACTCTCCTAACAATGATGTCATTAAAGGTAAATTGGCCTCTATTTCAGCAGGATGATAGTGCTAATTGAGTGGGAAAATATAATATAGGGAGCTGTTGTCTGCAGTTAAAGGGAGGAGGGGGACAGATTAAATGGCCTACAATAGTGGGTGTCAGGCACGGCAGATGTTGCTTTCCGCTGATAACTGCGCTGACATATCTCGAGCTTGTCAAGGCTGAGGTTTTCAGAGAGACTTACAGCAAAAGGCAGCAGATGGCCCTCCTGAATGGGAATGAAGTGCTTAAACAGCCTGGCTGCTGAAGGCAGCTAGTTTGTAAATAGAAGAGTCGGAGGTGTCTTATTGATCCCGCTCGCTGCCCGCCGGCGCGGAGAACCCAGGGGCGACGGGGAGCTGGCGGGACGGGGGTGCCGGCGGTCGGGGTGGTGGTGACGGGGGCCGGAGGTGGCAGATGCTGCTGGATGGCAGCCCAGAGTGGCGGGGCTGAACAGGGCTCAGCGCTGGGGATGCGTCACCTTAAAAGTCGCAGATGTCAAACGGCAGGACAGAAGTCGGGGCGGTGGCCAAGCACGCAGAGGGCACGGCCGCAGGAGAGCGATGATGTGTCCTCAGCAGCTGCACAAAGGGGACAGAGACCCCTGCCCAGCAAAGCACCCGCCAGCAAAACTCACCCCAAGGCCATCCCACCTGCAACCCCGCTGAGCCGACACGTGCGAGAAGCTGTGAGATGAGCGCAGGTATTTCAAGTACAGAAAGGTATTTCTTGGAAACGTGTGTCTCCAAGTGCCTTGTACCTGCTGCAAGGTGCACTGTGGGAAACCACTCGTGGCATTAAACAGCCAGTGCCTCTGCTGTCTTGAGCCACAAACGGGCCTCGGTATCCAGCAGACCCGTTGTGGGTAACCTCTTGGTGAGACAGTTTTTCTTGACTCCGTGAAGTGGTGTTTCAGCTATAGTGGGATGTGCAGAGAAGTGCCCCGCACCTGGGATGTGCTACAGGAACAGCATAAAAACCACACGGGTGTTGGTGCTGTATAGATCCATAGTACACACTCATCTGTGCATTTATTCCCATATCATCTGCTCTAGGCAGCATTTTGGAGGATAAAAAGGGGTCCACAAACACCACACTTCTGCATCTGCCCATTGGAAATCTTGCGAATCCATCCCCCCAAAGCATCCGCCAAAATGAAACGCTGTACACACTCGTCTCACATCCAGTGCAGGAACCACGCACACACACAAAGCCTCTCCCACCGTGTGCGGGATCACCACCGACCACGCAAGACACCCGGGACAGGGGGTCAGCGACACCCCACACATGGGCACAGGCAGACCCAGCCTCGTTGCTGCCCACACGAAAGGCAGACCAAGCTCCAAGCCTCCAGAAACCCTCCCCAGCCAGGCCATCCCGACGCCGTTCCCTGCATGCTCAGCCTTTCCCATGAGCCTGTCTAAATATAAACACGCGCACATGCATGCTGTTATTAAATCCATCCAAACATGTAAGCACGCCTTTCACAAACTCGCACCGAGTCTGGCACGAACACTGATCTGCTTACAGAACGACATAAATTGAGTCTGTATACACAAACACATACACTGACGCAGCTGGGGAAACACATTGCCAACATCCAGAGAGACAGAGATTTACCACCGATGAGGTTACAGCCACACTCCCTCTCCCACACGCCCTCCTGAGCAACATCCTCCATCCTGGGACTAATCCTGCTCTTCCTGAAGTCAGCGGGGGCTTCTCCAGCTGCGAGTCCTTGACATCGGTGAGGTTTGGACTGTGTTCTCACACTAGCAGAGACTTGGTGCTAAACCTGCTGATTCACATGGAATTAAATCAAGTTTCAGTTGTCAGTTAGGGATGTGTCAAGCTTATATTCCCAGGCTGTCCAAAGCTGAACGAACCAGCACCAGTGCAATACTCCCTAGAAATCTGGCAAAGGATCAGGTCTGCAGACTGTCTGGAGACAGGCATCAACAGCTTTGCTCATAGAATCATTTAGGTTGGAAAAGATCTTTGAGATCATCAAGTCCAGCCATAGACCTAACACTGCCAAGTCCACCACTAAACTATGTCCCTCAGCACCACATATATACATCTTTTAATTACCTCCAGAGATGATGACTCAACCACTTCCCTGGGAAGACTGTTCCGATCTTGACAACTCCTTCAGTGAAGAAATTTTTCCTAATATCCAATCTAAACCTCCCCTGGCACAACTTAAGGCCATTTCCTCTCATTCTATTACTTGTTAATTGAGAAATATTAATGTCGCAGGCATGTCCCACCAATGCCTTCACTCTTTGCCACAGGTCTCCGTGTTGCAATGCACAAAGCAACAACTTTCCTGCAAAAAGAGTCCTGGGGAGGGGGGCCCCCAGCCCCACATGGGCTCCTCACTCTGCCCAGGCATCTGCCATTCTACATGGATCAGGATGTTTCCTCCATGGGCAGGACCCTGGTTTATCCCAATAGTCTCTGCTGCATGGGATCGAGGTGATGCTGCACTGCTCCTCCCTGCTCTTGTCCATCATCAGCTACAAGAACTAACAGGGATATTGAACAGACACCACTGAAAAAAGGCGGGTAACCAGTTTTAAGGCCATTTCTAATTTGAAGACTGCCAACAGTCAGATCCTCCTGAAGATACAAGGTGTCTTACACAGCCATCCAATACTCCTCTCCACAGGTCCAACCATTGCTGTGAGCAGCTGCAGGCGATGGGCCACGTTTCATACAGCACAAAAAGGGAGCATGGGCTTCTGGTCAGGACACTGGTCCACCAGGGGAAGGTGACAGTGAGACCCAAAGCTCTTGCTCTGGGGCCAGGACAGTCCCTTTTGGTGTCCTGTCCAACCTCCACCCTCAGGCACCTCGCAGCCATTCCCTGCACTCCTTCTGATGCCCTCTCTAGCTTTTCCCAGACCTCATCCTTGCTTTGCTGTCTGTTATCCCTTGACAGTCCATTTTCTCCCTTCTTTAATGTGTTTTTGCATTTCCTCCTGTTGTTTCCAAGTCATTGCTACTGTCAGCAGTGAGCAGCCTCTAGCTCTCTCTGTGTTTATCCACCACCCAATCTCACTCAATTGGCCCTTCAACCTCCATTTCTTTGCTGCTTAGATGGCTTGGTCATCTCCAGCTCTCCCACATCCTCGCTCCAGGACACTGATCAGCTGCAGTCAGTGCAGGCAGACAAGCCCAGCTGAATTTTTCCTTGGCTTTGCCAGTAGTCAGGGATTTGGCTGCCAGTCCACCCTCGAGAGGAGGTCCGTAATTTTGCACAGTAGGCTTGGATGCACCATCAAAGCTCAAGCACAAAAACAAACACTGGATGGACAGATGTTGAGCCAAGACCTTCTGCTTCTCACCCAGCACCCTGATCATTATACAAAGTCTACAGGCCTCTGTAAACTGCTGTTATCTGGTATCAGAAGCTCTCTTGCCTTCAATGCAATGTGTTTCTAGCTCCCTCATCTCCATGAAGGTGCCGTTCTCCCCTCAGTGTCCTCCTGCCAAGTGGAAAATGGCTGGTGCATGTGGGGATGTCCTGGAGGTTCTATGGGATTTTGATCCTTTCAGTGGCCACACTGGTGCCAAGGAGAAGCCTCCGAAAGGAAAAACAGGCAGATGTGCCTGGTACGGGATGATGGATGCTCTGACCTATCCCCAAATAGCTCATGAGCCCTTTCAAAGACCATAGAACAATCAGAGATGAGAGAAAACCACCTTGAATCTCTGCACCATTTTAGACTCAATGGTCCAAGGTGGCCATCCCGGTGGGTTTCAAAGGACCTTCCATCTGGAGGATGGGGTGTCACTACCCCAGTTAAACACAAAATACGTAACAAAACTCACTCTGCGCGGAGGGAGAAGCTCCTTAACGGGTAGCCCAGCATTTACAGTAATCAAGAATGATTCAATTGACAGGTTTGTGTGGTGTTTGTTAATTTACTTGAGATTCATTCCTGGGAACAGCTGGCTGTATCCCAGCAGGACTGTGACTCTCACTAGCCCACCTGCTGCTAGACAGACGGGCTCTGGGTACAGTTGTAGTTAAAGTTTAGCAGGCAGACATTTCTGGCCATTAAAAATGGAAAAGTTCTTCAAAGACTCATGTGCAGAGAAGGTTTTGGAGGCAGAGGAGTTGTCTCTGGGCTTTGCTAAATGGCTTCACTTGAGTTTCCAGGGTGATCAAGCAGCTGAGGTCTTGTTTTGTTGTTTGAGCATTACCAGGATGATGGCACATAAAGAAGAACTCATGAAGAAGTCACTTAATATTCAATTGCAGACTTTGTTCTGGAGGCTTTTCATAGGAGTTTGGCTCCTAAGGGAATTAGATACCCAACTCCTCCTGAAATTCAGTGGGAATGGGCACGTACCTCTCTGCTTTGGAAACCTCTGACCAATCAATTTAGATAATGTTAGTATTTGTCTTCCTTTAAAGTGATTGTATTCTTTTAAAATATATAATTAGATTTTCCTTCTAGTTCCCATGTGGGCATGAGTCTTTAAAGCGTATGACAAAACAAAGTATTAAAAACCACAGAATTATTTCTCAGAAGAATCTTTTAAAAAGTTGTAACTAGGTCTCGACAAAACGTATTCCCAATGTACAGAATACAGATCCCTCCCAGAAATTCCATCTGGTGATGAGATGCTCAGAAAGGACCACTTGGCCCCACAGACCCACAGGGTTGCTGGACCCTGTACAGCAGCCAAGTCCTCATCAGCTGCCTCCCTCTCTGGGGTTTAGGGGGCCAGAAGCGGGGCTGTCTCCCCCAAAAAGCCACCCTGGTAGTGATGTGGACTCCTCAGAGCCCAGCCCAGACTCCCCATGACCACAGGGTACCTACCACCAGTGACAGAGAAGTGCTGCATCCCACCACGAGCAACAGCACCAGTCCTCAGTCCCAGTTCAGAATAAGGGTCAAATGTCACCAAAACCAGAGCTAAACACCCGCAACCCTTGGAGCAATTCCCTCTGCTGGGCTTTCCTGTCACTAAACTATTGATTAGCTATTGATTAAAACATCTATTAATCTTTATAAACTATTTATAAATGGAACCTTAACATAAAATGTGACCTGTATGATACTGAAACAGAAATAATGCTTAATATGGATTTTTAAGTTAAGCACGTAAGTGAAACACCACACCATACCCCGTAAGCGTGTTCGTTACGTGTCAGGTATGGAACATTTCCACTGAGTTACACACTTTTGGTTTTACTTCAAGTCCTCACATATCTGATAAAAATATTTAATGGCTTTGATTAAGCCTCTGCCCTGATCCCCGTTACCCATCTGCATTTCCCCTGCCCCGGGGTACCCTGGGTGCCCATCTCTGATCCACGTAGCTCAGCAGGGCAGGAGCTGCCCCGTGCAGCACTGACCTCCCCTCTCAGGCGTCCAAAGGACCGGTTCGCTCCCATCCCTCAGCAGCTCTCCAAAGTCTCACATCAAGCCCAGGACCAGTGTGGCAGCTGTCGGAGGAGGTGGTGGCAGCACTGGGCTGTACTTACAAGCTCAACCCGACGGCACTCGCTGGCTGAAAATCAAACAAGGAGCTCGCTACTGTGAGATCTCAGCCGACTCCATTTGTTACACGGCACATGCAGGAGGGGTAACCAGCTTGCAATATATCGAACAATTAATCACTTAGATTGCGATGCTCTTAATTCTCCAGGCATTTCCCTCTAAACACGTGGCACAGGTTCGGGTGTCCTGCGGCGAAATCCTGCCTGCAAACTTTGGGAAACAAGGATGGGAACAGAAAGGCAGGCTGGACGAAGTGTTTCCTCCAGGCTTACAAGGCTTTCCTGGTGATCCCACTCCTCCATGCCCTACATGTTTCCACATGCATTGACCAACAACCCCAAAAAGTACCACTGCAACTGGCATGGCTCAGAGGGAATTGAAGTCGAACATCTGTTTAACATATCGATGCTCTCCATAGCTGGTGCTGGGCTGAGCCTGGCCTGACTCATTTGTGCTGAGAGCCACCCGCCTCTCATCTGCCAGGGTCTGCAACAAGGACCTTGGTGCCTCTCTTTGTGCACCTATTTCATCAACAGTTTCTGAAGCTCTTGACATCACCTGTTTTACAGCATTTTCATCCCTATTTCCAGCCAAGGGACCAAGTGACATGGCAGAGGAGATGTTGCTGTTGCATATAGTTGCAACTAAAGGGTTTACAACATCTACATACAGCTTGTACCTGTGCCTTACGGATCACACCTGACCTTTGAGAAATAGATCAGGTGAGGGAGGGACACCCTAGCCCTGTTGCGAGGGGCTAGGAACGTGTGTTCCTCCGCAGCTAATGACATGGCAGCCAGGTGAAAAAGGTGTCAAGGTGGGACCTAGACTGGTTATACAATCTCAGGCAAACAGCTGAAGTACGTTTTTGTACCTCAATTTTTTCACCTAAGAAGGATTTGGGGCAGTGCAGGGGAGGCCAAGTGCAGCTGTGAGGGTTAACAGGAGGCTTTAGGAGTGGAAGAAGACTTCACACCAAACCAGCTCCCTTTTAAAACCTTTTGCTGCAGAAACACCATGGGCTGCTAGTTGTTTCCAGCCCAAATGGCAGAAGGGGCTCTCATTCCTCTGGCTCTGCCAGCGGGTTGCCACAGATTTACCAGGTCACATTAATTTCTGAGCTTTTTTGGAGGGGACCCTACAGCGATAATACCTCCACCCAGGAGCTGGTTGCACTAAGGGAATAATGAAACCCCAGGAGGAGCTGAGGGTCTTTAAAAGGTCCATGGCACAGGGATTTGCTCCACATACTGCTTTCCTGTTAATAATGCATCAGGAGCTCCTGCTCCACCAGCAAAGGTCCCTGCATACATTCAGGCTCCTGGACACCTCGCCTCTGCGGTGGCCAACAGGACTCTGCTCCTGTGCAACCATGAGAAATTTGGGTAAATCCTTCTCTGCTACAGAGATGCTCCAGACTTGCACTCTGCAGACCTAGGAGCAGGATTTGGCCCTGTGATTTCAGCTGGTGTCTCATGAGCCGTGGGCTGAATAGGAACTGTAATTGGTGCAATTCTACATCTTCAAGGCTATTAGATCCTTGTAGCTCCCCATCATGCTGTGTTTGGAGTAAATAGAGAGTGTTTAGCCAAGCTGAGAGATCCTCTAATGGAACAGACAGTTCTTCCTCTCTTCATCTGCTTGTCCCCACAGCTTTGTTATTTAAAGTCAGGTTAAAAAAAAAATTTAAAAAAAAAAAAAAAAAATCAGTAGACAGGTTTGGTTTGGAAGCCGGAGGACAGGAAAAGTTAGAGATATTTATTTGACAGGGTCAAGGTTGCTGCTTTTCTTTTCTCTTTCCCCAGGTCCCATAGGTGTTAGACTGAGAGACATTTAATCGAGGGAGTAGCGGTTTCATATCTATAACAAAAATCAAATAATGCAAGATGATTTACTCCCCCTAGCAACCAGGGAGCTTACCCTTAGCAACCAGCCTAGCCTCAGGCAGCGGTGTAATCAGCTTGAAAATATTTCAATTATTGTGTTGATTTTAGTGGATTTGAGAAGCGCTGTGCGGAGAGACCAGGCACATTCTGCCCACGACCTGGAGAGGAAGATATTGATTTAAACAGGTGTCAGAAAGGAAAAGTGGAGTAAATTTAAATGCAATAGGAGAACAGCGCATTGAGTGTGGTTCAGTGTGGGGGTGACATTTTGCTCATCGCCTTGAATGAAAGTGACTCAACTGAACTAGAAATTTCACCTTGAAAATCATCTCCCATCGACACAATCAAGAGAAAGCCGTTCGCCATCTCTTTTCCCTGGTCTGGGGAACGGAGCGGGGGGGGTGGGGGCTGGCACCTGGATTTCCGAGACAGCTTTGGGGAAAGTAACTATCACAGAAATACAGGATTAGTGTATCCTGCTCCAGAAACGAGCCAAGTGATGCTGGGGGAGCAGCAGGACAGACGGGAAGGAGAACGTCTGTGGAGGGTGGGCTGCAGAAATGAAGCAGACTTTGCTACACAGAGTGATGCCATCCGCCAACTCCAGGCTGCTGCTCCTTGAGCAAGGAAGCTGGTACCAGCACCAGACCAAGTTCTTGCTGGTGAGGTTAGCAGGAGCAATGGCCCAGCAGGTCTCAGACTTCCAACTGCATTTCTCCTCCTTGCATGGCATAGGGCAAATCCAGTTCTCAGCAGCAGCACCACTGCCCCACAGAGCAGCATATTGAGGTGTCTCTGGCCTCCTTCAACCTAGTTTGTCTGGGTTTAGCAGCCCTGATCTGGCACAAAAAAGACAAACTAGACCCTGGTCTTCGGGCAATTGTCCTATCCCATTCCCCACCACCTTTTGCTGCCTGCTCCACACACATCAGGTGCTCCCAGCAAAGCCCCAGGCTGCTCCCGCACCCTCTGCTCCTACATTTTGTATTAATCAGGCAGCTTCTGCCGCAGCAACAGCCCATGTGTGTAGTTCAACAGAAACCAGTGACATCTTTGTACACACCACACCGACGAGCTGCTTTCTGATGCAGCAGAAGCCTGTAGACAGTGTACTGATAATAGGGTTTCATCTGTTTCCAGTGAAGTGACAACTGACATGCCGTGTTCTGATGAGCCTCTTTCCAGTAGGGTGACATCGTGCATAGAGTGTATTAAAATCCCGGTTCTCCGGGCTGTGACAGCCCGTACTCAATACGAGTGAGAACCAGAGTCGCAGCAGAGCTGAAACTTCTGTCCGATTCAGGAGGACGCTGCTTTCGGCGTGTCTGTGACTGTGTGTGTACCTGCTCCTCTGCAGCAAGCAAGGAGCGTGCAGCACAGGGATGCCCGGCATGGGGGGATCAATACCTGGCAGAGCCGAACGAGTCACGGCTGCAGAGCCGGCTATCGGATCCCGTGCCTCACTCTGGACACTGCTGATGCATCCTGAGCTCTGCTGCCTGCTCAGAGCCATACTCCCCAGGAGCAAGGGAAATAGCCAAGGCGGGAGCAAAGGCTCAGCAGGGGCAGTGGGGACCAGGAGGGCTCCTTCTCCGTGGGAGCTTTTGGGGAGCCCAACAGGTTTGCATTGCCTCCGTTTTCTTCCCGTTGTCGGAAATTCCTTCTGTGCTTGTCGAGTGACCAAGGTGAATCGCTTTTGTTTGAGACAGTTCACACTTCTCTGGGTTCAATTTCAAAGTGGCATTTTTAGAGCTTATCACCTGCCATTTATACACGTATCAGTGCCTGCTCAAAGGCTCGGCAGAGAGAGGGATGCTGCATCCCTCCTCCATTTGACAAGAGCACAAGCCCTGCTCAATCTTCAGACAGCAAAGGGCACTGTCTTATCTCTGGATAGTAAAGGGTGTATCTTGACATTGCTACAATCACTCTTCTGGTGTAAGAAGAGCACAAATCAGCCTTCCTCCTAGATTTTGACCCATTTGGAAGCTTTTCTCTGCGCCACAAACCAAACCGACTCCTAGATTGTAGCTGCTAGGACAAACTCCTCCAGCAGGGATGGATATTGGGATCTGGACTGCAATCAAGGGAAACCACCTTGCATTTACCCCAGGGAAAGAGCCCTCCCACGGGTGGCTACCACTGGGCAGCCACTGTGTTATGAATTTCAGCTTTAGCTTTACCTCACAGTAAGTTTCCAGCAAATCCTGAGAAGGAGAGGGGTATCTGAAACATCTTCCTTTGGCTCACCCAGGGTCTTGCAGTGACCAGAGGACTGCTAAGACAACATCCACTGCCACTAGAAAATGCAGTGAGGCCAAGGAGCAGGTGAATTACCATGTGCCTAGGAGAGATGCTGGGCAGGTACACAGACAAACACCTTCAAGCCACCAGGACCAGCTTAGTAAAAAGGCACATTTGAACCTCCCCAGCTCACCCCGGGTGAGCAGGATCCATCCCTTGCTGCTCCCAGCAGCACAAGCAGAGCTGTTTGACATGCTGACCTGCCCTCTACAAGCATCTTACTCTCTCTATCTTTGTTAGACTGGGAGGGGAGGGAAAAAAAAAGTTCAGATTATTTTTAAGCCCATTTGCTGCCTTGCTCTGAAATATGCAGTCTCTTCCCTGGAACGTACCTTCAGTGTAATCCGCTCTTTACCAGAGTCCGTAGTCGCTCATTCACACATTCCTCTGCCTTCCTTCATTATTACCTGTTGCTCATCAGAAACCTCAGCAGCTTAAACTGGGTTGCTTCTTTGCTCGATAACGGTAATCAGGGCTTCAGCAGGCAGCTTTGCAGCATCAGCCTGCCCTGCATCCCTCCCACTCACAATTTTCTGATGGATAGGCCATCGCTCAGGAAAAAAAATTAAAATGTACCTGTTCACCTGGAGAGTAGAACAATTTGCATTTTGAGGAGTGGCTACTGCAAAAGGAGGTATTTAGGCAAGTTTTCCCAGGGGATTCCTGGCTTAAATTTGCATTTTGCCTCATTAGTATCTGTAAAGTTATTAATAATCAATAACAAAATCAGAGTCGGTAAATACACGGGGCATCTCCTGCCATTGATTTTTGGGCAGAATACCCCTCTGAAAACAATGGAGAGCTTTGCTTAAAAAACAGTGGCACGATAAGGGCCACATTTCTTAAACAGAAAGAAGCACAAATCCAATATGAGTTTATCTGCCAGCTCTGTCCCGCAAACCTTATGTTTCCATCTTCTCAATCCCATTTTCCTGTGATACAATCCAAGTAACTCCCATTGACTTCTCATCAAAATCAAGTCCTATTTTCTATTGCTGCTCTTTAAAGGGAATTAGGTAGTTGTTGTTATCGTGCATTTGGAGATACAGATCTGGAGGTTCAGGTCATTTTGCTTTTTGGCTTAGGACTGATATGTTGGACAGTCACTCTGTATGAGTGACAGATCAATTCATCCACTTTTGGAAACTTCTTTCCCTGGAATTTTAAAGGCTTCCGTTTGGTAATGGTTGTATTAAGCCAGTGTTTGTAATTGAAATAAGAAACTGAAATAGAAAATGCATCATCCGGCTAAACTACATTTACCACTCAATGCCAACACTTTAAACTGCACAGCCCATCCCGAATCATAAAGCCCTCCTTAGCCACCCAGCAGCTTAGGGATCAGACACTGATTTAACTCTGGACCCCATCCAAAGCCTCTGGAAGTCAGTTGGTAGCTTTTCTTGACCTGGCAGATGCCCGAGAGTCACTCTAAGGCTCTTCCCGGTGTTGCCTTGAACACACAGCGCTTCTTTTCTCTGGCCAGTCTCCGTACGCTGCCACAACCGATGACAGCTTTCTTCATGTCTGAATTACTGCTCGTGTTTTTGGCTTGACAAACAGCATCGTAATCCCTTTTTATTTTTTTTCAAACTTCCCAATCAGGCGTAAAGCTGGAGATCCATTTCTCAATTCAGCAGCATCTCCGCTACCGAGGCTGCCAGCTCCTGCACCCCCACTGCAAACACTCTGCTTACAATCAGTTGTGCAACACAAACTTTTAGGGTGAAAGCAGACCTTTGAGTACAACACCAAGATTTAGACTTACAAAATTCAGGAGAGGTGACATCAGTCCTTCACAGGGATGCTTGTCCATGTGTCTGCTGCAGTGCTGAGAGAGACAGCTGGGCAGGGAAAAACCAAACAGGTGAGCGTAGCCATCAGCTACAAAAATCTTCTGGCACAGGGAAGAAGCCTTTATCCCCTTAGCTGGGTTGCAGCTGTTTCAGATTTGAGGCTGAGCCCCGTCTGAGATACAGAGAGTTCATTCGCCTGGACTGCTGATCATGGGCTGCACCTGGAGGGGAAACCCAGATAAGATACCAACCAAGAGCCAAGATACCGACCTGGTGTTTCCATCCTGCTGAAGCCCTTCTGCTGCGTCTTTCCAGCCCGTGTCTCTGTGCCAGCGAGATTCGGCTAGCTCAGGTGTGCTCCCTTGTATTAGACCTGTATTTCCTTTCCTGGGAATAAATTTTGTGGCAGCTGCCGAGCGGGATCCACTTAAGCTTGGTGCTAAAGGCAATCTGCCCCATTCGCTTCTCTCCTGGAGAAGGTCTGTGCATGGAGCAGAGAGGAACAGCAGGAACTTCCATCTCAAACGTGCAGAAAGCACAGAAACAGCATCATTCCCTGTGCTCCCATCTTTCTCCAAGTGGAGATGGTAGTCTTAAGGGAAAGAAAAATAAGGAAACCACAAGCTGGAGTCTCGGGCACGGCCAAAGGAAGCCGGTGGAAATGTTCCAGCCAGGAAATAAATCCAGCCAAGCCATAAAATGCTTCACTCAGACACCTTCCCTGACACCACCGTGGGCCCCCCGCACTATATCCCACACTGCCAGACTTGCCACATATAAAATCGAGGCAAGTGATCAGGAGCATAAAAAAGAGTTATGCTTTGCTGCGATGCATTTCGAGCGCTCCAACAGTCCAGCACCCAGCACCACAAGGAGAAACAGGGTTTGTCTCTCTTTCCTTCAGGAAGAGGTTTCAACCATCAAACTACCCAAGTTATACCCATGGCAGAAGTGGCCACTACACAGTGAAAGGAGCCTAGGGACTTTTCGCAGAGGCAGACCTTCCAGGAGAGCTCTTCATTCACCAGTTGTACACCCTTGCCCAGGACAGGTCACCTTGCTCTCCAGTCGTGGGTCTGAAGGGTCTGCGTGCTGGGGAACCACACCGCGTTTGCCCTGGACTTTCTAATTGCATTCTTCTCCACTGCTGCTCTCAGGGTTTCTTCCTGATTTCCCACTAAGGCTAAGGGTGTTTCTGAGGATGTGAAAGAAAGCTTAGTCAACATAAGCTCGGACCTTTGTGGTTTACAGATGCCAAAGAGGTTTCCTTCACATTTCCGGCTGGCCTAAACCATCCAAGGGGTCCTTCTACAGCAGTATCTGTGAACCTCTGGAGAACTAGAAGGGTTCTGCGCAAAGTCAAAGTCACTCTCAAAAAAAAAAAAAAACAACAAAAAAATACCACCTCTGTTGATTTCAAATGATAAATGCACCCACCAAGGACCTTTCTCCAGTTCTGTGTTCACAATATGTGTCCCCTCTTCACTCTGTAGCTGTAGTAAAGGATAAGAGTCAAGCTTGAACATAGTGATGACCTTACAATCCAAAATGAGAACAGTTTCTCAGTTATGTTTCACCAGCAGACCTTTCCAAATAACGGATACATCTTAGATCACTCAGGCACACAGCTGAAGCTGCTCAGAAATAAGCTCTTACTGCCTTTTTGCTGCACACGTCATCACTTCAGAACATAAAAACAAAGCACCCAAAACACCCAAAGCTCCAGAAACACTTATTGCAAACAATCTCACTGCCAGAAGAAAGGCAGTGTGATGTTTATCGGAAAACTGGGTTCATATGTAGGACCATAAGCATCTTCAGATAAAAGCAATAGCTCCACAAAGAACAGCAAGCCTTTGGTGTGAGAAGGTATTTACCTTCACCACAGCACTGCTTTGGCTCAGTTTACCCCAGCAGCCTGTCCAGTGATGCAAAACCAAAAACAAGCTGTTCACAAAGTTTCCAACAAGTTCTCTTTTTTTTTGTCAAGGTTTTTTTTTGTTGCAGGAAGGAATTTGGGATGACTCAATGATAAAAAGAACCACGCCTGCTCCTTCAAGTCCTGTAGACTTAGCAAGAAAGAAAGAAACTTATTGTAACCTGAAGAATTTAGGAAATTAAGGCCAGTTCTGGCAATGCTGAGGCCACAGCTATGCCATGGGATTCACGAAGCATCCACCTCCTGTGCGTTGGTATGAAGTTTAAAAAATAAGCAGCCCTTGCAGATGGATTAAACCCAGACATTCTCCTGCAGCTATCAGAAAAATAACACCTCATTTTTTTAGGAAACAGATGTTCCCCACACGGAAAATGCTCAAAATTTCTAACAGCTATGTCAGCCTCTACAGACCTGTAGTGGTCTTTGGTCAGAGGGAAAATAGAGCAAATACACAGGAGAAAGCAGAAAAAAAAGCTTCACTCCGCATCCTCAGCTGTAGAAATCTCTTTGGAGTAAGGGCTGAAGGCTGCAGCTCCGAGAGGATCCTGCACCACCGCTCGCTGAAAACAAGACTGGTGTCGGTGAAATTATGTTCCACATCAGCTGTCAAGTAATGGTTTTGAAACGTTAAACAGAGAATACATTTACAGCTATTAGCATGGTATGGTCATGGTTTGTATTTGAAGGTGAAACCAGTTTGCAAGGAGGGAAAGAAAACATTAATTCTATTCATCTTGAAAGTTACTTTAACTTCTCAAAATGCTATGGTAAATTTTGAAACTTTAAAATTAGTTTCAAGATGAATAGAATTAATGAGTGAATTAGAACTGGTACAGAATCGCAATAAATAATATTCGAAACCTTTTAATAAGCTTTGCAATGATTAAAATGAATGGATTTTTTTTTCTTTTTACTGTAAAACTGGAGCTCTTTTAAGTATAAATTGTGATAACGACTCAAGAATTTCCAGCGTCAGGTTTTTCCATTACATCTCAGCTTCCACAGTTGATCTAAGGCTTAAAGAATAACATTCAAGCCTCACTTTCTAATGATGAGGTGTTTGACACAGAAAGCAATCCTAATAGAGAGGGCTGCTTGCCTGGTGATTGCTGGCAAGTAGAGCTGACAGAGACAAAGAAACATTTTTCTACCGAGTCTCCTAACGAAACCTCCTCCTCAGACCTGGGACTGGGAGCTACGAACAGGAATCCTATTGTCAGAAGCACTCGGCAGATCAGACCTGTGTTTGTCACACTGCCAGAATTTGTTATAAGTCTTCCTTTAAACAACAAAAAAACAACAAAAAAAAAAACACCACAAAAATTTTTAGTAATGCTTATTGATGGAGCACTAATACAATTAATGCAGTTATACCGGTTTATGACACTGCAGGTCTGGTTCAACACAGGAAAATCCTCCTTTGAATTCAAGTTTGGACATTTTCAAACTTCCTTGCCCACAGCTTCTGCCAAGCCGTTTAAGCTCACAGTCTGTCTGAGTTTTTCTAGGATACATTTTCATCGCTGCTGAGAGAGCTGCTGCTCTCCCGTGAGCAGTTCTTCCAAAGTCTTGCACCAAGTTCTGCCTGGACAATTTTCTGTAAATTCATTATTTCCAATGTTGGGAAAAATATCATCTTGATGTCAAAAAGCACTGTGGCAAAAATGTCTTTTCCTGTTTGCTGAGCCATTCTCCGCTGCAACCCTTGGGAGAGGTTTTGCTTGTAAATGTCCATCCCCTCTAGGACAGCTGTCTGTCTTTGTCTGCAAAGCCATGGCTGACTTGAGAACACCCTCAAGGACTCTTTCTCCTCCTGTCCCTCTTGATATCCTTCATTTCTGCTTCTCCAGGTAGCTCTGTATCCCTAATCTCTTCAGTATTGCAGTATTGCACATTCCCAGTTGGATTTTTCTCTGCTGTTGCCCCTCTGGTGAGTTCTACCAGTTTTATTTTCCTGCTGGGAAGCAGATGCCCCAGGCTGGCCACTGCTTGGGCTGACCCATGCTAAACCTCCTGAGACGATCACTTTCTCTATGGGAGGAAGATGAGGACTTGAGTTTGGTCTCTCCAAACTGGTTCTCCGATTTACAGCAGGAGTGTCTGACCTGCTAATACGCTCCATCAGCATCCTCCAAGTCAAAGTCTTTCCCCTGAGGGTTGTTCATGCCGAGGGAACTCCATGTTGCCCCTCTCCCACCCACGTGAGAGACAGCAAAGCGTCTCCCTGTCTCTGTGCTAGCTTCCATCAGTGTGACAAAGTGGGTGCTGCTGTCTGGCAGTGAACACACCTCCTGGGCATCCACCACTCTCTAATGAGCTCCTCTGTGATGCTGAGATTCATTTTCAAGATCCATCACATCTCCATGGCTTGTTTCTCCTTCTCTCTCTAGCCAGACACCATGTGCTTCTCCCCAAATCACCCACTTTCCACTTAGTCGATCATTCCTGCAATGCAGCAAAATACAATCCCGCTCGTTTGGCTTTCAGCTCCTTTTCACTATCTTACATGTGAGGATGCAACCTGAACTGTGCTTTCTTTATTTCTTAGGTTTGCGTGACAGCCCATAACCTGCTCAGAAGCAGTTTATAATAATTCTACATAGGAAACACCACCCAAAATAAATTGCATTGCATGAACTTCCAGGGTGCTCACCGTGCGGAAAGCCAGGTGGAGGGAAGGACGGAGCTGTCTTCCAGGTGTATTTATTTCACTAGCCTGGACAGCTCGTAATCGCAGACAAACTGTTTGTCCTTGACTCCTGTCTCGGCAAAGGAAGACTGAACTTCCCTCAACACGATCCATATCACATCAAATTTGATGTATTTCATAACAGGCTTTTATTCTCCTGTCTTTGTTCATTTATTTATCAATCTGACACTTTGCTAGATATGTCGCTGTCTTTCTTTTTATTCACCTGTCATTATCTCCTGCTCACATGTTATAATATTCACCTTTTTTATGTATATTAAATATAAAAAGGCTCTTGCCCTGTGCCTTTTCACAGTGGATTTTCTCTGTTGCACTTAAATAGCAATAGAACGGATGGTTTGCAAATCCTTTCTGACTTTTAGTGATATAAATCGTCGCTATTTGGCGCTTCCAGGCTGCCTTGAAGCACCGAAAGGCCCCTCTGCCACACACGTCTGCGCAGCTGAAGTCACACATGTGATGCTCTCCAGGCTTTCAGGACCAGGTCTATCGAGAGAGAACTCAGGAGCAGAGCAGAATAGCATCATAAACACCCAGGCACCATAAATAAACATTTACCAGCTTTCCATGATCTAATCCGCTGTGTTAACCTGCGATAAATCCCACGGGAAGGAGTCTGAGCAGTCTTCCCTACCGTGAATGGCAGCGGCTGGAAGCCGGTGAAGGCAACGCAGAGTACGGCGCAGATCGCTGGGTCCCAGGTGCACAGCTTAGCTTTCTCCTTTAAAAGAAAAGTTGGTTCAAAACTTATAGCCAAACGAAATTGTCCTCTGCTTTTCCTCATTGCATTTTACAAAAGCAGCCAGATTATTCTATCCTGAATTTTTTACTACCGTCACAGAAACAACTAAAAATATTTAACTTGTTTGTTAAAATATTTAATGTGTCTTTGACAGTTCACCAGCTGTTTAAAAGTAGCTAAAAAGGATGGCAAAGGCTGTTACTGAGTTTAATAAATATGTGTGTGTGTAATGTTTGTTATCTGAGAAGTACATTTAGATGTCTGCTTAGGTTAGTATCACATATGCTAGAACACATGTTCCTATTCTGGTACACATCTATAATTGTGCCCATTTATCTTATTGTAGCTTAAAGTACCAACAGGATAAATAAAGGCACTGTCTATTTTACTTCGAGAAAGAGAGAGACCAGGCTATTTAAGTCAGTGAGAAAATAAAAAACGCTGTAGATAAAACTTTCAGGGGTGGGGAAAATTACTTTTTAAAATAACACAATCAAGGACATCTTTGCCGTGCAAAGATTTTGTTAGAATGAAGCAATTCAAAAGCTTCTACAAAATGGATGGTAGGAGGAGAGCAGCTTCAGAAGCAGGGAGGTATTCTGTCTGTGTCCTTTTTTTACAGTCATTTCTAGGCATTAATTTTCCATGTCTATTAAAACAAAATGCTCTTGCAGATTTACTGTTCCATTGCACAGGATCCGTGCACAGGCGAGGGATGCGAGGACTGCAGATGTAGGCAGGTGAGGGTGAGGAAGGGGTGGAGGACATAGGCAGGGCTAAAACTGCGCCATGGCCTTACCACACTCAACAAACCCAGTAAGACAAACCCATCAAGCCAGAGCACAAGTAATGTCCATACACCAGTGCCAGCTGGAAGGTCCTTCTGGGATGCCTCATGTACACCGCAGACCAGGGCTGGGGACACTGTCTATACATAGCCTCACTCAAGATCAGACAAAACCTGCTAGGACTTGGCCTTTCTCCACATTTGTCTGGTCTTTGTTGAACACAAGGTGCGAAGATTTGCTGAGACAGCATTAGAAGGCTTAGCTGCCCCGTATGCATCCTGAAGACAAACAGAACCAGGAGGCAATTTTAGGTCTCGCAAAGCCAATCTCCTTCAAGATACACCTACCTCAGACTGCCCTCTCACACCTGGTGCCTCCAATCACTACCATGTTAATCCAGATGTGGGAAGCAGCAATCAGCCCATACTAAAGCCAGAAACAGCTGTCCCAACCCTTGACATCAGCCGCGATGTGCAGAGCAAGGAAATAAAACAGATCAGGAATCCAGCACTTTGTGGCTTAGATTTGTGAAAGCAATGGTAAATTAAAAAGGATTTAGGAAAACTCTAATTGCGGGAATCAGTCTTGAGAGACAGAGCGAGACTCACAGAATTCTTTGATGTTCAATCCATAGAAGTCCTCAAATTACAGAAGGAGAATCACTTTGCTGCTTGGAACTGACAGTCCAGAAATACCCTGAAAATCAGAGCGAAGCAAAGACAAACTGCCAGTGACAAAACGAACATTAAAACCAAGATCACAGGACACACACAAAATGTATCTTGAAGGAGAAGCCAAAAAAGTTTGATTCCGTTTGTGACTAGACACAATTGCTCACAAACCAACCTGGTGGTGCTGGACTTTCCAGGGATGGTTTATGTTGCCTCTTGTTCTTGCAGATAAGGTTCACAAAGGGAGCCTTGGCAGGACAAATGAGGCTACTGAGGTCTCTGAATTCTGGTGTAAACAATTTAAAATCAAGTAGAAACTCCAACGAAGGGGGTTAGGGTGCTGATTTGTCAATCTGAGGTGAACTGTGCCAGTGGTAATGAAACATCTCCTCTAACCATCCGTTAGGAGAGGGCATAAGCAACAGTGATGAAGTGGACAGCGGGCATCAGTAGTTGGATCTGCTTAAGACTTGTAAGGGCCCCATAAACTTTTCTTATCTAAACTGACCAAAAATATATTTGGTGGAGCATTAAGGTTATTTTCACCAGACACAGAGTCAACATCAGTCAAGGTGAGAGCCATCCTGGAGCACACTATGTGCTCTAAGAATGTCAAAGCTATTTTACATGGAGTAAAACATGATCCTGCAGGAGCTTCTTGCAGCCTGAGTTATGCACCAGCCCCAGATGACAATTCAAATAACACTGGGAAAAGTAATCCCAAACTGGGTTTTGAATTCCTAGGTGTAGCCAAAAGCCTGAGCAACGCTTCTAAATCACCCGTGTGTTATGGATCATCACAAACGTACCAGCATTGCTGGAAGTCTTGCAACTGACAGAGGCTCAAACGAGGGCTCTATCCTGCAAAATAAAGAGGTGCCAAGACTACAGCTATTCAGACACCTTGCCAGAACAAACCACCTTGCAAGAGCCAGCCCTTGGCTGCCAAGAGAAGAGCCATTCCTGGAGATGCAGAGATGGGGAAGAGGCGACCGTGCTGAAAGAGCTGCTGGAGGCTCATCTCCTTCCAAAAGAAAGGGACAGTGTTAAAAAGAGAGAGGCACATCAAGCATATCAGTTTTAGGAGTAAAGCTTCCCGTGCTTCCAGCTGTCTCGAAGGCCTTGGGGTTTTACAGCCAAGCCAGGGCTCCCACCATGGGTCTGCGGGTGCCTGCTGGGAAAGGTACATGCTGAACCAGCAGCCTGGGAGGAGCAGAGGGGAAGGAGGAGGGAGCTGGGAGCCGGGAAGGAGAAGGAAATTGTGCCATGTCCTTCTCTTATGCCAAAAAATGAGAAGAAACTATAAACCCCCTGTTTTCTGAATATAAAAAGGTTGTGAAAATAGGACTCCAAGGGCTCTGCAAATGATTATGCTAATTAGATCCAGGGCTATTCAATAGCACTGAAGTGATGCTCAGGAATTTTGAACTACAGTTTTTAGTGTGATTACAGATCATATTAAAATTCTATTAGTCTTCACTTAAGTTGTGAATAAGTGGGATGGAGTAGTGGGTCCATACGTTTGTGAACCCAAATATTTTTAATATAGCAGACATTTTAGTCTGAAAATACTCCCCTTTTAAAATGAAAAGAAGCTTTATTTATGTAATTACACAGAGTGAAACTACAAGCAGTGAAATATTCAAAGATTACTGATTTTTCCACATGGGCCCAAGTTTTGAGTGTTGTTGTAAAACAATGTTTATAACTGTTTTAGCCTTGCTACATAGTATAATTGAGACACTTGAAAGAGAAAACTTTGTAGCAAAATCTCTTTTTGTTTCTGCCTTGCAAATGATAAATTGTTAATGAGCACCTGTTACAATGTTAATGAAAGTAAGATCTGTATGTAAATAAAGAAAATTTAATAACTTAACAAGGTGGATTAAAATTCCCAACCTGCTCCTTGCTAATCTAATGCCAAACACCAAATAGTTGCTATCTAAGCAGGAAACTAGTTAATGTATTCACCTCCGTGTACTTTTCAAACTATAATTAATATTTTAAAAATTTATAAAACCGAAATCATAGGTTTGATTGTAACAAACAAAATATCTGCCTTTAATCCACTACAAAAGGTTGGCACAAATCCCCTTAAATGATACTAAAATGTAAACCACAAGGCAGAACTGAGGAATTGATTATGTTTAACTTCTTTTGCATTTGTCCTAATCACATTCTTTATAATTGTGTTTAAAATTACTCCAAAACAGTTGATTGGTAATTCACACAGAAGAAATATGGAATGAGAATATTGTTTCCTCGGAAGAAAAAAAAAGAATCCTGTTATAAATAACTTTCAAGGTATGTCCTCTGGACATTGGGTGAATATTAACACTTGACAAATGGCCATTTGTTGGTTTAAACTAAAGTGAAAGTTATTGAAGGGGAAGAAGCAAGGTTCTTATTTCTTAGAGAAGAAACCCCCTCTCATGTGGTTTCTCTCTTCTCCAAACCCCAGCCAGGGTTTTAGAGCAATGCCTTTTTCCCCCCAACCCTCCTAATTCACACCCCACCAAGTCCTGCGACTGCCCCTGGCAGATCCCAGTGGTTTCTGCACTGATTTGGTGCAGCCTTGGAGGGCTGGAGCTCTTGGTGGAGCCCCACAGCCCACATTATCCTCAGCCCTGCAAGCATGGCTTCACCAAGAGATTTGTGTTGGCAGGGACCTGTGGAGGTCCTTCATCCAACCTCCTGCCCCAGGCAAGGTTAACTTCAAATCTAGACCAGGTTACTCCAAATCCCAGGTTCAGAGACTCCACAGCCTCTCTGGGATGCTGTCACAGGGTTGCACCACTCTTGTAGGAAAGGGTTCATTGATTTTTTTTTTCCTTAAAATCGACGGGAACTTCCCATTGCAACTCACCTGCTGCCCTCCTGTTGGGCACCTTTGTAGCAGTCTGTAGCTACAGTAGGGAGATGAAGCAAGAGAAGGTGCATCTTTCCCCTTCCAGTCTCTCTCCCCATGGGCCACCATGGCCACACACCCAGCTTGCCCGTATAAAAGCTGATATTTGAGTCCTTCCTATCAGTACTACACTTATCTCCTCAGCTCCAGTGCATTTCTCCCTGATTCAGAAAAGTGGCCTGAAACACCGAGAGAACAGGGGTTTTGACGACACCCCAATGTAAGCCCACATCCAACCTGTGGGGAAAAAAAGCTGTGTGGACGTGTAGGAATGACACCTGCCTCTGGCTGACCTCTCACCCACTGAACCATCCTCTCCAGTTACTCTGAACATGGAGATCTAGATACAAAAGCTGGTGCTAACAGTTCATGACCACTTCTGATGGGTCTGGTCAGCACCCTCCCATGTCAAAGCAAACATAGCCACTGTCCATGGGAGAGTAACCCTCAGAGGAGATACCACAAATTACTATTATTTTTAAATTTTTTGGATAATACACATGCATTCTTTGTCCTTTAATTGGGAAGCACTTCACGGGTCTGCACTTAATCAAGATGGATACCTCATTAGGACATCTCCCAGGGAACTAGTTTAGCCTAACAACAGCAAATCGCAATGCTGCTGCTTAATTGGGACAATTTTTGCAAAGTCTCCACTTAATGGAGACATATTGGGCCAGTGCCAGGAGTTAAGTGGTGTTAAATGAAATAGGTGCAAAACTCCAACTTCCTGTCTTTTTTATATAAAGATTGCCAGCTAAAAATGTAAATAAATAAAGGCAAAATATTTAGGAGTGGGGACTTCTATTTTACTTTTTTATTTGCATACAGTACTGTAAAGAAATGTGGGCTTCTCAGGTCTGTACTAATTCTTACCTCCAGTTATAGCCTTGATGATCAGAAGATTTTCTCCTGTTGCTCTTGGACAGCACATAACTCGTTGCGGTCCAGATCTGTGATGGAATATCCTGGTTTTGCCTATCATAATCAAGATAAATTGTCACCCTCTCCTTGAGCTTTCTTTAAGGGTATTGGTATAATCGTAAGAGCAGGTCTATAGGGGAGCCAATGCCTTAACCCTGGAACCCTGTAAATGGAAGTCAAGGTCCCCAGTGGAGTATCCCAGACATACAACCACATATGTTTCCATGCTCCTGCCATCCAAGGACCTTACTGCCCTGGCTTAGGGGTCGGATATATAAGTCTTCCACCTAAATGATGCAGAACACCTGCTCAATGATATGTTCATGCCTATGGTGGAAAACTTTCCCGCATTTCCATGAAGTCAGGTCTGTCCCACTAACACAACATTGCACAATTTGCCTTGAATGGTGCAGCACCAAAAGCAGCCCACCAGTGTGGTGGAAAGCTGGTCTGGTGGATAAGGTCCTTGCTGGAGACTCTGGGCACCTCTGATTTTGGCAAGAGCCATGACAGAGGGTCCAACATCCCACTTACTTGCCCGTGCCTCATTCCTGGGACCTGCTTCCACATGGGTCAGTCCTTCTCTTGGGTTCCCTCTCTGCACATCGAGGGCTGCAGTCTTACTCTCTTTCCAATTTTTTTTTTTTTTGGAAATGCAGCTGCTGGGGCAGCTCTGTGCTGTTGGGTACAGGGTTAGCTTCTGGGCAAAGGCTGCTGGCAAATAAAGTCATCACACTAACAACAAGCACTTCCCAAAAATCACTCAGGGCTGTAGCAGCCACCGAGCATGGTGGGAACAGACACCCGCAGCATCTTCCAGAACATAAAACCAAGCTCCCTTCAAAATGCCTTTCCCATGATGTCTTAGATCCCCTTAGATATTTCTGAACATTAACATTAACTGATGAAGGAGCCTGAGAGGCATCAAAGCGGAGGTTTTTTTCTCCCATCATCATTAAGAGAAGCTGTTTTACAGGTAGCTGAGCAATTTGAAGGAAATACAAGGTGCATAAAAATTGTCTGTTCACAACATTGACTCAGTAACCTGTAAAAGATTTTAGTTAAATACATTTCCTCAGGACTCCTATGGTCTTTGACTGAAAGTGTTTTGTACATAAACAAACAACGACGCTCCTTCCATCCATTAAAACCCACCAGTCACTTTAATACATCAGAGCGTAACCATTTAGCTCAGTCATTTTTCATTGTTTGACCTCACTTTTAATTAGAGACTAAATTATTAATGCCATTTGATAGGAGACAAACTACTTGGGAGTGCTGCTGTTCTCTAGGCCAGCTCTCAGGAACTACACACTCAGATTTTGTACGTTTCAAATAAAACACAAGTGGCCAGAGGAAAAACAATTTACATTTACAGTTCCTACAAACCCAGCATCCATCAAGAGTTTGGTGCTTAAAAAAAAAGGTCTCTCGTGGTGCTAACAGTAGACTTTTAAAAATCAGCAAGAAAATATAAAGTTCCCCCAGAGAGAAACTCCCTGGAGATTTTTCAAGTTCACAAGCTCTGGAAAAGTAGTTGCCGGATCCTGTAATCACAGCGCCCAGGATCATTTAAAGAAGTTAGTGGTGTATTTTTCCCGCACGGCTTTGATGTAGAGGTTCCTAAGGTGGGAAGACGAGCCCGCAGAAATAGGAAAGCTGGGGGTGATTTAAAGCCGGAGAGCGAGAGGGCACGGCTGCACCAGAGACCCAGCGGCTGAGCCAGCTTAGCTGACACCAGCAAGCCCCGAATCGTTCCTAAGCAAGCAAGGTTAGCTTGTAACGTGCCCATCACCGGGGCATTTGATCCTTTATAAGCACTGATCTGGTTTCTCCACTCCTGATGATTTGTCTCTGAGGGAGAGGAGCGGTGTAAAACAGCAATTTCCCTGATGCCAGGGCAAACACGACATCCTGCTTACAGAAGGACCTGATGGGGGATCCTCCTCGATTGAAAATAAAGACCAGGCTCACAGTCATTGTGATGAAGGAGAGGACAAATCTGGGAATCCTTGGGACAACTGTAGGGATTGGATTTGATCTCTCTTCCTAATAAAGAGCCTAAGCCCAGGCCCTCTCCCTCCCATTAAAGCCCAGCCTGGGTGACCCCCTATAAAAACGCTTTGAACTGCCACGTTGGATGGAGATTGTCAATCCCCTCCTGCACGTGCCTATTGAATCCACCCCAGGGCTGTGTTTTGACATCACCTCCTTTATTTGGGATTTTTAGCATTTCCCGGGACTGAACTATCATTGACCCCCGTACAGTCCACATAACGGAGCTCAGGACCACTCAGAGCAGCCTCCCAGCCCCACCGGCAGCAGGACCCCCGGGGGCATCTGCCGTTTTGAGAGCATTTAGGAGCCAACAGCATGGGGCTGGCTAGAGGGTCACGCTGCAATAAGGTGCTAGAAAAACCACACCAAAAACCTTCTAAAAACCGCAACTCTGGAAGCTAGATAAGGAACCGGGGACACATTGAGGGAACGATTTCTCCTACAACGTTCATCGTCAGCGAGATCCCTTGCTGTGTTCGACAACTGTTTAGCTGTTTTCCGCACGACTGTAGTATTATCGAACAAGAACCTAAGTTTTCCGTACTGCTGCTAACAAGCAAAGACCTCAGCCTTTCCCACACCCAGCTCTCATCCGCCTTCGAGGGCTCCGACTTAGACCCAAATCTCTCCTGGTTCTCCCCCGTCGCAGTCGGGGGTGGAAGCCCTGCACCCCCTCGTACAACGAGGGAGAGAGAAGCTCCTCCGCTGTCACACGGCATTCGCTGTCTGTACCAAAGGCACAATGCAAATAACAATAATGTTTCTGCTTATTTGATGAAGCGGAAAACACGATCTCCATGTTCCTTAAAAACAGAACAAGAAATCAGTTTTTCAGCTGGACTGGCCTTTCTGCGAAGGATGATGCCTGCCAAGCCCATTTGTCTGGACTCATAATGTTTCCCTGGCATGGATTTAAAGATTATTGTGTCCTGTCCTTCCACTTAAGGCATAAGGTGTTAAATTCTTTGCCATCCAAACCCAGCCTACAAGAATTCACTGAGTTAGAATTTACCCTGCAATGTTATTGCTGTCAAGTCAGAATGTGGGTTTATTCCTTAGACATGTGTCTTTTTTTGGTTTAGTAGATCTCAAGCAGCTATTTTCACTTGCTCCTGAGAAACAGAAAAATTGTTCCTTCTTCTCCCCCCTCCCCTAAAAATGATATAATCTCCCTTGTATGTTTTCAGTGTAAAATAACCAAGTGCATATGAGGACTAATGGCCCTAAAGGAGCTGGTTAGATCTACTCACTCAATAATCCATGCTTTCAAAAGCCCTGATTTCACAGTTACAGAGACACCCCTGAGCAGTTCTGCTGCAAAAGCGAGCGCTCATAGCATCTCCTTCTCTCGACATACTTTGGAAGCTCCCACTAATGTCAGTGGGGACCCCCATGTACAGCTCCAAGAGAATTGAGCAGCATCAGACCACATCCTGCCCTCAAATACACATTCACAGCTTCCAGTGGAGGTAATGAGACCCTCGTGGCATCCTGAGGGATGGAAGCTGGTCGGAAGGACAGAGATGCTCCCAGGACCTAGCACACCCAGCTCACCCTGAGCTTCCTCTACAGACAGGGCGATGCATCCACTCGAGATGCTGCCACATGGGTGGGACCCCAGGGACGGGAACCCCTTCCTCCTCACCAGCGCTGGTCCTGGAGCCAGGAGGGAGGACTGCAGGACAGAGGCTCGTAGCACAAAGCATCTGGAGTCCTTGAACGAACCCCCCGTTCACATTCATTTCTAATCTGGCAATGCCCTACGTCCAGTAGTCAGTATTTTAAATCGTTATTAAATGTCTTTGGGGGGATTATAATTTGTATGCCTGATTATACAACGGATATACCTATCTATCTCGTGGTATCACAAATAGCCATACCATAATGATGATTGAAATATATAATCCCCCCAAAGATGGTCAGAACAATTTAAACTTCCCTCTGCTTAATTAAGAGAGTTAGGGGATTAGGTACACAATTTAAATGGAGGGGAAGGTTTGGTTTATGTTTTTAAAATCCAGTAGAGGCACAAGGAACTGGCGAGGGAGAAGTTTGACTGCCTTGTCCATCCTCACACTGTCTCACCCCAGCAGACCTGCCTGCCTGCCCAGTACTGGGTGCTTTTTCTCATTCCATGAGGACAGGAGAGTTCTTTTCCTCCCTATTTCCACCTTCCAACATCTCCAGTGACATTTTCCTGGTGTCTCCTGGGGAAACCACCTCAGCACCCAGCCTTATGCCATCACGAAGGTGCCATGGCCGCTGTGGCTCTGCGTGACCACAGAGCACTCCTGGTTTGCATTGCTGAGGGACCCAGGGCACTGCACGACCGTACTGACACACCATGTCCTGCTACCTCCAGCCCCTCTTCCTAACGTGGAGTGGCGATGGCTTCATCACCTGTGGGTGACCATGGGGGATGAGGTTTCTCCAGGAGCTCCAGGGAACTCATGCACAGAGGAGGAACATTTCAGAAGAGTGTGAAAAAGCCAAGCCCAGCTCTCCCAAGTTTCCCTTCCTTCAGCAGATCTTGGACCTGCCAATACTGCACTGAGCACAAATGATCAGTTTGTCTTCTTCACACTGACAATAAATCCAATCACACCTTGGACGGGTAAATAGAATCGATTGAGTCCCTGCAGCACCGTCCTCCCCTCGGCTCGGCGCCAGCTGCCTCTCCCTCATCAGCCATGCTAACAGGGAAAACCAGGCGGATTTCACTCCCCGCATTTACCTGCTGATTGCAGAGCCATCTCTGTCATTAAGGGTAAATTAATCAAGAGAGGTGAACGTTTTCGACAAGCCGCACTGTTTACTTCAGAAAAAAACAGAAACAAAATTAGTGCAATACAGGGAGAGCCAGATACTTGCTGGGCAGAGCGAAGAAGATGACAAATCCTTCGGAAAGTAAAAATCACTTACATGTTATTGCTGACTCCAAGTACAACTTGGGAAGAGGGATCCCTGAGTAGTCAGGGAGCTCCATGGAGCACCAGGGCTGCCCTGGGCAGGACCCCCTGCGCTCCTTCCACATGGTCCCTGCTGCCAGGACCCCCTGCCTGGGAAATCCGAGGCTCTTACGTATCACACACACAAGCATCGGGGTTGTTTTGACATTCTGATGCTCACCACAATCCTCTGACCACAGACACCAGGCTGGGATGTCTCCAGTCCCTTCAAGTACTTCGGTCACCCCTAGGAAGGGTCCTTCTCTCCGGACCTAGCCAAACCCTTTGGCGTGGGAAAAAGGCGCAGAGAAGTTTGCAGCCACCCATAACTCTCTCGCTAGGTCTGACCAGATGCAGCTGAACCATCGTCTAGTTAAGAGGAAAAGATCAACCCGGATTTAAGAGGCAGCGAGGCCTCTATAACTCTTCCTTAGAGCACAGCCCGCCTGAATTTATGCTCTGCAGCGTGGCGGCAGGAAGCAGATATAACTCGCAGCGATGGCGCTGCCCTGTCTGGGGTGGAGGCTCGCGCCCCAGCCCCTCACAGGAAAGTTTCGGGGCCACATGTGAACTCCGAGGAGGGGAGTCCCGAGATGTGGCGTGTGGCTCCTGGTTCAGATCTGCGGCGCCCATAGCAGGGAAGATTTTTTTTTTTTTTCCTCCTTTCTTCTTCTTTTTGTCTTTGAAATCTTGTCAGTATATCAACACACTTGATAAGGGCAGTGTTGTAGTTACACTTCTTTAATTAAGTGAATAATTAAAAAGAAGTTGATCATCAATTAGTTAATTAAATAATTAATCCATTTTACTTTCATACCCTTTTTTGTTAATCACTGTGGCTTCGGTAATGAGCCTCCTATGGGTTGCTAAGCAACTGCCTCCTCGTTTAAACAATCAGCAGCTGCCGTCCGTCAGCGCCCGTGTGAAGGGATGCGGCGGGGCTGCCAGGGGCTGCCCCTGCCCGGGCACCCCGAGCCCGGCTGAGGGGCACAGACCCTCCGGCGGTCGCCGGTTCGATCCCTGCCTTCGGCACGTTCCCTCACCGCTGCCTCGGAAACGGGCAGGGAAAGCATGAATTCCTCCCAAAAGCCGCTGGAAAACCAACGTCCGTGCGCTCCGCCGGTGCCTGAGCCGAAAGGCCGTGCGCGCCGCGGTGAGGAAGACCGCTGCCGGGTAGCGGGGAGGAAGGCAGGGGACGTGGTGCCGCTTCTCCTGGCTGGAACCATCCTCACCCTCGACGGACCACGGCAGCGACGACTCAGCTTCCCCAGCCGCCACCCTGCGCGCTCCCAGGAAGCACGTTCCTCTCTCACCGCCCCCCCGCCCCAGGCACCCCGTGCCTCAGTTTCCCCTAAGGAGCTCTGCCTCGACGGTCCTCGCCCCAGCGCCGGGCCTGAGGGTACCGAGGAGAACCGGGCTGGTTCTGCCGCCGCAGACGGCAGCTCCGCTTCCCGTCCGTCTCCCTCTTTATTCTCCCGAGTTCTTTTTTTTTTTTTTTTTTTTCCTCCATCCTCTGCTGCCAATTGTTTCTCTGCCCCGGGGCCAACCTGTAAATGAGATGTTACATCTGCACCGAGCTAAGTAAACACTTTATAAATGAATAAATAAGTGAATAAATAACGAAATAGTAATATCTGCGCTGAGCGGAGCCAGGCGCGGCGGCTCGGCCAGGGGAAGCGGGAAGCGTGGGGGGGGGGATGCGAGGCGAGACCCCCCGCACCCACAGCCCCATAACCGCTGCACCGAGCTGCTTCCCGGGGTGTCTGGGAGGGATCTAAGCCGGCTGCCCCAGAGCCTCCCCCCTGGCAGCGCAATGCCACTGTCCCGTCCTTCCCCTCCCTGCCCCACACCGGATCGTGTTCCCGGGAGGGGCTGGAGCTCAGCGTCTCCCCCCGGGGCTCCCGGCCGCACCACCCGGCCCGGCCCGACCCCCTCCCTGCCGCCCGGGCTGAACTTTGTAATTATAATGGATAACGAGAACAAATGCAAGAAGCGCTCATTGAGTAACTGATATCAATTATGGAAGCAGGCTTTTGAGCCTGGAATAAATGATAGGGGAATTGGCCTGAGAGGGAGTGGGAACAGACATGTTATTATTTACGCCAGATTAAGAAAAGTATCCAATTTGCTGGCCATCTCCTTCCGCTGGGAATCGGCGTCAATTTTATTATTGTTCCTCAGATTTTAATATTCTCTAAATGAATTACGATCGAGCTAGGTAGTTAGTCAATAGTTTAATGCAATTAATTAACTTCCCATCGCTTGGTTATCTCTGCCCGGGCCCCTTTTCCCGACTGGCCCCACTGCAGGGCAGTGGTTTGTTTGCGGTAAATAAGGGTGCGGGCTGCGCTCGGAGCCGGGCTCGGTGCGTGTGTGTGTGTGTTGACTCTTTGGTGTCTAGATTTTTTCCACTGTTCCGTGCATTGTACGACATAACTAGAACTGAAGCAGTACATTTCTTCAAACAATGCCTCCCCGATTCCATTTGTAATGGAATTGGAGGGAGAAAATGTAATTGTGTGTTAAACATGAGGCAGCCATACATGAAGATAAGCAGGGCTGAGTGACTGGATATGGAAATCCAGCGCGGGGACTAGATACTGGAGGTCTATTTTGGAGTTAAATGGCTCATAAAAATAAGAAGCTGGCGTTTATTTATTTATTTGCCCGTGCGTCTATAGGGCTGCGCGTGTGGCGCTGCGTTTTAGGGGGGAGAAATGTGAAGGGAAAGAGTGAGGTCGCTGGATTTTGGGGGGCTGGTGGAGGGGCGGTGGGGTGATCGCCGCTGAGGAGGGAAGGGGAAGGGGAGAGCAGCCAGCCCATGGGCCGGGGCTCTCTACCTGGGGACCCTCCGCCCGGCCTCCCGCCCCCCTCGGCAGCTATCCCTTGGAGCTGACTCCTCTGGAGCAACTTCTGCGGCGCAGGTCAGGACAAGAGTAACCGGGGTTCCCCTCTCGCTTTGAGGGATCACGTCGGAGCGGAGGGACCGGCGGGGCTGGATAGCGGAGCGCTCCGAGGATGCGCTCCTGGGACCCGGGGGTGCGCAAAACGGGTGCACACAAGGAGCGTGGGGGTGCGCACAGGGAGTGGGATCCTCTCCCCCGTGCAGGGCTGCAGGCGGAGCCGCTCCGGGGTCCCGCAGGATGCCGAGCCCCGGCCCCCCTCCCAGGGCGCCCCGTCCCGCCCCCGGCCAGGCTGGCGGGGCCGTTCCCGGGGGAGGCGGGCGGCTGGGGCTGCCCCTTCCCCGCCGCACATCTGGGAACGTCGTTAGGGCCGCCCCGCTCAGGAAGTTTTTCACACTTCACGTCTCATTAACCGCAGGTCTCGGATTCCTTGGGAAAGGGGGACAGGCGGGAGGGCGGCCGCGACCGCCGGCCCAGGGGGGACCGCAGCTGCTGGGAGAGACCCGGGGCCCCCGGGAGGGGCTGCACCCTCCGACCCCCCTTGAGGCCGAGCTCCTCCGTGCGCGGAGCCGCGGGATGGCGGCTCTGCCCCGGCCGTCGAGGGGAGCCCCGGGGGCGATGTGGGGTAGGGAGAGAGCACAGACACGGCAGAGGGGACCCCCGTCCCCCCACTCGCGCCTCCTCGATGGAGCGGAGCCCCTGGCCTTCCCCATCCTCCCCTTCTCCTCCTCCAGACCCCGCAGGGTCTGCCCGAGAGTCCGCAGGGGCCGGGGGCTGCCAGCTGAAATCACAGTCCCTTTTCTTCCCATGGGCTCGACGGCCCAGCCTCTATGGGATACGGCCTTCTGGGGAGGGCGGAGGACATCCCCCCAGCATCTTAAATGTTTAAAAAGGGTTTATTCTGTACTTACAGTGAGCGAAATTAAAAAGAAACAGTAAAATATTTGAAAATGAAGTGCATTATGTTTAATAAATTTAAAATGAACAAAGGCTGCTATATTGCCAGCAATATCATTTCTTGCCCAGGGGCATTAATAAAGACTGAAAGGTTTGGAAAAAACAATATTTTCTATTAAAATTCTACGGTGCGTTTCAATATTAAAAGGATAGGTGATGAATTTTCAGTGTTACTCAGACGGGGTCAGCGACTAATTTCATTTCTTTCTGGTCAGCATTCTGTCGATAATTAATCAAAAGCAGAGTTTCTTAATGAAACACTTTTCATAAGGTGATAATTAGCAGGAAAGACGCGGAGTGCAGACAGTCACTGGTAGCTGTCTAATAACCAGAATGAAATCAGGGCTGGGTCCAGGGAGTTAAGCAAAGAAAAAAAAAAAAAAAAACCACAACCCAAAAAAACCCACACACACACCCCCCAACAAAAAAAAAAAAAAAAGGAGAAGAGGAGGAAAAGGATGAGGGAGCAGGCTTTTGCCTAGTCCCGAGAGAGGGTTGTGTTCTTTAGCTTGCTGCCCATCGCTTTGAACACCCGAGTTGGTGTGATTTTACCTCCTGGGCTCCGCGGGGAGCTGAGCGGGCGCGCAGCCCCGCCGGCCCGGCCCCAGGGTAGGGAACTCGGAGTGAAGGTGCCTTCCCTCCTCCTCCTCGCCCCACGCATATGAGCTTCAAGGGAGAAATCAGCGCGGATGACACGGTCCCCAGCCGGGCCTTCCCCGCCTCACCCCGCAAAAAAAACGCGTGGAAAGAGTAAATGAAGTTAATGAAGAAATTAGCAGCGATTAGTGAAAGCACCGGGGTCCGGGAGAGCTGGTGCTCCGGCCAGGAAAGTGTCTGGTAACAATTACAAAGATAGCCAGAGCATAAACAAAAGAAATTAGCCCCTGGAATGATATTAAACAGTATAAAATTAACCGAAAGTTGTAATAAGTGAGGGATTAAAAAGGACCTGGCATTAATTCGTGGGTCTGAAGAGAGCCCAGCAGAAGGGGTGTGTTGAGCCTTTAATTAATATTTGGCTGGAGCACACCTTATTCATAATATTCATTGATGTAATTACTCCACAAACAGAGACGGATAATTTGTTTAGATAGATAAAAATAACCTTCAGGTGAGATTTGAAATACAAAACCGATCTATGCCTTGCATCTAGTCTGGCACTTAAACAGCAAACCTTTCAATGGGCTTTTTTTCCTCATATTAATATTTTTTTTAATCCGAACATGAATGACAGGTACCGCTTTCCTACATCGCCGGGTTTTTTATTATTAAATTCTCCTGAAA